>NC_092814.1:111546840-112746840 GCF_023375885.2 Dermacentor andersoni | reverse complement strand
GAAACGTGCCGTATCATACCTTGAATTAAAATTTTTACTGCTTGTCCTCAACTGTTGCCATGTTAGTAGTAGCGTTTCTTTCATTGAAGAGACCCGAAAAAAGGCATGCTTTCTGACGGCGCATTTCCCTTCTCCCGCGATCAGGACCGGTTAACCGTGCTGAAGGCCCAGTTAAAAAAAAAGGGGGGGGGTACCCTCCCTTCCCTCCAGCCTTACCCTCTCGTAATTCTTGAGACTTGACGCTTTTTAGAATTCGCTACTAGGAACACATGAATCTACTAAGAATCTCCGAAGTGTTTATGAACATCGCCTGGGCGTCTACTTTCTCGCAGAGCACGTGGAGAGATTGTCATCGGAATTGAACTATACCAGGAGACGAAGAGACATAGACAGCATTAAGATTTGTCGGGCTAGTTGGTTCATACTCAAAGAAGGGTAAATGTTTTTAATAACCCTCTCGAATAAACAATCGTACATATTTTCATTTATGCACAGATCGTTCACTTTTGAACAGGTAATACATTTACATTTTTGCAGGCAATATCGACTTTTAGAAGAGAAGGAAACACGTTCATATTGCACACGCCTTTTCTGCTATTAAATAGCGGAATAAATTTACCCCCCCCCCCCCACCCAATTTTTACAAAAACATTCTACTTCAACACAGTGCAGAAAGTAGGGTATGCGTTTCGCAGAAATTCAACTTTGAAATTGGACGTGCACACGTATTAACATGTTTTCTCTTTTTATTCATCTTTTAAGAAAAGAAAGAAATGTATGTACGTTTCTACAAGCGTTTTCGTGCCTTTTGATGGGACAGATTCTTGATGAGATCTTCAACACTAAGCCTCCTAAGAATCTCCGTCTCTACGCTCAGCAGCGACAAATCGCTGAGGCGGCTGTCAGGCATCGTTGATCGAAGCCTATTCTTGATCAATTTCAGCTTGTTGAATGATCGTTTGCCAGTGCAATTTGTGACCATCAAGCACGAAAAATTCTAACAGCAACATCAAACTAACAACTGGTTTCGGTG
Source organism: Dermacentor andersoni (assembly GCF_023375885.2). NCBI lineage: Eukaryota > Metazoa > Arthropoda > Arachnida > Ixodida > Ixodidae > Dermacentor > Dermacentor andersoni. The sequence continues at coordinate 112,745,807 of NC_092814.1, read as the reverse complement.
CAAATAAAACCAGTTGTTAGTCAGCCCTTGTGTTGTGGTTTGTGTTTCTTTGTCTCCGTGCCAGTCGCACTGCGCCTTTTGAATAGCCATGAACCAACTCGCCCAAATATCAAAGTTTTACTGAAACGTCTAATTCGTGAAAAGCTTGAAGATTAAATCCCAGATGTTCATGTTGCTGTTAGAATTTTTCGTGCTTGATGGTCACAAATTGCATCACGTGGTCGAGGGCCCACGTGATGCTATTAGGCCAATAGCGACGTGGCGTCGGCCTAAGCCAGAGCGCGCGAGGAGGAGGCGGCATTCTTCAAAGCGTGGCAGTACTTCAAGAAGTTTAAGGGGCTTTAGCCGCCGTCTGTTCAACGATGCCACGAGCGCGTCGCGCGATACCATATATGGGAACAACGCGCTACATGAGTGGAGGTCTGTCTGTCTGCGGCGGCTGCTGCTGCGAATCGCGCCCACGCGCCGCTGCCTGTCGTGATATCCCTATTAGCGAGGCAGTCGCATCACGCTTCGCTCCGTTTGCAACGCGCTGCATGATCTTGTTGTCCGCGCCAGCCAATATATCACGAAATGAAAACACGTACAGTGCTCCGCTCAAATTTCGCCTTAGGAATTATCGTAATCGTCGGTGAATTTTTCTTTTTTTCTTTCTTTTCTTATGATTATTTCCCCCAACTTTTTCGGCTGCACTCGTAAGCATTTATTCTCCCTCTATTTCCGCCCAAAGCTCCACAGCTAAAATTATATTATATATATATAATGCTCTCCAAACCCTCTCTACCACGTGACCGGCTTCCCACATTTCACGCACATACTTCTTTCCACTTTGACACTCTTAAAGGGAAGCTGAAACACTTTTCGAAAAAAAATGAGTTCTCTGCGGCATTCTACAGTTTTGAGTCCCCTGAACACGAATATCTGGTTCAAAAAGGGCGGAAACAAACGCAAGCGGCTGTTTTTCCAAGAAAACGCGCCTCAGGGCATCGCGCGAACGCCGCTGTTGCCCGTGATTGGTCGGGGCAGCTGTGACGTCTTTCGCGGCAGTCTCCGGTCGGCGCCGCCGTTTCAGAGCGTAGCACGCTGTTCTGTTCTGGCTTCATAGCTGAGTTGTAAGCATTATGGAACGTTCTCGCTGTCTCGGACAGCTTGTATTTTCGCCGTACATGTTCGAACCGACAGCCGATACGGAAAACGATGGCGCCAACGGCGGCAGCGGCGGCAACGACGACGTAGTGTGTGCCAACAGCGAGAGCGATGTGTGCACCTTCTCGCGCGTTGGAAATCTTAGCTGGTACTTATTTTTTTTTTTTTTTTTTTTTTATGTAGCTGCAGGTTCCAGTGCCGGGAGAAAAAATGCGCTAAAGTGTCACTGGGAACTTGCTGCTGGAAGAATGCCGAAGCACTAACTTCTCATTAGATTGTAAACACGGGTGCAATTCCGCGATGACAGGCACCTTGCCGCTGCTTGTCTAAAGTAGTCCCGTGGTTTTTTGAGTGTTGATATACGATCGCGAACATAAGTGCCGCGTTTCAAAGCGCGCACATGCAGTGCTGCGGGGTACAGTCATGGAAGTTGCTTATCATACAAATCCAGAGATGGCCAGAGGTATTATATGTGCAATATTCATACTATGGTTCGACGACTTTGCGATTGTGGCTCGATCAAGAATCGGTATGCGTGCTCCATGCTAGTGTTGACATAAAGATATTAGGCAGTTTTAGCACCGCCGTGTGGTAAACACGATAACTGCAACCGTACGTCGAATGTCACTAGGCAAGCCTATACTCCATTTCATGCCTCAGGTGCAACGCTGTGGAAGCTACGCACGAAGTCCGGTCACCAAAATTTATTACTGCGCGCGTTTCCGTCTATGCTTCGCAGCGTGCCAGCGGCGTTTGCTCGCGCGAGCATGCACGTGAAGCTGCCGCGACGGGCTGCAGTTAAAAAATACCGAAAAGAAAATTGATTTAAAAGAACGTGTTAGCAGCCGTATAAGTACACGGATTGTTTCTATGGGTAAATTCTTTCTTTTTTTCATTCAGAACTGAGCTTATCTATGGAAAATTTTTTCAAAAATCGGGTCAAGCAACACCGAACTTTTTCTAAGTGCGAACGCAGCCACTGGAGGAAGTATCTCAAGCCTCCACAGCGTTGCACCTGATGTATGAAACGGAGTATAGCAACGCTAGCAACAACGCGTTTCCATATTTGTCGCAAGGCTATCCGGCTACGCTAAAACTGTGTTACCAGACGTTAATGGCTGCGAATGTTCGCATTTCTAGAGTGCATCAATGTGGGTCTAATCAGACTTTCATTAAACTAGGTGCACCTGCATGTGCTGCGTATTGATGGAAGATGAAGAGCACAGCACAGTTGATTTCATCGGCACGAACTTATCTCTCCTCACCGCACGGACCCACTGCGCTGCAAGCTTCTTGTCCTTCGGGAACCTGTGAAACACCACATCGTCTCGCCCACCTGTGTTCGCGCATCCGAATGCTGCACAGAACGAGGGCATGTTGGGCGCCCTTGGCTGTAGGCACTCACGCAGCACAGAAGGAAAGAACCCCCAGCTTACGAAAATCGCAAAAGAAAACAAAAGTGAGCGGCGGCGGCGGCAGATCTCTCGTAGCGTCGTTCAGTAAAGCGCAGGACGGAAACAGGCATGCCAGCACATGCCATCACGCCGGTCCGGCAGCTCGGTCCCCGCCAGTGACGTCACTCTCGCCGGTTCTCTCCTCTGGCAACCACCTCATCCGGCGCTCCGGGAAGCGATGGGGGCGTGTCCGCGGGGGTGATTTAGAAAGCGATTTCCGCCCCTTATATTAATAAAACGAAGCAAAAAATTACGGAGCCGTAAATTATTAGGTCTGTTCTTCCCAATCCCAGCAATTCATGGAAATTGAAAACCGTTTCAGCTTCCCTTTAATGCCTACGCATTAAAGAAAATCGCCGGCGCGAATGCAAATCCACAATGCGACAGCTCGTATGTTGCGCAAAATAAATGTTCACAGCGTCTAGCAGACTTCTGAAATCATGCACCGCGATATCAGTGCTTATTTTGAATGTATGCAGCACTTTTTATTGCCACAAACACGGCGAGAGAACAATATTGCTCCGTGTGTCGTGAGCGCTGCGCCGTGCTTGTCGATTTTTCTCGACATGGTCTCCAAGGCCAGCCTGTTTTGTGCACAATCATGAGGAGGAGGAGGAAAGAACTTTATTGTGTGCCCTGCGAGTTGGTGGGGAGGGCCAAAGGCCCCGCCTAGGTGACGGCCAGGAGTTCTTGGGTCCTGGCGGCATCCTCGGCCCGCTGGACGGCCCATAGTTGATATTCGAGGGCGGGGCTGAGCAGCGCGGCTTCCCAGCGCGTGCGAAGGCTGCTGCTAGAGGCCGCGTTTTCTTTATTGTTATTTATTCCACGGCATTCCCATAATATATGCTCCAGAGTGGCTCTGGATTCACATGTTTTGCATTTGTCCGTAGGATATACATCCGGATATATGATATGCGAGTGCGCAGGATTCGGATACGTCCTAGTTTGTAACTGCCGCCATGCGACAGACTGCTTTTTTGTCAATTTTGCGTGAGGTCGCGGGAATATGCGCCTCTGTAACCTATAATGTTTCGTAATGTCATTATATGTTGTCATTCTGTCCTCCCACTCCCACTCATTTACCGCACCGTCACGCCCGGAGGGTGTCGTGATTTCTAAGGAATTATCAAACTCGGAACTGCGGTTGGCGCGCTGTCTCCTTCGTCGAGCGTGTTCACCGTAGCTCCACGGCAGGACCGCCCCATTCTCGGCAGGCGAGATCAGCAGTTAATCGAAACATCGTCGTATCATTTGAAGTGCGGCTTGATTATGCCCATTTATGCAAAGGGTTCGCCAAGACGGGTTCTTTTCTTTTTCCTTTTACCCGTCTTCACTGGCTTCTGGCCACAAATTCTCCGCACACCGCCCGCAAGCCTTCGATGCCGTACAGAAAAGCTCGTTTGCTGCACCAGACCGCTAGGTTTTACTATGTCAGCCTCTCGACAGTTTCCTGCAATACATATCGCACCCGCCGTGCAGCGAACAGCAAAAGTTTTCGTAGCAGGAAATTCGCGATCTTTTTTTCCCCTTCGCGAAGTTGTGTCCTAGCCCGGGATGCAGGTGAATGATAGGTGCGGTCATCCTTTAAGAAGTATCCACTTCACGTTTCGATTAGAGGGTGGATGCAGTGAATGTGACAAATATCTTTTGTTTTTTTTCGCGGATTCTGGGTCCCGAAAACTTTTGCGGTTGAGATACGCACCGTGCGTAGCCTCCATAACTTGCTCAATGTTTTCAAGCGATTATTGCAGAGAGAGGGATTGGGCAGTGAGCTGAAATTACGCACAGATGTAGTGTACACTGCGGACTGGAGGTTTCTCAGATATGAGCCGGCCAGAGTGATTAGATCAAGCGCAAATAACTACTAAAGTTGTCATAATTGCCTAGCGAACGACGGTCTCGTAAAGCATAGAAGTGTGTTTTGTGTTTGTATTTGTAAACGATCCCTGCATCTCTGTCCGAATTCGAGATTACTGACATCTGAAACGTCGAAGAGCCGTCTTTGCCGGCTTGCTGATTTACCTCTGAACACTTTGACTTTTACTCATCGTGTCATATCTGATTGACAAACTTTCTCTTCGCCTCATAATAAACGCCAAAATAAACGCATTGAACCCTTAAGAAGTTTGCCATTGCATTCATATAGGTTGCGTCGGAAGTTCGCCGGATACCGTCTGCACCCTTTAGAACATTCTGGTACACCTTGAGAAAAGACATACGACACACGTCGTGCGTCGTATGTCTTTTCTAAAGGTATATATATATATATATATATATATATATATATATATATAAAATGTTCGAGTCATTCAGATGCTAACATTGAGTTGGATCTGTATAATTCCTTGTACTCATCTCTGGCATCGGCCGCCAATGTGCCAGCCCTTTCTTGCTCTACAGGGAACGGGTGCGCTCAGCCCATCAAATATAACGGTTCATCGCAGTAGATAGCAGACGTGGAAGTTCAAGTGCTGAGCTTGAAGACGCATATAAGCGGCCGAATGGCTCCCAAGAGCTCGCAGCATTATCAAACATGCGCGACGTTTCACTGATGCTTTTCGTGTCATTTAATTTGGCTGGCGATGTGCATGAGGCACCTCGTAATGCTCAGTTGGCATTGTTGAATTTTTTTATATATATATATATAGTTCGATCCCCAGCATGGCTACGTACGGCAGGCGAAATTGGTGTTATCCACTTGTCCACCTTGACGTCAGCTTTATGTATACCTTTACGTCAGCGGGGCGCGCCAATCAATACCGACGCCTATCCGGTACTCTCGTCGTCCACGCCAAAGGGTGCTATTCGCGCGTTGGAAGGCGGTAGCTCACCAGAGGCAGCACTGCGCTTGTGGCCAATCTGTAGATGATCTATAGTTTATGTTTCTGGTTAAAGTATCATTCACTATACTGCACCGTCAAAAATATGGCGTTGCGGAAAAATCTATAGACGAGGTAATTATCTTGTCGCATGTTTGGCGCTGCAACGCATGTCAACATTTATAGATATGTTAGCAGCGTTCAGCATTAATAATAAATAAATAAATAAATAAATAAGGTATAATATATCCCAAAATAGCCCAGTGAGTTACGAGTGACGCTGTAGTGGAGGGCTCCGATTTATTTTGGCCATCTGGGATTCTTTAATGTGCACCCTACTATACAGACGTTCTTGCATTCCCGCCTCTATATCGAAATGCGGCCGGCAATCGAAACCCGCGACCTCGCGCTCATGCAGCAGCACAACGCCGCGGCTGTACGGCGTTTTCAATAGAAACTAATAAACGGTTCGTGTCGCAGGTGGAAGTGTACCTGGAGTGCAACATCGAGATGTGCCGACGCAAGTGCGCAGAACCGTGCACCAAGTCCAAGCGCAGCCGGCGACAGCTGCTCAACGAGTCGTCGTCGTCGCTGCAGCACGTGGTGGAGCCAGCGCGCGTGGCGCGCGGCATTCGCGTCGTGGCGCCAGAAGATCTGGACCCGCTGCAGCCGTCCTCGGCGGCGCCCGGCTGGCCCTCCCGAGCGCCCTCCACGGGCGACGTCTGCCTCTCGCTGCCCGGATTCGTGACCGCGCTGTCGGCCGTGCTCGCCATCTTGCTCAGCTCGTGCGTCCTCTCGGCGCTGCTCTTCCTGCGCGTGCGCCAGCTCACCTCCGACCACGCGCCCGGCGGTGGTGGCAAATCCAAGAGCGTTCCGCCGCCGGAGTTTGTGCGCAAGGTGCGCCGCGTGCCTTAGCGAGCGACTGCACGTGCTCCGCCCAAAGGCGCCCCCGAACGTGCGCCATGTGCCCCCCCCCCCCGCCCCCCCTATTTTAACACGGTCCGTCGAGTCGCCGCTGGGCCTTCCTGCCAGAGACACAAGCCGGGGTCACTAGCTTTTTTTTTTTCCTTTCTTTTTTTTCTCCGAGATGGGCATTTGCGAAGGACTCTGGAGGACCAATGAGCCGCCGACGCTGGACGACCGGACCAGAAGCCGACCAGAGATCACGCTCCTTGCTGCCATGCGAAGAACAAATTTTCGCGGGATAACGGTGGTGTACTTACGTGACACGCTGGTTCGTCTGCACGACCGTTGCAATTAAAGCCAAAAAGGGAACAAAGCGTGCTGTGGAGCGAGTTTATAAGTTGGGTTATTTGATTAAATTCTAGCGTTATGTATGCCAAAACCACTGTATGAGGCACGCCGCAGTGGGACACTCCGGATTTAATTTGACCACCTGGGGTTCCTTAACGTGCATGCAATGCATGGTACACGGGTGCTTTCTTTTTGGATTTCGCCCCCATCGAAATGCGGCCGCCGCGGCCGGGACTTGATACCGCGCCCTCGGGCTGCAGCGCATCGCCAAAAAGCCACTAACATCGCACATCGCATCGGCGTGTGGCAATTTCGATAACCGCTTTCCGCTATGGCGTAGCGTGGACACCTGGACTGCATATGGTGCTTTAGCAGTGCCGTTTCGAGTTCAGTGGCAGCGATATGCGCGCTAGCACCCGAGGCTAGCTGCGACTACAGTATATGTATATGCACCTATATGGGTGGATGAATGGTTGGATCATGGATGGATGGATGTATGAACTTTATTGTGGTTCCTTAGGGCGCGCGCTAGTGCGCAGCAGGCCGCGCCCACGTCGGGAGAGAGGCCGAGCCTCTCCGCCGCGTCGCGGGACCGTTGGACAGCCCATAACTGTTCTTGGAGGTTCATAACCATAACTGTTGTATGTGTCTTCCAGCTTGTAGGTAGATAGCCTGGAGAACTGGGCCCTCTCCTGCGCTTCCGCGTTTCCCTCTAGCGTGTTATGCATGCCGAGTTGAAGTAAGCGTTCCGTGTGTGTGTGCATATATCGGAAGGCCGAGAGCTCTCTTGATTGCCTTCCTGACTAATGCGTTGAGCTTATCCCGCTCCAATCTTTGCCAGTTGTGCACGGCCACGATGTAAGTGAAATGGCACAATACGAACACAGGTACCAAACTCACAAGATTATCTTCTCCGAGGCCCTGCTGCTGGTTGGCCACTCTTCTTATTAGTCTGATCACATTGTCCGTCTTCTCAGTGAGTTGCAGCACTGTCTGGTTGTTAGAGCCACTCGACTCGATCCTCATGCCGAGAGTCCGGATGGCATGCACCCTCGGTATATAGCCTGCCCCGTTTGTGCGAAGTTTGATGTCGCATTCAGCGAGTGGCTACCATCCCTTTAGTTTGAGGCCTATGCGCTTGGGACGATATAGTTGCAGTTCCGACTTCTGCGGTGAGCACCGAAGGCCCGTGGGCTCAAGGTGCCTCTTGGTAGCATCAATCGCCTCTTGCAGGGCCGTCTCTACCTGTCCTTCGCTATACCTCCCGTACACCATATGGTGACGTAATCTGCGTATATTGTGCGACTGATGCCGTCAATATCAGAGTCTGCTGGATAGACCAATCATGGCGAGGTAAAAGAGGGCAGGGGATGCGACTGCCCCTTGTGGCGTCCCCTAGACCCCAGCTTGATCATGTCTGAAGTCAGGTCCCCGACATTAAGGGTGGCTTCTCTGTCTGACAGGAACGATCGCGTGTAGGAATTAAGGTGCTTCCCCAGGTTAAGGCTCGAGATCTTGTCTAAAATGAACGAGTGAAGAATGTTGTCAAAGGCCTTTTCCAGGTCTAGACATAGTATGGCTCTCGTGTCCCGCATATTACGGTCAATAATGTGATGCTTGACGAGCTTCATAGCGTCCTGCGTCGAGAGTCTGGCCCTGAAGCCGATCATGTTGTGTGGGTAAACGTCGTGGTTGTGGTAGCGAGAAAGTCTTTTTAGGATTGCATGCTCAGCAACCTTCCCCACAACTGGGCGCATCCGAGGTTGTTGAGGCTGAGCGGCTTACCTGGTTCAGGAATTAGGATGGTGTTGGACGATTGCCACATTTCTGGTAGTTTACGACTGCTCCACGCTTGGTTAATGATGTCCGTCAGGTATTCAATAGACTTATCAAGTTTCCGTAGGGCTTTGTTTGTGATCTTGTCTGGACCCGGAGCCGATCTGCCATTGAGGTCGTGGAGCGCCTGCCTGTTCTCAATCCCGAATTCTGCGTCCAGCTCAGGGTTCCCGGAGCCTTTGTAGTCAGGTGAAGGTTGTGTAGGGCCTGATGCAACGGATGGATACTTCTTCACGAGTCTGGATAAAATTTCCTCGCCGGAAGATTCGCGTTTGGCAGCGTGTAGGATGCACGCCAGTGTGTTGCGTTGGTTGAACATAGTGTTCGTCTCGTCGAGGAGATGCTTTAGGAGATTCGAGTTTCAGCTGTAGCACATCTGCCCCTCGATCGAGTTACACACCTCACACACCTATATGAACGCTAAAAGGAGTTGAGCAAAATCTTTTCACGAAATCGCTTTGTTCGAAACATCACTTCATTCAAAGTTCTACGATGTCTCCACTGCAATCCATGAGTATTATACCAGATTATTGAAGTGGGAGTGGCACCAGACTCCGCACGTGACAGATTGGTGCGGCACCCACGATGACCCTTTGCTTTTTTTCATGTCAATTTGGATAGGCAAAGAGCGCTACGATCATTCTACCACGTGGCGGCTGACCTTGAAGCTGCTGATGGCCGTCATCAGAATCTCGCTGTTATGATGTCCATATCAAGCGTAACTTAATGTACCATGCTTTATGAACATCCGGACTGTTGGAATGCATTTCCCGTGTTATGTTGGCTCTGTAACTACATTTGTTTTTAAGCAAATACCACTTGTAATGAACTCGCATTCATGTCTCGATTTCGTTATAAAGAAGGTTTACTACCATATGAACGGAGAAATTGTTCTGCATGGCGAATCCCCTTATCTGACGCAGTTAATTCATTGCGGGAGAAAGGGGAAAAATCGAATCTTGTTTTTGCCAGTCGAAAGCAGGACCGGAGCTGTACGTTATCAGCTCCGCCCGGCTTCTACAAACTGGTGTGCTATTAACAATCAGCTAAGTCACGTTGGGGAACGATGGGGAGGGGGCGATTCGTTTGAGCATCGACGCCCCCACCTCTCAATGAGAAATTAACGTACTTCGCACCAAACTTGATTATGAATGGCTAGGTTTACATGAACCCAACGCGAGCAGGTCGAGTCAGAAATCGTGCTGACCGAGCCCAACGTAAGCGAATTTATATGAACTTGCTTCTGACGAGTAGGGACAACGACGGCACGCAGCATCGAGCCGAGACAAACACGTTCGAGCTGGGCTTTCTGTTCCCGCAGTCAACAGTTATAGTTCATGTACCTCATTGTTACAATGAGGTTGCACTGCACAGTGCTTGTCTTTGCCCTGTCATTCCCGCTGCCGGCGTATAAATCGCAATGGTTGAGTAGTTCCGCGCAAGCCGCGGCGCTGGCTGGCCCGACTGGTCTCCGTTTGCATGGACACTGCAAACGGGTTGGGCTGGGTCAACTAACCAAATGCAGTCAGACTGACTCAGTCCGCTTCGATGCTCGTTCAACCCATCGGCGAGCGTTTACATGAACTCGACAGGCCAGTTACAGCCCGACAAGTTGACTCGACCCGCTTCTGTCGGGTTCATGTAAACGCTCTGAATATCACGAAACACAAACGCTTTAGACATATCAAAACAAAGTGGAGTTATATATATTTGAATATGATTCTTTACATAATTATTTTTGAATTAGGGGTTTTACGTGCCAAAACCACGATCTGATTATGAGGCACGCCGCGGTGGGGGACAAAGGAATAATGTGGACCACCTGGGGTTCTTTAATGTGCACCTAAATCTAAGCACACCAGTGTTTTTGCATTTCGCCCCCACTGAAATGCGGCCGCTGTGACCGGGATTCGACCCCACGACTTCGTGCTTATTTATTTATTTATTTATTTACATGTACCTTACAGGCCTTCGAGAAGGCATAGTGTAAGGGGGGAAATACGGTAACATATTAGTATGGAGTCGGGAAAGAAGTAAACATCAGCAACAGAACATGAAAAATTAATACGTTAGCAAATACAATATGTAGAGCAATAACAATAAATGGTAAACAATAACATAATAGCATAATACCATCGTAAACGTTTTTGCATGTTATACAGTAGTAAGTATTGTAAAAAAAAAAATAAAAAATGGGAGCACTGAAATTCTTTAACATTGCAGAAAAAATGTAAGAAAATTACAAAAGACATGACGTGTTTAGACGGTTGAAACGGCATATTGATTGGTTAGTAGATTGCGAAATGCAGTGTGTTTAGTTTGGCATGCAATGGTATCTGGCAGTGCGTTCCATAAGCGGACCGCACGGGGCAAAGCTGAAAAATTAAAAGCGTGCGTGTTGCCATAAATTCGGGTGTAGCTGAACTGATTGTTCAGTCGTTGTGACGTTGAGGATGCTTTCTTCAGGTTTGATAATGTTAGGCCAACGGTGTGAACAAATCTATGAAATAATAATAGAAGGGAAATATCACGGCGAGTAGTTAGTGGTTGCAACGAAAGATCGATTTTTATTTGGGTTACACTTGACTGGTTACTATAATTTTTAGAAATGAAACCACTGCGGGTATCCCTCCCCAGAACAAGAATTGGCTTCGCTGGTGCAGTATTCGGCCACCACCTCCCAAATGATACCTACAATTCACCCACGGCCCTCAGTCCCCAGCAGCTGCGGAGTACCTGACCAAGGCAGCGGTCAGACATGTAATGCAGCAGAGGGTGCCAAGAATTTCTGGGTCCGGACAGGCCGCCAATGGAAACTGACCCTGTCAACCTTTAATTGCCGAACACTGTCGAGTGAGGCTAGTTTAGCAGGTCTCTCCGAGCAACTATCCGACATTGTTTGGGATATCATCGGCCTTAGTGAGATTAGAACTAGTGAGGCTTATACATTGCTGAATAACGGACATGTCCTCTTAGAGGTCTCCCAGATAAGAAGCAATACATTGTAGAATTCCTAATCCATAAGGACATAGCAGGCAACATTGACGAATTCTACAGCATTAATGAGAGGGTAGCTGTAGTCGTAATCAAACTTAATAATAAGAGGTATAGATTAAAGGTAGTACAAGCCTACGCTCCAAGATGCAGTCACGATGATGATGAAGTAGATCAGTTTTATGAAGATGAAGAATTAGCGATGAGAAAAGTGAAAACTCAGTATACTGTAGTAATGGGCGACTTCAATGCAAATGTGGGGAAAAGCAGGCTGGTGAACAAGCAGTTGACAACTACGGCATTGACTATAGGAACGCTAGAGGAGAGATACTGGTAGAATTCACAGAAAGGAACAAGCTTCAAATAATGAACACCTTTTTCAGGAAGTTTAGCAACAGAAAGTGGACCTGGAAGCGCCCTAATGGTGAAACAAGAAATGAAATTGATTTCATACTTTCAGCTGATCCCAGCATGGTGCAGGATGTAGAAGTTATAGGTAGGGTAAAGTGCAGTGATCATAGGTTAGTGAGGGCTAGGATTCACCTCAATTTGAAGAGAGAAAGAGTAAAATTGGTCAAGAAGAAACAGGTCAACCTAGAAGCAGTAAGGGTAAAAGCAGACAAATTCAGGCTGGTACTTGCAAACAAATATGCAGCCTTAGACCAGAGATGAAGATGACATAGAAACAATGAATGAAACCGTAACTAGGCTGGCTTCAGAGACAGTGGGAGGCAAGGCTCCAAGGCAAACAGTAGGCAAGCTCTCCCAAGAAACAAAGGACCTAACAAAGAAACAACAAAGAATGAGAGTGGCCAACTAAAAAGATAAGATAGAATTTGCGAAATTGTCAAAACTGATCAAAAAGGCAAAAATAAGTAATATTCGAAACTAAAACGTGAGAAAGACTGAAGAATCTCTAAAAAATGGACGCAGCCTGAAATCAGTGAGAAAGAACTTTGGCATAGAACAAACCAAGATGCTTGCAATGAAAGATAAGCAGGGTAATATCAGCAATCTCGAAGATATAGTAAAAGCAGCAGAAGAATTCTATACTGACCTGTGCAGTACCCAGACGATTCAGGATACCTCAATTAGAAACAGTAATGAACAGGATACAGAAACTCCTCCTATAACTAGCGATGAGGTCAGAAGGGCCTTGCAAGACATGAAACGAGGAAGAGTGGCAGGAGAAGATGGAACAACAGTCGCCTTAATCAAAGATGGAGGAGACATAATGCTTGGAAAACTGGCGGCTCTTGATACGAAGTCTCTATCAACCGCAAGGGTCCCAGAAAACTGGAAAAATGCAAACATTATACTAATCCACAGAAAGGGAGACAACGAATTGAAAAATTATAGGCCCATTAGCTTACTCCCAGTATTATCTAAAATATTCACCAAAATAATCTCCAATAGAATAAGGGCAACACTGGACTTTAGTCAACCAAGGGAACAGGCTGGCTTCAGGAAGGGATACTCTACAATGGATCACATCCATGTCATTAATCAGGCAATTGAGAATTCCGCAGAGTACAATAAGCCTCTCTATATGGCTTTCATAGATTACGAAAAAGCATTTGATTCAATAGAGATACCAGCAGTCATAGAGGCATTGCGTAATCAAGGAGTACAGATCGCTTACGTAAATACCGTGGAAAATATCTACAGAGATTCCACAGCCACCTTAATTCTACACAAGAAAAGCAGGAAGATACCTATAAAGAAAGGGGTCAGACAGGGAGACACAATCTCTCCAATGCTATTCACTGCGCGCTGGGAAGAAGTATTCAATCGATTAAACTGGAAAGGCTTAGGAGTAAGAATCGACGGCAAATATCTCGGCAGCCTTCGGTTTGCGGATTACATTGTTCTAATCAGCAACAATGCAGACGAGTTCAACAAATGATTGAGGACCTTAACAGAGAGAGTGTAAGAGTGGGGTTGAAAATTATTATACAGAAGACAAAGATAATCATGAATAGCTGGGCAAGGGAACAAGAGTTCAGGATCACCGTTACAACCTCTAGAGTCTGTGAAGGAGTACGTTTACCTAGGTAATTAATCACAGGGGACCCTGATCATGAGAAGGAAATTCATAGAATAAAAATGGGTTGGATTGCACATGGCAGACATTGTCAGCTCCCGACCGCATGGAAGCTTACCATTATCATTGAAAAGGAAGGTGTATAATCAGTGCATTTTACCAGTGCTGACATATGGGGCAGAGACTTGGAGATTGACAAAGAAGCTTGAGAACAAGTTAAGGACCGCGCAAAGAGCGATGGAATGAAGATTGCTAGGCATAACGTTAAGATACAGAAGGAAAGTGGTTTTGATCAGAGAGCAAATGGGTTCGTTCTTTCTCCTCCTTTCTCGAGTGATGGCGCCCACGCGCCTCGTTGAAACAATCAAATACCACACGCGTGTAGCAATATATATTGCAATATTATATAACAGTTCACAATGATTTTGCATGTGCATACAGTCTTATTGACTGCCACATTTATAAAAGTAGAAGTGTTTCATAATTTATGCCACTAGTGGCAGACAAAGCATAGCAAATAAAGTCGCAAGAATGTCTTTCTGGTGGTGCAATCTATCTAAGTTCTCAACAAGTTCAACAGAAGTGCATTTGCCACGGCATCCCTAAGCTGTCACCCACTGCAGGTAAGTAGGTACAACAGGCAGACGCGATTCTACGCAAAGCCTACAAAACCGCACTCCACCTTCCCCACAACACCTCAACCGAAAAGCTCCTAGCCTTAGGACTACACAACACCTTCGACGAATTGAAAGAGGCGCAACTAGTCTCCCAACAACGCAGACTACAGCAGACCCCATCTGGCAGGGAGCTCCTGAAGAAACTAGGCTGCGCCGATCAACTTCAAGAGATACAGAGGACCGAAACAATTCCGGATGAGTATCGCAACACACTAAAAGTAGCACCCATACCCCGGAACATGGATCCCAACCTACACAAAGCACGCAGAGAAGCGAGGGCTGAATACCTACAAAAGACCCTAGCACCCCAAGAAACGACGGTATATGTGGACGCAGCCACATACGCCAGAGCAGCGGGTCAGGGCAACAGCAACGCGGTAGCAACGGTGATCGATTCGAACCTACGCGAGATCACCAGCGCATCACTACAAGGCTGTACGATAGTCGAGGGTGAAGAAGCGGCCGTCGCTCTAGCGGCAGCGGAGGGCTATCGGTCTAAACGGTCTCTAACAATCCTTACAGACTCGCAAACAGCGTGCCGCAACTACCTACGCGGCAGAATAGGGCACGGAGCACTCCGCATACTCCGCTCCGGAGACCACATAACAGAACGACAAACAAAAGAAGAACCAATTAGGCATACGATAGTATGGACGCCGGGACACACGGGAGTGGCAGGGAACCAAGAGGCGGACAGGATAGCTCGAGGGTACACCTATTACTGAGCATCCAACGTAGGCGACCTCGAGGAGACCGAACCTGTACCCCAAGACTATTCGGCAATAATAAATTACTGCAAGGGCTGCAGAAAGCGGTATCCACCACCGCACAACTCCCTTAGCAGAGAGGACTCTGTCGCGTGGAGGCAGCTACAAACGGGCTCGTACCCGAACCTACACGTACTCAGCAAAATTTATCCCACACTATACAATGACAAATGCCCCTGGTGCCACGAAACACCCACACTGTACCACATAACGTGGGCATGCCAGAAGATAGACGTGGTACCCATTATACCAAACCCGAGTGCGGAGCAATGGGAGGGAGTGCTCTCCAGCGATCGCCAGGTCGACCAAGAAAGTCTGATTCGCGGAGCACAACTGGCAGCAGCATCCAGCGGAGCCCTGGACTAAGGGCAACCGACCGTTGTGCTAAAAGATGGACGATTCCATCTGAAGACCGCAGAAGACCAGCGAATCTAGAGCTCATAAAGTTTTTCACTCACTCACTCACTCACTCACTCACACATTTCATGCTCCAGACACCTAGTCATACTCTCAATGCAGACCTCGGAAGAAACAGGACAAAGCAGTTTCGTGCTTTTCTGTGTTGCAATGAATGGTGATTGCAACAGCACCAGCACTAATGGGCTGCATTATGCATGCCAAATGTATCCTAAATTCCATGCTGTCCAGTCTGATGCAAAATAAAAACAAAAATTCATGACTAGAAGACAGTTTTCCAGAATCTCTAAGAACAAAAAACGAAGTGTACAATTATTTTCAAAAAGTTATTTTGCATTAATAATTTCTTCACTGTATAAGCACTATGGGGGGGGGGGGGGGAGAAAATGGTGTACAAGAAAAATATGCAGAAAAAGCTTTTTTTTTAATGCACATAGGAACACATAGCTTTTCCAGGTCAAACATGAAACAATCTCGCCGATTTGGGTGATGCTTGTGACCAGTGCTACTTGAAGCAGGTGCTGCAATGATCAATGGACAGCTTTCAAAAGCAGCTCCTGGTAAATGTGTTCTCACTTCAACGGCGCCGTGGTCTACTGATGTGACCTGAAGGGCCTGGTCTCTCCTTATCACCAGCTGGATCCACGCTGTTGGAACGAGCTTGATGGGGGTGGGGGAGAAAAAATAACAATTGGTAGTCACTTCTTTGTGAGTGTTCAGCTTGATCACCAAATAACAATTTCAACCTATAGAAAAATAAAAAACAGCAGCTCTCCGCAAATTGCAATAATCTTTTCCTATTGAAACAGAAGTGAACAGCTATGTACAAGCTCACTAAACAAAGGCAGAGGCATATGAAACAAAGGCTTTGCATGTAATCAGCTTATTTTGGAACTGGTTGTAATGTGCACGGAAGAGTACCAAAACATGCACGGTGAAAAAGTTCTAAAACATATGTGGACATACATGCAAGTTTATTTCTACTAACACGTGCATGTCTTTAGTCGCATGTTCCTTGTTCATAGAATGCCCTCTGAATTTTTATCTAATGGTAAGCTCCACTACTCTACATAGACATCTGACAGCCAGCGAGTGCCATATTTTTAAAAGCAGGCCCTCCAACCCATCATCACCGTTAGAACGGATGAACAATCTGCTGATATCCAAACCACTGATACTACATGATGTAAAAAACGGACGAATCAGCTTGATAGACAGAGCACAATTCATCATCATCATCATCATCAGCCTGGTTAAGCCCACTGCAGGGCAAAGGCCTCTCCCATACTTCTCCAACAACCCCGGTCATGTACTAATTGTGGCCATGTCGTCCCTGCAAACTTCTTAATCTCATCCGCCCACCTAACTTTCTGCCGCCCCCTGCGAAGCTTCCCTTCCCTTGGAATCCAGTCCGTAACCCTTAATGACCATCGGTTATCTTCCCTCCTCATTACATGTCCTGCCCATGCCCATTTCTTTTTCTTGATTTCAACTAAGATGTCATTACCTCACGTTTGTTCCCTCACCCAATCTGCTATTTTCTTATCCCTTAACGTTACACCCATCATTCTTCTTTCCATAGATCGTTGCGTTGTCCTCAATTTAAGTAGAACCCTTTTCATAAGCCTCCAGGTTTCTGCACCGTAGGTGAGTACTGGTAAGACACAGCTATTATACACTTTTCTCTTGAGGGATAATGGCAACCTGCTGTTCATGATCTGAGAATGCCTGCCAAACACACCCCAGCCTATTCTTATTTTTCTGATTATTTCAGTCTCATGATCCGGATCCGCCGTCACTACCGGCCCTAAGTAGATGTATTCCCTTACCACATCCAGTGCCTCGCTACCTATTGTAAATTGCTGTTCTCTTCCAAGACTGTTAAACATTACTTTAGTTTTCTGCAGATGAATTTTGAGACCCACTCTTCTGCTTTGCCTCTCCAGGTCAGTGAGCATGCATTGCAATTGGTCCCCTGAGTTACTAAGCAAGGCAATATCATCAGTGAATCGCAAGTTACTAAGGTATTCTCCATTAACTTTTATCCATAGTTCTTCCCAATCCAGGTCTCTGAATACTTCCTGTAAACACGCTGTGAATAGCATTAGAGAGATCATATCTCCCTGCCGGACGCCTTTCTTTATTGGGATTTTGTTGCTTTCTTTATGGAGGACTACGGTGGCTGTGGAGCCACTATGGATATTTTTCAGTATTTTTACATAGGGCTCGTCTACACCCTGATTCCGTAATGCCTCCATGACTGCTGAGGTTTCGACTGAATCAAACGCTTTCTTGTAATCAATGAAAGATATATATAAGGGTTGGTTATATTCCGCACATTTCTCTGTCACCTGATTGATAGTGTGAATACGGTCTATAGTTGAGTAGCCTTACGGAATCCTGCCTGGTCCTTTCCTTGACAGAAGTCTAAGGTGTTCCTGATTCAATTTGCAATTACCTTAGTAAATAGTTTGTAGGCAACTGACAGTAAGCTGATCGGTCTATAATTTTTCAAGTCTTTGGCGTCCCCTTTCTTATGGATTAGGATTATGTTAGCGTTCTTCCAAGATTCCGGTACGCTCGAGGTCATGAGGCATTGCGTATACAGGGTGGCCAGTTTTTCTAGAACAATCTGCCCACCATCCTTTAACAAATCTGCGGTTACCTGATCCTCCCCAGCTGCCTTCCCCCTTTGCATAGCTCCCAAGGCTTTCTTTACTTCTTCCGGCGTTACCTGTGGGATTTCGAATTCCTCTAGACTATTCTCTCTTCCATTATCGTCGTGCGTGCCACTGGTACTGTATAAATCTCTATAGAACTCTTCAGCCACTTGAACTATCTCATCAATATTAGTAATGATATTGCCGATTCTTGCCAATTCCTAGTTTCTTCTTCACCGCTTTTAGGCTTCCTCCGTTCCTGAGAGCATGTTCAATTCTATCCATATTATACTTCCTTATGTCAGCTGTCTTACGCTTGTTGATTAACTTCGAAAGTTCTGCCAGTTCTATTCTAGCTGTAGGGTTAGAGGCTTTCATACATTGGCGTTTCTTGATCAGATCTTTCGTCTCCTGCGATAGCTTACTGGTATCCTGTCTAACGGAGTTACCACCGACTTCTATTGCACACTCCTTAATGATGCCCACAAGATTGTCGTTCATTGCTTCAACACTAAGGTCCTCTTCCTGAGTTAAAGCCGAATACCTGTTCTGTAGCTTGATCTGGAATTCCTCTATTTTCCCTCGGTTGCACTCATTGATCGGCTTCTTATGTACTAGTTTCTTCCGTTCCCTCCTCAGGTCTAGGCTAATTTGAGTTCTTACCATCCTATGGTCACTGCAGCGCACCTTGCCGAGCACGTCCACATCTTGTGTGATGCCAGGGTTAGCACAGAGTATAAAGTCTATTTCATTTCTAGTCTCGCCGTTCGGGCTCCTCCACGTCCACTTTCGTCTATCCCGCTTGCAGAAGAAGGTATTCATTATCCGCATCTTATTCTGTTCTGCAAAGATTCCTTGTGCCTATGCCATATTCCCCCACTGCCTTGTCTCCAGCCTGCTTCTTGCCTACCTTGGCATTGAAGTCGCCCATCAGTATAGTGTATTTTGTTTTCACTCTACCCATCGCCGATTCTACGTCTTCATAGAAGCTTTCGACTTCCTGGTCATCATGACTGGATGTAGGGGCGTAGACCTGTACAACCTTCATTTTGTACCTCTTATTAAGTTTCACAACAAGACCTGCCACCCTCTCGTTAATGCTATAGAATTCCTGTATGTTACCAGCTACATTCTTGTTAATCAAGAATCTGACTCCTAGTTCTCGCCTCTCCGCTAAGCCCCGGTAACACAGGACGCGCCCACTTTTTAGCACTGTATATGCTTCTTTCGGCCTCCTAACTTCACTGAGCCCTATTGTATCCCATTTACTTCCCTCTAATTCCTCCAATAGCACTGCTAGACTCGCCTCACTAGATAACGTTCTAGCGTTAAATGTTGCCAGGTTCATATTCCAATGGCGGCCTGTCCGGAGCCAGGGATTCTTAGCACCCTCTGCTGCGTCGCAGGTCTGACCGCCGCCATGGCCAGTTGCTTCACAGCTGCTGAGAGCACTATTAATTAGCCCTATTTATGAGTCATGTCCCAGTTTCTCACGATGGGCAAGAGTTAAGCGAGTGCACATGAGATAGTATTAAAAAGTGGCATATCACAGGCATTGCCTGCTTTCTCACAAGCTGCTGCATTTCACATGCAACATGCAGGGCTTGTAAAAAGCATCAGACACAAATATCAAGGACAATTTAAAGATTTCCAGGTCAAAATACGAGGAGATTGATACGAGCTTCAGTCATAACATAAATTAAAAGGTATTCAAATCTTAACTAATTATTCATATATAAACAGCCACTGAATAGCACACAGGCTTCAAGCTTTTCAGGTGGCTTTTCAAAGTAGACTTTCCCAATCTAACAATAGGAATCCCCTTGCGGCACATATTAAAAGTCATATTAAAGCCAAATGGCTGAAACTTGCTTTCCTCCAGGCATTTCTACAGCCCATGTCTAAAAATGGGGCCATGATGCCTGCAATGTAAACCAACTAGTAAAACAACAATAATGGTGGTATCGTTTGGTCGACTGATCTGGTTTTGTGTAGTATTACGATGGAAATGGAGATTTAAACAGCCTGTAATCTGAGGCTGTGGTCATTCCAGACTGCAATCGCTTAGCAAAACTCTCAAACAAGGACCTACACTGTATGGGATTGTTTCCCAGTAGACAAGTGTCCACGGCATAGTGTTGATGCGGAGTTTGTTACTTTGAATGTTCACAAGTCGCCTCCAAGCCGTTTTCAAGGAATTCAAGGAGCGTATTCATTTTCAAGGTGTATTAAGGGCCCTTAAATCTCCCCCCCCACCTCCCCTCCTAATTTCAAGTGCATTCAAGGACACCACGGAGGTGTAAAAACCCCGAATATGTTACTCTAAGCAAGTGCACTGATAGAACAGCTCACAGTTGTCATTTAAGCATTCCCGCAAGACCAACATACAAACAGTTCAATTACAGCTCCTGGATAGACATTTTTAATATCTTAATTTGTCTTCAGCTGCAGGTAGATTCAGCTTCAATTCCTGTAAATTCCAGAAGCACCATTCTTCCAACTTTTCCAAGGATATGAATAAAGTGCAATTACATTCAGTTAACCCTTTCCCTACCTGAGCTTTCCCTGAGCTGAGCTTGTCCACACAGTTTGTACCGCTCCTACCGAAGACGAGCTGGGCTCGTCCACACTCTGACAACCACTTGTGCACTGCCGCTGTCAAGATACCCTGGTGAATTTTGTTTAGTTCTTTTTGGCTTCAGCAGATGGCGCAGTAAAAAAATGAAAGAAAAAAAATATGCATTCAAAGCTTGTATTTTGGATGAGTAACGTTTCGATGCTGGTAATTGGAATTTAAACATGGCATCCTGCTCTGTGCATACATGTGTTGGCAATGGCTTCGCTCCGGAAAAAAGGAAAAAAAAAAATGTTTGTTTGCAGAAGATTTGCTGGACTCGGGACAGTAAAGAAATAGCTAGATTTTCCTCCAAGAGTGGCAGCGATGATACTGAGCAGCACATCTTCTCTGAGTCGTCGGATTCTGACAAAGACAGGATCTCTAAGTGTCGGCAGTGGACAAGGTTTGTTTTCACGGCCGTGCCTGGCATAACCGTACCTGTGACAGAGGATGAAAACTGTGCGCCGTATTTTGAATTGTTTCTAACGAATGAACGAACAGATTTCATTCACCATGAAACCAACCGCTACACGTACCTGGTGCAACGAATTCTATCCATATTATACTTCCTTATGTCAGCTGTCTTACGCTTGTTGATTAACTTCGAAAGTTCTGCCAGTTCTATTCTAGCTGTAGGGTTAGAGGCTTTCATACATTGGAGTTTCAGTATTCTGTGCTTTGAAATGTACCACACCAAGTCTACAATTTAGGGATCTGACATCCTTTGCCACAAGCACGAGCCCCACTTGTCACAGTATTGTTTTTGAATTTCCAGAGACATCTTTTGCAACGAGGACTACAGAAAGTTTGAGACTCTGCTGTGCAATGCAGTGAAGCCAATCCTCTTTTCATGCTTTCAAAGAAATATTTTGTATGTATCTTACAAATAAAGTGCTCTTAAGGATATTTTTTGGTTGTTTCAAAGTGCATACAATTATTTAGGCAAACAAAACAATCGGTATTTTTGTATAGTTTTTGGCCAAAAAACTGTAGGGAAAGAGTTAATATGAACTTCCTCCTTGCGTTCAGCCCACTGTGTTATATCAAACTAATGGAGCGACAGAAGTTTTCCAAGTGACTACTATTGCACATGGCCACACAAATGAAATTGCTTTTGAGAACTGATCTGATAAACAGTCAATCTCTTTGCACGATAGAAGGTCAACACCTAGTCAGTTTCCTTGCAGAAGTGACAGCTCATTCCAATTAAGCAGAAAAAAATTGTGTTGAGCAAAATGTCTAGGGGCTTTATTTTTATTATGCAATGCCTCAAATACAATTTATGCAATTTTAAAAGCCTATTTTTGGTTCCAAACACTTTTCAGAGCCTCAATATTCAGTCCCAACTCATCAGAGATAGCATTACATAATATACAACAATGAATAATGACAGAAAAGTGTTAGCACTCAGATGCATGTGTTTTATTGGTTACGGACACTATTCACAGCATTTCATTGCAAGCCATCAATGACGTCCGAGTGAAGTTCTCAAGGTGTGCCACGTGCAAGAATGGCAGACTACGAGATGCAAGACGTCACAGATGCTACACAGCCTTACATAATGAGCACTGAATCATGTCCACATGATCAGCTTTAACTGAATGTTGATATGACCACTAGAAGACAAAGCTATAGCCACACCTAGGGTGTCAAAAACAATTAGTTGCAACTGCAAAGTCAGTGTACAGCCAGTGTACAGTGCCTTGAAGTGTTTTTGCAATTTTTTTTTTATTCTAACCAAACATATTTGCCTCACTTTAATCTGAGCCAGCCCAGTGTCACCTTGCATAAATTCAAAGTAATCAGGAATGGGTGCCTCAAGTTCTGCTATAGTGGCTCATTGGTTCTGAAACTTTGTATGTATGTACAACTATTTCCATTAGAAACAAAGTGGATACTGCAAAATTATTAAACTCTTGAACAAGTCAAGGATAGTAATGAATATTTTTCAAAATAAGCTGCCATTCATATTAAAGTGAACAGTTGTCTTTTCTACACTCAGCACCTACCCTGTTTACTTTGTCTGCACCTTGAATGCTGAACCTGCCCCACCCCCTGCTCCCTACCATTAACACCTTCTGCAAGGCGCTCACCTTTTCCTTTTTACTGCGCTTTCTCTACTCGAAAATGTTAAAGTGGTGCTGGCAGCTGTTCACTGTCTACGATGTGCAGCTGCTAAAAGTTGTGCACGTCTCAGAAGTTTTTGTCTATTCACTCACCTCTCACGGATCTCGGAGCAGGCCTCGCGACAAATTTTGCCGCCTTCATTCGTTCAATCTCCATTTCTTCCATCTGTAAGATGGCAAGGAGTAAGTGGTGAAATATGCACACAGACTGTGAATGAAGGTGTAGTACAATGATAGTAAAGAAGGATGACAGAAGTACTGTCGTGCTTCTATTGTGATTCTTATTTCACGGCTGTTTTTATTTTAACCACAAACTATGTTTACAATGTTGTATAGACCAAAGCTTCTCATACATACCAGAATAGCTTCTAAACTGTTTGTATCACATATCAAAGCACTGCTGATCGTTTAGGAAAACACCCATGCTAAAAAGCTTAGCAGCATTTGTGGTAGGTTCATTGCAGACGGAAGGCATCATGGGGTTTTTGGAACTTTGCCAAGTCTGACAACAAGCAAAGATGATCGAACATAATGTCGACTTGCCCGAACGCCCACTAAAAATATCAAAAGATTTTGTACTCTACTAGCAAGGCCTCTGGGCCAGGCCTCAGCGGAGCTGGCGTTCTTGGCAACCATATAATTTGCTTCCTGTTGTGCTTGTGCATATTCCTGCTTGATTAAGGAGCACCACTACTTGTGCTCTACAAGTGTTATCAATTCAGTATCACTACGGTCGTGCATTGCCATCTTCCTAGCCCACAATTTGTGCCACACCTGACTGTCGTCGTCCTCCTCCTCCACGTACACTCTGCTCCTCGCAGATGCCTGCTGTGTCTAGCAACGACTTCTCACACAGTTATGTAAACAGCCACTATCAAATGTGCATAGTAAAGACTGCAGCTTTGAACAAATTTGCTGCCCTTGTAACCCGTACCATTTGGCCATTAAAGATAAGAGCAAGAAAATTTTGGTTGGCTACTGCAGAAAACAATCAATTTCAGGCCTTGCCACATTTTCGGTGCTGTGGTAGTCACAAAGAGAAGTCCAGGATTATGTGAAGGGAATGTAAGTCTGTACGTGACCGACCAGAAGCCACTGTATGCACACACTTATGAAGTTTTAGTTGGGCCAAGTGGAAAAAAAGAAACCTCATGATAGGAAGCTCCAAACTAAAGTGCAAGTTAAAAAATGCACTTCAGCTACATAACCTAAACTGATTGCAATGTACAGTTGAGATCACATAAGATGTGTGCTCTTCAGGATGCCACAAGACATAACCCGTGATTACCATAAAATTTCAATTCGATATTATGTATTACAATGAAGTGCAAAAACAGAACACGTATTTAGCAAGTTCCCTGTGCTGCTTACATGATAAAAAAAATGAAACAATCTACTCCTAGTAAATTTTTTCTTCTTATCTGCATGCTTTCAGTTGGGCACCTTTATAACAAAGTGCTTCAGACCTTAAAAATCTTTTGTTATCTAGGTTCCTTCATTGTAAAGATCATGCACCACACTGCTCACAATAGAGCAGGTTAAGCAAGTTCAACAAGAGAAAACCTCTATTTAACATAAGTCCAAGAGAAGCATGAGTCCGCAGGGAAACGTGTGAGTGATGCAAGGTAAAGTTCCAGATGGTCCCAAATGCAACTATCGCCTCTCCCGACATAAAAATTCTCGGTTCGTTCCCACGCTTAACACTACTGTTGCCTTTTTTTACCTCTGTGTCCTTTCTATCCTAGATGGCTTTACATATTTCGTCGGCCATCAGTTAAGATTAGGCACATCATGTCGTCAAACTGCAACGCATTCATCAGCCGTTGCACCCTGTACTGTTTTACAACATGCAACGTACGAGTTGAGCAATTCCTGGAGCAGTGCAGCAGGACTTAACACTTGCTATCCATCGGCACACTTGTCAAATGCATCGCAGGCACTGCTGTTAGTGCTAACACAGAGGCCAGCACAGCGGCATCTGTGAAGGCCAGTGGCAGTACTACTACATAACATTCGTTGTAGAGCAACAAGTCAGTTATCGGGGACATATAAATTTCTTTAGCCACGGCCAAAATGTGCTAAAAATCACGAGCTCGCCAACTTACCCTTGCGCGCGCCTAATTGCATTACAGTGAGCTCGCTCCCCTTCCTCTCTATCCCTCTGCTCGCACTGGAAGGCGGCACTCGTGAAGCCACTATCTTTCTTGTCTCACCCTCGCACACTTTCATTCACACCTAAAGCACAAAGTGCACGAGGCACGACAGGATCTTATCGCACTTGGACTTTATACAGAACATGATGCGGCTCCACTTCGGCGGCCCTGCGCACTGTGTGCTTCAGGTGCGAGCGAAAGTGTGCGAGGGTGAGACAAAGATAGTGGCTTCATGTGTGCCACCTTCCCGCGCATGCAAAGGGAAAGAAGAAAAGGGGAGTGAGCTCACAGTAACATGAACAAGTACGCGCGAGGGGGTTGGGGGACGGAGTAGGGGGTAAGTTGGCACGTGTCCCGGCCGTGGCTGCGCATGGCTGTAAGCGCGGCTGAACGCATGTGCACTGCACACCCTGCTTCAAAGGTAATCTGCCGCGCGTGTAAAGAGTGGGCGTGCCGAGACAATGTGGCATTATGTAATCTGTCTTCCCGCGCATTTAGTGTTGGAGGTTGCGTAATCTTGAGTTTCAGTGACCCGTTGTAGCAAGAGGCGAACCATTCGCTCCCTGCTGCCGGCACTTTTCATCTCAGCGTCGTCCCAGTGCAGGCAGTGCTCTCAGCCGTTGGGGTGGAGTGCATGCGAAAGCATGGCTGGCTTCCCTGAATTCATACCGCCGATGTGAAGATATCGTCGACGGGGCATGAAATTGTATCATTCGTCGCCGACTCCCAAATTCATCAAAATGAATTGTTTTCTCATTCAAGCTTGCTTTATTTAATTGCCCAATAATTCGGAAAATTCTTCAGCCCCTTTCCATAAACATTCTAATTTAAATACGAAATTTCGATATAACGAAGCAAAGTGCAGATTTTACCGACTTTGTTATATCGAGGTTTAACTGTTATTTTTACGGTCCTCTCTGCATCTGAAAAAATTAGTTCGACTGCTTGTATAACTACTACTATAATGGAAAAAATGTGGCAACACTGTTTTGACGGATTCAGGATGCAGTGATGGTACTGTATATTTGAAAGCTTGAAAGATATTTGAAGAGACTACTTGGTTACTAAGCCAAAGTGCCAGGTACCTTCTTTCGGAAACCTTCTAGGCTTTTTTGGTGTCTTTCAACAGATGCAAGTCGGAATGGCTTTGGCTTTGTAGGTGGCGCAGATATGTTTCTTGGCCGGAATACACGAGCAGGATCAGGAGCAGGCCTGGCAACGAAGTGGCTTGTCTGTAAGTGTAAGAACAGATAAAAATGCATATGAACCTGGCAGTGAAAACAAAAGTTAACAATTAGCAAAAAAGCAGCTATAGCATTACCACTTACATAATTGGTGCAATAAGAGAACATAGCTAGTGCTCATAGAACTTGTACATGGAAACCTAAATATGGCCAAGGTACTCGCAGCCAGTGGTGTAGCCAGAAATTTATTTCGAAGAGGAGGGGGGATTTCTCCGCTGGCTACTACCCCTCACCCCCAGCTCTCTCTCTCTTTTTTACGTATGTATACAAATAATGAAAAAGTCGATGGACTTCTAAGAAAAAAAAAGAAGAAAAGCTTTTTATTGTCGACATTTTGGCTGCAGATTGACCTTTCTCAAGACTAGCAGAAAGAGCATATTAACAGAACAATGTGTTTTTACCATTGAACAGTTTCGCCTGTCTTGAAAAATTGAGAAAGTCAGCCTCCAGCTGAAACATCAACAATAAACAGTTTCTCAAAAAGTGCATGAATTTTTTAATTATAACCTTGTGGCAACCACAGATATATTAACCTTGAAGTTATACACTCAAACCTTGATATAACGAAATAATAGGCATACCGAAGTAAATAATATTCCCCTAGAAATGTATATATCTAAAACCTCATTTTAACTAAATGAAATTATCCTGCCAATAGATATAACGAGCTAGTAGATTCGCCTCCGAAAGCAAAAGATACCCGACCGTTGTGCACCGAGTACATTGCTCTCCATGGAGTTCGGCACTTGTGCGCCGCGGCAGTTCGAAACTCCCGCGTCCCTGCGTTGAAAATTTGGAGGACGCTTAAGCCTCATCTTTAATAGTGGAAAGCAACAGCATTAAAAAATCCCTGATTGCTTCTCATGCTTCCTGGCAACTGCAGCTTATGTAACCGTTATGTTTACCAAGAAATGCTGGCAGCGAACGCCACGCACGTAAGCAAGCTTTTTGATAGAAACACGACCTCTTGCATGGGCCGCAGATGTGCGAAGGCAAGCACCATCTGTATGGTGTTGCAAGGAATCTCGCCGGCACAATCTCGAGGGTCATGCGCAAGCCTGCGAGAGTCCCGCCATGCTGCGTGACTGCGCACAGTGGTGCGAGATTGGTACATTCACTTCTAGCTTTCTCTATGGTGCGCTGCACGGGCAGCTGCAACTGGACCTGGCCTCAGAGGGCCTCCCTGCCGCAATCTCGCGGGTCACGCACAAGCATGCGCAAGTCTCACTATGCTGCGTGGCTACACACGGTAGTGCGAGACTAGTGCATTGACTTCTCGCTTTTTCTGCGGCACGTTGCACAGGCAACCGCAGGTGGGCTTGGCCTCGTAGACCTCCCCCGTGCAATGCCGGAGGTCACACCGAGGCAGCTATATAAAGGCTGTCGCGTTCACTTCTCCCTCTCCCAGCGACACGCCGCGCGAGCTGGCAGCTGGGCATACCATCCGAAATCGCATGGGCATTGGTGCGATTTTGCCTGAACCAAACCGGCACGACAAAGTTCTCTTGACTCCTCTCACACAGTGAAACGCTGTGTTGCGTGCCACGAGCTGCTCGACCACGACGGGCCAAGTGGAAAGCAGATGCAAAAGACGATCCCAATGGAACAGAAGGCAGCTACCTAAAGGCCATCGCGTTTGGTGCTAATTAAATCGCGTGTTGCATACGCCGATGATTCTTTTGTTTTATTCAAATTTCATTGCATGCATAGCCGTGAAGTGTGTTGCGGGCCACAAAACCATCTTCTTATTCCCATGTTTACAATTGTGCACCCCTTTGGGCATACAGTAGGTACGCTTGATTTGCCTGCCAGTTCATGAGGCGCTGAACCCTGCCATTCGTTTCAAAAGGTGCAGGGAACGTGCAAGGCTGGTTCATAATTTTGCTGCACCCACTCCATTGTTGGTGCCGACTTTGTGCAGGCTTACAGGTGCAAATGAGCGGCGTAGCAGACGACGCAGCACATGGGCACAAGCATTGTTAAAACCCCGCTTACGCACATCTGATGTTGGTATGCAAGTCTGGCGTGTACTTACGCCCCAAAAGCCAATCATACCTGCAGGTCAGGACCTCTCAAACTTACGCACTCCGAGCATATTGGCCTGATGTAACGCCTGCACCGCGTCTGCACCTTTCCATTTGTTTCAAGTGTTTCACTGGGCCTGCATTTCAGGAATCAAGCTGCACAATTTCTGAATTTCTCGTTAAGTGCTGTGAACTGGTTCATGGTGGTGCAGGCAAATCGAACAGACCCAGTATTGCAGAAAATGGCAACAATAGATACAACGAAGTAATTTCGGGTCTCCCTCCAACTTCATTATAATGAGGTCCGAGTGTGTGTTTGTGTGTGTATTAACAATGAGGATGAACATTTTTACGTTGCCGAAACACTTCACTTCTGACAAAAGTTTTTCATTGCTAAGGAGTGCATCCACTTCGCATCAAAATATGCTATCTTCCTTATGCTATTTTTTAAAAATGATGATAAAAAAAAAGAATTTGAAAAAAATATTTCAAAAAAAGACTATACCATTTCGTTTACAAATTGATGCACCCTACTGAAAGTCTGCGGCACAGATAACCCGTGCAGGCGGACTACTTGGCGCGGTAACACATGTGCAGAAGCTCTGCCTCCGTAGCTTTCCCTTCATAGCCACAAAAAGTTGTCCACGAGTATAGCTCCGTTTTTAGCACTGTTTGTTTTTCCCAGCATTTATATAAGCAGTACCATTTACAAACCTTTAGTGAACAACATAAACCATTGTGGCCCACCCTCTGCAGATATGTAGCAGCATTTGCAAACCCGTAGTGAACAACGTAGCTCATCGTGGTCCACCCTTTGCAGGTACCGTATAGGCTCGTGTAAAGGCTGCACCCGTGTAAGGGCTACAGACCCAACTTAGCAGCAGCAAAATTGGGAAAAAATATAGTTTTTTACCAACACAGAAGCAGTCACATTTAGTGCCCCGATGCCATGAGCGAGCATTGGTGAATTTGAAAGCGCTGCGAACTTCCACGTGCGCTACTAGATAGTGAGAGCTGTGCATTGGCCTCTGATGCAATGGTACATCCGGGGAAACGGCGGTTGTACAAGTGTACAAGAACCAAATGGTTCGGTCCTGTGCAAGGGCCGCACCTCGTCAAAATAGTGCAAAGGAGGTGCGGCCGTTACACGAGTATATACAGTATATACTGCCCATGCACGAGACATGTATTTTTCAGGCACAATATTCTCGTCCACAGACTTCTTACTATTCAACAGCTTCGTCTTTACCACTGCAAACCCCACAACTCGTCTAGTTTTCAGTGATGGCAGAAGCAATTGAACTGCAATAATACATTTCTTCTCGGCGGTTAGGTGTGGGGTCGAGAACCATGAGGACAACAAAATTTTCTCAGAAATTCTTAAGCCTTTGAGTTCACAATCCTCCCCTTTAGACACCGCACTTAGAAGGAGGAATATAGTACGGGGAGAAGAGCTAAAATCCACGCTGAGATTTTCCCTGATATAAGCCCAAATTCCTTGAGTTTTCCCCGAGTATTTCCATACTATGCAAAATCCCTGAGAATTCCCGGTTTTCCCAGTTTTCCTTGTTGGTAGACTCCCTGCAGGAACGACCCCTTGCACTACAACTTCGATAGTATACTATTATGCAAGTTTCACTCACTTTCAGTGACCTGCTGTCTGACTTCTTTGAAGAGATGTTTGGGGGGAACTTGCGATCATGGTATTATATAGTCCTCACCCCATGATGCATATCATTATTTGATCAGACTTTGAATTGATGAGGCAGACAGCCTGAAGTAAGGCTACTTTTTGTGTTAGAAGCCTTTGTCCAAACTACAGCATCCTTATTTCAAAGCAAAGTAAGGGTTAGCAGCTCAGAAACATTTGAAAGTGTTCTGTCTCCTGACACCCAGCTACTCTGAAGACTGCAGAGAGTTAGGAAGGGCTTTCAGCAGCAAGCAGAATGTGTTACGACAAGGTAGGTGCACCTTCAGCTAGGCGTCTGGCCACGGCTGTCTGACTAAAAAATTAAATTATGGGGTTTTACGTGCCAAAACCACTTTCTGATCATGAGGCACGCCGTAGTGGAGGACTCCGGAAATTTCGACCACCTGGGGTTCTTTAACGTGCACCTAAATCTAAGCACACAGGTGTTTTTGCCTTTCGCCCCCATCGAAATGCGGCCGCCATGGCCGGGATACGATCCCGCGACCTCGTGCTCAGC
Organism: Dermacentor andersoni; assembly: GCF_023375885.2. NCBI lineage: Eukaryota > Metazoa > Arthropoda > Arachnida > Ixodida > Ixodidae > Dermacentor > Dermacentor andersoni. The sequence goes on along the minus strand of NC_092814.1, from coordinate 112,715,368 downwards.
AGCCCAACACCATAGCCACTGAGCAACTACGGCGGGTTTCGGCCGTCTGATGTTGAGCGATCTGGCAGTGATGAGACGCTCTCCCTATGTACATAATTTTTTGCCACCTTCATTCTTGACGCCTTTTATGTGCATCGTCAAGCTCTCCTCAAGTTTATTTACATAATCGAAGTCAGAGACAAGAGAAAGAAAAAAGGAGGGGGAGAGGGGGTGACTTACTATGCATTTTCTAAACAAGCAAGTTGCAATATTTTCGGAATGCTGTTCTTCCACACAGCATGGTCGACGATTCGATCAAGTACCAGAAATGAGAAGCTTCTTCAACTACACAATGGCCTGGTAGGAAGCCAAAATGCCCCGAAGTTTCAGGCACAAGCTCGTCCCATCTTTCTCTGTGTGTGTAATGTTTAGCACTGATCCACCCTTAACAGTTATGGTTAACGCAATCCGGGCTGAGACAGGCACGGCTTGAGTGCAGCTGCAATGTTCTGCCTGCCACAGGCACTGGGCAACGCCGTTCTACTTTTCTTTCCGAAAGGGCGCACTCCTTGTGCCTATTTGGTGCAAGGAGTGTGGTTCCTGCTGACAACTACCACTCCTCCCCCTCCTTCACCTCTCTCTACATACAACTTAAATATATGGAGGTTAGACAAACTCCTAGCACTCCCTGGTCAATAATACTTTAATGAGGATGCACGTTCTTGCGTTGTGAAACACTTAACTTCTGACAGAAGCTTTGCATTGCTACGGCATGCAACCACTTTGCATCAAATGATACTAGCATCCTTATGCTATTTTTGAAAATGATGATATTAACTAAAAATTTCGTTTATGAATTTATACATTTATATTATGTATGTTGATGACCTAGCTGGTACATGACTTGGAAAAACAAGCAGCACTAAAAACGGGGCCAAACAGAAAGAAGACAGCGCACTATCATGTATCTTCTTGTTTGCAGGTCAGACTTGTTGCAGCCCACTTAACAGTGGAGGTAAGCATTTTTTTCCATCCAGATCTTCTAGTGAGTGGTACGGCCACATCTATGTACAGAAGAGGGCGGGCACTGTGTTGCAAGTTGCCTATCATTCGATTGTGCTTTTGGTGTTGCGGGCATGCTATATCCTTCTAGGTTTCAAAATAAAGGAACAAAGCTTTGCACTACAACTTCGATAGTATCATATGATGCAAGTTCGACTCACTTAAGGTGACCTGCTGTCTGGCTTGTTTGACGAGATGTTTAGGGGGAACTTGTGATTATGGCATTACGTAGTCCTCATCACATGACGCATATCGTTATTTTATCAGATTCGGGAAATGATGAGGCAGACAGTCTGAAGCAGGGCTGCTTCATGTTTAGGAAGCAGCCTGTGTGAAGATTACTGCATCCGTAGTTCGCAGCAAGATAAGAGCCAGTAGCTTCGAGAGATTTAAAGGTGTTGCATCTCCTGAAACCCCTCTATTTTGAAAATTGCAGAGACGTTTAGTTAGAATTGGCTCTTCGCAGCAAGCAGCAGGTGTTACAACGAGGTAAGTGAGCCTCAGCTAGGCAAGTGGCCGTGGCCGTCTGGCGTTGAGCCATCGGGCAGTGACGAGACGCTCTCCCTATGTCCATAATTATCCACCAACTTCATTCTTGATGCCTTTTATGCACGACCACCCCCTTCTCCTCGTATCCATAACCCCACTTCCCTTCTTAAAATTCTTTTCCGTTAGTCAATGTTGCACTCTTCAACATTCACCGGGTTGTTTAACGGTGCGGCGGACTCTTATGTGCCTATATTTCTGTTTCTGCGTGGACTGCAAGGCCATTCACCTACCTGCCCTCCCACCTGTTTGCTGTGGCAGCTTCTTAGCTTCCCTGGCCAAGCATCTTCATCCTTGATATATCTTGCCGTTTGCAAATCAGCATTCTGTAGGCCTTTCTTTCTTGGCCCGTTTTTTGCCATTTTCATTCTGAACAGTGTGTACAAACTAGTCTCTTCTCAAGTTTATTAACGTAATGAAAGTCAGAGACAAGGGAAACAAAAAAAAAAAAAGAGAGGGGGGATGCTTATTATACATTTCCTAGACAAGCAATTCGCAATATTTTGAAATGCTTTCCTTCAGCGCAGAGTGGTTGACAATTTGGTCAGGTACCAGAAATGAAGTTTAACAGGATGCGTTGTTGGGCAAGTTGGTTCATTGTAATAGGAAACATTGATTGCGCTTTCTAGACAATCACATGTAAGAAGACAGGACAGGCGCAAACTAACAACTGAGGTTTATTCCAGAAAAAACACTTATATATCAGACCATACCAGCGCAGGCGCATCAGGGTATCAGCAGCATAACAGAAGAATAACCCAAAATCAGAAAAAGGGAAAAAGGGAAGAAGATAGCAACCAATCATAGTGTCCCACTCGTTTTCTCGGCTCCCTGCAAGCTGAGTCGCCTTTGCGCCCGCATTGGGAGACTTCACGCCAGAAAGAAGCAAGGTGGCTGCGGCGTGAAACACAAGAACCCCTATTTAGATTGCCAAGTTGGCGTTGTTTATCAGATTCCCCTGACATGCGGTAAAACCTACATAGGCCAGACGGGCAGATGTTTGAACGTGCGGATCCGAGAACATGAAAGATCAATTATAAACCGGGAGCAACGCCATTTACCCATGCACTGCTTAGAACATAAATGCAGGCCTCTGCTCAACCAAGTTATGATCCTGCGCAAGTGCAATAATGAAAAAGCACGTGAACTTCTTGAGTCATATTATATAAAAAAGAAGGGACAAGCATGCATCAGTGACACATCAGTCATACTTTACAATAGGGAGGCACGTTTTCTTGATAGTATGTTTAGGTGAGCCACGCCTTTGGTTTTTTCTGATTTTGGGTTATTCTTCTGTTATGCTGCTGATACCCTGATGCGCCTGCGCTGGTATGGTCTGATATATGTTTTTTCTGGAATAAACCTCAGTTGTTAGTTTGCGCCTGTCCTGTCTTCTTACATGTGATTATCTAGAAAGCGCAATCAATGTTTCCTATTACCAGAAATGAGAAGCTTTTCGACAACACGAAGACCTGGTAGGGAGCAATAATGCCTCCAAGTTTTATGCATGCGCTCGTCCCATCTTTTTCTGTGTGTGGAAATTTTAGCACTGATCCCCCCTCAGCAGTCATGGTGAGCACGATCCGGAATGAGGTACAGGTGCACCATGAGTGGGGCTGCAATGTTCTGTGCATGGGAGAAAGGATTGTCCCCATGACACCCCCGTCCCCAACCCCTTTCGGACCACCACTAGCCCTCACCTTGCTTTCACATTCAACCTTGCCCGTTGCTTTCTGAACCTGCCTCCTGAAACTTTATTCCGTGGGGAAGGGGAAGGAGGGGGGGGGGTCATCAGAAAATTTCGGCAGGGTTATTATTACCATTTTTCTCCTTTAGTCCACATAATGTCAGCTGTATTTTCATGATGTTCCAGTCTTGAGGAATACAGTATGTAGAGATTGTATTGTATTTGAAAGTTAAGAAGTTACTTGAAGGGATGGCTTGGTTGCTTCGAAAAAGTGCCAGGTACCTTTTTTTCCACCTCTGTGGATTTCGAGGGCTTCTCAACTGGCTTTTTTCCCTCAGGCGCTGCAGACTTGCTTCTTTGGCAAAACTTTTGGCTCTGACCGGGTACAGGCTTTGACTGCGACTTGCATGGCTGAAAGGCAAGATCAGATAAAACTGCGTATGAAGCTGGCAGTGGAAACAAAAGCTCACAATTTGTTTAACAGCTCTTGCATTAAAACTTGCATGGCTGGTGCATTAAGAGAACATAATTCTCACCTCCTTATATGTGAAGACCTAAAGCTGGCCAAGGTACTACTCACAGTATTTGAAGGGACCCCTGAACACATTAAACAATTTTGAATGAACAAGTACAGCATATGGTTGTAACAATACTTGCTGAATCTTGGAGCAATTGGAGTGATGGGGACCCAACTTGTTTAAAAATAAAGTCCACACACAGTCACCAACACTACCATTATTCTACTCTAGTCGATGTGACGTCAGCTGCATTTTCATGACGTTGGTGTCGTCCTTGTGCCAGTTCATTGATCATAACAATGCTGTGGTTAAATACTTAATCTAAAACCCTACATTTCAAAAGGCATCCAGTAAATATCTGTATTGGTCCCTATAAATATGAACGCAAAAACCTGACACTTCATTAACTATTACAAAGTGAATGACATTTGTCTGAGGTCTAGAGAACAGCCTGGAGCTGGTTCACCAGTAATCCTATTTGTAACGAATTTTATGGAGATCAGTGAACATGGATATAAAGGAAGTGAGGGTTATTAAAATGTGTTTCTGGACCCCAATGATTATGTACAAATTTCTTGAAGGAGAGACAGTTCTGCAAATGAGATCACACTGTTGTGTTAACTTGTGTATATGATTCCCTAACATGTTCACCGCAGCGTGGGTCAATGATGGGTTATTTTGGTAATTCAGTGCAGTAGTGGAAATGCAGGTCTATCCTGCAGTGCGGAAGCTATATCTGTGAAAAATAATTGCTGGGGATAAATTTTTATGTCCAGCTGAATATGGCATGCAGAAACTATTGCTGAGCAGAAATTCAAAGACCCACTGGTGATGTACAATATACTGAGTGAAAAAGCAGAGTGGAGAGATGCTTCACACCTTCCCATTTTAAGGAAGTGCTCATGCCTGCAAATCTGTGCTTGCAACAGTGAAAGCATCAGTTTTCATTGTTGGTGCCTGCAACACACAAGATTGAACTGTCCTTGTTTGTCTGTGTTCTTGTGCTGCCTGTGCAAACAATCTGCTGGTGCATACCTGCCAAATGCGAGCTTTAAATTTAGTAAAACTCCCATGGACATGACACTGAAAGGTGTAGGGGGTGGAAACACCACACCTCCTTATAAAGTTTTTTTAAGGGAAAAAAAGAAAAGAAAACAGTTTGCTATGCATGAAAGATATAAAATTTCCATGAGAAAGATTGCCATCCTTTATACAAACTGTTACTGGTAATGTAGCCCAAAGCAACTGGCTATATAGTCATTGCCTATGGCACAAAAATTTTTGTTCCTCGATGTGCAAGCACAACATTCAGAACTGTAGATTAAGTCCAGATTAGTGCGGACAGGCCGCCATTGGAATCTGAACCTGGCAACCTCTAATGCTAGAACGTTATCTAGTGAGGCGAGTCCAGCAGTGCTATTGGAGGAATTAGAGGGCAGTAAATGGGATATAATAGGGCTCAGTGAAGTTAGGAGGACAAATGAAGCGTATACAGTGCTAAAAAGCGGGCACGTCCTGTGCTACTGGGGCTTAGCGAAGAGGCGAGAACTAGGAGTCGGATTCCTGATTAATAAGAATATAGCTGGTAACGTACAGGAATTCTATAGCATTAACGAGAGGGTGGCAGCTGTTGTTGCGAACCTTAATAAGAGGTACAAATTGAAGGTCGTACAGGTGTACACCCCTACATCCAGTCATGATGACCAGGAAGTCGAAAGCTTCTATGAAGACGTGGAATCGGCGATGGGTAAGGTCAAAACAAAATACACTATACTGATGGGCGACTTCAATACGAGGGTAGGCAAGAAGCAGGCTGGAGACAAGTCAGTGGGGGAATATGGCATAGGCACTAGGAATAGCAGAGGAGAATTATTAGTAGAGTTTGCAGAACAGAATAATATGCGGATAATGAATACCTTCTTCCGCAAGCAGGATAGCCGAAAGTGGATGTGGAGGAGCCCGAATGGAGAGACTAGAAATAAAATAGACTTTATACTCTGCGCTAACCCTGGCATCATACAAGATGTGGACGTGCTCGGCAAGGTGCGCTGCAGTGACCATAGGATGGTAAGAACTCAAATTAGCCTAGACTTGAGGAAGGAACGGAAGAAACTGGCACATAAGAAGCCGATCAATGAGTTAGCGGTAGGAGGGAAAATAGAGGAATTCCGGATCAAGCTACAAAACAGGTATTCGGCGTTAACTCAGGAAGAGGACCTTAGTGTTGAAGATATGAACGACAATCTTATGGGCATCATTAAGGAGTGTGCAATAGAAGTTGGTGGTAACTCCGTTAGACAGGATGCCAGTAAGCTATCACAGGAGACAAAAGATCTGATCAAGAAACGCCAACGTATGAAAGCCTCTAACCCTACAGCTAGAATAGAACTGGCAGAACTTTCGAAGTTAATCAACAAGCGTAAGACAGCTCACATAACAAGCGTAAGACAGCTCACATAAGGAAGTATAATATGGATAGAATTGAACATGCTCTCAGAAACGGAGGAAGCCTAAAAGCAGTGAAGAAGAAACTAGGAATTGGCAAGAATCAGATGTACGCGTTAAGAGACAAAGTAGGCAATATCATTACTAACATGGATGAGATAGTTCAAGTGGCTGAGGATTTCTATAGAGATTTATACAGTACCAGTGGCACCCACGACGATAATGGAAGAGAGAATAGTCTAGAGGAATTCGAAATCCCACACGTTACACCGGAAGAAGTAAAGAAAGCCTTGGGAGCTATGCAAAGGGGGAAGGCAGCCGGGGAGGATCAGGTAACAGCAGATTTGTTGAAGGATGGTGGGCAGATTGTTCTAGAAAAACTGGCCACCCTGTATACGCAATGCGGCATGACTTTGAGCGTACCGGAACTTTGGAAAGACGCTAACATAATTCTAATCCATAAGAAAGGGGACGCCAAAGACTTGAAAAATTATAGACCGATCAGCTTACTGTCCGCTGCCTACAAAGTATTTACTAAGGTAATTGCAAATTGAATCAGGAACACCTTAGACTTCCGTCATCCAAAGGACCAGGCAGGATTCCGTAAAGGCTACTCAACAATAGACCATATTCACATTATCAATCAGGTGATAGAGAAATGTGCGGAATATAACCAACCCTTATATATAGCTTTCATTGATTACGAGAAAGCATTTGATTGAGTCGAAACCTTAGCAATCATGGAGGCATTGCGGAATCAGGGTGTAGACGAGCCGTATGTAAAGATACTGAAAGATATCTATAGTGGCTCCACAGCCACCGTAGTCCTCCATAAAGAAAGCAACAAAATCCCAATAAAGAAAGGCGTCAGGCAGGGAGATACAATCTCTCCAATGCTATTCACAGCGTGTTTACAGGAGGTATTCAGAGACCTGGATTGGGAAGAATTGGGGATTAGAGTTAATGGAGAATACCTTAGTAACTTGCGATTCGCTGATGATATTGCCCTGCTTAGTAACTCAGGAGACCAACTGCAATGCATGCTCACTGACCTGGAGAGGCAAAGCAGAAGGGTGGGTCTAAAAATTAATCTGCAGAAAACTAAAGTAATGTTTAACAGTCTCGGAAGAGAACAGCAGTTTACGATAGGTAGCGAGAAACTGGAAGTGGTAAGGGAATACATCTACTTAGGGCAGGTAGTGACCAAGGATCCGGATCATGAGACTGAAATAATCAGAAGAATAAGAATGGGCTGGGGTGCGTTTGGCAGGCATTCTCAAATCATGAACAGCAGGTTGCCACTATCCCTCAAGAGAAAAGTGTATAATAGCTGTGTCTTACCAGTACTCACGTATGGGGCAGAAACCTGGAGGCTTACGAAAAGGGTTCTGCTTAAATTGAGGTCAACGCAACGAGCTATGGATATAAGAATGATGGGTGTAACGTTAAGGGATAAGAAAAGAGCAGATTGGGTGAGGGAACAAACGCTGGTTAATGACATCTTAGTTGAAATCAAGAAAAAGAAATGGGCATGGGCAGGACATGTAATGAGGAGGGAAGATAACTGATGGTCATTAAGGGTTACGGACTGGATTCCATGGGAAGGGAAGCGTAGCAGGGGGCGGCAGAAAGTTAGGTGGGCGGATGAGATTAAGAAGTTTGCAGGGACAACATGGCCACAATTAGTACATGACCGGGGTAGTTGGAGAAGTATGGGAAAGGTCTTTGCCTTGCAGTGGGCGTAACCAGGCTGATGATGATGATGATGAGTGCATGCTATGCTAATATTTGGATCAAGGTGCTTCAATAAAGGCCTTAGATGGGGCACTCTTGTAGGCCAGCTAGCGCATGTCAGTGTGAAAGCCTATTCGTGGTGTCGTCTCTGCTCTGGAGTCTAAGAGCTGTGACACAGTGCCAGAAGTGGGATAGGAAGCAATGAGTGACATCATTGAAGTATAAAGAAGCAGTTTACAAGTTACAGCTGCGGCAGAAAAAGGCCACCACCCACAACAACAGAAGACAAGCTGGCGGTAAAAGAGCAACAGCTAAACAAAATAAAATATTTGGTTTTCATCACCTGTGCAGTTAGACTTCTAGCACCCTGAAGAGTAGACACCACGGTTTTACTACTTCAAGAGATACAGGCAACTGTCAAGGTTGGTTAAAGAAGACAGTGAGACCACAGTAGATGCGTTTATCTACTGCCTGGTCGGGATGCAGGAAATGTAGGTACTCTCAAGCCTTCCAGATTATGACAAGAAAAAGAAGACAAAGTGTAGAAGCATTAGTATACAGAGTCATTTTGAGGGCAGAAGAAACGTCACTTACGAATGTGCGAAGTTTCATCAATGTAAGCAAGAACTCGCAGAGACCGGCAGGGCACTTGTGAAGGCGCTGCATAGATGCTGTTGTAATTGCTGATCACTGCGATTACAACACGCTAAAGGACAAACTGGCACAAAACCGTCTGGTGGTATGATTGTGGGATGCACAGCTATCTGAAGCGTTAGCGAATCTGACTTAACGTGGTAGATGGCAGTACAGAAAGCATGACAGAGAGAAGCTGTGTGATGACAACAAGCAATGGTGTGATCAGAGGACAAAATGGGCAAGTTATATGTTGACGCAGGGAGAACACCAAACAAAAACCAACTTTCACTACAGAGACACTGCAAATGAAACTTCAGAGAGGAAAAAAAAGGGTGCATCATGGGCATGGAGGACACGAGTCTCACGAAAGAACCAACTGCCTTACATCTACTTCTGGATGCAACTCCTGTAGAAAGAGGGGTCACTAGGAGAAAACATGCTTTAAAGAAAAATGTCCAGAAGGTGACTCAAGACAATGAGGTATTGCCACAGGTATGAATTATTGATGCAATAACGCATCAGTACAGAGAAAAGATTTCACAATGGAGAACCAGTAAGTTTCAAATTAGACAAGGGTGCAGATGTCAGTGCTATACCGGCAAGTGTGACACACATGACTGCACTTTAAACCACTAAGGCAAGATTGTTAGCTGCCAGTGGACAGGCAATTAAGGGTGCGAGGAGAACTGGAAGCCATGCTCACCTGCGGGAGAAGCAGCTCAAAACATTATGTATTTGTAGTATAAGGCCTAAAAGAACTTCTGGATCGATGAGCAAGCCTGGTCCTCAAGATAGTAGAGCAAGTAGTGACAGAGGACATGGAAGCAATGTACACGGTAATGGTAGGCAAGTACAGCATCAAGCTCAATGCGTTGTGTTGGCTTCAGTGGCACATAAGCAACTAAGGCTATCATGCACCAAACACAAGGTATAGTTTTTTTAAAGGAGTTGGGTCCCCTCAGCAAGTCCTTGCCTGGGTAAGGGCACTGAGTATCCCAAGAAATTAGATAAAGACTTCAGCGTTCTTAGACATGAGAACGTGGATAAGGTTTTCCATAATATGTAACGAAGCATACAGGCAGCATTTAGAGTTTTTCAAAAACCCCAGCTTGCCTGAAAAAGCTAAAAACAAGTGCATTTTCTCCTAAAATCAATGCTGGATAAAAAGGAATGTTCCATTGTAAAATGGAATAAAATGTTTTTCCTCAGTGTTTAGAGTTTTGTGCACGAGAATAAAATGCAATTTACTGTCAGTTCATGTCCGCATTTTTCACAACCAGGCTTGTTTTCTTTTGTCAGAATGTAGTTGTGTGGGAGGTGCGCGTGTCTAGAGCCCAAGCGACACAATACTATAACTTAAAAAAACCGTTGCTGATGTGTGCATGACTTCCATTCTCCTAAGATGGGTTTTAGCATTTGTAGCTTTAGTTGATTACTCCCAGCAGATTGCCATTTGTCCCTAAGTTTGCTGTGTACTAACTTCATGCAATTCTTACGGGGCATGTTTATTTTCTCTATATCATAGTTGCGAGTTTGTGCAGCGCATACGTCTGCTCTTTTATTGCCATCAATTCCTATGTGACTCGGAACCGAACAGAGTTTTATGTTATGTCCTTGTGTTGTGATCCTCGTTATTATGTATTACTTCCCCAAGTAACGGCATGACTGCATTTCTAGAGTGTAGTGCTCTGATTACACTAAGGGAATCACTGTAGGTATGGCTGTTCTCTATGTTTTGGTGTATTATTTTCTTCACAACTAGCAACACAGCTTAACACTCAGTAGTAAATATTGATGCACACTGAGGAAGTTTTGCCATTTTTCTCCAGTTCCCCTCCACTGCTACACTTCCGACGTAAGCTGCGGCTTTGGAACCATCTGTGAAAAATTCAGTGTAGTTATCGAATCTTTATGTGCGAGATATTCTTGTATGAAGTGCTTTCTTGGGGTTTGTCTTTTGTTGAATTTTGTAAGAGAGATCCAACATTGACGAAAAACTGTACCATGGGGGCAGAGCAACAGTTTTTTTGTAGTTCGCTGCATATCGCTTGAGAGTGCAGAAAAAACAGCTTTGTTGCTTGTGGTCTCTATTGGTGAACAGCATTCAAGGACAACTTGTGACGATCGGATAACACAGATGTGTTCACGCTCCGATTCTAAGAACACATGTGCATGTGAGTGCTACTCTTCTATCATCAGCGAGGGCTCATTTGCTTTTACGTACAGACTTACTACAGGGGACGATCTGTATGCTCCGCACGAAAGGTGCAGACCTAGATTATGAACTGGATCTAATCGTTTTAAATATGAGGGTCTTGCTGAACCATAGACTGTGCTCCTGTAATCTAGACAAGAACGTACCAGAGAACGATAAATGTGTAGAAGGCATATGCTATCAGGCCCCCAGCGCTTCTTTCAGAGTACTTTAAGGATGTTCAGAGCTTGAGAAGCTTTGACTTTCAAACTGTTGATGTGTGGTAGGAATGAGAGTTTTTTTTATCAAATTTAATGCCTAAAAATTTGTGTTCTTGGTTTACTGGGAGTATTCTTTCATTTAGGTACAGGGAAGGATCAACCTGTAGGCCTCTCTTTAGTGAGAAAAAACAGCAACTGTTCTTTGTGGGAAAAACAAATCCATTTCTGTCTGCCCAGATCACAAATTTGTTCAGTGAGAGTTGTAGCTGTCTCTCACATGTTGGCAAGCTGGAGGATGTGCATGCAATTTGAAGGTCATCGACACAGACAGAATACATAATAGATTCTGGGATTATTTTTACTATGAAGAGTGTAGTACTTAAAATACAACCCTGCAGCGCTCCATTCTCCTGAGTGAAGTTCCTCGAAAGGGTTGAACCAAGGAGTACCTTAAATGAACCATTGGAGAGGAAGTCTTTCAGGCATTTCAACATCCTGTTGCGGATTAAGTCTGCAAGGTCACTAGGAATCTCAAACGTCCAAGTGGTATCGTAAGCTTTCTCCATATAAGAACTGCCGGACAGTGTTGTTTATGTATGAAAGCTTCTCGGACTGTGTTTCCAAGGCAAAAGAGATGGTCCACTATTGCCCATGCTTTTTTAAAACCACCTTGGTGGACATCGAGAAGTTCACAAAATTTGAGTATAAACATTAACCTAATACATATTCAGAATGCATTCAAAGGATTTGGCGAGACAGCTTGCGAGAGCAATGGGTCTATAACTACCTGGGGAGGTTGGCGGCTTTCCGAGTTTCAGGAATGGTACAATTATAGCCTTTTTACATGGTTCCGGTAGTTTTCCTGCCGTCCATATTTTGTTAAACCTTAAAAGCACCTCTACAGCAGATTCTGAGATGGGCTAGCATTTGATAATGTATTTCGTCAGGTCCTGGATAATGTATTTCGTCAGGCCAGTACATTTTGGAGTTCATGCATTGTAATTAATGTATAATAAGGCTTGTTCATGCTGCCACTTGTTGGAAGTCCTTGTTTTTCAACTGTGTTCTTGTACTTAAGAAAAGACGGTCTAGTGAAAGGAACTCAATACTGTAGAGATATGTTGGGCTAGTGTGTCTGCTTGTTTGTCAATACTTGTTTGTGTACCAGGGGGTGTCAAAAAAGGGATTGTGCAGGGGGAGAAGCTACCGTTTAGTTTATGAACTTGCTCGCACATTTTTTTCGATGTGATGGAACTATCTATAGATCATACTGAATTTTTCCAGGAATTTTTCTCAGCACCGCGATGGATGTGCCATGCTTCAGCTCTTGCATTTTTGAAGTCTATAAGGTTTTCGTGCGTTGGATACCTACGAAAAATTCCCCTTGCTTCATTTTGTTTCTTTTTGGCTTCCTTGCATTCTCGTGTGTACCAAACTTTGTCGTTTTGTCGTACTATTCCAGAGAACTGATGGATTGCTATGCGTGTGGCATCTACGACACAGGTTGCGATTATATCATTTAGTTCGACACTAAGGATATTGGAAAATGTTTTATGGAGACTGGGTTTTTTCTTGAAACAGTAACCAGTCGGCTAGGTGGAGCTTCCAGTGGCGGGGTTTGCTCGGAATGGTTTGTGGTGGGGTTGACAAACTTATCTTAACAAGAAAGTGATCGTTTCAGTAGGGGGTTATCAAGAACATCCCAATTAAAATCTGTGAAAACTGATGGAGAACTAAAAGATCAATCTAAACAGCTCATTTTTCCTGAGTTTGGAGAGCAGTATGTGGTTTTTCCTTTGTTGGCATACATTATTGCAAAAGGTAAAATCTTCTAAAACACGACCTCTAGTGTCTGTTTGCTCACTTCCCCAAAGTTTGGATTAGGCATTAAAGTCCCCAACAAGGAGGTACAGCTCTGGTAGTTGTTTTAAAAGTGATTCTAAGTCATTAAGTGCAACTGTTAGGTGTGGTTCAAGATATATAGAACATGTTGTAATTGATTTAAAACAAAGCACAGTGACTGCGACAGCTTCATGTTTGGGGTTAAGCTTCACTGCACAAGTTGGAACACCACTGTCCATTATAATCACGACACCTCCAGAGAGCCTACCTGTTTGATCTTGGTTGCACCAAAAGACTGTACTTGCTTAAAATGTTTTTGTGTTGAGTACCTAGGTTTGCCTCTCGGAGACATAATGCTGTTGGTGAGAATTTATTTATGATGTCTTTGATGTCACCAAGATTATGAATCGGGCCTCTGCAATTCCAATGGATGATGAAAGTAACTGTAAAGCAATTAAATTGGTTAGCTTATGGGTGTGAGCTTAGAAGTTGTAGGTGACATGTATTAAAAAATTGATTACTCTCATAAAGAGTGGTAACCATTTAGGTTACCTGTCCCTTTTTCGGCGCACTTAGAAAAGTATGTCCTTCTTGGCGTGTTCTAGGGTGCGCGGATCTTTCGGCGTCGATGACGCCGGTTTTCAAGTCGACCTCCACGATTGACAGCCAGGCGCCGAGATGCGCGTCTCGGGCCATGGAATTCAACTTTGGGCCCTGTGACACTGTGGTCTGCTGGCCAGTCTTCGATGTTGATGGAGCAGCACTGGCTGCTGCCACAAAGGGGGTGGGTGAAGTTTCTACAGGAACAAGATGTGCAGACCCTGTAGACTCTGGAAACTGGTGTGGTGCTGCCCCCTGCCATGACGCAATGACAAAGCTTACTTGAGGTAAGTGCGCTAGCCTTTTCCTCACTCCATAAAATGAGATCTTTTACGGTGATTGCGACAATTCTTTTTCTCTCTTCCAGCAAGGGCAGCTCCGTGAGAAGCTGGATAGTCTCCCTTGCAATTGACACATTGTGCAACAGCATTGATATTCTCAGATGGATGGTCGTTAGCACTGCCCTTCACACGTTTCTTTTTCTCTACATGATTGCGATGCATGCCCAAACCTCTGGCACTTGAAGCACCACCTCGGGTTTAGTACCTATGATCGGACGTTGATTTTCAAGTATCCTGCATTGAGTGAAGTGGGCACAGTACTGGTACAAAATGCGAGTATTACGTGTTTTGTGAGGATCTGTAGGTCATTTCACCGGAGTGTTATTCTCTGCACCTTCATCATACTTTGCTCCTGGAATCTCTTAAGGAGCTCTTCATGACTGAGGTTCAGGAAATCCTCTTGCGATATTACTCCCCTGCTTGTGTTGAGTGAGCGATGTGGAGAGATTATGACGTTAATGTCACCGATACTTGTCAGTTCAGCTATCTTTTCAACTTGACCTTTCTTTGTCAGTTTAATGAGCAGGTCTCCGCTTGCCAACTTTGAGGCTTTGTAGTCTTGTCCAATCGTGTTTGCTAGGCATTTTGATACGAGGAAAAGTGACAGCTTTCTTACAATTTTGTTGCCTTCACTGTGAAGGACATGGTTCTTTGGGAAGGTGCCTTCGTTTGGCTTCAAAAAGAATATAGCTTCGTTGCATCCCGTTTTGGAGGGCAATCTTGGAGGGGGGGGGGGGGGGGCGTTTACATGTAAACCCTCGAAAATTTAGTGACGATGGTAGCCATCCACCACAGAGCCCAACAAGGGAATGCTACTAAGTTGGTATAATACCTGCAGACACCAGCCATGCATCGCCGCTGTAACTTCATATTATATATATATATATATATATATATATACACATCCAAGAATGGATATATTACACACAGTTAACCCGTGCCACCCAGAAGTTTGGAAGTGATAAGAAGTGAAAAGAAGACAGGAAAGATGAAAAGGTGAGAGACAAAGACTAAGATTGGAGAGGAGGACGGGGAAAGGCAACAGCAGATTTCCTCTAGGGTGGGTCAGTCTGCAGGTGCCGTCTATGTGAAGCACAGGCCAAAGAACTGTGTTGCCTCTGCCGGGGGGCCTTAAAGGGACTGACAACCGATTTTTAAGGACCTAGCTTTTTATGATGCAATGCAAGGCTCACCCTCGGTAGTGTTTACATCTGCAGCAGTTACTTCAAAAAGCACGTGGATATTTACTAATCACAACTTTTCGATCTGAGCAGCCGCCAAAAAAAGTAAGAGTCCCATCTCCAGCAACGCTGGGAAGTGAGAGCGATGTCGATAGCCCACCTTGCAAATTGTGAAAGCCACCTATCGTTCTGCTTTCACAGGAGTGAATGTAACTGTGGTTAACCACCTACATTTTGACCTTCTCAACCACTTTTGAAAATAAAAAGCTGGTGCGCTGTGGTCTGTGTCCCTCTCTTCGTCCTGTTATTTAGCGCTGTTTACTGCTTGTAATCATGAACCAACCAGTCCAAATGCGTACTCTACTACTCTGGTGCAATAAGTTAGCATTTTTGTGAAGACATTTCATATATTTGAACTGCGTTTTCCCCCAAGTACACGCCTACGTCATGGCTGGCTGGCCCCTGTCGTCGTCATTCTGTCGATAGACGAGCCAAGTCAACTCATCGAAAACGAAGGCAGCGCCACTTCTCTGCTCAATACAAACGAACGCTTATCTGCACATTACAAGTCCGGAAAAACTTATAATAATAAAAAGACCAGGAACCGCTTCTACTAGTAGAAGGTAATGTGGTGGACCACTTATGCAGGTTGATGTTTCTGCCGCGTGGGGCGCCAAAGGTCATTTTTCACTAATTTTAGTGATGAATCAAAAATATAAATCCACGTTTAATGAGAAAAACATGGTTAATTTTACCCACTATGATATGGAATCATTCCATCAGCAGGGTTATCTCGATTCATGTTCTGAGCGGTTGTCTGTCCCTTTAAAGGCCCATTCAGCTGGCATCGGCTCAATCCTCTGGATCCCCTTTTCCCCACACTTGGTTAAGCCGCCACGGCTACACATGGGAGGGTCCAACCCTCATGCGCTTGGGTCCGTTGTGTCACAACACACCAAACGCCTGCTGATGCAGACACCCCTGCAGGGTAAACTCAAAGTGGATGTGAGCCGAGTGTCTGAGGAGATGTCATGCAGAGTGGCCCTTATGTTCTGGATAAGATTAAGCAAAAAAGATGAAAGATCTAATAACCCCACAGTGCTCAACCATGGTGGAAATTCCTAAAGCAAGTGGAGAAGTCAGAATATGTATAGAGCTAACAAACCTGAACAAAAGCATTGAAAGGAAAAGCGTCATCTTCCATCTGATGAGGTGACTATGTCACCTCTCAGAGTCAAATGTTTCCTCAAAACCAAATGCGAAGGCTGGATTCTGGCAGACGTAGCTAGCAGAAGATTTGCAAATGCTCAGCACATGCACGAAAGCCTTTTGGATGCTTTGCTTCCTATGGCTGCCCTTTGGTATCTGATCTGCACCATACCATTTTCAAAGACGTGTAAATCAAGAGTTGGAGGGTATACCAAAAGTGTTGTGCCACACAGATGACAATTTTGTCACTGGAGGGGATTTGTCAGATCACGACAAAAGGCTGACAAACGAATTAACATTGTTGGAATCACACTGAACGATAAGTGTGAATTTACGATGACATAAGTCAAGTTCCTTGGACACATCCTTAGCACTGATGGAGCTTAACCTGAATTTTAAGTGAGGAATATTGTAGATGTGCACTTTACAGTGTCTGGCATTCCACCAGGTAAAGAAAGAAAAGAATGAGATTACAGATACAATACACACATGGTATTGACGCAAAATATATATAAGTTTGCACGTGTTGACACGGGACCCTTAAGGCGAGAACGACGAAGTTCATGGTTGCGCGCGCGCTCTCCGAGGACCAGTCATCGCAAAAGGCAGAAGTTTTTTTTTGCCAATCTGTCGGTGGTAAACTGTTTTAGTTGTAATAGCTGGGTGACAGTATTACCTTTAAACAAGCGCTTATTGCACCTGCAGACACATCCTCATTAATCAAGGAGCAGTGCTGCTGCAGAAGGAGAGGTAGGAGCTAGCGTATCTAGTGACTTTCACACCAAATGGTCGAAGTGAAAATGAAAGCAGGAGGTGTATACAGTCACACGAGCCTGTGAGCTCTTTGAAATGTTTTTTTTGGGGTCTGAGTTCAATCTGCAGACTGACCATCAGACTTTCATCTCATTGGTGGACAACTGTGAGCTGGATACAATTCTGATGTGCTTTCAGAGGTTCAAGTTGAAACTAGTGCATTTCAAGTACTCTATAGAGCATTTTCTTGGAAAAAAGCTGTGGACAGCAGATGCCCTTTTGAGGCCCCCCAGTAGAGGCTCCAGAAAAGAGAGAAGAATATCTGGAAGACTTTGTGCACTTGATGACTAGTTCTTTACTTGCTCCTGGTGACTATTTTAAAAAATTCACAGTGTGCAGAGCCGAGGCCCTGGGTGTTTCAAGGTAAAGTATTATTGTGCAAGAAACTAGTAAAGTAAGATGCAGCTCATGCTAGAAATTGTGTCTTATAATAAAGACAGACAGTATTACAATGCCGAGTGGTCTCTTAATGAAGGACAGCAGGCTTGTAATCCCTAAGCCAATGAGGGCAAGTGTCCTTGGTCAGCTACTTGCAAGACACTAAGCAGTGTCAAAATGCATAAAAGGTGCGAAAATTACTCAGTGGTGGCCAGTTCAAACTTCTCAGCTCCGGGCAGTGGTTACCAATTGCATGAACTGTGTAAAGGAGCACGTCCCAGGAGAGATACCTTTATTGGCTTCAGTGCAGTCAGACTGTTCATGGCAACCAGTGCCAGCAGACCCAGTTGAACTGAGAGGCAAACACAACTTGGTTGTTCTAAAAAAAAAAATTTGATTATGGGGTTTTACGTGCCAAAACCACTTTCTCATTATGAGGCACACCATAGTGGAGGACTCCGGAAATTTCGACCACCTGAGGTTCTTTAACGTGCACCTAAATCTAAGTACACAGGTGTTTTCGCATTTTGCCCCCATCGAAATGAAGCCACCGTGGCCGGGATGCGATCCCGCGACCTCGTGTTCAGCAGCCGAACACCATAGCCATTGGTTGTTCTAGACTGCTATTCAAGGCACTGTGAAATGTGCTATTGAATTGGAATGAAGTGTAGTACACTTCATGGTGGTGGAACACATCCTGTGTTCTAACACCAGGTCCAGTTCCATTATGTCCTGGTGTTGAGGTATGCTTTGTCCCAATTCAATACGACTGACCAACAAGCCCACATCACCACACTTGAAGTGTGCTGTTTACACCAAACATCACAGAATATTGTCTTCAAGTCTGTCTCTGCTCACCGCGGTAGACAACACTGCCCAAAAGTAAGGGGGAGGTTGAACACATTGCTAAAATAGCTAAAGATATCAAGAAAGCACAAAATCCATATTTGGCAATGTTAATCTGCAGATCAACTCCAGACCCCTTTTGGATACACCAGAGTCCAGCTGCTAATGGCACAACAGCTATGCACAGCACTACCTGCATTACCATTACAGTTGAGGAAAAAATGCCCAATCATGCTGCCTTCAGAAAGAAGGCAGCATGAAAAAATAGATGAAGAAAAGTGACGACAAGCCGAAGCCTACAACCAAAGAGACAAAGCTAACAGCTGTGATGAGTTGCCTGTTGGCGGTTTTGTCTGGTACAGAGATGCCAGGACTACAGGTAAGGCTGTCAAAAAAATAAGCAATCGAAGATTTCACTTGGTGGAGACACAATCAGAACAGCTAGTTCATAACTACTGTCACTTGGTTCGAGTACCAGCATTACAACCAAATTTCCAGGACACATGTCTGCAGGACAGCCAATATTGTGGCAGCCCAGCACCCAGAGAGATAACCGGCGAAGAATCTTACTGTGAAGAAAACTATAACCAGCAGAGAAAAGTCTACTCCAAACAGACCCAAAAGTAGATATGTATACAGAAGCATAGGCAGGTTGCAGGACCTGCATGTTTTCAACCGTATTTAACCTTAGTGCTCTCTTCAGGAAGTCTGAGATGTGCTACTGTTTGTATTAAAGGGGTCCTGAACCACCCCACAGACTTGGTGAAAAAACACAGTCTGTGAATAACATATGCTGCTGTGAACATCTCAGCCTGGAACATCTCAGTCAAATTTTGCACTTGTGCGTGACGCATGGAGCTTGCAAGCGGAGCACGAAGTCACCTTTTTCTCAAACGCTCTTTTTCACCCTTTTTGGGCTACTTTATTTCGTAATATAGCAGATTACCACACGTGGCTGCTATTGGCCAATACCTGACATGTGTCAAGAAGGGTGTTTGGATCAGTGCGTAGCTTCCTACTGTTACTGTGAATATTGATTGACACTACTTAACATACAGGCTGAAGTGGGCGAAAATCTACTTTCGAATTTCGATAAGAATTATGCACTTCCGGAAGAATCTAACTATCATCTGCTCATGCTCGGCCGCCCGTGTAGGAAATAAACTTTGGGGACCCAGCTTATCGGTCTCGTAGCCGTTGGGTCTCGCTAATTTTGACTAGCTTTGAACACTCAACTAGCCTTGAACGATACGAAACATGAGGTCAGACCACACACACACACTTGCCAGCGTGTGCTCACTCCTGGTCGCTCCTAGTTAGACGCCTTAGCAAACGTTGCTTCTTATCAAAACTGTATCGCTTCATCAAGCACAAGTTGGACGTGGCTATGATATGTCGGTCAAGCTGGTACAGGGCAAAGCTAGTCCGCAACATGTAGCACTGTCAGATTCGAGCATATTGACACGTGTACTTATCCTTATCGGGCAACTACGTTTCGCCGCTTAACTGTAATCACACAGCGAGGGACGCGCCTGCATGTATTCGACGTTTCTGGAAAGTTATCGACGCTTCTATCCGCGTGTCTGTTGTCGCCGAACCTTGTGTTATCAGATTTCATCGCGTGACACGAATGGTGTCGAACTTTGTGGAAGACACGCGGGTCCCATCAGTTAATCTGGAACATTCGACGACTGATCTATAAAAGCCGACGCGCTTGACCCGCTAATCAGTTTTCCGACGATCGCCGACCGTGTTCGCCGCTATCGTTGTGCTATAAGTGTAGCGTGCTTTTGTGGGCACAGGTTCGCCCAATAAAAGCTAGTTTTGTATTCCACCGTATTGCTTCTTTCTTCACCGTCACTACCACGTGACATCTGGTGGAGGTGCTTTTCGTCCATGTACAGGACGCCCCCGACAAGCCGTGATCCCAGCCCAGACCACAAACAGAACACCAACGTAGTCCCGGACCACCGAGCAAGCCGCCGTCTTCAACAGCTGCCCCCGGAGCACGGACTTCTACCTGAGAAGACCAAGAAGATTGTGGCCAAGGCAACCGCAATGGCAGCCCCAGCGTCCCCCATCGTGCTGCAGCAGCCCAGGGAACCACCAACGTTCCGCGGTTCCTCATTTGAGGACCCGGAAACCTGGCTGGAAACGTTTGAGAGGGTCGCTACGTTTAACAACTGGGCAAGCGACGACAAGCTACGACATGTCTATTTCGCATTGGAGGACGCCGCCAAGACGTGGTTCGAGAATCGAGAAGCCACCTTGACGACGTGGGACCTCTTCCGAAGCGGCTTCCTGCAAACGTTTCAAAGCGTCGTGCGAAAAGAGCGAGCCCAAGCTCTACTGGAGACAAGAGCGCAGCTGCCGAATGAGACGGTCGCGATTTTCACTGAGGAAATGAGCCGTCTGTTCCGCCACGCCGACCCAGAAATGTCCGAGGAGAAGAAAGTACGTCTACTGATGCGTGGTGTAAAGGAGGAACTTTTCGCCGGTATGGTAAGAAGCCCACCGAAGACCGTCGACGAGTTTCTTCGTGAGGCGACGAGCATCGAGAAGACACTGGAATTGCGGAACCGGCAATTTGACCGACGCACCAAGCCAACAAGCTACTCCGGAATTCAATCACTGGCCACGGACGATTTATGCGAGACCATCAGGGCCATCGTGCGCGAAGAACTGCGCAAGGTCTTGCCATCGTCGCAGCCTCAAGTGGCCTCGATCGCCGAGATCGTGAAAGAAGAGGTGCACCGATCGCTAGGAGTTCCTGAGGTGCAACCACAATTACCGCAGCCCCAGCCAGAAGCGATGACTTACGCCGCCGTCGCACGCCGTCAAGCTCCCCCTCCGCGACAACGCCAGGGCCCTGTAACGCCACAATTCCGTCGTCCACCGCCGCCGCCGCCAGCACGCCCACCCGTCGCCCAGCGCACCTACGCGAGGAAGACGGACATTTGGCGCGCCCCCGACCACCGCCCGCTCTGCTACCACTGCGGCGAAGCCGGCCACGTGTACCGCCGATGCCCATACCGCGACCTGGGATTGCGAGGCTTCGCCGTGAACGCACAGCGCCCGAGGGAAGGTGAACGCCCTCGTGACATCGCCGACTACCTCGCCGCTACTCAGTGGAGCCCTCGACGACCGTCCCGTTCGCCGTCACCAGGCCGCTACCTGTCGCCGCAGCACCGACCATACACCGGCCCAGCCCGGGGCCGCTCTGCGAGCCCATATCCGGAAAACTAAAAGCAGCAACCGATGGAGGTGCGGTTGCTGTTCGTCGAACTGACGAAGATCCTCCGCCGCCGACGAAGACGACGAAGAAACCATCTCGACGACCTAATGACGACACGCCGCCGTCCCAACGAAGTCAGGAAGCCAAGACTACACCGACGAAAGACGACTTGACGACGCGACGTTCCAGCTTCAGTTCAACACGACGCAGCCGTGATCCGACGCCACGACCTAACTGCAACGCCAGACAAAGAACCACCGACCTTGACGTGCTTCTCGACGGCCACGCAGTCACTGCCTTAGTCGACACAGGGGCCGATTACTCCGTAATGAGTGGACACATCGCCGCCCAGTTGAAGAAGGTTAAGACTGTATGGGAGGGCCCCCAAATTCGGACCGCTGGAGGGCACCTCATTACGCCGACTGGAATCTGCACGGCAAGAATTACCATTCATGACCGGACTTACCCTGCCACCTTCGTTATCCTGCAACGGTGTTCACGAGACGTCATTCTCGGCATGGACTTCCTGAACCAACATGGCGCAATCATCGACCTGAAGTCGCAGTCAATAACGCTGTCGGAAGATCAAGCGATACCATCGGAGAGCCCTTGTAGTCACCATGCCTTGAGTGTGCTCGAAGATCAAGTGAGCATCCCGCCTCGCTCCAGCATCGTTATTTCGGTCGGCACCGAAGCACCCGCTGACGTAGAAGGCGTCATCGAAGGCGACCAACGTCTACTACTCGACCGTGAAATTTGCGTCGCAAGAGGGATCGCTCGACTGTATGGAGGAAACACGAGAGTGTTGCTGACAAACTTCAGCCAGGAGTTCAAGCACATCAACAAGGGCACGACGATCGCATTCATCGAGGAAATACAGGAAACCAGCGATGCCTTTGTCCTCTCGGATTCTGTTGCATCTACCCCGACGACCGCAGTTCCCGAGCCAGACTTCAACATAAATCCAAGTCTCCCCGTGATTAAGCAGCAACAGCTCAGAAGTCTGCTTCGACGATACAAAGACTGCTTTTCGACGTCATCAAGGATTCGACAAACACCAGTCGCAAAGCATCGCATAATCACCGAAGAGAGCGCTCGACCACTACGCCAGAGCCCTTACCGAGTTTCGACGCGAGAACGCGAAGCTATAAGACAACAAGTCGACGAAATGCTGCGCGACGACATCATCCAGCCGTCGAAAAGCCCGTGGGCGTCTCCAGTTGTTTTAGTGAAGAAAAAGGACGGAACCCTACGTTTCTGCGTGGATTATCGTCGACTGAACAAAATCACGAAGAAAGACGTATACCCCCTCCCACGGATAGACGACGCATTAGATCGGCTCTGCAATGCTAAATACTTCTCATCGATGGACCTCAAGTCTGGCTACTGGCAAAAGAAGTCGACGAAAGGGATCGCGAAAAGACCGCCTTCATCACGCCAGACGGCCTCTATGAATTCAAGGTTATGCCATTTGGACTGTGCTCGGCGCCTGCAACGTTCCAGCGCGTGATGGACACGGTTTTAGCAGGATTGAAGTGGCAGACCTGCCTTGTTTACTTGGATGACGTCGTCGTCTTCGCCGGAAATTTCGACGATCACCTTAAGCGGCTTGCGACAGTATTAGAGGCCATCAAGTCATCAGGGCTCACCCTGAAGCCGGAAAAGTGTCGCTTCGCTTACGATGAGCTTCTATTCCTAGGCCATGTCATCAGCAAATCTGGAGTGCGCCCCGACCCGCAGAAGACAGCTGCCATCGCAAAGTTCCCGCAGCCAATCGACAAGAAGGCAGTGCGCAGATTCCTTGGCATGTGTGCCTACTATAGGCGCTTTGTCAAGGACTTTTCGCGCATCGCGGAGCCGCTAACACATCTAACGAAATCTGATGTCGAGTTCAATTGGGAAACGCCGCAGGCCGACGCATTTCAAGAACTCAAACGACGCATGCAGTCGCCGCCGGTACTTGCACACTTCGACGAGGACGCCGATACTGAAATCCACACTGACGCCAGTAGCCTAGGCCTCGGTGCCGTCCTAGTCCAGAGGAAAGAAGGACTTGAACGGGTGATATCGTATGCTAGCCGGTCGCTGTCAAAAGCGGAAAGCAATTATTCTACAACTGAAAAGGAATGCCTCGCCATCATTTGGGCTACGGCTAAATTCCGCCCTTACCTCTATGGCAGGCCATTCAAAGTCGTCAGCGACCACCACGCGTTGTGTTGGCTAGCTAACTTAAAGGACCCTTCAGGACGGCTGGCGCGGTGGAGCCTCAGACTACAAGAATATGACGTAACGGTAATATACAAGTCCGGAAGAAAACACTCCGACGCCGACTGCTTATCACGCGGCCCAATCGATCCCCCGCCGCAAGACGACGTGGACGACGACGCCTTCCTTGGGATAATAGGCGCGGAAGACTTCACTAAACAGCAACGAGCAGACCCGGAGTTAAAAGGCCTCGTCGAGTATTTGAAAGGGAACACCGACGTTGTCCCTAGGGCATTTAAGCGCGTGTTGTCTTCGTTCACGCTACGAAACAACCTGCTCGTGAAGAAGAACTTCTCACCAGTCCACGCCAGCTACCTTCTTGTGGTGCCGTCAGCGCTCCGTCCAGAAATACTGCACGCCCTACACGACGATCCAACCGCTGGGCACCTCGGATTCTCCCGGACGCTGTCGAGGATACAGGAAAAGTATTACTGGCCGCGTCTGACCGCCGACGTCGCCCGTTACGTCAAGACATGCAGAGACTGTCAACGACGCAAGACACCACCGACAAGGCCAGCAGGATTACTACAGCCGATCGAACCTCCTCGTCGGCCATTCCAGCAGATTGGGATGGATTTGTTGGGGCCGTTTCCGATGTCAACATCCAGGAATAAGTGGATCATCGTGGCGACGGACTATCTCACCCGCTTTGCTGAAACCAAAGCTCTACCAAAAGGCAGCGCAGCCGAAGTGGCGAAATTTTTCGTCGAGAACATCCTGCTGCGACATGGTGCTCCAGAAGTCCTCATCACCGACAGAGGAACGGCTTTTACAGCAGAGCTGACCGAAGCCATTCTGCAGTACAGCCAGACGAGCCACAGGAGGACAACTGCCTACCATCCGCAGACGAATGGTCTCACGGAGCGCCTGAACAAGACCCTCGCCGACATGCTAGCAATGTACGTCGACGTCGAGCACAAGACGTGGGACGTGGTCCTGCCGTATGTCACCTTCGCCTACAACACGGCAGTGCAAGAAACAACACAGATCACGCCATTCAAGTTGGTTTACGGCAGGAACCCGACGACGACGCTCGACGCCATGCTGCCGCACGTCACTGACGAGGAGAATCTTGACGTCGCTACCTACCTCCAGCGCGCCGAAGAAGCCCGACAGCTCGCCCGCCTACGGATCAAGACCCAGCAGCGTACCGACAGCCGACACTACAACCTCCGACGACGCTTCGTCGAGTACCAGCCCGGCGACCGTGTTTGGGTATGGACCCCGATACGCCGGCGAGGACTCAGTGAGAAGCTGCTGCGACGCTATTTCGGACCCTACAAGGTCATCCGACCTATTGGCGCACTAGACTATGAGGTCGTGCCAGACGGCATTTCGCACTCACAGCGGCGCCGCGCACGATCTGAAGTGGTCCACGTGGTGCGCCTTAAACCATTTTACGGACGCTGATGAACTTCCTTAGTTTGCTGTTTTCTTTGCTACGAGTGCTTTTCTTTGTTACTTTCGTTTGTTAGCAGCATCGGGTCGATGCTTTTTAAGAGGGGGGTAATGACACGTGTACTTATCCTTATCGGGCAACTACGTTTCGCCGCTTAACTGTAATCACACAGCGAGGGACGCGCCTGCATGTATCCGACGTTTCTGGAAAGTTATCGACGCTTCTATCCGCGTGTCTGTTGTCGCCGAACCTTGTGTTATCAGATTTCATCGCGTGACACGAATGGTGTCGAACTTTGTGGAAGACACGCGGGTCCCATCAGTTAATCTGGAACATTCGACGACTGATCTATAAAAGCCGACGCGCTTGACCCGCTAATCAGTTTTCCGACGATCGCCGACCGTGTTCGCCGCTATCGTTGTGCTATAAGTGTAGCGTGCTTTTGTGGGCACAGGTTCGCCCAATAAAAGCTAGTTTTGTATTCCACCGTATTGCTTCTTTCTTCACCGTCACTACCACGTGACAATATGAGCATGACGGCGCACTCAAACCCTTTCGTGCACAACACAACGCTGCGCATACGCACTACAGTTGCATGTAGCTGCAGTCTGCTATGTGGAATAGATACCGCGGCCGCCGCGGGCTGCTGCAACATGTCCACTGGCTTAGCGCACTACGTCTTCCTGAGAACAACCACGTTTGGCGTGTCGTAGGCGGCAAAATCAGAAGTAGTGGTGTGTATGTGAATATCCAAAATCAAATTTCAACTGCGCGCCATGGTTACATTCAGTAGGCGGATCGTTCTAGGCACGCCCCGCTCTGCCGTAGCCTTCGCAGTATAAGGCATTGAAGGAACGGAAGAACAGCGAAGGGGGTCATATGCGACCTTTGATTGCCAATAACTCTGCTTCTGCTGAACACATTGAAGTAGTTTGTGGCGAAGTATTTCTGAAATAGTCTGTTTTAACTTTAAATGCATTTCTCAACATAAAAAAAGCTTCAGGGCCCCTTTAAGGTGCTTCAATCAAGGCCCGAGAGGGAGCACTCACAGGCTGGCGAGTGCTTGTCATTGTGTCCACATGTGCCTAGTGTAGCCTCTGCTGCACAGGGTGTAAAAGCTGTGACACAAACAACAAATCCAACAATCAAAGCGCTAAGAAAGAACACCCAAACAACAACATGAGTACTGCATTACTGCATGTGAAACACATGCATCGCTGTCTAGCAGAAAAATTTATTATGCTATCTGGGACATTTTCGCACTTTTACCAGGCCACATATAAACAAGAAAAGAAAATGTAAGATTTGTTGATTGACATGATTTAGTGTCCAAATTAACACAGCAGACAGCATCAGATTGAAGCAGTCATGGCCAGGAGTTGAACCTGCAACCTTGTGCTTAGCAACAGAGCACCATAGCCACTGCAGCTTGATTAAAGCAAGGAGTCTTCTCAAGTTAAATACTTTTTTCTCGGTGAAGTTTCAAAACAAATTAATCTCCCAGTTTATAGAATAGTGTTTGCCTGAGCTCATTGGTTGCACATAGCACAATTGGTTTACAGCAGAACATACTGACACGAACAGAAAGGGACGACGACACCAACGTGTGTAGTCATTCCTTTCTGAAACACCAGCGTGCTTCTGTTCATGTCAGTATGTTCTGCTGGAAACCAATTGTGCTATGTTTCAGTTTATTTATACCTTAATTAATTTATATAGATATCATAAAGAGGAGACGTGAGCTTTAGAAAAAAAACATTTATTCTATACCCTTAAAATTTTCAGCAAACATTTCATTTTATGAGCTAATTGCAGTTAATTAAGCAATTAACTGTTTTTTTCAGTCAGTTTTTACACGACACGAAAGCGACCAGGGAGACGTGGGTACGGCATGCCACTTATCTGAATCGATTGGAGACATTATCAGCGAAGAAGGAATATTTGAACAACTTCTGTCTCTTGATTCAAAAAAGGCAAGTGGGCCCAATGAAATACCCAACCCTTTTTTTGAAGCGTTATGCGGAGTCGTTATCACACCACTTGAAAATTATTTTCCGAAAATCTCTTTGTACTAACTCTGTACCATGTGACTGGAGCAAAGCTTTCATTATTCCTGTATTTAAAAGTGGTGATCGATTCTTTGCAAACAATTACAGACTGGTTTCACTTACATCCGTTTGCTGCAAAATATTAGAACAAGTCATAACCAAGCACATTACCGCGTTTTAAGAAAGCAACAATTATTTTTATTTTTATCAGCATGATTTCATGAGCGGTGTTTAAACTACAACACAGTTTATTGAAATGATTTATGACTTTGCGACTGCTTTGGATATGCAACGACAGCTTGATGTCATATGTGTAGATTTTGCTAAAGCTTTCGATAAGGTGCCTCATTGATAGATTGCTGATTAAAATCCATCTTGCTGGACTTAGTCAATCTGTGCTGTGTTGGATCGAAGCTTACGTGAAAGACAGGAAACAATACGTGAAAATAGAAAATGTTGTGTCTGGTTCACTAGAAGTATTTTCAGGAGTCCCGCAGGGCGCAGTTCTCGGGCCATTATTATTTTTTATATATATGAATGATATTGCAGAGATAGAAAAGCCTCCCGTAAAGCTCAAACTCTTTGCAGATGATTGTTTAATTTATGCACAAATAGCTAGTGGGGATGATCAGATAAAAATTAACCAGTATCTACAGGCGTTACACTTGTGGTGTCAAACTTGAGGAATGGAAATAAACGACTCAAAGTCAACAATTACTCCCATTTTGAAAAAGAAAAAGATAATTCCATTTGAATATTACATCGGCAATCATGCCTTGTTGACAGTAGATACTTTCAAGTACCTTGGTGTTACAATTACGCATAACTTAAAGTGGCATACACACACTGATAATGTATGCTCCAAAGCATCACGGATGATATACTTTCTAAGAAGAAAACTGCCAGGAGCAAGTAGGGATATAAAGCGTATTGCTTTTAAGACGTTTATACGACCGATACTTGAATCTGCCAGTGTTGTCTGGAGTCTTCATCAGAAAATATTGAAAAATAAGTTAGAAAGAATACGTCTTACGACCCGTTTTAAGATTTAAGCAATGTTAAGATCGTGTGATTTAAAATTGCTAAAAAAACGCAGGTTTAAAAGTAGGATTAACTTTCTTTTTCAATTGATGGAAGGAGATTTTAGGATTAACAAAAACGACTACTTGCTATTGCCTGGGAAGCGAAGTGAGAGGGCGAATCATAAGCCAGTGCTTCAGCCTTATTTTGCTCGAACGAATGTGTTTCGGTATTCTTTTTTTCCTGATGCAACTGAGGCATGGAACAGCCTTCCGAAAGATGCGGTCAATACAAATGATGTTTCTGAATTCATGCATTTACTTGATGTGCATTTATGTCATTGATTCTGATGATTAGTCAAGCTTCAGCTATGGTTTTGCTGTTTGGTTGTACTATTACTTATTTTATACATATATGTATATAAGTTAGTGCGTATATGTAAACTTCTGTATGCAGAACATTCTCCCTCCCTATAATGACCCTCAAGAGAGGGTTTACAGTATTTCTAAATAAAATAAAAATATATAAAAGTCAAGCCTATAAAATGTTAAAAATAATTTGAGTCAAATTTTGGAGGTAAGTTGCAAGAAATGTACAGTAGCAAGAGAGGTAAAATTGAGCAGCTTGTTTATGAATGTCCAAAAAGTGCAACTGGGCATTTTAATGTTTGTACTATATTTTATAAGAAGTTGTGAAATCCTAAAATTGCAACATTGCAAGTGTGAATTGTATGTAATTTCTACAATATTGCAAAATGTTGCCATGTCTTAAAACACTATATCATAGTGATTCTACCCTCTAAGACTAGAGACTCTAGGATTCAGGCAAAAAAACAATAAGAAAATAGGAAAATTGAATGAGTAGCACAGAAACAGTGTTGTTCCCTCAATTTGCTACTTGCAGAAAGAAAAAAAGAAAGAGAGAAAAAGAAAAAAGGAGAAAAAAAGCAAGAAACTAATAAGAGTGCGAAAATACAGATTTCAAACTACAAACCCAGGTAGCTTTTTTTCTGAAGCAGCTTCAAAGGGCGCTGTAGACAGGAAACAAAGCCGGAAAGATGCTCTTTCAAATGAGACCAAGATGGCCTGGCTCCGATAAGTGGTTTTGGAATGGCAAACAGCACAAAAGTAGTTATTTTCAGAGCTTTTATGGGCGAAAGTGACGATACTGAAGTATCAATACAGCCTCTTCTTCCTCAATGACATGCCCTTTTCAGCTAGTTTTTTCCCAGTAGGTGCACGATGCTATGCAGATTAAAAAAATAAATAATAAAAAATAGACTTTTTGTTTCCAAGACTAAGGTCCCCCCGTCAATGTCTTTCTCATGTTCTGCAGGAATATGGTAGCCACACATGCTATGCTCAAGGATGACCATACTAGTAACACAGTAGCATATAAACACATTGCACTTCCAGGTTCATACTAGCCCCTTCCTGCTCGTGCATTGACTCTTGAAATCATAAAAACACCTTCCCATTCTCCTTCAACTCCCTTCTGGTGCAAGCAGTATGCATGAGAAGCTTCCAAATGCATATAAATATTTGGATGGCAAATTTACTACTGAGAACACAATAAAATAAAGAGGGAGGGGAACAAACAATGTCTCAATGTACCAAGTGGCAGGCCCATACCTCTTTTTTCTTCTTATTCTTGGTAACTTCCTTCTTGGTGCCCTCCAGCTTGGTATTTGCTCCTCTCTTTTGCCGCAAAGCAGCTTCACCAGTCTTGCTTTTGCTTTTGTCCTTCTTTAAATTTTTCTCCTCTTTCAATTCTTGTCCACAGGATTGTTCATCTTTTTCCTGAACTAGGTTATCTTCCTAAATGAGAAGAGATACCAAGCAATGTCAATGGAGTAGTGTCCTGATTTAAACAGTTTACTCAACTGCTAGAAATAAAAGTGTATACATCATCCTTCAGAAGCTCATTGCCACTATTACTAATGCAGCTGAACCTCATTATATTGAAATCACATCCGATACAAAAATACCTTTGACACATCCGATGATTGTCATAACCTTACATACTTATATTGGCAAAAAAGTAAACATAAAGACAATAATAAGGCATAAGTGGGAGAAATGTAAGCATGATACCTTTGACAGGCAAGCAAGGGGTCTCCTGTCAATATTGATAGTTCATTTGCCGCTTGCCGTGCAGGTACACAGCTATAAACAATGCTAAACTGCAAATGTGCTTTGCAACTGTCATTAATTTGCAAACATATAATTGGTGTGATAACATGAGCTCAGCACATTTGGCTTATCATCTGTTGGCCAGCTGAACCAAGCTGTTGGCCAGAACACACATGCACAACAAGGATATATTGTTTCAAGTTACTCTGGCTGAGTATGTCCTTTTTTCTACCAGAATGTATACTTTAAGCTGTGAGCAAATTGCTTTGCTATTTGATACCTCCTATATTGCATTCTGCATTTTCTTTATTGCATTATAATGCACAATAAAATAAGGCATGGCTGACCAAATTTTAGATGCATTCATAACATCAGTGTGTGCTACATATGGAGGTTTCAAGTCGAAACAAATGCAAAAGCTAGCAGCACACAGCCAAGAAACTGCAAAAGATTGTTTTCTGCCCCATCTTTGTCAGTATACAGATTGCTTTTTCTAATGCAGCTGTCAGCGCTGATCCATATTCACTGTCATCAGGCATTCAGAAGTAACAGCACAACAGATCTTATCGGCACACAAAATTAATTGTTGCAGTGTTCTGCCATAAGGCACTGAGGAACTCTTTTCTTCAAAATTCCGAGACTTTTCCAGGTTTTCTATGGCTTTTGCAGCAAAACGTCTAAGACTAAAAAAAGCATAAAAGACAGAAACCATTCTCTCAACACAATTTGCCGCACAACTTCCAAAAAATCAGGCTATCCGGAAGAAACAAAACTTGGAGAAAAAATTTCACTTACACTGGCAGCAGAAATAATCTAAGTACAGTACACTTCCATTAATTCGACTCCAGTTAATACAGTTAATTCAACCTTTCCGTTAGTTCTATCATGACCAAAGGTCCTCGCCAGCACCCGTACATTTCGATGGGCCCATGCTTTCCTTATTTCAATCCTGAAGTTGGCCTTTGCTGGATAATTCCAAATTGGCTGGTAAGCACGCAAGCACCTAACCCCAATGGTCACCCCAGTGGCGACTACAATAGTGGCAGCATATGCCTTGGCAATGCTTAGGGTACAGTAAATGTGCCAAACACACACAATCTTGCATACCTGTGCCAGGCACCAAGATCGAAAAAGACAAGCGCTTTAATCATCAAGCAAAACATGACAATTAAAATTGCACAAAAGGACTTCAACAAAAAAGTCAACAACTATGTCAGCATAGCTCTACATAGTTGTAGAGCTGTAGAGCTATGCTCTACAACTATGTAGAGCTACAACAAGTGACAAAACCGTTTGTCGATCCCCGATGGAATATTCTTTGTTATTTTTGAATATCAGTACAAAATGGTTGTTTAAAGCCAAGTCGACCTCCTCCAATTTATATTTTAAAAGTTGTCGCTAACTCTTACACTTAGTGAAGTGCAATCCCACAATAATTCTAGCAGAAAAAAATTTTTGTTCAGCTCAGAGCCATTGTTCTTTTTGAAATGTTACGTCTGATTTTATGATACAGAAAGATTTTGTGAGTAATTTTGAGAAATTGCATTTTCATGTGCACCTCTTATTATTGGCCATCATTTCTTTTTATGCATTTATTCTTCAATCAGTATGTACAACTGGGGTCTGTCAGTCGTTTATAAAACTTTTAGCTTTATTCAATGTCATTTTATTACCTGACACTGGCAGTCTTAAAGATAAATAATTGGATAAAAGTACTTTGTTGTGCAACAGGCAGAATAGGAAGACCAAACTGTCTCGAACTTGAGAAAGACACGCAGTTACCATGCGAATAAAGGGAAAATCAGACATCCACCTGTTCGAAGCAATTGCTACAAAGGAAACCCATACGGTTTCAAGTCTCATATGATTCTTTCAGCCATTCCATTTCCTGAGGAATGGTATGTCGCACAGCGTCGCAAAACAAGTCCTCGTTCCTTCGCCCATCCTTGCAGACGCTTGCTTACAAATGCTGGTCCATTGTCTGATATTAGTACTTTGGTATTCTTAAGCATCTCTCAGCTCAAAAGGGCAACCACACTATTTGTGTCTTCCCTGCCCGGTCGTGCGGCCACTATTCTAGTGCACTGGTCTATTGCCACTAGGAAAGACTGTTTTTCTTACTCCTGTAGCCTTTTTCTTAAACTCTTCAAAATCCACCTGGATGACTTCAAACCGTATGTCAGAATGTCGAGGTAGGACCATCTCGTCTGTTCTCTAAAGGTACCTTACTTTATGGACTTGACATTGATGGCAAGACTGGACGTACCACTGGACGTCGGCCACTGGAAACGCTGAAGAATCTTGCAATAAGTTTGCCAGAACCCGTCGTGCCCACCAGAGTCCGGCAAGTCATGATAAAGTTCCAAGATTTGAGGCACCATTGTTTCCGGGACTACGAACTTTCCATTGTGGAACTCCAGTTCTTCAGTTCCCTCCCACAGCAGAGTTGCGCTGACAGTCTCCTGATCTGGAGTTACCGCAAGTCTGGAGAGTGCGTCTGCGTCCTTCAGGTGTTCTCCAGGTCTGTGATGGACCACGAACACAAACTGCTGGAGTTCACTCACCCACCGTGCAATTTTTCCTCTAGGCTCTGCGAGGTTAAGGATATACGTTAAGGATATACGTTAAGGCTTGGTGATCGGTAAAGAGCGTGAAGCTCCTGCCATCCAGGTAAGGTCTAAAATAGCATACAGCCATTAGGACTGCCAAAGCTTCTTTCTCCATAGTCATGTAATTCAGCTGCGCTTTCAAGAATGTATTGAATAATATCCCATGACCTTTTCTTGCTGGCTCCGTGGAGCTTCTGAATCCCTCTGGTAAAGCACTGCGCCTATGCCGTAATGAGAAGCGTCGGTGTTCAGCTCGAAGGGCAACTTGAAGTCTGGAAGTCACAGAATTCGGTCAGACGAAATGATGCTCACAAGGCTTTGATAAACGGAATCACACTCTGCTGTCCACTGAAATGGCACATTCTTCTTAGTCATTTCTGTGAGGCACTTTGTTTTCGTGGTATAATCTCTAATGAAAGCATGAAAATGCATCGCAAAAAGTGTAGGTCATACGGTTTCTGCATTTTTGAGATTAGTTCGACTGATTCCTGCTTTGTTGTCTTGGTTTGGCCATCAAATACTCTACCTAGAAACACAACTTTTCTTTGGAAAAACTCACTTTTCTTGTCATTAATCTTGAGCTCTGCATCACTCAGTGCTTGTAGTACACTAGCAAGATGCTCTGACTGCTCCTCCTCATTGCGAGAGTAAATTATTATATCGTCGATGTACAGATTACAAAACTTCCCAAGGAATCGTTGCAAGACATCCTTCATCATCTTCTGGAACCAAGTGGGCGAGTTCTTCCATCCAAACGGGAATCGATTATACTCATAGATGTCAAAAGGCATTATGAAGGCAGAGTATTTCTTGTATTCTTCACAAAGTGGAACTTGCCAAAATCCTTTACATAAATCAATACGCAAAAACACTCTGCAGCCACCTGTCTCGCCTATGATAGAGTCTATCCGTGGCATAGGAAAAGCTCTGTTTGTTTATTAATTTACCTGTAATCAGTGCAGAGTCAGAGGCTTCCATCTTCCTTAGGTGCAATAGTGATGGGCGACGCGAATGTAGATGTGGATGGACGGATTATCTGTGCATCCAACATCTTTTGAAGCTCGTTCTGCAGCCACATTCTCTTCTCCCATGAAATATTATATGGCTTTTTTCTGACCATTGTAGTATCGCCTAACTTAAATGGTACCTCAAACTTTGTAGTTGCCTTGGGATATCCCTTCAAGCATAGCAATTCCGGGTAAAGCCTCTTAACATCTTTCCATGACGATGGCTGCTGTAGGCTCCTCGAAGAAGAAGTTGAATGCTGAGATTGTGCCACTTTTCATCCGTAGTTACTTCTCCAGTCCAGTGGATGTTAAGGCGAAGTGCACTGATGGCTGGACGTGATAGCAGTAATTCATACGGTACTCCGTCGAGTACTAGCGCCTGCGTAGCAACACTGTTGCCGAGACAGGATATGGTTAAACATGTCCATTTATCATGAATATCTCGCCTTCCGTTGTATCCATGTACTTCCACAGCTCGTCCCTGTTGTACCTTCTCAGTCTCAACAATACGGGCATTTATAATTTTGATGCTCGCTCCACTGTCAACTAATGCGCTCCTGTCCTTTTCATCAACAAAAACAGATATATACAAGAGGTTTGCATGCGACAAATAAACAGCTTCCCTCGGCGCCTTCAGGCGGAAGTCAAAGCCCTCTTTATTTAGTTTTTTGTCACAGCATCTGACTCTTCATGTTGGCTTGAGCCTCCTTGGTCAGTCAAAAATGACACAGGAGAAGCGGTAGACTTCCAGCTCGTGTGGCAGTTGGGCACCTTGCACCAGGCATCATGGGCTGCCGCTGGGGTACCGAGTTTTGTAAATACAGGTTTCGAATTCCCTGCAGAAGTTCTTCAACCGTTTTTGGCCCTCTCACTTGTATTTGCTTCTGAAGGTCCGGACTCAAACCAAGAATGATAAGCGAAACCACAGACGTCTCGGGCAAGGTTCGGGCAAATAGCTGAGTGCAGACCCAGACCTGCACTTGAATGCGATAGCTTTATCCCATAATAATACCTTGTTGTCTCCATAAGAGCCGAGAAAATTCTCCTTCCACTTCATCCATGGCTTGTTGCTGTGAGCGTTGACACACAATTCATACCAACTCTTGGCTATTCCTGATAGGAATAGTTGCATGTTTTTCACTATCTTCATAACTGTGCTAATAGTTTTCATTGCAGGCATATTCATAAAATGTTAGCCAGGACTCGGGACTACTGGAATCTCCATCAAACGTGTCTGGCTTCACATATTCGTGACTCGGCCTGTCCATTCCTCTTTCAATCATGTTTACAAGCAAACGCGTTAATTCATTTTGATGTCTGTTCTGTTCCTGTTGCACTTCAAGAAACTTAGTGAGCAGGTTGACGCCACTGTGAGACGAAGCAACAGTAGCAGGCTTCGAGCAGTTTCGAATTGGAGTCAGGACAAACTTCTCATAATCTTGAAGTTTCATATTCAGCTTCACTTTTTCTTTCGCAACTAAATCATCGTAAGTGAGCGTCGTTTTAGCGCTGATATAGGAGACCAATGTGTCAGTGCTCACTACTTCCGGAAGAGCTTGTTCATCTTCATCTTGAGGCATTGCAGTCAAGATTCGGATGCCACTGCATTGATTTGCTCCAATGATGAAGTCCACCCACATCTCGACTTGAATGTCCACACAGAAAAAATGCGGCTGCGCCAATTTGTAATAATACACAGTAGGGCTAGGCTATGGTGTCAGCCATCTTCTTTATTCTCCACCCTCATCCCTTCGTCGTCTTCGTTAAGACACCCTGCAACTTCTTCACAACGTCCATGTACAATGATTACAACCAGATTTTGATAGCATAACAAAATGCATTAACGCAAGCAGTCATGATCACTCTCTGCTTTAGGCCTGTGCTATGTCCAGCCCCTTCCTCCATCTACGGTCTCTGCATGTTGGTGTCCCATGTGTGTGACAGCACTGCCCACTGGATCTCTTACACTGATGAAAAATGTCTAATAACCGCGTGTCTGATTGGCTACAATTCAGCATCAAGTCACTTAAAAAAGAAAGAAAAGAAGATGCTGCTACTCGATGAACTAAAGCCTTCGGTTCATAGTTGGCATGTACTCATATGTACCACATTCGCCCCTACCACTATCAATATCTTCACTGCAACATACAAGGTGGTTCGTGTACGGCAAGCCCTTTGTATTAATAACTGTTACTCCTGTAGAAGGTCGTACTGCCTCGGAAGTGCATGCAAGGCCTAAGCGTGCACTTAGTCCTTGCAAATGAATGAATATGAAAAGCATCATTACAAGTTTTTCCTAGGGTGCAAATATATAGCAGTTTATTGTGGCTGCAGTTAGAAGGTACAGCATGCAGCAGAGCGTCCTTCCTACATGTACCGCAGGCCACGCACTCCAGTGCTCGCATTTTATTTTGGTGTAAATAAATTAACCTCAACAATTTTATGGGATGTTGCGTGCACTCTGTGCACGCGAGTGTGGTGACAAGGCGGCAGCAAGAGTGTGCAGGTAGAAGTGTGTACATAGTAATGCTATGGTTTGACAGACAATGGGGTTTGTACATACATCTAAATAAAAATAGATGAAAGCAGAGATATTTCACAAGAGAGCAGCGGAAGGAAATTTGCTGGTGTATCATTTCCACAGCCATTGGGCAGGTGCTAGGGCTTAATGTACTTAATGCACTATTACTTTTTAATAGCAGCTTTTCAAGGCGTAGCCTATAAATAAATTTTACAAATGAATGTGCAGATGCCACATGGTTCAGCACATGAAGGCTGCATTGCAGTATCTCACATGCCAATGACTAAGTAACAAATGTGTAAGCGGCATGTTGGATTCACACATTGAATCACAAAAACCAGGGAAAGCTCATACGATATTGAGAGAAATTTTACAAAATTGTGTTCTGCGTTCTCTTTATTATTAACCTTTTCAGGGTTGATTTTTTTTTGGCCATATAAGACCACCCAGGGTAGATATTTTTTATTGCAGATTTAAATTCTTCAAAGGGACCTATTTTGAAAAAGATTTACCGTAATTTTTCTAGGGTGACCGTAAAGTGCGAAAAAAATGTTTTGCGTTGGTATATAGGTATGTACGCATGTACAGTGCTTCACACTTAGCTTGTACACTTTTTGTGCTTCCACAGCCAAAACATCGTCTACAGCACTTTTGACGAATTACATTCACTGTTACAAGTCCTGTTATGGCATAAGTGTATACGTAATGTTCAATGTGAACATATGGATTCAGCATAATTACTTTTAAAATGAACCTACATAATGAGCACTTCAATTTCAGCAAAGTTTCAATGTAGATCAGCAGAACTTTTTGATTTGTAAAAAAAGCACAGAGGTCTGCACTCAACCATGCCCCATACAATACAAAATATTTGCACCAGCACAAAATGAAAACATACTAAAAGACATGTAAAAATCAGGCCTTGGGACATGCCTACAAATGCAAATGTCTAATTCTCTTTACTTTAAGCTGCTGCCGACTTTACAATGGCAAATACAATAAAGATTATCTTGTTTGGTATGCACAAGTGAGACAAACAAGAGTCAGATGCATGCAAATGCCAAGTTCTTATGCCACGAAGGGAAAAAAAGAGCAATTTATTCATGCATGGGGTTACATCAGTGACACACAGAAGAGAGAGTATTCGGATCGTCACACATAATTATTTCATAAATTAGTGGCTAAGGACAGATGACAGGCAAACTACAACAAAAAAATCAGAAGGAGGAGGAGAAAGAGAAAGACCAGAAAGTGTACAGATCCATGCAACAGCAACAGAAACATTTTTGGCATGCCAGCCAAGGAGCTTACAAGCGCCCACCTGTCAAGGAAGAAAGCAAAGACATTCAGTTCATATACAGTGTCTCTGTGTTAAGCATGTTCACAGAAAACATTATTTCAGTATATGAAACAATCATGGCAAGCACATCCCTGCTTCATGTGAAAGTGTCACACAAGAACAAAATCTCTAGAGAAGCTGTTACACAATTAGCTTTATGGTAGAGCTTACCATGTACAAAGTGCTTTTCTCCGTTTGCTTTCTTTGCTTCCATGTTTCACTTCGTAACTTGAGTGCAAATGCTGGAGACTTGGCAACTGTTACCCTTCTTGATACCTGCTTTGATGTTGCCTAAAGAAGTAGGGTTTGGAGGCATGTAAGAAGAAAACTGGTGCAATGACAACATCAAGTAGCTTCACAAAGTAACATTTGTTTCCACAAGTTGGCAGGAATATGACTGAGGCCTTACTGTAAACAATAAAAATTTAACTGCAGAGACAAGTGCAAAAGAACAAACAATGCCACCATACAGAGTAATGTAGCAAAGCTGTCTAATGTTTGCAAGGAAGGATCAAAGCAGCAACTTGGACATTTGTAGGAAAACAACGCACAGCTACCAA
Organism: Dermacentor andersoni; assembly: GCF_023375885.2. Classification (NCBI taxonomy): domain Eukaryota; kingdom Metazoa; phylum Arthropoda; class Arachnida; order Ixodida; family Ixodidae; genus Dermacentor; species Dermacentor andersoni. The sequence continues at coordinate 112,677,001 of NC_092814.1, read as the reverse complement.
GCAACACAAAACTGAAACAGTTATAGGAATATATAGCCACAGCGAAGACAAAACAGCAAATGAAGCAAAAGAATACAAAAAGATAGAGTCCTCACAGTTCTGGCAAGCTTTGTTTGCAGTGGCTTTGATGCAAGATTTGAAGCCAAGGGGTTCTGTTCAGCCTTCATGGCATGCAATGCCAGTTTTGGCACTGGTGCTGCCCATGTGTTGACTTGCACTGCCTCTACCTTCGACCTCTTTGGCTTGCTGGCACAAACGTTGACACTGCATGAGCCAAGCAAAAATTATTCTTGGCTCTTCACCAAATGCCCTACCAACAAGAGGACCATAAGAATTCCAGCATGTAAAAAAAAAAAAAAGTGAGAATCATTACTTATATTCTTAACATGAAGCTTTAGTTATGAGAGCTGTGACTTGGGCTGGCTGGTATGACATTTTTGAAAATGGAAAAGCAAAGGGTGCACACACAATATTGCATGTGTGATATTGGGTGTGTGTCCACTTACTGTGTTCTTGCGCAGTTCCATTTCCAAGAATTTACTTATGAAGCTTCTAAATACATAATCTTTGAATGCAGGTGAGAATAAGTACTACAAGAAAGGCAGCCCTAAATAGAGGCCATAAATAAGAATTCTGATTCAGTAGAAGGGAAAATAAGCTTGTTTCTTTAATGTGACAAAATTCATTGAAATTGTTTCAGTGACTGCATAAGGAGAAATTTTCTAGAAAAAAGGAAAAAAAAAAAGGTGCAGTTTAGGCTCCAGTAAATACCATAATCAGACATTGTGAGCTACAGTTATTGCTTGAAAATCCTCCTAAGGCAGGCTGAAAATAGGCGCTTTCGACAGGAGGTGACATGTGTCCAACGCACAGGCTGTCCCCTAAGCTCCGCCGAGAAAGACGCTGCGTCACTAAAGGGGTCGCTATCGAGGTCAGGCACGTTCATGCTGACCGGTCGAGTCCGAATTCTCTTGCGAAGGCCAATTTTAGGATAGAAATAACAAAAGTTCTGGCCCACAGAAATGCATGGGCACAAGCTGGAACCTTTGGTCAGGATTGAATGAACCGAAAAATCATTAACCAGAGTCAAATTAGCCTAAGTCTACTGTACTGCCTTCTATGCGAGTTTGAATATGGCAACCAGGGTTGGTCCCAAGCTAAAGCTTCGTCGTAAATTCATTTGGCAAAATCGCTGTAGCCTGCCATTATCATAACATGTCCAATACCTAGCCTTCATTCTTCTTCCCAATTTTCTTATGAAGTACTTGGCAGCCATATGAAGCAGCGCAGAAAGATGACCAACATATACAGGAGGTTTACCCTTAATGCAACTAAAAACATAGCTTGTGTTGCATGAGCCTTTCAGGACTGGACACAAATAAGAGTAGGAGCTCTTCCAAAGAAACATTTTAACAGGTGGCCTCACGTACAAGGCAACATTGGTTATGCAAGGTAAGACTAGCATAGGCTTCATGCCTCTTGAGGAACATTACAATCCATTCTTTTCTTTTTAGTGTAAAAAGACAAAAGGAGCGGAGAAAAATAAATAAGATCAGACAAAAGGGTTTTGATGGTTGTGATAGACGACAAGGTGCTAATTACAACTTCCTTTACAGTGGCAGTTATCAGGCAGGCAAGAGATTGGGCAATGAATTTCTACACCTTCAAATCATGCAAAGAGCTGTTTCTCACTGCTGCTTTTGCACCACCTAACAGAACTCTCCTGGGTTTGGCATGGCTTCTTGCTGGGTCGGCTGTTACATTGGTGGACATACAGTAGAACTTTGTTGATACGTTCCCGTTGCACATTGCGCTCGTCCCCGTGACACTGCTGCCTAGAAGTTGCCACTGTGCATCTGCCTGATTTGGTGTTTGCATATCGGCATAGCTTATAAGCAGTGAAGTGCATAAATATAAATATTGCACAAGATTAATGTACTGGCCTTTGTGGTGAATAAACAAACACTGCACGAGATAACATATTGCATAGGAATAAAGCAAACACAACTGTATGCATCGCAGTTCTTTACCATTTAATAAACCGCTTCACTAGTGCTTCATCTGACAGATTCCAACAAGTGTATTTGATCAGCATAATTTTGAATAGTTTGTCATGAGCACAGAGACTTTTAGGACACCTATGCAGTTTATCACTGGTGATTTATCTTTAGATGCAGCACACAAGCAGCAACAAACTTGAAACACCAAAGCAACACATTGTATTCAGATCACAGAGAACTTTTTAGCGACCTTGCTCTTGCCTATTTTGCCCGCTTCCGGAACTTGTCTGAATAAACTTGCACAAAGAAGGTGCCCCTCTTTCATCATCAGAAGACTTCTAAGGGTATGGTCGAAAACTGAAGAGTGAAACTCTGTTCGGGCCTTATTTGCAGTACTAAATGTCCATTCGCATTGAGCATTACTACTACGAGAAATCAACACGATCCCCAGCATTATCTCTGCGATCCTGAGGAACCTCGGCAATATGTCAACAACTCAAATGTTTCTTACTTGTGCCCACTGTACATCAGATCTTGGTTCATTCAATATGCCCAATGAAAGGTTTCTGGATGCATTTTTTGCAATGTTGCATCGCTCCATCTGATCAGTACCTCGAAGACTTTTAAGAAGCATAATTTCTTTTTTCTTTATCATTTGTAACACTCTTAAAATCGTAGAATTCACCTAAATTATTGAACTTTATAGAAAAATTGGAATAGTCTGCAGGTACGAGTTTGTATAACTTACAGAAGGAAACTGAAGTTTTTGTAGACATAAACTTGAATAAAAGCAAAATATTGTGCAAATGCCATGACATACTTGTGATAACACAAACTGACAGTGAAAATTTCGTTATAATTGCTTTCTATTGCCAATACAGTGGACTCTCATAAAGCAGAACTTCAAGGGACCAGTGAAACAACAAGTTCCACTTATTGCGAGTTTTATTTACCGAGAGATTCAGCTCAAGCCTATACAAGATGCTCTATTGAAAGGGGCAGCTACTTCATTGTCCACGGCAGATAACAGGTGTGGCAAATATGATTAGGAAGCTTCCTGTGAAAAAGTTTCTACTTGCACACAGCTGCTGACTAGGGCGGGCAGCATAAAACATAATTTTTTTAAAAACTGAGAAGACAAGTCACTGTTTAAAAGAAAAAAAAAAGAAAGAAGAAAACAAATTTTAAAAAATTGCCGTTTTAGTGAAGCAACCTCTCTCAAAATCATTGATAAATTTGATTTTAGTCTCCACCGTGAGCGCACTGTGCAGGCCGCCACAAAAAACGCTGAGGCTAACTCACAGCTGACCAACACAAACCACAGCAAGCGACGATCATGATAGAGCCACATTAACCACAGCACCAACAAAAGCCACCTTGGCAGTAACATTGAGAACTGGCGAGAAAGCTTGAAAAGAAACGCGCTAACAGTGATGCTGCTGCAATTGGCTGCTCAGTTTCATTTCCAGCAATATTTTTAGTATTGTTTATTTGGAGTTTGAAAAAAATATGGTTCTGTTTGATGGGCTTCTGTTTGCACTGCCTGCAAAACCAGCCAATCATAACGCCGTTCTGTTTAAGTGGAAATTCCGCTTACAGAGAGTCTACTGTATATAAAAGCATAGTCATCTGGCAATAAAGTATCTGTTAAGTGCTAGCTCTACTTTACCGTGTCAAGCACTGTAACAAAAGAAAAGAATGACATAAAAAAATATCTTACTGTTCCTCTTTTCGCTTTTGGTCTCTCAAGGAAGCAGTTCGTGATCGCAGCTGTGTAGCCAGTTTTGGAGTCACAGGAATTGTGGGCTTTTTAAATGCCAAGCCTTGGCATTGTCCACCTGACCAGGGCGGAACCAAGAATAATATAAAATGATACATTCAGATACTATTCTTCATATGCACTGCAGACATCATAGGCACGTCACACAAGATAAGCACCAAAAAAATTTTAAATGATGTCCAAACTCTTCCAGCTGCAATTTATAGCAAAGAGCCCTTCTAACAAATTTCTTGAGAAATGATGCAGGACATTTTCTGGCACAAAAATGTTAAAAATTATTATGATCATGTGGATCTTCCATTTTGAATACGCATATGACAAGGATGCTACTTAACACTGACAGTTTCATTTATGCACACTACAAAAATGGGGCATAAAGTCTTCAAGAGCAATTAGATTTGTTGAACAAGTTGCTAAATTCAGTGTCAGAAAGCTTTGGTCTAGAGTTCCAACATTATGTTACAATAAAGTGTAATTAAACTGGAGCAATAACGTTAACTCTGCAACGCTCCTTAGGAAGCTTGCTGAGCCGCACTGATAGCAGAATCATGATGTGGTGATTTCACGAGACAGACATAGTATCAACGAGTGGCACTATAATCATTAGCTAAAAATGTAATGCATGATTGATGTCCGCACGATACTGCAAGTACTGCAAAAAAAAAAAAAAGAAACTATGGCATAACATTTCACAACCATTATCACACAGCTGCGGGCAAGGTGTTGCAGCCATGGAAACGATGCATCAACTTGTAAAGAACATTGTATGCCAACAGCCGCCTCAAGGAAGCTGTTGTAACCATACAAATGACACCGTGGCCTCCAAGATCTGACCGCACACTACCCAATCACAGATCCCATGGGAACGCCATCAATAGGCTGAGCAGGCTGGGTAACCATGGCGCACAAACTTCCTTTACATAACATCGATGCTATGTGTCTATTGGGCACCACTCTACATCATAGGAGAGTGAAATGTGACATCCAGAGCTACGAAAATTAGAGTTGAGAATTACTCTCATTTTGCTTGTATTTTGAAGTTCCTGCAACGAATAACATGGCTTTGCACGCATTAATTACCATAATTCCTTTTGCTGTTCTTTGACTCGCTAAGAAAGGGCCTAGAGCAAGAATGGCGGTCTTAAAAGTGTTGCAGAGCTCCTTTAATGCACAGCCATACACAATAAAACCTTTCAATTACAAACACAGGCTGAAGAAAATAACAGGTGCTTTATTTATTTACAGGTTAGGAAATACAACATATGGCGACTACCAGCAAATTTTAAAGTGCACTGACAGCCAATGAAAAATCTGGAAGAAAACTTGCACAGAATTTTGGTGTTATGCAGTGGTGACCACGCAGCATCAAAACATTTATGCCACTGGCTCATCTCTACAAGTTCAGAGCACTTCAACAAACAAAGCTTTGAAAGCCACTACCTTGAGAAGGCTTTCAGAACCTGAATAATATAGGCATGATTTGAAATTAAAGTGCAAGCATAAAATAAACACCTAACTCACTTTCTCCTACACGTGCTTATTCTTTGACACCACTGCACTTCATACAAGGTACAAGTTCAAGGAGGAATTAATGACAGAAGGTTTTACAAGGAAAAGAATGGCAGCTTCCTGCTAATATCCAGTCACCATAATATCCCTAGTTTACACCATCCTATATATGTATCAATAAGTTTTATTGCCAGTCAAGCTTGTTTTCTCAATCTCTATTCAAGCTTCTTGGCACGTATATTTAAAAGGACACTAAAGGCAAATACTAAGTTGATGTGGACTGTTTAAATACCACTGCAGAAACCTCACAGTGCTTGTTTCATGCCAAGAAAATACTTAGTTTACAAGAAAATTGCATCTGAAGGGTCCAAATACCTTTATCGCAATTCAAATCTCCCAGAACCCAACTGGGGAGTGGTAACGTTGCACATGTCATCACTGCCCTTTGCTGCCGTCGGTGAGTAAAACAATGCCCGACAGATGGCGGTACAGTTTTTTGCACAGAACAAAAATGCGCGGCCATGGAGAAACCGAGCCAAGACAGGTAGATTCACTACAGCAGCTGCTTTGGGTCAAGTAGCATGGACCATTCAGGCACCCTGCAACATTACACAGACGTGGAATTCCCTGCTAATTGCAGTTTGTGCGAGTTTTGCAAGCCAGCAAAACCAGTGCAGCACTACACGATAACGAAACCACTGAAATGGGAAAACGCGGACAGGATAAAGTCGAGCAAAAACGAAACCTTTCGACCGTAGGCATCATTGTCAGGGGCAATGTCAATGAGTTCTTTTTTCTAAAAATGGACAAGTAGCATTTTATTTCGTACTATATTGCAACAAAATGACTTTTTTAAAATAAGTGGTTGAGTATTAGTGACAGAATTTAAATGAGGAGTGCCTTCGCCATCAGGCAAGTACTTGAATGTCCCAGGGAAGTCTCTAATCATGTCCTCCATTTACCTCAATTGTTAGATTACCAAGGCTCTGTTACCGATGATATTGATGCCTTAGAGACTCTCGAGCACTAATCTATCACAAAAAAGAAATGAGATGTGCAGACAGGACACAAGAGTAGATAAGTGGACAACACGAACGCCGTTTTATTATTATTTTTTTATTGCTCACTTACTGAGGTAGCAGCGGAATCAAATTCTTCCCTATTGCAGAAAATCAGGTAATCATCAATGTAACGAAATATCTTGATAATGCTATCACCTAAGACTTTCTCTAAGCAGTTGTCAACCTTACTCAAGTAAATATTGCTAAGAATAGGGGCAACCTTTGAGCCAATACAAATGCCTGATTTCTGCAGGAAAACGCCATCTCTCCACCCAGTCAGAGTCGACTTCAAGTACATTGAAAGAATTTCTATAAAAGCTCCCGTGGAAACACCGCATCTGTCAATAAAAGCCGACTCTTGCACTTGTTCTTTAATGCACTCATTTACGAAATTTAGGAACCCGTCATGCGGCAAACAATAATACAAGTCTTCGATATCCATACTAAAAGCTGTACAATCACCAGAATTTTCTTCTCTCAAATACTGAACTAGTGCCTGAGAATTACGTAAGCAAAAGGGGTGTGAAAAAACTAGTGAAGCTAAGCAGTTCTGTAGGTAACTAGCGACACAGACCTGCCACGTCCCTTTCTCTGACCCTATAGCACGAAAAGGAATTTCTTGTTTATGGGTCTTGGCCGAGAAAAACAGTTCTAAGGTGAGGGATTTAGCTTTCTTGACATTACAGACAACCCTATCAAGATTGTGTCTTGACAAGAAGTCAACCGCACATTGCTTAACTACCGAAGGCTTGAGTTTTAACGGCTGTAAATTCTTTTCTATGGTTGAAATCGCTTTTTCTGAAAATATGTCATCTGGCATAATTACAAAATAACCTTCCTTGTCAGATATTACTGGTCTAAGTTTATGCTCCACAAGGTAATCAACTAATGGTCGGACAGGGTCAGACGTCTTAAAATGAGAATTTGATTGTTTAATGCTAGCAATGCAATCCGAAATACAGCGTGAGCATTCTTCCGGGACAAACGTGGTTATGCAACACACGGCGTTCGTGTTGTCCACTTATCTACTCTTGTGTCCTGTCTGCACGCCTCACTTCTTTATTGCATAATGAATCCTTACCAACTAGCTCAGCTTTCTGTCGTTCTAATCTATCACCTTAGCTTAACTTATTATTTGCTTTTAGTGTCCTTTTAAAGCAGCCCTGCATACTTTCTTAAGGCCATCATTTTTGCTTTAGATATATTCTCATCATGTAAAAAAGGAACAACAAAAGGAATGATAATGCAAACAAACCTAAGTTATCGGTTGCAGAAACTTCAAGCAAAATATGAGTTACCCTCAACTCAAATTTTAGCAGCTCTGGATGCCAGATTTCCCTCCCCCATAAAATGAGAACTGCAGTGTTCAATAGCAGCAGGGCAATGATGCTACCTAGCGGAAGTTGGCATATCATGACTGCCAAGCCTGCTCAGCTCATTGATGGCATTGTTTCCATGGTTACAATAGCATCTGTGAGGTGGAAGTTGGCAAACCTAGTGCTCTGCGTGCCGATGGCATCATTTTCATGGTTACAACACCTCCTTCATGGCTGTCATGAGACTTAAATGATAATTAAAATGGACGTAAAATGTCATGTCACAGTGCTGTTGCAATATTTGCAATACGATGCCACCTTACAGTTTTAATCAATGATTTTTTATCAATGACTGGAGATCGATATGTCTGTTACATGATGTGCACGATATTGCTGCATTAAAAGGATGCCATCGGTGACGCGCAACACGCTTTCTTGACATGTTACAGGACCCCCTTCAAGTGTCGTCAATTTGCACCATGGGAAAATATGCATTTAAAAAAAAAAGAGGAATGGAGGCTGCAAAAGTAACTTTTTGTTAAATCGCTCAATGAGGCACTGAATGCTGGAATGTTACAGTTCTGCTTTGCAAACTCATTCCCGACTGTAGCCTTTCACTCACACCATACCACACCATTTCCTCTCCCTAATGTGCATCACATGTGAAATATGTAGATGCCAAGTGCAGCATTAGCAACTATGATGCAGCTGCATTTGATGGCAGATTAAGACGGCGTTCATCAGCAAACACTGTGGGTGCAAGCTCCAAGCGAGAGGGGGGTTCAATGTTCTGAAGCCATTCGCAGACAAGGGAGGCAGAAGGCTTAAATTTAATTTAGATTATCCTAAGCTCTTTAACATGTACTCCAAGAATGGTAAACAAGCATTTTTGAAACCCGCCTCTGTCAGAATGCAGCCACTGCAGCCCAGGAATTGACCTTGCAACATTGTGCTCATGCAGCAAAACACCATGAGATCTATCCCAAGCACTATTGTTACAAGGGTAAAGTGCATGTTGGAGCAGCATGGCAAAAAAAATTTTAAAAGATGAATAAGATGGCAGAACTGTTTAAATCTTGCAGTCAGTGATTTAAATTAAAACTCCTGAAGAACAGGGATTTCTTTTAGGGAAGACAGATCACCCTATTTGCCAACTACTCACCTGGGTCCTTTGGTACCTGTCGAAACCTTGTTGGTGTTTTGCTGTGGAATTTGCCCACAAATTCAGCCAAACTTTGGCACTGTGCTGCTGGAGGAGCAGCAGACTTTCTCAATGCAGGACTGGCACCCTTCCGCACTGACGAAGCAGCAGCACTCTTCCGAATTGCTGAGGGACGTACATGCTGTCTCGCTGATAAACGGACTACATGCTTCTTCCCAACTAATGGAGGCACAGACTTCTTCACTGCTGTAGGAACAGCAGGCTTGCTTACTGCTGAAGTGGCTACCCCTTTTCTCAGTGACAGACCAGCAGCACTCTTCCCTACTGCTGATGGAGCTGGACGTTTCCTTACTAATACAGTTTGCACCTTCACAGACGTTGAAGGCTTTTGGACCACAGAAGCTTTTTGCTTGCTCAGGGCAATGTTGCAGGGTGAGGCAATGTCATTGTGAACTCGTAGAGGGTGCCTTTGTTTGCTATTAACAACCTAAACACAGACACATCATAATGATGCCTAAACACTCCTGGGACACATAAACCAAAACAACAAAGACAGCAGCATTTGGGAGTCATATAAAATCTGGACAATATTAGAAACCCATATGTAACAGCAGGTGTCAATTGTAAAGAGTGCAAAGAAACGTTTTTGCAGACCATAGCAAATAGGCACTGAAGTAATGCTGTATATGAGGTGAAAGTTCCTTTCAGTCATTTTTCTAAAAAAAAGCAGCACAAAAAGGCAACAACACAGTGAATTCAAGCTTCAATGATGCTACTCCTGAAGTGTTACTCATGCTTACAAAGCCCACAACTATCCACCTAAAGGCTGCTTTCAAGTTATGCAGGGTGGCTATATGCACGAAAACCCATATGACACTTCACATGCAACCCAGTAGACATGTCTCAACATGACAAAGTTCACTTTATGCAAACTATCACTGCGTAATGATACTCCGAGTATAAAGTGCACAATCCAGTAAAGCCAAGCAGTGCTTACATAAACAAGGTAGCTTTGTATTTGGGTTTCTTACAAACTAGTAATTCCAAATGTTGCAATTAGCTTGAAATAAATTTTCAGCTGCTGCAGAGTAAAATTCACCAAAGACAGCACAAGCAAAAATTTCAGCAAGCATCGAATTAAGCACATGACACACAACAGACAGTGTATGCAGTTATCAGGCCTCGTTATAGTGTGCAATGAAGTTAACATTTACCTTGGTTAACATTTACCTTGGTACCCTAGAGGGACTAACAAGAATAGATCGAATTAAGCAAGATGCAGAAAAAAACTCTAATACACACCACTGGTTGACTTGACAGTATTTTCCCAATTCTAACATTCTCCCGAATCAAACAGGCACCCGTTTTCTGAATCTAAAGTTGAAAACTAACATAGAAATGACATTAAATCTCCTAACCCTTCCAGTTTCTGGCTTTTTGGAGGTGACATCTCCAGCATCAGAATTTTTTTCTTCTCGAATATCATAAAACGAACACAATAGTTTACTTTTGGTTACACAGAACGAAAAAATTTACACAGGTAATAGCAAACGCACTCTTAGCCTGGCCCTCACATTCCTATACAGTATTCATTTCGTAATCTCCTAAGCTAGTTTCGTTCTGAAGTGCACGCTTCTGCGATAGCACTGCCGTGTCAGGGTACGTAAAAAGAAAGTCTTCTAAAATCATAACACAGATGACAGAACCACGCAAGAGCGATGGCCTTGCGCTATGGGTCAGATGTTTGAACGAAGAATCGACACAGTAGCGGTACCAAAGTCCGGGAACCACACCTCCCATCTGTGGATGCACGCTCCGCAAAGAAGCGTGTTCCACAGCACACTAATAAAAACCCAGACTGATCAAATTCAGGGAGGTGAGAAAATATGCTCATAGAAATATACAACTGATGGCGGAACTATCTCAGAGCTCGTCAACTTCATGTTACTGCACACATCTGACTGGACGGGTGGAGAAAGTAAGGGTTCGTCAGTGACATGGCGGGACAGAAACGCGGAAACATACCAGTACGTCAGTGACAATGATAGGAATAAATAAAGTAGGAATCTAAAGTGCACCCGATTTGTTAGAAAGAAAAATGGGTAAGAATCTAATACCCCTGTCAAGAGGGCAAGTTAAGTGCACCGCCGAAGTGGAGCCACATCATGTTCCTTGAAAAGTTTATGTGCAATAAGAACCTATCGCGCCCCGCACACTTTGTGCTTTAGGTGTGAGTGGAAGTGTGCGAGCAAGGGTGAGACAAGAAATACGGTGGCTTCACGAGTGCTGCCCTTCCCCCCGAGCGAGGGGCAGAGGGAAAGGGTAAGTTGGTGTGCTCGCGATTTCTCGCGCGTCTCAGCCGTGGCTGCGCATGGCTATAAGCGCGGTTGAGCGCATACACAGCCGCGCACTCTGCTTTGGCGGTAATCTGCCACATGCGGAAAGAATGGGCGTGCCAAGACAGCGTGGCATCATGTAAACTGCCATCCCATGCGTTTAGTGTAGGAGGTTGTGTAATCTCAAGTTTCGGTGACTTGTTGGAGCGAGAGGCAAGACGAAGCGTTCATTCTCCGCTGCCGGCGCTTTTCATGATAGCATTGTCCCAATGCAGGCGACGCTATCAGCCACAGGGGAGGAATGCACGCGAAAGCATGACTGGCTTTGCCCAATTAGTACCGCCGATCTGAAGATATTGTCTACGTAGCATCAAACCGTATCATTCGTTGCCGACTCCCAAATTCATCAAAATGAATTTTCTCATTCAAACTTGCTTTATTCGATAATCCGATAATTCGGAAAATTGTGCGGCCCCTTTCTGTGCAAGAAAAATCGATCAGCAACTGTACTTATTTGCATAAAAGGTCGAATTTCCATAGAACGAAATTTCAATATAACGAAGCAAATTGCTGATTTTATCGACTTTGTTATATCGAGGTTTAACTGTATCTGTATCCTTTCTGTGCTGAAAAAAACTCTGGCCACTTAACGTTTCGTGTTCTATCGAAGCACGCTTTTTTTTATAGATAAATTGTTGATGGTTGAGTGCCAAGGTTGGGACAGATGGCATAGAATGAACTTTGTCTAATTTGTTACACTGTACATACATATCTTACAATCTTTCCGATTAAGCTTTCTTTCGTCTTTCTGAAACAGTAAAAATTGAACTAGAAAATATTTTTGAACTTTCTTTTCACGGTTTCTATCATTCCCAGAACGTAGCAGCAGTGTCATTATTGCATTGCGTCTCAGATTTACTGGCTTTTTGTGCATTTGGGTTATTTCTCGGCAGAAAATCACTTGCAGAAGTTGTCAGACAAAATTCTTGTCTTGTTTTTTTAAAGAAAAATATGCAGTGTAACTTTTCTTGCAAGTGTAAAAGATTAGTTAGCCTTGACCAGCTGCTAAAAACACCCCTATACATAGTGGGAGAGTCTCTAGCGTTCGTTTAGATCAATTCCTGGCATACTAAATGTATGCTCTTATTAAAAGCAAGCAACTAGCTCTAGTCTAGCGTAATGGCTTTTTTTTTTTATCCAATAAAAGGAGCATCAACTATAAAATTTAGGCAAGCTAAGTTAGAGGGCTTATTCTGTGATATCAAGTTTTGCCTCGAACAGGGCTCCTGTAAATGAGAAAATTATGTACCGTGAGAGGAAAGTTGCATCACCATTTTTCGAAAGACAAAACGAGCTCCTGCTGATGCACACCCTCCAGCAGCAACTACACAAGGGTGTTCAACCATCAATATTAAGCAACTGTCAAAACTGAAAGCTCTCTTCTAACCAAGAACTCATGCACAGACCAAGCACTGCCTATATTATAAAAAAAATGAAAGGAGAATTCTGTTTGGCTTTGACATTCTTCCACAATTTGATGTCCCTGCCTGTTGCATAGACTGTGTGCAGCTACCAATAAAGGGTGTGTGTGGAGGAAGGGACATCTGCATCAAAAAACCAACAAGCCATCTAATTTTGATTGGACTGTGTGGCACAGACATGTAACTCAATTTTTAAATTAGTACTCCCATAAAAGAAAGAAAAGAGAAACTTGGCACTTCCCTTCCCTCCCCAACCACTATGCTTGAGCTAAAAGTGCAGTCTGTGGAAAAGAGATTTTGGATAAAACAACCCCTTGAAGTGTGAAAATCTTGCCAGAAACTGCTACTGAGAAAGAAATGGTTGACATCAACTTGCATTACCTGATCTTAGCATGCAGCTGTTTTCAAAGACGTATTAAATAAATTACAGAGGCTGAAGATAGGGTAATGAGCATCTTTTTATATCAGCTGTGCAAAATATTGTGAAGATATATTCAGTTTTGTCTGAACTGCTGTTGCAGTTGCTTTTCTCGAAGTTGACATGATGTTTTCAAACACACCGCATTAAAAAATCCAGCTTTATTTTTCTAAATATAGAAAAAGTAGCTCAACGTAAGCGTCGTCACAGCGGTATACAGAAGTGGCGACACCCTCTGTGAATGAGGCTCTGAAAAAGGTATCCTGGCGTCTGGGACTTCGGAATGTGTTGGTGAGTGTTCAAAAAACAAAATAATAATAATAATAATAATAAAATAAAAAATAGACCAAATAGACCTTTGCGTTGAAAATCAAGACTACATATATAAACTCGATCACCTTAAAGAAACCCTATCAAACAGGAACCACCCAAACAGTGCCCTTCAGAAAGCCTACACCGATGCAACCAAACTTGATCGAGCCGAGCTCCTCAAGTCCTGCCCTAGGATCACAAGAACAACAACGTCTCTCCTTAATACTAAATTTTCATACGCACTCCCAAATGTGAACAACATCCTCAGTAAATACCCAATTGTCACCAGCAACCAGAAACTTAATAAGATTTGTCCTGACCCACCCAGAGTAGCCTACAGACGCAACACTAATGCAAACATATTAATGCAAACAACACTTTGCAAACATGCAAACATATTCAGTGTACTACTACAGTAAAAAGTATGGCATCGAATTACTTACATAAGGTAACTTCGAGTATCACCTGCACATCAAGCAACGTAGTCTACTGTCTAGAATGTACCACTTGTAGCAAACAATACATATGTGACACTGGACAACAAATTTGTACAGGACTCAATGGTCACAGCACAGTTACAAAGCACAACTTGTCTAAAACAGTAGCCAGCCATTTCAATGAACATGGTCACATATTCGACAAAGCAATACTCTACATGCTGCAAATTTCCGTTCACCTCACGAGAGGAAGTATACGGAATCATACCTCATACGCAAGTTTAAATGCCTACCCTCGACGGGAATTAATTTGGCACATGGCAACTTAGAATCTCTAAAAGCTGTAACTTAAATCTAAATTCTCATATCATCAACCAAGGCACAAGACATTGTGCCACCAGCCAACCTTAATTCCCCTTAACCTCACCTATTCCTCTATTACCAATTTTTTTCTTGCCTACCCAATTTAATACTCTTTCACGTTTTTATGCATATACTATTAACTATACAATCCATGTTCCCATATACACCTGCCCCCACCCGCTTTTACTCTTGTCACCCTCCTATTTGTTATTTCAGTTTCAGTTCACCCCCCCCCCTTTTTGTCTATTTTTTATTTTTTTAAAACACCATCACCAACATATTCCAAAGTCCCAGACGCCAGGATACCTTTTTCGGCGCCTCAGCCACACAGGGTATCACCACTTCTGTATACCGCCGTGACGACGCTTACGTTGAGCCACTCAGGCTAACATCCCTTGCAAGACCAAACCACTGCCTTTCAGCTACCCAATGTATTGCACCCCAGACTCCTTGTCGCCATGTTAACTCCTTCAAAATTACCCGACGCATTGCTGCTACGCTACTCAAGTCATTCTTTCAACTGATGTCTTTTTGGGTCTTTTTTTTTTACTCACGCACTGACTGGCTAACCGGCTCTTCTAAAGACACAAAAGCATGCCGCCAACGAGACCCCTAAATGCCCCCAAACCTCTTGCTCCCCCAACACCCTCCCATGCCCTTCGTTTTCTTTTCTTGTTCTGCTTTTCCCCACTCTGGGTCTCCTTTTTTTTCCCTCTTTCTTTTCTCCCTGCCTTCCCTCTCTCCCACTCTTGTCCCTTCTTCTTGGGAACCATACTTGGGAACCATACTCACCTTGTTTGCAATCTCTCCGTTTACAGCCACCACCACCAACAGCACATGACGTCGCTTACTAACCCATTAAAACTAACATGCCGAGGATACCGAAGCCGCTTTTGACAAAGATAGGTCCTCTTATCGAAACGTTGGCCAGCCTTTTTGAGGCACGTTACTCCTGTTTATAACCTTTATACCACAGTCCCCTAACGTAGTTGCATTTCATATCAGCAGCTCCCCGCAACATTTTGCTTGCAATAATTTCACCTTTCTAGCCCCTGCCAATTTCCTGATCTCGCATGACATATTTCAGAGCAGGATAAGTATATAAAAAGGCTGCTCACGAAATCCAGAAGGAAGAACTGTGCCCATGCTCAGCACCTAGGAATAGCTGAATGAAGCCACATGTAATCAGCATGATTCCCCATCCTACGAATACCTAAAGAACTTGAAATGCCTAAGCAAAGCTCAGTGCACCTCAAAGAATGGAATCATCTCATGAAGACATGGAGAACAAACTGAACAAATAGCAAAGCTAGCACCTGCCTGCCACTATTCTAAGCAGATGTCAAGCTCCACAGCACACATCGAGGTTAAGTGATATATTCTTAGCAATACATGTAGTAAAGGTTCCATACCTGTGATGTAGTCTTCTTGGGCACTTGGGTGCATACCTGGGCATTTTCCTGTGTTCCATTCTCTTTTCCAGTGTTTGCTGAAATACTTGAAATCACCTCTGTAGAAGACACAGATTTGGCATTAAGTTCAGGTTGCAGCTCATCTTCAGACAGATGTTCTTCAGAGGCCGTCCTTTTAATACATTCAGCATGTCCTTCTGCCTGCAGTTGCTTCTCAAATTTGTTGGTTACTCTATCAACAGCTGACTGCTCTGGGGATTGTGCACCTTGTCGTCGAGTCCCTTGAGCACCAGCTGGGACCCCACTTGCTGTGAGTGCAGCAGACATACTTCTAGTGATCCTTCTACAAAAGAAGTATAAGGTAAGTGAATTTTACTCTCACAGGCTGATCATACAGTCAATACACCAGACCTACAATATAGAGCCTACAGGCCACATGTGGCCTTCTCTTTGACAATGTCCAGCCCATTGGGCAGATGAGATTGCCCCAAATCTATACAGCTAGTTCACAAAAACAACACAAAGGAATCGCATGCTGCATATTAGGAAGATGAAGGTTGCATCAGCATGCTTTCCATGACGAACTCATTACAGGAAGTTACTTGGGTTAACAAGGGTAGCAGTCATAGCAACTTCACAGAAAAATAAAATTAGATTTCTTGCTCCAATATTTTTCAAAACAAATGTCAGCTCTGCACATGGTTGTTCTATGCACTATTTCCATATGTCTATGGCAAATCCTTCTACATCCCGCAAAATCCTCGTGTTTTTATAGCTGTTTCTGTGACTGCTGGTTATGTAGTTGCCTGTTCCATGTTTTTGTAGACTGGCAGCTCCTACCAATGGCATGAGTAAATACTGCACAACGTTATGTGTAGCAGAATTTATCCCAGTGATTAGTTCAGCCTTTAAAAGAAGTTTCATTTCCAACGGCGCTACTAAAGTAATATAAATGATGATCCTTTGCAAAACACAAACGTATCAGTCAACAACAACAAAAAAAGGGGTTCAATGCTTTTACTTGTTAATTTTTGGCTGCATCTTCATTCGAGCCATGCTAATTTTAGCATCATGCAGGACGTCCTGAAATACTAGCTTATTCAAAGACAGTTGTTGTGTAACCCGGCTTCTTGCTTCATTTCTTTTAATTAGCACAACAAGCAGTCCTTCATGAATAAGCAACCTACAACCTAATCACTTTTAAACTATCCCAGTAGTGCTGGCAAGCCTCCTCTCTCTCTTTTTTTTTTTGCGACATACTTAAAGTTTTGCTCCTCTTCATGGTCAATATCTGTAAAATAAAACGTTCAGACAAGTCAGAAACATGGGCATCATTGTGCACAATAAGCTGGGCTAAAACATTCCCATCACCATCACTGGGGATTTTGCAAAAGTTCTAAGATACCACTTGCATAGGGATCGTATGGCTGTCATATGGTACAGCGAACAGTGTCACCTAATAATGGGAATTCATTTTAAAAAATAAATTATGAGGTTTTACGTGTCAAAACCACTTTCTGATTATGAGGCACGCCGTAGTGGAGGACTCCGGAAATTTCGACTACCTGGGTTTCTTTAACATGCACCTAAATCTAAGTACACAGATGTTTTCGCATTTCGCCCCCATCAAAATGCGGCCGCCGTGGCCGGGATTCGATCCCGCAACCTCGTGCTCAGCAGCCCAATACCATAGCCACTGAGCAACCATGGCGGGTAATGGGAATTTCATCTGTGGCATGCGAAGCAGACAACACTTCAGAGAAGGAGTGGTGGACACGAGACACAATTAGTGGCTTTTACCATTGTTCTTAGACAGTTTACGCTTCCCGACTTTTAACAATGAATAATAAGCTATTCGTACGACCGATTCCATGCTTACTAGATGAAGAGGCACAAAAGAGGCATTAAACAAGTTGTAAGTGGAAAATTAAGAGCCCAATTCAGAGTCTGAGCTAAGCTAAATGAAGTATAACAAGATTTGACGACTTAAAATGTGATAAATACTTAATTGTTTTATTACTCATGATGTTGACTGCTTATTAAAAAAAATTTGCTGACTTTGTTCTGTAGGTATGCTGCAAAAATGCATGCTGCTTTATATGTGCAGCAAGAGTGATCTGCATAACAGAAAAATGTAGATGTTCATGAAATGAAATCATGAAGTATTCCTGTAACAGTGGCCTAAATTTCAGCTGCCGTGTTTAGTGGTGGCACTGCTGCTGGTAGATCGCAATAATCGAGCAGGTACAAAAAGTCAGCCTCTGCAAAATTGGCACTGTATTTACATTTGGTTGTGATCGGCTTTGCCATAAATTGAACGCAAATTAAAAATTAAAAATTTAATGGCGTCAATAAGACAATCTAAAGAACCTCTCGAAATTGGGCATTTACAATAAAACCGTGAAAGTTAGCAGGTATGTATATGGCAGACTTGCAGCTCCGCCCTCTTGGCCTCTTCTTAGAAAGCAACATGAAACTGTCTTGTTCCTAAGCACAGAGCCTTATCGTGTTGCGGTCACTTTGTGGTTGTTTCTGGTTCTGATTACATGTGTGTGTCTTGACGTGAACTATGCAAACACAGAAAGAGGACTGACAGTGCACAGTCTTGTTGATTTCTTTACCAGCCTTGGCGGCTCGAATGCCAAAAGTACATTTGTGAACTGTTTTATATTCTGAAGAGGTGAAAGCATCCATGGCATCTTTTCATGATAGGCCTCTCCATTTGCAGGGGTGAGCGAATAGTGATATTTGAGACCAAATAGAATAGTGCCAGAAGCAAGTCGAATATTGAATAGTTCTCAAACAGGGAACAGCCATTATCATAATTAATATGAAAAAATGTTCACATCCTAGTGCTCTTAAAGTTAGCAAGTTTCTGCCATTACATAGTACACATGAAGCACTTATTAAAAGCACAAATGGAGCATTAGTGGCAAACAAGTAGTTTCTTCAGTAAGAGAGTGTGAATGATTGCTGAAAAGCCAATAAAGTATAGCTACCTAAGCAACGTAGCCTGCTCCACTATGCAAGTTCTCGTGTTTCAGGTCTGGCTATACTATGGCCATGGGGATGAAAATTTACCATACTTTTGCTTCAACCTTATGTTTAATTGGGTGCAGTTGACGTATTAAGATGTTCGAAAAGTATTAGAAAAATATTCACATTTACTAATAGTGACTATTCGATTCAAAGACCAAATCAAATAGGACACTAATTGATTCGTTATTTGAAAGTTTTGAATATTTGCACACCCCTATCCATTTGATGTGCTTCTACAATCAGCAAAGCAAACCCTGCGACAGCAGAGTTAAACTTCCGATCTCGCCTTATGCAACCAATGCTGGTCTAGGTATTTTATCTGAAGAGTTGTATAGCTGCTTTTAATGGGAATTTCATGTAATACTTCAAGTTGCTGCAGTGGCTATGGCGTTCTGCTTCTGAGCACAAAGTTGTGTATTTGATTACCGGCTGCAGCAGCCACATATCAATGGAGGCAAAATGTAAGCATTCTTGTGTACTTGGATTGAGGTGCATGTTAAAGAAACCCAGAAATTAATCTGGGGTTCTCCACTATGGTTTCTCTCATTACCCACTGTGCAGTTTCTGTGTATTGTCGTTCTGACCAGTAATTAAAGCTTCTCGTATGAAGTCCGAAATATCACTTTAGGCAGTGCTAACACAAAAAGCATGGCAACAAATCAGAGACATGATTAGGTTTCCACAATTATGGTGCCAGCCTTTCGATAGCCATTAACATTGCCATGTTTGCAAAAATTCCTATCACAATAAGCAAAAGTAGCAATATGCAAGCAGAACAGGTCTCACTTGGCAAGCACACTTCATGGCATTGAAAAAAAAAAAGTTTTCAGTGTGAGTAGTGTAGCTGACCTAGTGCAGTCGCTCCAGAGTGCTTTTTTCACACCGTGCACCTATTGCGGGTATACTCCGAAACGACTGCTTTCATTGCTTCAGAAAATGCGCCCCCAAGTGGACCGGTTACTGCTTATCATGCTCGCCATGCTTTGAGTAGCTCTCGCTTAACAAAAGTAGACTGAGAGTACCATAACAATGGTTCATTAGCCACGGGAGCCCAACCGACTATCAGGTGGCCAACCAAGGCGGTGGGCTGTCGTCCACCACTGCGAACATCTTTATTGCTCGGACACTTAAAAAAAAAAAATTATGGGGTTTTACGTGCCAAAACCACTTTCTGATTATGAGGCACGCCGTAGTGGAGGATCCGGAAATTTATACCACCTAAATCATCTTTAACGTGCACCTAAATCAAAGTACACGGGTGTTTTCGCATTTAGCCCCCATCGAAATGCGGCCACCGTGGCCGGGATTCGATACCGCGACCTCGCGCTCAGCAGCCCAACACCATAGTCATTGGTTGTTCTAGATTACTATTCAAGCTACTGTGAAATGTGCTATTGAATTGGAATGAAGTGTAGTACACTTCATGGTGGTGGAACACATCCTGTGTTCCACCACCAGGTCCAGTTCCATTATGTCCTGGTGTTGAGGTATGCTTTGTCCCAATTCAATACGTTTGACCAACAAGCCCACATCACCACACTTGAAGTACGCACACGCTTTTGTTTCTTTGGCACACGTATTAAAATTAAATTATGGGGTTTTACGTGCCACAACCACGATCTGATTATGAGGCACGCCGCAGTGGAGGACTCCGGAAATTTCGACCGCCTGGGGTTCTTTAACGTGCACCTAAATATAAGTACACGGGTGTTTTCGCATTTCGCCCCCATCGAAATGCTGCCGCCGTGGCCGGGATTCGATCACGCGACCTCGTGCTCAGCTAGGACACTTTTAGTAAAAGGCGCAAACGCAAACCGAAGCTCCCGCGCTTTAGACAAACTGCACTACGTAGACAGTACAGAGAGGCACGCACTGCGGACAGCATTGAAACAATATTCGCGTGAACTGCATCTCTGTTTCGTGTGGCAAGCTGATATACTTGCAGCTTGCCACACGTAAACACACAATATTCTTAAATGATTTCTCACGCAAGAATATGGAAAAATTTAACGCACCAAAGTACTCCTCAAGCTGTTCGGGGTCCTCGTCAACGCCAGAGGTTAGGTCGACATATTTGGGGCAATTAAAGTCCCACTGATCCATCTTAAACGACTCGGGCGATACGCTCGTCGCGCGCGCCGGCGTATTCAAAAATCCGTGTTCGACCGGTTCCGACTCTGAACCATAGAATAAAGAAAGGCCGGCGCTGGGTGCACGCGCGTGGCTGCAGACGACCCCAAGTGGAGTCCGCTGCTGCCACGCATGATGACGTCACAAAAAGAAAGCTTAATAAAAAATACATGAAATGCTAACGTTATCGTTTTTTTGGTAAATGCACTACGCCTAAATAAATTAAGCATTTATTTTATGCTGCGTTTTAAAATCGAAAATGACTGTGGGCGTCTACACACGCGTACACGCAGTGGGAGGACCGTTGTGATTCCTTGTGGCTGTGTCATGGCTGTGTGGTGTGTACTGTAGTACTGGATCACTGTGTAATATCGGCGAGTACGAATAACGTTGTCGTTACGAAGCTACAGAAGCTTCGAACGAACTGTGCTGCATCCACGAAACAGCACGACATGTCGCCTCATTTGGACTGTCGGTTTCGAAGAGTCGTGGTAACACAGCGCCGACTGCATATGGTGCCGACACGGATAATGCATATTGCAGGGTCTGTCATATGTAGCGATTCTTTAAGTTGTGTGTACGCCTTCTGGCAAAGCCGGATGCCTGTTTGGCCTTGGTTTCACGTCGACACACTGCTCACGAGCTCGAAAACGCAGAAGTGGTGCGCGTCGGCATTGACGTCGATGTAGGGTGCATACACATTTCCAAATCGCTTTGCAAAGTTAAAGGGCGCCTTTTGTCGATGAGCAAAGTGCATTCAAAAATTTCGCGTCGCCTTACGCACGCAGAAGCCTAGTAACGAAAGCCTGGACGTGAAACGCAAATCTGACAGAAAGGCATGTTCCCGCCTGAAGGCAATGTCAGCAAGTGTCCGTGACGAGTGTCAAGTGACTCACACGAGGCTGGGCGTTGAACAGTGTGTGGAGTGCCGCTGCTTCAGACTGGCCAGGGCCCAACCCTCTTTCATGAACCATTTGAAATGCCCAGTGTATTAGTTGCTATATATTGTGGTGCAGTGAGACAGCCATTCCATAGCAGCCATGAAAATTACCTGTGGAAGTAATAGTAATGCGATAGGCTTTCGTGGTGATTGTCATTATGTATCACATGCATCGGAGTGCGATCATTTACACCCTGTGCACGTGTTTAGATAAATGCTTTATCTTCTGAAGATACGGTACAGCACCTGGATCTTGAGTGGATCTTTCACTGTACAGGCTATACCAAAACCTCTCTACCTTTGTGTGCTTCATCCAACTGTCTTTGCTCTACAAAGAAGGCCAAGTTTCTCTTGTGCGACTTGCAATCAACAGGGGTCAAACACATGTGGTAGAGCATTAGTGGTACAATATTCAATTGGGGGCCATTGTACATGCACCCCTAGGGAATCATTTGCTATGGCAAATACTAACGTAGTGGCATTTCTTTTTTAAATTTGTATGCCTTAATAATGTTGTTAAAATGTAGAAGTATGTCTGCAAATTTAATAAATTTTGAGATCCTGACGTAATTCCTAATGCATGTTGGTACATTATATTATTCCCAACGGACTCCTCAGTATCGCTTTTATTTCTCAGCAT
Organism: Dermacentor andersoni; assembly: GCF_023375885.2. Lineage (NCBI taxonomy): Eukaryota > Metazoa > Arthropoda > Arachnida > Ixodida > Ixodidae > Dermacentor > Dermacentor andersoni. Next base: position 112,654,665 of record NC_092814.1, on the reverse strand, counting down.
TCTCCCACAACAGGTATAGTTCTTTCATCTTTGAAACAAACGAAAGTCCTCCCGCTTTTCAAATCTGGTGACTAAGGCATTTGTAGCTATATATAGATTGATCTCCTTAGCCCCTTATTCAAGTAAAATGTTAGAATACATAGTTTATAAGCATACTGTTGAATTCATTGAATCGCATAATGCCCATGTAAGTTCTAACATGGCTTTTTGCATGGATTTACTACCATGTCGCAGTCAACTCACGACTTCACTCATGCTTGTGTTTTCTAGCAATGTCAATCATGATTAATAGCTTGCACTTCATTTGCTTGCTTTTTTTCACATTGCATGGTGTGTGCATATTGTTCTTGTATGTATACCTGAATAAAAAATTCAGTTGCAAGTCAGTGCTCCTGTTGCGTTTTCACTGTCCTTCATACTTTGTGCACTGTTTCTACTCTTCCAAAAACGCACTAACTCGTCCAGCTCTCAGTATGGAAGTTTAAAGTCAGCTGTTAAAATGAGAATCCAATATACATGGAAACTGTCTGTAGGACAATATCAATGATTTTACTGTTTGCAACATGCAGTTTGTACATGTTGGTACGAGAAGATTTCAAAGAGATATACAGACTGTTACAGTGTGCAAGGTTGAATGGTCCCGTCCCTGCCATGAATACTGCAATATCATCATAAGTGTGCACAGGTCTTGCACTGCAAGCCAGAGACTTGCTCCAGGGCCTTCTTATTCTATAAAGTGTCAGCTGCTTGCATTCATAACGTGGTTGGCAAATTGCTTACCTATTTCCCATCTAAGTTCCCTGCATTTCATTCTGCTGTATTCATCAAATTATTTTCAGCACCTTTCTTTCAATGACATTAAGGGTTACATTCATTTTGTGTCAAGGTGTTTTCTAATGCACCAAGATTAAAGATTCTGACAAGTTTTCAAAGCTGACGCAATGGCAGAAATATGCTCAGCCATAAAGTGTGCTCATTGAGACACCAGGCACCTCGTCCCACAAAACATCAATCAATTCTATTTTTAGATAAAAGCACATCAGTTTCTTACTTGTCAAGCTACATCTCTAGGCACCACATGGTCTTTCCAAAAAGAAGGTTGCACAAGTATTTAAATGCACTGTTTAAAAGTTTACTGTTAAGACCTGTGTTTCATACATTTCAGTTGCAATATGTGAAGTAGGTAGCAAGAGTGTTTAGCTTTAGTGCATCTGCTGTTGACAGAGCTAAGCTGACATGAAGGTGAAAGGGCATCCCTACATATATCAACCCAACGTAAAGGTATGGCTTGATAGAGACATGTTGTGCTGGAAAGGTGAATTAAAGGTCACAGGATTCTCTGGTAATGTAGCACACACAATACACCTGGGATACAATATGCAGATTACTTTGCAATTACTCATTTGCTTTCTTGGTGTTGCATGGCAGGAAAGAAAGCTACAGCGTAAGCATGCATGCTATAGTGTTATTTATCTTCATAACATCATAAAAAAAATTGCAATTCATTGCTCCACCAAAGGCACCATCAGCCAGCTAAGCCATTCTTGACATAGAGCTTCTCAGCCTGGTCTCTACATATGTTAGCTTTGAGAATGTCTTTTCACACAAACTTGTCACAGGAGCTCTCGAAAGGAGGTCAAGAACGCAACATAAATCTTTGGAAACTGATTTGTCCAGCCCAGTATCATTTTACGGTCCTGGCTTTCTTGGTGCCACTTTGGGACTTAAGAAGCTGCAGCTTAGCATGCAAGGTGTCGAATTATAAATATTTCAGAGGAGTTAGACTTGAAAAGCCATTTTATTATCCCCCACATTAAGCTCCAAAAGGCTCTACATGAAAACTATGAGATAAGCTTGCGTAAATCCCATGCAATGTGGGAATTGATGTTATGTGAAGTATTTTACAGGTAGTTGGCTATGCCAAGGTGAGGTGTTGCTATCGGTCATTCCGAAATGAACATTCGTGTGAAACTTGCTTTTCAATCTCAAATGGAGGCGACCAACAACGGGTGGGTGTGCTACTGCTGAGACACCTGGATCTTTTCATGTGAGCCATCTGGTTCCAACGCAGGTAGCGTGAAAGTTGCATGACAAAGCTGGAATGACGACAACGCAACGAACATGATGGCATCACAAACACAACACATCCACACATCTAGATAGTGGCACAAGCTAATATACAACTTGGGCTATTGGGTTGGCATAAAAAAATGTAAGAGTAACAACCCCATTATTGAAATCTTTCAATACAAACTATAACAAAAAATTTAGTGCTTTGTTGCACCTATAAAACTACATCAAAAGATCGTACACTAACATAAGCAAATACACAATAAAAAGTCCATTACAGCAAAAGCAATATTGTATTACTTATGCGACTTTATTTTATCGATGAGGCCATGAAAGTAGAAATGCCAGGTGATAACACTTTGCCAAAGCACAAGCAAATGTCTGGTTTAGTCCACTTCCTTTTTGGTGGACTTCAATTTGCTGGTCATTGATGCTTGTACATGTTGACATACCTCCTGCCAGTCATGGCAAAAGCTGATTTTTTATGGCATGCAGTTTTTCAACTCCAAGCCCAGCTGCTGCTCTTTTTTTTAGCATAGCTTCCTTCAGTTGCAGCAATAATATAAAGTTAATATGTTTTGGGCCAATGTACACATATTTCTGTACTCTTGCATGTCATCCTATCTTTTTACTTCTCCCATTTCTGCCCAGAATGATGCAGTTGATTCGATTTCCAAGGTTGCTTTTGCATTGCTTGTAATTAAGCTAGGAAGGCAGCATTCTCCACTCTTTTTCTGTCCTTGCTGGATTAAGCAACAAGCGAGAATACTGCTTCAGGTGGCGCAGTGGTTGCTTTATTTTGTCCTCCAGTGTAATAGCAGTTGCTACGAACTTAGCAAGAACCTGGTCCAGATGCCAGCAGTCCTTTCTTCACCTTCGTCACAGATGTCTGACAATGCAAATTATTGGCAGAAAATTTGCAGATCATGCACTTCAACTAGCTCGACCGCTTCAATGCATGTTGCTAGGCAACACTTGCAGTAATTTATCCAGCTGACATATTCCACTGCCAACAAAACTTGTGTGTCTGCATCAGCATCACTCTTTTCTCTGGTGTTTGGTTGGATGAAGTTCTGCAAGAGAAGAATCTGCCTAATCATCGCACGAATTCCTGAGTATACATCAACCAAAATATTAATTGAATTGGTTTAAGCAATGTAAGTAGTTGGGCGAGTTGGTTCAGCATTGCAGGCTTGTAAAAGTATATAAAATACAAGGACAAAAGAAAGGACAAGAATCAGTAGTGCATGTGCTACGTGTGTGTTTTCCTTTCTTTTGTACTTGTATTTTAGGTGCATTTACACGTCTGAAATTGTTTAAGCATGTCGCATCTTAGTTTCAACAGGTATGGCCAACTAGATTTCGTGTGGTTTTTAGTTTTCCTGCACGGGGTTTACATCTGAGAGAGAAAGAAAGGAACAAGGAAGGCCGGGTAGGTTAACCAGTCGTTCATCCAGTTGGCTACCCTGCATGGGGGTGAGGGTATGAGGGGTTAAAAGAAAAAAAAGGAGGCAAATCGAGACAGTTCACTTGCACAAGACAGATGGTGTTTATAAGTATCTTTTCAGATTCGTTTATCTTAGAAAGCCATAAGAGCATGTATGCATAGCTTTCTTCATTAATATGGCCAAGCACCCAGGATCCTAGCCTCTGTGAAAGGTCAACTATCCAGTTGGGTGGGTACACTCTAAAAGGGCTGACATTGGACATCAAAGACTGACAGGGGAGGTGTTCAATGGTCTTTTTGCAGTTACAGTGGTCACATTTAATAACGAAGGACAGTGAATTTGTAAAGGCACTTGATCAAGTATGCCTCTAAATACCGGGGGTTACAAAGAAGGCCCACATGACATAGACAGTTCTAATAGAGCTTTCTCTCACCTCGAAAGGGAGATGGTGATGTTGCAGCAGGTGAAAACATCTTTGAAAGTGGAGGCTAGTGAGTAACAATGGTTCTTGAAAATGTAGCCCGAGAGCTCATCACTTTCAAGCAAACAAGATGGTACTCAAGCAAGATGGTGGAATGTTGAATATGTGCTCTGAGCCCTTTAGTATGTATAGCTATGTAGGCCGAGATTAGGTCTCTCTGCTGATTGCAATTGTAACAATTCAACTGTCAACAATCGTGAGTGTATTTTACACACAGTAGATTCAAGAAAATGCTACCTCGAGACCATGGCTATATCACCAATTTAACCAGTTCAGAGCTAAACTTACATTTCAAAATGCTAAAGGTCTCGTTAACGGCCATGCGCTCAAGAGGGATTTATTTAGAATTATTTGTCCAGCATGCCATACATGTACCCACCTGTTGTGTTGACTAGGACAGGGACCATTGATTTATATTTGCAGAGGCTTTGTAACAGTGAGGGCTGTCCTTAGGAATTCAGTAGCCACACAATACACGATTTGTGGTGCAACCAAAAATATATCTGAGCTGTGCTCCACAAAGGCAATGAGAAAATCACTTTTGTGATAGTGCATTTCGCATGGATGTAAGTGTAAGTCAGTGTGCTTTTTTCTTTTTTTTTTCTCACTTCCTGTCTTTAGTCCTTTGCCGTCTAACATGGAGAATAGTTTTCCAAGCCTGGGGCTGGGGCTTATCTAGATGCAATTAAATTTTCTCTCGAAAGAGAGAGAAGAGCAAGATGTTGAAGATTTCACAGCCACTGACAGTCCACAGTACACTCTAAAAAAAGTTTACCCCCTTTGGGGCTTGTCTTGTCCTACAGCGATAATCGTCATATCTGCCTTACTTGCATATTTCCTTTCTTGAAAACTCGGCGCTCGATACTTTACTGTCGAGAGTGCTGTGTCAAGCTGATTACGCACAAGCCGTTCGTCACTAGGAAGTACCGGCCTCGCAGCATTAAAAAAAGGAAATGCGGGCATGACAAATGATGATTATTGTTTGGAGACAAAATACAACCCAAAGGGGGTAAACTGTTTTTTAGAGTGTAGTCATAGCTTACATAAATCCACACGTGGGCAAGGTCTTGTATGCATCTCATAATGGTCAACAAATTTGCTTTAATTAGCTTCACCACAACATAGACATTTTATGGGCTCAATTGTACAAAATGCAGTGCAGGGAAGCATATGTTCTAATATATATGTATATACACACACACACACACACACCTACACGTGGGCAAAGGTCTTGTATGTGTTTCTTAATGGTTGTTGACAGATTTGCTTTATCTTCACCACAATACAGACAAGTTATGTGGTGAGTTATACAAACTGCATTGCTGTGAAGCATACTGAGATTGCAATTAAGTTAAGGGGGCTCAGTTCAACTCTCAGGGGGCTATAATAAGAGTCCCTAATTACACACGAGCGTACACATCGCCTCCGGTCACAGTATGAGCACTGAACCATCTAATATGTGTACCGACATGCATTCAGAGGTGTTTCTGGTGTGGTTTTTAAGCCGTTGTTTTGCCTTCAGGATTCCTCTCTGTTCGCGCCCTCTTTATACACAACCACTCGCGAACAACAATAAAACCAACTAATGAACCCAGCTATTCGCTGCAATGCATAATTGTTGTCTGCAAATGGGCTTTACAGCAGCAATCAAGTATTATGCAGTGAAGCGCTGTCGGAAAAAAATTTAAACTGGATCCGGTAAACACATTGCGCTTCATCATGTTTTCGCAATGTTCAGTGTCTCGCAGGTAGCCAGTATATATATATATATATATATATATATATATATATATATATATATATATATATATATATATATGTGTGTGTGTGTGTGTGTGTGTGTGTGTGTGTGTGCAAATCAAGTTTTTACGATATGATCTCAGCAGTTGCAGCGGCAGCGATGAACTTTTACACCAGAATCTATCGGCTTCATCGCATAAAATTTGTGCTGCAGTGAAAATGTATTCGACGTGTACTATACATATCCGACTGCACTGGTACAATAGGCCGCCGTTCCTGCGACCCGGTCGACGGAGTGGAAAGGGGGGGGGGGGTAAGCGTTATAGTGCCCTGGTCGTTCGAACGCTTAGGGCCCAAAAGCGTTAGGTTCACCCAAATAGACGCTAAATAATGGTTTGGCTTGGCTCCGTATATTATTTTTAAATAGGTGGCGCTAAAGCGATGAACGCTACGAGAGCCCTGAATATAGGTGTTCTGTGCCCTGAATCGGTGCTTCCGTTCTGCCCGTGCGGTCTTCGCCTGTGTCCGTGGCTGTAGATCTGATTGTAGCTGTTTGATGTCGTTAAATGTGAGAGCTTGTGGCGAAGTGATTGAGTATGGCCGTAGTGGTTCTGCCCATGTAGTGTTTTGCGGACTTCGCCTGTGCCTGTGACTGATCGTGTTGCCCAATAGCTTTGTGGAAAGCGACGTGGTTTGTGTGGATGTCATCGCAGCTTTTGCCAGCTCCTGGGTGGCCCCTGTGCCAGTTATTGATGGCGTTGCCCAGTAGCTTTGTGGAAGTTGATCTACCTTGTGTAGATTTCGTTGGCGCTTATGACTGCCTTAATTATAGGTGGTCACGCTGCCTTTAGAAGCGCGTCCGAGCGCGAGAAACTTCACCGAATTTTTTGTAAACAACGTGGACGTCTCGAAATGTTAGCTAGAAATCAACTAGCAGCAAGCCAAGTCTGTATTTTGTGGTTTTTCGAGCTTGTGCTCATGCGAGCAGCAGAAGAACAAAAGGTCCGTTACATAATGTCAGTTCCATAAAATCAGCTTTGCCGCAATACAGTCATGATATGCGGTGAAGCATACGTAATGTATTGCGGTAAAGTATATGAAAAAGTAGGCAGGGACCACTGCGTTACTGGGGCGATTTTCTTGTATTATGGTCATGGCCGTGCACGAACAAGGAAAAATCACGGTCGATGCGCATGGCACAAACCTTGCCAAAGCTTCAATTGAAAAAAAAAAGAAAACGAATTGGAGTGGGTGATGCCAAAAACAAAGCCTTGACTTTTGTATTATCAAAGCAGTTCCGAGAATCATATTCCAAGCTCCTGCATTATTTGATTGCTTAAAGTATATGCATATATTGTGTACCAGCCTTAGCACCATTTCTAATGTACTTGAATTATGTAAGTTTAATAACACGTGGCAAATATATAATTTGTGCTGTATGGTGTTGTGCTGTTTATAAGCTGCTGCTTTCATGTGGTAATGTGTACATTGGCTGGAAGAGTTGATGCATCCTCCTTATAGAACTCAGTGAAAGGTGAACCACCTGTCAAGCCATCATTGTTCTTGCGGTTGTACCCCAGATTTCACAAACATGGGGATAGTTATGATATAGAAAGAGTAGCTGAGGTTTAACATATCCACATGCATGCACAGGAGTGCGGGAGTCGACCATCTATCTCTCTAACTCAGGTTGAATGTGCATACTTGAGTAACGTGTAACGCTTGTTTGGTGTCAGGTTTCTTTTATTGTTAGCCTAGTTTGTGTGTTTCTCCCATTTGTAGGTTTTAGTGTGTGTTGCTGTGTATGTATATAATTGCTTCCAGAGTGGCTTTCTTGTTGCTAATAAATTTAGAGAAGGCAGCGTTCTTCATTTTGTGCATCAGACAGCAAGTGAGCATGTTTCAAAGGATGTTGGATTTTGTTGCCATAAGCAGCAAAAAGGCATAAGCATATAGACTGCTTGCTGGAGGTACTCTTCATAGCATTAAGGATATTATCATGCTGATAACTCTGTGCACAATAATTAGAAAGATCACATCATGTCTGATATGTCTTCTTGCCACCATGAAATCTTGTCAGATGCATAACACGGGACATACACCACAGATCTTGGCCAACCATTCTCATTTGTGGTCTCGACCTCCTACCATTGAGCAGACTGGTCCAAGAGACAAAACATGCAACTTTTATCTGATTAAATGTAGTGCATGTTGCACAAAATTAGATGTCAGGTGTTATTGTTGACACAGATACATATCTGTGAGCCTCATAAACTAATGTCAAAAGAAAGAGAGTAATACCCATGAAATGCACTCTTGGTAGGATGGCAGGACCATTCTCTTGCAGAGTTAAATAACAACCATGCAGCAGTATCATGATATCAAGCTGAACAATAATTCACTCCAATAATAGCTTTCTTCATGCAACATTGCACTGATAGTCTTGAAATGCAATACCCATTGCTAATAGAAGGCCTTCCAAATTATGCATGACAGGAGGGCATAATTTAGGAAGCAAGAATGAAAACGGAGCCGGTTAACTATGAAAGTTGTGAATGCAACTCTGGAGAAGTTAGAAAAATGAACCAAATGGAATAGTTTAAAAGTAAGTGGTTTAGAGACAAAAGGCCATTTTATCCCATGCCAGAAAAGCAAGCAGAGGTTGAAATGCTTTCCACATACATACCTTCAAGGTGCATGTATAGGGTCTGTCCTGAGAGTAATGTCAGTAAGGCGATTAAAAATCGTTTATTGAATTTGTTGTTACAAAAAGTTTAAAATCTTCAAATACTCTCCTTTTGCGTCAATACATCGGCTCCAGTGAGACTTCCAGCTCTCAAATGCGTTGCGGTAGTACTCCTCCAGAATGGCCTTTAATGCTGTGGTGCTAGCTGCTTTGATCACGTCCACTGTCCCAAAATGATTGCCTTTCAGCGGTGTTTTGAGGCATGGAAACATAAAAAAGTCGGGGGGGGGGGGGGAGCCAAGCCTGGGCTGTACGGGGGCTGGGGGATCGTTGGCACCCCTGCTTTAACCAGGTGGTCTATGACGATGAAGGCACTGTGGGCCAGCACATTATCGTGGTGCAACTTCCAGTTGTGTGAAATGTCCGGCCGGATATGTTGAACCCTGTGTTTCAGTCTTTCGAGAACATCCACATAAAATTTGGAGTTCACAGTGGTTCCAGGTTCTTCAAACTCATGATGAACCAGTCCGTGGATGTAAAAAAAAAAAACGATGAGCATGATCTCGATCTTTGATTTGCTCATCCTGGCTTTCTTCTGGGGAGGGGACGAGTGTGTGTGCCACTCAAATGATTGCCTTTTGGTCTCCAGGTCATATTCAAATACCCAAGTCTCGTCTTCTGTAATGACGTTGTCCAAAAATTTTCGCTCACGTTTGCACATGTTGAGATTTACTTGGCACGTTTCCATGCGGCGTGACTTTTCGTTGTCAGTGAGCACTTTTGGAACCATTTTTGTGCACGCCTTCCGCATGCCGATATCGTTTGTAACAATTTCATGAACTTGAGTTTTCAGAACGTTTAACATGTCGGCCATTAAACGAACACATAATCATTGGTCTGAGTTCAACAGTTCCCTCGCTCGTGTCACATTGTCAGTCGTAGCGGTCGTGGATGGCCATCCAGCGCAGTCCTTGTTGTCGCCCTCTTCCCGGCCTTCCAAAAGGCCTTGTGCCACCGAAACACTTGCCAATCTGACAGGGCATGTTCTTTATAAGCAGTCTTGAGCATAGTAACAGTTTCCGCTGCGGTATTGCCAAGTTTCACACAAAACTTGATCGCAAATCTTTGTTCTAATGAGCGCTGCATTTCCACTTGCACAAGAATAAAAAACAGCTCTCACGGACAGGCCCGTCCAACACTCTCCAATGTTCGGAGCACACTGAGTGACGGACCGCTGCTTAGCTGGATTCCGTCACTACTAGTTTCAACCAGTTAGACCGCTCTGACATACAGTCACATCACAATAAATTTACTGACATTACTTTCAGGACAGACCCTTTTTAGATATAAATGTTGGGAACCTGGATGGAGGTGAGGGACATGTACAGTAAAAACAAGATGTATAAGGTCAAAAATTAATTCTTTTAGTCAGAAATTGGTCAGTGGTGTCTGGCTTCTCTTGATCCCTGGCCCTGGATGGTGAATACAAAGTACACATATATATATATATATATATATATATATATATATATATATATAATTGTGTACAATCAAGCATAGAATCATTGCCTTCTACCTGTGCTAACGTATGGGGCAGAAACTTGGAGGTTTCTTGGAGACAATTAAAAAAGGACATTGTGTTGTCATGTTGGAAAGCACTTTTCCGGAGGAGGGTGTGTCAGCCACTGACATAAATTTTAATGAAATTTATACCAATATAGCTGACATAAAATGTTGAGCTGTCACGAAGTTGAATCCGTTTGGTTTGACAACAGTCTCAAATGATGTTAAGGTGGAAAAAGGTCTTCTTTTATGCGCCTTCTTCAGTGCAAAACACACAAGCTTAGGGAATCCATTTCAGAACCATTGTGTCGGAATATAAATCATGGCTTCATGTTTCAGAATTTCTGCAGACACACCTTGACAGGCTGGGAATCAACGACCAATTCCTTGCTGCCAGCTCTCAGACTGTTGTACACTTCCTGCAGAAGCATAATCTGGGAAAATGGGCAGGCTTTAGTATAGATGCAGAAGTTCTATACAATTCTTTGCCGCAGGTGCGTCTCTTGCAGTTTGTTAAGGACTGCATACACAATCAAACAGGTTAGCTGGAATTTGCTGAAAGGTGTAAAATTCTTGTTGCAAACTTTCTGGAGCTTCTTGATTTCTATTTAAGGTCAATTTTGGTCTAGTGGGAAGGTAAAATATGTGTCCAGAATGCTGGCATCTGCATAGGTTCTGGTGTTGCACCAGTGCTCAGTAATATTTTAAGTTATGTTGACCAGAAAATAATCAAAACCTGAGTGGGCTTGCTCTTAAAATTTTCAGATACGTGGATGATTATTTGTTTTTCATGAGCAAATGATAACTTTCGCAGAGCTGTCATCGAAGTACTGAAGCTATTTAGAGAACAATAGCAAGGTTTCAACTTCACTTTAGAAGTTCCAGAAAAAATATGTGCTGCAACTTCTTATATCAGGCTTACTTTTATGTGGGATCACGTATGCTGGGGATATCAGTCGACAACTTCTAAGCCCCTTCTTGATTATAGGTCTAGCCATTCAAAACTTATTAAGTACAGTATTGCCACTCACACAATTAGAGATGCCCCAACCAAGAGCTATCCTCACCTTATCCTTGAAAGTGTAAGGAATCTGGTGACAAGGCTTAATGAGGCAGGTTATTCAGTTTCAGTGGCTTTTTTATATTGAAACACGTTAATTAAGGAACTTAAGGTGCAACCAGGGTGGAAGAAGCTTAAGGAGCAAGAGCGGAACAAAGTTGCCATTATCCCCTCTATTAATTGTCGCACAGGCAGAAAAAGGTGGCTTCTAAATTCCAGGAGAGGATTGGGTTTTCATTTAAATATAAGCTGAAGGGAATATGTGAAGCAATAAACAAGCACATTCTTCACAACAGGTGTCTGAGCAGGGAGGACTGCAAAGTGAAATATAGCATACAGTTTGTCTCTTGCGCACGAAATGTTGTTTATTCGATTCCTTTTTCTTGAAGCCTACAAAATATATATCAGTCAGACTGGAAGGTGCTTAAACATTCGACTAAGGAAGTACCATAGTTTCTTTAAGGGTTTTTGCGCATCCACACCTTTCTGTGCATTGTTGCAGCATTGGGCGTCATCCAGTTTTTGAAAGTACTATTCTGCTGTTCACACACGTGTGAAAAGCTCTCACATGAATTAATGGAGGCTTATCACATTAGAAAGAAAAGCTCACTAAGTGTTAGCCAGCCATTCATCTCGCTGCAAGATAGCGAGGTTGCCGTGTTAGATCTTAAGTAAAGCCACAGAGTTGCATTGTGCCTTAGTAATTGTTTTTTTACATTGATTAATCAGCCGTGACATGTGTGTTGCCGTCAAAACATGTTCATTCGGTGATGTGAAGGTTGTTTTGGTATGTATCTGCATATGCTAGGGGGCCGGGTGTTGGTCACGTGATGTGTGTTATATATTGGTTGTTTTCTTTCAATAAACTTCATTTGATAGTGCTGTATCCTGTCCTGTTCTATTACTTTTGTCGGCATCTGTCATGCAGTAGCTGCCATGAAGCTTCAACAACTTGCCCAATTTTCTATCGTATTTTCTATCGTATAGAGCATTAGAGTTACGGAATGGGTGCCATGGTATATGTGTGTGTGTGTGTGTGTGTGCGTACGTGTGTGTGTGTGTAAAGGTAGAATGGTGGTAAGGTGGGGTGGTAAAAGTAAAATGAAGAGATTTTCACATCGTGACTAGTCTTTTTAACACATTTACCTACAAAATTAAACACTCTGTTCTTATTAAGCACCTTGTACATAAGTATTCATATTACTAATAATCTTCCAATGCAAATGCATATCAACTTTTTGAGTAATGCTAATAACTGAACACATGGCATTTTGTGCTGCAAGTTTTCTTGGACTCCTGCTTCCCTTAAACTTATACTGTATAATATGCTTGTAAGATCAAAACTGGAGTATGCTTCATCAATCCGGGATATACCTACAAAAACACAACTCTCATATTTAGTTGAAGCCATACAAAACCAACCTGTACATTTTATTGTAGCTGCTTATTCCCATACCGCAAGCATATCAACAATTAAAGGTTGCCTTGATTGGCTAGGCAACAAGAAAACTTACCTGTTTATTTCACAAATTCTCAATTGAAACATGTTTTTATTACCACCTTGTAGCTCATTGATATATATGTGTGTGCGTGTGTGTGCGTGTGTGTGTTCTGAGGCTGCCTTTTACAGGAATAGTAAAGATTGGTTTGGCAAGTTGGCACCTGTACCTTGAGGTTGTAGTTCATTCTCAATGAGATACAAGGAGGTAATAACATATGTTTCAATTGAGAATTTGTGAAATAAATGGGTAAGTTTTTTTGTTGACAAGCCTGGCCAATCAAGGCAAGCTTTAATTGTTGATAAGCTTACGGTATGGGAATAAGCAGCTGCAATAAAATTTACAGGTTGGTTTTGTATGGCTTCAACTAAATATGGGAGTTGTGTTTTTTGTAGGTATATCCCGGATTGATGAAGCATACTCCAGTTTTTTGATCTGGCAAGCATATTATACAGTATAAGTTTAAGGGAAGCAGGAGTCCAAGAAAAATTGCAGCACAAAAAGCCATGTGTTCAGTTATTAGCATCAGTCAAAAAGTTGATATGCATTTACGCTGAAAGATCACTAGCAAAAAATCTGATAGGATAAACTAGTAAAAATTCTATCAGCTTTTTATTGCATTATGAAACGATACAACTGATACACTGATAACATTCCTTTTAGTTCTATTCTGGACGTATCTGTGCTATTCTGCTGGCAGAAGTCTACTAGTGTATTCTTTTTATTGGTGTAATAGTGTATTCGTATTAGTTTCCCAGATCTATAGTCTATCAGTATCTATGTGTGTTGTATAGGTGTAATGTGCTTCAAGGAGAAGCAAGCTTCCTCATTTGCCCAAAAAATGAGTCAGAAATAATGCATTTATATTATCACAAAAGACAATACATATAAATCAAATATGAAGCCCAGGATTCAGAAAGGAAAGATTGTTGGAACAAATATACACCATACAACAGCTTAGAAGAATAAAAATGTGATCACGTTTAAAAGAGAAAAGATGTTTAAATTGGTTCACAACAAAGTTTAGCCTCTTTAAACAGGAGGTTATTGGTAATCAAGCCACCGAATTAGTTCACACGTACACCACGAAGATTATCAGACTTCACAATCTGGAAAGCTAGTGAATGGAAGTGGTGGGTTCTTCATTATTCATTACCATGCCTTCATAGCTTTTTGCCGGATAAGTATGTCAGACATTCCAGTTTGCTTGTGGAGGGTGTCTATATACTTCTACTAGACACCGTCACTTCAGATGACCATAATGAAATCATCTGATCTTCTCTCGGAGTTTGTTGTGAGAGCACAGTCTTTGTATGGATTGGGTGCAATGGCATACAATGTACACCAAATCCTGCATCTTCCTAAAAGTGCGGCTAAACTAGGACCTCATTGGTCGCATTGTTCATTTGTATTTGAAGGCGGAAATGAACTTCTTGTGAAATTGGTCAGTGGAGCTAATGATGTTCCTTTACAAATAATGGAATATTATGTACTTGCTTGTAAGTTACAGGCAGCTAAAGCTAGTTTAAATCTTTCACCAGAAGCAGTGAGTTTTTTTGGTGCACAGGAGAGGGGAGCTGATCAGCAGACAGTTTCGTTAGGCACTGGAAAGCTGTGCCTGAACTTGGATGAAAGTGAAAAACGGGCTGTAGTCCACAACCGTGGCTGTGACTCAACAAGTGTCACTGAATATTACCGAATGGTCGTCAACCAACAAACATTCCACTCTCTCCAGTACACTTGAACTATAAAGACTAAAAACAGTGCATTTGTCAGCTTCTCAGGTGCGTTTTCTCTCATTTGTAGAATTCTTACTGGAGCGAATTCTTGTATAATTCTGAAATGCAAGAAACTATTTCCTGTTGAAATTCTCCATGCAAAGCACCTTTCAGTCTGCGTCAGGAGAGAGGAGCCACTAGTTTACGTAACACCCAGCGAAGTTATGCGCCTTTATGTGTTTATAGAAATAGACAACAATATTTTTGAACGGACAATACGAAACCTTTATGAAAGAGACTAATTCCCGTGTTCAAGACATGGCAACGATGAACAGTATGTCTTTAGCCATGGTACATGAATGTCTGGTTATAACAGGTTATAGCTTTAAAAAACAACAGTTGGTAACAGTGCACCACGCTTTATGGCGTTCTGTAATAATCAGCTTTTTGATGTTTGAATATATTAAACAAGCCAGAGCCATCAAAATTCTAGAGTGTTTATTTTTTCTTGCGATAGCTTCTTGTTTTCCTAATGAACCAGCTAGCCCAATTTGCCACTCTTCATTATTGTACTCTTGTTAATTAAGAGCTTGGGGAATTGCATGGTCTGCATGTTGGCAGTAGTGACGCACCTGCTGATGAACAGTTGCAGTAGCCAACACATGACAATATTTTACAGGACTTATGCACAGTTTCAGGTCGGTGTCCTTACATGTAGCGAAGGACCCTACTTAACCACGTGACTGCCTTGAGTGGGTGATCACAGTGAACAAACAGTGCTTCACTAGCAGATGGTGAAGAGGTAAAGCTTCTCACTCTGTATGCAGAGGCATGGAAAGCAGCTGAATGTTAAGTGAGCAGTTATGCTACTTGATACAACAGCATCATTTTCACACCGTGCATCTGTCTTCCTCACTTTATTTTCTCCTTTGACTCAATGTAGCTGGTGCAAGTTTATCCGTTAACTGTGGCAGCATGACTAAGACACTATCTTTTTTCTGAATGAAACAAGCAAACTGTGAAATTTTATTTTAACAGTGTATTACGGTTTGAATCAGACTCCAAGCACTATATATGAAGCCTGTTCTGATAGTCTTCTTTGCTGTCACGTGCTGAAGGCTACACAGGTTAAACTACTTTTACACATTTCGACGTGCGGTGGTTGAACTAGCACCCAGTGAAGAATTGTGTCTTCTGATTTTGCAATATGTTCACTGATGTTTAGCTGTTTTTGTTCATGAATGTGTGGTTTTAAAAATGGTAAATCCATGTTCTTACTTGAATAAGTTCTCAGATCTGTACTCACTTTTGCTTAAATAATATTGCTGTATTGTCATGTTCTGATATATTGCTGTAGATCTTGTACCAATAGCGATGCTTGTCCTGTTTCCTTGCTTCCTGTAAGTGTGCCATGCCAGTTTGTTCTTTTTGCTCAAGCTCACTTGTGTTCTGTCACATATCACAACACTTTTGGGATGAATGCAAAAGTGCATAGTCTAGAGAAAATAGCTTCATATGAAGTTGTAATATTATAAAAGCATGTGCCAATTAGACCTGGTGTTCTATACAGCATCTGTGAGCACAAATGGGCATGGTGAAGTTGGTACTTCAGTCTGTGTTGTTCCTCTTATGTGTTTGTTTAAATGTGGCTGAAGTTGCTTGCTTATTCTTTAGATAATGGAGTGTAAAATAAACCCTAGTCATGTTTGTAGTCATGTTGCTTGTGTCTTGTCCTTAATTGTTCCTTTGTGGATGGATGCATTAGCGTTGTCATAATTTTCAAATCAAGTATGCACCAACTAGCCCAGAAAGTAGCTTTAATGAAATCACGTTGGTAGTGTCTAATTTATGGCATTCACAAACTCAGCCTGACATGTTAGAGCTACAGTTAGTATCCACAGTCTTGAAAGTGCTTTGTTTTGCTTTTGTAAATAAACTTTGTTACAACAGTAGGAAGATACCTATGAAGAAAGGAGCCAGACAAGTAGACACAATCTCTGCAATGCTATTCACTGCGTGCTTGGAAGAAGTATTCAAGCTATTACACTGGGAAGGTTTAGGAGTAGGGATCAACGGCGAACACCTCAGCAACATTCGGTTTGCCGATGACATTGTTCTATTCAGCAACACTGCGGACGAGTTACAACAAATGATTGAGGACCTTAACAGGGCGAGTGTAAGAGTGGGAGATTAATATGCAGAAGACAAAGATAATGATAAATAACCCGGCAGAGGAACAAGAGTTCAAGATCGCTAGTCAGCCTCTAGAGTCTGTGAAGGTGTACGTCTACCCAGGTCAACTAATCACAGGAAACCCTGACCATGAGAAGGAAATTCACAGAAGAATAAAAATGGGCTGGATCGCATACGGCAGACATTGTGAGCTCCTGACTGGGAGCTTACCATTATCATTGAAAAGGAAAGTATACAATCAGTGGATTTTACGGGTGCTGACATATGGTGCAGAGATTTGGAGACTGACAAAGAAGCTTGAGAACAAGTTAAGGACCGTGCAAAGAGTGATGGAATGAAGAATGCTAAGTATAACTTTAGGAGACAGAAAGAGAGCAATTTGGACAAGAGAGCAAATGGGTATAGATGATATTCTAATAGACATTAAGAGAAAAAAATTGCGCTGGGCAGGTCATGCAATGCGCAGATTAGATAACAGTTGGACCATTAAGGTGACAGAATGGGTACCAAGAGAAGGGAAGTGCAGTAGAGGATGGCAGAAGTCTAGGTGGTACGCCAAAATTAGGAAATTTCCGGGTGCTAGTTGGAATCGGTTGGCGCAGGACAGGGGTAATTATAGATCGAAGGTAGAGGCTTTCGTCCTGCAGTGGACATAAATATAATGATGATGATGATGATGACAGTAATCCTGTTTTGGATATGCATTAAATGTTGCACATCCGTCTCGCAAAATTTGTAAATGTAATTTTGTATTAAAAGAACTGGAGCACACCTGCTGCAAAGATGGACTGATACTTTTCTCATGCAACTTCCCCAATGTAGTTTCACAGGCTAAGTAACGCTGCTGTGCTTTGAAAACGTGTGCTTTAATTTATGTTGAAACATGTTTAGGATAATATATCTGCATACAAGCTGTAAAAAGTTATGATAATTGCACAGTTTACACACTTCATTTTTATTTGATAGTCTAATATCCCAACTGTGTTTGTTAATCTGTTCACGTGGCAGGCAATGCATTCAGGGTTGTATATTCAGTTCATTTTAAAAACGTCTCTTCAGGCGTGTGGGCATCGGCATGCGTGCTATTTCTAACATGCTTTATCAGTGCCTCAATCAGATTCCTGTATGTCATATGATGATCTCTATCTGGGTTTAAAAGACTGATACATCATGCTATTTGGTCTTGTAGGCAGCACAGTGAGATCTATCTGCTGCCTGCCAGTCTGGTAAAGAGTTCTATGGGTCAGGTAGGAATATATATCACTCTTAGAAGGACCCATAGAACTTATACATATTCCTAAGAGACTTGTAGAAATTTCTATCAGTTTTTTTTTTGCTAGGGTACTGATGTTAGGTTTTTAACTAGTGATGGCACTCCGGAGAGACATTAGTGGAGACATTGCCCCACTGAGCACGTGCAGCAGCTAAGCCCAGTGGGGGGGGGGGGGGGGATGTGGACTGGGCGCCGGCTTGCAGTTGCAGGACTGGGCGCCGGCTTGCAGCAAGGATGACGTGGCATTGTGGCGGCACCCTCTCCCCTCACGCAACACCTGGCACGCTAGAGCGACGGCAGATGTACCCTTTCACCCGCTCTGCTCCGTAGAGGCACGCTCGCAATGTGGTCACAACCAATGGGATTTGAGGTTCCATTTCGCTGAGACAACAGACGCTGGCTTTTTTACTCAGTGGGCCATTTGTTTAGTCTGTTTGAACAGAAACGGACCTGCCAGAGTTTGGTTGTTTCACGACAAAACACACAGTCATCAACAGAAAGTTTAGTTTTCTACGTTAAGTTCTTTGCGAGATCTAAAATGAGAAAAATCAAGGGCCTAAACACTCAGCATTGTGGCATGCCAGAAGTGACAAAAGACAGATTTGTGAATTGGAGTTGTTAACATACAAATTGTGTTTAGTCATGAAGAAAGCATTCAGTGAATTTGAGTAATTGCATGTGGATCAATATTAAGTTAGCTTATTCAGGAGAAGGAGGCAGTGGCACAAAGTAGCAGAATTTAAAATGCTAAAAGCATCCATTCAATGCAAGAACTAAGTTCAATGAAGGAGATCAAGTTAGTGAACATGACAATATAGTTGTGTTTTTCATGAGAGACAAGGTCTTATGGCAACCATGTTGACATTTGTTGTAGAAGTTTTGTGACACAATTTAGGATTATTATGGAGATTGAAATAAATGATGTTACAGGGAGGCTTGGCGATTGAGGCCAGCAATTGTTCTGCCCAAGTGTCTCTCATAATATTACTGCGGTAGATCACCGCGTGCATTCTGTTCTAGAAGCTGAAAAGGTAATGCTAATCTGTGTAATGCATCTGTCAAATGCCGACAACAGTATGATGCTGATGCGGTGACAACGATGGCATGATCGACGATGGGATGACAATTCTAGAGTCATCACGATTGAGGCATAACGACTTTGGGATGATGAGTGCATGCATGGCAATGACTGCCTATCTACTACACAGTGTGAAGGCGGCAGCATCCGCCGGCGTGATATTACAACTAATTTGAAATGACAATGCAATGATGACGACAGATTGAAGACTGTGAATGGTGAACAATGATGCATCCATTTGGCAACTAAAGAAAAACATATGAGCACAGCTAAGCATGTCTTATCTGAGTTGTGATTGCGAAAGCATTAATGCCCAATTGAACGCCGCTGAGCAGTCCTTCGAGTGTTACGCTGCAAGTGATGCACCCTAGAGCTACATTGGGCCCGAGCTAGCAAGCAGCAGCAGCCTGCGGTGCCAACACTGCATGCCACCGATGTGCTGCACGAACAGAGACCAGGAAACAGCAGTGGCCACCAAGGCCGGCAGGCACGCGCAGCAGCTAAGCCCAATGGAGGGGGGAGATACGGACCGGGCGGCGGCTTGCGAGAGCAAGGATGACGTGGCGTCGCGGCGACGCCCTCTCCCACACGCAACACCTGGTGCACTATAGCGACAGCAGGTGTACCCTTTCACCCGCTCTGTTTCATAGAGGCGCGCTCGTGACGTGGTCGCAGCCAATGGGATATGAGGTGCTGTTTCGCTGAGACGACAGACGCCGGCTTTTTTGCTCAATGGGCCATTTGACGCTTTCGCATAAATAATCACTACAGCATAATGACGACGTGGTTATGTTGAGCTCGCGTTCACGCTTCATCTGCACGGACCGCCCTACCTGTGTACTTTTGGTACTGGGGCCAATTCTGTGCCATGCAATACACTCAGCCATGGAGCACCCGCAACGATCATGCGATAGGCAAAAAACGCTGTGCTTTAAACATGCACCCATAGAGTGCCCCAATATTGCAACCAGCTGATCCGCGCATAGTGAAGCATCCGCATGGCCGCGTTTGCCACGTGGCCGTGCTATGCGAGTGTGTGGCTGATATATTAATTAAGTAATCGAAAGACTGGTTCCGAATGCATTTACTAACCAATTTGAGTCCGCAGCACTTTTATGTGCTGCTTTGAATAACTGCGTGTGGTACCGTGGTTCCCGCAGTTGCCCAATGCATGTGGCGCGTACTTTAGCAGCAGCGCTCGGCGTGTTTTGACTAAAGCAATTTCTTTTAAATTCTGCTCGCCACTCATGGCAGCTGTAGCTGCTTATAGTTATACAGTACTTTGGTTATAAAGTACAGTAAGTCTAGCTAATAAATTTTATTGGGATGTGAGGTTTTATTTTGTTAAATCGAGAATTTCGTCAAATTGAAACCACTTGATTAGATCACGCAACATGCCATAAAATTGATGCAAGAGCCAAAAATGTCGTTTTTGCCTACGTTCACACTTATTGTAGCAGTTGAGCATGTACTCTGCCTTAACGGAAGAAACGATTAAACATTCTTAAACGCTATATGTCAGTGATACTAAAATCACCAGAACTCAATTAGACCTACTATACCCACATTTTTCTTTTTAATTATGGCAAATCAGACAAGATATTAGTTGATTCTAGGTTTTCAGTGCTCATGAATGTGACAGTGAAAGTATTGAATGTCATGTAGTGTAATGCAACGAAAACAAGGACACAAGAAAAAGCAAAACGCAGACATAATTAGGCGCTTAATTGTGTCTGTGTTTCATTTCTTCTTGTGTTCGTGTTTTTGCTGCGCTACACTACATGCCGTTCCATGATGATCAACGAACAAGCCCACATTGCCACCCCCGTGTAGAGAACAGGAAATTTCGTTATACAAACCTTGATACATAACAAAGTAGGTAAAATCGGCAATTCGCTTCGTTATATAGAAATTTCCTTATATTGAAATTCGATCTGTTATGTAAATGAGTACAGTCGCCGATCGATTTTTGTTGCACGCAAAGGGGCCATGCAATTTTCCGAATTATTGGGCAATAAAAAAAAGCAAGTTTGAATGAGAAAACATTTTATTTTGACGAATTTAGGAGTCCGCGATGAATGATACGGTTTCATGCCACGTTGATATCTCACGACCGGCTTTAGTAATAAAGCCGGTCGTGCGATATCTTCACATCAGCGGTACGAACTAAGTGACGCCATGCTTTTTAATTCGCGTGCACTCCGCCCCCAAAGCGTCGCCCGGTCGCACTGCGACGACGCTATCATGAAAAGCGCCGGCAGCTGGGAGCGAATGCTTCGTCTGCTTCTCGTTCCAACGGGTCATCAAAACTCGAGATTGCGCAACCTTCAATACTAAACGTGCCGGAAAACAGCTTACATGATGCCACCCCGTCTTGGCATGCCCGCTCTTTCCACACGCAGCAGATTACCTCTAGAGCAGGGTGCGCGGCTGCGTATGCGCTCAGCCGCGCTTACAGCCACTCGCAGTCATGGCCGAGACGCGCGCCAACTTAACCCCCCCCCCCCCCCCCACTCCGCCCCCTCGCGCGCGCTTGATCGCGTTACCGCGAGCTCGCTTTCCTTCCCCACTTTGCCATTGCTCGCGTGGGGAAGCCGCACTTATGAAGCCACCATCTTTCTTGTCTCACCCTCGCACACTTTCACTCGCACCTAAAGCACAAGTGCGCGGGGCGCGATAGGATCTGATCGCACTTGGACTTAATTTATACGGAACATGATGCGGCTCCAAGCTGTTGTTCTTGTCGCGCTGCACGCAGTTTGAGAGGTGCGTTTGCAAGCAGCCGCTTGTAATTCAGTCTGACTACCTGCGTCCGCGGAAGTTACCATTGATTGTCTCAATTGGCACTCCTCTGCGGCAGAAGCGATATTTCTTTATACTGAAATTGCACACAAACACACTTCTTTATATTGATGCTCTAAATGCATGGTGTTCTATGGAGAAGAGGTTATGAAAAGTTAAATACTTCGTTATATCGAGAATTTCGTTATACTGAGGTTTAACTGTATAGAGATTTGAATTTATATACCTTGTTGTGTAGCTCCTTGGGTCAAGGTTTCTATGACTACGACTCATATGACTATGACTCATATGACTATGACTCATGTGACTCTGTATCTGTTGCGCAGAAAATCTCTCTCGTCCCGTTTCCCTACCGTTCTCATTTTGGAGGAGGCCCCCTCTTGATGCTATCCTTGTTCCACTCTTGGCCCACATCATTTCATAATCGAGGCATGTAAGGCCACAGTTCGTTATGCTATGCAGCTCTGACATCATGCGTACCATACATAATTGTACATGAGCCTAAGCCCATGCATAACCATTCTTCTGATGAAATGTTAATTTTTAGACTGATGTCCTTTCCTCTTGAATGACAGTTATCTCTGCTGTATTGTTGCTGCTCTCTCATGTATGTATACCAATAAATTATCTTACTCAATTTCTTCTTGAACATTGAGTCCAATCTTTGCCAACTTAAGTGTGTGTTGAATGTTAATTTTTTAAGACCTGTCTTCACAATCTGCCTCCACCTCATCCATTTTAGCATCCTCAATTCAGTCACTTCTCCATCCTGACTTCTAGGTAACTTTATTAAAATTGTTTAGGTTCCATACAGTATTGCTGGTCATGTATTGTCTTATAAGTTTATTAGAGAGTGAAAATCTTCAACTTGACTGGAACCTGTGTAACATAAATATTATAATGCATCTTTTCAGTTTTTCCAAGCTATGTCAATTCTGCTGATTCTGTGGGCAGTCGAAATTTTCCATGTTGGTGTTTTCAGTTATCATTGAACCAAGGTCTTCTCTATGGCTTACCCTCAAGGCTTCCCTTTCATCTACTCTGAGAAATTGGCATGCGGCTACCAGATGTGGGCAGCTTGCCTCACAACACATGCACATGCTCAGCTACTTTCGCCAACCTTTGTGCTAGATGTCAATCAGCATGAGTGAAGCAGTGAGAATGGGGAATTATGAAATTAAGGCAGAGTTTCTAGCATTAAGGGAAGTCATACTTATGAGGTGAGTACATGTGAAGAAAAGCATTCAGAAATGTTGGGAGTTTGCAGTTTCCTGTTTATTGGTCTATTAAACTCTCCCTAGCTATTTCAGTTATTTCACCATGCGTTGGAATTTTTAGTTGCAATATGTTTTTCTTAAGTGCTGCCACACTTACTACTAGAAGTTTGAGAACCTATATTTCTTATTCACTTGGTTCATCCATACCTACAAGCAGCAGTCTTTTCACTTTACATCAGTCATTGAATGCAATGCCCAGATATGTTCTCAGTCTACTTCAGTGGGAGTCACTAACACAGTGAATGATCATGAAGCATGTGTGTTCTTAGAAAGTGCCTTCATGTGATGCAGCTGTAAGTTAAGGTAGGGGATGCTTTGGAAAGCATGTTATGTGGCTTACATGAGAATTATTTTATGCCAGAAAGCACACAAATATTCGTGTTTATTTCTGGTGTTCTTCTTCCTTAATTACCTTCTTGATTCAGCACATATATATGAAGCAAGAGATCCTGGCTTGTTCTTTCTTTACATTAGCAAATTACATTGATCATATAATAGCACACTTTACATAATTGAGCACACTAAAAGTCACTTGGCGAGCAAAACATGTACTTGTCTTTTTGAATATCCCAGCTTAATGTTTTAGTGTGTGCAGTTTGGACGTGATTCTTCCGAAGCACCACATCTGCTTTAAGTATATGAGGTATAATTACTTTTGCTTAAATATAATCCTAATCTTCCTTGATAGCTGTCCTTTTTTTACTAGACAATATAAGCGTGGTGCTGAATTCCAAGATAAATATGCCTGCTGTAACTGTATGCATCAGTGTTTGACTATTCGTTACCTACTATTCCTATTAGAAAAATGTATTTGCCAACCTGCAATTATTTGCATTGAAGTAGTGAAGAGTTTGACGGCAGCCTGTCTGGTTTTGTCAAAAGAGGCACGGTAGGTAGTTTAAAATTAGATGCCAACCATAAAAATTAAAAATAAGAACTGGTTCAACTGGAGCTTTGTTCACAATCTTTGTGAACAAGGCTTTCAAGTGGGAGCCGAAACATATATCTTGTATGCCCGATCTTCATTTGCTTATTATTATTTGAATTCATCTAGCCCTAAAGAGGTGGCAATTTATTTCGAATACTACTCTTGGCATTTTGTTTCCATTGCTGAGTTTTTTTTTAAAGTAACTTCATGCACCACACAAGTACAACTCAAACATTTTCATTCTTTCAAGGACGCCACAACTAGTGGAAGGTATTCTGCACAAACATAATTATTTTGAGATTTCCAGTAAATATGTAGTCCTCATAAAAAGTATCTAAATAATTTTGGCCTAAGCGGTTATACATTAACCATGTAGGCTTCATCAACTTCTGATATCACTTGGTCTTGGCAAACTTGTGAGCTGACAAGTTTGAGCATGCAGTCACTTCCCTCCATATTTGTTTTGATGAAGGCTTGCCCTTTGGTGCTACTCTGTATCCACCCCCGTTTCCTGTGATTACCACTACGGGCTTCAAGGAACACACCCTCAGGAAAACTTTTCATGCACCAAACCTGGTTCTTTCACACTTTTACTAAGACAGACATTGAAAGCAAGGATGGCATAGCAGGCATGTTGGTTACAGAAGTACTTTATTAAATAGCTTTGTAAGTATTCATCTAGTGGACATGTCCATATCCTCTTCTGCTGAAGTGCAAATTAGTTGGGGGAGCATGTCTCCTTCTCATGCATATGCCAGCCCAGCCAATCAGAACTTCAGGAGTGGATGAAATGGACATTTCCACTAGATGGACACAGAATACATCCCCTGTTCTCTGTCCTATCTTTCCACCCTTCTCCATGTATTTTACTCAGTAAACTACTGGTTCAGCATGTTGGTCACCTTAATCAATCTTCCAGTAGCTCAGCACTTAGAATGTATACAATACAAATAAGGCACTGTAAACCCAAGCAGTTAGGCTGGCGATTGCTGCTGTTATGCACCATACAGGCTGAAGCAATGGCTTCACCGTAGCTTTCTAAGTTAACTTTACTGAACTTTGAATTTAGAGAAAGCAGAATATAAAAACAGACTAGCATTTTTCTTATGTGCTTCACCACTCTGCTTTTTTGTGTTACTAAAATAAGTATATTGAACCTAAATGAAGTAAAAAGACAAGGAAATTGTGTCACTAATTTCATTTCACTGTCTTTTTAAAAGTATAGCAAGATTTTTTATTGCATTACGAGTTGTTACTTATGTTTCGATCTTAATGTTCATTTCTCATGCTCCAAATAGGGCTACAACTGTTCCCTCATCCACAGCTATCAATGCCTTATGGCAACTTTGGAAGCTCTCTGAACTGAGTAAATGCTATGCATTGCATAATTTCTTAATACATTTTCATGGCTGCCTTTAACCTCTATAGTTCCTCATTAAAGCCAGCATCTCTCTTGTGGCCACCTTTAAAGACCTTGTAGTAATGTATGCCTAACAAGAAAGATGGGTGCTTTGTAGTGCTAGTATGCTCTAAGTAAATCATTTTATGCAAAAATTGCTGACATAATTGTCTGACAAATACTGCATCATGTTTGCTATTTTGCCTTCTGTTTCAATTTCACTGCATCTATACATTTTACCAGTGCATGAGTAGGGTTCAAGGCTGTTCTTTAAAATGCTCATGAGCACTTATCATGATCAGTTCCCCATATAAGTGGTTTTGCTGAAGAGAATGCAGGATTATGAGCAAAATTGACATGGAACCAACATATAGATAACGTCTGCATGACTGCCTATCAAAAGTTATATTTTCTTAGAAAAAAAGACTGGAACGTGCATCGCGTAATGTAAAACTTATTGCATACACCGCTTTCATTAGGATGATACTAGAATATTCAGCGTTGTTTGGAGTCCCCATCAAGTGACGCTTAAGAGGAAGTTGGAAAGGATACAGAGTCTGGCGGCGCGTTTTATTTGTTCGACATACCGAAGGAAGGAATCGGTCACGCTTATGTTACAGCGTTGCAACTTCGATCTTCTTGAGGTACGTAGGAAATATATAGGCTGAAGGTGCTCTATCAAATAATGCAGGATCAACTTAAGGTTGATAAGCTCAAATATCTACATGCTCCAGGCAAAAGATACCCGCGAACTAACCACGACTACGTCATAAAGCCGGACCATACCAACAGTGATACACATCGATACTCATTTTTCCTGGATGCGATAGAAATGTGCAACCAATTGCCAAACGCTATTGTTAGCCTAAAGGATGTCACCGACTTTGAAAATGCTGCTGAGGCATATTTATGGGAGTTTTAGATTTAGTTTTGAAGTGCCAAGTGATATGTGCGACTTGATATTCATTGTACGTATTTTGATAAATGTCAGAAGTGTGCTGAACAGCATTCAAGTGAACATCTTATTAACTGTGAATTGACAAGTGTTAAGCAACTTTACGTGCATTGACATTGTCCATATTTGATTTATGTAATTGTATTGTCCTCTCTGTTATGACCCTCTATGAGGGTTGACAGTATTAATAAATAAATAAATAGACAACGAAGAATGTGGGTAAGAACACTTTATTTTCAGCACACGTTTTTTTAATGAACTGCTGTTATACTGCTAAAATCTGCACATTTAATAAAAGTACACTGCTCTGCTTCATCACTCCATGCTAAGTGCAAGTATCCTGTACCAGGAAGTCAAACCAAGACGTGGGATGTTCAGTCTGTGAAAATAAAAACGAGTTTGAAACATAAACGTGCAAAAACTAAAGCACACTCAAGAAAATAAACACAGCACAGGAACATATCCAATGAATCAGAATTACCTTTGAGAGCAAACATATAGTTTCTATGGCACAGTGAAGAAACCTTATTACTCCGGCTTTTTTTGTGCGCGAGAAAATATGAAAGTGCATGCGTTCTCCCCATATTGTGTATCTGTCACCTTTTCACACACAACAAAGATGTTGTCTCAATGTGCCCAACTGTCCTTGCATATTCATTTCTCTGCTCTCATACCATGATACCTACAGTTAAAGGCTGTAGCAATGCTTAGCTTGAATGAACCAACACAAGCTACATGCACTGTGCTGTTGAACATGGCATTGTAAGTTAGATTCATGCACAGCACATTCATGTGCCATAAACATTTGATTGTGATTGTAGGCGAGATAAATAAAAAGAAGGTATGTAAATAAGAATATTCCCTAATAAGCTGTGCAGAAGTGCTCTCCCGTTTGGACAGAACCCGAGCACAGCTGCAGTGAACAAGAAGCCAACTTATACAGCATTTAAAATCTAGGTTATAAATGTGCTACAGATTTTTCTGAATTCATGGTCGAAAATGTAGGTGTTAAAGGTGACAAACATTTAAACAGGTCTCTATTTGGACTGGTAATGCTATGTGTCACCTAGTTTGATAAAATATGCCATATCACTGGTCTCCCAAGCAAGCTACGGCTGCTGTCCAGTTGCAAGTGCAAATCACTCCATTATGTCTAGGGCACGTTTGAGCAAAAGGCAGCCAAGATTACTGTGCCATTGAGATCTATTTCCTGACATCTGATTTCTTCTCAGAAAGCTACCTCTAAAAAAAAACCTTCACAACAACATAACCCGAACCTTTCTTGAGTAAGGCCATCACACTGGTCCTTCAACACTAATTACACAGTGGCTGTAATGTTATGTACGTCAGCACCTAACAAAGTACAGGAAAATTTAATAATGGCAGCGTGACAGGTACACAAAAAAGTAAAGGGATAAAACATCACACAGGCTGCCATCAGTGTTCATATCTCCATTTCAATGTGGATGTTTTTAGCAGTGAATACATGTTCTCATTAAACTGAGTCATATTATTACAAAAGCGAAGGGCAAGGGTCTTTACATTCTAAACTGACAAATGTGCTTTATTACGATTCACCGCAATACAGGAGGTGTTTTGCAGTGAACCATCACATAAGGTTTTGGCTAACTACAGCGGGCGTGTCCTGCAGCGGGGCCTCTTGTGTATTGCGGTAAAGCGTATTATTGTGACAAGAGCTAACCTGGCATGTATGGCTTTAGGCAACAAAAGTTCTCAAGACATCATGCATCCTGCCACGAAAATCTGCTTTGATGAGAGTAGAACATTAGGTTAGTCGCTGACAGAAACCATACATTTCAGATTCACGTAAATCTTTCCCAATATCGGCATGCTTCACCGCAACACACAAATATGTTGCGGTGATAACGGTGGTCGAACAGGCTGGTGCAAATGTTTCGACAGGGGAGCGTGCCTTCATCAGGGCAACTGCTTTCCTTGGCCGTTTTCATATACGTGAGTCCCCCCAACTCCCAACAGAGGAGATTTACCTGGACCTTTGCCAAGAGACGTACTGTACCGACAAGCGTTTGGTAGTGGCTGGTAGAGATGCAGGAGTCTAAAAAGCGTTGCGAAATTCGGTTCCGTAAGGTTAGCTTCACCGCAATACAAATATGTTAAGCGGTTAGACATACAAAATATGTTGCGGTGAATCATAGCAAGGGTACCTGGCCTTTGATGCAAAGCAGCTCGAGGCACGGTAATCCCGTGGCTAGTTATGCAATTCCCCGCATGCGAGTGAGTTCCCTGCGTTCGGCGGTTTCCCAGTGACATAAAAAAATTACATTGAATGACTGTGTTGTAAATGGGCGACGGCACTATATGCTGATGCAAAAGCGTCGTTTCGCTTTCGAAAACTGCGCTCGACTAAAGAGAACACCTTGACTCGCATATGACCAAAGCAGTTGAACAGGAAACTACGAAATTACGTAGCTATTATGGAAGAAATCAACAGCTCAGAAAAAAAATGGCCGTGTAAACATTAACTGGCTTACGAGGTCGACAAACCAACGGTTCAAAGCATCACAGCCACGTCCGAAATAGCGCTGAAGGCCGGCCAGTACACTTAGGCGACTCGGCGCGCGTAATGTAACAGGAGATGGCAGGTGCACGCGTACATCATTAAGGAACACATATTATTTATGTCGGTGAAAGCGGTCACTCTTCAGTTCTGACATGCTTCACCGCGTAACACTAGTCTACTGCTACACTAGTTGCTACACTACTACTGACTAGTAACACTAGTCTTCAGGACGCCGATTTCTTCAACTCATCTGGCGAGGCAGGTCCGTTTATCACGCTTGGCAACGTTTGATATTTTCTGCCTTAATTTCGTTTGTTCTTTTTAATTTTCTTATCACAGTGACCCTGTATCACGCAGTAGCAGAGCTAGTGCCGCGTCTTAACTGCGTTAGGAAAGGCAAGCGTGTATGCAGCAAGCACGACGGCATTGGCTCTTGTTTGGAAACTTCAAGAGACGCTCTTCCGCGCAGCGATGTCATTTGTATTATTAAAAGAATGCAGGTGATGATTAAATGAGCCGCAGCAAAGCTGTAAAAAAGCAGTAGTAATGCTGTTCTACGATCCTCTCGCTCGAGCGAGATGGTCTTAGAAAAAAAGCGCGATGTAACGCGATCTGACGGAACAGCTCGTCATGCCAGTGTTTTCTTACGTCCTCTCTCTTTCGCGCATTCTCCCCTGAACCAGACTACTGAATGGTTCTGTGCACGCACTGACGATCCTGACGGAGGCAATACCACTCACATGAGCAGCTCCATACAAGATGCCACGGCCCATTCCACATGCCGGCTGCAATTTGACGCGGCCAGGAGGCAAAATATGCGCACAAGGTACCTAATGGTAACGCATCAAACTGCTCACAGCCCCAATCCTTTATTACACGCATACAGCGTGGAAAGATGAATTACTCACGCTCTAAGTGGGCACGGAATACGGACCGTTTCGCAGCGCAGCCGGCTCCGTAAGACGGCCTACTGCACTTCTCTCTTCCCTTCACCTAATAATCACTACACACACACACACAAGACGGCCGCCATGAAAATGAGCGGATGTGACATCATGGGTTATAGCGGACGTGACGTCATAGGTGACCGTAGACATTTCGGGCACCTTTCGTCTGCTGTGCCCCGGGCACAGCAGACACGGCCGGTACAATAAACCATCCGGAAAATTAAGCCAATAGCTGTTTAGCTTGAGTTTCGTCGTTTTAGTGTCTGCGTGCGAGTGAGATGTTTCCAACTTTCTAGTTTTTTGTCAGTGAGGTTCATTATTACGTTGTACTGCAATGAAGCTGCATGTCAGAAGTACATATTCTTTACTCGTTGCGCCGTGACTAACAAATTAGTGGTTCTCGCCATGAACTGCTGTCCATATATTCACAATGGTCACAGTGATCTGACAACTAGTCCCTGCAAATCAGTACTCATTCCGCTCATACTACGTGTCTTTTGGTGTGCGCTACCGATCAGTGATTCGATCATTCTGTCTGCTGTTTTCAGTCGTCCATTAAAGCTGTATGTGCTAGTATTTAGAAACTTGGACAATGTGCAATGATTTTCTCATTTTTATGTTTTATATTTACATTTTTTTCCCTTCCTGTTTCCAATGTAATACAAGGCGTTGTGCAGGTTAACGATGGAGGACTTGTAAAAGATAGCGCTGTTTTTTGAACACTCTAAACATGCATGGTTTTGAATCTGGCTTCGATTATATGTGTAAAAGGCAGGAACTGCTTTTCACAAAGGCAGCCCTGTTAGAATAACTTATTCTTATGTGAGAATAAACGAAAGTTATTGTTGAAATGTTCTTTCCCATACTCACTTGAATGACTGAGATGCCCTTGTAGTTATAACTAGATATGGCCTGGCCAACTAAGGTACCACTTTGCCAGAAATTAATGGTGGCTTTAAATTACACCTTATTGTGCAAGGTTTTGTGTCGAGCAAGTAGAGCACCACACAATAAATTAAATGACTGACAGTCACTGAACAAGAGAATCTTCTGCCTGGAGTCAATGTTTGGACAAAGGGACTTGCCTTATTAACAACTGATTTCCACATAGCTCATCGCTCGCAAGGGTCAAGGAGGATAAGCAGGTGCGTAAGAGTAAAATGAAGGCTATGGAAAGGGGAAGTGGAAAGCTTTGAAGGCAAGGATTAGTTTACGATAGTAAAAGGGGTGTGCTAAGGGTTCTCCCAAGTGGGGTGACGAAAACAATCCACAGAACTTCAAATGAACCATTACATACAAGTAGGCGTCAACCTACTGTGGCAGCCTTTTAGGAATTAAACCTTCTAATTAAAGTAAGGCTTGCAATGTCAACTCTGTGGACAGCTGAAAGTATCTCATAATCATTTCACGTAATGTCCTGGCCATGACCAAATATAATCTGGAGCTCCTACTGTTCCACTTGCCCTTTGTATTTACTATGATATAGTGTTACCTGAAAACACATCTTTCTTGATGGACGGCTTTTAAACTTGCAAAGCCTTTGATCACTTTAACATACTCGTGCTTCTTAAGCACGATGTCAATTTTATGAGCTTTTTGTCAATGGGTAACTGTTCTAAGACCTGTGGTGTACAAAATTTATTTATCTTCCGATGCTTACTTGTTCAACATCTCCCAATATTGCACATCATTTAATATTTAAGACAGCAGTTATAGTGGACTAAGGAGGGCTGTACTGACTGATGGAACGTACTACCCACATGAAAATATTTCACTTTTAGTACTCTTAAGAGTTCAGCATTTGAATTGTTGAAACATTCAAATGTGGTCAAATACACTGGGTTACAATTATTGGATTGTGTCTGCATTAGAAAGAAACGAATGTAACTGCTGCCATGTCATGTATGGAACACCTGGCTTATAAATTAAGTCATGAACCCAAACCCTAGCAGGAACATGGATTTTGTTTTTTATACAACAATGATTTTTTTGTAGGATCATTTCTGATCACTAACTCAGCCACGCTAGCACCTATGAGTGGTATATATGACGGCTAAATTAATATTTGGTACGTTATATTTTAAGCTTGTTTTTTTAACTAGTATATGCACTTGAATCGACTTGACTTATGGTTGTGCAGCTTTGCTAAGGTTCACTTCTTTATATATTGGATACGCGTTTAACGGGATCACAGCAACTCTATTTTCATTAATCACTCTGTTGTGGCAATCTAAATGTACCAACAACCATCATCTTGCACTCATTTCTCTCCTTCCAAGTTGAAAAAGAGACACAAAAGAAAGAACCATGGTCACTAATAAAAATGTTTTGCCTTTAGTGTACATATATGACTAAACCTGTATTCCATACATGCTAATACAACTAGGAAGACATTACAGCATGGAGCCCCTCTGGTTGCTTGAAAGTTCCGAGATTCGTGCAGCTCTAATTAATATCAATATAAGTGACCTTTCCTCTGTATACGTTCCAAGTAGTACTTCATGAACTGGATTGTGGAAATAGGCCTAATGCTGATGCTATTAAGCTCATTTGTCAAAAGACATTGCTACCTGATTTGTGTGAAGCCTGTCTGCAGCTCCTTTTTATAAATTTAGGTGTATAAAAAAGGGTAATATTTAAACCTGATGAAAAAGTAGTCATTGTAGAGAGAATCTGGTTCATATTTTATTGTTTGGAACAGGAGCCAGAAATACCACCGATGTCACCTGCCATTGTTAATGATGTGTGGCAGGTCCTACATACATTATTCTTAATCTGCTACTGAGCCCCCCCCTTTGCTTTAAATCATTGTCCAAACAGAAAGAGCATGTAGGTGGCTGTGTTAAGACTTGTTCTTCATTATTGCCTTTCACTGAAAGCCATGACCCACGCTCTTAACAGTATTCCTTTGTCTAAGCAATGCAATTTTGTGTCACCAAGCTTAGTATTAAAAAGAACTGGTCTGCCAAAGGCATTTTCATAGTAGCCTAATAATTTACCTGCAGTTTCTTTGCAAAAGCTACCCAACATTTTTCACCGCATGCCTTGCATTCTTAGACTTTTGTCCTTGCTGTCTAGTTTTGGAATCGCTGACGTACATAATTTCAGGCGTGCTTTCTAGCAAGATTGGTAGACTTAGCTTTCCGTCAATTGCACAAGCAATACTTGCCAGGTGTGCAGCTTGTGTTCCCCTACTTGATTCTGAAATGAAATACTTGTACACATTGTGGTATGTTTAACATTTTCCGTGCCTTCGATGAGCTAGGTTCGTCCGTGGCTTTTTGCTAAAGACGGCCAAAGACAAGCTCAGCTCATAAACAGTACTTTGCATTCTCTAGCAATGCCATAGACAAGCCAAGATGTGTCTCAATGCTTAGTCAGGCTTTTGATCGAAGGCAATGCATAATCCATGGGACAGCACAAGAAGCAAATTTATTCTTTCTGAGCAGGTAAAACACGTTGCCAACTAAGGTTATAAAAATATGTTAGCCATTTCTCGTCAGAATGAAATGAATTGTGGGGTTTTACATGTCAAAATCATGATATGATTACGAGGCACACTGAAGTGGGGGATTCCGCATTAATTATGACCATCTGGGTTTCCTTAATGTGCGCCAAATGCACAATACATGGGTGTCTTTACATTTCACCCCTATCGGGGTAGCAGTGCGACATGGAAGGGGATAAAGAAGCGTTTGATAGTACATACTGCACGAGTGTGCTTAACTGAGCTGGTTAGTGCACGTTTATGATTGAATTTAACAGTGCTGAAGATGGGTGGAGAGAAGACGACAGACAGCATTAGAGAGGTGAAACCTCAAAACGCTGTAAATAATTTAATATAGTAGCTTCTTTACAGCCAATTTTGTTTGCCAGGAGGATACTATGCCCTGATGTCACGATGCAGTATATGATCATGTGGGAGCAGGACATTGCGATGTTACGACACTCGCTCTAGCTCATTCAGTCGTCCGCTATGTTGCTACATTGGTCTTCACAATTAGCAGCGCACAAGTCGACTGAGCTAGCCGGAGGCCTCAAGAGAGTGTCAAAACGTCGCAATGTCCTTCTCCCACGTGACCACATACTGTGTCGTGATGTCACTACAGTATCCTCCTAGAAAACAAAACCGAAACCGGCTCTGGGAAAGCTAAATCACGCCACTCCAAGGCTTGTTATTATATTTTTAGAGCTCGAAAGCCTTAATTTAACGAGAAAAAAAAAGGAATAATTGAAGATATCATGTCAGTACCTCTTCAAATGGAACATTGCAGACGATGTTCGGCCTAAAGTGTATCGGGTGCTTTGAATAAGCATTTATGGTCTGAGGATGTGTTGTAAATGCCAAAGAAAAGTCGAAGGGGGATAGCCCCCGGGCATAGCTTTGTTGGTGAAGTACTTTATTTGAAAAACCTGAAGGAGCTAAGTAACATTTTCTTGGTGCAAATATTGGCTTGCATAGCTGTAACTGGCACAAGAATTGTTGAAGCTTGAAGCAGCATCGACTCTGTCATGGGCACTCAAGCAGTGGGCAATCCTTCTCTGGACAAAGACCTAGAGTGAGGGGGCAGGGTAGAACTGAAAAATATTGCCGTCCAGCATGAATGCAAGGACATTTTATTTATTTATTTACATAATACTGCAGACCTCATGTGGTCCAAGCAGGAAGGGCAGATAACAAGGCATATTTACAAACGCCATAAAGTTATTACATAGACAAAAGGTTTGACACATGACACCAATGAGCGAAACGAGTCAAAGGAAATAATACATTGCACATCAATCTGCACATCAAAATTCATTGCTAAGATTTCTTTCAAAACTGTCACTTGAGACAATCTGTTCAGGCAGTGCATTCCAATCGTTTATTGTGTGCGGAAAGTATGAGTACTTAAACAAGTTTGTTTTCGCAAAATATGGTGTTAGGGCATGGGTATGTTGGTGACGGGTTTTTCGTGTAGTTGAAGGTGTAACATAAGGTGAAGAAGAAATTCCAAACTTTCCCTGGATGAGTGAATGAAGAAACGTTAATCGAGCAATTTTCCGTCTCATATGAAGAGGTTTCATTTCGTTGGAGGCCATTAAAGCAGATGGGGAATCAGTTCTCTTGAATTTATTGTAAATGAAGCGCACAGCCCGTCTTTGCACGTTTTCTATTTTTGCTATATCTTTTTTGGTGTACGGCTCCCACACTATAGCCGCATACTCAAGTTTGGGCCGAATAAGAGTTATAAGCTAATAGCTTAACGTGACTGGGTGCTCCTTTGAGCTTGTGTTTCAGAAATACAAGTTTTTTAACACAGATGAACAGATGTAATCAACATGGTCGCTCCAGTTAAGCTGTGAATTTATTAAAACACCTAAATATTTGTATTTTTCGACTTCCGAGATAGTAGTGCTGTAAGCAGAGTAACTAAAGTGGATAGGACGTTTCTTTCTTGTCATGCGCAAAAGCACAGTCTTATCAGAATTGAAGACCATTCCTGATCTGTCACACCAGGCCACAATTTCGCGGAAAGCATCATACAGTAATATTTGGTCAGCCACAGAACTTTTTGGGGTGTACAGCATGCAGTCATCGGCAAATAAACCAATTTTAACATTTCTATCAATGGAACACACGATGTCGTTTATATAAACCAAAAATAACAGTGGACCTAGGACACTTCCTTGTGGCACGCCAGATGTCACTGGAAGTAACGTGGAAGAGATGCCACCGATATCCACAAACTGTGTTTGATTTTGTAGGTAGGAAGCAATCCAGTTTACGAAGGTCAAGGGCACGCCTATTAATTTCAGTTTTTCAAGAAGTTTATTACGGGGAACTTTATCAAACGCTTTGCTGAAGTTTAAAAAAATTATGTCCAGTTGTCCAGATTTATCTAATACGGAACTAAAGTTATGGATAGCAGTAACCAACTGCGTGACAGTTGAAAAACCTTTCCTGAAGCCGTGTTGAAATGGAGACAAGTATCCTTTAGAGTTTAATATTTCAAGTATGTGGTTAGCGATAATGTGTTCGATTAGTTTGCAGCAGGTACTCGTCAAAGAAATCGGATGGTAATTGCTTAAACATGCGCGGTCCCCTTTTTTGTGCACAGGCACAACTCTGGCTGTTAGCCAGTTGGGGGGCAATGAAAAAGACGATAAGGATAAACAGAAAATGTTTGTTAAGAAATGAGCTAATGATTCAGCATAACGGCGTAAGAAGGCGTTTGGTATGTAATCTGGACCACGCGAACTTTTGGTATCTAACCGGAGTAGGGATTCAACAACACCTTCGTAGGATACAGTGATTGATTCTTCAGGTGGAAGGTCAAACACATGTTTATTGGCACTTTCTTCAGAAAATACAGAATGAAAGTAGGCATTGAAATGCGTAGCAATTGATTGAGAACACGTAATCATGTTGTTATGCATAGTGATTTGATTTATTTGCTTGTGGGAAGTTCGAAGGTGATCCCAAAATTTATGGGGATCATTTCGCATAAATTGTGGAAGACTCTCTGTAAAGTAATGTTTTTTTTGCTGATTTAATGCTAGAAGAAAGCTCTTCTGCTAAAATATCTAACTGACTAGCACTGGCGTTCTTAGCTTTTTTCAGCCGTTTAAGCCTTCGTTTTAGGTGAATAATGTGGCGATTTACCAGGGATTTGCTTTCTTTAAGTGCTTCTTCTTATCGGGTATGAAGCTATTGATACAATATTTACAGTGTTCCTTGAATGTGTTCCATAACTGTGTGACACTGGTTCCCTCAAAGCTTTCATAAGCCAATTCCAAGTAATCAAGGGTGGATTCATCCAGTGCTTTTGAATAATCTTTTACGTTCTTATGCTTTGCTTTTTCTATACGTCCGTGGACTACAGGTAAAGGTACGATTACTAACTTGTGATCAGATATCCCGTCATGAACAGACACTGTGTAATCACAAAAAGAGCGTTTTATGAATATTAAATCTAAGATTGACTAAGTTGGTTCGGTGACTATTTGCTGAAGGTTGTGGGACAACATTATATCATAGATAGCGTCAGCATTTTCAGAACATCCAAGGTTTTCGTTAGATCAGTTTATGGTTGGCAGATTGAAATCCCCTGCAAGTATCAATTTTTTATTTCTGTAGTTGAACAAAAAATCCTGCAGCCTATGCAGATAGTCCAGATCTGAATTAGGGGGCCTAAACAGTTCACATAATATGAAAGTGTAGCCAAGATACGCGATTTTCAGAGCAAGGCTTTCATGGTTTTCTGGTGAATTTAGAACTGTAGCGGAAACATTCGGTTTTAGTAAAATGGCTGCGCCACCTCCTCGTGACCCCCTATCATGCCTAAATACAGTGTATGGTGGAGGAAAGATGCAATCATTAGTGATATCACAGAGAAGCCAAGTCTCGGTTATAACAACTATATCAGGGCTGTGAGTAAACAGAGCGATCTCAAGGGCAGTTGCCTTGTTCACTATGCTTTGGGCATTAATGTTTAATATAACAAGGTCACGAAGAGCTGGGTTATCTAAGGTGGTCTGTCAATCAGAGTTACTAGAAGAGAGGAGAAAGGCTAATCCGTTGCTCAGTTGAATCGTTCCAAGCGTACATGCTGTTGCCGACTTTGAGCTTGTCATGAACGAGATAAGCCTTCTTTCCATCCTTCCTTTTGGTTTTGCAAGATTCCCAGAGCAATTTTCGTTTTCTTAGTGTCTCCTTAGAATAATCATTTTGTATGGAAAAAGCCGAACCTTTAAGTTTACCAACATTTGCATACAGGGCCTTTTTTTCATTAAAATCTTGGAAGAATGCGATTACAGGTCGGTTTGAGTTGTTATTTGCTTTTCCTATTCTATGTATACGGGCAATGGATGACGTTGAGGCACCAAGGTGTTTTTCAAAGACCTCAGAAATCACCTTATTTTTAAGTTCCTCTTCAGTTTCAGAGGTATCTTCCATTATGCCATGTATAATCGAATTCGAGCGACGACTGCGATCCTCCAGGTCAGTGAGCTTTTGATGTTGCTTGGAAAATGACTGCTTTATCGAATTCATATGCTAGCTGTTCGATTGGAGCAAGTGGTTCAATACCGGCCTTGAAGTCGCCAAACAGATGTTCTATGCGATCTAATCTAGTTGCTAAGGAGCTGAGAGATATATCTA
Organism: Dermacentor andersoni; assembly: GCF_023375885.2. Taxonomy (NCBI): domain Eukaryota; kingdom Metazoa; phylum Arthropoda; class Arachnida; order Ixodida; family Ixodidae; genus Dermacentor; species Dermacentor andersoni. The sequence continues at coordinate 112,616,863 of NC_092814.1, read as the reverse complement.
GCTTACTTTGGAAAGCTTTCAGTTCCGAAATTTCCTGCTGTATGATGGTTTGGGATTTCATGATTTTATCGAACATTTCCTGAACAGGAGGGCCAGGGTTGCTTTCTACATCACCGCACAAGAGCAGTTTGCACACAATTAAGCATTCATATGCAATGCACATCAAACGCCGTGGGCACGGCAGGACCAGCAACATACGGTTATCGCTTCTGCATGAGGAGTAGCAACCAACCTTGTGAGCAAATCGGGATGGCCGATTTGCTCACAAGGAACAAATTTTATTCCATCTATTTCAGGCTTTCAGGTTGAGTTTGCACAGTTATGCAATTTTGGAGCTGTTTATAATGTTTTATGTATCGTACAGTGGGGCAGTTATTTTATTATAGTGTTCAAAAGGAAATCCTTTTTTTTTTAACATAAAGTATTATTTTCACTCTTTTCTTGCATTCGGGTGCTTGAGTTATTTCCCGCAATTTTTCTGCATTCGAGTGCGTGACTCTGTCTGTCCAAGCTGCCAAGTGCCTTCGCTTCATCCTTGTGCTCTTCTTGATGCCTTCAGTATGATGCCTGTCTGTTTGATCACACACGAAAGTGCAAAAACTCTCCTTTGACTTATCGTTCTGGTTCTGATCCTAACTGCCACACCTTATATCAAAGAATCCTCGTCTCGTTTTTCTGCAAGCTTCATCCCCCCCCCCCCTCCCGCTTTGTTTTGCGTTTTTGTCTTTAGGACAAATGTTTAACATTTCTTTAGCAGTGGTGCCAGATGGATTATCAGTCCCAGTTAAAGGAAAGCTGTCGCCGTCTTCAGGGCAGACACAGCACCCATTGACCGACACAGCATAGCAGACCTGCTGACAGAGAACAGAATGGCTTTTGTGGCACAAATTCAGATTCGCCTCTGAGTTTCTGTGCTTTTGAAGCTATGACTGTTGCTTCTGCAACACATCTATTTACTGTGAGAATATCGCTACTCAAGTAGTGTTAAATTCTTGCAGCATTCTTTAGACCGAGTTACTTATATAGCTTCATCAATGGGCATCCTCTAGTCATGTGAACAAACCCAGCTCTATCTATGGCCTGCTTATTAAAATCCCTGTTGGCATAGCGGATGTGTAACGTGCTTTCTTGTCTAATTTGGTCAATCAGACCTCGAGCTTCACTTACTGCAGCAGATGTCCAATTCAATGAATTCACAAGCCTCTACGTCACTCATGTTGAAAGCAAACTAAGTTGAACTTAACAACTATTCGTGACATAGATGCAAGTATTCTATCACTTTTCTTTGATGTCAGTGTGCAAGAATATTCCCATACTTCTCAGCCACTCAATGTCCCATAATTCAGTCTTTTAGGTCCCTAGGGCACTCGTGAGTGCACAGACAAGGATGCTACATAATTCAAATCAAATCAAATCAAATCATATTTTATTCTCCAGCAAGTATCTGGATGGTCACCTGGGCTAAAAGCTGTATGAACAGCTTGACGAAGGCCCAGGAAACCATTACATGGCAGCAGCAGACAAAATGAAATAACAATAGCAATACAGAAGTAGTCATCAAATCAAGTACAGCATCAAATCAAGTACAGCAATAACACAGAAGTTTTCTTAAACGACATATGAAGAAATACGGATTACATGTGCACAAAGTATGTTCGCAGTTGTTTTCAACTAAAAGCAGCAGTATCTTTATGTTTATTGAGAAAAAATGGCAGATTCTGAGCAAGGATTGCAGCTTGTAATCGGTTCTAAACTGTGGTAAGGACCAAGTGTCAGTAGAACGAGTGTTAACTATTGGTGTACGATATTCAAGGGAAGTTGTGTGAGGAAATTACTCATACCTGTGGAAGAAAAGTATGTTATTTGTAACAAACGAAATTCATATATATTATCTACACAGATCAAAATGAATGATACTATTGTGGGATTAACACTCGACGTTGGTTCAATGTTAACGATAAGGCAAATAATTTTCCTCTGCAATACAAGAAGCTTGTTCATATTTCTTTTAGGTTTTGTAGCCTATATCAGTGTGCAATAGTTAATGTGAGAAAAAAATAGGGCATAATATATTTTTAGTTTAGCGCTTGTGGGAAGAAATGTGCAGCAGCGTGAGATTACACCTGTAACTGCAGACAGTTTTCTGGAGATGTAAACAGCATGAGTGTCCCATGTTAGATGGGCAGAAAAATACACACCGAGAACCTTGTGCTCGGTGACTATTTCTATATGCTGGTCTTGTAAAATGAATTCACCGGAGGAACTGCTTTATTCTGAGCACAAAAAATAACTGCATTGGATTTAGTTGGGTTTACTTTGATTTTATTTACTCTAGTCCATGCCGATAGTTTAGTAAGGTTATCATTGCATTTTGGCTCTAGTGTGCTAATATTACTCCCACATAATTGTTAGTAAACACCAGTGATCCTCGCAGTTCCTCCCATCTTTAACACTGCCATGGTGGTACTGGATGCTTGAAGGGCAAAGCTTCCAAATTTCAGATGGGATGACCTCAGCGTTCCAGCCTTGCAAACCTTGGAGTGCCCATCACGATGAAGACGCAGAATATTGGCAGGCACACAGCTGGTGGTTTCAAGGGCTAGGCCTGCACGATCAGCCTTCCGATGAGACTTGCTATCCCAGCCTTGTGAGCTATGAAGCAGTCATCGTTGTGGTGGCGAGATAAGTGTGCACTCTATATGCCGTTCACTTCAAGGGCTAGGCTTTCAACGTGGATGTCATTGAAAAAATTTATCATCCCAGCCTTGCAAGCTTTGCAGTTGTCATTGCAGTTGTCCTTCGCATCGATAGGCAGGTCAGCGGCTGCTCCAAGGGATTGGCTGACAGGTTGTGTCATTCACCTCTGGGGGCATCCCAGCTTCGTGAACTTTAGGTCGTTGTGCCGTTGTGTAAATCTTCACGATTTACTTCCCCTTCCATGGGTGCATTAAACTTTTGTTGCATGTATGCGATGGCTTTATTTTCTTTTGGGTACTATGAGGTTTTGGGCAAGTCACCAATTCCAAATATAAATAACCGACATGATATCTACTGATTATTGGTAGCCATGTGGAAAGCAGGCAAATGCAGTGAATATGTAATGGCTAAAAAATCACTCCACATAGTTAGATGGTCTGTTGAGATTTTTAGGCCTGCCAAAGCTATAAGAACACGACAGTGCAAGCCATAAAGTACTTAAATTTAGAACAATATACAAAATATTATTCGGTTATTCACTATGTTGACTGTTTATTAAATAAAGAGTGGCAGATTTTATTCCGTAATGATGCTGTGAACAGCCATGCAGCTCAGTATAGTTGCAGCCGCAATGGGTCCGTGCTGCGCAGAAATGTATATGAAGTTTATTAATTAAATATTCACATAACATCTGACGAGAACTCCGTTGCCATATACATGCAGCCATGCAGGTAGGTCTGCCTGATCAATCAGTGCAAAAACAATTAGGCCATAAAAATCGCTGAGTGGCTTGTTTTATTTGAAACTGACTTTGCCCAAACTACACACAAATGAAAAATCATCACATATCTGTCTCAATATGACAAACATAAATGAGGGGGAAAATGGCAAGACAAGGAGGAGAACAAAGCCAGAAAGATTGGGCTTGGTTCGAAACCTGACAACAGCTTCAAAGCATGGTCAGAAGGTTGGCCCAGGATGCTAGAAAGTATGTGTATGTTGGGAAGAGTTCGAGGGCATTGTGGTCAGCCCCATGTTTGATCCATAGTACTATTTGCAATGCGTGTCAATAATTGGCCTCCTGAAAGTTGTTTCCTATGTAAGCATGGCTGTGTATGTTTCAGCTCAAGAACAAAAGTTATAGTTACCTGCTTCTGTGCCTGAATTGACAGATGAGCACGCTTAATAAATCAGGACGTGTCAATAGTGTACTGAGTAGGCGTACGTTAGCAGGCTAGGATTTTCTTTGTCACCAGTTATATTTCACATCATTTTACCTGTTGCACAATGTAGACCAATGAAGGCCCAAGCACAAGAGGGAGGATGAAAAAGTGAATGCATACATAACTTTCTTTAATGACAAAATGAATGTTTTCTGCATTAATGTCATAACATACCTGCCAACTTTTACAATTTCATCACAAAATGTCAGATTTCTAGAGGTCGCTTATAATTCTTCTATTGACGCAAATAATTATAATGTGGGCATTTCTTAGGCACTTCAGCATCTGCACATGATCATCATCAGATCGTGTTCTTCATCTTCATCTCTTGTGGGGACCCATCTTAAGATTGATCTGTGCCTTTAGTGTGATCGGTCCACCATGTCTTCGGGGCGTCATGCTAAATGCTACGTCACAATAACATTTTTTCATTTGTATCCTAGTAAAGGCAAAAACTGATCTTAACGGATGCAAATATTATCAATGGGCAATTTTCAGAGCCAGACTACTCAGACCCACTCAGTTATTCAGGGTTACTGGCAGCAGTGCCACAATAAAACGGCAGGTAATATTTTGGCGGACGTTACATGAATATTTTGCAAATAAATATCACAAACATTTGTTTTTCTATGACGCAGATTATGTTTGCTGCGAATATAGAGCAGCATGCCTTTTCACAGCACCTCTACAGAATGAAGTCATGTAAGGTTCCCAAGTGTTGCATAATTCAGTTTCCTAAAATCAGCTTCGCTACAATACAGTCTTGTTATGCAGTGAAGCATATGCAATGTACGGCGGCGAAGCATATTATAGAAGTGGAAAGGGGCCACTGTCACGGGACATATAATGTGTTCCTTAAAGGGACATTAAAGAGAAAAATTATTTCTTCTGCATTAGTAAATTACCTTTCTACAACACCAAAAACACCACTCTTACCAGTATAAGATGCTTGGTCGGCCAGAAAAAGCGCAAAAACGAAAGACGGTAGGCGATGCCTCCTTGAAGTTCCCGCACCTGGTCGCTGTGAAGTCATGGATTTGTATGTTATCTTCTAGGGCCTACTTAATTACATAGCGGTACAGACTGTCTACATTGTGTTTTAAAGGAACCAAATGTGAAGTTTCGGGAATTTTTACTCAGCCAACGCCGCACAAATGCAAAAATATACTTTGGAATCCCTGATGTCACACTGACGCAGCTGCGTCAGGGTTTCGGCACGAATTTCAAATACTGATACTTCGAACTTCATTTTCACATCTAATAACCAAACTATTGTTTTAAAATGACTGCCTGCAGGGTTCTAAAACAATGCTTTATTAGACTCAACTGATTTATTGTTTCGCTTTAGTGTCCCTTTAATGATACGTGTGTGCACCCTCCAATTCCTGTCAGTAAAAGCACCAATACACCTATTAATTGTACTAGCAGGCCATCAGAACTACTTTGGACATGGCTGTGGCAATGTGAGCTCTTATTTCAACCACCTTGCAAGGATCTAGCTAATATTCCAGAAATAATAAACACTTAAAAAACATGAACACTATAAACTTTGGCTTGATAAACAAAACGTTACTTTCTTACGAGCTAGGGCCGCACTTTTCATCCCAGAACATGGGCCTTAAATATCCACAGAAACAGCTTTGAATGGCTGCCAGTACAGTTATTACATGTGTCGGTATTTGTAGTATGACAGGGGACAGTAGGTGTGCGCATGTGTAATTAAGGAACACACATGTCCTGTGACTACGGCTGTATTACGGAAAAACTGACTTTAGGAAACCAAATTATGCAACATTTTTAGACCCTTGACCAAAGCCAACCAAATTTCTTGCACAAAAAACAATTATCAGAATTTCTTGCTATATTCCAGTGTTTTCTGCCTGCAATGGTAGTACTTTTTGCATATAAAGTTGAAGAGTCTAATATAAATGGTTTGTGTGTAAATTGTCTATCAGGATAGCTTAAGCGCCAAGTAGAACACAAAAGGAAGATGACATACAACACAGAAAAGCTGAAATTTGGCCTAGACAGCACAAGATAGCACGAATTTTAGTTCTTGTGTAAATGTATTTTTTTCCATGAGTTGAAAAACCCTGTTCACTTAATGTTGAAGATAAAAGCTATAAGGAAAAGTACACAAATTCTTAAGGAATGAAAATGCACAGGGTAGGCTCATCAGACAGTATAAGATTTGCCTTTTAGTGAGAGTTTCTCACAAATTTAAATGTGGTTTGTAATGAGAGCTAATTTTGAATGCTGATAATTCTAAAAATTCTATCATATTGAAGTCATTTAATAAGGATCTAGCTTCTTCGCTTTTTCCTCCAAGTTTGGCGTTGGCATCTAACCAAGTAGACGTAGCAGGATACAGCTGTACAATGGACAGGGAGAATGTGAACATCTACAGGACAAAGGACTCCTGCCAGATAGACTTAGTGGAAGGGCTCTGCACTTACGTGATGGGTGTATTTAATAGTTCATGCAATTCAGAGATGCTCAAACAGTAAACATGTTTAATACCTTGTAGCGGCATGACTGTCACCTCTAACACAGGCGAAAAAGATGAGCTCACATGCAGGTAGCGCGAGAATAGATCATGCTAGCACACTTGACCAAAGCGGCCGTGGGTCAGCCTGCCCCGAGATCCCGTGGCACCATGGCTGGCTGGCCTAAACAAACAGTGGCTACGGCAGCTACTTCTTCGCTCCGCCTCCCTCAAAGTGATGACACAGCTCACCAAGCCCAGCCTTCCCACAACTTGGTGACCAGGACGACTGAGCCCTGCCATGCCAGCATCAGCGCACCAACTTTACCAAGGCGAGTAGTGACGTGGCCTCGCACGGTTTGGCAGACGTCCTGCGATTGTAGGGTGCACGGCAATTCTACACTGACATGCTGGACATCTGGTTCATCCCGCTAAACAATCATTTTCTTCTCAACAAGGTTCCAGGCTCCGGCTCTCAGCCCCTGCTCTGACTTGTACAAGGACTCGTGGGCAGCCGTCGTTGCTCACTATGTCACCTTGAGTGCTCACTCTCCTCCAGCTGGTGCTCCATCACAACAGCTCTCGCCATCTATCGTGTCATTCTGCATCTGGTCGTCCCACATCACCTGCGTCCACCCATGCCGGTCGTCCGCATGCACCGACCCCAGCATCAAACCTCTACTTGGTCCGTGAGCTTCCTCCCCAGCTCAAAGGCAGCTGCTCGACGATTCTTTCCAAGAAATACACTGGGCTAAATGCAAGCGCTTTCGGCTACTCTACAGCTCGTGGCTCTCCTTCCTTAGACGTTCCCACAAGCTGCCTGCTTTTCCACTCGGGGCAACTCACTCATGGCCAATTCAGAGGCTCAGCCACCGACTCAACAAGGCACAAATTTCACTCTCGCTGGCACGGCGTTGCCACAAGCACAACCTTCGTGATGTATTGGGTGACCACTGCAACCCTGATGCTATCGACATTCGAGATTCCACTGCAAGCAGCAGGCAAGCTTTCCGATGTTGTGCTCACACCTTCCGCGGATGCATGGCCTACCGAAGTTTTGCAGGAGCAACTTTGCCATCCGGTTTCTTCAGCTCGAGAATCACTTCTACATCAACCACATTAGTGACCAACACGTGCGCTATCTCCACGCAAGCCCCGAGCTGCCAGACGGTCTTTTTTTGGAGCTCCGACTTCTACAGGCCCGTGCATCTACGAGTGCCTGGGGCAGGTTGCGATTTCGCACTCTGGTATCATTGTGGCTGCGCCTCACTCACAACCTATGCTGCCGATGCTGCCTGGTGTATATCTCTCAGATTGCGTGAACCCGACACTACCAATGACGACACCGTCTGCACACTTTACCTGGGCTTTACCATTGGACTTTATTTCAATTGCACTTCGCACTAGGAGATGGGCTCTGTAGCCGCGCGACTATCGCCTCCAACACAGGCAAAGAAGATGGGCTCACGCACAGGCAGAGCAAGAATAGAACATGCTAGCGCACGCGACCTGAACGGCTGCTCCCAAGATCCCGTGACACCATGGCTGGCTGGCTTGAATAAGCCGTGGCTACCTCTTCATGCTGCCTCCCATAAATTGGTGACCAGGATGACCGAACCTAGCCTTCCCACAACTTCTTTGTATATACACCTCTGCTCACAGTGCTTCTTTCGCAAGTCAGGAAAGATTGCCTTAGCCTGCAAGTCATTATTGCATTCATGTAATTAACCATGAGGACTTGTTAATTTGCATTCCAGCAGAAGGGTTAAACATTTACGCAAGTCGGAAATCAAAATGGAGCGACTCCCATGCATTATGGGAACCAATGTTAGGGTAACATTTTGCTGGTAACCCAACATTGTTATGATTAACGTGAAGTGTTGCTAGGCGGACCGACATGTTTGTGCAAAATGAACTGTGTGTAACGAAAGCAAAAAGACGTCAGTGACTATGATTGTGTGACACTGACGGCATGATTTCTACTCCGGCCATTTGAAGTCAGCTTACAACACGCAGACTGTTACGTTCTACATGTGTACTGGACGAGCATATGAAAGAGAAGCATGGATTGTGAAGTTATCAGTGATTATGTGTTATACAATCGTACATACCTATGGCTATGTCATGTGATGTATGTTAAAACAATGATGGCTTCATAGGTTCCTCAGCCGAAAGCAGTTTTTTAAAAACCCATAAGGGATTTCTTTGAAAAAAAAAAAAAGCTTCATAGCTGAAAAAAATTTTCTCCAGGTCCTGGGATGGAACCCAGGACATTGTGCTAAAGTCAGGTTGATGAGAATTTTCCTTTTTGTGAACCTTCCTTGATTTTGCGGGCTTCCACAGAACTGATTTGCCATTAATTGGGCTTAGGAGCAGACAAATGGTCGACGACCCTAACTTTGACCGCCTAAATGCCTTGGGGTAGCATACAAGAGTTTATAGGCTACTAGCCTGCTTCTAAGGTCACATGCAATTAAAATGAATTATATTAACACATGCAGGATCGTTCTAATAACATATGCCTCCATGAACTCATGCACTGCCCAAGATCATAACACGTGAAAAGCACAGTTCACATTAGTAGGCCTTGCAAAGCGTGCCAAGATGCACACCATGAAATTTAGTTGAATTGTTTGAGTGCTTCCTAATAAGGTCATTTAATGGTACACTAAAGGCAAATACGAAGTAGATGCGGCCAATTAAAGTAGCATTCCATAAACCTCACAGTGCTTGTTTCGTGCCAAGAAAAGACTTAGTTTACGAGAAAATTGCGTCTGAAGGGTTCGCATACCTAGAGAGCAATTCAAATCACCTGCTCCTGAGGACAGAGTGGCGACATTGTGCCATCACTGCCCTTCACTCCCATTGGTGAGTAAAACAGTATCTTACAGATGGTGCTACAGTTTTCTGCGCAAAATGCATATGCGCGGCCATGGAGCAACCGAGCAAAGACAGAACGTTGGACTCGCCGCTGCAACTGCTCTTGATCAAGTCGCATGGACTGTTCGGGAATCCCGCAACATCACATCAACGTCGAATTCTCTGTAACTTGCATTTGTGTGAGTATCGCGAGCCAGAAAAGCCAGCTCAGCACTATGTGATAACGAAACTACTAAAATGTGTAAGCGTGGGCGATGCTTTCAAGGGTAACCTCAATGGGTTCTTTTTTCTAAATATCAAATAGAACTAGACGAGTAGCATTTTCTTTCATCTTATAATGCAATGCAGAAATCTTTTTATTACTAGTAGATAAGTCCTAGCGACAGAACTTTAATGAGGAGTGCCTTCATCATCGGGCTGGTACTTTATTGTGCTGGGGCAGCCTCTAATTGTGTCCTGCAGTTACTTCCGTTTATCAATTACTGAAGCTCTGTTCGCAATAACAGTGATGCCTTCGACGTTCTCGAGCACTAATCTATTACTTTAGCTTGGCTTAATAATTGCCTTTAGTGTCCTTTTAGACACTAGTCCCTCTGACCTGCATAGGACTTTCCACAGCAGAGAGGTATTGCGCTGATAACCCCCACAGCACAACACACAAAGTGCTTGGCATGGTTCTTCATACATCCTTGTCTCTCAGTACTCGTGTTACAAAGACACAATTGGGCTAATCACTTTGGTGCGGGAGAAATCACTGGGGCACCATATCTACCAGCCAAGTTTTTCAATTTGTGGCTAATTATGAGCACATATGGCACGAAGTCATATCTAGTGATATCTGTTCTTTTTATGTCCGATAGTGTGTGCTAGTGAGGAACGCTTCACCTTTCAAAGAACAGATTTGGTAACAGCATGTACAACAAATTGAGTGAAGCTGGATTTCAAATGCCTCTTCATTCAATGAAATCGCATCAACAGGCCACTTGCCCCAATTGGGCAAATGGCCAATAAACCACCGTACCAACCTATCTTAGGGCATCAAGGGGCAGCCGAAGTCAGAGCCCTCGAACAGTTGCCTGCTGATGTATTTCATGATGCCTGCAGTTAAGACGTCTGCTGCTGTGGCTGTGAGTGGTAGTGGCTTATGCCAAGGGAATGGGAGGGTGAGTGCCACAGTAGCTGAATCGGTAAGCCGCCACATGCCTAATGAAGGTGGTGTGGATTCAGCTCCTACCTACAGCAAACTATCTTTTCGTCCACTTTCATTTCCCTTTTCCATACTATTTATAAATCCCGAAAAAGGACAATTAATATACCATATGCTTTCTCCGAGTTCATTACCTATTTGCATCATCTGGTCAAACAATTATGGCTCAGCTCGATACGGGCTACTTCAGCTTGGAAGATAAGAACGTCCGAGAAGGCCAAAGGAAGTGACTTGGTCGGCAATTGTGGATACTGTTCAGAATCCGCTTTAAAAACATAAAAGGTTTTCAGCTAAACGCATAGCAAAGACAGTCAATTTGTCATAAAGGTGCTTAGAGTAAATACTCACTAGTGCACTAAACATGAAAGTTTTAGCTTAGTGTGCCCCAATTGCTGACAAGAAATGCGGAAATAAGGTTACTTGTCAATCTAGTATATGCTCCTGACAGTGCAGCTTGCCGGCGAGTGCCGCAACACCTGTCACAGCAGAAGCGCAACTAGGGGACAGATGGGGGGAATAGGCACCCTGCAAGACAGTGCAGTTTGCGGCTTTGAAGCTGGTTGGTGCACAGCATGGTATTGGCGTGTTCAATAAAAGCATGAATCTTTTTAAAAGGCGGGAGCTGACGCGTACGCTTTCGATTCTGCGTTGTGGTACTTGTTAAGTGGTCAGTCCTCACATCACCGGCAACTGTGCTTTCCGTGCTCGTATGTTGACATTTCTAACGGCATTGCCGGACATTTGTGTCATTCTTCTGCCTGTCCGTGAAGAGGCTTGGTTAAGATGTCCTCTTTGCCATATTAGGGCGAGGCAATTGTTTAATAAAGCAAGATTAACATAAAATACATGTTTTCTTTAGGTTGTTGCTCCGGGTGATCTAGTGCCTCACTTGATTCCCCCCTTCCCAATGCTTCATAGGCTTCATCGCCTCTCTTGTTTCATGCTGGCGGCCAGACCAGGCTCTAGTTACTTCAGCGTCCAGTGAAGGTATGCACCTGGGAGCTGCTATTTACATGGAGCAGCAGTGCCTGCCTAACCGGACCCTTTAATCTGATTTGCAACTAGAGACAAGTTTTACATTTAAAATAGTGTGAAGCTTGTCACCAACTTGTGATAGCACTGCAACGCATACTAATAATGCAGCAGAAATAGACCGTGAGGCAGCCCTATTACAAAAATCTGGACTTATATCTGCCCTAACGCACCCCTAAATCAATTTTTCATTTCAGTTTCCTCAATGGCACTTGGACTATCTAGTGACGTAGATGCGCTCGTGGCATGGCTTTCCTCAATGGCACTTTGACTATCTAGTGACGTAGATGCGCTCGTGGCATGTTTTGAAAGCATTGTAAAATCATGTATAGATCGATTTGTTCCTTTGAAAACTAAGAAAAAAAAACAATAACCTTCCCTGGATGAACCGAGAACTGCTGCACTTATCGCGACGTGCTGGCAGACTTCGCACTAAGTGCTCATACAATCCTCAGGCATGCGTTTTATACACTCAGGTAAAAAATGAACTGCAGAAAAAAAAGGCCAAAAATTTCTTATATAATGTTCAGTTGCCGAAACTGTTCAAGTCTAACCCCCGTAAATTCTGGTCTTTCATATCTCCTGGCTCTTCTTCTTCCACATCTTTTAAAATCAACAACAGTGTTGTTAACGATCCATTAGAGATTTCAGAAGCGTTTAATACATATTTTCAGTCAGTGTTTGCCTCGGATGATTCCAGTCTTTCAACACTTACAACTAACGATTCTTATGCAATTGATGATATCAACATTAGCCTATGTGTTTTGAATCTCGTACTAAACTTAGATACTAAAAAACCAGCCGGCCCTCATGGAATTTCGTATTCCTTTTTAGTACGATTCTTGCTATGGATATCTAAATATCTGTTCATTATATGTCAGAAGTCCCTTAATAGCGGCGTTGTGCCTTCTTCCTGGAAAAGAGCTAAAGAGCTACCTTTATATAAACCTGGTGTCACACAGCTCTCATCTAACTATAGGCCTATTTCTTTAACCCCAACCTCATGCAAAATACTAGAACACATAATCTATAAGCATATAATAATGTTCCTTGAAAATATTACCCATTGAACATATTTCAGCATGGCTTCAGGCATGGTTTTAGTACTGTAACCCAACTTGCGGAGTTCACTCATGACCTTTCCCATTACATCGACTTAGGTAATCAGATTGACGCCATTTTCATTGACTTTATAGCAAAGCTTTCGACACTGTACTACAATCTAAATTTCTTTTGAAACTCCATAATATTCTAATAACCCTCAGTTAGTATCTTGGGTTTCCAGTTTCCTTTCTATGCGTTCCCAATTCGTATGCTATGATTCTGCGGATTCATCTGTAGTCGACGTCACCTCAGGGGTCCCACAGGGATCTGTACTTGGCCCTCTACTATTCTTATTGTTTATTAACGACCTTCCAGACCATGTTACTTCAAAAATACGCCTCTATGCAGACGATTGTGTTATGTACAGCCCAGCTGACTCACTCGCTGATCATCAGCGCCTTAAAGATGCCTTTGTTTCATATGTGAATGGGTAATTTGCTTAATTCATTTGCCATTAACAATTTTTATACAGGTCAGTACCCAATCGCATTCACAAGTGAGCCAAACAATTGCGGTGCGTGTACTAACACATTCGGAACAGAGGCCAGATATGATATGAGGCTTTATTCCTTTAAGTGCGATTGTGTTTACGAAAGCATATATCCACTGAAAACTAGGGAGCTAATCCTATGGTGATGCCACTATTATGCGGTCGTAGTGGTTACCAGGAATAGCGAAATTTCGTAACACAGCAAAATAAAGAGAACTCGTGGTGGCCAAATTGTTTTTGGCCACCACGAGTTCTCTATATTTTGCTTCAATGGTACAAAAGATGGGCAGCTACTCCTTTTTCAAAGTGCATGGCTGCTACGAAAGAGGCACTATGAGGAACGGCTTATCTTTGCGTGCAATTTATTTTTACGCCGTTCCTGTCGCGATTGGTTGATCCCTTTTACATAGAAGTGCAGCCTGGTCAGCATATAGAACTTGGTCAACTTTGTTGTGAGCGCATCTGAGTGCTGGCTGCAGCCTAAGGCATAACCGAAGTTCTCCTTCACTAGCAACATTACATTCACTATGCTGTCACTGCAGAGTTTCTCTCGGCTGAAGAACACAGTGAAGATGTCCTCCAACTTCTTCACTGCCCTAAAAAGCTCCCAGCGAAGGATATAACAACCCTCCCTTGTCGTATGTCACAGTGAACTCAGAATTTCTGCTTTCCGTATTGGGGGTTTCCAAAGGAAAGGCCTTGAGAGGCATGCAGTCATAACACTTCAGAAACTTTCGAGCAACATACCCTGCCATGTAATGTACGATAGAGGGTCGTCGCTTTTCTGCTCCACCAGCTCTCTGTGCTCAGCATGCAGGAATACTACGAAGCATGCGCTCGGCTGAAGCTAGGTTTCCTTCCTCAATGAGATGGTCGATTGTAGCAGCCCTGGCTTATTGAGCTGGAGCATCTTGCGCACTCAGGTGAGAACATTGCCTGAGCGTACCATTTTCGCAAGGTTATAAAAGGATAGGCAATTAACGACAATTAGAAACTGCATTGGTGTTGGGTGGTCATTAGACCCACGATTGCCTGACTATACCGAAAAAGTTTTCCAGCGAATCCTGGCTTAAATGTCATAACATACCTAAATCCCTGGCTGACAAGATAATCCAGCAGTGATAAAGTGCTGGATATCGTCACCCTTAGGCCATCTGCAGTTGAATCGCTTAAAAATCCACCTACTCTTTTAGCATGTTTCGCACACAAACCGCACATGTTTCGTCGAGTTTCTTGTCTTGGCGGGGAACGTTGCGTTCCCAAATTCGCCGTGTTTATTCATCTTTCGGCGCGGTGAACAACGACGGCTGCTTTCCTTTTTTCCACTTATATCCTGTTTCTCAGCCAGGAGCGAAGCAGTGTCGTTGCCGTTGACGCTTCCACTTTCCTACTTCACACGTGTTCGGCCGACTGCGCGCGAAACAGACTCGAACGGTAGGTTGAAACACCAAAAAACAGTCAACGTCGCTAAACAAGCCCGCACGAACAAGCGCGCGAAGCTCTTCATTCTATGGCGAAGCAGCGGAGGGAGCCAGCCATGGAGCCAGCCCACGTAAAGCCCCTCAATTTTCCAAAAGTAGCGCCATTCTTAGATCTTTCCGCCACCCCGCTCACCCTGGTGTACCCTGGCGCGTCCTCCTCCACGCTTCCTGTCGCCCCAGCCTCCTCCGCTACCCCATTGGCCAATCTGTGTCACATGGAAGCGGGCGCCGCGCTTTTGTATATTTTTTTCTTTCCAGCGCGCACCGACCTCCATTCATGGGCCTGCGCGACGAAAGTACGACAGGCGCACTGACGGAGTGCGTTAGCGTAATAGAATGTGCAGGGCCGAGAACTTAATTGCGATGCCATGCTGCTGCGCCTTCGGTTGCCGCAACAGACACAGCGAGGGCAAAAAGGTTTTTGCTTTGCCGTCCGGCGGGCGCAACGCAAAAAGTGTGGATTCGCAGGATCGGGCGGGCTTCGAGGAAGTGGCAAAGAACGCACGGCTTAGTGAAGTAAGGGCCACGGCTACTCACAACCTCTTATTTTGAGCCTAGTTCACGCCTTCCGCTTCGAAAAAGTGGGTGTTCATGCTCTGCGTGGTTTTTTAGCGCTTCGTTTGACTTTCTTTTTTCGAATGTGCTCTCTTTGTTTCATATACTATCGTCTTGCGGTGAAATGCACGCATCTGCAGCTGGCCTGTGACATAAAAGCGACTTTATTCAGGGTGTGTTTTGAGCTCCACCAGAAGTTAGCACATTTTCGACGCTATTGCAAGGCTCACTATGACTTACGATGCAGTCTTTTGGCTTCGAATGTACGCCCGCATGTATTGATTTGGTTTGTGGTGATTAATGTTTTTAACGTTCCGAAGCGACTAAAGCTAGGATGGATAACTTTATCTAGCTCGCCTGGGGATGTTTAACGTGCACTTTGATCGTAGAGTCGCACGTGGGCCGGTAAATTCCTCGTCGGCGTTTCATAATACTCGCGCGCTAGCGCTGCTTTAGAAGTTGGCGCCTCGGCGCGATTGTATTTCTTCAATAAATTTTATTTACTAGCGTAACAACTTGTCATTATTTCGTATTATTGACGGCGCTTCCAGGGCACCAAAGCGGCAACGGGAACACCAAAGCTAGAACCAGCGCTGGATGGGGCTCGCCGAAGCCTGTGGATGCCAAGGGGGTATAAGATCGCGGACAGCCAATTTTGTATGCGAACACTCCCTGCGACGCCTGCATTAGTGTAATGTTACGTGCTCTTCAGAGGCCTCCGTTAGCCATTACATGTGCCCTCCTGGAGCAGTACTTGTAAAAAAATATATATATCGTCACGGTTACCAAAGCACCCCACAATGAAAAAACGGCCCTGTTGCCAGGCCTTGCTGGCCGCACACAGCCGGAATCTCTCACGCGCCGACCGAACAAAAGTGTCCTGCAGGTACGTGAATGAACCTACGAAACCACGTACACGTACTTTCACGCTGTCAACACCTGAAACTTTGGTAATTACGCGCGTTTGAGTACACCGCGTGCTTGCGTCGCGTTTCAGCAACACGAACTCTCAACGTCGCGCGCTTTACGCCTTAAATACGCCTTGAATAATGGTCATTTTCTCTATTTCCTCCGCAATTCTAACACTAAATTCTAAAGGCCAGTTACCGACTGACGAAGAAAGATCTCGATTGAAAAAACTGCTCCGCAGGGCTCGAACGAACTTTTCTGTGGATTTCCTCCGTAGCGTGTTAGCCGTCGTCTGCTACGGCAGGCCCACCACCGGCGGCGCCACCGTCGAGGCCGCGCCGAGCGGAGGAGGAGAGAAGCGAATGGCGCTACTTTGGGAGATTGAGGAGCTTTAGGCCGGCGCGATGCTGGCGCCGAGCGACGCCGTGGCGTTATCGTTCTCTGGAACGCGCGTTGTTCAACATTGCTCATGTGATTGTACGTGCGTTGCTTGTGTGTTACTTAGCGAAAAGCCGTGAGTAGTGGCGGTGCGGCAGTGCGGCTTTGGCCTCGGTGAGCTCTGGCAGTACAGAATCTGCGTTGTGTGACCCGTGCTTTCTTGAGAAGCCGGCGGTGGTGACAATTGAAATAATGAAGTGGCCTAGCGCCTTGGCAGCGAAGGCAGCGAACCGCGATGTGGCGTCGCCTTGTCCGACTTTGCTTAGCGGACATCGAGGGATGTGCTGCTCGCTGCAAGTCATGTAAATGCAACTGCGTCGACTGCCCACTGTTCAGCGCTGAGTGTGTGTTTGGTGTGCTGTGCTTGAAATGAGTGGTGCGGCCGTGCAGCGGGGGTGGCGGAGGAGCAGAGTGGCTTAGGGGCTCCGTTTGCGCGTTCACAGACGTGTGCTCCCGTCTTGGTCTCATTAGCGGCTGTCGCGGGATTGTGGTGTGCTAGCTCCTTGCCTAGTATGAAGTTTACGACGCTAACACACAGCATGTTCACGTTTTTCCGCGCTATATGTCATTTGCATGACGGCCGAGTTGAAAACGAGACATATGTCTGTATTCTTTGCGTTTCATAGTAAAATATTTAGCGCGCACAATTGACAAGGACAGAGTGAAGGGGGACACACGAGCGCTTCACTCTGTCCTTGTCAATTGTGCGCGCTAAATATCTTATTATGAATTAGTACCAACTCGCCCAACTATCAGTTCTGCTGCAGCTCCTTACGTTTTTGTGTTGTAAATTACTTTCTGTTGTGGAAGTTGTGGGAGTCTTATTCCGCAAGGAGTGCGAACGTAAACATAAACACATATGTGTGCTGAAATTTTGAATTACCCATAATACCCTTTACGACTGATAAGTGGGCTACACGGCCTGTGTGAATCAGCTACCGTATGTTGCGACGCTCTTCCGTGTGGTAGACTGATGCATGGTGCGCGTTTATTTCTGTACTGTTGTAAAAGCCATTTGTTTATTCACTCAATAAAAATGTACGGCTTCTTCGCCGCAGTAGATTTTAGTTACGCGGTGAAGCATACTAAAAGTGGGAGGGGGCCGCTATCAGCCAGCATAGTATGTCCCCTTAGGCGACCTGAGAGGCGGCGGGTGCGCGAGTGTATGATTAAAGAACTTTTATTATGTCCAGTGACAGTGGCCCCTTTTCACTTAGTATGCTTCACCGCAGTACATCGCTTAGGCTTCACCGCGAAATATTAGTGTTTTGCAAGAAAGATGATCGTAAAAAGCCTAATTATGCAACGTTGCTTTCGTAGCTTGCTACACCGCAATACAGGGGTGTAAATAAGCATCGTGCAGTAAAGCATACTAAGAGTGGAAAGGGCACATAGGTTTACACCGTGCTCATTATTTTGAATTGTGACATAATTTGCAAGTGCATCTGTGCTCGTGGTAATCTTCACTGACAATTCTTTGTACATTGCAAATTCATATTGCAGGGAAGCTTACTAAAGCACATTCGCCATTATGGTACGTATTATTCACCTCCAATGCAGGAGCACCATGCGGATTCTTGCCTCTGCTTTTGGCTGGACTGCACATGCTCTTTGAGAATTGATTCATTCTTTGATTAAGCGCAAGACCTAGCTATAGGTAGCCCAAATATAGATTTGAGAAAACCAAAACGAATTCAGCAGTAAGAAGCTAAAGCGTTGTTTTGGTGTAGACCAGTGGCCAAGTCCAGATATGAAAGAGGAGGAAGAAAAGCCAAGTCTTTCCACTTCAACACTGGGAGGCACAACTCCCACAAATAAATACAACTCTTACTTATTTGACTTTTTTAAGGAGATTACCGACTTGCATTGGCAAGCGTTCACTTCAACAAACTGCAGGAAGTAAGCTTCCTGCACATATTTCACCAGCTACTGCATCATTGTTTCACATTACGAGTGAAACTGCAATTTTCTTTATGCCACAACTTGCACAATTTTGTGTTTTGCAGTAGGATGTTAGCAGTGCTATTAAGGCACTTAAATACTCATGAATAGTAGTAGACAGAAAAAAAATGAAAGCAGTGGCTTTTTGTGCGTAGACTATGCATACACCTAGTGCTCTTATGGTCATTTTTTTCCTATCCGCTAAACCATTCTAAACAAGGAAAGTTTATACACAATTAGTTTATACACAGACCACAACTAAACCACAGGTATCGTTGGTAAGCAAAGTATATATATTCGGTGACATTTTCTGCAGCCCTACTATTGGGCTTTCCTTCCTTCCTTTTCAGCTGTGCAGGTTCATTAAGAAGTGATGAGACAGTTTGACAATTTTAATCTTTGAAAGACTTGGCGAAACATTTTTCGGGTTGGTTTTTCTTGGTTTCAGACTCTGCACATTGCATTTTAAGGCGTGTTTTCTGTGTTTGTTGCTTTCTCTTTATGGGTAGGGCATGTCATTTTTTACACCATGTCAAGTATGTGGTGCCATAGACTGTTCTTAGATGGAGTCTTGCCCTTTCGTTCTTTACAATATGATGTCGGTTTTTTTGTGTCCAAGGCCGTTTTACAGCGTGATTGTAGCATTTTGCCTCCGTCACCCAAGCTTGAAAGATTGCTACCCACTGCTGGTGGCATGACACATGCGACTTTTTTTTTCAATATAGGTCTGTCACTTATCCTGTGCACTGGTTCCCTTTTGTCTTTTTGAATTACAATTTGTTGCCTATATTTGCTCTTTTGTTGCATTTCAGATTAGGAATGGCTATCATAATTGACATTTAACCATATTGCACACAATGTGGATGATATGTAATTGCAATATATGGCCACTATAAATATAACAGAAGTTAATTCAAGAATGGTGCCTTTGCATGGTGGTGCAGCCATGAATTGTGGCTATAAGGTACCAGCGCTGCAGGTAGCACTGCTTGTGCAGAATATAGTTAAACTCTACTACTTTCAAACATCATTGTTTTTATCTGCATTTCTATAGCTCCACTTTCTGTGAACACACATCTGGTGGAAGAGTGGCTTGCACCTGCAGTTGGGTCCAATGAATAGCCAAATTTTTGCCCGTTTTCATGTTAATATAAAGGCAGTTGTTTTTATACTAGCTTGTTTGCCCAGTGTAGAAGCCGCTGCAAGGTGTCAGGATCTCGTACACATCTTCAGCTTTGCAGGGGACACAGCATCTGGCACACAGTTTGTCACTGGCCATGTATTCGGGGCAAGTTGAGTTTATTCACTAGCAAAGGGAGAACCAAGCTTGTTGGATATGAAGTAAACCGCCTGTATACTCAGTGGCCTTCTTCATTTCGTGTGACATATGTGGTTATAGTGACCCTTGTTTTAAGCACTTCTTGTCCAGCAGCGGTCGTTTGCTTTTGAAACACTCAGGATAGCTTTGAGCAAGCTGGACAGGAATAACACTGAAAAACCATGAGATGTTAATTGTCGCACTTATCATGCGAAGCTTCGTACAATATTATGAGGGTGTTCCTCAAGGCCTTGTAGCACATGTCACGAGTTTGGAGCAACATGATGTATAGCACTTTTTTGATTGCATGCTATAGGTTTAGCAGGTGTGGCCATGGTTGAAGTGCAGTGCAAGGTCAAGAAAACATATCTATGAGCAGCACCCTGGTAAAGGAGACTCTGGGAAAACTAGTGGGAAGCCTGTTGAACATCTGGCTGACCCACTTGCTAGCTCCATCAGGCAAAGTATGATAAAGAGAAGGAAGTCATCGGCACATCAGAAGGTTTTTACATATAAACACTGTGCTAAGGTCATAACATGCCAACAAGTCTTAGTGTGCAGGTTATGCACGACCAACTACATATGCCTTCTGTTCGGACATTGCTCATTGTAACTAACCAGGATGGAGTGGACAAAAAAGAACAGCTCCATTAATTTGGTTTCACTGGTATCAACAGTGTTTTGTAAGTGTACATTGCCATACTCCCCAATGCTTTCTTGGGTGACATCAGCAAGGACCAGCTTGAGGCAAGGGGTAATAGACGTCTTTACAAGCTAAAAATGCATGCTTGCATGGAGAGCACATTGTGTCCAAAAAGTAGGCACTTCACAGGGGCACTGGAGAAGGAACAGATTATTAACAGTGGGCAAAGACAAGCTACTAAACACCCAACACTGTTGCCATGTAACGACCTCTGAAACAATCCCTCTTAAACAGGAAATCATCTTTGTGCATCCATAAAGAGAGCAGATGGGCAAAGCCCCTTCAGTAATTCTGCCAGCTTCAAAAGCCCACTTTGCACATCCTGAATGCTTCCTTATTATGGCTTTGCTGGGTGCAAGCATTCTACTGTCCAAAAGCTGTCGTTGAGAGCACTGTTGGTTTGGTGGCAATACAGTTCAGAAGCGATTGCAACAAACCTCCCTTCCTAGTTGGCCTGGATGCTCACGGTGCTTATGAAGCAGCACCATGAGGCAAGCAAGGTGAACAGATGCCTCCAAGCCCTTGTTCGTTTATCCCACTGTTCTGTTAGTAACACCCACGAGACTTGAAACCAACAAGCTCAAATTCGGCACTCGCGTGGTTACTGCAGAGGATCAATAAAAAGCACAAAAACAGAAAACTCAAGGGAAAGGATAAAGCACCATTTAACACTTACTATTGCTGCAGCCCACCCCCTTCTTTTATTTTCTCTGGTCGTGCTACATCTTTTTACTATAGATAGGCATGAACTTAGGTGATGTTCCCAATCAGTGTCCAATTTTTATTTACACTATGTGCTGGTTCAAAGAGGCTCGAAACACTGCAATAGAAGCTTCAAGTAGAAAAGGTGCCTGGAAGAAAAAAAAGCTGTGCTGCAACCATCACGGCAACATCTTGTCCCCTTAATAAAAATTGTGCTTTCATATCAACTTCAGCCCTCCAGTTTAGAGTAAAGTACCAGTGCACTTATGAACAATGAATCAATTCTCAAAGAGCATGTGCAGTCCAACCAAAAGCAGGGGCAAGAATCCGCATTGTGCTCCTGCATTGAAGGTGAATAACACGTACCATAATGGCGAATGTGCTTTAGTAAGCTTCCCTGCAATATGAATTTGCAATGTACAAAGAATTGTCAGTGAAGCTTACCACGAGCACAGATGCACTTGCAAATTATGTCACAATTCAAAATAATGAGCACGGTGTAAACCTGTGTGCCCTTTCCACTCTTAGTATGCTTTACTGCACGATGCTTATTTACACCCCTGTATTGCGGTGTAGCAAGCTACGAAAGCAACGTTGCATAATTAGGCTTTTTACGATCATCTTTCTTGCAAAACACTAATATTTCGCGGTGAAGCCTAAGCGATGTACTGCGGTGAAGCATACTGACAGTGAAAAGGGGCCACCGTCACTGGACATAATAAGAGTTCTTTAATTATACGCTCGCGCACCCGCCGCCTCTCAGGTCGCCTAAGTGGACATACTATGCTGGCTGATAGCGGCCCCCTCCCACTTTTAGTACGCTTCACCGCGTAACTACCGTCTACTGCGGCGAAGAAGCCGTACATTTTTATTGAGTGAATAAACAAATGGCTTTTACAACAGTACAGAAATAAACGCGCACCATGCATCAGTCTACCACACGGAAGAGCGTCGCAACATACGGTAGCTGATTCACACAGGCCGTGTAGCCCACTTATCAGTCGTAAAGGGTATTATGGGTAATTCAAAATTTCAGACACACATATGTGTTTACGTTTACGTTCGCACTCCTTGCGTAATAAGACTCCCAGAGCTTCCACAATAGAATGTAATTTACAACACACAAACGCAAAGAACACAGACATATGTCTCGTTTTCAACTCGGCCGTCATGCAAATGACATATAGCGCGGAAAAACGTGAACATGCTGTGTGTTAGCGTCGTAAACGTCATAGTAGGCAAGGAGCTAGCACACCACAATCCCGCGACAGCTGCTAATGAGACCAAGACGGGAGCACACGTCTGTGAACGCGCAAACAGAGCCCCTAAGCTACTCCCGCTGCATGGCTGCACCACTGATTTCAAGCACAGCACACCAAACATGCACTCGGCGCTGAACAGTGGGCGGTCGACGCAGTTGCATTTACATGACTTGCAGCGAGCAGCACAACCCTCGAGGTCCGTTAAGCAAAGTCGGACACGGCGACGCCACATCGCGGTTCGCAGAACTTCGCTGCCGAGGCGCTAGGCCACTTCGATATTTCAATTGTCACCACCGCCGGGTTCTCAAGAAAGCACGGGCCACACAACGCAGATTCTGTACTACCAGAGCTCACCGAGGCCAACGCCGCACTGCCGCAACGCCACTACTCACGGCTTTTCGCTAAGTAACACACAAGCAACGCACGTACAATCACATGAACAATGTTGAACAACGCGCGGTCCAGAGAACGAAAACGCCACGGCGTCGCTCGGCGCCAGCATCGCGCCTGCTCAAAAATCCCCAAACAATGCTGTCTCTAGGCGCCTAAGATCAGGTCACGTGAGGGAGTTTTGTACGACAAATAGACGCACGCACACGAGACAGGAAACTCTATGCACGAGACGTTCATTTGAGGGATCGCCAGTCGTTTGTGCCATAGTTTCCTACAAAAATTACTAGAGGGATGGATGGCGGCTATACCCTTTGTAACGGGCGGCGGCTGGCGCCACCTAGCCTTTTGCTCCCCCCCTCCTATTTTAATATTATTCTTTTTTTCCCTTTCTTTATCCTTTTTTCCTTAACCTAGTTTTCACTCTCCTCCTCCCCCCAAAATAACTATCTAAAACAGTAGAGGAAACATTATCTCCCCGATTTATGGTATTTTCTATCCCTTGGCTTCCTCCACCAATCCTCTAGCCTCCCCTTCCTTACTGCCACTCTTTTCTCGTCTATTTTCCCTCGTTCCCCGGGAAAACCTAATGCCCCTTCCATATCTGCCACAGTTCCCTCTGCCAGGGTTGGGCGAAGGTCTGTGCATCTCAGCACTATATGCTCAGTGGTCTCCATTTCGGCTCCGCATGCTGTGCACCGAAGGTCCACGTCTTCAAATTTAGCCCTGTATGTTTTCGTTCTCAAAACCCCCGCCCTAGCTTCGAATAATAGTGAGCTGCCCCGCGAGTTATCAAATAAGAGCTCTCTCTTAATCTCCTGTTCTTGTGACCTATACATTGATAGCGCTGGCTTTCCGAGCATTCTTTCTTCCCACATTTTTCTTTCCGTCTCCTTCACCTCCTTTCCCACACTAGAACCACGTTGGACCCCCTCCCTCGGCTGTAGGTATCTATTCCTCAGCTTCCTCGTTCTGAGTGTCCACTTTGTGTTCAAACTTTTCATGTACAGATATTTGTACACTTTCCCTGCCCACCTTTTTTCCTCCAGTGCTGGGAGTCTCTGTTCAAATTTTAGTTTACTTATTGCCTCTCTACCTTCGAATGACGTCCATCCCATGTCCCCCGGCACTCCCTCATTAGGGGTGTTCCCGTGTGCTCCTAAGGCCAACCTGCCTACACTTCTCTGTCTCGTTTCCATGCATGCCTGAACTTCCGATTTCATGCACAGTACTGAATTTCCGAATGTGAGGCCAGGTACCATAACCCCTTTCCATACGCCCCTAACCACCTCGTACCTATTATAGTTCCAAAGTGCCTTATGTTTCATTACAGCTGAGTTCCTTTTCGCTTTTTCAATCATAATTTTTTCCTGTTCTTCCAAGTACTTTTTGCCCTCGTTTAGCCATATGCCCAAATACTTGTATTTTTCAACATGATCAATCTTAGTGCTTTGTATTTCCAATGGTTCCCCCCTTTCTTCATTGTATACTATTATCCCAGACTTCTCTCTACTGAATTGCAGTCCCAATTTTTCTCCCTCCTCTCCACATATGTTCATTAGTTCCTGTAGCCCTACTCGGGTGTCAGCAAGCAGTACAATATCATCTGCATACATCAGTCCGGCTAGTACTTGAGCTACCTTCTGCCCTTCCAGCATATAGCTTATGTCAGTTCCTATTGTGCTCTGTTCTAGTCCCTTTTCCATTTGGCTCATGTAAATCATAAAAAGCAGAGGCGACAATGGACAGCCCTGCCTGAGACCTCTTCTTATTTTAGCTGGCTTTGTAGTTTCCCCCTCCTATGTTATCTCTACCTCATTATCTGTATAAACTTGTTGTAGGAACTCAATCATCTTTCTATCTAGACCATATTCCCTCAACTGGCTCCATAACTTTTCTGGGTTTACATTATCATAGGCTCCTCTAATGTCTAAAAAAGCTATCCATAGCGGTTTCTGCCTGGCTGTCGCTATCTCTATGCACTGTGTTATAACAAATAAATTATCATCTAGCCGTCTGTTCCTTCTAAATCCATTCTGCAGTTCTCCCAAGATCTCTTCACATTCTACCCATTCCTCCATTCTCTTTTTCACCATCTGCATTGCTACTCTGTATATGACTGATGTGATAGTTATTGGCCTGTAGGATTTAATGTTGTCCTTGCTTCCCTTACCTTTGTAAACTAATATCATTCTGCTTGATTTCCAGTCCTGTGGCACATCTCCCCCTACTACTATTTGTTCAATAAGTTGTCGTAATTACCCGCCGTGGTTGCTCAGTGGCTATGGTGTTAGGCTGCTGAGCACGAGGTCGCGGGATCGAATCCCGGCCATGGCGGCCGCATTTCGATGGAGGCGAAATGCGAAAACACCCGTGTACTTAGATTTAGGTGCACGTTAAAGATCCCCAGGTGGTCGAAATTTCCGGAGTCCTCCACTACGGCGTGCCTCATAATCAGAAAGTGGTTTTGGCACGTTAAACCCCATAATTTAAGTTGTCGTAATTTTAATTTACTTTTCTGGCCTAATATGCTTATCAATTTCATAGGTATGCCATCAGGTCCTGTCGCTGTTCCCACGGGGACCTTGTGTTCAATTCTGTCCCATTCCTTACTTGTCATCCTTCTGTACTCCTCCTCTAATTCTGTCCTGCTGTTGTCATTGTTCTCCATTTCGCTACCCACTGGCTCTGCAAATGCTGCCTCTATTGTTAACCTAATATATTCCTGAGCTTCCTCTCCCTCTACCTTTGTTCCTTCTGGTGTGGTCAGTGAGTGCTGAACCACCTCTGTCTTCTTACTCTGTTGCCTCATGTGTTCCCAAAATTTCTTAGAGGTATTTCTGTCTTTTTTTTTGGATCTCTAACAACCGCTGTACCCCAACTTTTGCTATCTTGGCTTGAATTAATGCCAATGCTTCTCTTTTCATTGCAAGGTAATCCTCCCATTTTGTCTCCACCTCTTTTGGTGTGGCTCCCCTTTTCTTCGCTGCTCTGTGTTTTCTGCACGCATCTTTGCGTTGCTCTATGGCCTCCTTAACTTCTCGGTCCCACCAGCTTTTCGGTTTATATTTTCCCTGCTTACTTTCTAGTTTCCTAATCTGTCCCTTCTCTAGCTCTCGTTTAAAAATACCGATTAACTCGTCATATGTCCATGCCCTTTGCGGTTGCTTGGATACCATGCTTTCAACGTTTTTCGCCACTTCTTGTAGCTGCCTGTCATTCAATTTGCTCATACCTTTCCTTTCTTTAGTTTCTACCAGTGGTACTGTCCTTCCAAAACTGATTTTGATTCGTTTGTGATCACTCCCCAGGCTTTTTGTACCTTCCTCATCAATTTCCATCCATCCCAACCATTCATACAGCTTGTGGGACATTAGGCAGTAGTCGATTGTCGAGTGGGTGTTGTTTCTTTCCCATGTTATTTTCCCGTCGCATTTAATTTCAGTATTAGCTATCACAAAATCTTGAGCCTCACAGAAATCTACTAACATCTGCCCTGTTGCATCTGTCGCCCCGTCAAAGTATTCCAAATGTGCATTCATGTCCCCTAGGATGATTATCTCCCGTTTCCTAGCTAACTCCCTGATGTCCTTGGCCATACATTTGAAATGTTTTGCATTCTCCTCTTTCGACTCATTCCCCGTTTTCAGATACACAACTCCCAGGATTGTCTCAACATTCCCTACGGTGCCCTTGAGCCACATGTGCTCACTGCAGCTCTCCCTTACCCTTTCCCAGTCCTGTCCCTTCACTAGCGCCCCAAGGCCTCCTCCTCTGCGTTCTTTCCTTTTTCTGTTGCACCCAACCCAGGTGTATCCCTCAATGAATGGTGGCTCTTCCTCATCTCTTAAATGGGTTTCGGCAACTCCATGTACCTGAAAATTTTCCGTTTGTAACTGTTCTTCTATTTCGTCCCACTTAATGCGATTTCATCCCCCCTGCATGTTGATGAACCCCACATTTACTGCCTTCTTCCTCCTCCGTGCTCCTGTCCTGCCCCCCCCTCCCCTGTCCTTCATCTTTTACGTTTTGGCTTGCAGGGTCGCCCTGCATGCCTGCAAAAAAGCCTGGGCCCTACGACCCACCCTCGTTCCTACCTGCCATCCCGCTGGTGTAGTGTAGTGAATGCCATCCGGGCCGAAAGGGGGGAAGTTTTTCCCCCCAATCATTCTGTTCACCTCCACCACATCACACCTGAGGGCTCGCCCCAACTCCCTAATCACTACATATGCCGCCACTACCTGTTCTTCAATGAAAGGGCCCTGTCCCCTGACCTCTGGGACAGTACACAGGGTAATGTGCACCGCCTCAAAGGTCGCCCTTAATTTCGCCACTCCCTCTTGAATCTGTCTGCCCAGCATTCGCCCTTCGTAGCATTCGTAGACACTAAGCTGCAATGGCAGCGGTTGTCGTTTGTCCACACGGAGGAAGGAAACTAAGGAGAGGCCCTACCCCCTCCGCGCGCTAGGAGAAAAGTGGCGGAAATGACGTAGTAGGTTCTCATTTTTTTGCTGCTTTTTTTTTTTGTTGTATGGCCACGCCTTTTGGGCCACAATGGCGGCGTTATGGTTTTGAGCGCTCACGCGTGTTGCTCTGGTAGGTTTCGGGCCGTGGCAAAGGCGCTGAGTGGGCGGGTTTGCGTTAGTCACCGTGTCTTGTTGCGCTGTGTTACCTGCACCGTGCTCTGCCAGATGTTGCGCGAGCGCGCGCGGAGGGTGGGGAGGGTGGCCCAAAAGGCGGAGCATCGCCATGAGCAACGCCAAATTCCGGCTTCACTTTTGCTTCACAAAGAGTGACGTCAGGGCCTCTCCTTAGTTTCCTTCCTCCGTGTTTGTCCACGAGACGGTGCGAGAGGGAAAATCTGGGGGCGTTTGCGCCTTGAATTTCCCCCTTTGCCTAGGTACCACGGAGCAAAAGTTGATTGCTTGTTTTGTATGCGTTTGTCCTCATTCCCATGGTAGGACAACGACTGCAGCGCCAGAGTTCCCTCTAGTAATTTTTGTAGGAAACAATGGTTTGTGCGCAGGAGCGAGCATAGAGTTAGTAGAACAATGGGAGCGAGTAAGAGCGGGCGCGAGAGAGAAAATCTGGGGGCTTTTGCTCCTTGAATATGACTCTGCCTAGGCACTACGGCACTAGGGAGGTTTCAGCGCGCATTTCATGCGTTTGTCCCCTAGACACGCCGGCATTGCGGAGTGCGGTCGCTCCACCGCTGTCTACTCGCGCGGTGAGGCAGTGGGCACCGACGCCCCATTTGGTGATCGCTTGTCTGAAGGTGCAAGTTAATTTCTGACTGCGGTGTTGTACAAGTCGCGGGTCGCTGTTTTCGTCGCGACGATAGATTGGATTGTTTACAAGCACCGCTACAGGAGGGCACATGTAACCGGCAAACGGAGGCCTCAGGAGAGCACCTGAGGTTACAGTAAGGGCATCCAAGGGGTAGTGAGGGGATCAAGGCTGGAAGCAGGGCGGCACGTGGGCTGGGACCGCGGAGGCCGAATCGTGCCAAGGGGTGTTCGCATGCGATAGCGGACCAATGACACATTGTTGCAATTAGTGAAAAACACGGTTGAATAAATTACGTCCAGCCGCCAACTTGTGACGCGCAACACCAGTCAGAACTTTGCCTCTGAACATACGTCGGACAGACTTTCTCGCGCCTGCGGCGCTGGTACTGGGTCAGTCATCGTTACCGGCGGCCTTTCAGCCACTCAATTGAGTTCAACCGCGGTTGCTAAGGGGCTCCGTAAATAATAATCTAGAAGGCAGATCTGCCTTCTAGATTATTATTTACGGCGCCGCGCGATGCAATGTGCTAATGTACGACGCCGTGAGCCACGCCGATGCAGTGCTCTCGGTGCGATCTGCACCCCGCGCACTGGCGCTCATAAGCATGCTATTCAGGCCTGATCTTCTTGCGATTTGTGATTACTGACAAGATACTACCCACCAGGGATGCTATGGGAACTTGTGAAATGATTTTTGCTGCTGAAGTTTTAAAGCTCTAATTAACTAAATTCACGATGTATCGAAGTTTTGCTGCAAGTACAACTTCGTTATTTCGAGGCTCGACTTAAAGAACATCAGACTTAATTTACTCAATGCCACCTAAACTGCCAGTGATACCCTATCACATGCTATATTCATGTCGTCACAAGCATTGGATTACATGCCAGCTGACCACAAAGTGCACCGCCACAACAGATCTGTTGCACCGAAGCACAAGATTCAGCAAAAGTGCATTAGCAAGCTTTCTGTGCTGATGGCCATTGTAAGTAACAACAAAACTAACCCCCCCTCCTCACTAGCTCATCAAAATTCGCTGTTACGGTGCACAAAATTATTCTAACATTTCTGTGCTCTCCTTCATACCTCCAAACAAGGTTGGAGAATGCCACGAAACCTTTTCAATGATGAATTGACTGGCATTGAATGCATTTCAGCTGTCGCATGACGCATCTTATAATACAAATTTTGGACACCATGATTGTTTTACACAAACCCATGTGATTTGCAACACAGATTTTATTGCACACTGCACAATGTGCAGCCTCATTGAAGGGAGCGTGTGCTGATGCTTAAAGGCCCTCGTTCTTGTGGTATAATCAAAAGATTATCATTGTGCTCATACTGGCAGCAGTTGCTGAGAAAAACGGAAAATGTTTAAATCGAAATTTAGAACTGAAAGCTCACTTGGTTATGTGGGTACAGATGGCAGAAACACTGACAATTTAGATAGATAGAGGACCACAAAATGAAACTCAAATACAGCTTTAGTGAGTGAGTGAAAATTTTATTGCAAATGTCCGGCGATTTGGGCGGGGTAGATTTAGCAACGAAAAAATCCATTTTCAGCTATGCAATTAAAAACATTTAAAAATGTAGCAAATTGTGACATGCTTGTACAAAACTTATATTTACATATGCCGAAAATTTTTATCCATTTGTGTCGGACAGTGAAATGATGGCAACAGGGGCATTTGCTGGACGGTGTCACCACTGAGAGAGGTGTTCTAAGCAAGCCAGCAACACTGAAGAATCAAAACAAGCCATGACATTCCTTGAGGAAGCCAGAAGGGCTTGTAAAGGAGGAGCACGTATGAAATGCATGAGCCAAGTTTCAGGAATACAAAGGGCACAAAGCCATGTTTAGTAGGTGTAGAAGAGGATATGTGACATCACGTGGTGCAGAGTCAGTACTACATTTTAGTCGAAACCCTTTGGGGTTATACAGAAAAACATAAGTTAGAGGCATAAAAAGCCTTTGTGGTAACACTTATGATGAAAAACAAACTACTCAAAAACAGCTAAGCCATATGTAATATACACGATGTCATGGGAGATAACTTATTGGTGACAATGTTTCACTGCTGTGTCAACTTGTGTAATCCTTTCACAACTTTCTCCATCAAAATAAAGGTACAATTCCTTATTTCATAGATAAACCATACTCGTTTCTGTCATTCTGAAACACAAACTTTCCATTGCCACTACGATCTCGG
Organism: Dermacentor andersoni; assembly: GCF_023375885.2. Classification (NCBI taxonomy): domain Eukaryota; kingdom Metazoa; phylum Arthropoda; class Arachnida; order Ixodida; family Ixodidae; genus Dermacentor; species Dermacentor andersoni. The sequence goes on along the minus strand of NC_092814.1, from coordinate 112,586,544 downwards.
CACACATTATTCTTTGAAGGCTTCAGAACTACTTTGCAAGTTTCCCATCCCCACATGCCTTCAGTCATTAGGCATCAGATTTGCAATAACCAGCTACAGAGGTTGGTTATCACACACCACAATGGCCACATACTGATGGGAGCAGAATGCAAACATGTGTGTGCACTATGCTTTGGGTGCATAGAACCCGTGGCCAAAATTAACCTAAAGCCCTCCATTATGGCATTTCTTATAGCCCACTGTGCAGCTTAAAGACGTAAAGCCCCATAATTTAATTTTAGGTTAGTCATCAAGACACTGGCTCATGAATGTGTCCACTCAAGATAAGACTTTATGGACAGCAGTAAGATGCAAACAATTTGTAAATGTAAATGCAGCCATTTTATACGAAAGAGTCTACAAAGAGAGCATTGTAACATTTTAGTAATAGGTAATAGCATTTTACATCCCAAAGTTATACCTGGGCTACGAGGCATGCCAACAGTGAGACACTAGGTGAATTTTATATATACATATTGCATGTCACAATTTTAGTAGGTGGAGTTCTTGCATTCTATCTCTACTAGCACACAGGAATTAATGGAACCACTGAGCCAGGATGGTATTGCAATACTCTACATCTCCATAACTGTTAGCATATACAGGAGGTTCAGAGGGAAGATTACGTGGAGTCTATAATAATTGGCTGCCACTATACGGCACCAAATGAAAACCCATATCTAAACTCAGAGTTACTTAAAGACTTTAGAGAAATAATCACTGAACAAAACATCAGTAAACATTCTTTTTTCTGTTTTATTTCATTGTACATAACACTTGGGCTGGAAAAGGTTTCTTAACATACAACCAAAGAACCAAACCAAAGTTTCATGGGCATCAAACAATAAAAAGGAGCAGGAGGGAGTTACACGGTACAGGGTCCTCTAGAAACATACTATCGTCCATCCGTATTTTACAGAGAATCTGTATGAATATAAAAGGCAGACATACAAAATTGCATAAGTTTTACAATACAGTGAAAGACATTTCCTCTCACCAAGTTTGGAAGTGTCTTCATAAAAAGCACCAATAAGAACATAGCAAAAACTAGCACTCCAGAGCATTTCAGGAAGCATGTTTACCACTTCACATGATTCACCTACATTTTTCTCTGCTGATGTATTGAAAACATTGATAAATGAGACCACTGCTACCTTGGATGGGCATGAAACAATTACTCCAATCCAAAATCATAAGCAGTCACGAGAGCGTACACACTATCAAGCAAATGCAGGGAAACCTAATCAGGCGTTCATGCTCTAGCATTTATGCTGTTACAAAAACACTGGAATAAACCTACAAACTCTATGCTTTATTATATCTAGCACAAAATAAAAAAGACAAAGGGTGTGGGGGATAGCAACTTAGAAATTGCATTGCTGCAGCATATAATTAAATGAAACAAAAAAGACCATTACACAGTATGCACCAGAATGCTTCATGGAAACCCAAATGAAATTAGTGAAACAGAAATATACATATAAAAATGTTCTCTGGCTTGGAACAAAGCCATTTTTCTGATAACAGCGGGAATAAAAAATTGTGTCCTATCACCACATCCATAAGCTCAGAAAAAAAAAAGCTGCAGGCAGCAAGTTTCAATCACAACTGAAAGCAGCAATGAAAAAAAAGAAGAAAACAAAAAAGAATGCATTGCTTTGATCCAAACAGCTTTGCCTTCAAGAGAATCACAAGAGCTATCACAACACGACTGGGAATGTAATTCACAGAAGAGGGCTAACACAACAGCAGTTGACACATACCAACGCCGACTACCATGGAAGAGTCTGCAGCCTGTTTTTGTATTCAAATACAGTGTACACTTCACATGAGCATCCACAACCAAAAGTGGCCAACAGGTCAAAACAACCCAACAATAGTACAAATTAATAGCAGTAAAACTGCAATAACGTTTTTTATTTTTTCTAAAGCAACAACAAAGCCACAGTTATGCACAATCACTTTCAGCTTGGAAAATGGAACAGGTTATTGGCTGCACAGAAGCTAATTTGCAAAGACTTCACAATACACTGAAATGTCAAGCAGCCAAGAAAAGAAAAAAAAGTATAATTATGTCAAACTTCTAAGCTTGTAGTTAAGTATAAGCCTCCAATGAACTTCTCCTGTGTTGATAAAACTGTCACCCAACATTTGAGGCACACAAAAACACATGTTTACGGGAAAAGAATCAAAGCCAAATGCCCCAGCTAAGTAAAACTGTGCCCTTTATCATGAAAGCTGAGCAAGGTCAAGAACATAATGTAACTCATTCTAGTTATTTAGAAGAATTAACTACATAAGAATAAAGTATGCTTACTAGGAATTATCCAATTCCTGGTATAAGGTTTAAGTAGACAGAATTAAGCAGTGGCAAGGCTTTGACAAATAAAAAATGTAGAAGGCCATAGACAGAAAGCACACACCACTTATGAATGCCTCAAAGAAAATTCACAGAGAGAGAGAGAAAGAGAGAGAGAGAGAAGGCTGTTGACTACTTGCGCAAAAGACGCTACAAGTGTACAACAGGCATTCAATATTGTTCACATATAGCAGAGAAAAAATGTGATCAAGGTACAGAGTGAGTAACGAATGCAAAGTAAAAGCACAACAAGCAACAAAAGAAATGTGCCAGTAAATATAAAGTTCCTGTGGCATATAAGCATGGTGTGCACATGCACGCACATGCGCACACACACACATGCACGCAGTTTTACACAGTCACAATACTGGATGCAAGCATATGTGGACAGGATTGCCACGCTCTACTACCAACGCTGCCTATATAGAGTCCTTGGTGTGCCCCATTAAGGCATACTACGGGAATGTATTTGGTGCAGTTGTGACACTGGCAGGTAAGCTGTATATGTACACAGAACTACACAAGCTAGACTTAAATAGTTGCAGAAATAACACAAAGTACTCATGCAAATAAACTGACTCAGGAATTGAGGCCTAAATTAGAAGAATAGAAAGGAAAGGCAAGTTCTTACACTGAGTGTTTTTATTAAATGCCCTATTGCACTTTGTTTTCACAGTGAAGGACTGTCAAGAAACTCACAGCTAAATTGAAGGGTCTTCATGCAGCAAAAGCATATTTACAATCGCTCACACAACAGCACAAACTGACGTCTAGACATGCTGATGAAAGAAAGTGAGCTGGCAGTGAAACTTGAAAAAAAGGATGCAAGCTTGCAAATACCCAGCAAACTTCCCTTAGCCAATTTGATGTTTGCACCACATTTGCAGATGTGGACAAGCTGAAACTTTTTCTTACAGTGCATAGAGCTGAATTTGGTAGACAAGGCCCTATCCACTACTCTCTCCTCATCTGAGGTCACCTGGTGGGAGAAATTTCAATCTCTGAAACCCTTCCTTATACAGCCAACTTGGGTATAGCAGGCACAGCTTCTCCTTTATACATTTGAACCTAGATTTAATGAAGTTGCACTTGTAACCAAATACTTTATGAAATAAAAAAATTTCATTACACTGAGGTTTAGATGTTGCAGCAGTAATTTATTATCTTATGTTGCTGCAACAGACCTGTCGGCTAGCATGCAAGAAGATGCACGAAAACTAGTGTGATTATCAAACAATTAAAGTGTTCAAACTATATATGTTTAGCCATGTGAACAAGTAAGGGAAAAAAAAAAATATAGTACATATTCAGTGTGAATGTTATTCAGTCATGGTCTTTATGATGCAGCAAGATATTTTGAATCATATCGAGTCCGTTACATTAAACACAGGAAAAAAAGCATGTCACCATGCAGAGCATATTAGCATGATGCATGCTGATCAGAACATGAAATGTACAGTAACATTGTGGAGTCTCAAAAACAGCATTTTGATAGAAACAAAGTGTCGTAGGTATGAAATTGACTTACTTTGTGCACATTATATCAGAACTAGTTATTTGTTTTGTAAATGGAAATGGTTTTTGATTACTTGTAAACCTAAGGGCCACTCTCCTGTAGTTCTTGCACAAAGGACAGTCTCCATAATGTAGCTTTTGCATGTTGAACACCATATCCACATTTGGCTATCCCGACGTTGAACTTGAATTTTTGTGTGGGCTATTATTTTACTGTTTACATTGCAACTGGTGTGCGAGCAGGTGCCATGAGGAAGCCTTGGGTGCAAGGACACTCAATGAATAGAAAGCATGATAAAATCGCCTTAAGCTAGTGCAGCCTGGCACTGCACTTATTGCCTGGTATATCCTGAGGGGCCAGGCTGTTAGATTAGGATAGGCAATCACCAAGTTTTAAATTTTACTATATATGGCTACACTAGAGATTAAAGAAGGCGGGATAACAGCACAGCCCCATATGAAACAGAAGCAAGACGTTCTTATGTTCCATTTACTATGTTATCACTTAACCCTGGTCACATTTTGTGATCATGGTTAAAAAAATAGCTCAGTAAATTAGCACTAAGGAAAGTAGAGGCTCATGTCCATGCTGCTCATGTGTTCCAGAGTGTGCCCATGAGCATGAATGGAACACATTCAGTGTCAGTGCTGACAAGCTGCCAGACTGACAAGTGGCGCAGCAGTGCACCTGCCACTTCCAAGTGTGTCCTCCTTGCGGAGGTTGCCAAAATATGCATGTTATGTGCAAAGACTTAATAAAAGATGCAATGCAAAAAATACGTTGCTAAATTCAGAAAGATAATGCATGGTTTTCCAAAGATGCATTTCAAGGAAAGGAAAAAAATTTCAATAGATAGAAAATTATTCTAAACTGAGGTTCGGTTGCGCACTCCCTTGCTTATCCCTTAGGCTGCTTGGACATGTCAGAAAACAAGGGAAAACTTGCAACCAACAGCCCTATAACTCTATCAAACTAAACCAAATGAGAACCACATGTTACTTGCAACTACGGAATTACATAATCTATTCACATGTTTGCTGTAATATGCTTGTTTTATTAAACACAAACAACTTAGGTATATGCTGCCTCAAAATTGGGCAGGCTATAATTTATGTGCCATACAATTCTAGCAGCTCAGTAAAAATACAAACCCCCAAAATACAGTGCAGTTAAACATACATCAACACACATGCTAAAAAGCTAGTGTTACAGAATGGTACCCATTTTGTTTGCACAACTGCTCAAAGCTGCTAAGCTTAACAGCGATGTTCAAATGCTAGGCAACTGGTGTAGCAGAGATGCTTTCTCAATGGCAAGAATAGAGCTCCTAAACACCTCTATAAAACCACTCAGCCCCCTTGACCATGGCTACAAACCTCTGACACAAGCTCGCAACCACCTACAAGAGAGGAGGAATAAAATCACTGGTATTCTACAATCATGACTTTGTGTCATGTTGAGCAGAGGCACTGGCCCCGGGACCCATAACTCACATGCACACACACACACACACACACACACACACACACACACACACACACACACACACACACACACACACACACACACACACACACACACACACACACACACGCACGCACGCACGCACACACGTACACACAAGGAAACATTTTCCCTCTTGGTTCTACATGAGCAGATTTCTACACAACACTGTAGCAAATGCTGCATAAGTAAGGGGGGTTCCGGTCATATGTACAACTTTTCACAAGCTACTTTTATGCAAAGACAGGCTTAAGTAATTTCATAAATGTTGCAGCTCAAGTTCCCAAACATTTTCTTTCACACTGGCAGAAATATGACTACTGTAAGAAGAGTGCCTCTAAACTCAATGTATAAAACAATAAAACTTTTGTCACACTGTTTCACAGGTAAAGAATGCCTGATTTAATAGTTATTGCAACAGCATGGTAAAAAGAATACATGAAGTAACTCACCAGCTCCATGAAACAAACCCAAGTACTGTACATGCGCTTTTTCAACTCGGTGAGACACATCAAGCTCATTAGACAGGAGACACACATTAGTGACACACACACACCTACACACAAAAAGGGAAACAGACATGACTTGACCAGCATCCAATCAGACGTCGACAATGTCGTCTGCTGGTGGAGCCGAAGGTGCACCCTCCGACTCTCCTTCTGCCTTCTCCTTGGCCAGGGACGAAGTGGCCATACCTGACGATCGCAATGAAGAGCCTGCAAAAAATGCAGCCCTGCTGGCAGCAGTGGAGGTGGCTGATGACACCAAGGACCCGTCTGATGAATCTTTGCTGTATATCCCCACACGTTTCCATGGTGCCCCTTCAGAAGCTGGGAATACACCAATGAGCTCTTAGCAATGTTGTCATTCCCAACATTATTTTCAAAAGAAATACACAAAAATGCAAAAGGAGAAGAAGAAACACAGTAAGAAATTTATTAACATTCACAGTCACAAGTTTAAGCTGAATGCAGGTAAGCTTGCTCGTTTTTACATTCAAGATTGTCTTGAAATTTACAACCATTAATTCATTTTACATTATTCAGAAACAGTTACATGAAGCCCAAAATCCAGATTTTGCACATTTCAACTGCCTATGTAAAAAATGAAAAAGGACAAGCAGGAAAGCTATTTGCTAATGGGGGGGGGGGCAAAATGCTGCATCTCCAGCAGTGGGCATCATAACTGTGTTGTTCTAACTGAACACCTGAACTATACTGCAGCAGACAAGGGGCAATCACATCTCGGCATTTACAGGTGGTCCCCTTAGCAAGGCTTGAAGAAAAAAAAAAAAAAAAAAAAAAAACGCATTCTGGGGTTTTACGTGCCAAAACTCCAATCTGATTATGAAGCATGTTGTAGTCAGGAGGGGGGGCTTTGACTATGATGCCAATGAAATTTTGGCAATAGAGTTCAGGTTGATGCAATTTTTTCCGCACCAGAGAAGTTTGCAAGGATTTGCCCCCTTTAACGTCCCTTTTAAGTCGAAGGATTGGAACAGGCCATAAAACATCACAATCTGGTCGATAAAAAGACATGCAACCAAGTATGTATTTGCAAACTAGGTGTAGTATACTGGATACCGCTATCTCGTGGCAAGGTGTACATAGGACAGAGTGGATGATTCATTAACACGAGACTGGCAGGAGTACCACCATTCACTCTTGTCATCTGGATTGCCTTACCATTTGGCCAGTCACTGTCGCTCATGTGGCTGTAACCCAATACTCAATGAGACACAGTGACACTTAACCTCCCATGTCATCATAAAAAATATAAAGAGCAATAAATGAAACATTTCGTAACAGAATACTACACAAATGTATTCGCCAGACTTCGGTGACCCTTGCGGTCAAGGAATTTGATTACCTAAGTGACATGTGGGTAACTTAAAGTGAAATGATTAGGTCTTCCTACTTTTTGGCCTTGTTTCCCTTTTTTTTTTGGTTTTTACATGTCTACTCTACCATGCTCTGTTATTGTTTTGTTATTGCCTGGTTTTGCCAATCTACCTTTGCAATTTATTCTTCTTACGTACTGTAGCCTCTAGACAAGTGCGCATGCACACACACACACACACACACACACACACACACACACACACACACACACACACACACACACACACACACACACACACACACACGTGCGCGCGCGAGCATTTCCCTTATGACAGTGCATGACTTATCTGTTTCCTTATATAGATAGCTATGAGTCCATGAGTCTGCACCAACTTGCCTATATTTTAGCCACTCTGCGGCTTAATACTGGATGATGATTATCCCTTTATTTTCTACAACACATATTACAACAACTTTTTTACTGTTCTAATACTTTAGTCCCAATCTTTCAATCACAAAAGTGCCTTCCTATAATTTAACCGTGTAGCTTTGGTGATGTAATCAAATTTATAAAAAAAAATGTCCACTAGCCCTGGTGCCAAGCTAACAAATTCAAAGTCCTTAAGAAGCACTGTTTTGTGCTCATCGCTTACTTTTAAAAAATTTTCCAAGCAGTCGCTCAACAGACAAAGCATTCGTGCATACTGGAATACCGGGAAGGAAATCCCATTTCTGAAGTCAGGTACTTTACTATTTAGACAAGACTTAAAAAAAGAAAAAAAAAAAAAAACACTGCCTAAAATTGTAGATGACTAGCTTAACACCAAAAATACCACTCTTACCGAGATATGAAGGCTAGTAAGTGAAGAAAATGTAAATATATGTCATGATGGCAGCACCATGATCAAATGTACAAAACAGCACCTTGTTGGAGCGCGGGTACTCTGAGGCTCTAAATGTTTCTTTAATCTGCATCCACACTTGCCTCGTCATTGGGCATCTGATGATAAATGCGACAGTCAAGGTTGCACAGCCATAGCCTCTCATTATTGTTTTCATAAATTTTTTTCTCCCCTTTAATGCTGCCAGCGACAAATTTCAGTGCCTGCAGATACCGCAAGAGCAGCTGAATTTTGGCCGCTTGTGTGTTCTTTGCTTCAATCTCTGGCATCTGCAATGCCATAAATTTGTGGTTTGTGCACAAACTGAAACTTCAGACATTAACTACAATTTTCTCCGATAATATGTGTAACTATGTTTTTTTTGCAGGACAAGGCGCAGATAGAATTCCAATACAGCAGATGATTCGTCTAGTCTGGCTCTTTTATAACATCTATTTAGTGGATTGTAACAGGAAGAATTGGCCTTCTGGGGCTTGATTAAAAAAAAAAAAGCACTTACATTTATTGCTGTTGTCCAAAGAGTCTGCTTCATCTGGTGTCCTAGCTCTTGTCCTCAGACCTTCATCACTGGAGAATTCTCCTAAGAGAACACAAACATGAGCGAAACAGCAAGGATCTACTTAAAGGCATATAATGAATCCAAATAAATAAATAAATAAGTGAGCATAAATTATGAGTTGGCTGTCTACTGTGGGGTCAAAACCAGGGTGTCAGACCGAACTGAAACTGAATAGAAACCCAGAGCTGAACCATTATGTTCAGCTGAACCAGAACCGAACCGAACCAATAGCTGATAAATGACCAGTCTTTCACATATAGGGTCACCAGTAGGGACGAAACTTGGGTGCACGGGTACAACGCTGAGACAAGCAACAGTTGTCGCAGTGAACAAGCTAATCTCTCTGCGAGAGAAAAAAGGCTAGGCATGCCTGCAGATTGACAAAGTGAATGCTCATTACCTCTTTTGCTATTCACGGAATCATGCAATGGGAATTTTCCCCAAATGTCGCGACTATTAACAGCTAGCTTTACTGTCAATTTTGACAGCATCTGAGGGAGGCTGTGCGAAGGAAATCAGCCTGACCTGGGGCACCCGAGGAGCTGGATGCTGAAAATATACCTTGTCAATGCACCTTATCATAAATACAGCTTGACAATGAACCTTGTCATAAATCACTCCGCACTGGCAAGTTTCTCGCCTCAAACAACATGGTTTCTACCCAACTCGTCAAATTTGGCTGTCGCTTACTTCACTATTTTTTGAAAATTAAACATTCAGCTCAAAAGTCACCATTTTGACATGATTTCTTAACTAAAGCTTGAATCGCAAAAGGGTGCCCGACTCATTCCGGAAAAGAGACTTCAAGCACATGTTTGCAAAGCGGCAGGAACACTGGAAGTGCTGGATTGCTGTGCAAGGGAACTATTCAAAAGGTGAGAGCATTTGAATGCATGTAAATAAATTAATTTTTTCAAACCGGAGCCAGACTCGAAACTTTTTGATAGCACCTTGTATTCCTGGGAGACACCACTGTTGTTTCAAGGTGTTTTTAAAGCTTCAAAGAAAGGTTGTTTGGGGCTCCTTAAATGATATCGTGCGACACTGTCTTGTCTGATAACTGGTTATACAAATACATGGTGGTGCACAAAATTGTAAGTGCTTCAAAGATTCTGTGAATCGCATAGATTGCTGTTTTGTGACTATGTGTTGGCCATAGCACTACTTTTCATTCACCGAAGCATGATTATTTGGATTTTGTCATGTATATTGGATGTATAATTGTAGATGAACAAATATGATCTGGTTTTTTAAACCTCTCTGGCACTGTCATTCATCTCCATCCTATACCCTCACATCCTTAAGGAAAATACAGAGGCTAGTTTGAGGACATGGTTGCACTTAAGCTGAGGCAAGCTCAGAGAAGAAAAATAACCCATCATGCAGCGGCCGAAATGCCGGATCTTAAAGGAAATTAAACATTCATGCCAAGAAGCATAAGATCACAATGAAACTTCCACTTCTGGGCATGATGTCATACTTTTTTTTTTTCCTTAACAGAAGTTGTCCCCCCAACATACAGATAGAGACTGCTGCAACATGTCGCCATTTTCTAGACATGTGGGCTTCTACAGAAACTTCACAACCAGTTTGCATGTACAGTAAAACCTCAGTGATACGAATCTCAAGGGGCCGGGCAAAATATTCGTATCACCTGAAATTCGTATCACCAAACAAACAAATGAAATCGGTACGTTAAAGAGCCAGAAACTCATTTTTAGAAATTTATTCTCAAGGGAATAAGTCCCGGATGTCCTTCTAGGTTTTCTTCTTCACCAGGTCAGCAGCTAATTCTAGAAGTTGCACGCAAACTTGACAAAACCGGCTTCGTGAGAACGTTGGATACAGCAGAGTGCGAGCCTCATGAGCAGCGAGATGTGGGAGAGACTGCCAGTGCCGGACAGTTTCCACTCTGTACAGTGTGTGCAGTTGCTTCTGTGTTATTGGCAGCCTTCTGCTGGCCTCCCCTGCACTGCAAATATGGGAACGGTCCACCTGCAGACCCACCTCAGCGTGCTCGGCACAGCCTCTTCACCACTTTGCTGCCGGCAGTCGCAGCCGTCGCGGCTCTGTCTTTTGTATCACCCGAATGGGAGCGGGGAAACATTCCGGACATCCAAAATGTTGCTCATAGTAAACAGCGCGCTTCAGCCGGGAAATTGTACGAATTCATATCACCCCGAAATTCGTACCAGCCGTGACTGTGTCACCAAGGTTTCACTGTACCTTGGTACGACACCAATTTTGTATTTTGTTTATTTGGTTCTATTAGACGGCTGCTGACCCCAACACTACAGTATGGTGCAACAATTCCTTGAACATGGAAGAAATAACTAGTTACATCTTCCCTTATTGCAACCTGTTCAAAACTCGCAATAAATGGAGCGCGGCTTCTTGGTATCGAGTTTGTTTATAAGGGTTCCTTTGCCGACAACTTATCAGTTAGCTTAGTGCAGTGCTTAGCCACGGCCGCTCGATCCAAAAGCACAAGGTGCAGCCCGCTGCGTCGCGCCTGAACGGCGTCTCGGGCCTAGTTCTCCGTGCGCCCGCTGCGGCGCCACCGCTCGGGGATGGCTGTTGATAGAGAGCGCCTTCACAGCTGCGTCGGCACGCGCGATCTCCACTCCAGTCAAGGCGTAAATAATGCGTTTTACATTTGGAAATTGCACGAAAAATCTTTTAAGTCGTCATTGGAAGTGCTGGTTATGCCACAAACGCCAACAGATTGTCACAGGGGTGGAAATCTGTTCTAGAATACGCCTGAACGTTATCTGTGACGGTTGCCTGTACGATGCACGACCGGTTGGTGCACTTCCATCGAGAGGTTCTGCTTGAAACAATCTATCAGTACTTTTATTGACTTCTCGTGAACACGTACGCAAAGTAAAAACTTTACATAGGGAGAACTTGTACGTGTTTCCCAAGTAATTCAAACTAACTTAGATGAAATAAAAACGCTTATCATTGCAAATGATCATCAGTAAATTGTTTCTCATGAAAACGAAGCATATTGAGTGATGCTAGAGGCTATGTAAGGAGTGCGTCCCTTTTAATGAAGCTTCAAAAGGCCTCTGCTTCGAACATGCTCATACCTTTTATTTGAGCACGCTTTCCATAAAACACATTCCCGCAGTATTCTTTCATTGTAGGCAGGTTTTTTTCCCCCTGAAGTGGCCACTTGGTTGCCGATAAAAACAGCAGCTTTGTCTAATTTTTCCGCTCTTTGTAATACCTGAACAAAGAACCGAATTTCGTTGTTGTTTTCATAAAGTAAGAGGCGGTTTTTCATTTCGTCCCGTTCGGACTGCAATTTTTTCAACTCTTCTCCTTGACGGGCAACTTTTCTTTTTTTTCAATCTCTTGACTGTTTGCTTTGACTGTTCTAGGACGTCCACAATATCTAATGTAGTTTGGCAGGCCTGGTCAACAGAAAAACTACGTTCAGAGCATGATTCCAAGGCAGTCTCTGGAACTAGAGCTTCCACCTCGTCGCTGAGAAACTGCAAGGCACTTTCTATGTCGGGGCTTTCTCCTGAGCTGCCGTAATTATCGCTTGCCTCAACTACTGTGTGATCAGTCAAGTTTCCTCGATGGCGTTTTTTGGGCTGCACATTCTCTTTTTGCAGGTACTGTAGATATTTGTAAAACACGGTCGGTACCGCATTCGGAAGCAGGAGCCTAAGTTCCGTGTTCGTTTTATAGTCACTTTCTGTAAAGTGCAGGGAACATACCAGAGATCTATCGCTCAGTTCCCACTTGCTTCCTTTTCCCGACACTCCTTGGCGAGGGATATTTTTTAGCCACGCTTCTCGACGCTCCAAGTCGCATGGGTACTCGTGATGTTTCACAGCCGGGTCCTTTTTGGCATTTGTGTCGCAAAGTGGCACACAACAGTTGCGCGGCATCGCGCCACATGAACGAGGCTGGCTACGGCACACACGCACACCGAAGAGCCTTAACAAAGCGCAGCAAGCACAGGCAAACTTGCTCACACACATGCATGCGAGAAAGCACGAGATTAATGCATACCGCACGAGGCAAACACGTTCTGACGCGAACCGACTTGCTCACACACACGCACGCGAAAAAGCACGAGATTAACGCATATTGTACGAGGCAAACACTCTGACGCGAACCAACTTGTTCACACACACGCACGAAAAAAGCACGAGATTAGTACATAGAGCACGAGGCAAACACGTTCTGACGCGAGAACCAACACCCGCTTGCCCCAGCGCGAAGTCGCGAAAGCATCCCCGACCGGTGGCGCCCTCACAAAGAAAAGCGGTCGCAACTGTAAACTCGGCCGAGACGCGCCCGCCTATTGTCCGTGGCGCGACGTAGCTGGCCGCACCTTGCTTTGCATCGAGCGGCCGTGGCTTAGTGCAGTGCTTAGCCTAGAGCAGGCTATACAGCGTGTTGGATAGCCTCATAGAGCAGCACAAAGTCCTTTGAATACACCAATTTAAAACAGCATATAGCACTTCCCTTGGGATTTTTTTTTTTAGCTTAGTGCCCATAGAAAAGAAACCTCCTCACAGTACAGTAGTTCTACTCTCATAATCCATTGTAACCATTTCTCTTCCCTCTTCCCAAAAGGACTGATGCACTGGCAAGAGTCCTCTGGTTTCCTTTTTGCTTAATAAGCATGTTAAACAACAACAAGATGAAATTTTATCCAAATGTACACATTTTTCTGAAAAGTGATGGTACACTAAGGTTTCTTTTTTTCTTCAAATCAATTTGAACCAGAATGAATTGTTCAGAAAGCACCAAACTGGTTCGAACCGCTATAAATTTTGCTCTGGAGCTGAAGCTCGACCGAAACTACCCAAACTGAATCCAAAAGAATTTCGGCTCGACATCCTGGACAAACTTCCAATTTGCCCTCATTTACAGATCTTCCTGCTGTTCCAGAGCTAATCGTAAGACGGAGTTTATAGATTAGTATAATTTAAAGAGACCTTCCCCTCCTGTCCTGTTGGCCTGCAGCTAACGCTCACAATGACCATGGCGCCTTAAGCCTGCATTCTAAGTGGTTATTGTTAACATGTAATGTATGCCTTTTGCACCCACATACATGCATGCATGCACCCACACAGGTATAGGCGTGTGTGCATATGACTATTTGTGAAGCCACTCATGCTGACTTCAGCCGAAGGATTCTGCTTTTAAGCAACAGTGCAAACACAGCCATTGGTAATAGCCAAGTTGACGAATGTAGTAATGACAGCACCACTGCACAAGAACAGTGACAGGACCTTGTTCTTTTGTTTCAAAGTCAGAACACTACATATATTTACGACCTTTTGTACAGTGCATGAGGTCACTGCTTAATGGTAGGCAGATGATGTACGGGCTAGGAAAAGCTATCTTTCTGGCTCAGCACGTCAGTTACAGACCAGCAAACGTGCCAGTAAAAAAAGCAATTTTTAAATTTTTAAATAAAGCAAATCAGATTTCATTGTAAGTTGGATATAAAGCTACCATATTTAGCAAGAGTGCTACCTGAAAATTATGAATGTAAGGACTCACTTTATGTGTATGATTATGTATGACGTTTACAGTTTATATACACAAGATTCAATACAGGGAACAACAAAAAGAATATATTTAATAGGTACCCACTTAAAAGACAGATACGACGGGTCCCTGACTCAGACACCATACAGCCTAAGGTATTGGCTGACTGCTTAAAGGGACACTAAAGGAAAATACTAAGTCCACATGGACTGTTAAAATACCATTCCAGAAACCTCGCAGCACTTGTTTCGTGCCAAGAAAACTTAGTTTATGGGAAAATTGCATCTGAAAGGCCCTTATGTCTTTAGTGCAATTCAAATTGCCCGCCCCAGAGCAGGGAGTGGTGACGTTGCATATGCCATCAATGTCCTTTACTGCTGTCTGAGTGAAATGGCGCCCAAGATACGACGCTACGATTTTCTGCACAAAATGCAAATGTGTGGCCACGGAGAAATTGAGCCAAGGCAGAGAGCTGGATTTGCCACTGTAGCTGCTCTTGGTCGAGTGGCATGGACCATTTGAGAAACCCGCGATATCACATGGATGTGGCATTCTCTGTTACTTGCAGGTTGTGCAACTTTCACGAGCCAGCAAAACTAGCACAGCACTACGCGATAATGAAACTACTGAAACGTGAAAGCACAGGTGGTGAAGAGTAGAGAAAACGAAACCTTTCGACCGCCCGCATGGTTGTCAAGGGTAACGTCAGTGAGTTATTTCTGTCTAAATATAAAATAGAACCGGACAAGTAGCATTTTCTTTCATTTTATAATTCAATACAATAATCTTTTTTATTTTGAGTGGGTGAGTACTGTGACAGAATTATAATGAGGAGTGCCTTTGTCATCGGGCTGGTACTCGAATGTCCCGGGGGAGTCTCTAAGCATGTGCTACATTTACCTCAATTTCTCGATTATGAAAGCTCTGTTCACAATAATATTGACGCTTTAGATATTCTCGAGTACTAATCAATCACTTTAGCTTGACTTAATATATGCCTTTAGTGTCCCTTTAAGCTATGGTGGCTCATTGCATGCCTATTGGTTAGTGCACACTGTGGTCACTTTTTGTTACTTAGTGGCTGACTGTACTGCCTCGACTCGTGGTGCAGCTGATGCCGCACTATGCCACTTAAAGTATTTTGCCTTTTCAGAAAGTGCAGAGGCCGATCCAGCAATGATTCCAGCTATGGCATGAGAGTAGTGATGCTGTAGTGCCCACCCATGCCGCAAACACAGGAATGCCAAGGTCGGCGCTCTCAGCTGGCTGTGAAAGATGAGGAAAATAAAGATGGACGGCGCATGCTCGATGCGGAAGCACAGCAAGGGCAGTTTGGCTCTAGAAGCCTGCTACGTGCTCCTCTAGTTCTGGCGCTCTGCTGTGATCTTTCGGTTCCCAACAGTTGTTACTCCAGCCTACGAGATGACTGACCCAAGCAACCTACCACCCTCGGGTAACCTTTTGCCTGACAGTACTTCACGCCCACGGGACGTGGCAGCTCTCCAGCTCTGCCTGCTCACATTCTGGCACAAGAACCCACAAGTTTGGTTTGCCCAGGTTGAAGCCATCTTCAATCTGCACTACATAACCTTGGAGACTTCTCGGTTTCGCCACTTACTTTGCAACCTGTCTCCTGAGGTGGCTCAAGAGGTGGCGGACATCATCGCTGCACCTTTAGGCGATGCCTCATACCAGCAGCAGAGCATTTTAGACTGCCCCACGGCATCTGGAGATCGGAGATCGCCGCTCTTCCCAGCTGCTCAACAGCATGCGGCAGCTCCCGAGTACAAGAAACGTCAACTCAAATGATGTACTGTTGAGGGAGCTCTTCCTGCAGTGCTTCCTGCAGTCCACCTGCCTTGTCTTGGCTGCTGCAGGGGACTTGACCCTCGACCATCTTGCCCACCTTGCTGATCGAGTCCACAACGCGACTTATCCTTAGATCACTGCCCTCTCTTCAACCACAGAGTCCTCAGTCATGTCCTGCTTAAGAGTCCCACACCGACTGGCACGCTGTTTCCATCGATGCCCTATGGACATTCTCTCCTGATCAGTGCAACTCCTCCTCACGTCCTAGCCACCGTTCATCTTCGCCGACAGTTGCCCGCTCACGCAGTCCTCGAAGCTCGCCTATTTACTGCTATCATCGCACTTTCCAGCACAGCATCCGCCAGTGCAAGTCCCAAAATTGCCGCGTGCCTGGCCACTTGAGGCACTTTGTGTATATCCACAGGTTTCTTTCACACTCAGAAAAACACTTTTATGTAGCAGGTATTGAGCACCAGAAAGCTGTATACGAATTTTTCATGTAGCTCTAGAATTTTCTCACGGACACTTTTCATCTAATCATAATATTTGAGAAGTTGATCAATTAATTAAGACTAATTATGCAATCTGGCAAAATGAAAAAAAATAATTCGGGTATCTCCAAGCGATGCCAAACAACATTACCTTGGTTCTGTCCAGCTATGTGGCATTTGCATATTTTTAAATCTTGGTGCATGACAGTTGAGACACCCTATATTTGCCTTTAGTGTCCCTTTAAGCTACTGGAGTGGCTGTCCTCCCACTAACTTTCTTGGGTACTTGTATATGTGTACAAGGGCCCCGACTTTGGCAGCCGTGGAGCCATGAGGTATCATAGTGTTCAAAGGCCAGATACCTTTTCCCGAGTTACTGTAGTAAGCCACACCTGCAGCTGAAAGGATGTCCCACACCTGCTGTCATGGCCATGGGCGGTGCTGGCTAACATTCATAGGGCTTATATTGTGCACATACACAAATGCCCAAGACAGTCGACAGAAGGTTGGCCGCCATGATAATGGTAAAGCACCGAACGCATAACGCAGATGTGGGTTTGGCTCCCACCTGTGGCAAATTGTCTTTTTGTCATCGTTCATTTCCAATTTCCTTATTACTTACACCTTATAATTAAAATAACACATTAATTTCCCTTATGCTTGCTCTGGCTCCATTGTCTGTTTGCTTTGTCTAGTTGTAACTAACAAAAAAAAACAAGCCTCTCTGTCGCTCTTCTTGTTTAGTGCGTTATGCCACATCCCCGCCAGGTGTGTATCAACGAGGTTCCACTGTATTATATTTAAGTGCAAAGCTGCCTTTACTTCTTTCATCGCCGCAGACCGATATGCATGACTCTATTCCGTGGCATGCCCAATGTCACAAGTACTCCGAGCTTTAGCATTCATTACATGGCATCAAGAGACAAAAGAGCTGGAGTTTTGCATTTCTTGCCACCAGATGTGACCAATGCATGCTTCCTCCTCTGTGCCCTCTCCATGCTTTGGTAGTGCCTAGCTCCACCAAAACAGGCACTTCACATGTCATCCAACTTTACACGTCATTTGGGCGCTGGTGGCAGACAGTGCCATGCTATGTCCTCATGCGCACAATAGGAATCACTGGGCATGCATTTGTGGTTGAGTTGTTTTTGTTCTGCTATTGCTTTGTAGTGTAAGAAAGGAATTTGAATAAAGTACAGCAGAAGATAAATATTCGAAAATGAGCATTCACATGATCTTCAAATGTGTTTCCTTATTCACTAACCGACAACTAATCATGGGTTTGCCAACCTTTTAGCGTCCATGTTCTAGTTAACACTTCCAGTTTCATAAGTAGTATTTAAATTTATTAAATATAGAAAGCTCTCCAAACTGCCCATGTCTTGATTATTTGGGTGTGATTGCCTTCAGATTCTGCTTGTTTAAAATCTAAAAAAATTCTGGCCATAAGGCACTACCATAAATCTCCCCAGGCTTTGCCTTACTTTTTCTGAACAGATTTGCAATCGTTATTCTGCCAAAGGATCCATGGTTGTGAAATTTCCTTATCTTGCATTATATTAATTATCAGGACATTTACAATAATTTGATCTCAGGATTCTATTTCTTGACCAGTCTGGGCTTACTGAAATATGAATGTACTCCAAATGCAATGAGGTTTGAATGTTTGCTGTGCTGCAACTTGCCAATAACCTTCAGGAGGAGGTCACTGCTTGCCATCCTCATTGCTTTATAAGCCTAGGGTAACTGTGTCTGATAAGGATTTTGCAATAAAAAATGGTGGTATGACTTGGGCTATCTTTCTTTGGTGTTAACTGCGTATTACATGGTACTGGAGGAAATGTTTCTTTCTGTGACACAAAGAAGCTGCAGATTTTATTGGTGCGCCCCCTTTTGAGGGTGCAATCAGGGAGTGGAAAAAATTTGGTTGCCATGCATACACAACACTATTATATGTTTGGCAGGCATTCCAGTTGTGCAACATGGAGCCCAACAAGGGAAGACATGACAGGACTTGATATATTTAGCTGTGCACATGCCATTGGTACATGCCCACTGTAACTCAATATCAACGACCTAGTCAGATTGTGTTGCACAAGGTTAACCCTAGCTGTGTGGAAGATAGCAAGTGAACAGAAGGAAGAACAATTCGAAAGTATGAGAGAAGGACAAAGGCTGGACAGGGGGACAGTAAAAGGTGACTATCAATGTCCCAAGGTTGTGTCAGGCCTGTTGTCTAACAAAAGTAAGGGCCAAAACTGTTTGCTGTCTTCGCTGAGAAGTCTTAAAGGGAGCCTGAAATGGTTTTGATGTTCTTGTGCAAACCTACTGAATCGTTAGAACAGGTCCTTCTGATCATTAAGTGATGCATTTAAGCATTCTGCTTAAATTGTTTAATTTATTATAAGGGTTTAAAAATGTGCACTGCTACTGATCGCACCAGTGCTGCTTCCCCGAGTTTTCAGCTGCTCCCTCACAAGTGACGTGAGTTGGGCGAGCTATCCGAATGGCTATCCAGGTTGTGTCATCAATAATTTTTCCAATTTTATGGTGGACGGCGAACAAATGTTTTTAATAGATCAAATGTTGGTTCATTCGTTTCTTTAGAAAAGAAAGCAACAGAAAGAGAATAAACAACAATTTATCATTACACTCAAGCATTTCTGGCACACGGTAAGCTTCGTCTGTTTGTGTTAGAACACTCTCCTTGTTGACGCAAGCTGTGCAGTCAGCGTTGGTCTCGAGCTTTCTTTTCATGAGCATCATGGACCACCATTGTTACGTTGCGGGCTGCAAATCTAGCCATTGGCAACATGTCAAGCTGCGACCTTTGCAGTGCACCGGGCTGTCTGTATCCAACAGGCGCCAGCATTTAAGCATTTGTGGCCGTCACTTCATGCCGGCGGATTACTCATCATCATCATCATCAGCCTGGTTACGCCCACTGCAGGGCAAAGGCCTCTCCCATACTTCTCCAACAACCCCGGTCATGTACTAATTGTGGCCATGTCGCCCCTGCAAACTTCTTAATCTCATCCGCCCACCTAACTTTCTGCCGCCCCCTGCTACGCTTCCCTTCCCTTCCCTTGGCGGATTACTACTACAATAGAAAACTTTAGAGTGTCCCCCCCCCCCTTCTAGTGACGGAGCTGCGCAGGTAGCCGGAACGATACTCTGAGGTGTTTGGGTGGGGGTGTTGGGACTTGAGGTGTGTTTGATGACTGGCGAGGACCAACTGGCTCTGGGTTAACTGGTTTATCCGGTGAATGAGGGAGTGGGTCCTCAAAAAAGGTGGCTTTGAGGCGATCGATAGAGATATTGTCCTGTCGGCAGTTTAAGTCCACAGTGAAATGTTTGTTGGCACAATGAATGACACTGTATGGACCATCGTAAGGGCATTGCAGGGGCTTCCGTACAGAGTCATGGCGGATGAAAACGTAAGAGGACATCACCAGCTCTTTGGGAATATGTGATGCGGTACGGTGCTGGCAGCATGTTTCAGGAGCACAAAGTGTTCAGAATGTAGCCCGCAGCCTGCTGATGTGGTCGGTAAGGCCAGGGCACGGCGATAAAATGGTAGGGTGGAAGAACTCCCCTGGAAGGTGTAGTGGCTCTCCGAAAACCATCTTGGCAGGCATACAGCGCAGATCCTGCTTCAGTGTAGCCAGAAGACTAAGCATAACCAGTGGTAGTGATGTGGACCAGTGAATGGCGCCACGCTGCACTCCGAGTGAGGTCTTGATGGCGCGGTGAAACGTTCAACAAGACCATTGGCGATGGGGTGATATGCCATGGTGCGTATGCGAGAAATGCCTAGGAGGGTCAGCAGGTTATTGAATAATGCCGATTCAAACTGGCATCTTGTATCAGTTGTAATAGTAGATGGTATGCCATATCACAAAACCCAGCCTGTAACGAATGCATTTGCGATGGTTTCAGTATGGATTTCAGGTAGAGGGAAAGCTTCTGGCCATTGGGTAAAGCAATTTATGCAGGTTAGGAGGCAGGAGTTTCCGTTTGATGGTGGCCATGGCCCCAAAATGTCAATGTGTACCTTGTTGAATCGTTCAGATGGTGGAGTAAACGAGCTGAAAGGTGCCCTTGTGTGTCAGTGAACCTTCGGTTGTTAGCATACCAGACTACCATGTGCCCAGGCACGTACGTCCTTGTTGATGACCCGGATTCCAGGGTGGGATAGATTATGAAGGGCATCGGAAACGGTGCGCCAGAAATTAAGTGGGACGGCTGAACTTGGGGTGCACATTGAGACATGAATAGGGACAGCAACAGCACAAGGTGGAAAGTGGACATCAATGCAGATGTAAGGTGCCAGGTTTTCCACAAAGCGCAATTACCTCTGTGTCATCTTGTTGCTGGGCAGCGAGTGCAGAGAAGTTGATGCAAAAAGGTTGTTGTCCGTAGTGCTGGAAGAGGCATGCGTCCACTGCTGCATTGCCCTTTCCGTGCAGGTGCAGTATGTCCATTGTGAATTCCACGATGAAGGCGAGATAGCGTGTTTCCCGTGGTGAAAATTTGGTAGAATTCGACCAAATGGTGAAGGTCAAGGGTTTGTGGTCTGTCTTAACGTGGAACTCTCGACCCTCCAGGACGTGATGTACAGCGATGTACATTTCAAGGAGTTTTCTTACGAATGTGCTGTAGTGGGTCTCTGTGCAGGAGAGCTTCTGAGAAAAGAAGGCAAGGGGCTGCCAGACACTATCCAAACACTGTTGAAGCACCGCTCCCACTGCAGCATCAAACATAGCAGCCATGAGGCAAAGTGGGGCTCCTGGTCTCGAATGGACGAGAAGGATTGCCTGAGACAGCTTGATCTTGATGGTATCAAAAGCGGTTAGTGCTTCTGGGGACCAAGTGAGTTCAGTTGTTTTGGATTTCTTGCTCTAGAGCATGTCTGTTAAGGGCCGAATAAAAGCGGTGCCGTGAGGTATAAAGCTGTTGCAGAAATTTACGAGGCCAAAAAACTCACGCAGTTTATGGATGGAAGATGGCTGAGGAAAATCCGGTATGGCCTGGGCTTTTATCGGCAAGGAACCCTTGTCGACACAGTGACCGATGAAGTCCAACTTGAGCGGGCCAAATTCGCACTTTGCCCTATTGATGATAAGACCGTATTCAGCGGGGCATTGAAAGAGTTGGCCCAGTTGTTGGATGTGTTGTTTTGCATTGCGACTAAGGACAAGCAAATCGTCGATGTACGTGGAACAGAAAGGCAATCCTCTTGTCACTGTGCTGATGAATCGTTGAAAAGCTTGTGCAGCATTGCAAAGGCCGAAAGACATGCGCACATACTCGAAGAGTCCAAATGGCGTGATGATTGCTGTCTTGGGAATATCTGCTGATTCCACAGGAATTTGAGTAAGCCTTCACCAGGTTGATTTTGGAGAATATCGTTGCTCCATGCAGTGGTGCGGAGAAATCTGCAATGTGCAGAAGTGGGCAACGATCTGGCACAGTAGCATTGTTGAGCATATGGTAATCTCCACATGGCCGTCAGTCTGCAGCAGACGCCTTGGGTACCATATGCAGTGGAGATGCACAAGGGCTTGAGGAAGGCCGCACGATCCCAAGATCGAGCGTGTGTTCAAATTCGCTCCGTGCGATCTTTCAGCGATCAGGTGGTAAACGACGAGCTCAAGCGCAGATGGGAGGACTGGTTGTAATGATATGGTGAGTGAAGTCACGTTTGACTGCCTAAAGGAAGTTGGCTGGTCAAAGAAGGGATGGGAATTTCTCAAGAAGTATTATGTAGACTGACTTCGGCAATGCGCTGCTGACCACCGGAAGTGGCACTCACGAGGCAATACCAAGCACAGAAAGGTGTGTCATAGCATCAACGAGGCATTTGCAGTGCATGTCAATTAGGAGAATGTAGTGGCGCAGGAAATCCGCACCCAAGATGGGGTAGGCAACATCAGCAATTAGAAAAATCCATCGCAATGTCCTGCTGAGCCTCATGTTGAGGGACAATACTTGTTCCCCATAGATGGCAATGGGGGTCTTATTGGCAACTTGTAGTCTTGATTAGACTAGCCGATGTGCATCGCAGCTGAGCATGGGATGACACTGACCTCCATACCAGCATCCATGAGAAAATGCAGGCCTGATGTTTTGTCAGTCAAGAAGAATAAGTGGCTGACTTCGGCACGAGCACCACTCGCCACTTATAGTGGTGCTGTGAGGAGTTACCCTGAAAACTACAAAGAGCCGTACACTTTTGCACTGCATTACTGAAGGTACGATGGTACCAGCATTCACCCTGCCGTGAAGAGGATGGTGAGCGGCTGCGCAAGAAAGAATGGCTGTGCGATGAAGAGCACTGGCATCGAGTAGACAGAGTGGTGATCTGGTCTGACAGTTTGTAGATCTCCTCGCGGAATTCATCATGCAGGCTTTGCAGGGAGAGGGAGGGCGGCACAGTGGATGCACCTGAACGTGCAGCGAGCGAAACCACAGGATTTGATGCGTCCGTAATGGAGTCAGCAAGCTGGGAAAGCAGCCGCCAGAACCATTCGGACAGAGGTGGTCAAACATTATAGGAACAATTCCCAAAACTAATCTTGACTGAACGCAGTTGCCTTGTCTCCAAGGAGCTGTTGAAAATGATGTCGGGGCTGCGAAGGTTTGAAAATCCCGAGCTCTTCAGTTTGAAGAAACTGCTGTAGCCGTTGCTGTTCCGACATTGTTGTGTGTTTGGCAAGTTCGCTCGTGAGGATGTCGAAATGGTCTGACGCCGTGGGTTGAAGGATCAGGTCGCGAAGCTCGGTGGCAATTTCGGATGGCAGCGAGGATATGAGATGGTTGAACTTTTGAGTCCTCGACATGACTCGCGCGATGACGAACTGGCTGTTTACTTGGCCGATCCAGAGTTAGAAGTCTGCTGGCCAGTACTGGGGTAACTTCAGCGAAAGAGCAGCCAGATCGCGCTGTGGTGCAGGGGTTGTTCGACCGCCGTCATCCGTGACGATGGTTCTGCGCTGATCATTGGAAGCATTACAGTTGTCAGCCATGTCTGCTGTCTGTGGTCACCAATCTGGTGGCATGCAAAATCAGTGATGATGATAAACAGCAATATATTTTTACTGAGCAGAAGGCTCTAGCAGACTGTCATTCCTTGGCGGATAAATCTCCCAACCACCTCGCGCCGGCCGCTCTTGACAAGAGCCATGCACCTGCTTCGCTTCCAAGGCAACAGCCTGTCTCTAGCCAGCCACCGTTCTCCTCATCTTCCTCGACATCGATGCTGATACAAAGCAATATTAGCTCTGTGTTTGGCTGGGTAAGCTCTGCACCACCAGGTGGCTGCCTCGGGCACACCGCTCACATTTACGCTAAAGGCCCTTCTACACAGCGGTGGTATTATGAGGGGGCTTTAGTCAATGCCTCCACCCATCTGTCAATATGTCCAGCTTGCCTGTGGTTACGGGAATACCGGACAAAATCAGCGCTGCGAAAGAACACTTGTAACGCATGCTGCTTGGATATCTCTCACTGGGAATCGACGGCCAGATGGCTAGCAGAGAGGTTGAAGAGGCTTCGTGCGCTGGATCCAAGACAACTGGAAGTAGACGTCACGACGTCAGATCATGAGGCAGAGTCAGTGAAGGTGGAGCTTAGCTCTGATCACTCAGCGAAAGAGTTGAGGCGAAAAAGCATGGCTAGGGAGGAGGGTAACTTGTAATTGTTCGCAGCTCTGAGATGCTTCACTTAAATTGCGGCACGAATGTTATGCTGTAGCTGCACATTATGCATCTACAAAATTTCTATGAACCGTCTCAGGGATCCTTTTAAAGGGCCCCTTTATCAGGTTTAGCCATTTTTAAGCAAACAAGTGCAGCGTATACATCACATGTTGACAATCGTATCTGCAAAGTCTTACAGCACCATACACCACTAAAACAGCTCAAATTTCAAACCAAATGCCACGTACTCTCCCTCTCGAGGAAGCACTGCTGCCAGCTAGAGAGTCAAGGTAACATGCACAAACGACTCTACATAAAATGCACTGTTAGCAATGTCGTTCACCCCGACACGTGACTTCGGCAAATGATTCAATGCAGAAGGTGCAACGGTACCGCTGTAAATGAACCGTGCAACAAAAAACAAAGGAGGCAAGGCTGGTCACGTGAACCTGAGGTGGTCTTGCGCCTCCATTACAGGAGAAGGTAGAGAAGGAATGTCGTCTGTGAACACTAGTGCAGGCAAAGAGACAGAGTGTCTCTTTGGCAGTCGTGCTCACCTCCTAGTGGTATGGTAACAGGGCATTTCATTTCTTTTATCGCCCCCACTAATAAACTGTTCTGAAAAATTATTTTGGCAAAACGGTCCCTAGGCGGTGTTTTAAAACTTTCAGTGTATAAACAAAATTTGCAATTGCACCTGGTGAGGAGCCCTTTGAAGCTCCAAGCCCTCAGTGTGTTGGCTCAACCAGCAGGATCTGCCTTCCCTGGTGACAGCTAAGCCACAAATGGTTAGATATGGGTGGGTCCAATACATATATGCTGAAGTCTATGGTGTTGCAACACACCTAGCGCTTGTAGAATGCTGACTGCCCTGTGAGGGCAGTGCTGGTGCCATTCAGAGTTACACCGCTGTTTATCAGCAGTCAGCCAACCTCTAGCTGGCCACTGCCAGTCATTTACCTGACAACCGTGATTCCATGGTGCCAACCATTGACTTTGGTCGTGGTTTTGGTGCGACAGGTGGTGGCGGGCGACCACTCTTCAGGGCTGCGACTGTCTTCGGTGAACTACCCGGGGTACTTAGCTGAGGTGAAGAGGGCACATTCTCTGAAGGGCTGATGCAGCTCTTCTCTCGAGGATAATATTCAGTGGGTGACCGCAACGACTCAGCAAGCCCCGTTGGCTTAAGCCGAACTGATGGAAAAGGCCCTGTGTCTTTGGGAGACTCGACAGGACCAGGACCTTTGTCCTCAGAGATCTGAAGATGAAATGGGAACAAGAGTGAAAACAGTTTGCTTCTACAACTCCCATGTACATATCCTGCCAAGCAGTTGCCCTTTCGGCACCAGATTTATAACAGTTAGGGATTAATGAGGCTGCAAGTTTACATACCATAATTGGAAGCTATCCCGTAAATATTCAGCCACTTTATTCTAGGCAAACTGCTGTTTTGTTCACATATACCAGTCATGCACACAGATTGCACATAGAGTCAAACCACAATATAAAGAGCAAAATATAATGAATTATCGAACATAAACAGGGTGTCAAAGTGAAAACATACCAGTTGAGTACAGGTTTGTACTCTAGTTTTGTCGATCTTGTTCCACTAGAGTTCCGGTTTGGAGAAATAGAAAGCTGTACCAGTTCAAAAATTTGTTCATAGTGCCAAAACAGTTCAGTACAGAACAATGGCCCTCGGCAACTCACGTTGTCATGTGACACAGCACATCCAGACTATTAGCAGGTGCAAGTTTTCAGCCAGAGGAACTATAAGATGACCTCACCAGCACATGGACGAGAAAATATTTTACATGGTTTCAAGCATGGAAATTTAATGTTAGATAGCTACAGCAAACAGGTCTGTTTTTTCCTGCTGAAATCCCTGATGCCTGGGTTTTTCTATTTCAATTTTAACGCACATACATATGAAGGAGTGCAATAAATATAGCAAACATGCGTTATGCTGAACTTCAATGGAAAAATTTTGTGTAGGCATGAATCGTTTATTGCATTGTATTGCATGTACGAGGGACGTTATGAAAGTAAGTTTCGTCATTTTTTTTTAAAGAAGAGATAGTACACCAGGTGAAACAAACAATAGCCATAAAAATCCACGGCCGTTGCTGGTTCAACGACGGAAGGAGCGTCATAGGAGGAGGAATGACGCATGCACAGAGCGCAGAAGAAGAGAGAGTAGCAGCAGACCGGCGGGCCTGAGGTTATTCGAGTACAAATGACGATGGCAGACAGACGTGTGCTGACAGCGTCGTTGCCAATGGAAGTGCATGCTGTTATCCAGCATGAATGGGCACCTGTTCCATGCATTGAAAGCCACACTCATAGAACCTCACTTCAAAACAATGCTGAGGTGGAGCAGGTTGTGTAACAATTCCTTGCATTGCAGGGCACCAAATTTCACCAGCGTGGTTTCTTCAAGCTGTTTGCATGCTATGACAAATGTCTCAATGTCAGTGGACACTATGTGGACAAATAGTGCGAGGTGTATATGATGCCATGGTGTACTTGTTTTTGGCAATAATGTTTCCATGTGAAAATAAACTACGAAACTTACTTTCGGAATGTCCCTCGTATTAGCACATATGAATTTCCTAATATTATTAACATATCTAATAAATGTGTAAAATTAGATATTTATTTTGTAAAATAAAAATCTAGTAGTATGGAGTAAATTATGGTGTGGTTTGGTTTTTGTATAAATGAATCAATTTAGCGATAAAACACCAATAGCTAAGCGGCTTCGTGGTTACTTCAACAAGTTAAAGAAAACACGCAACTAATAAATGCCATTACACGTGTGGAGGAATGAAAAGCCATTAGGTTCTCAAGAAAAATCAGGCAAAATATTTTTCAACAAAGAAAGACATCGTTTAATATATAGTGCAATGTCCATGAAGCAAAAAAATTGTGCAGTGCTATCACCATGGGGCAAGAAGGCACATTGCTATAGAAAAATCTCCAAAAACTAAAAGCACACCAATGTACATATTTTACATCTCAGTCACATGCTAAGGAAGATATGCATTCCTTGATGACATTATGGCAGTGCACGCTAATACTTCCTCATAAACAAAACAGGCTGTTGCTTAAGTTTTACAAAGAGCCTTGAATTACACAATCTCTCTATCTACCTACAATGGTGGCACTGAAAATTTTCTGCACACCTTTTTACTTTCTCAGTGGCTTGCATTAGTGACTGCCATGAATTTCAACGAAGTTACAGTGCTGAAGCTGAGCATTAATATGCATACCAGACAGTACTTTTCTTTACCTTCAAAATGATGTTATTCTGCTTAAATGGAGCTATTATGCATGCGCATGGAGTGGTTCACCCCACCGCCATTTGCGACAACATACTTGGCTTTTTGAGACAGCGACATTCACAAGCGGCAGTAGTGATATCTATTGCTCATCTGGATGGCTTGTAGAGTTCCTTCCACAAGGGCATTTTTCTACTCTAGATATCTCTTGGTACATGTGCTTGTAGGGCTTCCTACTTGATGCAGTCTGCTTTCTTCCCCTTTTTAAGACTGGTGCTTAAACTGCCTAAGAAAATGGCTCAAGCACTCAATTCCAACAAAATCGGCAATCCTTTGGAGGCCCTATAAAAATGGTTTTGCTCAGCTAATAGAGAAGAGTACAGAATGAGTGTATCGGCCTAGGTGCCCTTAATTTTTGGCATAATACGTAGCATCTGTGCCAACTTGTGCATACAGCATACAAGCAGTCTTGTAAGTCATAACAAGGAAATGTGAGGCAGGCTCACTGTGGAAGAAAAGCTGTTTCGTGTGGCCTAGTGCATTTTTCTCTATGTGATCCGATATGCTTGAACCGCTTTGTTCTGAACAGGTGACCGTTATTATTGCTCTTGGTTCAGGTGTGCTTAAAGAAATTGTTTCTGGTTCAGTTTTGACCAAAATTTCAGTTTAGGTATGGTTTTGGTTCAGGTTCGACACCCTGGAAACCTGAGTTCATGTCTGAATATTTCTATACAGCTAATTTCACTGTAGAAGGGGGTTTTGCATGAACTGAAGTGCATGAGTGATATTGCATTCTGCCCTATTGCAATGGAGATGTGGCAGGCAAAATTAAACCCATGACGTTGTGCTCAGCAACAGAATTCCATAGCGACTGAGCCAATGCAGCAGGCTGAAATCTAAAATAAGACAAAATCCCACCAGCTTAAATTTAAATTATGGGGTTTTTACGTGCCAAAACCACTTTCTGATTATGAGGCACGCCGTAGTGGAGGACTCCGGAAATTTCGACCACCTGGGGTTCTTTAACGTGCACCTAAATCTAAGCACACGGGTGTTTTCGCATGTCGCCCCCATTGAAATGCGGCCGCCGTGGCCGGGATACGATCCCGCGACCTCGTGCTCAGCAGCCCAACACCATAGCCACTGAGCAACCACGGCGGGTTCCCACCAGCTGTAAGTGACCATCCTATTATGCTTTCATGTCTATGCTGTGTTCTTCACACTGATTATGAATGACATCCAGCTAGTTCAACATATGGTGCATCTGCAATGTGCTGCTATATGAATGCTACCATTATTTTTAATGTCACCAGCATGCTCCATTAATGAATTCACATAATAAGACTGACCTCCATGGCCCCGTAACAGCCAGCTTGTGATATCCACCTGTGAAATGTTTGTTAGTAAGCTCAAGAGCACCAAAAGTGTCTTACCCTAGAATCAACCTGTACTAGATGAAAGCACTGCGGTCTTTTTCGATGTATACACATGAGCAAAACTATATATAGACCATAGGTGCCATGAAAAAATTACATTTCTTTGTGGCCTAGGCATGCAGCTCCGGAATGAAAAGTGCAGCCCTAATTTGGTTGTGTGAACAGTGCAACGAATATGCTGATTTCTGAATAGCCACCTATGCTAAAAGAAGTTCAAAGTCTTCATGATGCCCGTAGGCTGCCCACTTCTGCTTGCATCTGTAGACAGCTTGTCACATATCATTATGTTCATGTGAAAGAATGTGGCATAAAGGTTGACTTTTCTGCATTGTGCAAACATACATGTATCAATTAATGCAGTGAGCAAAGGTGCTATTAAAAAAGTCAGTTTTGCTTGAAAGGTGAAGAAATGATTGCGATAGCGAATTATTGGACAGCTAACGAAGTAAGGTTAGTAGTTTTATCAGGTGCATAAACTGCTGCAAACATTCACTTCACGATGGGTTCAAAGGGTCGCCTACCCTTTGAACCCATCGCAGATTGCCTCCAAGATAAGGCATGGGCAGCTGCGCTCAACTGCCACAGCCGGAGAAGAGGAGGAGATGCGTACTAACGCCCCCCCCCCCCCCCCCCCTCTTGTGCACATGAAAAGACCACGCACCTTCCCCACCTTCCTCCAGTGCACATGCGAGAAGACGCCACCGCATCAAGCCACCATCCTTCTCGGCTCATTTTCGCAAGCTTTCCTGCACACCTACAGCATACAGACTTGGACTCTATATAATGGAACATCATGGCAATGCCTATGGTAGAAATTCGCCTGGGTTGTCTATATAATTGCTATCACAATAAAATCTTGCAATAATTGTTAAGCACCAAGAATCGCCTATCGAAAACACCCATTTCTGGCCTGCCCTAGGAAGATTTTTCAAGCAATAACCGTAGCTCACAATTATCTGTTCACGGCATTTACCCAATTCTAACGTGGCTGTTTCTTTTCCAAGGAAAATTGGGCCAGAAATTGCCTGCGCGAAGCAGCAGCAAGGCAACAAGGAAGGATGCACACATCTGCTTTCAACTTCATGCATATAGCCTTGTGTCAGCATCGGCTGCTGGATCTACGCTGCCCATACCGCATCGCGGAACTTCAGCAAGCGTGTAAACAACAAAGCCACGTGCCCTCAACGTTGTCATCCTTGGAAAGGAGTGTATCATGACGTAACTCAGCTGTGCAGGCACCGGGACTACCTACCTGCAATAAAACCTGAGTGATTCCATCCGGATTGACCCCATGGAAGCAGCGAGGTAACCAGGAAGGACGCATCTTCAAATTGCATCTGCTTTCAATTTCACACAGGTAGGTTGCTCTTCAACCTTGCATTTTACTCGTTTATGTTTTCTTGCCTCGCTGCTGGGAACAAATGTGATCTGTTGTTTTTGTAAACTGTTTTCGTGACACTGCAATATGTCACCTCGCATTGAGGAATTCAAGGAAGAGCTCAGGAAAGAACTTAAAGAATTCTCCAAAGTACAGGCCTGCTAAACGAAGATTTTAGGCTTGAAATGATTAACATAGTTTTGTGCCTATGAACAGATCGCTAAATAAAGGAAAATGAAGGGAAGGAAATTGCTACTGACCACAGTGGCTATCTAGCGCAGCCACATGAACTACCTGAACAGCGGTCAGCAGCAGGGGAGGGGCAGGGGTAAGAGTAGGGGGAGAGATTAGTATAGAGTAAAAATGCACTACTTACAACGGAGCGACTAAGTAAAAAAAAAAAAAAAAAAGAAAAAGGACAGTTTGTCTGTGCAGTGACTCCC
Source organism: Dermacentor andersoni (assembly GCF_023375885.2). Lineage (NCBI taxonomy): Eukaryota > Metazoa > Arthropoda > Arachnida > Ixodida > Ixodidae > Dermacentor > Dermacentor andersoni. The sequence continues at coordinate 112,555,764 of NC_092814.1, read as the reverse complement.
TCGATACAGTTTATCACGGGCACTGTTAGGTCCCATGGAACAGCCAGGTGGCGAGGCCCAACTGCTAGAGAAAGTCACAGTGTGTTTGTAAGCTACCCCGAAACACATGTATGTGTATAGAAATTACAGTTGTTTACACAATTGACACCAGTTTTGTTTCGTCTGTAATACAGTAACAGCTCATTAATTCGGATCTCATGGGACCGGAAAAAATGTCCAAATTATCCGAATGCCGAATTAACGAATGAACAGGAAAAACAACATTAAAATCAAGTTGAAGAAGCATACCTTTATTTACTGAAGTATTTTTTAATAGTCGTCTGCTTTTTTGCGCAGATTCCGGCCGACATCACAATTTTTATTAACTCTTCCAAGTGGCCAACAGCCTGCAAACTGTCGGAAGTGCTCAGGCAAACGTCCTCCAATATCAAAAGCGCCTCCGTGATTTCTTGTGAGGTGCGATGAGGTCGCAGCTGCACCTCCTCGCATGACTCTTCATCTGAATCATGGTCTTCCCGGGCACCTGTGACATCATTAATAATTTCTTCATCGGCCAAGAGACCAGTCGTGGCAACACAATCATCAATCGCGATGTAGTCCTGAAGGGTCATGTCTGTGGGAAGGACCGCATCAAAGGTCAGGCAGTCATCATCGGTCGACTCAGCTGACACCTCGTCAGCTTACTGCCGCGTGCTCGGGCCTCACAAAACCACTGTGCCGAAAACATTGGGCGATGACTTGCGGAGGTGCATTTTTCCATACGTGGGCAATGATGTGCACTGCGCCGAGTAAGTCCACTTCATACAGCTTTCCAACTTCTGAGCATAAGATCATTCGGTGTAGCAGGTGCTTTCGGTACTTCGACTTCACGTAGTGAATGATACTCGGGTCCATCGGCTGAAGGGCATGTGTAGTGTTGGGCGGCAAAAAAACTACCTTGACACTCTTCAGTTCGACTGCACAGTTATGTGCACTGCAGCTGTCAACAACCATAATTACCTTGCGGTCCTTAGACGTGAAGTGCCAGTCTAACTGCTGCAGCCAGCCTCGAAAAATGTCCGAGGTCATCCAAGCCTTCCTGTTCACTCTGTACTCGACAGGAAGTTTTTTGATGTTTTTAAAGCAATGTGGCTTATGCGCCTTCCCGTTGACAAGTGGCAAGCGCTCCGTGCCAGTCATATTGGTGGCAAGAAGCACAGTTATCCTTTGCTTACACTTCTTGCCATCAATGCACCGGTTCCCTTTGAAAGTCACCGTCTTGTCGGGCAGAGCTCTAAAAAATAGAGCAGTTTCGTCTGCATTAAACACGTCACTTGGTTCATATGCAGTGATGTGCTCAAGCAGCTTCAAATTTTTTCACTGCGTGGTCACGCTTTCGTCAACGCTGGCCTTTTCGCCGCACACACTTCTGAAGACGAGTTCGTGTCTCTGCAGAAACCTCGCGAACCACCCTTCTGAAGCTCTGAACGATTCAATGTTCATCATTGCAGCGTACTTCTTGCCTTGTGCCATGAAGAGAGGTCCGCTCAAAGCTGGGGATGAGCTGCGGTTCGCAACCGCTTTCTTGATGCATGAAACTTCTCGCTTTCGAAGGCTTGAAGAATCTGTTGTTAATTTTTCATGTACGTTCTTAACGTGCTCCGCTTCACATTGTACTTGGTCATAACGTGCTATCGCGATTCACCATTCTTCAAAGCCTGCAAAATTTCCACCTTAGTCGCTAAGTTCTTGGCTTCGTACTTCTGCCGCTTTGCCGGCGTTGCCATCATTGTAGCACACGATGGTAGTGGCATGCAAAACACGGTCACAACGACAAAAGAAAACTCCGCAAGACGAGATGATGCCAACTCGACAACACAAGGGAAAATGGCGTCGAAGGCGCAGTGGAGTCAAGAAAGAAGACATCGACGTTCGGTGACGCTGTGATCGCCCCCACTAATTGATGACGATGGAGATGCTTCTCAGGTTTCAGTTTCACTCCAATAGTGCCAGCGCTGCTTTACCACACTTTCCTGTAGCGGCAGCCATCAGCATTTGTCCAAATTTAGCGGTGCGGGACCGAATTATGACAAATTAACGAAGGTTTGGTCTCATAGACTAACATGCACTTTGGCCGGGACCAATAGAGCTATCCGAATTATCCAAATTTCTGAATTAACGGGTGTCAAATTAACGAGCTTTTACTGTATAGCATGGGTGTTGCGCATGTTTCGCGTGACCTGATGCCTATTTCCCTGCATTCAGAAGCCAAGCGCCTTTCCATTACTTCTGTGCTAACAATATGCAGAGCCCTTATGTGTGCCTTGAAGTGCGCCAAAATGGGTGGTTTTTATATAGATGTGCAACGGAAAGGCATTGCATATTGCCAACTAAAACACTATGAGCCTAATGCATTCCAAAACAGATGTTTATCTATGGGGCCCTGCTTTTATTTCCTTTTTTTAAATTGACCTGTTTGCAAACTGCATGAACATGAATGGGGATTAGGGTGACATCAGCCATGTTCTGGCGCAAGAGTGCCGGCTCCTGCAATAGTTGAAACTAAGCAGCGTTGATCTCTAGTACATGAGAAAGAGACCACTTCCAGGAACGCCGACTGATGGATATATAGCCTCTGCCTGCCGCGGAATAGTTTAATGTCCAATTTGTGCGATACAGTTACAGTAATGGCAGCGAGGGATGTCCCCTTCCCTTACAATAACAACAATTCATCATCATGAAGAATACACTAAAAACTCAAGGAAGACGAGCAGAAGCTATCCACAGAAAGGTCGGGGTAAGTGGATGCCTCCAAGAAGCGCCCCTACTCTTGGTCGATGGTCTGCTTCCCTTCTCATGTGCGCGTGACGTTGCCTTCTCCCCTTTCGGAGGACTTGTGTTTCCTATTGTCCCACGAGCCGGCCGAATGGTTTTGGGCACTCGTTGGCATGTCGAAGCATCTGGACAGAGCCGTTGCAACGTTTGTCATCATTATGTGCAGTGCTCGGGCACCACAATAATGACGTGATAATCAGCCAAGATTTTCTGTCTGTACGAGCCACGGACGAAGCGCAGACGGCAGCATTCCAGGACATGAAGTCACGTGATGAAATCAAGATTGTGAAATCTTCAGTAATTGAAATACAAGCTGGTTGTAACAATTCATGATGGTACTGACAGCACCCATGTTCTTTTATTCTGTCCGTGTCTGTGGTTGCGCTACACACATATATGAAACTGCCTGTCACTTCGTGACCCATGCAAGTGGGAACAAATGTTGCCAACCACAGGTAATTGTTCAGAAATTTGAGGCTCCAGTTACATTCAATCATTTTTCTCATTCCTCAATGAGGTATGTATTTATTGTTATTTCCCATTTCATCTGAAACACTTCAGAAAACCTTGTTTTTCAGGCACTCACTTTGCCAGGCGTCTGAAATCCTTGTTGTTACGTGCACTAACTTTTGTCAGTAATTCGTGGAAAACACGAAACAGCACCTTGTCCGAGGAGAACATTGAAATCATAACGTAAGCGTGGCACCTGGGACTTAGGACACAGTGGCTGCATGATCCTGTCCCAATTGTCACCGCCTGCCCATCTACCTGCCGCATTTACTTGAATCTAACGCGCACCTTTTTGCTGATTAAACGGGTCCAAAAATTGCATGCACGTTAGAATCGAGTACAACCCTAAATCCGCGTTACCATATCACCATTCACATTTGAAAAATGGCCGTCTCGTACGCGCTTCTAGCCTAGCTGCCGTAGCTTCCTCCATCTGCATACCTCCATGTTGTACGTGTAACCAGACGCTGCTGTAACCTAGTCTACCGCCTGTCTTCCCGTTTTCTGCATCTACTCCGTCCGCATGGTAGCGCCGACAGCGAAGACATGCCGAGTCCACCATGATGCCACATTTAAAAGGAAAGTTATCATGTGCGCGGAAATGGATGGAAATCGGGCCACATCATGGGTGTTCGGAGTTCCCGAAACTTGCGTGCAGGACTGGGGTAAATAGAAGGAGATTATTTTCGCCGGCAAAGCAACAAGGAAGTGTTTCAGTGGACTGAAGCAGGGCCGTTTCACCGAAATAGAAGAGCTGCTCGCGGAATACATGCAAGAGCAGCGAGTGGCACAGCAGCCTGTGATGACCGATCTGCTCAAAGTACAGGCGATGTATTTAGCCCTACAGAAAGGGTTAATGCGGAGTGACTTCAAAGCGAGCAGGTGCTGGCTATTAATTTTATAAACAGAAAAGGCTTTTCTCTTCGAAGGCGGACAGGGATTTGCCAAAAATTGCCCGAAGAATATGAAGAGAAATCGCAGTTTTCAGTGGTACGTTTTGAAGTTGTGCCATAGAAATGGCTACCACTTCGGACAGATTGGAAATGCCGATCAGAAGCCCCTCTACTTTGACATGCCTGCCACCAAAACTGTTGAAAAGAAGGGGGCGAAGCAAGTGCGTGTTTTGTCTTCCGGCCACGAAAAAACTAGAGCCACTGCAATGCTTTGTTGAACTGCGGATGGGCACAAGCTGCCCCCGTATCTTATCTTCAGCTGAAAGAGGCTCCCGAAAGGAATCGTGCTTCCGAGTGGCATGATTGTGCGCGCAAATGAAAAAGGTTGGATAACCACGCGCTTGTTCGCCGACTGGACTGATAACATTTGGCGGAAGAGACCCGGCGGCAGTTTGGGTCTGCATGGGATGCTTGTGCTCGACGCGTTCAGGTGCCACCTTGACCAGCGCATCAAGGACAAACTGGCTGCATGCAACACCAACCTTGTCATGATACCCGGTGGCATGACATGCAGCTCCAGCCGCTCGATGTTTGTTTCAACAAGCCAGTGAAAGATAGAATTCGGGCACTCTACACCGAATGGCTTGTCAGTGGCTGCCCCGAATTCACGCCTACCAATAAAATGAAGCATGTCTCGTTGCAGGACTTAACTAGATTGGTGAAAGATGCATGGTGCACCATCCCGTCTGCCATGGTTAGCAAGGCCTTTAAAAAGTGCGGGATTTCGAATGCCATGGACGGCACCGAGGATGAAATGCTTTGGTCTGCTGATAGCGATAAGGAGTTGTCTGACAGCGACGACGAGTGATATCTATTGCCCACATGACTTGTATCGGCGCAGTGAAAATCTTGGTGACAAGGTACGCCACTTCCATTTGTATTTTTATTCATCGCAACTTTAGTGTACTGGGAATAAATCTGTTTTTTCTGTATGAGAGAAAATAGTATTTCTATATGAAAGCACGAGATGCACGGTATTGTACTCCCTTTTCTTATTTTTGGGTCATGGAAAACGGGTGTGCGTTACAATAGAGTAAATACGGTACTCCCCCTGCCACATCCCTTTTTTTCTCTAATGATGCCTTGCCATCTCGGCCATAAGGGAGAAGAGAATAGGTTGATTCTGCATTTATGTCCAACAGCATCTTTGTTTTGTCGCGTGCCATTCTCGCGGTTTTATGGAAACTGCCAGTTGCGCCGCAAGTTGTGAAGACCTGAAGGCTGCACTTTTCGAGATAGCAGCGCGTTGCACTACGAAGAATCTAAGCTACGGCGCAATTTTTTTTTTCCTAGGCTTTTACGCTCGCCACCAGTGAACACTTACCGTGACTTTCGTCAGTAAACACTGATTGAAGTAGTTCATACTCACTGTTTGAGCACTTTCCAATCACAATATACCTTCTTTGCATAATGAACACTATATATATATTATATTACATATATACACACATACACACAAGGGTGCCCCACGTAACTTTAGCCAAACTAAAGATATGCAAGTGCCACATAGCTGGACAGAACCAGAGTAACGTTATTTGCCACCGCTTGGAGATGCTCAGATAATTTCTTTTTATTCCGCATAATTACATAATTAGTCATAATTTAACTTCTGAAATATTACAATTTGATAAAAAGTGTAAATGAGAAAACTGTAGAGCAAATGAAAAACTCCCGATACAGCTTTCTGTTGCTCAATAGGTGCTATATAAAAGTGCTTTTCCCAGTGTGAAAGAAGCCCGCGAATACACGCAAGATGCCTCGTGCGGCCAGTCTAGTGACTAGTGATTCAGGTCGGTCACCTTGACCCGATTCGAAAGGGGGCAACTGTAATTGGAACTTCATGGCAGCGTGCACTAAACAACTGCACCTGATTTTATATTCTTGTGCACGTGTCAGCGTTGCCGCAGCTGTCTGTAGTGGCACCCTCGCATGCATTTCTTGTTCAAGCCTTGTTGAAGGGTTTGAAGAAATAAAGGCAGTACAGTGCCGCTAATTTCTCCTTTTACCATCCTGCTTCTTGAGGAGCATAGTAGCACCTGCAACTCAGTTCTACTTCTCACCGCAACGGCGGACACCGATTGCAAAACCTTGCTTCTACCTGCGGCAGCAAACACTGGAACAGTTCGAGATAATACGCCGCAGAAAGCCATTTTGCGCGAGTCATGTAAAGGCGTCAGAGAAGGCAGTGCGGCGCGTTATATTCCTTCCAAAGAAAGAATGAAAGTAAAGCACGGCGGACGCGCGTGCCAGCCCAGCCGCAGCTGCTGCGTAAAACAATGGCCCAGATGCGACGGAGCAGAGAAAATGACGCCCAGTGGACGTTTAATCTATGAGCACCATAACCACGTCAGGCAAAGCTACATGTCAGGCCAGCAGATATGATGGGGTGCGCATGCACACCGCTGCTCTAGCAGCGCTCTCGACAGCAGGCACCGCATCGGTAGACTGCGCGTCGATGCAGTTTGGCACGCACTCCCGTGGTCCGTATACTTTTGCTCACGGGTGTACAACCTAGCCCTCTCAACCGGAACTTTTCTACAAAATATGCAAATTTCAAAAGCTATTGTAATTTTTAAACGCGGAGATAAAAATAACCTGGCCAATTACTGACCAATTTCTCTTCTACCGGTGTTCTCTAAAGGTTTGGAGAAACAGTTACATTCAAGGAACATCACTTTTGTTTTCGCAAAGGTTGATCAAAGGAGCATGCTCTGCTAAAACAAAAAATTATTCTAAAAGCATTTGAGGAAAAACAGTTTGATATTGGAATATGTGTAGACCTTCAAAAGTATTCGACAGTTTGAACCATGACACGTTATTATGAAAACTTGAACTTCGTGGGATAAGAGGAGTACCCTTAAAACTTTTAAGATCATATTTCAAATATAGGAAACAGTGCATTTCTATCAATGACAACCTATCGCCTCTGAAATCGATAAATGCTGGTGTTCCTCAAGGAAGCATTCTTGGACTGCTCTTGTTTGATTTATATGTTAATGATGTCACTAACATTAGCATAACACCAACTTATATAATCTAAGCGGATGACATGACATTTCTAGTTTGCGAGTCCAACATTACACCACTTTAGTTATACACCAATGATTTCTTCCAAGGCCTGCTGACACGGAATAATATAAATTTATTGAAAAACAATACAAGCAAGAATAAAGCAATCCTTTTTAGTCCTAAACAGTCGCAGGTAGTTCTCACAGAACATCTTGTGCTTGACGAAACACCTCTAGAGGTTGTCGACTCCTCAAAAACACTCGGTGTATACTTCCACAGGCATCTGTCTTAGGAAACGCATGTTAAACGCATTATCAACAAACTTTCGAGGACATTTCGAGTCAACATTTTGGCTAGATTAAGTTTTTTATACCACCCAATATCAAATTACTGATTTACAACTCGCTATTTTTGCCCAGCTTAAACTACTGCTTTCTTGTATGGGGCAAAACTGCATCATCCAATTTACATCAATTGAGTGTACTTCAGAAAAAAGCCCTTAGACACAGAGCTGGCATGCCTTTCAATGCACATACAAAGCAACTTTTCAGGCAGTTTAATATAATACCTGTTATCAATCTTCCTATAATATGGCCATACGATGTAAACATAGCATGAATGGTAGGGGAAGACATTATAATGTCGTTATCACACTTGAAGAGTAGGACATCGTTTACAACACAAGCATCAAAGAGTATTGGAAAGTCCTGTTTTGTCCAACGAAATGTGGCGAACAAATGCTTCAAAAGAACATACCTGTACTTCTAAATTTTTTTCATGAAAAAAAGAATGATATCACAACTTTCAGCAAAAACACACTGCGCTCGATCCTTGTGATGTATTCATGATACCACCAATTCTGTAAGGATATGCTTTTCCTTATATGCATTTTATGTGTGTATCCCTGCAATTCTTTGTATTTTCTGTTTCCAACAGAGAATGTGTGAAACAATAGTTCAGAAAGCCTCAAATATTTATATTTTGATAGTGAAATGCATGCTGTTTATGTTTTTAATGCTTCTTGTGCTCACATAACATTTGAAATGTTAGAAGTTGTATAACTGGTTTCTTCTACTGTATGCGTTGTACGTTGGTTCCAAACCTCTGTGAAGTGAAGTAATTTTCACATTTAGTTTGCACTTTCACCCATTCAAAATAGAAATAAATTCAATTTAAATTCAATTCAAATCCAATATGAAAAAAAAAACTGCCTTTGCAGCGTTTGTATGCTTTACCGTACAACACAAGTGCACTGCAGCGAAGCTGACCTCAGAAAACTGGTCGTCATTGTGCAACACCTTTTACTTGCTAAAAACATCTGCGTGCTAGATTTTTACTTTATTTATGAGCTTTAATGTGATTTCAATGTTGGTTTTCTACTTTGGACACATAGACAAAGGGCGCGCGTTTGATTCGGGGGTCGTGTTAGACCCTGGTAAATGCTGCCAAATGAATCGGTGCATGTTTTGGAATTTTTTATCCAATTTGTTTAATTTGACCCGCCAGACAATTTGATCATTTTTGTCGGTCCGGTCAACGTCGAATTAACAGAAGTTGACTGTATCGTATTTCTTTTCCATGTGGTCCTGTAGTCAGTTCAATGTGTGAACAGAAGGTTCACACTCTCTATTCACGCGAATTAATTTGATTACTAGTCTTTTCATTTGTTTTCCTTTCCTGAATACTGGCACACTAAAATGTTGCATCAATTTTGCATTAAAAGCTATATAGAAACATTGCCACAAAAACCTAACACAAAAGCTTTTTGAACATTTGAAATTCTATACACTCGTATATTGCAAGATAATAAAGCAATGTAAAAATGTGTAGCAGTCTAATACATAGTGAAAAGCGAGGCGCACGTATGATAAAGAAGGCGCATATGAGACTTACACTTCCTTTTGTTGGAGCTCCACCAGATGTGCGCTTTCCTTGCAATGCCTTCATTTCAGCCAATATCACTGATCCAGGCCCCACACCAAATTTTTCCATGCCAGAAATCTTTGTGGTTTCAGACACTCTGACTTCAGTGACCATTTCTGTACAAAATAAAAAATGTGAGAAGACAAGCACACCATGAAGTAATGCAATAATGACAAAAATACTTCACAGATGCATGCTCATCTGGGCAACTCATATGTCAAAGACAGCGAAGCTGTACAAGGGAGTTCTGACACGCTTCGGCAGCCTCTGCAAGCTTCGAAAAAGCTTTGCAAAATCTTCACTACTAAATGCGAGGTTTTTGCAGAGACCTGCTTTTTGCTTTTAAAGTCATAAAAGAAACACAAAATGTTCGTCAATTAAGGCTACTCCCAGCTGACTTCCAATGTGGAGATGGCGAAACAAGTTATGAGAAACATTAACGAATTACTAGCTAAAATAAACCGCACAAAAAAGTTATCTATTCGAGTCTAGTATATGCAAGGTAACCTTGATTTTATAACAATTTATAAGTACATTTTACAGCAAATTTGAGGCTTCTATGCAGGCTGTGTTGCTGCTCTTTGATGGACATTTGATACCAACCTCGCCACTGCATGCCAACCTTCATCAATGTCAGCTTTCACTGTTGCCACACACACACAAAAAAAGAAAGAAAGAAAGAAAAGCTGTTGGAGAACTCGCCTTAACAGCTTCACTGTAAAGGAACTCTCTTAATTCTACAATCGTCATGAGCGTTTTGCTACATTCAATAATTGGCTTACAAGTGACTAATTAGTCTTCCTTGGTTAACTCATAAAGGAGGCATCAAAATAAACTTAGGAATAAGCTTTAGAAAAGTTATGAAGAAGAGACAGATAACATAATTTTTCCAAGCATGAAACAACAAACATTAAGTGCAATTTTGGGACGTTATATTTTAAGCTAGCCTCAGAATTATGACTACAAACAACAACCATGATGTGAACAAGATTTAAATAGCTACTGACCTCCATTTTCCTTATCATGGACATCTACATCATGCCTTGATTTGACAGATGAGTAAGCAGAGATGGAAGAAGACATGATGTTGCCGCCAGTGTCTTTTGATTCCTGCTTTGATTTCTGCACAACCACTGACTCCGATGAAGATGATGAAGCTCGGCTGAACAAACTGCTGATGCCCTTCATGAAGCTGCGCTTTTCAGTTTCTTTGTTGTCTGAAGGAGACTTTTCCAGTGGCTTTGATTCAGTAATCAGAATGGAACTGCTTGCAGATGTGCTGCTGTCACTCTTCAGCCTGAGCATAACAAACACAAAGGTTTTGAATAAGAAAAGTAAACCACAAGAAATAGTGAAATCTGCATGCTGCCACTAACACATTTTACACAAACATACTTTAAGCACCTTATCATTTCTGATGCAATCACAAGTGAAACTATGAAGTTATGCTGCTATTCACATGCTAGCCTGGTTCATCTTGCTCCAAAAACCAATTCATGTTTGCTTTGCTTTTACAGAGTGCAACTGTTAAATAGGGCCATCAGAAACATGTCATGTGTGTTTGGGAAAAGTATGATGTTGGCCGGACCTAAAATGCAACAAGAATATGAAACACAGAGCAAGATAAGTCGACCCAACTCAACCCAACACAGCAAGCAAGAAATATGGCAGGTGGACAGCCATGTTAACCATGCAGGAATTACATGGCTCCCAGTGCTTTCATAGATGGTTTTTCATTTCTCACCCTGCATCTTCTGAATCAGGAGAGAGCGTGGGTGTTGAGGTAGATGGATGCCGCTTGAAAAAGCAGTCCAGCCCCTCTGCAAGAGGTGGCTCCCGGCTCTCGGGCGCTTGCAGGCACGGGCGTGTGGGTGCATGTGTCTTAGGCCGCTTGGGTCGGGCCTTTCCCAGGTGCTCCAGCTTTTCGGATGTTGGAGACAAGTTTGGCAGGCTGTCTGCTGTGCAGTAAATGCTCAACAATGGTCACCAGGAACATATACAAATGAAAAATTATGCAGATCCCACGCACAGTGGGAATCGATGTAAGCAAAGCTTTCTGTGCTGGCTGCTTTGATTGACGATAATTAGCGGTGATGCTGACAGCCTAAGCCAAATTTTTTCAATATTTAGTCTAACACGAGAGTGGTGAGTTGGTGTTAAACATTGCCTTGCGTGCACCACTCCTGTTTGTTTGCATAGTACACAGAACACACAGGAAGAGGTGTTTGTTAAGGTGTTATTGTGTGCCATATTTCATAACCTCTGAGAAGGTTGAGCACTGTCATTGCCTCACATGGCACATCGCATCGTGGCAGAAGTATTAAACATGGATTAAGGGGCTGTACGTGCCAAAACAACGATTCGATTATGAGTCACACCGTAGTGGCAGACTCTGGATTAATTTTGACACTGTGGTGACCCAAAATCTAAGTGCACGTGCATTTTCTATTTCACCCGTCAAAATGCGGCTGCTGTGGTCGGGATCAAATCCCCGACCTCAAGCAATGTCATAGCCGCAAAGCTACTGTGGCAGGCACAGATACGTTGACGTGACATGCGACTGCTTCCGTAGTGTCGCCTGGACCCTGCGGTGCACTTTAATTAATGCTCTGCTACTGCATGCCCTGCATAAGTTATCTGCTTGACATATTTGTATGGTGTTTAGTTTTCAGAAATATCAGAAATGTACTGTACCGTACCTTGAACTTAAGTTTATCCAGTTTTCCCGCAACCGCCGTCATGTTAGAGTAGTAGAGTTTCCTTTTCCTTGCCTTCTCACGTCACCTTTTCCCTGTCCTCCGCCCCCTCGTATGGGAATTACCCCTTTTCTCCCCTCATCTCTACAGTTCTTCTGTCGCCTCTGGACTCGCATGTTAGTAGAAAGGTAGGCGCTGCAATTTCTGCAAAGCTCTTGAGAGGGGTCACAAATAATTACAGCTGTCAAGAGGCTAATGTGGCGATGCCTAGGGAGCTCCAGAGGGCATTGGGCACATTCGACACGGTGGGGTACAAATGAGTTTCTTGCGTCGCCTTTCTTCTCTTCCTTGCTCCTGTCATGTATATACACGCTCTGAACAACCCCTCGATGCGGTGTGCCAGACAGCAGCAGCAGCAGCAGTGAGAAAGTCAAAGGAAGAGGCAAAGAAAGCTTCGCTTTAAGAACGGTCAATAGAAAAAGAAGGCTTACACAAGAAAATGAAGTGACGCAAGAACGAAATAATGCATTGACCACCACAAAAGCAGAGATACTACGACAAAAATTTTCTGTTTGCCCTGCCTTCCCTAAATCCAAAAGCACAAATTAAATCCACTTGAAACTACAGTCACCTTCTATTATCTCAACTGAAAAATTCAAAATCAATAGAACTAGGGGTGTGGCAATATCAAAATTTACAAGTATTAATTGAATGCTGAATGATGATAAGCAGATGCATTCATCAAGTTTCTTTAACATGTTGGAAGGTTATAGCTATGTTGCCAACAATAAAATATGGACTAGCAAACCACTGAAGAGCTTGTTCATTTGACCCTTGTTAATTCAGAGAAGTGAATAATTCATACCATCTGTCTTCTGTCTCTCCCCGCCAACATGTGCGCTACTAATAGCATCAAATGCCTGTTAACACAAAGGCATTTCGTCACGTACCAGATGCCACTCGGAGCATTTGTTGTCAAGCAATAAGCTCAGGAGCACAGGACTGCATAAATGATGACAATTGGGCGAGGCAAAAGCTGTGCCAGCACCTAACCAAAATGAAGTAGTGGTGCACTGCTCACATGATCACTGCTTAGAGAAGGCCCATGGAAACACAGTCTTCAATTTTCCATGCTTCTTGTGCTACATGCATGCAGGATTCTTGCGGCACAGCACATGAAGCAGGCCCCTTCTACTGTTTTCCTTCAGTGTGAGATATCTGACCAATTTGCTGTCACAGAAATTCTGCATTGGCAAGAATATAACGCAACCACAAATTCATGGGGGGTGTGAGCGTGAGGAAGGGCCCCTTCAATTCTATCTAAAAAAAATCTGGCAGAGACTCTAAAGACTGCTTATATGTGGGAATGCAAAAGCATTATGGTCGCTTTGGTGAAATTTATTTTTCCGTGCAATCCTTGTCTGCACAATCTCTTGCCTGAACTTTAATTGTGCCTTGGTACGGCCAAATTCAAACACGGCAAGCGTCTGAATGTACTTGCTTGCCCACGAGGATTTCATAACTTGAAGGACTGCTCAGCGACATTCAATAGGACATTATTGTTTTTTATTTTATACACTCAATTTATACACTCATGACGTGGCGCCACCTCCTACCCAATGGCTGTGTCGTCGCGTGCCCAATGACGCACACACTATAGACTAGCCATTTAGTCAGCCAGATGGCTGCGACGTGACGTGTGCAATGATGCACGTGCTAAGCATGCATTTAGTCAACCAAAACCGTGGAGCTGCTGTGGCATCGGGGAAGCGTGCTTGTTTCACACCCCGGAGGCCTGGGTTCGATTCCGACGCAGACCGAAATTTACCCAATATTCTTTTCAAGGCATTAACTTACTTTGTTTACAGGAACCTCTCTGAGAAATTTGTTGTCAATTTGAATATTTTTGATGTGGTTTTACTTTTTACCATCGGTCCTTTTTGGTACCATCATTCAGTCACGCCGCCGACTACAATGGCGGATTTTCACGCGATTGGGCATATAATGCCTTCGCATTAAAAAAAGAACTGATTACAACCGCACTACCAAGGATGTGTAATGCACCAACACTTATTTAGAATAGCACCTTGCAGCCTAGTGCAAAGCATGTAGGCATCATGGTAATGCCCACAGGAGATTGCCCATCACCCATGGGCTCTGCAAAAGCCTGGAGTCCTGCTCAAGCATGTATCATGATAAAGGATCGCCCATTGCTCTGTGTTATAATATGTTATACCAGGAACATGATGTTCAGCACACAGGGCTCAAGGCATGAAACAGGCTGTTGGCTTATTTGCATAGTGAGGCGACATGGATGGGCCTTGATGCAGCAGATTGGGATCATTGGACTTACACAACCAAGAAAACCATTCTTGTTGCAGTTGGTCTCCTTTACACAATCACCCACATTCCTATTCGATGCCCCAAGTTGCACCCTTCGTGTGTGAAAAACCGTGCCCCTTTCCGCCAAGAAGTTGGCTTTCATGCAAGGCTTGGTCGTCTGGCTGCTGAGCTTACCTTACAGGCTAAATTAGGCTGACACCAATGCGGGCTAAGTAGCACAAAATTCAGCGCACGTTCGCAGGTTATATAGAAACAAAAGCAGAAGATTTCGGCACATCATAAGCTGCATTTCAAGAGCTGTTGGGCTTTCATAGGGAGCACAGAAAATTGTCACAAGCGGATTCATTCCCAATTCCTTCAACTTTTCACTGTCATGTTATTCGAAGCTGCAAGATTGAACGGGCCCATTCCTATTTCTTATATTTTATATTTTACTTTTTATTTCTTTCATCCGAGCTGGCTCTTTTTTGATACATCTTCTCAGTGACCACTCAATGTAGACGCTTAAAGCATCAACTGGCACGACCAATTCGGGCCAAATGAGTGAAATAAATGCAGATTGTTCATCCTACTGCCCTCATACAAACATAGACTATGGCTTGACTCGCTGGTGTTCTTAAAATTTTAAATTTGCACTAATGAATTCAAATAAACTTCAATTAGCAAAGCTTGTACTCGGTGTATAACCAATTTATGCCGTTTGTATTTTGGCACACAGTACTAAAAAAAAGAAAAACTGTGCCTTTTTCCCTTCTCAGTGCTAGTTCTTTTTTCTCTTGGAAGGGGCAACAATGCTGCTTACAAAGCCATATGTCTGTCAGTGCCCACAGGGATTTAGATCCTTTGTTAACAAATGATATGGTTATATATGACCTGTGTACCTATGTCTAATTGTCTACATGCCATTCTTGTGTCCCCTTTTTCCCGTTAACATTGTTGTATTGCAGCTGACAAGCCTCAGCGAGAAAAGCACATGGCATGCATGTGTTACACTCAAATTAAATTAAATTTGGGGTTTTACGTACCAAAACCACTTTCTGATTATGAGGCACGCCGTAGTGGAGGACTCTGGAAATTTCGACCACCTGGGGTTCTTTAACGTGCACCTAAATCTAAGCACATGGGTGTTTTCGCATTTCGCCCCCATCGAAATGCGGCTGCCGTGGCCGGGATTTGATCCCGCGACCTCGTGCTCAGCAGCCCAACACCATAGCCACTGAGCAACCACAGGGGGTATGTGTTACACTCAACAGACAGATCAGTGTGCTACATGTGAATGTGCATGCAGGCCTTATAAGGATATTCTGTTATCACATTACTTGGACTTTTAGGCCCAACAGCTCTACAAATTGCCACAAAACAATTTTAAATATGGCGTGAATGCCAACTTTTGGAAAAATCTGTATACATAGAGTAAGCTATTCTCATTTTGGATTTTGTGTATAAATATACATTTTTTTCCCTGTTAATAGTGGCATTTGCAAGGACAAAACAAGTTCACTTTAGGCTGCTAAACAGACCGGTCTGTGCATGAGCCTGAATGACACTCAAAAACTTTGAGCAGGAGGCAGCTATGATATAAGAGTGACGGCCAAATCTAGCAGTGTCTGACCAAAATATGTGGCTAATGAATGGTGATGAGCACCTAATGGCAGATTTGTTTTTTTAAAGAACACATATGGGGCATGTTTTTGCTAGAGTTACTGTATATGCTACCACAGGTAGCAGAGTTGCGCGTAGGTCCGCCATCTTGCCTGGGAAGCAACCAAATCTATGCGGCGAAGCCGCACTCCGTTTTTGCAGGCGGCATGCCTACCGTATCGTCGATCGACAGTTGGTAGTTTTGCATCGCTTTCGTACTGCTTGTCCGCCTAACCGCAAACAAAGCGCATCGAAACAGCTGACTGCATAAGATCGTCAAGAAAAAGGCGCCGAGATCGGTCCCCACCGAAGCTTAGGCCTAGCGTATCCGCCGAGTCCGTCTGCACGCTCTCGGCGCGCCTAGGCTCAGGAATCAAAAAGTCTAACACGGATAAATCATTCTATATTTCAGGTTTCGCATCGGTGTTCTTAAATAAACCATTTTTTTCATGTTTACAGTGCCAGCACAAGTAGCGATGAGCGCCGATGTGACGCGTCATAAACAGAGGTATATATGTGCTGTCGCTGAAGGCTCCCGTCACTAGCCTGCGCTTCTCTAACGAAGATATATGACTAGACAGACGTGTCGACTGAAAGGCATCACTGAACTAAGAAAACGTTGCATATTCTTCGCGTGAAGAACAAGAAACAGCTATCCAAATCAGTAGTAACAGCCCATACAGCGTCCCGGGTCGGCGGTTCATTTAGGACTTTTTTCAAAGTTAAAATGCCAGTCGCAAGTGAAAATCGATGTTGTGGCACTTCCGAGCATTCTACTGAATACAGACAGCAAAATGTTCTTTGTGGTACAGGCGTGTGTTGTATATGCAGGGCGATAGCGCATCTACCATGACTGAGCGAGACATCTCTGTGAAACTAAAACTGCTTCTCGATCCTTGACATGGCATATTATCCATCTGTGTTGCCCTCCTGGCGTGGCGCAGTGGTAAAGTACCGGGCTTGGGATCTGTAGGTCCGACGATCGAAGCCTGGTCGCAGCTTTTTTTTTTTCTTTTTTTATTGCACCAAATCGCTCTATATTGCTTTTTGTATTCCAACAAAATATATACGGTGTGCAGGCACCGCGTGTTTAACGCGCTATAGTTATTTTTCGCACCAATACCCAGTGCCTCCGAGTACGCGCGCCTCCTGCCCAGCATCCAGCGCGCGGCACTGGGCCCATAATCCGGCGCTGCACTGAACACTGGATAATGGGTACTCGGTTTTGCATTAGGGATACCTGCTTATGTGCCAAAGCTCTCAACGTGTAGGCAGTCTAAAACATTACTGGTGAATCAATTACCAACCATTAGTATTTCGACACTGGTACCCCATTAGACTTGCTGTAGAAGCGTACCCACCTACTAGCAGGCACTGGATATCAGCCACACTGGATATCAGCCACACCTGCAAGTACCACTTCATTATGTGCCTTTTCACTGCAGGGATGCCAAAAGTAACCTGTGGGAGTGTAGTGAAAGTTTTTCTCTCGCAGGATTGACATAGCTACATTGACATAGCTATATAGCTAGCTCTCCGCAGCTAGCCCGCACGCGAACAGCGAACGCCAAGGTCGGCCGGATTCGCTTTGAATTTGACTGGCGATAACTTGTGTCAATCCAGTTCGCTGCAGCGGCGGCGTCGGGAAATACAAAAATTGGCCCGAGCATCTGCTTCTCCGCAATCCACGGTTGCTTGACTACCACGTGATGACGCTCTGCCAATAGAGGCGCTAGCGGCGTGATAAAACAGACGCGCAACTCTGCTACCTGTAGTAGCATATACAGTAACTCTAGTTTTTGCAAGCAACATATGCATGCTGGTGTTCACATGGCAAAGCTTCTGTACTAACTTCTTTGTCTTCACTCTTTCTTAGCTTCTACCACACTAAAAGAAACATGAATGAGGAGTGCCACTCGGCATTTACAAGCCAACACTGCTGGAAGACATGCACCAAACGTACAGTGGCCATGCTATGATTGAAGACAAATGAGTGAATTCTGCTAACAACTATGGCACAAATAAATGCAAGTGTCGTCTTTATGCACAAAATGATTGCAGAGCTTATTTTCAGTCAAGATCTCACTTTTGGTGAATGCTAACTAGCCCCTCAGCTACACAGCTGCCGCATGCTCTGCATGCACACCAGGATGTGGTATACTGCACGTGCCTCCAGCTGGCGAGTGTGGCATGTTACATGAGAACGAGCTCCATGTGACCTGGTATCAAGACAGTTTGCTTCAGCTAAAGCAATGCCCCTTTGAGAATAGAGATACTTTACCACCCCGTACAGTACAGGCCTCACTCTTACATCTCAGTGACACTGCTTCATTCATACTTCTCTAGCTCACATGGCTGTACAACTTGGGTTTGGACATTTCAGTCGGGTATTGCATCCCCAATTTATATTGAACTCTTCTTACGTGCTTATTTTTAGCATAACATAATGACTGCAGGTACACACACAATATTTGGCACTGAAAAGACCGATTCAATAAAATTTTTAGTTAAGACTAAGGTACACTATAGTAGTCTAAATTTTCTCTAGTTAATGCTTTTTAGTTTTGTCATTGGCTTGGCTGTTGCTTGCAATAAAAAAAAATTGAACATGCTTAATTAAAAAAATAAACCTGCCACTTGAAAATATGGCCAATAAAACACTAAATAACAATAGGTAAATAATGTTTTGACTGTATGGACTATGAGATTAGTGTTGCATGACCCTTGTGGACCATGCAGTATGGTTAAGTACATGCTCAAAACTCTTTGTTAACTACAATGGTATTAAAAAAAAAATTTTTTTTAAACTGAACTTGCTGCACCTGTCATCCACCACACAGAAGCATGTACCTGCAAAGTAGAGTTAGTGCTGCATGGGCACAATGCACACATAACAGCTTAACGTCTCACTATATAGACAAGTAGAAAGCACAACCAGCATGGCCTTACGGAATAATTCTGTATACAATTTGTTCTATTTCATGAAGTACTTTGTTCGTGGTAAATTTTCCCCAGCTTAATTACATAAAAAAACAGCTTTGGTTTGCAAGCAAACCAAGCTGCTCAGTATGACTGAACCAATGCCTGCTTTTTCCTTTTAAAACTTACTTTCTGAGCCTTTTGGCAAGAGGTCAGGGATGTCATCTGCTGCAATTCCTTCGACACTATCTGAAATGTGGCATCAGCCAATGTCAGCAAACATGCTCACACACACGTGCAAGGAAATTCTAATGTGGTTTTGAAATGGTAGAAGAAATACTATATCAGAAGAAAATGCCATTAAACTGACCTACAACAGACTGTGGCCTCAGTTTCCTGCAGTTAATGCTTTTTCGTTTCATTGGTAACTTGGGTGTCGCCTGCAACAAAAAAAATTGCAAACATTCATAAAAAAAAAATCAACCTGGCCCTTGAAAACTTGACAACACATACAAATTTGTAAGCCACAACAATCCATATTTAATGGAAATAATTGTCATCCACCCAAATGTTGCTCAAAACAACAAAAGAAACTCATATGGTCCTTGCCCTCCAGGGCTCCCTTGTAGCTTTTGTTCAACTCTAGGTTGGATGACAATTCTTCCTTTTCATAATAAGACTTCCTCCACCATGTAGATTTCTGCAGAACTGTTTTGACACATTCAGTATTAGTGTGCTTCAAGCTGTTAATTAACCAAGCTTCACTCTGAGAACTGCTAGCCTCCTGGTTAGCTCAGATGCTACAAGGACTGCCCTAGAAAAGCATTTGCCCCAGGGTTTAAAATTTTTTTGTCAACTGCGAAGCTTTCCAACAAACCTGTATGGGTTTCCTTTGTAGCTTTGTGCTACTCTAAGTTGGAGGACAATTTCTGCTTTTGATATATCTTCCTCCACCTCACGCATTTCTGCAGAACTGATTTGCCAACAATACATTGTTTACTACATTGTGATGCCCATAAAGAAAAGGCAACATTGTTGCTTGATTTGCTAATAACAGCACACTGATTGCTGCACAACAGCATGTGAATATAGATTATTCCAGTGCAGACAAGAAAAAAGGTAGGGTTCCATTAATAGACCATTCATAAACCAACTTCTCCAAGCTATATTTGTTTTTATTGGCTAGAAAACCAGCTAAAAATGTGTGGAATGACTAAACTTATCTATTATACACACACTAGCAAGTATATGCAAGAAATTTCACGCCTGCCCTGTGAAAAAACAATACTTCCTTGTCATCACATGCAAATTCACTTGCTCGAAAAACAAATCAATGGAGACTATCCAAACGCCAGAGTAATTCTAGGACTAAGACACAGTGTTAGCTACTAAAAAGGGCACCAGCTTTGGCACAGCATAGAATAAAAATGTCTTCTATATCACTGCTTGTGAGCAGTTGCCGAAAAAGTCACATTAATGCCACATGTGTACAGTACACTTTTCCATACTTACTAGGTTCAACCAAGCCAACTGCTGCAGTGCAAAGTGGAGAGGAAACCAACAATTGAAATATCAGAACACAGCACAACTAATGTTCAGGCACAAGCAAACCAGCACTATAAATAGCATCATATTAGTAATATGCTGACAGTAATATAGGGCAAACAATTTTAAATGACATTAACACAGATGCAAACCTGGTCATTAATAATGAGACTGCCTAGTACCTCTCAACTAATACAAAAAAAAGAGAGAGAAGGAAGAAACCTTTGTTTGATATTCATTGCCTTCAGTAAAAAGCCCCAAAAACATTTTCATTCAAATATAAATTAGCAGAAAACATTAACAGTTGCTGCAGCAATAACATTGGCTGTTTTCAAGTGCAGCAAGAATGGCAAGCCCCCAGATGTTAAGATATTGACAAGCAAGAGCACTCGGAGAGATACCCCCGATAGAAAATAAGAGGAAACTACAGACAAGCCCTAATGAAACAAGAATAGGAAACAAGAACCATGCATTTCATTTCCCAGCTTTCCAGTGTGACACAGCTGTGATTCATTCCCCTTTGTTTTGTTTGGAAGTAGGTTGAGAAGCATGCAAGATGAATGTATCACAAATACTATTTAAATATACTATTAGGGTACATTAGGCATATATATCGAAATATTGAGAGAAGGTGAGTATCAGTATCTGTTTCAAAGATATAATATTTATGGTATTTGTATCTTAAAATGCCCAACACACTTGCAACTTACTTATATTGAACATGAAAAATAAATCCCTTGAAACATACTGGTCATTTGATATATATTAAAATCTGAGCACCCATACCGTATTTTTGCATATACAACCTGCCACCGCATATAATCTGCACCCCCAAATACAACAGCCCAGAAAAAAAGATAAGAAATCCGCACGTATAATCCGCAGAAGTAACTGCATACAACATTGCTTAAATCATTGAAAAATCAGCCTCCATTCGTGGATGCATGACTTGCCACATCATATCTTCAGCCAGCGGCTCTGCCCCACCAATCTACGGCAATGGTGACAAAGCCAGATGTTATCACAGACGAATAAGTTACATGGTATGCGACGTGAATCGGATCACTTCGAAGCTAGCACTCACACGACAGCGGATAACAGCAGAGACGGAGGAGCCCTCACATCGGCAACAATGACTGAGCAAACGCGATCATGCCGAAAATCCCAATGGTGATTTGGTTCACCGCAACATCAAAAAGCGCTTCACGCATACTGAGAGAGTGCCGCGGGAACGAGTGACATACAAGTTTGCTGGTGCCACATGCACTATTCGCTAACCACTAAACACAAAATGGTGACTCAAAGTGGAGGAGAATGGCTGACCGGGAATGAGGAAAGAAGGAAGCTTCGGCCCGCAGGGGTGAGGAGAAGGTGGGGTTTCCTAGGAGGTAACGAAACTTTGAATGGTGGAGAACCTTGCAATGACCCCCCCCCCCCCCCCCCCCCCCACCTACTATTATATTTAAAAAATTTTGGTACGGCTTACATGGGCAAAAATATGGTAACTCACCCTAGTGTATGCCTTCAGAGCATTTCATTTATCACAAATTTTTCGATCATGTGGTCAAGGATGCTTTGACTGCATGTTCAGACACAACCGGAGAGTGCAATGTGAAGCATAACCCAATAGAGAAGTAGATCTCACTGGGTTGCTGCGCTACTTACACAAGCTGCTGCAAGAGTCGCATCATAATGCTGTGCAGCACTATCACACAGGTCAATTATACTTGTGTATAACCAACTAATCATAAGGGTTTGTCAAACCTAAGTTCGCATATACTGAAATATGTGATATATCAAACCATATTTAATGCACAAACCAGTTAATATTATAATTAAACCAGTTTATATAATAATTGGGTTTAACAGTAGAATTGCTAGAACTGCCTTTTCCTTGTCAGTGTTTCTTTATATAGTTTCATATTTACTGGTACAGCTAATGATGTTAACTAGCCCACCTAGGCCACGATTTTGTAGCAATGCTTTTACCCTATACTAATGCCTTTCGGCGCTTTATGCATTCGTGAGTGGCTGCATTCGACGCTCCGCCCTTCTCACGTACGCAAAAAGAGCGAAAGGCATTGGCATCAGGAAAAGGCATCGCTACGAAATTGCGGCCCTAGATGCCCAGGATTCTCTATGCATTTGCACTTTTCTCCAGTCTTGCACACCACCATTGTCTGTTCATTTAACAGCCTCAAACTACCTTTCAAAGACCGTTCTGAATGCTGCCATTTCATGCCAGCCACTCACTTTTTTTTTTTGCATTTGCTATCCGCACATTTGAAAGAAGAGATTTTTATTTTAAACTGATGCGAGTCGACAACCATGTGCCTGACGTGTGCATGTAGTGACACTAGGTTGCAGGCTCATTGGTCAAGTGTTCAGACACAAAACAGCTACTGAAGGAAGCCTTTTAAGTTACCTGTATGAATTTCACGCTGCAGCACTTCCTGTGTTGCGCTGCCTCCTTGATACAGATACCAGACCTTTTAATTCTGCACAGTGCATGCTTCTTTCATTCCCCTTGAAGGGACATTAAAGAGAAAAATAATTCGAACTGTAATAGTAAATTATGTGTCTACAATACCAAAAAGGCCACTCTTACCATGAGAGGAAGCTTGACAAGGATGATGCAAAAATAAAAGACAGGTGGCAGCACTGCCTTGTAGTTCTGCCACCAACTCACCAAGACTTCACAGATTTTGACAGGGTCAGCATGAGCAGTTAATTTTTATAGCTAAAGATGGACTACATTGTATTAAAAAAAAGTCAAAGACTGAACTGAAAGATTCAAGAACATGTACTCAGCTACAAACTGCCAAATATGAAAGAATACTTTGAAATCCATGGCATCACACTGACATACTGGTGCTGGCAGTTCGGTGTGGAATTCAAAAATATAAATTTCACCTTGATAGTTCTCTCCCAATAATCAACCTACTACTGTGAAATTAACGAAAGTAAAGTTTTGCAAGCATATGAATGAATTCTGGGGTTTCACATGCCAAAACCACAATTTGACTATGAGGCACACTGTAGTGGGGGGGGCTCTAGATTAATTTTGACCACCAGGAGATTTTTAACGTGCCCCCAATGCACAGGCCACTGGCGTTTTTGCATTTTGCCTCCATCGAAATGTAGCTGCTGCGGCCGGGATTTGATCCTGCGACCTTGTGTTTAGCAGCTCAATACTATAGCCGCTAAACCTTTTGCAAGAATACTTGATCTGTCTAAACTGATTTAATGTTTCTTTTAGTATCTTTTAAACTAGCAAATATAATGAAAGCATACCTCAACGTATTTTCTGCATGGGTTGTGGCAATTCTATGCAGTTCTGTTGCCATGCTGTTTTGTCTGTATGCTGCTTTATAATGCATTTGATTGCAGTAAAGAAAACTAACAGCCAACAGAAGTTGCCATTTCACTGCACAAGTTTCAAATTCTGAAGTCTTAGGGTTAAAGTGATGAAGCTCTCAGTATATTGTTCAGTGATGGCACAAAGAAACTGAACAAAATGTTGAAATTTGAACATATGGAGCTGCGCTGCACTGTACCTGTTAGACACAGTAGAACCCAGTTAATTTGATCCCGTTTCGTAAGATTTCCCGGTGCCAATGTCTGCGATTGAGAATGCAAAGAATGACCCAATACAGATAAGCTTCTTTCTCAACTGGTTTATATGTTCCTCAAAAACACAATATTTCGGCGCCAACATTCTGTATATACTATAGCCAAACTGTGAACGAACATAAACATTTTCTTATCCCATGTAAACAAGAAAAGGTGCAAGGCACACACGATCGAGAGCAGTATAAACGCCTACAACGGCAGTTTGCCTGAAGTACTTGCCCATCCATGTCACATGAAAATGCCGCCCTGCAGTACACAGTTTCCTATTCTAGTGCAGTGCAGTCCACTTATGACGATACCACATATAACAATATTTTGGTTATAACAATAAGTTGACTAAAGAGTATCGATTTATGCATTAGAGCTATGACAAAAAAAAACATATGTTATGATATGTTATCCACCGCATATTGGATATAACTATAAAAATTCTGCCTTTTAGGCGGTGATGCAGAATAATCGTGCTATTAGCTTTGCTAAGTTCCCCTTAACCGAGACGGGGCGAAAAGTTTGCCTGTGTGAGTTTGTATCTGCCACCATTACCTCGCAGCATGTCCTGCCAGCGCGCAGATCGCGAAAGCCGCGGAGAGCATCGCAAGTTGGCACGGCGTGCCACAAGATGGCATCAGCTGCTTTGCGTCCACGTCGCCGGCGAGCATACAGAGAGAGAGAGAGAGAGCTAGAAGCGAATTGCGCCTGCACTCCCTTTCTACAGCCTCCCTCTCTTCCTCATGGAGCACGGAAATGCGCCGCGGAAGAAGCGGTTGGTGCGCCGACAAAGCGCAAAGCTGTGTTGCTCGGAACAAAGCTGCAAATTTCGCAAGACTGGAGCAGTCAATGATATTGACGATTCTGAAAATCATAAGTGCCATGATCATGAAGGCTAGAACCAGTGACCATGCCGATGAATGGAAACGGCGGGCTATATGCCCTAGGGCGAAGCCCCCATGTGTGAAAACAACACAGTGGCAGCCACTGACATTGCCAAACTGTGACAGCATGTCACTACTGGCGATAAAATAGCTAGTGCTTCGATGGAGGAGTTTCCGATCGCAGATAGCGCTGCCTCGTTCTGTGAAGAATCTTTGACGGGGTGATCGTGGTCACAACAGACGGCAGCATAGTGCAACGGAGACGGAGGTTGACAATGGCTTGTCTTTGAAACTGATCCCAATGTTGACGCAAAGTGCACTGTCGTCGATAGAGTCGCTCACTGATTTCATGCACCATAAATTATAGCCACCACTGTTCGTGCAGCCACTGGACACGATGTACACCTCGGTTCTGAACCTGAAACTTCCGCAAAAGCAAGTGCAGATTTCCGACTACTTCAGTGCGCCTAATGCTTGACATGCTGTTTAGAGGTAAAAACAAACTTCTTAATTTTCACAGCCTTCTTTCTACAATGTCAATTCTTTATCGTTAGTGGCAAACTTGGTTTTGAAGCTATAAAGGTATGTTTGGCAGCTTCTTCTTCTTTTTTTTTTTTTTTTAACGGCAGTCCAGATATAGCGATAATTGGTTATAACAAGTGGATTTTTCGTTCTTGATATCGCGATAAGTGGATTGCACTGTACCAGCAAATACCATCGCGGGTCGTTGCACTTCGCCATTTACAGCTATCGCCGCCAACTGATTGCGATAAGCATCTTCACCGACCGGTTTCATACTGCGTGTGGCGTTGGAAGTGTACTGCATGCTTTTAATAGGCGATAACGCAAACATGTCGCCATTCCCTGCTGCAGGTAGCGTGAAGTGAGCGTCAATATTTCACTCTGACATCATCATGGCATCGTATCCAGCGTTGCCTACCAGCTCGATTTTGTTTCGGTTTCCCATTACAGTCATCTTTAAACGACAATGCGCATCTCAGGTCGCTCAGGCCAAACAAGCTCGACGCGTGTCAGCATATTGTGCAGCAACAATTCGCGCCGAATGGGCACAATTGAAACTTCCAGCCGAAATGCACCTGAAGAAGTTGTTGACCCAGGCTGAATTCAAGGAGAGCAAACATAAGCTTGCCTAAGCCACAAAAACGAAAATTCGCATCTTGGGCAGCTCGAGCCACACAAGATCGGCATGCGCCGGGGCATCACATGCTGCAACGAATTCGCGCAACGCTAGGGTGGCTAGCAATGTTTCGCTACATGCACATGTCAACTACAGTGTAGTATGCCGAATTTTTAAATGACTTCAGATCGTAGTTTCCCTCATCGGCAATTTTTTTTTCTTGAGTTTTTTTTTTTCTCCGAAACATCTGAACTAGGTTTCACTGTATTTGTGAACGAAATGCTTCTTTTTATCATGCACATTTACTTCTGCCCATTTCGAAAGTACCCACTGAAATTAAATTTTGAAGTTGTCTACTAAGCCAAACAGCAGTCAGCAGCAGGTTGCACCCATTGGCTCATTTTGCCTGCTTGGCAAGAGAGCAGCCACTTTATTAGAGGCTGGATTGCGCAACATTTTGACGACACACACAGAAGAGAAACACACACCACAGAGCGCTACTTGCAACTATTGTTTTATTCCCTTGTCAATGGAATAAATACAGGAAGATACTCAGGGGGGGCGGGGTGGAGCAAAAACCAAATAAACTGAAAAAAAAATTTTTTTACAAACATGGCCATCTACCAATGCCAAGCCGGCTTTGTCGTGTGATCATTTTTTGCTGCACTCGACATCGCAAAAAAGGAACAGGATACAATATTTCAGATTAGCGTGTGAGGAAATCTATTTCCTTTGCACTAAGGGAGACTGATGGCATGCTCACGCATATACATCCCAAACGCGCAATTTCAGCAGCTTCAATTATCTCTCGCGTTATTTGGCTGCCATCTTTGCTCCAAATTTCGCATTTCTTAAAGAATGGCCGACATCCGCAATCTCTACAATGTATCCCAAGGTGTCCGGCGACTGCTTTTGAAATGTTATAATCATGTTCCTTTAATCTTTCGTTCAAACATTGTCCAGTCTGCCCGATGTACTTTCTGCCGCACTGAAGTGGAATAGAATATACCACTCCCTCAGTGCAGTCGACGAACTTTTTTCTGTGTTGTTTTTCACAGCCTCGTTTCTGTGTGGCACCTGGGTTTACCATTGCACACATGCTCAGCAATTTTTCCGGTGAGGAGAACACCACTTTTACATCGCATCTTTTACCAATTTTCGTTACTCGGTGCGCAATCGAATGAATGTATGGCATCACCACTATTTTTTCTCGTGTGCTTGGACTGCAAGGCTCCTTCCCAGATAACGGTGCCCTGGTTCCGATTTCCTTGAGCAAACATTGTATACTAATACATGGAAAGGATAACCTGCCTCCGTGAGCCTGCACGTTTGCTCCTGAAAGCTGTCAGCAATGCTATGATGGCACGATTTTTGCAACGCGTTTCTGTAACATGATTTAACTATGGCTTGTTTTAAGACTTCCGAATGCGCAGATTCAAAGGGCAAAAGATGCTCATTTGCACGCAGTTCATATTGCCAACAATGACTGAAGCCCAGACTTAGTTTTAAGTCAAGAAACCTAATTGATCCACCATCTGGCTCTTCACTTGATCACCAATGGCTCTAGCCCCTCTCTGAAAATTCTTTCTAGGTGTGTCAACGGCGACTGAGTCTTCTTTTCAACATTGTCCACTAAAACTAAATAATCAACAAACCTGAACACATGAGCAACCCATGAATTCATGAAGCACGCCGCTAGGGTTCCGTCAATGGTGGCTAGGAACAGGTCACTCAGAATCGGTGCGATAGACGAACCTATACATATTCCTTGTTTCTGAAGGAAAATGTCTCCATTCCATGATGCATAGGTGGATCTTAAATACAAAGACAACAACTCTAAAAAGGCTTCAACATGTATCTGTGAATCATTTTGAAAGGCAACGTTTCCGTAATTATGCAAAAAGGAGGTGAGGCATGCAGACAGGACACAAGAGTAGAGAAGCGGACAACACGAATGCCGACTATCAACTAACTATCAACTATCAACTAGCCGTAATTGCCAATACATTGTTCAATGCACAGCAAGAGCTCTTTGTAAGGAATAGAGTAAAATAAGTCTTTGACGTCAAAAGAGTAAGCCAAATACCCCTTGTCAGAATTTGCTCGTAGGAATAAAATAGCTTGCTCAGAATTTTTTATTAAAAAGGGGTCGTCAATGCATACACACAAAAATTGCATGACAAAGTTGTGATTTTTGTGGTGAATAAACAAACATTCCATGAAATTACTTGTTGCATAGGTCGAAAGTAAACATAATGGAGGCATCACTGTTACATTAAAGGAATTTAATTAACCCCTTCACCAGAGCTCCGCTTCACATGGGTTCCAACATGTGCGTTGGATCTGCATATTCTTTTGCTCTAGATGTATTACAAGCATGGAATTGTAGCTTTAGACGGTCTTGTGTGCGCTAGTCCAGTTTTATTGTTTTTTCCCTATAAATGCAGAATATATTGTGTTCTACCAACAAATGGCCTCGTCTCAACTGTGCCAACAAATGGCTCAGTCTCAACTGCATAAAAAGAAAGAGACCTAACAGTACTGTGTCACACAGAGGTAGACATGCAGCGCTAAGGTTATTGCTCACTACACAAGCAGAGTTTAAAAAATAGAGCTGCTGCCACAGGGACAACTTAGATGATCTGGTGAGTAACTAAATTGGATTGCTTGTTTTCTAATCTAAACTATTGAAAAGTAAAAAATAAAAACAAAATTGCATCTATACCACAAAAATTTCAATAATAGAGCACATTGTTTGTATATAACCTGGCTGATATGCAGTCTTTGTCAAAGATGTTTTAGAGCCACACAACCTAACCGCACTATTGGGGGCGAGGACTTACGGAGTCGCCATCTGTTGGAAGCGCCGTCCTTGCATAGTATGAGTGAGGGATCAAGCGGCGCACTCATAACAGGTTTGGCTTACGGTGCTCAATAAGAACACCCCGTGGCAGCCCTTCTGGACATTTCTGAAAGTACTCTTAAAACGAGGGAAGTCTTTTACTGTCAAAATAATAATCTTGGGCAAACTGAAAGCACAGAATTGTTTACAGGAGCTATCTCTTTACCGAATATGTACAGTGAACGCCATTGTGTGCGGTCGCCGCGATGGTCTCACGAGGCAGCTTCTTGCGTGAAAGGTAGGCAAACGTTGAGAGCAAAATATGTGAAATATGTTCTTATAATGGGCTGTGTGTATAACCAAATGAAGCCTCAATGCAGCGATTGCACAGGTTCGCAGCGACTGACTGCGCGTCTGCATCCACGCCCACGCACAACATTTTGCTTTCACTGCGTGTGCGTTTTCGCACCGTGCCATGAAGATTAGGCTGCAGAATATGACCATTTGACAGTACACAAGCAACCATTGTTGCGTGGATGTTATCATAGCTGTTCAAAAATAATTTTGTTATAGAGACTTCGATGCCTATGACGACCGTGATGTGCCATCGCGACGATTCAATCATTTTTTTTTTCTATATTCTTGGCTGTCTTAATATTATTTCTCAAGTTGCATCACACTGTATGTTTATCAGTCTTCACAGTGTGCGATTTTCCACTACTTCTTTTTCGTAATCCATAGCATTAATTCATAACACAAACATGACCATATGCCATGCCTTCTTTTAATGTGCTTCTTACCGCTCCCTTTCCATTCGAGTGAACTTGCCAGTATCTAGCATCAACAAGTTCATAGACCAAACCGTCCTGACATTAGCCGGGCAGCGGGCGTGAGCGAGCATCTCAGTGCGCGTTTTCTGCTACTCACCGAACATCGCAGTCCCAGCGCTGTAGCAGAAATCTGCCGCGCGTCTGTGCTTGCTGCATACCAGAGTTGTAGCCGATGGCTGTCCACCGATTCTAAGTTTTGCGAGCCAAGTTTCACGTATCTTCTTGTCCTGCGGCTACGTGTGAATAAGGCTGACATTGGGCTCCATTGCGTACGTCCGGCACTGCAGCACCGAACAGTAGCCTACCATGCTGCAGGCCTCCGAAGGCAGCCACTATCTATTATAGTGCTTTCAAACGTTGCGAAGCAGACACCCAAGGCAAGAAAGCCTCAGCACTTAATCAGAAGTGCAGCGCAGGTGGGACTTTAAACTTTTGTTTTCAGCTCGCTTCGGCGCTTTCAAAGCAGCCTACGCGGCTGTTGTGTCCACGTGATCCCTCATGCCATGTCACGCCGATGATGGCGCCAGCGTTTCCAGTGGTGGAGCTCGCCCCCAATACTGGGACACCTTTAGGACTTCTACTGCTGCAAGGCTACCAATATAGAGGGCAACAATGCATCTCAATGTCTTGAGCTTCAGAGCAAAAGGAATACTAAATGAGCCCTGACACAGGGCCCAGCAACAGATCTTGTCACTCGTGCAGAAGCTTTGGAACATTTTATTAAGACTGCTCACAGTGCTGGGCAGTATCGATGATACATGTATCTTAGATACTATCTTAGATAGTCTTTGGGTATCTTGTATCTGTATCATGATACATCTGGCAAGACATGTACCAGTACTATATATATTTGCGATACATGAAAGAATGTATTGTGTATCTTAAGATACAAGATACTGGCTATAACAACATCACTGTACGAAACTATAAACGTCAGCTGAACTCCGCCCTCAAGCTGATACTGCTGCCACTAAGCCGCCTGAATAAAACTAAAGGCAGCCAGCATTTTTTTTTACCTTTCCACCAGATCCCCCCAGCAAGGGCTGGCGATGTCTGCACACAGCAGACTTTTTTGCTTGATTTTTGTTTTGTTTTTAGCTGCGTTAGTGCCTTGACATTTGCTCGTAGCCACCGTACTGTGTTGCGTACACCAATGCGTGCGGCGTCTTTCACGCAAATTCTGATACCGTTATAGTGTCATCATCGAAGTTTCTCTTTTTTGTTACGGAGTCTCAAGAGGGTTGACTTGCATCTAGTGGCTTTCACAAATCGGTGCTTTTGAAGAATTTCGTGGATGTAAGTTTGACTGTTGTGAACCAAAGCGTGGGTGGCACTGCTTCTGGGAGACGTGCATGAGGTGGTTATTTTCTGTGTGTGATTGTTGCTCGCAATCACCAAAGAAATTTGCAAATGTATTAAAGTATCTCATGATAAAAGTGGAACGTATCGTATCAGATACAATACCGGCGGTAGTATCTTGTATCTGTATCTCAAATACTTGTTGCCCGAGTATCTTGCATCACATCATGATATAATTACGAAGTATCGTTGCCCAGCCCTGAAGTCTGCACACCATGAAGGATGTCCACACATTAAAGGGATACTGAATAAAAAAATTTGTCGCTGAAATTTCTCGCTTCAATGACAGCTATCGCACCAAAAGTGACCAAAACAACACTCTTTCTGAGCAGAAATGAGCGAAAAGTAATTATTTTAATGAATATGTATCAAATTGCCGTACCTAGTGACGTCCTCTGAAGGCTCACTGCTTCCCGCCCATTGCGAGCGATCGCAAAGCCTCGGGGTGTCATTGAAAAGGCAGTGCCTCAAGCCTGACGTTGTGCCGTCTAGTTTCTCGAGGAAGCGTAAGCAACAAGATGTCCGAGGCGTGTTTGAAAAGAGAAGGCGAATATGTGTGGCTCTGCTATCGCAAACACTAGAGACCAGTAAAGGCCAGTAAAGTAGTGCCAAACCACACGCAAGACATACAAGCGCCAGCAACGCGTCCCTACGGCGTCTGTGATTCGCGTGGCCAACGCTGTAATAGACACCGTGGTTGTCTCCACTCTGTACGGAGCGGTGGGTGAGGAGGACATCAAACCACCCTAGCAGCTGCCGGAGAAGAGCGCCGTTTGGCAGGAATTTGTTGTTTATACGACATTCTGAGACAGATATTTGAACAATTCTGCCCGAATGAATTGAAGTTCGCGTAGTCTGCACTGATGACGACAAAAAACCGCCTACAAGGTACTGGTGGTGCCATCTTGCTCTCACCTAGGAAAGGAGCGCGCTGCTGCGATGAAACAATGGGGGAGCGGGCGTGTTAGCTAGCGCAGAAGGAATGTGCTGAACTGAGGTATATGTTACCTGCTCGCCACTTGTGTTCCTTGTAGTTGCCAGTTCTGCAGGCTGTGCATAAAAACTTTGTTCCTCTGCGTTTAGATTAAACAACTTCTTGGTGAAAGTATGGAGGAGACAGAACACGTGCCTCCAGTACCAGTTGCTACCTCTGATGGAGTGTCATCGGAATGCCGTTCGTTCCGGCGGTTGCCAGTCGTTCAGTTGGCCGCTCACTGAAGTCGGAGTTATAATCTCTGGTCATGCCATCACTCTCACTAGAACTTAGCACTGTGCAGGGCGCAACGTGGAAAAAACAAAACAGCGTGCAGCCGGTCAGTTTGCCCCGTCGCTGCTGAAGGTGGATGTGACGTCAGATCCGCCGGCTTGTTGTCGGGAGCGTGTTGCGTGTGACCCGGTGGCCGTTCACAGAGCGTCAAAAATAAAGCCATCCACTCAAAAATAACCCGAATAATGACTATATACAACAGCAATCGTGTCTTAGGAATGCAATTATGGTACTTTTGCAATATTCTTTTATTTTTATTCTGTATCCTTTAAGAAATGTTGCCCTCAATGTTAATCCGCTAGCCCAGAAATTGCTGATATCCATCACACATCCACATTTTTAATAAGCATTGCACCTAGCTTGTAGTAAGCTAGCTGTGCAGCCCCCAAGTAAAAGTAACTTGGTACACACTTAATAGCACAGGCATAATATATGAACACATATAGAAAGATCTCATAGCACAAATGACAACAAGCAAGTCTAGGAGCAGTGTTTCATGGTAAGTGAAGAATTAAAGGGCAGAGGAGACTAGAAGGAGTACGTGACTGCAAGGGTCATAAATACCAATCAGCTTGAGGGCAATTTTCAGTCGTTATTTAGGAAAAGGAGAGAGAGACACGGTAAGTGGGAAAGAAAAAGAGAAGAAGAAATAAAGCACCTGTGGTCAAGAAGCTCCGCCACCAAAGCGGCCAGACCTGGGCAAATCCCTTTGGTCCACCTTTAAAGACAAGCCACCAAAGGCGCATCCATCAAGGGCCTCGTGCTGAATGTACCCAAAGTTGGCCACCATAACAACACAAATAGGGGCGGGCATCTTAGTGCTCACAATCTGCCTCTAATAAAGCTTTTTGATGGGGTAAAGAGCAAGTATAGTAAGCTGACACTACAGGTCAACTTACCAGGGGTGAGTCAGAGCTTTCACTGACACTATCCTGATCACAGTGGGTGTCCCCACTGTGACTGTCTGGTCGCAAGCCACTCCGCAGGACATCTGGTGTCGAGCTACGCTGGCGATTGAGTTTTTCCACCTGCAGGTCAAAAAGATAAGTTCCCAGCTGTTATTCCAGAGTGTTTGCTCACTCGCACAACAGCTCTGAAATGGCAATGAAAGCCTGCACAGGTTGGCTTTGCTATGTGCAACTGTAATACTTGCAGTAATAGGGCATACAAGAACATTCATCTGTTTTATGCCTTGGGAAAACAATAAGGATAATTATCTAGAGAAAAAACAAATATTCTTTGCAGAAAAACCATATCAAATTTGTTTCAGCACAAACTGCAACACAAAATACGGACTATATCATCAGTGAAGCTTGGACTACTGCATATCTTCATTGTAAGAATGATCACTGAAGTAGTGAAGATGAGCTAGAACAGGAGGGCCGCACAGCTATGTGAGTGGCACCCTTTTCTCCCCCCCCCCCCCCCCCTCCTTTGAAATACTTGCCAAGCACTCGTCACATGGGAGAGGGAGCCATGGTCGACATGGCATGCCAATGAGTCTGTGCGCGGGTTACACAATTGAAGGAAACTACGGTTTGCAAAACTGCCTGCTTGAAAGCACAGGCGAGGGTGCTTCTTTTTTATGTCTCTCCCTTGGCATTTGCTTCTTGCGCTCATATTATTAAATGCTGAGCGGGGAAAGTCATACCACACCAGCACCAACTTTCAAGGAAAAGGATGACGAAGGTCGCGTATAGTCAAGCATAATCTTGTTAGCATGCTATTATCCCTTTAAAAGGTCTGTCTGTGCTACTTATTCAATTGCCAATGTTTATATTTTCTGTTGCAGAACTGCAACGTTTAGCACACTCTAAAAAGGAATAGTGAGAGCAGGATGAGTCAGGAAATGGGCAGCAGAACAGAATGGATGCATTATTCACTGTGGCCACAAAGGAGAGGGAGGGGGGGGCAGGCGACAAAAAAAGAAAAAAGAAGTCATTCTTTTTTGGCCAGAGCAACACCAGAAACAGTTCTGAATGGCTACCAGTACAGTTATCAGATGTCTCGGTACTCGTACTATGACTGAAAACCGGGTCTGCACGCATATGTAATTAAAGAATGCATACTATGTCCCGTGACAGTGGTCCTTCCCACTCCTAGTATGCTTCACCACATAGGTGTACAACAGTGAAGCTGATTCAAGAGAACCAGATATTAAGCAACGTGTATTAGACTTTTGCTTCATGTGCACTCCTAAATGCACATCTCGATCTGAAGCGAACTGAGTTATGCCTATCCTGCCTACACACAAATGACGGATTTAAATCAGACTTCGGCTAGCTACCTAATGCATAATGGCAATTATGATGCAACTGTGCTGCACGATTTTTTTTTTAAGCAGTGAAGATGGTGCAATTAGTTGGGAGATATATAGTTGTGTCTCTACAATCGGGAGGATTGGTAAGGAATCTGGGAGTCTCCCGGACAAATCTAGAGAGTTGGCATATATGCAAACCATATTTATTCATTACGAGACGATCACAATTATAAGTCGAATGTGCCAGATAACTACCCTGTGCTTAACGATGCAATCACCAACTTCCTTGGTGATTGGCTGTGGAACAAGTGTCAGCAACTTCATGGAAATGCTCACCTACTACCTAAAATCCACATTCATTTGTCATGACAATAAGCTTTTAATCAAGAAGCAGGGAGTGTGTATAGGTTCATGTTTGGCACCCATACTTAGCGTCATTTTGTTGGCACGCTATGACAGGGGCTTACTCGGTCGCCTACAACTGACGATCGTGAGAATATTTCGCTTTGTTGACGACTTTTTAGTATTTTATCCAGTTGACCCTTGTGACACCAAGTTAACCTCCAAAACAACTATTGACGCCTTCAGTGAGCTAATGAAGGATTTTACATTAACAACGGAAGAGCCCACCAAGGACCGTTTAAGGTTTTTAGACATCGAAATTGTTTTTAAACCTCATTATGTGTGCCAGAGCTACTCGCCTTGCTCAAAGAAAGGG
Source organism: Dermacentor andersoni (assembly GCF_023375885.2). Classification (NCBI taxonomy): domain Eukaryota; kingdom Metazoa; phylum Arthropoda; class Arachnida; order Ixodida; family Ixodidae; genus Dermacentor; species Dermacentor andersoni. The sequence goes on along the minus strand of NC_092814.1, from coordinate 112,520,492 downwards.
CTTCTTCCATTTTCATCTGCACACTCCAAACTCGTAAAATGAGGTATCGCTAAGGCATGTTTGTGAGCTGCTCTCAAACGCTCGTGCGAGTACTCTGTTGAACAGGGCTTTCCAGCGCAAGTCAACAGACTAACATCAGCAGGCTACCCGACCAGTGTGATGTGCAGTGTTGCTGATGGCCTTGTAAAATAGTTAAAAAATGACGGAAAACAAATGATGCAGTCACTGCCTTTGAGGTCTAGGCTTGCCGTCATTCCTTATGTACACCGTGTTTCCCATAACATTAAGAAAATTGTGGCCAAGACAAGAGTGAGGGTGGTGTGCAATGCCCCTAATAAACTGAGCAGGTTGTGCAAAATGTCAACAGGGTGGATACTGTCGCGTGCAAAAGCTGCTATAAGAATCATGTTCACGGCTTCATTGACTGTACAATGCAGGTCATCTATAAATTCCCGCTTGGTTGTAAACGTTGCTATAGACAAGAACGGCACCGCGAGCAGCACTGCTGCGCCGGCGTGAGAGCACCGCATGCGGGGCAAAATTCAACTAGTGGGTGGTTCGCCTCTCCCATCTCTCGTTCGCACCGCCTTGATTGCCTCTTGCACAGTGTGTGTTTGGGCAAGTTTCGTACCGCGCGCTGTGTGTGCCTACGTGCGTGTGCATGTACGTTTTATTAGAAGGATGACGTACACGCTTCTATTTGCCTTTAAGAAGATCGATATGCTTGATGATTATTTTTATGGCTTCAATGTGGCGAAAGGGCAGCGTCTGCTTAGCCATATAAGTGACGCTGAGCAGGTAATTAAATAAGGTAAGGGAAGCGGAGGCGGAAACCTACACCTGCTGGAGGTGAAATCATCGCGCCAGGAGAGAAACGAGCACTGGCGTCTAGGATGAAACTTGGCATGCGAATGTCTATATCAGGCAAACGGGTAGGTGCATTAATGATCACCTACGCGAGCATGCTGCTTTACTAAAAAAAAAAAAAAATAAAATAAATTATGGGGTTTAACGTGCCAAAACCACTTTCTGATTATGAGGCACGCCGTAGTGGAGGACTCCGGAAATTTCGACCACCTGGGGATCTTTAACGTGCACCTAAATCTAAGTACACGGGTGTTTTCGCATTTCGCCCCCATCGAAATGCGGCCGCCATGGCCGGGATTCGATCCCGCAACCTCGTGCTCAGCAGCCCAACACCATAGCCACTGAGCAACCACGGCGGGTGCTGCTTTACTAAAAGGAAACCCATACAGTCATCTGGCTGCCCACTGTAACACGTGTGGTTGCACCCCGATCTTTAAGAAGTGTGAAATAATTGTCAAATATAGTGAAAAGCCTGCGCGGGAAATCTTTGAGGCATTTTGCATATACAAAAGTGCCGACGCGTGTGTCAGTTCTGCGTGCCCCACGCTCTCAACAAAGCAACTGCATTATCTCCATGACCGACGCTTATCCTTCTTATCCTTCTTTTTCTGTTCTTTATGTCACATTCAATGATGTCTTTATATGCTGCTTCTGCAAATAAAGCATTTGGTTGCTAGTCAGCGCTTTGTCCTGTGCTCTTTACTCGCTTGTCCTGTGTTGCGCTGTTCCTGTTTTGATTCAAAATAATATATAATATAGCCAACATCTCTACATCTCAGCTGGCACAAGAAACTGGTCAGCCGACAATAGGCAGAAAACAAAACTTGCTGCTGACCAGCTGACTACTGTGCGGGTTGGTTTCGAAAGTTTCCATTATCCAAATTATTATCTCATTATCTAACATCATCCTCAGGCTCACTGCAAAGCATCCCAATAATTAATTGAGGATGCAGCAAAATAGCGGGAGTGATGCTCGCGCAGGAGCTACATCACTGGACTGCTTGCCATCTTTGCAATCACTGGGCGGGCATGTCTTCCCAATAATTAAAAACTGCGTATGCTAAAGAGAAATACTAAATGAGTTTAGACTGGCACGAAAGTATTCTTTCACTACTCTATGGTCATTCTTTGGTGGAGAAAGGTTGATTATTACTGAAAAAATTTAACTATGAATGTCAAACTTATCGTCTTTGATTTTCACACCAATATCTTAGCACCAGCATGCAAGAAAGACGCCACATATTTCAATGCTACTTTTTCGTATTTGGGCTGTTTTGGGACATGAAATGTTCTAAAAAATTAGGAGGTTGAGTCTTTGGTACATTTATAATGCAATGCAGTCTTTCTTTACAGGTAAGCAACTATCTAGACCCGAATAAATGCTGTCAAAATAAATTACGTCACAACTGGTGCAGAAATTTCACAGTACAACAGCCATAATTAGTTTTGGTGCCATTTCTGCCTTACAAAGCATACTCTCACGGTAAGAGTGCCGGCTTCGCTAGTACATAAGTGCAATTTACTAATGCAGATAAAACTGTTATTCCTCTGTGGCAACCATAAGTACTACCACTCCTCCCCCCCCCCCACGAGGGTGGTAAGTACAGCAGGAAGCAGCATGTTGCAGGTAGCTTTGGTGCCTGGCTCTGATAACACTTTTGTCTGTATATAGTGCCACTGTGGCATTGGCCAAAACACATGTTGCCAGTTGTACACAAGCAGAGCTGCATGCTAATCAACATGTTCTAGTGGCCACTCACAAAGAAAGATGCAAATAAATATACATCATTTGTCAAAAGTACAGATGAACTTTGTTCATGCGTTTTGAAAAAAAGAAAAAAAAAGATACTCACTGGGAAAACGTACAATCCCAAGTAACTAAAAAATTTGACACACAACATTTGTGGACATCTACGTAACGCGAATAGTACTGTACGGGGCTCCGGCGACTCAAGAAGCATTAAGGGCTTCATGTCGCAGAAAATTTGGCGTCTGCATCCGAGAAAATCATCTAAAACGATGCACCCAAAACCACGCAGGCCCTCTGCCTGGTGCATAGACATTACCAAGCAGAAAATTCGTAATGTACGACTTACACACAATTTATAGACATGATAGCATCAGATTGTAATTTGAATATAAAAGAAAACATCATTCTGTTATGCGGAAACTCAAGCGCACGCCCCTTTTCCAGCTGCCATTTGAGGCGTGTCTGAGTAGGAGCGGCATGGCCCGCTCAGTTGGGCAAATAATAAGTAGCAGTATTAGTAAGTACCAGGAAGCTCGCCTTTGTGCACAGCGTTCGCCGACGGGAAACCAAAACGAAATAGAGCTGGTGGGCGACATCAGAATGATGATTTGTTGTGTTTTATGGCGCAAGGGCCAGGTATGGCCAAAGAGCGCCAAGCCAATGGTAATGAGATCAAATTGAAACGTTAAATTACAAGTAATGAATGTTACAGGGCTGTAGAGGGGCCTAAAAGATGGTCACTGCAAAATGGGTAATAGCTACATGTAATAAAACTATGACTATGATTATGAAGTGTGGCAAGCATGCGAAACAGGCATTGCAAAAGAATTACATCGTGATAAAATTGTTCATCTTGATAAAAAATTTTGAAAGAGCACTACTGCCCTAACAGAAACCTTGAAGCGCAAGGACCTGAAGGTGTGTGCTGTCCAGAACTACTATCATAGCAGCATCCTCTAGAAAGAGGATGTGCTACGATACTATTGGGCTATTAACATGCAGAACCACATCACTCAAGAAACCTAGGACAGCTTTGGTGGTAAAAAGCGGTTCCTTACCAAGAAACATACCAGGATGGAGAGGGATACAATACCGGTATGCTAGGGGAAAATGTTTCCTTCTTTCTCTTTCGGCTTCCCGACACTCCACGAGGACGTGGAGGACGGTGAGCCTTTCACCACATCTACCACAGGTAGGAGGTTCGTTGCCAGTAAGCAGAAAATTGTGAGTGCCATATGTGTGTCCTATTCTAAGTCTACAGAATAGGACATCAGTCCGTCTTGTTTTTGTAACGGGGGGCCAGAAACCTATCCTTGGCTTAATCAAGTGGAGCTTATTATTTCTTTCATTGTCCCACATGCGTTGCCAGTAGCTTCACAGTTTCGTTCGCAAAAAAGGCTTGAGGTCTGTGGCAGGAATAGCAGTTGTGGTATTGCCAGCTTGAGGTGTAACTGATGTGGCCATTTGGTCGGCCAGCACATTACCTTCAATGCATCTATGACCAGGGACCCAGCATATTGTCACATGTCTACGAGACGAATAAATATTGCACAAGAGACAGTAAAGCTCAATGAAAACATTATTTTTGTGTTTTCTTAAGGACATCAGTGCTTTTACAACACTTAACGAGTCCGTGAATATTATCGCTTTCTCTAGCTTTAATTTGTGTATGTGCTTCACCGCAGACAGTACTGCGTACGCATCTGCAGTAAAGATGCTTGTATGGAGGTTCAGTACACCTGCTTCAGAGAAAGAGGGTCCAACAGCCGCGTAAGACACACCAACATGCGATTTCGACGCATCGGTGTAGAATTCCGGACAACAGTACTTCAATTGGAGTTCATGGAAATGCATTCTTATTTCGAGCTCTGGTGCGTATTTTGTACCTCTTACAAAAGATATGTCACATTGTATCACCTGCCAATCCCAAGGCGGTAGCTGCTTCGCTGGAGGCATCAAGCGGTGTTCGAAGAGTGGAACATCCATTTCCAGGCTAAGCTCCCTCACACGGAGTGAGAAAGGCTGTCTCACAGAGGGTTGATTACGGAAGAGTGCAGTACACGTCGAATCGTTAATAGTTTCACAGCACGGATGTTCAGGATTAGAGTGCACTTTAAGGAAATATGTGAAGCTGGTGTAAGATCTCTGCAGATTGAGTGGCCACTCATTCGATTCTACATACAAGCTTTGAATGGGGCTAGTTCTGAATGCGCCTGTGGCCAGACGGATACCTAGGTGGTGGACAGGATCCAGCATCTTTAGTGCACTCGGGGCGGCAGAGTTGTACACTATGGCACCATAGTCTAACCGTGATTGAATGAGGCTCTTGTAAATATTCATTATACACTTCCTGTCGCTACCCCATGTTGTGTGTGATAGTATCTTTAGCAAGTTCATAGTTTTTAGACATTTAGTTTTTAGATATTTTATGTGCGAGATGAAAGTAAGCTTAGAGCCAAGTATTACACCTAGAAATTTCTGTTCTTTGTTAACAGGTATTTGTTGTCCACCCAGTTCCATCCACGGGTCTGGAACCAGGCCTCTCTTTCTTGTAAAGAGAACGCATGTACTTTTGTGGGGGTTGACTTTAAATCCATTTTCGTCTGCCCACTTAGATATCTTGTTCAAACTCTGCTGTACTTGTCTTTCGCACACTGCAAGATTACATGATTTAAAACCTATTTGTATGTCATCTACGCACACGGAATAAAATATAGCTGGTGGTAATGAAGCGCGGAGCGTGTTCACCTTAATTATAAAGAGGGTGCAGCTGAGCACACCTCCTTGGGGTGCCCCAGTTTCCTGTATAAATGGATGTGAAAGTACATTCCCGACTTTCACGCGAAATGTACGGTTGGACAAATAGGTTTCTATTAGGGTGAGCATATTGCCACGGATGCCCATTCCCGACAAGTCTCTCAAGATCCCTTAGCGCCACGTTGTGTCATACGCCTTCTCCATATCGAGGAATACGGATAGGAAATATTGTTTATGTAGAAAGGCGTTGCGAATGTTTCTCTCAATGCGCACAAGGTGATCAATTGTGGACCACCCTTCTCTAAAGCCACAATGAAAGGGATCAAGCATTTGGTTTAATTCCAGGAAATGTATGAGTCGCCGATTAATCACTTTCTCAAACAGCTTACAAATGCAACTTGTGAGGGCTATCGGGCGGTAACTTGACGTCAACGAAGGGTCTTTACCTTGCTTCAGAATGGGAATAACAATCGCTTCTCTCCATGCAAGTGGAAGATATCCAGCCGCCCAAATAGTATTAAAAAGTGCAAGTATTGACAGTTTAATGTCAGTGTGTATGTTCTTATGAATGAATGAATGTGTGGTTTTTATTGGCGCAAGGGCCAGGTATGGCCAAAGAGCGCCATGCAAGTGTTAATGATTTCGCAGTGGAGTGATGGGTTCAATGGAGTTGATGTGACGTGGCTATAAAAGGGCCTAAAATATAGTCGCTGTAGAGTGCGTAAAATGTACGTGTAATAAAATTATGGCGATGACAAATGAGCGCATCCTCTGGAAAGAGGATGCGCTACGAATTTATTGGGCTCATAATATGTAGGACAACCTCATTTAAAAAATTGAGGACTACATTGGTGTTGAAAAATGCTGCCTTACCAAGGAACATAGCTGGGTGAAGAGGTACGCAATAACGATATGCAAGAGGAAAATGTTTCTTTCTTTCAGATTCGGCTTTGCGACACTACAAGAGGACGTGGAGGGCGGTCAGCCTCTCACCACATCGACCACAGGTTGGCGGTTCATTTCCAGTAAGCAGAAAATTGTGTGTACCAAATGTGTGCCCTATTCTGAGGCGGCAGAATAGGACATCTGTTCGCGGAGATTTTGTTGGGGAGGGCTAAAAACCTAGCTGTGGCTTTATAACGTGCAGTTTATTGTTTATTTCTGAGTTCCACATGCATTGCCAGTGTTGTCGCAGTTTCTTACGCAAGAAAGGCTTCAAATCTGTGACAGGGACAGCAGCTGTAGAAAAAGTGTTTAGTGATGTGAGTGATGTGGCCGTTTTATCAGCCAGTACATTACCCTCGATACCTCTATGGCCAGGTACCCAGCATATTACTACATGTATATGTGATATATAAATACTGCATAAGAGGGAGTAAAGCTCAATGAAAACAGGATTTTTAAGCTTTTGTAATGAAATTAACGCTTTTACGAGACTTAGCGAGTCTGTGTATACAATTGCTCTGTCGAGTTTTATATTCTGTATATGTCTTACTGCAGACAGTACTGCATAAGCTTCTGCAGTGAAGATACTTGTTTGCGGGTTCAGTAAGTCAGATATAGAAAGAGAGGGACCAACAGCAGCATAAGATACACCAGCATGTGATTTTGACGCGTCTGTGTAAAATTCGGAGCAGCTGTACTTCGATTGAAGTTCACGGAAATGCATAGCGATTTCGATGTCAGGTGCGTGTTTTGTGACCTCTACAAAGGATACATCACAGTCTATCACCTGCCACTCCCAGGGCGGTAATAGCTTAGTTGGAGGCATTAGTCGATGCTCGAGAACAGGGACATCCATTTCCGTGCTAAGTTCTCTTGCACGCAGTGAGAAAGGAAGTCTCATGGAGGGTTTATTATGAAAAAGTGTTTGACACGTTATGTTGCTAACAGTTTTGAAACACGGATGTTCTTTATTGGAGCGCACATTGAGAAAATAGGTAAAGCTGATGTACGTTCTCTGAAAATGTAGTAACCACTCGTCTGACTCTGCATATAGACTTTCCACCGGGCTTGTTCTAAATGCACCAGTGAACAGGCGGATACCTAGATACCTAGAACGGGGTCTAACATTTTAAGTGCACTCGGTGCAGCAGAGTGATATACTACGGCACCATAATCTAACCGTGATCTAACTAGGCTCCTGTAGAGATTCAACAGGCACCTCCTGTCGCTACCCCATGTAGTGTGGGATAGAACTTTAAGTAAGTTCATGGTTTTTAGACATTTTTCTTTAAGATATTTTATATGTGAAATGAAAGTGAGCCTGGAGTCGAGAATAACACCTAGAAATTTGTGGTCTTTCTTGAAGGGAATTTGTTGTCCACCCAGTTCTACACAAGGATCAGGTACCAGGCCTCTCTTTCTTGTGAAGAGAACACAAGAGCTTTTGTGCGGGTTGACTTTAAATCCATTTTGGTCTGCCCACTTGGACACCTTGTTTAAGCCCTGCTGTACCTGTCTTTCACACACTGTAAGGTTGCAAGATTTGAAGCCTATCTGTATATCATCTACGTAGACGGAATAAAACATGGCCGGTGGCAGTGAAGGACGAAGTGTGTTCATTTTAACGATAAAGGGAGTGCAACTGAGTACTCCCCCCTGGGGTACACCTGTTTCCTAAATAAAAGGTTGCGACAATACATTGCCGATTTTCACGCGGAAGCTACGATCTGACAAATAGCTTTCAATTATGTTCAGCATATTTCCACGGATGCCCATCTCCGACAGGTCTCGCAAGATCCCGTAACGCCATGCCGTGTCATACGCTTTTTCCATGTCAAGGAATATCGATAAGAAATACTGTCCATGCATAAATGCATCGCGGATATTTCCTTCAATGCGCACCAGATGATCGGTTGTCGACCGCCCTTCTCTGAAGCCACACTGATAAGAATCGAGCATATTGTTGAGCTCAAGGAAATGTATAAGTCTGCGATTTATCATTTTTTCAAAAATCTTACACATACAATTCAAGGAAGGGTCTTTTCCCTGCTTTAGAACAGGAACCACAATCGCTTCTTTCCATGTGGATGGGAGGTATCCCGAAGCCCAAATAGTGTTGAATAGTGTAAGAAGTGTAACTTGTGCATCAGTATGTAGGTTCCTGATCATGTCATACATGACTCTGTCAGGTCCCGGTGCAGTGCTTTTGCATGTGTTCAAGGCAGCTCTCAACTTGGCAATACTGAAAGGCCGGTTATACGGTTCATTCTGCCTGGATTTTCGTATGATTGGCTTACGCTCTACTATTTCTTTATGTTTAAGAAAGGATTGGGAATAGTGCGTTGAGCTTGACACTCGCTCAAAGTGCTTCCCAAGTGAGTCTGCCTGGTCTTTCAGTGTATCGCCCTGTATGTTTACCAGAGGTAGTGAATATGTTTGTCGCCCTCTTATCCTATTAACCTTGTTCCAGACTTTGGCCTCGTCTGTATAGGAATTTATACTCGATAAAAACTTCTCCCAACTTTGTCTTCTAGCCTGTCAGCGGGTTCTCCTGCCTTGGGACTTTACTTTCTTAAAGTTAATAAGATTCTCCGCAGTGGGAGAGGCGCGTAACAACCCCCACGCTTTGTTCTGTTTTTTACGAGCGATCCTACAATCATCGTTCCACCATGGGACACGCCGTTTGCATGCCAGGCCATTTACTTCTGATATGCACTTTGATGCGGCATCTATTATAAAGGCTGTAAAATAATCAACAGCAGCATCAATTCCTAACGAGGTCATGTCATCCCATGATATACTAGTTAGGGTTCGGAATTTCTCCCAGTCAGCTGTGTCAATCTTCCACCTAGGAGCCTGTGGTGGATATACGTTCTCTGTAGGCGTTCTTAGCAGTATGGGAAAGTGGTCACTTCCGTAAGGATTGTTGATAACTTCCTATTCGAGTTCGGGCAGTATACACGGGGAAACTAGGCTGAGGTCAAGTGAAGAAAATGTTCTCTTTGCGAGAGAATAATTTGTGGGTGTCTTCTTATTCAGCAGACACGCACCAGAAGAGAAAAGGAACTGTTCAACAAGACGACCTCGCGCATTTATACGAGTCGCCCCACATGCAGTTGTGCGCATTGGAATCCTCAAGCACAACGTAAGGTTCTGGCAATTCATCTATGAAGGACTGAAATTCATGTTTAGTTAATTTGTAATGTGGGGGTATGTAGAGTGAGAAGACAGTGATAAGTTTGTTGAGGAGAACAGCATGAACCGCCACTGCTTCAAGGGGCGTTTGTAGCTGCAAACGTTGACACGCTATGCCTTTCTGAATAACAATGGCAACACCGCCCGATGATGCGAGAGCATCATCGCGATCTCTGTGAAACGTAACATACTGTAGGAGGAAATTTGTGTGTTTCGATTTTAAGTGTGTTTCCTGTAGACACAGCACTTTTGGATTGTGTTTGTGGATAAGTTCCTGCACGTCATCAAGGTTTCTAAGAAGACCTCTTACGTTCCATTGAATTATTTGTGTATCCATATTGGAAGTCAATAGGTGCTGTGTGTACAGAAAGTCACATATTAATTAGAGATTTCAGAGATTAGATTACAGAGCTCATTCGAGGCCCTGTAATCGGGGTTTTGCCCTTTCTGGAGCGTTCGAGGGAGCCTCGCCGCTCCTTAGGCGCTTGACGCGCCGTGAGGACAGGTGTAATGACCATTGCCTCTTGTGAGGCGCCGGACACATGCTTTTGCGAGCGAGAAGTTTTCTGTGAGGGTCCTGCCTCGGAAGGCAAGACCCCTGCGCCCACCAGCCCGGAGGTCGATGGGGCTCCCTGAGGGATTTGGCTGCGTCAGCTGTTGCCAGCGCTGGAATGGGCCGGGGAAGTTGGGGCAGCCTCGGCTGCGCCCACCTTCGGGTTCGATGGCCCCGTCTGCTGTGTTGGCGCAGCAGCAATAGCTGCAGCCGCCGAGGGGGCGGATGGCGTCACTGCCGCCTCACTGGGTGTGGGTCGGACAGCCGCCAGAGTCCGTTGTGGCGCTGCCCCCTGACGCGCCAAATCGGCAAAGGTGTGCTTTGGCAGGAAGGATACCCGCCTGCGTGCTTCTTTGAAACGTATGTTTTCTTTTACTTTAATCTTAACTATTTCCTTTTCTTCCTTCCAAGATGGGCACGACCGCGAGTATGCAGCGTGCTCACCTTCACAGTTTATGCAATGGAGAGTTTTCACAAGATTCAGAAGTGTGCTCATTAGCACTGCATTTAGCGCAGGTTTGGCGGCCTCGGCAGCTCTGTGAGCTGTGACCGAAACGCTGGCATTTGAAGCAACGCAGGGGATTAGGGATGTATGGCCGAACACGGAGCTTGATATACCCGGCCTCGATGGACTCGGGCAGGACACTTGTGCCAAAAGTAAGTATCAGACGTTTGGTCTGTATTTCCTTGTTGTCACGCCTCATCTTAATTTGCTTAACGTTGATGACGTTCTGCTCACTGAAGCCCTCCAAGAGCTCAGCCTCAGTCAGCTCCAAGAGATCATCGGAGACTACGCCACGGGTGGTATTCATAGTACGATGCGGAGTTACTGTCACTTTGGCGTCGCCAAATGATACTAGGTTGGGTAGGTTTTCATATTGCTTCAGGTTGCGGAGCTCCAAGAGGAGATCACCGCTTGCCATTCTGGATGCTTTGTAACCTGTACCAAGAACTTGGGTCAGAGACTTGGACACGAGAAATGGTGAGATTGTTCGTATGGGTGTGTTTGGTGTTTCGGAATGGACTACGTGGAAGCGAGGAAAAGTTTCTTTTTGACGGGCGAAAAATTCTAAAACATCATCAGTGCGCCCCCTCTTCAGGGAGTGATCAGGTAGTGGGGGAAAGGAGGTAGCCATAGGAGATTGTAATTTCGGCAGTAACGCCAGCCACCCACCATGGAGTCCTACAAGGGGGCGCTGCAGGGCCTGTGAAACACGGCCTGCAAACGCCAGCTGTACATTACCACTATAACCAAATATGAAATAACCTAGGTTGGTTATTCACACAAGGTTAACCCTTGCTGCCTGGAAAAATTGGAAGTAAAGAGAAGCCAGGAGAAGACAGGAAAGGTGGAAAGTGAGAGAAAGACGAAGGCTGGAGGGAGAGAGAGACAGGAAAAGGCAACTACCGATTTACCCCGGGTGGGTCAGTCCGGGGGTGCCGTCTACGTGAAGCAGAGGTCAAAGAGGTGTGTTGCCTCCGCCGGGGGGCCTTAAAGGTCCAAACACCCGGCATCGGCTCAACCCCCGGGATCCCCCTTTCCCCGGACACGGCTAAGCCGCGCACGGCTACACGCGGGAGGGTCCAACCCTCATGTGCTCGGGTACGTAGTGTCGCAACACACCAAACGCCTGCTGACGCAGACGCCCCTGCGGGCTGTGTACGTTCTTAATCATGTCGTACATTATTCTATTGGGTCCCAGTGCAGAGCTGTTGCATACGGTCAAGGCAGCTCTCAGCTCGGCAATGCAGAAAGGACGGTTGTACGGTGTGTGTTTTGTGGGGATTTCCGCTCAAATGCCTTACGTTCTTCTATTTGTCTGTACTTGTTGAAGGATCTTGAGTAGTGTATGGAGCTTGACACATGCTCAAAGTGCTACCCTAGGGTGTCTGTCTGTTCTTCTAAGGTATTCCCTTGATTGTTCACCAGAGGCAACGGATTTATTTGCTGCCCTTTTACCTTCCTTACGCCATTCCAAACTTTCGCCTCCTGTGTGTACGAAGTTATACCTGAAAGGAACCTTGCCCAGCTTTCTCTCCTCGCCTGACGTCGTATCCGCCTTCCCTGCGATTTTATGTGTTTAAATTCAATTAGATTTTCCGTATTCGGCGATCTGCACAATATTCCCCATGCCTTATTCTGCCTTTTTCGTGCATTTCTACAGTCGTCATTCCACCAGGGAACACGTCTTTTAGGTGAACCACCATTCGATTGCGGGATCAACTTTTCAGCAGCATCATAAATAAAAGCGGTAAAATATGCGACAGCATCGTCTATACTAAAATTGTTTATAAAATCTGGTGATAAATGAGTTGATTCCTTACAATGCTCCCAGTCAGCCGATGCTAATTTCCAAATGGGAAGGCGGGGAGGGTTGTCAAGCTGGGTTATTAAGTTTAATGTTATCGGGAAGTGGTCACTTCCACATGGATCATTCATTACATTCCATTTCCGATGAGGGAGAAGGGAAGCGGAGCCTATTGCTAGGTCAATGGATGAATATGAATTGTGTTGAATGCTGTAATATGTTGGTTTCTACTTATTAAACAGGCAGGTACTAGAGGTCAGAATAAAGTTTTCAATGAGTCAGCCTATTGCGTCGCAACGCGCGTCTCCCCACAGCGTATTGTGGGCATTAAAATCGCCCACAAGTATGTAGGGTTCCGGGAGCTGTTTTATGAGGTCAAAGAAATCGGCTTTTTGGAGGTTATAGCTTGGGGATATATATATCGTACAGACAGTTATCAACTTATTGAAAAGAATCCCTCTAATTAACACTGCCTCGAGGGAAGTTTGTAAGGCTACCTGGCGACAACTACGCACTTGTCTGCAAGGATCGCTTCACCGCCGGACGAGGTGTTAGCCTCAACACGGTCCTTGCGGAAAATGATGTACTGTCGGAGGAAGTTTGTGTGTTGTGGTTTTAGGTGTGTTTCCTGTAGACACAGCACTTTTGGATTGTGTTTGTGGATAAGCTCTTGCACATCATCAAGGTTCCTAAGAAGACCTCTGATGTTCCATTGAATTATTTGTGTATCCATATTGGAAGTCAATAGGTGCTGTGTGTACAGAAACAGAAGTAGTGATTATGGAAATTACAGAGATTAAATTACAGAGCCCTTTTGAGGCCCTGTAATCGGGGTTTTGCCCTTGCTGGAGCGTTCGAGGGAGCCTCGCCGCTCCTTAGGCCGTTTGGTGCGCCTTCAGGACAGGTGTAGTGTCCATTGCCTCTAGTGAGGCTCCGGACACGTGCTCTTGCGAGCAAGAGGTTACCAGAGAGAGTCCCGCCTTGGAGGGCAAGACCCCTGCGCCCACCAGCCCGGAGGTCGATGGGGCTCCCTGAAGGATTTGGCTGCGCCGGCTGTTGCCAGCGCTGGAAGAGGCCGGGGAGGCCGGGGCAGCCTCGGCTGCGCCAACCTTCGGGGTCGATGATCGCTCATTCTGGGTTGACGGAGCAGCGCTAGCTGCAACCACCGCGGGGGCAGATGGCGTAGCTGCCGACTCACTGCTTGTGGGTCGGACAGCCGCCGGAGGCCGTTGTGACGCTGCCCCCTTACGCGTCACTTCGGCAAAGCTTTTCTTTGGCAGGTATGCTACCAGCCTGCGTGCCTCCTTGAATGAGATATTTTCTTTCACTTTGATCGTTACGATTTCTTTTTCTTTCTTCCAGGATGGGCACGACCACGAGTACGCGGCGTGCTCCCCATCACAGTTTACACAGTGGAGAGCGTTCTCACAAGTTTCAGTGGTGTGTTCTTTGGCACTTAATTTAGCAGAAGTTTGGCGGCCTCGGCAGCTCTGCGAGCTGTGGCCGAAGCGCTGGCATTTGAAACAACGGAGTGGGTTTGGCACGTACGGCCTAACACGGAGCTTGATATACCCGGCCTCGATTGACTCGGGCAGGACACTTGAACCAAAGGTGATTATTAAGTGCTTCGTCTGAATCTCTTTACCATCTCGCCTCATCTTAATTCTTCTGACATTGATCACATTTTGTTCGCTGAAGCCCTCCAGGAGTTCCGCTTCAGTCAGCTCAAGCAAATCATCATCCGACACAACACCGCGGGTGGTGTTCATTGTACGGTGAGGGGTTACTGTTATGTGGGTCTCCCCAAATGACACTAGTTTCGGTAGTTTTTCATATTGTTTCAAATCGCGGAGCTCCAAGAGTAGGTCACCGCTTGCCATCCTGGACACCTTGTAACCTGGACCAAAAACAACTGTCAAGGACTTTGACACAAGGTATGGTGAAATGTTTCGCACTGCTTTGTTTGGCTTTTCAGATTGAATAACATGGAACCGAAGAAAATTCTGGATTTGGTGTCCGAAAAACTGAAATACATCTTCAGTGCGCCCTCGTTTCTGAGGGCGATCAGGAAGTTTGGGGAAAGAAGTTTCCATAAAAATATATAAAAATTCAGAAACAGTGCCGACTGCCCACCACGGAGCCCAACGAGGGGACGCGGCAGAGCTTGCATGCAAGTCTGCACGACGCCAGTCGTACGCCGCCACTATAACCAAATATGGTGTACCCAGGGTTGGATAGCCACACAGGGTTAACCCTTGCCGCCAAGAAGAAGGAAGTAAATAGAAGAGAGAAGGAGACAGGAAAGGTGGAAAGTAAGGGAAAGACGAAGGTTGTAGGAAGAGAGAGACAGGAAAAGGCGACTGCCGATTTCCTCCAAGTGGGTCAGTCTGGAGGTGCCATCTATGTGAAGCCGAGGCCGAAGAGGTGTGTTGCCTCCGCCGGGGGGCCTTAAAGGTCCGAACACCCAGCATCGGCTCAACCCCCAGGATCCCCTTTTCCCCAGACACGGCTAAGCCGCGCACGGCTACACGCAGGAGGGTCCAACCCTCGTGTGCTCGGGTCCGTGGTGTCGCAACACACCAAACGCCCGCTGGCGCAGACGCCCTTGCGGGGGCGACATCAGAATACCATGCTTACGATGCCGCTTGAGCGAAATGTGATGCTCACATAGTGCCTCCTGCAGCAGGTAATGGCGGCACGTTTGAGTTATTGCCTACTAAAAGCATGCAATATGCTTCCAATGGCACTACAGATAGGTGCTGTAAAACAGATAGGTGAAGATGCTTATCGCAATAAGGTTAGCGGTGACAGCTGTGAAAGCAATGACCAGGGAAGAGATTTGCTGGTAATGGAATAAGAATTAATCTTAAAAGAACGGAAGCTTCAGCGAGTTTGTAAGACACGATGAAATAACTGTACAGCACCGAAGAACGAGGGCAGACAAAAAGAACAGACAGGTCGAGTGCGTTGCTGTTTTCATGCGAGAAAAGGCAGGCGAGTATTGCGGGGAAGCTGACGCGAAGGGAGGCTGCTGTTCTCGATCATGTGCGTCTCGCGATTTATGTTGTTTACAGAGGATCTAGCGGCCTGAAAACATAATATATGACCGCAATCTGCAACAAGGAATGGCGGTGCATTTGTGTTATCGCCTATTAAAGATAAAGATGTGCAGTATGCTTATAACGGCATCACGTGCTGTGAAACAGGCGCAGATGCCTATCACCATAGGGGTGGCAGCGATAGCTGTGAATGCGGCTTGCGATGACCCGGGAGGAGATTGGCTTGTACCAGATAAAAAAATGAGCGCACACCGGCATTATCATGCGAGATGGGCGAGCGAGTATTGCAGTGAAGCTGTCATGGTGGGTGGTTACTGTTCTCTATCGCGTGCACCTCGTACATTTTATTGTGATAGACACTCAAGGCGCATTTCCACCGTCGGCGCTGCCATGTTGTTCCACATAAATTCCAAGTGGGATAACATTGGCACCGCACACTGTATGTGCAAGTGAAAGCGTGCAAGGGTGAGCTAACGATGTTGGGTGGCTCAATCTCGCGCACGCAAGGGAGGAAGCGCATCTTCCTCCTTTATCGCGTGGAAGCTTCGGGGGAGGGGGAGGGGGGCACGTTCTATTACAGCAGCGGCTGCGTATGGCGTCGCCACGTGGGCCCTATCTTGAAAGCAATCTGTGATGGCAACAGAGGGCGCCGAGTGCTGCCAGATTCGTGTGCACTGTGTTCTCGCCGCTTAGTTCGCATTAAAGAGAGAGGCAGCATGGTCAATTTGCTCGTTACCGCTGCGATGCTAGCAATTATGCTGTATGTGCAAGTGAAAGCGTGCAATGGTCAGCTAACGATGGTGGCTCAATCTCACATGCGAAAGGGAGGAAAGCAGGGAGGAAGCGCATCTTCCTTCTTTATTGCGAGGAAGCCTCAGGGGCGATGTTCTAATACGGCAGCGGCGGCGTATGGCGTCGCCGCGTGGGCCATATCTTGAAAGCAATGTGCGATGGCAACAGAGTATGAATGAACCGTATGAACCGGTAACGTATAACCGGAACTGGAACGTATGAACCGGTAAAAAATAAGCGCAACCCAATTGGGCCATTTTGTGCCTTCTCAATCACGAATGTTGGAGTCAGGAAATCGCATGTAACGTGACCGTATCAACGAGGTTCCACTGTATATGGGCTATGTTCTCTGCGACAGACAGGCTAGCTACAGGATGCTTAAGTGGGTTCCTTTGATATGCCATAAGTTAGGACGCCCTGGGGAATGAATGGAACTTTGCACTTGCCATATAGAGATCTCCGAGTGTCAGGAGTGCTACGGGAGTCATACTACACGGCCGAAAAACATATGGTGAAAGTTCTGATTAGCCTATACACTTATGAGAAAAACTGTACTTTCCATTTAACATCTATATTTTTGGATTCCAGATCATTTAAAGATTTCAAAGATGCCATCAAAGTCCAAATTAATTGGTCTACTATTGTGTATGGAAAAGGTCTCCCACTTCAACAACCCTTATTATTGGAGTAAGTTTTTTTTGTGTGTGTGCAGAAAATACACACATTGGGTACAACACATTCTTTGTTGGATTATGATGTTTCATGGTAACAAGCTTAAACTGTATAAATTTACAGTTTTGTTGGTGAAAAGGGACACTAAAGCATCTGCGGTTGCACTGTGTGTTGAGCCACAAGTCTAGCTAAATCTGATGCTTTACTTCTCATCACTTCTATGCTGGATGAAGTGCCACTGTAGAAAACTGCTGGACTAGTGTAACGCTTCCCCATACAAAATGTTACGAGAGCTCTATGGTAGCATCATAATAAGGAAGATAGTGTGCTGACAATATAATAATCTGTTAAGTTTGAACAATGCAATGATTAAAACCTAGGACTTACCAAGTCGCGGTGACTTCGTGGCAGGCTCTCAATCACTTCATCTAGGATACGATCAGAAACATGAGCTGCTATTGTCAAGTTAATTTCACTGAAAGGAAGAAATGGCAAAAGAAGGTGAAATTAAGAACCAGAAAAGTAGCAAAAGTAACAGCCAGAAATTGAACTTTTTCTTTACTGGGCCTATAGAAATTGATATATTTGATCTACAGCTTTACACGTTGTTAAACATTTCTTCTGGAATTTTTCTACTAGCAATGCCATTCAATGTCTGAAATGACAACTGAACTTAACTATCGGTCAGATGCAACTATTTCTGACAGATTTTGGACTCTGGAAAAATAAAACTTAGACTGAAGGTATCGGAGAAACTAGCCTCCAGTGCGCCGGGCACTTCCTCAATAAAACGGTGCAAAACTTGCGCTTTGGTCAACTCGGCAATGTAATTTTTAAATGAAAGCAGCAGTGAATGCACAGAAGCTTTTGGCGGGTAGTCTAGTTTTTAAATCCAACATCTAGTCTGTTTTAACGATGTCTCAAACAACAGTAGATGCTCATGAGTACGTGCTATTTTGATAATTGCGGTCGACTTATATCAAGTGCAATTTTATTGTTCCGTTATATCCACCAGCCTTTCGACAGCATATGCACAAATTGTTGCGAGCAATCCTTCCTGTCATGTGTTCACTCACACAAGAACATGCAGTCGATTTCAGACTGGCCTTCAGTGTTAACAGTTTAATTTCTTATTTTTTGAGCACCACCAGTACAAGTGCCCTTATTCATTACTGTACAATATTATGCAACACTCCACATTACTGTGCAATACTGTACAGAAACTGAACAAAGCATGTGGAGGATCCAGTACCACTTGAATGCACACTAGACCAACTTGCTTGCACAGAACAGTTGATTGAACACAATAATCAAGCATGAGAAGGTTTCTGCATGCTCCCTGACCTGAAAACTATTGCTTCACAAGGCTAAATAATGCAGAAATAAATGAACCAGTTGCTTACTGCAATGAATAAAAAACAAATGGTCTCTGCACAATAGGAACTTGCGAACTTACTGCTTTCTCGCATAGCGTGGGCATCACTATGGCTAGTATTGATGCCAAAAATTTTGCATAGTATTTGTTTTTCATGATCTGACTTACAAAAGTTTGGAATCAGGAGCCCGACAAATATTTTGTACATTTCAGATTTTTTAAACTCTCAGTACTTGAGCTAAAAATAGCAAATTATTACTTTCTTTCCTGTTCCTTGAGACACTTCTTTGACATTTCACAGACTAATTCTCAAAAATTGTCTCAGCAATTTTAACTACTTTACATCAATTCAAAACACCAATGATCAGGCATTTTATCTACAATGATAAACATTGTGACGGCGACGTCTTCAAATAAAACATGAGAACATAAAAGCACCGATAGTAAGCGCATTTATAGCGGTAATGAAAGAGTTACTTCAAAAGTAAATAAATGGCATAAGCGGTACTTTATTCTTACTTTTTTTTTATACAATGAGAACAGAACAGCAGAAGAGTAAAAATTATAAAAGAAACGGCTTTTTTTTCTAAAAAGAACAAAGCATTCCCTTTTAATTTAAAAACAAAATTACAATATGCTTTCCTCACAAGCATGATTACAAAGACGGCGCCGAATAAAACAACACACGAAGAAAGGAGACACGAGACAAGCATGTAGGCGCACTAACAACTGTGTGATTTATTTCTTGACGTAATATATAGCTGCTGTCAAGGATCAAAACAACAAGAATAAATAGGGCAGTCATCTGCATCGCACAAGGAAGCCAAGATACAGAATAACTTCTAAGTGTCGCTCTCAAGATACGCCAGTTCCTTTGTCGAAAGAGAAACTGAGGCTTCACTGATACAATCACCACCACGCTTCTTGATCTCAAGCGCTTCCAATATCTCCCTTGTCAGTTGATCATCAGCTCTGTTCAAAACACAGGTTCTATCAAAATCTGGGATGCACTTGTGAGCCTTACAATGCGCACTTATATGACCGGAGAGCTGGTCTTCCATCTTATATTGATGCTCATGCAATCTGTCATTCAGACATCTGCCCGTTTGGCCTACATATGATGAACCACACGACAAGGGAACCGAATAAACTACTTTCTTTACACATCCGACATGTTTCTGCCCATGTCTTTTTGCGCAAGCCTGTTTGTTTTCCCGATTTCCTGCGTTCACTTTGGCACACATCAAACCAAGGCCTTTCGGAGCGGAAAATATAACCCAAACACCAGCTCGTTTACCTACTTTTTTGAGATTGTGAGATATGCCGTGAACATATGGAATGATGGCACACCTGGTTTCAGAAGGGCCTGCTCGACCCTGGTTTACAACACTAGGTTGCTTGAGCTGTTTGAGCATTTTTTCTGCAACAGATACGATCACATGGTGAGGATAACTTGCCCCATTGAGGCGGCTGACCTGACAATGAAAACTGCTTTGCAGCCGATGCACGCATGACTTGTTAAGTGCGTTGGTTAAACATGCTATCCGCCTTCTCTGTTGATATAAAAGACTTGTATTACTTGATACCACAAAATGAATTGATGGAAAGCGTCAATGACTGCATCGATAAATTTGGAGCAGTTGCTTTCCAGAATGCCTCTGGCATAGCAGTAGGTTCCTTTTTGGAACTGCTGTACGTATACCTGAAGTCCATGCACATAAAATGGAATGACGACATCTTTCTACAGAAAGAGGGTGTCTGTATAGGTTCGTGTATAGCCCCTGTTTTAAGCGACATCTTTTTAGCTTCAAAAGACAACTTGTTAAAGCAGTGCATATCGGGGACGAATGTTATGCAGATCTTTAGATTTGTCGATGATGTTTTAGTGTTCTTAGATTGTGACAGTCCAGAATTGGAGACCCAGTCATCATTAGTATTGTCAGAGTTTAAAACAGCCTTGCATCCTCTAACCCTGACCCACGAGCTTCCGGCTGATTACTATATAAGATTTTTAGATTTACAGTTCATTTTTTCATCGTGTCTTGTGTGCTGGCAGTTCAAGCCAAGGGCTAGCAAACCCATCCTCTCCTACCATTCAGCTCATTCAAAAGTAATAAAACGAGGCATCATTCAATCATGTTTAACAAACGCACTTAACAAGTCATGCGTGCATCGGCTGCAAAGCAGTTTTCATTGTCAGGTCAGCCGCCTCAATGGGGCAAGTTATCCTAAACCATGTGATCGTATCTGTTGCGGAAAAAATGCTCAAACAGCTCAAGCAACCTAGCGTTGTAAACCAGGGTCGAGCAGGCCCTTCTGAAACCAGGTGTGCCATCATTCCATATGTTCACGGCATATCTCACAATCTCAAAGTAGGTAAACGAGCTGGTGTTCGGGTTATATTTTCCGCTCCGAAACGTCTTGGTTTGATGTGTGCCAGAGTGAATGCAGGAAATCGGGAAAACAAACAGGTCTGCGCAAAAAAATATGGGCAGAAACATGTCGGATGTGTAAGAAAGTAGTTTATTCCGTTCCCTTGTCGTGTGGTTCATCATATGTAGGCCAAACAGGCAGATGTCTGAATGACAGATTGCATGAGCATCGATATAAGATGGAAAACCAGCTCTACGGTCATATAAGTGCGCATTGTAAGGCTCACAAGTGCATCCCAGATTTTGATAGAACCTGTGTTTTGAACAGAGCTGATGATCAACTGACAAGGGAGATATTGGAAGCGCTTGAGATCAAGAAGCGTGGTGGTGATTGTATCAGTGAAGCCTCAGTTTCTCTTTCGACAAAGGAACTGGCGTATCTTGAGAGCGGCACTTAAAAGTTATTCTGTATCTTGGCTTCCTTGTGCGATGCAGATGACTGCCCTATTTATTCTTGTTGTTTTGATCCTTGACAGCAGCTATATATTACGTCAAGAAATAAATCACACAGTTGTTAGTGCGCCTACGTGCTTGTCTCGTGTCTCCTTTCTTCGTGTGTTGTTTTATTCGGCGCTGCCTTTGTAATCATGCTTTCCTCAGGTTGAATTAGCCCCAGCCTTTTCCGTAGTTTCACATGATAGGATACTAAAGGCTTCTTTACACTATGCTTAGCTGCTTTTAGATGTTAAATCTGGTGGCTCTACACCATGTTTCACAGATTCTGTGCTCTTCTTAAAGGCATATTTATGCGATAATGTTAAGTGTCCCGTGTCGCAGAAAATCTGGCGTTGGACGTCATTTCGGCAAAAAGAATTTCGAGTCCCGCATACCAAGGACCTCCATGTGGAGCAAGAAAGTTACTGAAATAATTGAATTTCTCAAGCTAAAATATGTAGAAAAATCGTAAAGTACGACTTACACACAACCTACAGGCATGGTAGCATCAGATTGAAATTTGAATATACAAGAAAACATATTTCTGTTAAGCAAAAACTCAAACAAACCCCTTTTCCAGCATTTCTATCATTTATAGACTGGCCACGGCGTACGCCATCTGCGCCGGCCAGTGCACGAATACTTCGGAGGCCACGGAGCGGCATGCCCGGTTCCTTGTAGCATCTCCAGATGGAACTCGCCTCTGCCGCATCATGGCCCACGCAAGAGGCGTGGATTTCTACCAGAAAGCCCGCCTTTGTGCATAGCGTTCACTGCCAGCGTTTCCCGGTAAACATTCCGGTTACATACGCTGCAGTTGCCGGGAAGCGTGAGAAGCAGCCAGGGATCTTTGAATGCTATCGCGTTCCACTCTTAAAGGCGAAGCTTAAGCATCCTCCAAGTTTCCTCCAAGTATCCTCCAAAGAGGCCATTTGTACTTCCTGCACTTTTGATGGCATATGAATAGCTGTCAGTGGTGGAACAACCATTTGACCTTTCAGTGCAGGTCCTGGCGAAAGCAAAAATGTGATTTTGCGCAGTGGCAAACACTTTTGACCCAGTATCCAACATACAACTATACAGCAGATATCGTCTCAATAATTAATATAGTCAATAACTATGGCAGAGTCGGTTTTATGCATATCAATGAGGCATTTTAGCTAATAATTATCAAACTAGTTTCATTTGTTTTTATTAAAATGGCTTTCCCTGTGTGTATATCACAGTATAAAGCTGCTTCTATCATATAGAGTTGCAACAGGTGTTGTGCATGAGGTGCACTTCATGTGAGTAACAAATAAAGTTAGAAGAACTAGGGCATATCATCAAGACCATGCCCTAGGACATGCACGACTCAACCAGATTACAGTGAAGGTATCCGCAGGTTTCTTCTCATCGGCACAATCTCTGCTGCATAACTGTGCTGTGGAAAATGTGAAAGCAGATTAACCCCTACACTTCTGCCTGTTCAGCGCTCTATCACACTTTGTTTTCAACAGAGCGCTTTTCCTGCTCAGTTCAGCATGTTCCGCGCTGTAAAGAGATAACTCTAAGAACTGCTACAGACATATAATTTACGGAATATCTGGTTTATTTTGTTGACAAAAAGCTTCCACATCAAAAGCAGTAAAAAAAAAGTATAATGTGGGTATAAAAAATTTGCAAACACAGGAACTGCAGAGTGCATCTTTGCGTATATTGCACTCAGAATGCCTCTTGAATGTTTTGACTTGGCCCTTGAAAACTAAGCACAGTATCGAAGGGTTCTGTTTCACAATCTTCAGTGGTATGTGCTGAAGAAAATGAGCCCACTCGGAAGCCTGTACACTTTTTTTTGAGCTTGGTACTCTAGTTGCAACGGATGCAACAAGAGAGCGGAGAATGGCAAGCGGGGTGCTTTCCATTGTTTTACTATCAACTCCTGTTTAAAGTGCAGACAAGCATGTCCATCTAGTTTGTGAAAACTAAAACAACTAGAAAAAAGCCTACAATGTGCTGCTATCTATGACATATTGTTAGAACACTTGCTCTAAAGGTGACCGGTGCAGCGCCAGGGTCCTATTCATAAGCAAATTATATGTCAGCAGTTAAATGCATGTATTATAAGATATCTTTAAAGTGGCACCACCAACACCTACGGTAAACAATGTGCAATCAGAAATTGTCCGTCGCTTCTTTATGATTTGTCATCGTCATTGAGGGAGGTCATGCCTCGCTGGTATAAGAATTACAGAACTGTAGCAGAAGCAAGCACAAACAAAAAGACCATACAGTGGCAGTACACTGGAACCTCTGCCGCAAAGCAACACAAGTGCTGAAGCAGTTAATGGAGAACTGACAGCATTAGCTCTATCACTGGCTGTCGCAACTTTCTTAACTTCCAGAATGAAGAAGCAGACGATGATGATAACGAGTGCAGCATGTGTTATGTTTTGGTTTCAGTTTCACTGCCAAGGCTGCATCAATGAAAGGACGCTTTCATTCTTATGCTTCATTTGGCACAGGCTTTGCACTATTTCTCATTAAAATGCCATTTGGGAGCAAAACGGTGCAAAGGCCCACTGTTGACGCAATTTGGCACAATTGGTGCAGCTGTTCCACCCTTGCTAAGCACTGAGGCCAAGGTGCTCATGACATTTTGGAGTGTCTTTCTTTTTATCCCTGTAATAGCCATAGTGGGAATGGGAGTACGGACGGACGGACGCACCGAGACCGACCGACCGACATGATGACATGATGATGCAGCAAACTTCGCTGATGTGTAGCAATAAGGCTAGGTATGACTACACTGCCCGACCGACCGACCGAGTGAGTGTGAGTGAATGAGTAAGTAAATAAATAAATAATATATGTTCTATATATGCACTGCAATGCCACTGGCTTAGCACATTGTTACTCTCTGTTGGCTTAGCTAGCTACTATCACAATGGAAGTGGGAAAAGTTTTGCTTGCACGTGAAGCACTTTCTACAAGGCTCTAAACAAAGGATTTCTTGAGTTCACACAGAGCACCAGCATCAAATAAGCGATATTTTCTGATGCCAAGGCAGTTGCCAGGTTCGAAACAAGGATTTCAATGTAGTATGTATGACTGAAGACCCTCATGTGCAACCCTTTGAGCTGCAGCTTGTCATATAGTTCTGAATTTTCCTCCAGGCAGCTGATTGAAGGGGCTATCTATGATTCAGATGCTTCGTCTACCTTAAACATGAGCAAATGAACATGCCCTTGCACAAGAGTAGACTGTCGGGCTAGTTGGTTCAGATTAACTTTCAGTTCATGACGAGGTAAGGTGAGACACAAACATACACAGACATTAAACTCCCATTGCTGAAACTCTTGTTGAAACTCTTGTTGTTGAAATGCTTTCGACTATTGAAAGTCAATGCTGCATGTATGTTAGTGTCTCACTTTGTCCTGTTCTTGTGCACTCGCACATTCATTTACTTAATATTTTTTTAATCTGGCCTGGAGAAGTGCTACACCATATTAACAGAGAGTTTAGTTTTTGTGCACCCAAAATTAGGAAAACAAGCAACCAGGTGCACAAAAGAATGCAAAAAGGTATACAAAAAAACTGTAATAGAACTATAAAAGAAATATAAAGGAGTACAAAAGAGTGCAAACAGAGCATAGGGCTTTGCATATGCAATGACCCTTGGGTGCACTATTTATTTTAACTCCCTATTAGCACACTTCTCTACACCTCTACCCAAGCTTGGGCTGTGCCCAAAAGTCCATGCCAGGCCTAGCTCACCCACAGGATGCGGTCAATCAAAGCAACTTACAGGAGTACTGACAGATATTTTTGAAGCCGCAAAAACTCTACCACAAGCTTCTTGCATGTAAAATGATAACACTTAGCAAGTACTATGAAGGTTGGGAAACACTTATATGGTAATTTACGGTAGTAATAAAGTGGATCTTGAAATGCAAGAACTGGTGTCGTCGACATTATTATGACATGATGATGCAGCAAAATTTGCTGATGTGTAGCAATAAGGCTAGGTATGACTACACTGCTCGTAAAAGACGTTAAGAAGAGCTTTGCCTGCCTTTCTTCTGACTGCATTTGTTTGTGATAGCTGCAGCCATCACAGGAACAGAGCAAGCCAGTGCATCTCGACGTCATGACGTCTGCACCTTCTGGGCACTAAAACCAAAACAGTCTGTCTTTATTTATTTAGGGCACACATTTAAGCGAAATTTTTAGGGCACTGACACTTGCCAGTATTTTTTTCTAAGGTTTAGAGAGTTTGAACCTTTATCTAACAAAAACGAAGAAGAAAATTCGAGAATATTATGTCAGTACTACTCCTTTAATATCAAATGGGCTGGCCGGCTACAGGTAATGCCAGAAGACCCTAATTGCGGCAGGCATTGTTCATGCACCACTATGAATACTTACTGCAAGTGATACCATGTGAAACACGTGAGTCATAATGACCATAACATTGCGCAAGCTAAATGTCATAGCTTCACACATTGCAGAACATTGCAAACATTTCACCAGATGCACATGCACTTAGTCTCAATCAGTGGTGAAGATATATATATATATATATATATATATATATATATATATATATATATATATATATATATATATATTGTTTACTTTGTTCGATGTGTAGCCATCACATAAGAAGCCAATGACTACTGTGGTTCTGTACCTGGCCAAGCAAAATGCTGGAGATGATGCAGTCAGAGGTACCAAAACACAAGCTCCGATGAACATGAAACAGAGAATGAATGATACATTCCTCTCTATGCCAATCACAGACGGTTTTCTTGTTAAAACTAGAGGCTGTGCCCTGCTCCCCCTCTCCTCCCCCCCCCCTCTTTTCAGAACTTCCATCATCCTACCTGAGCCCAAATTTCAAACACTACAAGAAATCTATCAACATTTACAAAGCTTTCAAGAGGGTTTTCAAGGACCTGCTTGAGTGCTGAGAACACAAGCATGGCATGTTGCAGTAGTTACCTGATGCGGTTGAGAACGTCAGTTCCAGCCTGGTCCAGAATAGCTCGCTGAAGAACCTCTTGTGGGAAGTGCTGCCGACTTCGACAGATGTCCTCAATCTCCCTTCGAACTTTCTACATGGGTGTAAATTCAAACTGGATTTCTATATACACTAAAACAGATTGGATCAACACAAATTCATGCTTTCAACATGTTGCAAAGGCAAGAACTGTGAAGTTACATTTCAGCTGCCATTCCTTTGGCACAGTAGTATTTATAACAGCTGAGCATTACTATTTAAAAGCTGCTTACAAGACATATGCTTAGAGACTGAATTTTAATGTGTAGATTTAGTTAGCTATGGTAGGTAAACAAGTGAAAGAAGTGCTAGGCATATAAATAAATATACAAGTAAGAAAGAAACATGCCCACAAAAGAAAAGAAAAAGGAAAATGCAAAGCAAAATTTTATCTTAACTCTTTAATAATGGCACATATAAATACCAGAAAAAATCTTTATTTTCTTTCTAAATATGCAAAACACATTGAGATTAAGCATAACCAACAAAAAGAACAAATATTTTCTAACTTTTTTCAGCAATAGGAGGAAAACCCCCGGTAGGAAACGAAGTGGGCTTCACCTGAAGCCACCTAAGGGCTCATTTAGAATTTGTACAGACAGCTCTTGTAATATGCGAACCATAGGCGTACATTACAGTTGCTTTATATCATCACTACAGCTGGTGTTGGATCAGTCTGTCTCCTCTGACCATACTTTCAACAAAAAGAGAGTCCCATGTCGAACTATCTTGCCCTGTGTTCCTGGTTTAAACCAACAAATGATGCTTGCTGCCTGTCATTCAGTGTTGGCTGAAGACATTTAGCCAGAAGCTTCATAGTGAATTCCCAAACTCAGCAAGAAAAAAATATTTTTCTGCTATGCTGCCTGTAGGCAACATTCATCAATAAAGGGTTAATAATTACACAGACTTAACTGTTCTTAAATGAAATTTGATGTCTCCTGAATGATGAGTGATAAAAGGTCATGAAATTAGCATCACTAAAGATGTTTGCGATGGCAAGAAAAATATAAATAATGAGGCATCTTGGAACAGTGCCTCACTACCATATAGCAAGTATGGTTATCATTCTTTGCAGGGTGTCAAACAGAAAAAGATGCCATTTGGCTCAGGTTCAACACACTTCGATTTCATTCCTGTTCAGTTTTAGTTTGGTAGAAATAAACTTTAATAACGGTTCACAAACCGGTTCAGCACAGTCCATGTTATCCTGCCTCGTGACAATATGTTGCATAAGACTATAGACTTGTCCACAAGGGGCATGCGCAAGTTCCAATTAAGAGGAGGCAGAAATTTACAAATGAATCGCACAGATAGCGATAAACGAGAAGAAAGGGAGTTAACCGAGGGGCCCGACTTTTATTAGTCATATTATAAGAAGCCAACAAGCTCTGACACCAAGGACAACATAGGGGAAATTACTTATGCTTAATAAATGAAATAATGTACGATAAATTAATGGAAATAAAAGTGGATGAAAAACAACTTGCCGCAGGTGAGGAACGATCCCACAACCTTCGCATTACGCGTGCGATGCTCTACCAATTGAGCTACAGCGGCGCCATTTCCCCATCCACTTTCTTGGGTATTTCTGTTTCCTAGTACAAAACTGGGAGTGTTAGCCAGCGCCACCACTCACAAACCTTGGCGGCAAATGTGGAACATCCTTTCTGTCGCGGGCGTCACGAGGACGTGATCGTTTTGGGTGAATGTAACCTGTCAATAAACCCACACATGCTACCTGAAGGCATCAATGTTGCCGGATTCGAGACCCTCGTCATGTAATAAACGAGAAGAAAGGGGGTTAACTGACGGGCCCAATTTCCATTAGTCATATCATAAGAAGCCAACAAACACTGACACCAAGGACAACATAGGGGAAATTACTTGTGCTTAATAAATGAAATAATGTACGATAAATTATTGGAAATAAAAGTGGATGAAAAACAACCTGCCGCAGGAGGGGAACGATCCCACTACCTTCGCATTACGCGTGCGATGCTCTACCAATTGAGCTACAGCAGCGCCATTTCCCCATCCACTTTCTTGGGTATTTGTTTCCTAGTACAACACTGGGAGTGTTAGCCAGCGCCACCACTCACAAACCTTGGCGGCAAATGTGGAACATCCTTTCCGCCGCGGGCGTCACGAGGACGTGATCTTTTTGGGTGAATGCAATCTGTCAATAAACTTACACATGCTACCTGAAGGCATCAATGTTGACGGATTCGAGACCCTCGTCATGTAATAAACGAGAAGAAAGGGGGTTAACTGACGGGCCCAATTTCCATTAGTTATATCATAAGAAGCCAACAAACACTAACACCAAGGACAACATAGGGGAAATTACTTGTGCTTAATGAATGAAATAAAGTATGATAAATTAATGGAAATAAAGGTGGATGAAAAACAACTTGCTGCAGGTGGGGAACGATCTCACAACCTTCGCATTACGCGTGCGCGATACTCTACCAATTGAGCTATTGCGGCGCCGTTTCCCCATCCACTTTCTTGGGTATTTATGTTTTCCACCGGTCACTCATATCGTGCAGCTCGTCTCGGCTAGTCTTGCAATATTTTGTTAATATGTGTCAGCGCAGCACAGTTTACACAGTGCTTGAAGGAAACAACCAACTGTGGCCGCATGTGCCAGCATGGGACAAACGCACCGCGCAAATAATACAGTATTCACAAGTTGGAAAGTTGCGGGTACCCTAACTCTTTCGTGCTGCAAGTATGCTAAATGTCTTGCTGAGAATGAGTAAAGAAAGAAAAAAAAAGGGAAAAAGTAAGGAAAAAATTATGCATATCCCATGCACTGTGGGAATCTATGTAAGTGAAACACTCTGTGCCATTTGCTTTTATTGACGATAATTAGTGGTGATGTTGATGGCAAATGTTTAATTTCTTCAACAAATACAAGAGTGGTGAGTTGATGTTAAAATTTTAGTAACAAGTTGACCTAACAGCCGAACTGGGAGCGTCACCAGAAATGTTGATTCCGTGGGGTCCCTGAATAAACTTTTCTGCCATGGAGCACAATTGGCATGGTCAACTTCAAAAGAACAATCATTTCTGCCAAGGTAGCTGTTGCTACCAGCACATACTCATCGTCCATCCCCGTTGTTGCACAAAATGCAACTAGTAGGTTGTGCCGATTGGAGAAGTAGTTATTCGAAGAATCATGTAAACCATTGAACACCAACTGTCACCTTATATGCTTGATACCCTTTGTGCCAAACTGGTAAACTTTTTTTGTTTGTTCAAGTCCGGTTAGGTTCAGGCATGTTGCAAAAGTATTGGTTCAGGTTTGGGCTCAGTTCTGCCCAAAATTGTGGTCAAGGTACAGTTTTTGGTTGGGGTTCGGTTCGACACCCTGATGTGTGCCCTTACTTTTATTTGAATATTACAACATGCAGTTCCACTTTTCTTCTTTTAGGTGCACAGATAATGTCTGTCTGCCAAAATAGATTACAGAAAAATGAATTACTGAAAAAATACTAAAACAAAAAAAAAATGTACGGTGAAAAAATATGACAGCAAGAAAACAATACTACATCACTTTTAAGATCCAAGGGAATATGTGCGAGGCTCTACTAATTGAGCTAAGGTGGCGAGCTGCTCTCCCAGCCGCTTTTTTATGTAGCTTACACAGCCAACAAAGCTCAATGGGTAGAGCACCGCACATGTTATGCAGGAAATATGGGTTCGGCTGCCACTAGTGGCAAACAGTCTTTTGCGGCGAATTTATTTCCCCTTTGTGTTTCTACATCCTATTTACAACCACAGTACATTTTCCCTATGCCTTCCATGGTTTCATTGCCTGTTGACCTCAGGCACTAAAGCATGTCAGATTTTTCCGACTCCCTAGGGATAGAAAAAGCACAAAAAAAAAATTAATGCATGTCTTTAACTGCCCTCAAAGGCTAAATTGTCCCAGCCACGTCCGAAATAGATTTAAAGGCCTGCCACTATAATTACTACACATCTCGGTGCTCATACTGTGACAGGAGACGGTGGGTGAGCGCATGTATAACTAACACATCTTGCGTTCCGTGACAGCGGCTCCTTGGCATTTTTGGTATACTTGAGTGCAATACATTGCGTATGCTTGACCACATAACAGTTGTATTGAGGTGAAGCTGACATTCAGAAACTGCTATGAAGCATCACTTTAGACATCTCGATGCTCGCACTGTGACAGGAGATGGCAAGTGCACGCGTGTATAACAATGGAAGTGTAGGTAAAGATTTTGTCCCGTGAAAGTGGCCCCTTGGCACTCTTGATATGCTTCACCGTAATACATTAGGTATGCTTTACCGCGTAAATCCGCTGTATTGCGGCAAGGCTGATTTTCAGAAATCGCTATTATGCAACGCTTTAGACCCTTGCCGTGCTTTCCGCGCTTCGACGGCATCGGCGAGTATGGCGAAGGTAGAGTCCACGCCATTGCTGACAGTGGCGAATCCTTAAATGAAATACACAGCACCAAACAGCAGAATGCGCGATAGTGAACGTCGAAGCAGCTAGGTCTAACGATAGCACAAAACGACTACTACGACTGCCAGCGGATAGGTGGGCGTGTGTGCTGGTTCGAGGCTGCGAGATAATCAAAAGGGCGGCGGCGGTGTCAGACCTGCGGTCACGGCACAAAGTCTGAAAAACCGGACAGCGATGGGTTTCAGCATCTCAAATTTCAGAAGTCCTTATACATTGTCCATCCCTGTTGCCCTGCATCATCCCCTGCCACCACATTTGCAGAGTCCCGGGAACTCTCCAAGGCATTCACGCATTTTGCGTTTCAAGACTGGTAACACTGCGCTTCATCCCGCCTTCCCTCCCCCTTGATCCCCACTCCAGTCTCTTTCCTACGACTCCGCCTCTCTCCATCAGAGTCGCAGTTTCTTCACTCCTTCTCACTTACGACCATCGTCATCTCCATCACATCTAGCTTCTGTCCTTTCTCGCATCATTATTCTTTCTTTGCCTTCCACTCTACTTCCCTCTCATCCCATACTCACTCACTGCTGTCATCATATATTCATTTGTTATTTTTTTTTCTGCTGCACTGGGTGGCAGGCTCGCAGGCATTCACGCGCAAGGGTTCTGGCCTGTCTGTTTTGCCTAGCATGCCATCGAGTGAAGGCTCACTCTTGTGCAAAATAAATTACAATTACATTGGCTCTATGTGGTATGTGGTGGCACCGAGAAGGCGTCCAAATTCTCAGGTGTGTCCGGAAGACCGTGCAATTTTACTTCTTAGGCGAAATGCATCAATGCTGGTTCTGACCTTGCTATGAGAACATCAATTCAGCACAAAAACATGGTTTCAACCCTTTGATGGTAATTTTTGCAAACTGTAGCCCCCCATAGTCAATTTCTTTTACTGCACTGCTAACAATCTTCAGAATGACACATATCCCTTACAGGTGCTATGTGCACAATTGAACATGCGAAGGTAGTACATCAAAATCAAAAGCATTGATTAAAATTATAATAGTTAAATATGTTGCAAACACCTCAAATCACTTCTTATTTGACCTGTGCTGCAAGTTAGAATAGTAAGTGTAAAGTGTTTTAGTAAAATGAGTTGGAAGGTAGACAGCTAATGTTTGCCCTCACAGCATCAGTTTGTATTTATGTAGTGGGTTCACTTCTTTCGTTGTTTTCACAGTGTTTTATATAAGGCATATACTTCGAGTGTCTGGATAGGTGCTTTCCAAGTATTTTAGACATGAAATAGTTGAGGTTCTCGTATTTGACCTTCCTACAAAGAGTTCTCGCATGGAGTCCACATTCTGCAAACTTGAGAAAACTGACTGAGGAATTAAAAAGGCACTATTTGTTTTGAGGCTGTATGGCTTTTATTATTCCAAAGGTACAAGAAACGTGATGAAACTAAATTTTAAATACCTGCCTGTTAAAGAAACTGCAATGAGGCGAGCATCTCGCAGTAACAGAGATTTGAAATGAGAGATCTATCAGTCTTTGCAAAACACATAACTAAAATAGCACGTGAAAAAATACTGACTAAAGCACACATGCGCAGGTGTGATGTGCAGCAGTAAACAAGGTGAAATATGAAAACTTCTAGGCTACTTCTAGGCACCACAGTGATAGCTGCAGACTACAGAAAACGAAAAATCAGCTAAGAAGAAGCCAGACAATAATAATAAAACAAAGACAAGGTAGTAGAAACTCTGGTGTGGCACTAAGTGGTGCTTTGTTCTAAAAAAAAAGGTGCATTTCTACAAATGTGCAGTCACTACTGTAAATATACAGTGCTGACCCTCAAAAGTTGTTAAAGGAGTAGAGATACTAAATTTGTCACTATTATTTCCTTACTGAATAGCTGTCAATCCAGTAATTATGGTTTTAAGCCTCAATTCCTTGATAGCACAACAAATAATTAGTTGCACCACCTTTTAATGCAACTAGTTGAAGATTGTGTGGAAGTGCTGTAAAGTTTTGGAGAAGCATGAAGAAGGAGGCTAGTTACTTCTCTGAAATCCGAGGAGCTGGTTACTCATGCAAGGAGGGCTGAATTGGGGCATGTGGTAAGTTTTTGGCGACACAGTCATTGTGTTTACTTAGCCATTCTAGTTGGCCAAATATGACACATACATGAGTGGTTTGTGATACCATGCGACCAGCACCTCAAATTCCCATGATGTAACCAGCCTCGTGCTTGAAATTGAAGTCACACTCCACTTTCTGTGCACTTTGAACTGGCGACTTTAGGAATGATGTAAATAATTATTTCTTGTGCTCTTTGGGAATTGAAGCTTTATACCATACTTACACAATTGACTGTAAACAATTAGTTTCTGTAAAACAAGAAAAAGTCTCAGTTTCACCTGAAAGGTGAAGCAGCGATTGTGATAGCAAATTAGTGGACAGCTACACGAAGCAAGAATTGTAGTTTTATCGACTGTATTAACTTGTAAACAAAGGCATACTAACTAAATTAAAGGATGGTGTCACATGTGCACAAGCAAACATCAACACATCGCACTCTATGACCGTGGAAACTTGCTGTTGATATGCTGGAGTGAGGAAGCACAGCAGCAGCAGCAAGCGAATTAAGCTGCGAAAACAGTGTGCAGCACACTCTGTCCCCGTTGCAGATGGCTCTCAAGATACAGTAATCCGGGTAGGGCGCACGCGACTGCACGAGCCGGCCGGAGTAGAACGCTCAATGAAAGACAGCATGCTTCCTCCCAATTTCCCTCTCTTGCATGCGCGAGATTGAGCTGCTATTGTAGGCTCACCCTCGCACACTCTCACTTGCACCTATAGCATACGGAAGGCGGCAACAATTCTATCGCCCTTTTACTTTGTATGGAAACTCGCAGTGATGGCGACGGCAGAAATGCGCCTGGAGTGTCCATATAATTGCTATCGCAATAAAATGAAAATATTAATAAGAAAAATAAAGAGTGAGACAATATTTTGCACTAGTACTCCTTTATGTTATACTGTGTGCAAACACAATGACATACCTCATCAGACATGATCGTAGGACATTGGTCTTCAATGCACTTCAACATGTTTGAAGCAGTCCCCTAGAATGAAAAGCACAACAAAGGCATGCATTAAGATAGTGAAGGAAATGAGCCTCCGCAATATGTACATATTTATTCTTTACTGTATAAATTAATACTCTTTAACGAAAAAATTATACACCTTTGTTTAGACCAGAAATGCCAAAATAAACCTAATTTTCAAAATGAAAGCATAAATGCAATCTGACACTAAAGGTTGTTCTGTAGCACACTACATGATACACCATGCAGTTACAGGTGTATTTTGGGACGATACAGAAAAGAATTTGAATTGCGGAAAACCTGCAAAAATATGCGAGCCACTGAAAATTAAAAATTCAGTGTATTTCTCTCAATCTAGTAAAGTTTTTTTTTTTTTGATGTTATCATTCTTGATTGGCTAATAGGTAGCCCCAATATATAGGTCAGAATGCTTATAGCGCTTCTTTTTATGTGAATTTTCGCTTTTTACAGTGCAGTCTTTATAACAGTGACACAAGCCAGAACAATGCCTTCTTTTGCCTCTGAGAGTTCTTTGTTGCTGCTGTTGTCATAAGTTCTTTTAACAAAGCAGGCCTCACATTTCTTTATAACACTGCTAACGGTTTCATTTCCCGATATATTCATGACAATAATGGTACTCAGGAACAGTACGGCGTGCAAAAAGATATTTTGCCCGCAAATTTGTTTTCTTGCGAGGAAACAAATTTCTGCTCCTCTCTACAAAAGAACCCATAACTGGATGCAGTATTACAGGGAAACCTTGATATAACTAAGTTGGTAAAATTGGCACATTGTTACATAGAAATTTCTTGTTACATAGTCTTTCGTTCTACTGAAATTTGACCTTTTATGCAAATAAGTAGTTGCCAACGACTTTTTCCCACACGGAAGTGGGCAGATAATTTTCTGGCTTATTGGGGGGAAAAAGGAAAAAAAGAATTTCAATAAGAAAGAAACATTTTTTTGTAATTAGTGCAACCTGGGTCTTTTTTTCTTTCGTCACTTTTTTCTACCTAGCTTGTACTTCGGCGACAGCTGCCTTCAGCCAGCTTTCTCGCCATTTGTCTGTCCCTTGTGCATGTGTGTTTGCATATAGAACAATAATATTATTTTAAAACATAACACAGAAGCTAAAAAGAAAAAGTCAGTCATCATCTCCCTTGCACTTGTATACTTTTTACTGGTCTGGTAACATTGCTAAACGATGGCTAGCACAAAACAAATGGATCAGAAGCTCCACCTTAAGATAAGCGTTCAGCGTCTTCTCCATCTCATCTACACAGCCCTGTAACTTTATTTCAATTGGGTTGCCTGCTTCCTCCTGTTGAAGGACGACATCATGTAGCCGTGTCAGCAGCTGGGAAAGAAACAGTGAGAGAACATTTAAGACAAAGCAGAATGTCAAACACCTTGCAACGAAAAGCCACACACTCATTTATTTATTTATTTATTTATTGAGCACCTGCATCGCCTTGGAAGGCATTACAGCAGGGCGGTAGATACATATCTACATCAATTTCAACACACAAAGCACGGTAAAACTTTTCATTACATTGTATACCAACAATATTTGACGAGAGAGCATTCCACTCCCTAGTGGTCCTGTAAAAAAATTCATAACGCAAGGTGTTACCTTTAAAAAGAAATTCATGGTGTCTCAAGGCATGGTCCCTTCTACGTGAACTATACAATGGTAACGTAATATATTTGTTCCTGACAATGCCTATTTTGGAATAGTAAACACTGTGAAAAAATTTGAGTCTGAGGCCCTTTCTTCTGTCCTTTAGATCTTGCCAATGAAGTCTGCGCTTGCCTTTGGTAATACTGAGGTTTTTGTCGCAATTCCCAAGAACGAATCGAACCGCCCTATTTTGAATTTTTTCAAGTAAATCGACTAACTGACACGTATAAGGATCCCAGCAGATACAAGCGTATTCAAGTACCGAACGTACGTGAGTAAAATACAGCCGTTCTTTCAATTTACTAGGTAATTGGACAAAATTTGGACTCAACCTCTGGTCGCGGCAGGCATATGCATTATTTGATTTTACTCTTCTTAATTCAGGTGTATTTGGCCTCACACCAATTTTTTCACACAACTCTCGAAGCACAGTGAGTGCAAAACACCGTAAATGTATGAGGCAAATGAGCAAAACTGGCACGAATGTCCAACCGAAACGAAGCAGCAGAATTTGCATTGCCATAGTCATCAGTGGAAACTGTCTACGAACGACAGGAACACCAGGACACTTCATACTTATCTGTGTCTTGATAGCCTTTATTCTTGCATTTTCTGCCATGCATGACACCATACTATGTGCGTGATCGCAGGTCACCATCCATGACGATCACGTTGATAGCGATCGTGTTTTCGTCCGCAGCGGTTGCGGTAAACAGTGGCTTTATTTTAACTTGGTGCATGCATTGGTCACGTGCCTTAGAAATGCGTGGTCAGCTTTCATGATGGCGTTGACAGCAACCACTGTTTCGTCTGCAGTGGCTACTTTGAGCAGTAGTTTCATCATGATTCTGCAGAATGCGCATGCAATGTCACAAACAGCAGCAGTTGCCAAGGATGAAGAGCAATTTTATCGTGGCACACATGCTGACATCAAACCCATCAGCTAGATCAAGATGGACGGACGCTCTGTTGTCGACCAGCTAATTGGCGAAAACATCATCAGGAAGTGTGTGCAGTACTGAAAAGCATGTCTTGGATGAAGACTCAGGCCATGTGCTGCGGCTGCACTGTGAAGGAAATGTGAGACCTTCGCCACTGTGTGTGCCAATTCATCAGAAGAATTTGAGAATTGCAGCTTCAGCATTGTTATTGTGCAAAATAGAAACAAGCTTCATTTATTTATTCAGTGAGTAAATGTGTGCCAATTTAGCAAGCATTTGTTTATTGTTTTCATTATATCCTCAATAATTCAACCTTCAGTTAATTCAGACATTTTTTTTTGGACCCGTGAAATCTAAATTAACGAGATTTTACGGTATGCTAATAATTACACAGCAAGCTTATTGCTGTGAAGATTCCACATTTTTTATTAAGACCAAAGATCTGAAGAACAATAACCTTGAGGTCTAAAACAAAAAAAGTAAGTACACTGTATCAACTTCAGACAGATAGACATCCACTGAAGAACTATGCAAGGGTCTGAGGATGGCTTAAAGGGACTGACAACTGCCCAGAATGTGTTGCGAGACGTTGATGGAAATGAAATGACCATGATTTACAGTGATAGAATGCAGCACACCGTTTGCGATTTAAGCAGGAATTACAAGTTTAAGTTGGCAAAGAAATTCTAAAAACCAGTAAGTTGTGAGACCTGGTGATGAAATCTTGGTACTTCAGACGTATTCTATGAGATCACTGTACATAAGTCGACCGTAATTAAGTACAGCATAATTATTGCTTAAAGTTACAGTTAGTATGTTATTAGAGACGCGCATTATTCTATGCTTTGGAAATCAAGAACGCACACGTGGCTACAGAACACGCTGAAGTCTGTATCATGTGTAAAGGCGTCGTTTCGTTTTTGATCCGATTGGTTTCATTTTGACCGGTTAAATACCAAAGCAGTTGGGCAGGAAACCACGAAAACATGCAGCTATTATCGCAGAAATCATTTAACAACTCGGAAATGTGAATCACAGGAACCTCGAATTGATAAACAAAATCATACTTTCTTACATCATGGCCAAACTTGTTGTCTGCATCCCATTAATGCCAGCGTACAATCACTATCACGCTCACCTATCACCTTTTTCAGCATGCTTCTAGTTAATGACTACATCCCCACTGCACATCAAAAAAGTCTGATAAAAAATGTTCCACGTGCAAAGGCATTTATTAGTCACCGGCGTTTGGGACTGACCGTTAGTACAGGGCACAGGCTTTCAGCACGAGCAGCATTCACGAGCACAAGCACTGAAGAGGACGACCCACTAGAGTCACTGGAAAAAATTTCAGAGTACCGCATTCGTTTTTCCCGTGCCGCCGACGCGTTCATTGGCCCAACCGTACCACGTGACTTTGGGGTGCCATATACCTTCCAAGCGCCGGGCGTGCCGGCTGAGTTAGAGCGCAGGCAGCGCAGGTTCCCTACGTTTTTGTGTGTTCCGACTGTCGCGCTCGTGTTTGACTGCAAGGAAATCATGCCTGGCTGCTGCGCCTTCGGACGCAGCAACCGAACCGAGTCTGGAAAGACTTTTTACTCGATTCCGACCGGGAAAAAAGACAGAGAGCGTCGTTCTGCGTGGTGGCAGAAAATCGGCCGGGAGAAATTCAAGCCCACAAAAAACACCCGCATGTGCGAGGTATAAGTACACCTTGCTTGTGCTTTTCGGCACTGTTTTAGAAGATATTTAAGCGAAGTGCACGATGTGTTAGCGATGCTACGAAAATAGGAGTTCATTGCAGGGATCGTTCGCGTCTTGCACGCTTGACGCGGGTACACGGGTACGCGTTTGTTGCTCAACACACGCGGTTATTCCGTGCTCGTGGCACGTGAAGGCACACTTGCCGCGCGAGAATTCCGCGTCCTCACAGCACCAGGTACTCGCATGATTTCTCCGCGCACGTGAGCGCGCTCTCGCCTCGAGTCACTCGACCCATATGGCACTTGTTTTTCGCAGATCGTGAGGATCGCAGTCAATAAAAACATGGTCAATACGACACCCACAATACTTTTTTTTTTCCACTTATCCTTTGCTCATTTATACATACGCATTTCGAGCTTGAAACCAATGGCCAGGTGATATCCATGACACATGCTTCAAATTTTCAGCTTGTAAGCCGAGCACACGCAATGAACTGAAGTCAGCATACATATTATGTTCTATGTTGAAATGCTACGGCGCATACCCAAATAACGTGCTTGATGCATAGCAAGAAATACAAAACAACATAACACCCAGTAGCTTTAGTTTCACTCTCACTATGCATGTTACATAAACCACTCTAAAAGCACAAGAATGTTATACATCGCCTATGTAACTTAGAAAAAAGGTGCTGCGTCACCAACGGGTGTTCCTGCTTTTTTTTTTTTACACAGGCGGCAAATCTTGGCAGTCTAAGAAAACAGTCATAAATAAGTTGAGGAGAGTAGCCACTCATGCACGCACTAGACAGCCGCGTTCATAAATCGCAATGTAGCAAACTCTCGCTCATTATCAGTGTACAGAAGTACCTATACATTGCTGTAATCACGCAAATGGCTCATATTGGCCTTCCACAAGATTTAGTGCGCAAAATGGTCAGCGAAGTT
Organism: Dermacentor andersoni; assembly: GCF_023375885.2. Classification (NCBI taxonomy): domain Eukaryota; kingdom Metazoa; phylum Arthropoda; class Arachnida; order Ixodida; family Ixodidae; genus Dermacentor; species Dermacentor andersoni. Next base: position 112,481,489 of record NC_092814.1, on the reverse strand, counting down.
GGTTTTTACGCCTGCTGTGCACAGATAGTCTTACGATCACGGCCAAACACCAATGCGCACACGGCAGTCGCAGTGTGTCGTGCGTATACGGCCGACGAAGTCGCCCGGCAGAATTGAGAACGCGCGGTATGCGTTTACAAACTAAATTAAATGTATCCGATTTAGCTTGTGAAATTATACAATGAATGTACGTGCATGTGACACTATCACGTGTTAATTTCGTCCTGCTTAGAAAAATTCAATAGAAGCCGACGGCGGTCCGCGATGTTCATGCCCAAAAGCACAAGCTTGCCTCATTCCTGCTCGAAGTGACGAAATGTTTCCTTCGTAGCTCGCTCCACGGAAGGGAAAAAAATGCGTGCATAAGCTCCCGATAGCAGCGCTAAGCTGCTGCCCACAATCGCAGCACAGTTCCAGCAGTAAACACGATCGGTGTGCAAAACAACCACCGGCTGCATTACTTCGCACAAAATAACATTTTATTTTCGTTCTTAGCAACCGTTATCTTCGGGCACAAAGTATTTGTACTTCAGTAAACACTCAACCCGATGTGTCACTAAATATCAAGCTCTTCCAACACGGCGGCCTTCCCACGACGCAGTCCGCTTGGAAAGTATATGGCAGTTGCCGCTCAGTGTTGCCAGTCAAATCCCGACCTTTGCGGTACTCTGAAATTTTTTTCAGTGATTCTACGACCCACTGTATCATTCCAATCCTTCTCTAGAATGACCCCCGGGAACGAAAAGGGAGCCACATGGCAACCTAACCGCTTGTCACAATGAGTGGGTCATAGTAGGTCTTGAGGTGGTCGACGTTGACAATGTTTTGTCCACGACAGCGCATATCTGAAGATGGCTCAACTAGCTCAATCACGTAGTTGACAGGAGATGTGCGTTCGACAACATGGTAGGACCTTCATACTTGGGCAGTAGTTTCAACGAGAGCCCCCATGCAGAGAAACGGACCGACAGCCACACAAGCATTCTGGGGAGAAACGTGGATGCAGAAGAGGTGTCACCGCAAACGCTTTTCTGGCGCTCTTGGTCATTTGAAGTAAAAGCCCGCGTGAGATCACAACACTCTTCGGCATGTCTGGCTGTGGCAGAAGTAGGCGCACACTCAGATGCATCCAGCTTCTACGGAAAGATTGTGTCCATTGTGTGCGATGGGTGCCGGAGGTACAATAAGAAGAGTGAAAAGCCAGTGGTGCTGAGTGGCGGTATTGTAGGTGTAGGTTGCGAAGGGCAGAATAGCATCCCAATTTGTGTGGTCGGAGGCTGTGTACATTGCGAGCATGTCGCCAAGTGTACAGTTAAAGCGTTTTTTGAGGTCACTGGTCTACGGATGGTAAGCAGTAGTTGCGCGGTGCACAAAGTGGCACTCTTTGAGGATGGCTTCGGCGACTTCATAGTATGAAGAAGGCTGCGAACATTGAGCAACTCCTGTGGTGGACCATGACGCAGTATGAATTGGAGAAGCAGGATGGAGGAAACATTGCACGCTGTAGTTGCTGGGAGAGCAGCAGTTTCGGCGTATTGCGTGAGGTGATCAACAGCCACGATGGCCCAGCGGTTACCCACAGTTGTCAGGGGAAGTGGCCCATACAAATCGATGCCAACATGCCTGAATGGGCAGGTAGGACAAGGTAATGGTAGCAGACCGAATGGCAAGAGGCGCGGTGAAGATTTCGGGTGCTGACAATAGAGGCACGAGCGAACAAACTTCTGAACGTAGCTGTACATCCCGCGCCAGTAGTAACGCTGTTGAATGCGCTGGTAAGTTTTGAATACTCCCGAGTGTGCACACTGTGGGTCACAGTGGAAAGATGCGTATATTTCAGAATGCAGACTACGGGGTACTACAAGCAATCACTGGTGGCCATCGGTGGCGTAACTGCATTGCTGGAGTAGGTCATCGCAAATGGCGAAATGATAAGCTTGACGATGTAATGCGCGAGTGGTTGGTTGTGCCAACAGATCAGAGAGCAAGTCTATCAGCGAGGCGATCCAGTGGTCCTTGTGCTGTTCGGAAGCGATGGTGCAAAGGTCGATGGAAGAAACAGAGAGCTGGGATAGGGAGCAGCGGGCACTGTCGTCGGGTAAGAGAAAGCACGAGAAGGTGTCAGTGTCAAGAGTGCTGGCGGCCGCTACGGCAGAGCACATTTATTAGTCACTGGCATTTGGGACTGACTGTTAGTGCAGGGGACGGACTCTCAGCACAAGCAGCATTTTCGAGCAAAAGCACTGAAGAGGATGAGAGACTGAAAATCACTGGAGAGGACAACCCACTATATCATTCCACTATATCGTTCCAATCCTTCTTCTAGAAATGTAATTTTCTGCATTAGCACTTCATGATTAGACACTCTGACTGGTAAGCTTTCCATTACACTAAAAAATAAAAAAAAATAAAATAAAGGAAAAAGGATACCATGAAAATTGGTTGTCAGTCCCTTTAAGATGAATATGTTAGCATCAGGAAGTAGGAAGAAATATGTGTGTATGAAAATAGAGCAAAAGGCCAGTAAGAACTCTCAGAAAAGCACGGTCAGTGCTTCTTATTAAATCGAACAGGATCTAGATTCATTCCTCATGGGACTGCAGGCACTTTGACTTTACTGTCATATCCTTACATTAAATTTTGAACTCGATGCTGAATTCTCAGTTTGGATACATAACTCCAAATATATTTTAGAGAACAAACTCCCAATGTTACTAAAAATTCACTTCTCTGAACACATGGAACCTTACTTATTGTTCATTCTACATAACTACTGCACAAAATATGAGGGTCGGCCTGGAAAGCTTCTGGGCTGATCCAGAAGGAAATCGTTCTTAGGTACAAAAGTGTCATATGTTCGAGAGTAAGTTTCGTATTCACTGCGTGCCAACATTTCATCCCCAAATGTTGTACACATCTTACTTTGAAGGTGGAATTATGGTGTAAGATAGAGGCATCTACAAGTGAGCAGCACATTGCCAATAGCACAGTGATTTGATATCTGTACTGGAAAGGTATGACCGCCAAATAAATGTTTCAGGACAAGCAAGACAATTTGCATGACGCTGTTCCTTCATAAGTGACAGTGAAATGGTGGGTGAACGAATTTACATGCGGACAACAGTCTCTCATCGATGAACCGCGTGTGGGGTGTCCGCAGGCTTCCACAGACTAGAACATCGCAAATGTGCACAACATAATCATGGCGAATTTCCAAGCGACACAAAAAGTTAATGCAGCACATCTGTGAATCTCAAAGGTTTATGAGCACCTGAAGATGTGCAAGGTGGCTGGGCACTGGGTTCCCAGAAACATCATGGAAGACGAAAAACACCAATGGGTGGTTCTGTCCGAGGGAAATTTGTTGCGCGTGCATGAAGACCAGGATAATTTTTGGACAGTCTTGTGACCCAGGATAAAATGTGGTGCCATCACTTTTGACCCCGAGACGAAAGAGCACTCCTGACTATGGAAGCACAGAGTGTCTCCTCATCCAAATAAGTTTCGGTGCCAACCTTCTCCAGAGAAAATGACGAAGACAATTTTTTTAGGACTCAGAGGGTGTTATCCTCATCGATTTCCTACCAAAAGTACAAACCATAAATGGTGACTATCGGTCGCAACTACTGCAGTGCCTGCAACAACAGATCGAGTTGAAGTGCCCTCGAAAATTGTAAAGAGGTGTCCTCTTCCTGCATTAGAATTCACCATGTCACACTGCTGATCAGACACAGCAGCAATTTCATGACTGTGGCTTCGAGCTTCTTAGACATCCGCCGTATTCACCTGACTTGGCACCTTCAGATTACTATCTGTTTCTTGTTATGAAGGTACACCTCAAGGGCAAGCATTTCACCAGTTGTGATGCTGTGAGGGTTGCTGTGTCCAAAATGTTATTTTTTAAAGTCAAGTTAAAGCACCGCTGGAAAAAGTGCATTGAAATGCAGGATGACCACGTCGAAAGCACATAAAATTTTAGCCCGATACCATGTCTCCTTCCTTGTATGGCAAGAAACATTCCAGCCAACTCTCGTATGTACAATCATTCAGATTGTAAGAAACAGTCAATAACTAAGTGCAATTTATTTTAATCAGAATAAAACTAGAGATGAGGCAAGCATTAATTTAAAGGGACACTGAAAGAGAATATCAAGTCGAGCTATATGGATAGAGTATTTGCCTGAAAGTCTTGTTTTCAGTGTGTCAATATATCACTTGGTTGTGTAGAAAATTGGCATTCAAAATCCTGTTGCTGCTTCTCAATTTCAAGCACTTGTGCCATAATGGACGAGTTCACATAATCTCCCCGTGATCTGCTTCTATGCTGCTGTTATGCCTTTTACAAACTTTATTTAGCTCTATATACAAGCATACTCGACACGGCTTGCAGCGACGGGACATACCAGCCACTCTCTGAACCAGCAGTGCTGACATCATGTGAGGCACCATAGTCTACAACAGATGCACCGCTCCTGATTTTTAAATTTTGCCATTTTCTCGCTTACAGAAACAGTTTTTGTTACAAATTATCAATTCATTATTCACCATCATCAACCTATCTTTAGTCCACAGCAGAATGAACGCCTCTCCCAGCGATTTCCAATTAACCCTATCTTGCCCTAGCTGATTCCAACTTGCACCTGCAAGTTTCCTAATTTCATCCCCCCACCTAGTTTCCTGTTGTCCTCGACTGCGCTCCCCCCCTTCCCTTGGCACCCATTCCGTAATTCTAATACCCCACCGGTTGTCTACCCTACACATTACATGGCATGCCCAGCTCCATAATTTTTTTTCTCTTAATGTCAACTAGAATATCAGCTATCCCTGTTTGCTCCCTGATCCACACCGTTCTCTTCCTGTCTCTTAACGTTACCCAAACATTTTTCATTCCATCACTCTTCGAGCAGTCCTTAACTTGTGCTTGAACTTCTGTGTTAACCTCCATGTTTCTGCCTCGTATGTTAGCACTGGTAGAATGCAATGATTTTATACTTTTCTTTTCAACGACAGTGGAAAGCTCTTTTTTAACAATTTATTATTGCAGGAGAGTAATTTTCAATTTCTCTTTAGTGTCTCTTTATTGCTTTCTAGTGCGAGTTCCAAACCTCATATGAAGTGCAGGAGTAGGCTTGCACTGAAATACTTAAGCTACTTACTTCTTGATTTTGCCTCAAAGCAAAGTCTCCACTAGAAGAAAGAGAAAATTTTTCTAGTTGCCACCTTTAAAACAAGTGGCAACAGCTGGCACCAAAGTTTTGCACAGTTTGGTGAACTTAGGCTATGATTTTACACATAACTGTTGAATCAACAATTGTCAGTGCTCTGCATAACAAAAACCAATGGGCTGTAAAATACACACCTGTTTGGCACTGCTAGCATCTTTCAAATATCCTTCAGCCTTGAGCACTTCCTCATCACAAGTGACATCTTCTGAAGATGAAGCCTGTGCCGTTCTGATTACATCTTGGAGATGAAGCATCCAGCGATCCACCATCTGAAATACAAAGACAGTTCCCCAAGAAAAAAAGAAATAGAATGGGAGAATAAGAGACAAAGCCAAACATTCAAATTCTACGCAACTTGAGGGGGAAAAAATTTAGAGTGTCACCTGTTGTGTTGAGCTCAAGAGGAAGCCTTGCTGCAACCTGAATGCCTGGCTATTGCTGTGCTTTTTAGGTGACACATTGCGGTGCAGAAGTTCAGATATCTGTATGAAAGTCATGACAAATTTATGGACACAAAATAATACCAATGAAAATAATCGCATATTCACAAGGGTGGGAGAGATCAGGGCTCTTCAACTACAACTTTCCCTTATATGAGAAGTTTCACATATGACATGGCAGACATAGCACCATGCAATACCATTGATGCCACTGCTCTATCTACATAAAGTTAAAACAGCTTAACGTTAAGCATGTGAGTGCTTATTAATCTTTATTCTACGCTTTCTTTTGATGTCCGTATTACAAACAGTCAACGTGCGATTTTTTGGACTCCCTAGGGGCTGTGAAAACATCGAGAAAAACTAATGCATGCCTTTTACTGCCCCCCAAGGACTCCAATTGCAACATACATGTCTGAAATAGCTCTGAAGGCCTGCCAGTAAACTTAATTGGCGTATCGGTGCATGTACTGTGACAGGAGACGGCGACTGCACGCATGTATAATTAAGGAATAGATGCCTTTGTCCAGTGGCAATTACCCTTTCCCACTTTTGGTATGCTTCACCGCAATACTACACGTATGCTTCGCCGCGTAACACTGCTCTAGTGAGGCGAAGGTAACTTTCGGGAACCGGCATTATGCAATGCGTCGTGCATTCCGAGCTTCGATGCCATTCGTGAGGATTACAAAGGCAGAGTCTGCGTCATTTCCAACTACGGCGAATTGTTTTAATGAAAAACACGCCACCGAACAGCGAGAAGATTGGCAGCAAATGTCGAAGTAGCTAGGTCAAGCCTTGCCGCAGTGGTTACTACGGCTGCCAGCGGATCTGCGTGCGGGAGCGCCTGTTCAAGGCGGCGAGATAAAAAAAAATGGCGGCGGCGGTGGCTTCGATGAACGCCATTTCGGACCTGCGGTCATGGCAAAATGTCCGGAAAATTGGACGGGGAAGGGTTCTTGCGTACAAAATTCCAGACATTCTTATAATTGGATAATTCGGGCACCGTGGCGGTGCCGCGAAGGCGTCCGAATTATCGGGCATGTCCGAAAAATCGGGCGTCCGGAAAATTGGTAGTTCACTGTAGTTGCATAACCCCACTGGAAACATAGTATTGCCGTGAAAACGCGAAAATAAGGGTTTTGCTTTTGTGCAAGCACATTCACATTTTTTTTGTAAGTTTAGAACTCTAAAGACATTTAATTGCAAAGCTGCCTCAAAATTACCCTTAAAGGGACCCTGAAACGATTTTCATGATTATGTACAAATGTACCGAGTCGATAGAGTAGGCCCTTCTGATCATTAATTGGCACATCTAAGTGCTCCACGTAAAGCGTGCCATTTATTATAAGGTTTTAAAAATGTACACTGCTGCCGATCACAGCACATCGCTCGGCTGAATTTTAAGCCGCCCTTACCCATTTGACGTCATTCACCCCAATGACATCAGTAGGCCGAGCTATCCGGTTGGCTGCCCAGGGCGCGTCATCAATAATTTTTCCAACTTTATGGTGAACAAATGTGGTTCGTAATAGATGGAATGAGAGTTAATTTGTTTCTATAAAAGGAAAGTAACAGAAAGAGAATGCACAAGAACAATTTCTCGCTACACTTAAGCACTTCCAGCACACAGCAAGCGTCATCTGCTTGTGTTACAATGTGCTCCATTTTGACAAGAGCTCCGCGGTCAGAGTCAGTTTCAGTCTTTTCGCGAGCACTATGATTCGACTTTGTTGCATTGTGGGCTGCAAATGTAGTGACTGGCAATATGTCAAGCTGCGACATCGTGTACCTCTGCAAGGCAGCAGACGAGCGGACTGGCTGCAGTGCATTGGACTGCCGCTATCCAATTGGCGCCAGGATTTGCGCATTTGGGGCAGTCACTTTACACCGGAGAATTACTACCGCAATATCGTTTCGCGAATTCGGTATTCGGGTTAACGCAAGCGCAAGGGGACAGGGCCTGGCTCTTTGACCGTGCCGTTTCACAGGATGGGCAGAAGTGCAAACGTGAATGGTCTGCACGGCGCTGTCACCTGATGGCACAGAGCTCAACCACACACAGTAGCAGTAACGAAATCTATTCTTTGCTGCTGGTGTAAATTTTTTGCAGGAGTAATCATCAGCACGTTTTTGTAAATGTTTAAAATGTTTTACACTTGGTTAGAGCAACATTAGCACTTTCTTTGGCTGGTTAAGCTCTGCACCAACAGGTGGCTGGACCGTGCAGACTGATCAGGCTCCTCACGTACGTCTATGCTAAAGTTCCTGCATTAGCTTGAGTTCATGCCTCCAGCCATCCGTCGAAACGCCCAGCTCGCCTGTGGTTACCGGAATACCAGACACGTTCGGTGCTGCGACAGAATGCTCGCAACGCACGCTGCTTCAATAGCTCTCGCTTGGGGTCAACTGCCAAGCAGCTGGTGGAGAGTTTGGAGAGGCTTCGTGCGCGCGCTCCTAGAGAACCGGAAGTCGACGACACGATGTGCCATCACGACACAGAGCCAGTGTAGTTGGAGCTTAGCCCCGATCACTCGGCGAACGAGTTGAGGAGAAAATGCATGAATATGGAGGAGGGTAACTTGTAATCGTCCTTAGCTCTCTTAATATGAGACGCTTCACACAAATTGTGGTGCGAATTATTAACATTAACTATACCCTATCTGTCTACGAAATTTGTCCGAACTATTTCAGGGGCCCTTTAACAGCTCGCACATTGTATGAGGGACGTTCCAAAAGTAAGTTTCGCGATTTATTTTCACACATAAACTTTACTGCCGAAAAAAAAATACACCTCGGCATCGTGAACTATACACCTTGCACTATTCTTGCACATAGTCACCACGGACATTGAGACATTTGTCGCATCGTGGAACCAGTTTAAAGAAACCACTCTGGTAAAATTAGGTGCCCTGCGGTGCAAGGAATTGTCGCACAGTCTGTTCCACCTGAGCGTTTTGGAAGTGACGTCCCGAGAGTGCAGTTTCTAGTGGAGGGAACCAGGTGCCCATTCATACCAGTTAACAGCGCACACTTCCATTGGCGACCACGTTGTCAGCACTCATCTGTATGACATTGCGATTTGTACTCGAATAACCCCAGGAACGCCGGTATGCTGCTACTCTTTCTTCAGCGCTCTGCGCATGTGTCATTTCTCCTTCGCTGACGCTCCTTCCATCTTTGAACCAGCAACGGGCGTGGATTCTTATGCCGTTTGTCTCACCTGGTGTACCATCTTCTTTTTAAAAAAAATAATGATGAAACTTGCTTTCGGAACGTCCCTCGTAGCAATATTTTTGCAAAGCTAAATTAAATATCGAAGGTTTGGTGCCTTATAACTGCACGAAATCTGTTAACCACTGGGAAGAAGTGACTATGCCTGGTTCACAGATAAACAAAACTCTTCACCTTTGGCCAGCTTCCAATTTGTCATTCCTACACTTTCAAACTTAAGCTGCTGTGGTAAGCACAGTGTCTGCTGATGCTCTGGCACTTCTGGTGTCTATTAAATGTATCAAAATGAAATTTATTTGTGGAATCCATGCTACAAAAACAGCTCTTTCAATATTTTAGTGCTTAATTCCAGCATACAAATAAATTTATTTGGGGGCTCTGTGACCAAGACGGTCTCCTTAATGAATACTTGCATCATACAGAAGTGCTTTAATGTTAGATGTTAGACCACAAGTGTAAGGAGTAAATGTTGGTTAGCATGTCCGCCATGATCATGACCCACAACAACACTTTCTAAATCAAGAATAGCGTAGTGACATCTACTGCACCTTCTTCCAAGCAGTCTCTGTGCGTTCAGGTGCAATTTTCATCGCCAAGGTGATGTCAACAACTGGACAGGGCATGTACCTAAGGGTGAAGTTCCTAAGGATAAAAAAAGCAAAAGCTTTACTAAAGTATCTTTTATACACTCAACAGTGTTTAAAACAAGAAAGTGAGACTGCCTGACTTTAACGCATACGACTTCCAGATCTAATTACTCCTAATGGCCTACATAATATTTGATGATGTGCAATCAGGGCATACAGCAAAAGCAAGGAGGAGGTGACAGCATCTATACAGAAGACTTGTGGTAAGTGGGCAGGAAGAAACAGGCAATACGAGACATAGCATTGTCTTTCCCCAGATCTTGCGCAGCACATCTTAACTAAAGCATACTGCAACCATCCTGTTTCCTATGTGAAAACAATGACAGTAACCTATACGAAAACGTAACCAGCTATAAAAACAAATATTTTTTTTTATAAAACTGCTGCACCGGTAGTCAGAATGAAATCCAGTAAATAAAGGTGTGACTATTACAGTTTTCTGTGTTATAAGTTTCTTCTAACTTACGATGTGTAGATGGACCTTCGTTTCTAGTGAGTAGAAAAGTGGCGCTGCCATCGTTTTTGACGAGTTGGCTTGGCTCATCTATCGACAGAACAACGATGATGGGAGCCAGCCAACCATACGAGGGTGTGATGTGTGGTGCGCGACATGGTGCGGTGATCGCGACGGTGAAGAGCAGACGACACTGAGTGCACGGGCGCCGAGGTGGAAGAAGGAAAACAACGACGCCGAAGAGCGTCTGGCACGAGAACGCGCGGCGCAGGAAAGACAACAAAAAGAAGAAACGCAACCAATTAGAAAAGACAACGGGGCGTCAGGCAGCCAATCGGAGAATGCCAAATCGGCCAGACCCGAAGAAAAAGCGTGGTGCGCTGGCAGGAGAGGACACACGCAAGAGGACATGCAGGGAGACGCCGGGGAGACGCCAGGAGAGTCCCAGGAAGCGACGGCAGGAGGAGGTCAACCACCGGAGCGGGCGTTGAAGACGGGCCGTCGGGTTCCGGACCTGAGCCCACCAGGACTTCACCCGACCGGGGCCTCCTGCCAACCTGTTCCTGTGCGTAGCCCGTCTACCTGAGCGTGCCGTCAGCTCCTCAAGGCCGGTGAGCTTTTGCGCCAGTGGGCAGGACGAGAACAGTCGGGCTTCGGGCCCGAGTTCTACGCCAGCTGCCCGGCCAGAACGCCACCCCGTCTGTCGTGCCGCCTGCTGCTCGAGGCCGGCATTCGAGCTTCTGCGCCCGTGGGCGAGACAGGAGCAGTCGGGCTACGGGCCCGTGCTCTACATCCAGCTGCCCGGCCAGAACGCCGCTGCCGTCCACTCCTGCCACCAAGCCGCCCACTTTACCTCGCCTAGCCAGAGCTAGCGCACTCCGGTCGCCCGGTCGATCAGCTTACACCGCGACCTATGGTGAGACCGGCACCACTCCTTTTTCCAGCTTGTCGCCGCGTCGCCGCGGCGAGACTGTGACGCGTCCCAGCCCTCGTGGCAAGCCCGGACTCGCGCAGCCGTTAACCTCATGCAAGCCCTATGTGTGTTCTTTGCCGCAATGTCTTCTTGAGTGTTTATGTTAGGCATGCTTTCTATTTCTTTCTATTTGCTTTATGCCTCTTTTTAGTTTGATTAAAAGTCTTTGTGTGTGTGTTCAAACCAACGGCTTTGACCTCAATTGGGTTCTCGGAGGCCCCGCCTAAGAGAACCAACCAAACCATTGAGTACACGAACCTTTGCCCCATAAGTGGTTCATCACAAATTGGCGTCCGCGACAGGACAAAGCCGTTCGTTCGTATTTTTTTCTAAAGGCTAGGAACTATGGCTGCTAGCACACGAGATCTGTTAGCCCTAGCCGAACGCATGGGCCTAGAAGGTGCGGAGTTGAGGGCATGGTTGAACGAGCAGGAAGCGTGGGCGCGAGAAGAGCGGGCAGCGGAGCGAGAAGAGCGAGCAGCGGAGCGCGAGGCTAAAAGGCAGGAGCTTGTATTAGAGGAGAAAAATTTACAGTTTTGACTTAAAGTCGCGGAAGCTGAGGGCAATCGTGGCGAGACGAGCCACCGGCAGCTAGAACTGGAGGAGCGAACGACAGACGGGGTGGCGTTCTGGCCGGGCAGCTGGCGTAGAACTCGGGCCCGAAGCCCGACGCCTGACTGTTCTCGTCCTGCCCACTGGCGCAAAAGCTCACCGGCCTTGAGGAGCTGACGGCACGCTCAGGTAGACTGGCTACGTACAGGAACAGGTTGGCAGGAGGCCCCGGTCGGGTGAAGTCCTGGTGGGCTCAGGTCCGGAACCCGACGGCCTGTCTTCAACGCCCGCTCCGGTGGTTGACCTCCTCCTGCCGTCGCTTCCTGGGACTCTCCTGGCGTCTCCCCGGCGTCTCCCTGCGTGTCCTCTTGCGTGTGTCCTCTCCTGCCAGCGCACCACGCTTTTTCTTCGGGTCTGGCCGATTTGGCATTCTCCGATTGGCTGCCTGACGCCCCGTGGTCTTTTCTAATTGGTTGCTTTTCTTCTTTTTGTTGTCTTTCCTGCGCCGCGCGTTCTCGTGCCAGACGCTCTTCGGCGTCGTTGCTTTCCTTCTTCCACCTCGGCGCGCATGCACTCAGTGTCGTCTGCTCTTCACCGTCGCGATCACCGCACCATGTCGCGCACCACACATCACAGAGGGATGCCTGAAAAGTTTGCAGCACACCCGTGAAATCCTTTTCACGTGATCTTGCTTTGCAATGCAGTATGTTATTCAGTTATTTGAATGGTCTCATGAGCTATCTGGATTTATTTTGATTTTTTGGTTTCTAGTACACCGGTTTAACCTTTTGGGAGTCAATGACGTAAATATACGGAGCCGCGAACAAGTCCAAAAATGGTCGATGCCGTATATTTACGGCGCCATCTGTACGTTTAAAAAGCGCGCCAATTTCGTAACTTTTTCTTTTCTGTCATGTGCTGCCACTATTTGGGAATACAGAGAATATTTTTCACGCACCTCCCTCTCTCGGTTGTCGCTGCATGGTTTGTTTTAGCACTAGTTTGCTCCCACGCGTCTATATACTACCGCTCGTGCATTGGCACGCACATGGGCGGTTTCGGCTTCTTGCGCTTGCAAAACTGATGGCTATCTCGTTACTAATTGCTCAAAGGGCAACCGCCTCTTTCTCGCTCATTTAGTGCTCACAGCGGTGCGCACAGGATGGATGCCGCCATGCATGCGTTTCCGTTGCTTCTTTTCTTTTTTACACTTTTTTTTTTTTTGATGAAGATTAGCGGAAGTCTGTCACATGTTGTGCTTTTTTGACGAGCACACAACCACACAGTTTTCCTGAGCTTACGCAGTTTGATTACGCTATGGATGTACATATTCGATGTTAGTGTAAGAGCAGGAAAATTTGAGTCTTGTGAAATATTCTCGTGTGCGCACATTCAAGGCCTTGAACTATGTGTATAAAAATGCATAAAATTTTTAATTCTTATAAGTTTATTTCCTTTTTATTGTTGTTATTCATGAATGAAAAATACATATTTACCAACGCAAAATATTTTTTTCTCACTTTACGGTCACCCTAGAAAAATTGTGGTAAATTTTTTTCTAAATAAGTCTCTAAGAAGAATTGGAATCTGCAATAAAAAAATATCGACCCTGGGCGGTCGCATATGGCGAAAAAAATCGACCCTCAAAGGGTTAAAGCAAGGTTGCAAAGCTGAAAGAAGAAAATAGAGAAATTCGCAAAGCGAGCAGTCATTCAATACCTTTTGAAATAAGGACCGGCACCAGAAATTCTAAAGCACATGCTGGTGACATTAGGGGACAATGCTCCTTCTTATGCTATGGTGAAAAAGTGGGTTGCCAATTTCAAGCGAGGCCAGACATCAATTGATGATGCTCCATGCAGTGGTCGTCCCTCAACAGCAAGCACAGATGAACATGTCCAAATAGTACAAGACATTTTAATGGCTGATCGACGTGTCACACAGTGGCACATTTCAGAATGTGTGGGAATATCAGTGGAGAAGGTTAGCCATATCCTAACACAGCTCCTGAACATGCACAAAGTTTTCGCCGGATGGGTGCCCATACGTTTACATTAGAGAACAAATGTCAGAGATCTTCCCTCTGCAGAAAATCTGCAACTGTTTAAAGCTGATATTAAAGCTTTTTCTGCAGAGATTTGTTACAATGGATAAAACTTGGGCCCATCGTTTTCGTCCCGAGTCAAAAGAAGCCTCGAAACTGTGGAAAGGTGCCACCTTCCCCGCCCCAAAAATGCCAAGGTGATTCCATCCGCTGGCAAAGTTATGGCATCAGTGTTCTGGGATTGCAAGACTTTCAGTCTCCTGGGATTCATCCCAAAAGGTCAAACCATCAATGGGCAATACTATGCGGCTCAGATTCATAATCTGAGGTCGCTGATTAAGGAAAAATGGCAAGGGATACTCCGGAAATGGGTGTTGTTTCACCAGGACAATGCGTCAGTTCACATATCGGATGTTGCGATGGCTGCAATTCCCTCCTGTGGTTTCCAACTGCTTCAGCACCCGCCCTATTCCCCTGATTTGGGTCCCTCGGAATACACCCTATTCCCACAGATGAAAAAGCACCTTTGTGGAAGTCGGTTTCCTTCTGATGAAGCCGTCATGAATGCCATAAAAGGCTTTTTGGAGGAACAGGACTAAATGTTCTACCAAAGTGGAATAATTAAAGTCCAAGAGCGATGGCATACGGTTCTCTACAGGGAGACTATGCAGAGAACTGACTGCAAAATTTCGACCCATGGTCGCTATGTCCGGGTCAGGCCACGAACATTTCAGGCGCCCCTCATAACATAAGCGTGTATTTGGGGAAGGACATGGTACAAATATAAGGTCTGTACAACAATGCGAACTTATTGTACCAGCTTTTTCTTTTCAAAAGTAGTTGAAAAGGTCAAAATGTAGGTGGTTAACCAGTTACACTCATTCTTGTGAATGCAGAGCGATGGGTGGCTTTCACAATTTGCGAGGTGGGCTATCGACATCGCTCTCACTTCACAGCGTTGCTGAAGGAGAGACCTTTATTTTTTTTGCGGCTGCTCAGATCGAAAAATTCTGCATGCTAAATATCCATGCGCTTTTGGAAGTAACCGCTGCAGGTGCAAACACTCGCGCGGGTGAGCCTTGCATTGTGCCATAAAAAAACTAGGTCCTTAGAAATCGGTTGTCAGTCCCTTTACAATTAGGTTTTAAATACGTGGATCTCTCAGGGGATTTCGTGAGGAATAGCATTTACTTCGTTACATCCCATTTCATTATGACGAGGTTCGAGTGTGCAAGCACACAAGCCCTTTTAAATTTTGGCACCCAATCCTATGGCCACGAAAGAATCACAATATTGCCGTGTGCTTTTCTTTTGTTTCACAATATTGCTGCTGTCAGATTTGTGCTCTCACACGAACTGTGCTCCCATTAAGTTGCTCATGAATTTTGAATGTCACAGTCTCCTGTGGAACGACCAGTCAGCCGTATCTGACTGTTGGTACGCAGACTGATGTTTGTTACACATTCTGGGATCTACCTAGCCATAACTGCATCCGGATGGTTTGATGATGCATTCGTATCAAATGGCCATAAAGCAAGTAATTTCATTAGATTGGATCGCTGCTGACCCCGCTTGTAGCTATCACTGCCTTTGAGCAGCATGATGGTTTAGATGGCACAAGATCACCCAATAAATTGTTAACGATTCAGTCCCCATCTCTACCTGCCAGCCTGTCTGCACACCATCATACCTGTGTGGCAATATCCTGAACATGTGATCTTTAACTCCTTAATTACGGTGCAGCATAACGTAAATTACAGAAAGGACATGCTGATTGATGTACTGCATCTGAGTGCATACTAATACAAGGCACAAATTCGCAGCCCAGAAGCTCAGAAAGTTAAGCTCTGTCATGTTGAAAAATTTCTTACATGTTAGTACTGTAGAACTTCATTCATGTGTAAGAAGGAATGTGAGAAAAAATTATATAATCGGGTGAATGTGCAATCGAAGTCATTAAATATTTGGCAGACTCAAATGTAGCTGACACATACATAATGCAAAGTATTGCGTGAATCGTTGCAGCATGACATGCTGACGTGCACCGCACTGGTAGGGTTCAAGCAGCCTTGGATCAGCAGCAAATTCAGGTGGGGCATTTTGGCCGGAAGTTTTGACAGGCCCACTCAGCGGTGCCGATGCGCGTACTGCTGGTGAGGCCCGAGCAGCCCAAGATGCGCTTGGTTGTTTGCCTATTATGTAGTGTTCAATGACGGCGACAGGAAACCGAAATGAAATAAAGCTGGTGGGCAACACCAAAATACGATGCTGCAAGAGAGAAACCTGATGCCCACTTGGCACCACATGCAGCAGAGAATGGCAATGCGTTTGGGTTACTTATCGTCTATTAAAAGCATGCTGTACGCTTCCGACACTTTAACCAGAGGAGCTGTGAAACAGATAGGTGAACATACCTATCGCAGTAGCGTTGGCTGCAATAGCTGTGAATGCGAGTATGCAACATATAACAACCCATGAGATTTACTGGTACCGAAAGAGGAAACCGTGTGCGACCTGGAATTTTCACACGACACGGGTGGGCAAGTACTGTGGAGAAGCTGCTGTGGCAGGTACCTACTGCTCTCGATAATGCGTGCCTTGTGGCTTTTCTCATTCACATGGGGTCTAACGGTCGGAAGATGTATCATACAATCACAGTTTCGCAATGCACTGAACATTGGTGTCAAAAGAGACTGTTTACCAGGAACATATTAACCGGTAAAAAAGAAGCGTAACTGTATTGGGTCATTTTTTGTGTTCTTGATCGCGAATGTTGGCACCAGGAAATCATATGAAGCAGGATTGTATCAACAACATTCTACTGTAATGCAAAAGTGACTATGATGAAGTACTCACTTCTCAAGTGCATATGCAATATCTTGAAAACCTTGAGCTGGTGTAGAATTACGATCCCACAGAATGGTTTTCAGCTTCGAGTTTATTTGCAGGGCCTTGGCGAGTGTCTTTGCACCGTTCAGGCCCATGTAGTTACCACTGGAAAGAAGGAACTCGTAAAAGCAGTCAGCAAAATAAAACTTTCATGCACTGTGAGTATGTGTTCATGCATAGCAAATAGCTTGGCTTGAAACACAGAAACCTTTATTGTTCAATATAATAAGAAAGTCAAATTATGTGCGTGATATAGTGGCTGCACCACAGCAGTTTAAAGTGTGTGTACTTACCATAACAAATGCAAAGATGACAGTGATGGGAAAGCAAAAAAATAAACTTACGTGATATCAATTGAAGTGAGGCATTGGTTACTACCAAGTGCATTAATAACAAGACACAATTCGCCACGAAGCTTTGAGTCTGCCAATGAAAGATATTCAAGAGAGGAGTCCTTTTCTTGAATCAGCTGCACAACTGCTTCCATTACACGAGTTACGTGCCTGAAAAGAAAACAAAGACCACACATTTCATTAAAAGCCTTCCTAATAATTCAAGGTGAAGCCTATAGCTAAAAAGTAAAGGCCGGTCAGTTGTTGTCAGTAATGTGCAGCTGGCTTTTACTTTCGTCCAATAGGCTTTGCGATAGGTCTCACCGACTCCTTCGACGCTGGTGAGAGGTAGACGGGAGAGGGGTGACAAAGGCATGCTGTGTGGGTACAGAACACAAAGGCAGGCATGGCGAATCGGCTTGCTTTTTTTCCCCCAAGGATTTTGCATTATTTTCCCTTTTGGCACACACCCAATAACCGGACTTTATTATTATAACTGGCAACGTAGCATGGGAGCATTGTAGAATTGTCTTTCAATACTTTTCTGGGTCACGAAACTTCCGGCCAATTTGCTATAGGGACAGCAGCTACCACTAGGGGCGCCACTGCAGATAAGGAGGCTACGATCAATGGTGTCGTTGACTGTTTGTATATAGCCTTAACAAGAGGGTGAGCTAAAGTCCTTCGAAGCAAACCCCTTCACTTTGCGCTGAAGGATGCCTCACCAAAAGGAATTGTGCCAGTGACGCACAGTACGGCGCAGTCTCTCTTATGTTTTCAGTAAGCACCGAAGTATAACAGACGGCGCTGCTTGCATGTGAAGCTGCCTGAAGCACGAAATGGTGTTTGTAGTGGCGTTGTCGTCTTTAACTACGAATGTGTTTAGCAAACCGTAGCTCTACTAGAGTGCACTAGAATATTTAGCTCCACCCACAGCCGGTCTGGAGTGTACATCTGGTCCGACGCCGGTCGTGCATTCCAGACTGACGGCGCTTCACCGCATGCACACTACCAGAGGCGAGCACGGCAATGGCGACATCTGCAACGGGCCTAGCGGCATGTGTTTGATAGTATGGCTGCAACAAAAATTCACGCCGAAACAAATTAGCTGTCCGCTAAATATAATAAACTACTTTGAAAGCAATAAAATTATTAACAAAACAACAAAGCGTTTTGAGAACTTTTCAGTTGTTGATGGGCTGTGCACAAGGCTACGCCTTTACACCTGTAAAGTTGTTCGGATATTTCCCCTTTCACAAGGGGCTCTTACCTAAAATGAGATGCTCCTTTCTCATGTGTCACCTCGTGTGAACGCCTTTCTGGCAGATGCCCCTTAGTTCAAAAGACTTTGGTGTGCCCATGTGTCAGGGGTATTAGAATAGATGGGTTTAGGCTTGATCACACTAGGCCAACATGATGCCAATTTTGGTCTGCAGCGTGCGTAACTTTTCGTGTTTGAATAACTAATTATCCGAGCGGTGCATTTGTTCACACCGGCGGCACATACAGCTACAACTGGTTGTTCGCTTCAAACACTAAAAACCGCGCAGTGCTGACACGAAATAACAAAATATTACAAGACATGCCAATTTGCAAATGTGAGCACTGTCAAACTACCCGAGAATAGTTACATGATAGCATGATATGAGCGACCGACGGCTACATGGGCCCCTTTGAAAACAGCAACTGGTAAGGGGAGTGGGGGCGGCGGCATAACTTTTTTTTTTTAGCAACATGGCTAATGTTAGCCAAGACAAGTTTCGGCAGCTCATTTCATCCTTCCCTCTGTAGCCTAAATGACACTTCTGCACACAAGAAGTCTTTGGCATTGTTCTCCGAGCTCCTGAAGAACATTCAAGCTTTCTGCACACGCAAAAAGGCCAAAAGAGTGCGTAAAGCCGGTACAAAAATCGCACGAAAACACCGGTCAGCTGCTTCATCGCTTGCTGAGTGTCCCCTCAACATGCCTCTTCTGAACCAGTGGCACTGCCACGCGGCCACTGTTGGCAGCATATGAAGCTTTCCCATAGCATGAAGAAGTTTCGTGACCAGTAAAAAGGTATCCAAGGACTGACTATTGTAAGCAGTTTAATTTACTGTAGAACACATACAAAAGTTGATGGTGCATCGGCTGCTCACTGTTATATCCAATTATTGCTAAAGGCTGTATCGTTATAAGTGGGTTCAACTGTACATTTTAGTGCCAAAGAGAGATGAGTTCAATAAAAGTGACAGAGTGAAAGAGTGAGCAGGTTGAACTGAATCCAAAGTTTGAGTAGTAGGAAACATTTTACTTCCAATGTGTTTGATATTCAATGTTGTGGTGGCTGTCGCAGACCCTTCAGACCAAACAGTGCACTTAAATATGATGCAAGTGAAGTGCAAAAAACAGCGATAGATGGAGGGTACAACACATTTGCTAACTTCAACAAATGATTAAGTATTATTGTTATTATTAAGTTAGCGCATGTGTTGTAACCCCCTTCTCTCCGTTTTTTGCATTTCACTTGCAGTAGTATGTCGTAACAACTAGGCCGAATTTCCACCCTTATTATGGTACAGCATTCATGCAGGATAGATTTCTGCACTATATAAACGAAGTTTTGCTTAAAAAGTGACAGCCAATCACTAGCTTCCCTTTTGATGACAATACATGTTATATCAAGTAGCAATGCATCACAGGCAAAAGCTAACTTGGTAAAACTGACATAAAGAGAGGGCCATATCTGATGATAAGCTTTGCACATAACCAACCACCATAACATCGCATACATATTTTATATGTGCGATGTCTTGGTAAAAAGGAAACTTAACAGTAAGACAAAGTAAACAGAAACGAACCACAAGGACAAAGGTGCTGTCCTTGTATGGTTCTTTTTGTCTTTGTCAGGGTGTCTACCAAGTTGACGTTTCTAAATTCCCCGAGTTCTCCAGGTTTTCCCTGAGTGCCTTTGCGAAATTCCCTGAGTGATGCAAAACTATGTTTTATGTCAAGATGGGCTTAAACCGTATTGCCCGATGGTGTCACTCTCTAGTAAGCACATAAAAAAAAAAAACTTAATCCAATTTGAATACTAAGGAGTAGTGTTTATGCTATTCAAAAAGAGAATAGAACAGAGGGGTTAGTAAAATGTACAGCAAATAAAATGTCTTCGCAAAAAAATTGCAAATTGAGCCAGACATTCTCAAATACAAATAAAAAAGAGATGCATACAGAAGCAAATATTTTCGAATGTGAGCTATTTCTATCAACTGATAGCAAGCTCAGCAGTATGGGGCCCGAACTTTGTCATAATTGAGGTTCTCTCACAACAGCCCGTAAGTCAACCTCAAGTGACCTGACATACTCTCATCCCGCGCACGACGCCTCAGTGTTGTGTTTCAGGGCTCTAAAGAGTTTATTTTGGTTTGGATGAGGGACACCTGCATCTCGGCATCAGCCAACACATTGTTTTTTGAGCTCAAGATCCTTAAAAACGGCGGCAGCATGTTTGCTTTCACATTCATCCCTCAATGCGTAGGTCCTTTCTGTTCTTGTCCTCCTTCTGCCACTCGTTCGCCCCACAGAGAATTTGAAGCATCTTCTTGGTCAGTTGCACAGTCCACATCCAATTTTTTGAACTCCCTAGGAACCGCGAAAACGTCCAAAATTCGGCCAGTTGGAAAAAATAAATGCATGTCATTTATTGCCTTTAAGGACTCAAACTGCCACAGGCACATTCGGAAACACTCTGAAGGCCTGTAGGTACACGTATTAGGCATATCGGTGCTCATACTGTGACATGAAATACCGGGTGCACACGTGTATAATTAAGAAATACGTACTGTGTCCCGTGGCAATAGCCCCTTCCCAAGCGTGTTATGCTTCACTACAATACTTTTGTGTATGCTTCACCAAGTAACATTTCTGTACAGAGGCGAAGCTGACTTTCAGGAACCGGCATTATGCAACGCACCATGCTTTCCAAGCTTCTAAGCGAATCGCGAGGACCACAAAGGCAGAGTTGGTGCCGTTGCTAGCAGCAGTCAATTTCTTCAATGAAAAACATGGCACCCAACGGCAAGAACCTTAATAGCGAACGTTCAAGCAGCTAGGTCTAGCGTTGCCGCAGTGGCAGCTACGGCTGCCACCGCATCTGCGTGCGAGAGCGCCGGTTCGAGGTGGCGAGGTAATCAAAACGGCAGCGGTGGTGGTGGCTTTGATTAACGCCATTTCAGACCTGCAGTCACGGTAAAAAGTCCGAAAACTCGGACAGCGAAGGGTTCTTGCAACCGAAATTTCAGACTTTCTGTTACATTGACTCTATGGGGTACGTGGTGGTGCCGCGAAGCTTTCCAAATTATCGCGCATCCCGGAAAGTCGGTCATTGACTGTACACTGGCAATGCCTCCAGCCGACGACAGGGATGTCAAAGACGATTCATGATGATTCCTGTCTGTTACTCGAGCCAGCATTACCGCAACTTTCGACCCTTTCAATAAAATTACAGCAAATTTTCCCTGACAGAGGCACAAGTTCCCCGAGTTCTCCAAGAGTTTTTCCAGAGTACTCAAAATCACTGAGAATTCCCGGTTTTCCCGGTTAGTAGACACCCTGCTTTGTGCAGTGTTGTGCTGTGAAGCTTGATTTTTAACAAGATGCACAACCAACCAAACGAGCTTACTGTTAATGTCATGGTAAATGCTACGTGCATTACATTCTTCCTGCTGGCCACTAGACTGTACAATTTAAAAAACCGATCCTAATTTTACTACTGTTTTCTATTTTATCAATGGTACAGGTATGTTTTAGAAAAAGTAGACATCTATTCAGCAAATTGTGGAGAACTAAATTGCTGTCCGTCAATTTGTAGAGTGCGAAAAGATAAAAATTGATCGCCTTTTTATTTACTAATACCTTCCATTGTTCTTTAGACATGCATCATTTGGAAAAAGATTCAACAGTGACCAGGACGTGTCAACCATACTGAGAGTAAATACAGACAAGAAATCACAATCTAATTAGCTGACACTTGACCACTGAAAAGTAACATCACTCTTACTTTGTCTTCATGTTTGTGAAGTTCCTTCCTATCGAAAGCCGTTTGATGGATTGATTTTTTCCAACAGCTGCCACAATGTTGGCTAAATCTTGGTCAAAATCTGAAGGAGAAAAGACCCAATGTAGACACACAGTAAATATGCACACCATTTGTCAAAGTGTACAGGCATGCATGACCAGGAATGTCACAAAGTTCTATGGCAGGGCTTGATGAAACTCCCGGTACATGAAAACTTTGATCATTAGGATGAGTGATCTTTTTTACAGCTTTGGAGCACTGGTGATGCAAAAGAAGCCCCATCACATGACCCAAAGCCAGCTTTTGTGAAGAATTTTAACATTTCATGTAATAAATAATATAATGTGGCCAGCATGCTATGATAAATACACGACTGTTGTATCTACAATGAATATAAACTGGTATAAAATGTAATCCCTCGTTATAACGAAGTCAGTGGGATGGTAAAAAATTTATTATAAGCGGTAAGTCGATATAAGCGCCCACTCGAGAAAATCTAAAGCAGTCAAGCTTAAATTGTGCCACAACTGCGAGGAACTCAAAATACAATGTATTCAGTGAAGCAAAACTTTATTCAGGTGAAAAAAAGGCAGTCAGCCTTGGCTGTTTCAAGTTCTTACCGGGTGCAAGCAACCCCTGCTCGAATTTGATGAAGCGTTGCACGAGGTCGTGGTTACCACCAATGTATTCAACCTTATTTCACAGCAGGCATATGTACTCCCGTGTCTGCACCATAGCTGGCACTTCACATGGCTCTTCGTCCTCGTCGGGGCCACCAATA
Organism: Dermacentor andersoni; assembly: GCF_023375885.2. Lineage (NCBI taxonomy): Eukaryota > Metazoa > Arthropoda > Arachnida > Ixodida > Ixodidae > Dermacentor > Dermacentor andersoni. The sequence continues at coordinate 112,458,858 of NC_092814.1, read as the reverse complement.
GTGTCAATTAGTATCTCTGCATCCGTCGCTGGGGTGACCACGAGAACAGCAGCGTCAGCCAACGCGAATGTCTTGAAGTCGCCTTCTACGTCTTAGCCAGCAATTTTATGAACAGCCTCGTACAGGTCGCTGCAAGTACAGTCATCGTCAGGGCCGTTGACGATGGCACGGGAATAGGTGGCGTGCGCAAAGCAGTTGGCAACATTAAAAGGTGCGAGTTCTTTCCATGAAAAGTTCAGCAAATGGATTGCACTAAGCAAATCAATGTTGTACCTCTTGCTGGCACGCTGTGAGCATGCACTGCAAAAGAGACTTGCAGTGCAGGTTCCGGGTTGTCTCAATGATGCCCTGATCCATCGATCCAAGTAGCGCGGTTGTGTCTGCAGGCAAAAATTCCACAGCAATTACCTTGAGGTTGTCGATCTTCCTGTGGCTCGGACAATTGTCAATTATGAAAAGCCCTTGCCGATTCTTAGCGTTGAACCGACTATCCAGAACGCGCAGATAGTCTTCAAAAATAGCAGCAATCATCCATGCTCACTTGTTACTTCTGTAGATGCATTCTTTGGGAATAGTTGCATTTTGTAAGTACCGCAGCTTCTCTGCCTTCCCCAGTATAAACAAGGGAAGTTTGTCCTTGCCTGTTGCATTGGCACCAAACAGCACTGTGACACGTTCCTAGCTCTGTTTTCCTCTGGATGAGGATGCGCCAGCGGTCATGAACGTGCGATTCGGTAGCATCTTGTAGAAAAATGCAGCCTCATCTAGGTTGTGGATGTCTGTCTTCATACTTTTCAAGTAGAGCTTGGAGCCGATGTTGGCGCCATACGGAGCCATTTATCACTGTAGACCACAAAAGCACACATGAGGCACACCTAACGAAGCACTCCGAATAACACAGAATCACATGGCCTGCAGCACGGATCCAAATGCACACACCATCAGCGCCAAAGTGACTGAACGCAGTGGGCAACGAAGAAGGCAGAAGCTTCAAAATGTCATCAGGGCATCTAACTTTCCTCGTCAGAGCGCGCTGGTGATGGTGACGGTTGCAGTGGTGGTCTTGGCATCGGCTTCACGTGTAGCGGAAGAAAGGCGATCGGAGTTGTGGAGACCAAGAAGCAGGAACCATGGAAGGGTACCCGTTGGTGGAAGATTGTGCTCGGGAGAACAGGCTGGAAGACAGCAGCTTTGGGGGAGCAGCGACATTGAAACTGGTAGCGAGGAGGAGAGGAGTTGACATGAAGGCAAGTCAGAGGAATGACTGGCGTCCAAACGGCTTGGAGACTGGAGGGCGAATGGGGAGGGGAAGGCAGTGGCCGCTTTTATGGGGGGGGCTGCAAAGGTTACAGAAGACTACGACAGTATCACGCTGGAAAGCGCCGCAAATGTTGTGGCTTGAGCCTGACGTTGTGTTGGTACGCAGCGTGACCGTGAAAACTGAATGGTTTTGCAGTAGAGGCTTTGCATAATCACTGGGCAATCTTTTCTCAAAGTGTACAGCCGTGAAGTTATATTCGGCGCACTGTTGTCGACAACACTGTGCTAATTCTGCTCTGAGTGTCAGTGTTCACGCACCGTTGTGCCCGTGCCATTGACAAATGTCTAGGAACAAAATTCAATGACCCTACCACGCATTCAGACCATTTGTCTAAGGTCGGATGGCCCGAATCGAGCATGGCCGGCTCGAGAAAAATGCTGGGGAAACACCAGCTTGCATTGACCTGCCATGTTCACAGCCTGACTCGGCGCTGGCGACACTCAGATTTTTCATGTTTTTGGCAAGTTATCGGTTGATTTGCACTATCAAAAGTGCAATGAAGCTAGGGGCGCTGTTTTACTGCGATGCAGGCCGATTATGGCGAGTGGCGAGCGAATTTCTAGACTGGCTTCCCTAAAGTCGTCTTCCCGATTTGTTAAAGTAGCTCTTCACGTTGAATGTGGCGCTTATAATCAGAGGGACACTTCTTTTGTGCGTTTTGGCAGGTTTCAGTGTCATAAGTGCTCTTTAGAGCAGTAAAACTTTGCTTATCGAGCGTACCCCATGTAATGCTATGGCGCAAATCTGCCCATGGTCTTTTGGCCACTTTTCGGCATCCAACAGACCGCAGTTTTCTGGCATCACAAAGCGCCAGGAAAACTTTATTATGTGAAAGAGCATGTGAATAGTTCAACATTTTTCTGCTCAACACAGCTCCTTACCACAGCAACAGCATGTTCAATTTATTTTGTGAGAAGTCTGCACATTCATTTGAGATTGATTACAGGTAACACTGCTAAAAAAAATATGGAGGCTGTAAGACTACTTTTTATGATATGCCAATTTTATTGTTTTTCGGTATTTAACTGCCAGATCATTGTGCCATTTGGTATTCGTTCTACGACAAGATTTTTTGCACCATATAAGGTATGCTACATAATGCACAAGCGCATTTAAATTGAATTGTAACTGCACAGTAGGTTATTAACACTTCAGTCAAGGGTTCCACGGACCAAAACTATGATCCTATATGAGGCATGCCATAGCAGAGGTCTTCTGATTAATACAGGCTACCTAGGCTACTACAACATGCACTCAAAGCATGGTACATGAATGAATGAATGACTGTATGGTGTTTATTGGCACAAGGGCCACGTACGGCCAAAAGAGCGCCAGGTCCGTGCTGATGCGTTCGCAATGTAGTTATGAGTTATATGAGGTTGATGTGACGTGGCTGTAAAGGGGCCTTAAATATAGTCGCTCTAGAGTGTGTAAAATCTCTCAGCAATAAGATTATGCCGGTAACAAATGACGCTTTCTATGAGCATTAAAATCCATCATGAAAGAATGATGCAAAATAGAAAATATGTGAAATGGTAACATTACCTGGAGCACTACTGCCTCGCCAGAGCCTTTGAAACACAAGGGCCTAGAGGCATGTGCTATACGAAACAGCTATCACAGCGGCATCCTCTGAAGAGAGGAGACGCTATCAACGTGTGGGGCTAATAACATGCAACACAACATCTTTCAGAAAACCTAGGACTGCGTTGGTGTCAAAGAGCGGTTCTGGGCTGAGTAACATTACAGGATGAAGGGGGATGTGCTGCCGGTATGCTAGGGGAAAATGTTTCTTTCTCTCAGATTCGGCTGCCCGACACTCCAGGAGGATGTGGAGGACGGTCAGCCTCTCCCTGTATCTACCACAGGTTGGAGGATCATTTTCAGTGAGTAAAAAGTTATGCGTGCAAAATGTGTGTCCTATTCTGAGACGACAGAATAGGACATCTGTTCGCCGTGATTTTGTTGCGGAGGGCCATGAACCTAACTGTGGCTTTATCACGTGCAGTTTGTTATTTATTTCTTCGTCCCACATGCATTGCCAGTGGTTTCGTAGTTTCCTTCTTAAGAAAGGCTTCAGGTCTGTGACAGGGACCGAAGCAGTAGGATTAACCGCATGTATTGAAATTGATGTGGCCATCTGGTCCGCTAGAAAGTTACCCTCGATGCCCCTATGTCCAGGCACCCAGCAAATAATCACATGTTGGTTAGATATACATGCTTTACACAGGACGGGATAGAGTTCATTAATTACCGGATTTTTATGGTTACAGAATGGCATCAAAGCCTTCACAACACTTATTAAATTTGGGGTTTTACGTGCCAAAACCACTTTCTGATTATGAGGCACGCCGTAGTGGAGGACTCCGGAAATTTCGACCACCTAGGGTTCTTTAACATGCACCTAAATCTAAGTACACGGGTGTTTTCGCATTTCACCCCCATCGAAATGCGGCCGCCGTGGCCGGGATTCGATCCCGCGACCTTGGGCTCAGCAGCCCAACACCATAGCCACTGAGCCACCACGGCGGGTGCCTTCGCAACACTAAGGGAGTCCGTATATATAACTGATTTCTGGAGTTTTGATTTCTTTATATGCTTTACAGCCGACAATAGTACGTAGGCCTCAGCCGTAAATATACTAGTTTCCGGATGCAGTACATCAGATTCCAAGAAGGATGGACCGACGGCTGCATAGGACACCCCGTCATGTGACTTCGATGCGTCTGTGTAGAACTCCGTGCAGGAGTGTTTGCGTGGATTGCGTGGAAATGCATTTGGATTTCAATCTCTGGAGCATGCTTTGTAACTTGCATGAAAGATGTATCGACTTGTATTAGCTGCCACTCCCAAGGAGGTAGCGGCTTGGCTGGATGCATTAGGCGAAGCTTGAGGAGTGGGACATGCATTTCATCACTAAGCTCCCTCACACGCAGCAAAAAAAAAAAAAAAAATTATGGGGTTTTACGTGCCAAAACCACTTTCTGATTATGAGGCACGCCGTAGTGGAGGACTCCGGAAATTTCGACCACCTGGGGTTCTTTAACGTGCACCTAAATCTAAGTACACGGGTGTTTTCGCATTTCGCCTCCATCGAAATGCGGCCGCCGTGGCCGGGATTCGATCCCGCGACCTTGTGCTCAGCAGCCTAACACCCTCACACGCAGCGAGATAGGCTGTCTTACGGAGGGACGATTGCGAAAGAGTGTAGCATGTCATATCGTTAACGGCATTAAAACACGAATGTTGAGGATTAGAGTGGACTTTCAGAAAATATGTTTGGCTGATGTATGTTCTCTGCAGATGAAGTGACCACTCATTTGATTCTACATATAAACTTTCAATGGGACTTGTTCTGAAGGCGCCCGTGGCCAGTCGGTTTCCTAGATGGTGGACCAGATCTAGCATCTTTAGCGTGCTCGGGGCGGCAGAATGATAGATCACGGCACCGTGATCTATCACCGTCTAACCGTGATCGAATGAGGCTCATGTAAAGATTCATTAAACATTTCCTGTCGCTGCCCCATGTTGTGTGGGATAAAACTTTCAGTAAATTCATTGTTTTTAAACATTTGACCTTGAGATACTTTATGTGTGGAATAAAAGTTAGTTTAGAATCAAGTATGATGCCCAAAAACTTGTGTTCTTTGTTCACAGGTATTCGCTGACCATACATTTCGGTACTGGGATCTGCAATGAGCCCTTTGTTTCTCGTGAAAAGCACGCAAGAACTCTTGTTGGGGTTCACTTTAAATCCGTTTTCGTCTGCCCATTTGGACACTTTGTTCAAGCCCTGTTGTACTTGCCTCTCACATACTGTAAGGTTGCAGGATTTGAAACCTATCTGTATGTCATCTACGTGAACAGAATAAAAAATGGCTGGCGGTAATGAAGCACGAAGGGTGTTCATTTTCACAATAAAGAGTGCGCAGCTAAGCACACCTCTTTGAGGAACACCAGTTTCTTGTATAAAAGGTCGCGACAATACATTGCCGATTTTAACGCGGAAGGTACGTTTGGACAAGTAGCTTTCTAGTATATTTAACATATTTCCACAAATTCCCATTTCCGATAAGTCTTGCAAGATCCTGTATCGCCACGTTGTGTCAAACACCTTTTCCATATCGAGAAATATCGATAAGAAGAACTGTTTATGTATAAATTCATCCCGGATATTTCCTTCAATACGTACAAGATGGTCGGTTGTGGAGCGCCCTTCTCGGAAACCGCACTGATAGGGATCAAGCCTTTTGCTCAGTTCAAGGAAATGGATGAGTCGCTGATTTATCATTTTTTCAAATACGTTACAAATGTAATTTGTGAGGGCTATCGGGCGGTAACTTGCCACTGAAGAAGGGTCTTTGCCTTGTTTCAAAACAGGGACCACAATGGTTTCTTTCCATGCGGTTGGAAGGTACCCTGCATCCCAGAAAATGTTGAAAAGTGTAAGTAGTGTAACTTGCGTATCATTGTGCAAGTTTTTGAGCATTTTATACATGATTCTATCAGATCCCGGTGCAGAGCTCTTGCATACGCTCAAGGCAGCTCTCAACTCTGCAATACTAAAAGGACAGTTGAAAGGTTCATTCTGCCGACACTTTCTTATGAGTGGCTTACATTCTTCTATTTGTTTATATTTGAGAAAGGGAAGCACGGTACGCGAGTGCTTTCGTATTTTGCCCTAAGAATGCAGCTGCCGCAGCCAGGAATTGAACCCACGGTGTTACGATCGGCAAGCAGGAGCAGTGACCTTCTGGCCTCTCCTGCACCACTGCGACAAATCGCTTCGTGAAGCTAACAATGCGTCCCCTCAGACAGACCTGCAGTGACAACAAGGCAAGACACGTTTGGCGGATTGAGTGTTGATTGTTGGTTCACTGTCGCAGTCACCGATAATGTAAACAAGAAACTCCTGGAAAAGGGCGTTCTACGGCATTTCCTCATGGATTTGAGCAACCACCACGGTCGTTTGACAGACGCTCCAGCTAATTGCTGGGTCATCTTAATCTCTGTTTATGAAACTCCCCTCCTTTCTGTGTGTTCAGTGAAAAAAGGTGCGGGAGTGACTGTGTGAACCCCCACCCTCCAACACGGGTCCTTCCACTACTTTAGACGCTCTGAATGGACGAAGGTGGGATGGCAGATTTTCCTGGCCTAGGAATCTAGGGAGGACAGAAGGGATTTAAGCGGACTTTTTCAACTCCTCAGTGTGCTTCAATTCAGTCATGCTAGACTGATGAGACGTAACCTTCTCCACTCCTCATGTAGACATCATAAATAAACACAGTACTCCCCATTCTCGATGAGGACATGTTTCTCCCTTCAACAACATCCTTAGCATGGATGAGTCAGATGACGGCACGGGCCAGCTACTCTTTTGACATGCCTGACGCCAACTCTTACAACTGGCTGGCAGTGGCGAGACGGACTTTGCGTCATGGTGCTGTGTCTGCGGTGAGTGCTTGGTTTTTGCTGTCTCTCTAGGCTTCATTTTGTGGTTGTTCAGTTTAGAACAAGAGGGAAGATGGATTGCCGATTGTTAGCTAGGCTGTGTTTACCTAGCTCCGTTTAGTGAGCAGGACCAAGGCAGTAAAACAGCAATCATGGATTTGAGGACAATGCTGAGAGACAAATTGTTGGTTACCAGTGAGAAATTGGGCCTAGAGGTACACAAAGAAATGATGAAATCAGTCGGAGATATTAAAGCTGATTTCTCAACAGGCTAGTGAGGACGACATTGAAATTGGGTTAGAACTGTTTAGGAAAAGAGAGAAACGAGACAGAGAGAGAGAAAAACAGGACAGAGAGAGAAAGAAAGAAGAACAGGACGGAGAGGAATGCGAGAAAGATCACAAGTTAAGAAAAATGCAAATTGACCTTGAAAGTAAATTTTTGGAGTTGTCTCGAGAGAGTGAAGAAGCTCTGGAATGATCAAGTGAGGCAGAATCATACTACATGGACGGGCTGTTAAAGCCATTTGAAGTCGGGAACGACATAGGCTTTTTCCTCGGAAATGTTGAAAAGACTGGTGAGAAGATGACCTTCGCTTCGAGTACATGGCCAGAGCGGTTGCTGTCTATGTTGCCGTGTGAAGCTGCTGAAGTAATCGACAGACTCAGTGCACAAGATGCATACGATCTTGTGAAGGTTGAGGCTAGCCACCTTTTGAAGAAGTACCACCTTACAGATGAAGCTTTTTGGCAAAGGTTTCAAAGCACGGTCAAGGATAAGGAGAAATATCCGGAGTTTGCACATGGCTTAAAGCCAAAATTAGCCGAGTGGTTGAAAAACGCAGAAGCATACGAGGGCAGACGTGATTATTGAATGCATGTGTCTACAGTAGTTTTACAAAAGCATCCCACAATCTGTGAAGCTGTGGATGCAAGACAGAGGAAATGTAGACAATGTGGAAAGGGCGGCCGAGTTAGCCGAAGAGTACACAATGAGTAGAAAGCTGAGTGTAGCGGACGGAAGTTCTGACGGTCGAACTGGACCGCAGAAACAATTTTCATTAAAAAGAGATTGTAGACGAAACAACTGGAGCATGTAGAAACAGAGAAAAGGACGTCAGAAAAGAGCAAGAAGTCAAATGGCGAAACCATACAAAAAGAGCAGAAAAAGGAATTTGAATTTTTTAGACCGATCCACTGCTGTAAGTGCCACAAACACAGACGTATCGCTGTCAACTGCGGGAAGCCTAGGGTAGCTTTTTCCTACATGGATGAAGGAGACGAGAACGTGGAACTTTTACGCCCTTATCTTCACGACCTGCATGTTAGTGGAAAACCATGCTACGAAACAGTGCCGCCACCATGAACATTGTCCATCCGTCTTACGTGACAGTAGATGATTTCACTGTAGAAGTAGCATGTATTAAACAGGTTGTGGAAGAAGACAGCATGTGTCTGCTGATGGCGAAAGTCAAAATCAGTGTGCCGTTCGGGGAGCTTGTGACCGAGGCTGCAGTTTCGAAATTCTTGTCGCTGCAGTACCCTTACATTTTTGTGGAATCAGTCGGATCAGTTACTGTGTGAGAAGGAGCTAAAACTTGGAGAGAGCGCAGTACAGGCGTTGATGCGATCCCAAGCTCGTCAAATCGCGTCGCTTCATCTGAAAATGCAAAAGCCACTCCAGCAGAAGTAGCAAAAGAGGTAGCCTCGGCAACAGAAACTGAACTAGGCTCGAGGGATGAAAAAAGCAGTTGAGGAAATCCTGCCAGCTTACCAGCTCAATGAGAGCGTATCACAAGGCATTGGTCTAAGTTCACACCTGCAGGGGGCACATAAAAAACTTTGTGAGATCATGCGACGCCTGCCAACGCTCGGGTAACCCGGGAGAAACATGAAAAGCACCACTAAAGCTAATCATGTATCCCTCTGAAGGGATAAGTTAAGCTAAGATAAGCTAAGCATCCCTCTGAAAGAACTCAGCTCTACCGAAGTAGTAGATGCACTTTTGACAGTATTCACCCAAGTCAGGTTTCCAGCCGAAATTCAGGTGGATCAAGGGTCAGTATTCATCAACTCAATGACTTCCACATTCTTACAAAAATGCGGGGTAAAGTTAATACACAGTTCCATCTATCACCCTCAGTCAAAATGTGAAGAGAGATGGCATTCAGTGCTTAAGCAAGTTCTGTGGGTGCTCTCTTACAAGCACAAGGAGGACTGGGAGAATTGTCTTCCGGCTACATTTTTTTGCTTTGGGAATGGTTCCTCATGAGGCTACAGGGCTCTCGCCAACAGAAGTAGTGTATGGGAGGACACCATTCCCCACTGAGAATGTTGAGAGATATATGAGAGGAAAGAGGAGAGATTCAAACAGTGGTAGAGTACATGCTAAATCTGCTGGAATGGCTAAGTGCAACACAACAACTAGTGGAAAAGAACATAGCCATGGCACAAAAGAATGCCAAGCTCTATTAGGACAGGAATGCGAGGCTTCAAATGTTTAAGGCTGGGGACCATGTAAGGATCCACAGACCTTCAAGAAAGAACAAGCATGAAGTTCACTGGGACGGACCCATTAAAGTGTTGCACAAACTTTTAGATACATACTAAGTATGCTTTGAAAGTGCCTGGTCACAGGAAGGAGGTGAAAATACGCCACTGCAATTTGATCAAGCCGTATGTGGAGCGGCGTGGAGTCCGTTAACTTTGCCATCAAAGAGCTGGATGGCATTATTACCAAGTTTAATGAGTGTAAGGGAACCTACAACTCTGAAATCAGCCTGAAAGAAGTTGTAGAACACTCGGTAAGCATGGACGCTCTTAAACTCGAGCAGCGAAACAAGCTAAAGGGGCTGCTAGAGGAATCTCTCGATAGATTCAGCAATTGGCCAGTAGAACCAAGATAATAACACATGAAATAGCTAACATCAACTGAACTTGTGAGATCAAAGTCTTACAAGGTGTCTCCACGACAGAGAGAAATCATGGAGGCAGAGATACAGCGCATGCTTAAGTTAGGAGTTATTGAGCCCAGTGAGAGTGACTACACATCGCTGCTCATACTTGTGGAAGCCCCTAATAAAGACCCTCGTCCATGTGTTGACGACAGGAAGTTAAATGCCATCACCAGGGATCAGTTGTACACGATACCCAACATTGAGGAACAAATAGAAAGAGTCAGTACTGCTAAATACATTTCGACCCTAGATCTCATACGGGGATACTGGCAAGTTCCTCTTTCCAGGCGCTATGCCGCATTTATCTCGCCTGTAGGCACTTTTCGCCCTCTCGTTCTTAGCTTCGGGCTGAAGATCATGCCGCTTAACTTCTCTGATTAATAAAGAAAAAAATCAGACATCCACCCTATTGTAGCCACTGCTACAATGGAAACAAACCCATACGGGTTCCTTGAAAGAAATGTTTCCCTTTTTTCCTGATTTTCCCTTTATTAATTACTTCTCTCCACCTTGCGGGTTTCCGCATAACTATTATGTCGAACTCTTGCCTTTGCTTCGAGTTGTTGACAAATTTGACTTCGCCCTGCCATCTGCTAGCCGCCTGATTAGCTCAGATGGTAGAGCAGCTGCCCCGGAAAGGCGGTGGTACCAGGTTCGAATACCAGACCAGGATAAACTTTTCTTCAACTGTGAGGCTTTTCTTTCAAAGAACCCATATGGATTTCCATTGTAGTAACTGCTACAATTGGGTGGATGTCTGATTTTCCCTTTATTAATTACTTCTCTCCACCTTGCGGGTTTCCGCAGAACTATTATGTCGAGATTCTCTAAGTTGATGGATAGTGTCCTAAAAGACATGCAGGAGTTCGCATTGATATATCTTGATATGTCGAATTTTTTTCCGACAGCTGGAAACAGCACGTATCGCACCTCGAGGAGGCGTTCTCGCGGTTGAGGGAAGCAGGTTTGACAATGAAGGACTTATTTGGCCATGTTGTTGGCCAGGGCATGAGCTGGTCGGCCAAGCTGAAAACAGCTACAATTGGAGATTTTTTCACATTTGCACACGGAAACAGACATTTATTCATTTTTGGGACTTGTTGGGTACTATCAACGATGCATTCCAAATTACTTGCAAATAGCAAGTCCTTTAACGAACGCACTCCAAAAGGGAGCACCGAGTAACGTGCACTGGGATAAGGACAAAGAGAACACTTTCCAAGGTTTGAAAATGCTATTAGTTTCTTGTCCTGTGCTTTGCGCGCCAATCTATACAAAGGAATTCATAGTTCAGTGTGAGGCAAGCGACAGGGGAATGGGCGTGGTACTTAGGTCGACGATGATAATGTGGAACATCCTGTTCTCTATGCCAGCTGTAAGCTAACTGTAAGAGAGGAAGCCTATAGCACTTCAGTGAAGGAATGGGCCTGTTTGGTTTGGGCAGCCCAGAAGTTGTAGTGTTACTTGTACAGAACAAGATTCATCTTCGAGACTGACCACTGCCCTCTGACATGGCTTAATGAAATGTCACAAAAGAATGGCCGCTTGCTCCGATGGAGCCCCACCCTCCAACAGTACAACTTCACCGTTAGATATAAGAAAATAAAGTTGCATAGCAATGCTGATGGCTTGAGCTGGCTAATTTGAAACTCGTTCTGCGTTAAGGGGTCTCGACTAATTTTACAGCGAAGTTGTTTGCCTCTAGTTGGTCAGGATTTTTCGTGTACGTCAGCAAGAAAAAACTGAACTGAAAAAAGTGCGTATCTACTTTGGAATCAGGCATACAACACACAGCTCAGCATTCATTTCAATAAAGAAAAGCACAAAAGAAGTGTCAAAACCGCATGATGGGTGATAAGGCCCCTGCGAAAAATGCGAGGCACGTTCCTTCTTTCCGCGTGTGTTTCCCGGTAATAATTACGATTGTATAAGCTGCTCTGATGGGAAAGGGGCAACAGTAGCATACGAATCAGTGAGTGACGTCATCAAACTTCACATATAAAAGGGAGACCTGCCTAGCAATGCATTCAGTTCATTGCAAGACCGCTATGAGAAGGCCACGCAAAGTTAAGACTCCTGAAGAGCAGCGTGAATACAATGAGCGTTGAATAGTGCAAAATCGTAAAGCTCAACAATGGTGTTGTGCTAAGACTAGACAGAACAATAACATATTTAATCTCCACATTGACGGCATTTGAGTGGTTTTCTAACAGCTTCGCTGGCCATCCACTTTCACAGGGTCGAGATGGCGAGTCTTTTCTTTCTTTCTTTTCTTTCTTTTTCAATTTAGGACGTTTCCCTTTCGTTCAGCAGGACTCTATGATTGCTAACTTTGTCAGCACGAAATTTCTCAAAATTTGCATAGTGAAATGCAGTATTGTTTCTGCGCTCATGTTTTCTTTGAAGCCTGGCGGGTCTAAAGTGAGATCCCAGATACTTCATCGCTGTGCACAGCCGTGCTGTGGGGTTCACTTTGCTGATGCCCGTCATTGTGAGATGTTTTGGGGTGTACGTCAACATTTCGCAGCTGGTTGCTGCCAGCTGCGAAATGCGAAATTTTAAAATAATTTCCTTGAATGACAGCTCACTGCCACGCTGACAGATCCTCGGAACCATATACCTGTGATATGGGTTAGATAAGGTGGAAAATACAATAATGCAAGACAGCGTCCATCATCAAACCCTGCAATAACCCTTAAACTCATAGGCAATATGACTGTCCCCCGTTAACTCGTCTGGTTTTTCCCTAATTGTACAGCTCTTTTCGTGCAAAATTGCCAAATGGAAACAAGAGTCGCAAGTATTTGAGAAATTAAGCGATATACAAAGGGGAGAGATCCTTCCTGGGAAAGATTGCCTTAGCAACAGCCAAACAGGAAGGAAAAGTGAAAATTAACAAATTTAACCGTTGTTAATGAAAATATTTGAATCAAATCCTTTTTATTTAAAAAGGAAGTAGAGAAAACTTCACCGGAAGTGGAGGAATATTCTATGTGTTCTGAATGACGCTTCTACAGTTATCATTCAAGACGCCTAACGTACCCACTTCTCTGCTGTACTTATGTAGGTGTTTTTCTAACCTTCCGCGGTGAGCGCAGTACGTGTAGAATCGCAGCTTCCTGCGCCATACGCGGTTGTACATGACTGGCGGCCACGTATTGTTACGTAACTTCCCAAATAACAATACTGGTCAGTTGTGGCACTTGTTAGAGCAGTAAACGAGGAATCCAAAAGAACTGTGATTGTTCCGCAAATATATATTTCTGTATAATTCTTCCAGAGCTAATTGAAAAAACACTACTGTAGTCGGATACAACTTAAGTCTGTAATGAAGCACCGCCCACGCCCTCATAACCGCCAGCCACTGTTCTTCCGCGAGGCTGCAAATAATTCGTACTTCAAACTTTTTCTGTTACCCAATTAAGGAGTTAACTACAAAAATAATATTACTAGCATGTAATTTTACACCTTTTCCCTCGCCTATTATAGTGGAATGGCAAATGCCTAATTCTTTACTGAACTGAAATAACATGCTTGCTTCGCTACAACTATTTGTTATGAAACTTCACTGCCAACTGAAGTGAAACTCCACGAGTCAAACAAGCTAAGCAGTTAAATGAACTGCACCGCAGACTTTTGAAGAGCAATATGCTCAGACTCCATACCTTTCATCCATGTCTATTGCACACCTCATTGCTTCCGCCAATGAAAAAACTCTTCAAGAACAGCAGAGGCTCCGGAGGTATCAAGTACGACGCCATATTGAAAAGGCCACATGACGATGATTTTGTTTGCTTCTGTGATTGGCTGGCAGAGTAACAACTCCGCGCGGTCCATGTGCCTTTGTTGCCAACTGCTGCTTTTTTTAAGTTCGATTCTACTAAAGAAATCTTGATTTTACACTTTCGCTTCTTTACTTGTTCTTGGCAGTGTTCTTCCTGCGCTTCTTTCCTGCACAAGTCCATTTGACGTGGTTCTTTGTTTGCCAAGTAAAGGAGAGGTGTATCGTACAGGCGTACCTGTAAAATACACCTTATTTCATTTCTCTTTTGTGAGTTTATGCGTTTTTATGGCAAATGGTGGGCATTATTCAAATTTGTACAAGTAAATGTACCCCCCCTCATTTGCACAGAAAAGTAACCTTGGGTTGGGCCCCCTCCCCCGAAAAAAAAATCCTGGGTACGTGCCTGGCCTAAGATGCTAATGAAGAAAAGATTAACTAAACATCTTTATGAGGTTGGAAGGAAAATGGAATGTCATGCATGCTCACATTTTTCATAATACTTTTTGCTTTCAAGTTGAGCTATTTTTCAGATTTATATTCAAGTTATGCCATTGTAAAATGTTCATTTATGCACAGAAAGCTTCTTGTCTACTCCTCACCTTGCAATAAAACCGGACTAGCACAACTACTATGCATTTTAACAGTGATGTGGTAGATCATTTGATCCAAACACTTCTGAACTCTTCATACAATATCAAATAAAAATGGTTTTCCATTTTCAATTAGCCTTGGCACACATTTTTGGAACTCATCAAGCTTTAAAAAACAGTCCCTCATTTAAAGATTTGGCACTGCAGAGATAGTATATAACTGCAGAATTACTGTACTGTGATGCAACTATAATGGCAGCTTTTCAGCACAAGGCCTCTTGCAAAAATAATTACAGAATATCCATTATGTATCACTTACATAGGCAGACACTTGAACAGATAGGCCAGGCTTGCATAACACCAATTTACACCACCCACCAGACCAGCACATTTGAAATTACTGGGACATACATGCAAGGAAGAACATGGCTATAAAATGCATATTCTCAGTGACACTAACTGTTTTCACTGATGTCCAGGCTGTACAGGCAGCGGATCCCTGGCAGACAGGACTCGAGTACCAGCGCACCTTGAGTCTTCAGGTCGTTGCAACTCAGGTCAAGCCAAACCTCAGTGAGGATCTCATTACAAGCCAAACCAAGAAGCATGGCCCTATGATAAAAGCAAAATTTTTTAGCAACAAGCAGCTTACTGTTAAAACTGAAAGGGCAAGCAAGAAGTAAGATGTTGTAAAAGCAAGCACCTATCTCTTTTTTTTACCTCAGTGAGGATAGGCCTAATGCTGCTAATGAAGATATTAGTGCAGTTTGTTATATATATGTATTCAGTTAATCTCAGAGATGATGGCAGGACATAAGATAATACTTCAACATGCAAAGAAAAAAATTTGTAATACATTGTATGGGAGGACACAAAACATGCCAGGCACCTGTCTTCCACATAAAGGTAGAAAATCAAAAAAACAGTGTACGTATGCAAACATTTACTCACTTGAGTGCCTCCATAGGCATACGGACATTTGCCATGTTGAGGTGACGTAGAGCGACAGTGCTTGAAAAGAATGTCTTGAATGAAGGTGGAACAAGCACCTCTTTGCTCTTCTTTGAGCTGTACATATTCCGAGATAGGTTCAGTACCTCAAGCTTTTGAGTGCAGCCACGCAAGAGTGCACCAAATACCTGAAAAGAAAATCCCCACTTAATTTACCTAATTTACAAGCCAATGTAAAGTCTTTCACACTCCATAATCAGTTAGCATATAAAATATGTGACCACCATCACTACAAATGACCATCGTAGTCATGTTACACACAAATATGCACAATAAGATGTGCATAGTATCCAACATAGTGTAAGGAAGAGAGCTGCTGACAAAGCTCAACTCTTTCCTGACCACAAAACAACACATCTTGAGTGGGTGAAGGCATGGTTTATGAATTACTAGCTATAATGAATAGCATAATATATGAAAACACAGCTTACCTACTAGTGCATGTAGCAAAACAAGCAGATAGAAAACTACACAACAAGGTTTTATAAAATTTACATTAACCTGCTGTGGTTGCTTAGTGGCTATGGTGTTGGGCTGCTAAGCACGAGGTTGCGGGATTGAATCCCGGTCACCGCGGCCACAATTCGATGGGGGCGAAATGCGAAAACACCCGTGTACTTAGATTTAGGTGCACGTTAAAGAACCCCAGGTGGTCGAAATTCCCGGAGTCCCCCACTACGGCGTGCCTCATAATCAGATCGTGGTTTTGGCATATAAAAGCTCATAATTTAATTTTTTTAAATAAAATTTACGTTCTCAAAGTTCACATAGCTAACAAAATCATAAACAGTTGGCAAAATTTGTGGCTATAATAGACTACAAAAAAACCTCAGCCAGGCAGCACTATTGTACCTAGCTAAGAGCACAGCCTTAGTAAAAAAAACATACGCGACGGTGGTTGCATTGATGGTCTGTCGATGATCTGTTTAAATTGAAGTTAGACCTCTTTCCCTTTGCTGCTCAGAGTGCTCATGCTACATTTTGAACAGCTTGTGGACTGATTGGACAAGGGCAACGAGTAGACCTCAGTGCAGTTTCCAGGAAATGTGTGGTGCTGGACACCTTTTTCGTAGTGGAACATCAAGGTGAACGCCTGCTGCACCTCTCATTTACGGCATTTAACAAAATGTGGAAAGAGACCGGATAATATGTGTCAAATGTGTGTCACATGTCCACACCAAGATATGCATTATTGAGCTTGAAGTATACACCTAATTCAGTGCAATGCACAAGCCATCATGCTTACGAATGTGTGAAAGAAAGATCAAGATCGATTTTCAGTTGAAGTTTGTATTGCCTCACTTGTGTCGGCGTCAGTGTTGTGGTATGAAAAAACTCAAGCCGCATTAAAATGAAAATCGCTTGTCAGGATGTGGACTCGAACCACCGACCTCGCGGCTGCGAAACCACCATGCTGGCTGATTCAGCCACTGTTGGTTCATCAGACGTGCTCTTTAAAGCGGGGTTTTATATGCATGAAGAAGTAGACACAGTGCAAGGCGCGAGCCAATCACAGGTATCCCCTCCCTCCGGAGGAGGAAAAGGGTGTGATAGCGTGTTCACCCGCCTCGCGCCCGCCGTTTTCCGCCAGTTTGGGCCCAGTAGTCAGATGGGGAGGCCGCATTTGGTTCGTTCTGCCGAAGAGCAGGCTGCATTGAAGCAACAGCAGCAGGAGCGGGCCGCGCATCATGCGTGTAGCCAAAGAACACGTGGCGTTTGATGAAAGCCACCTGGAACTCGCTCAGGAAAGGGCTCATCATCGACGTGCCGACCTTGCCGTGAGGGAGCTTGAAGCCAAGGCGTTACGACAATGAAGAGCCCCGGATCCCGATCTTTGCTTGCACCCCTCTTCACAGTAGTAAAAGAGCGGACTTTTTTTTCTTTTTTTTATTTGGATGTGAAGCATGCTAGTAACATTCATGAGTTGAGTGCTATTTATTTGTGTGGCAAGGCTGCAATTGTGAAGTGCCAGTTTCCGATGTGAATATCCCATCTTCCAAGACAGACGGTCAGCAGCCTGTGGCTGCTGTCACTACATAAACACACATTTACAAAGGTCTAATATGTGACTGATGACATTTGCATTAAGAAGCCCAACACCTGGTGAGTGTAAAGTTGCTGACTGTCCCGAATTTAGTAAGACAGTCCCGACTTGACCCAGTCGGGACTGCCAAATGCCCTGACGTGGATAACAATCAATAAATCTAATTTACTTTTTATAAATCCTGACAGCTGGGTTGCACCTTGTCTTTTGTCTTCTGTTGTGTTGTCATAAACATAAAGGCAGTTTCATTTTTTGTCATGGTGCTAGTTCTGTTGTAGGCCCTAACTGTTCACAGTACATCTATCGCTATTGGTAGCCATGTTATCAAGGCAACTACTGCACCCTTATTGTTATAAAGCGAGGCATGGTAGGACAAAAAATATGTGCAACAAAGTTGCATGCACAGACTGTAGGCTACTGGTACTGACAGGGTCAGTTGTCACCAGCATTCTTCAGTGAAAAAGTGGTACACCACTGTGCTGTATGCACTTGACACTACAAGCATGTGGTTGGAAAAAAAAAAGTGCCAAAAGGTAGCACGCTGCTTACAGTTTCCAGGGCACATTCAGTGCCAGACAAATCCAGGTGAATGAGAGAGTTTGGCTGAGCCAAATAGTTGTACAGGTTCTGAAACAAAAAAGAGGGGGGGGGGGGTTCTCGTCTGACCACAGCAAATTGAATGTGTGAGTTAATTTATAGAAAACTCACATTTATGTCATCCTTGAAGACATTGTCACTGAGATTGAGGTATGTGAGGTTGGAGGGCATAGAACGGTTCAAGGAAAGTGCATGAGCAAGTGTGTTAACACCCTTGGCAGTGATTCCTGTGTGGGCAAGGTTAAGGTAGCTCAGTCCCTTATGCAGCTTCCCAAGTGGTCCACAAAGCTGGCCCACTCCTGGAAGCAGAAATCCAACAAAGCAGGTTATAAAAGGTGATGCAAACAGAAAACACAAACACTAACCATATCTTAATAGGACTACAGTACAACAGTTATGCGTGGCAGAATGAAGAGTAGCAAAATCAGTAACAGAATCAGCAACAGAAGCAGCAACAGAAACAGGCACAAAAGCAATAAAAAACGAAATTCCACATCCAGTTACACGAGCACACACAATATACGTCATAGTAATTATGCCACAGAACCAAGGCATGTGATCGAGTTGTGTCACACTGAACTGGAATCAGGACACCTTTTAACATAGCATGATTATTGATAGTAATAAACTGCTCATTTAGAAATTCTGCACCAGATCATTAATAGCTTCAAGACAATTTAGCCCATAGCAAAGACAAACATGCAATTACAGCTCACAGTGAATCCCAGTCAAAACAATGTGTGAAATATAGTATATTCTTTTGTATTATAAGTTCAAATACCAATGGAACTGAACTACTTGCTTTTACAAACATCAATTCAGTCGATTATGACAGCATATATATTCGTAATAATTACCAACAACACAACAAATCATGCAAAGCCTTCTCAAATAATAAACAAGCCACAGCTGACTAAATCAGCCATGTAAGTGCAATGCGCAGCTATACAAGGTTGCAGGACATGCAGACATGCTTCAAGAGCACATACACATGCATATATGTCAAACGCATTAACGTATTAACATTTATCAGAGCTGTGAAAAAAAATGCAGTTATGATAAGTGCTAGATGTTAAAAACAGGTGTTTAAAAATGCACTTGAGAGTGCTTAATTTCAGGCACACAAACAAGCAGGGATATAATTCTTTTTAAATTATTGTAAGCTTTCTTCAGGGCACAAAAAAGTACTGCAAAAGATTAGCTTGTGGCAACACATTAGGTGTTCCTGAACACGTTCTACAACTATTCAAAATAACTTACCTCCTAAAGCAAACATGTACAAATCTACAACACTGAACTTCAATTAGCAAACTGTGCACTACAAGAAAGTATGTATAACTAAGAACAACTGTTAAGGCTAACTCACACTAGGTTCACCTGACACTGATTTCTGTCTGCAGACAGTCAGCAGAAATCGGTGTCAGGTCGGCCTAGTGTGAGTGAGCCTTTAGCAACATACTCTTGACTGTTAGCAACACGTAGGCCACATTTGCCTAGAATGTATCCATTTATTTTCTAAAGTTTGGTAGATCTTGCACAAAACAACTAGAATAAATAATTTATCTCGGCACTATAGTCTGCCAAATTTTAAAAATGGACAAGCATGTCAAGAGGTCAGCTTTTTTTTGCACAACTCATCCTACACAAAATACATCAATGACTTGGCATGCTGACATTTTGATCAAACCGATAACCGCACAACATGTCCGGTTCAAAGAATGTACAGGCTCGAAAAATATTTTTAAATATCATATAGGTGCCAGCTTTTAAACCATTTGATGCCTCATAATGGCATAGAACAAGAGGAAGATATTAAGTGCAGAATAAAAAGCATGTGCCTGTGTGAGAATTGCCTGCTAGGCTTTTATATATTTTTAATGTTTTCTCCAAGATGCCATGGCTTATATAAGCTAATGCTGTGCTGCTGGCTTGTTCATAGTGTAGAAGCTTGTTGATACGTTTCCATTACGTACATTATACCGGCGCCAACGGTCGCAATTGAGAACACAAAAAATGACCCAATAGAGTTACGCTCATTTTTTACCGGCACACACGTTCCCGAAAAACACGATCTTTCAGCACTAACGTTGAGCACGTCGCCAAACTGTGATCGTACGATACGTTTTCCAGCCGCTAGATCCCATGTAAACAAACTAGTTCTCTCATAGGCAGACTCACTACTTCTCAGTCTGCCCTAGTACATGTACAGGGTCATCCATTCTCGAGGTAAACAAGCGAGCGTGCAGCCGTGCTTTGCATTGTACCATGTGCAGCCACCAGAACTACTTGCACAGGTGTGTCAAGAGCCACAGGCAGTGCATATGGCACATTGTCTGCTACTCTGCCAGCATGTGCAAACTCTTGCCTTATACTTCTATCGCAGCTTTGCCTGCATCGCGGTGCATGAAGGACGGTCTATCGTATCACCCTGTGTAAAGCGCCATGTGTTTTCTGGCACGCAGCACAACAAACTGCAGACGTGGTAGACAAGCAGTCCGTGATTAAAAATTTTTAATAGAGGTGTTATTTGCTTCAATATTTGACAGCACACCGTATGTGTGAGGGGTGTGCCTATGTGCTACTCATCTCAATTTTCCAAATGAACTCGTAAGAGATATCAGCATTGCTCAAACAAACTTTTCCATCATTAGCGCCATGTGTTGAATGAAAAAAAGCAATGAAGTTGATGAAGATTTGTTTTTACACTCATCAGTGACGCATGTGGTGTCGTTTTCATGTTTTGCTGCTGAGCACAGCTTAGCCATCCGGTTATTACGACAGGGTGGTTGCGTTGCTACAGCAGTGAAATAATGCACATTTACGGTTTGTGATTGCACAATAAATGGATTGCCTGAGTAGGTAGAGTATACTAAGCCAAGGAAAACAGCATGAGAACTGAACATGCAAGGAAAAGGAGACAAAAACAAAAAGTGCATTCAGTGATATGTGCCTCAGCTCCTCTGATGTTTGATGCGCTATAGAATGGTCACGAAAAGCGCCAAGTCACTCATAAACGCACCACATGTAAAAAAGCATGTATTCCAAGAGCAGTTCCTTACTGTTTTGTGAAGTTTGTTCTACAACAGGTATAACACTCAGCACTTCACATATGGCGATACGAAAGACCTTCCTTCAGGTCCGCTTCCCCATCACGTAAGCAAATTTAAGACACCAGCATCAGAAGAGGTTTCACATGTGCTGGCACAGTAGCAGACGACATGCTGTAGGCCTCGGCTCTCAACATGCATATGCAAGCACTTCGTCCAGTAGCCACAACTGGCACTCCATGGAGCATGGCCGCATGCTCATGTGTTTTCCGTAAGAGTAAACAACCCTGCACTTCTGGAGAATCATGACCTTTGCCTCTTCCCCTTTTATGACTACACTGTGCAGTGAGGCACACACCACAGTAGGTGCCTTGTGAGCACTTCGTTATAGTGGCACAGCTGCCTAGACCATCAACTTTCAGAACGAAATGTCCCAGGCTAGAAATCAGATGAGATGTCTTCTTTTCTTGAAGCGTTATATTACTGTCATCATTGGCGATGGCAAGAACATTCAGCAATGCCGCAAGTGCAGCGGAAGTGCCCTTATAATAGCTTTTGCTGCAGAGCTTATGTATACTACACAGACAGATGCCGCAGAGAACCAGTCAGCATACGTGTATCACATCAGAGGCATAAAGCCTAATGATAGTTCCAGCATGACTAAGGAGTCCACACAATGCACAAAAGAACAAGCGGTACTACAAAGACATATCCAGAAAGCCTTACAATACAGAGACACAGCAAATAAGATCTGTATTTACACTGCAGTAAGATATGCAAGCACATGTTGGCCCAATGTAACATCCAGTGAAGTACAACCGAACTGCTTCGCTCAAAATTAAATGCTAATAATCTCATAGATATTAGTTTACTGCGCCCAATGAGAATGAGTCTAGTGTCATGCATTAGATGTGCTCTGTACTAGACAATAACTCAAGGATACGCTTAAAGTTATACTTCCAGCACAAAAAAATTTGCAGGAACAAGCTACACAAAAATTACAAATTCTATTCTTCAATACATAAGACATATACATGCAGTGAAGTACACAAGCTATACCAAAAGAATTACAAGCATCAGTTTGGCAGGTGATATAAGTCTAACATTCTGTCATACCATATTCTCATGATAGCATCTGTAATGATACTATCATGTAATGATAGCATCTACCATACTATTATTACGATGTGTTTTTTGTCATGCTGTCGTTTGCATATTGAAGAAAAGTCACACTTTCACTTGAAGAGCGAAGCATTGACAGCAATAGCAAAGTATTAGACTATTACACGAAGTAAAACTTGCAGTGTCACATGCCCAAAGACACACACATGCAGTGTCACATGCCCAAAGATGCACACAACACAGCTCACTCAACGACTATGAGCATTCGCAGTCACAACACTGACATAATGAGAAGCACTGGCAGCAGAGAGCATGCATGCTTGTCCCAAAGCAAGCATTCCTTCCATGCGCCACTTCCTTCACCATTTCAACTGTGCCACACCCCTGAAACTCCATGATAACATGGTTTCTAATACTGGGCGTGCAGAAATAAAACACGCGTGAAGCCACCAGCTTTCTCTGCTCGCCCTGGTACCTGCACCACATTGTGTAACTGCCAATACACGGTGTGCGGGCCGCATATATGCTTGGATGCGCAGGATGAATGGGCTGGGCGATGCAGGCTTGCATATGCACCGTTGTGCCTGGGATATTAGGAGGCCCCAACAGAGTGAAAGTGCCTTAAATTTCCGAATAATCGCTATCACAACAAAAGGCGTTGTGGTTTGTGTACAGCTCCACATTAAAAACCTGATGGGCACCATCGTGAAGCAGGTGCACAGGGCTCCCGCTGTTCAACAGGCAGGTGCTTAGAGGCCACGAAAAGCTGTAGAGTGCATAATGGCTTCGTCAGTTATCTTCACTGTGGTGAATGGGAAAATATTTTGAAAGAATAATTCCATGTAGCAGGCCAGTAACTGTTAGCAGCTAAGTGGAAAAAAAATGTTAATGCATACATGGCCAGTATTATGCAGGATTATAATAGAAAGCAAGGCTTTTTGCCAGCAAGTTTTTTCAACCAAAGCTATTAATAAGTGGCAGGAAAGCAAAATACAAGCATGCAGTGTCATTCATTTGAAAAAAAAAAACAAAGAAACAAATGGATATAATAAAAAGTGGTATTCATCTATTTCTCTGTTTTGTTCACAAAGGTATAAAAGCTGTCAACAATGGAAACTTAGGCACATTGTTAACATATAAGACTACGAAATGAGCAGTGCAAGCTTGATACAAAAACAGCAAGACTGAAGAAAATACCGTAAAACAAAGTACTACTTTTCCACTTCTTATAGGTATCAAATCTCAAGACAGAGTGGCTAAAAATCAGATAAGAAAGTCTATGAATAGGTAAACATCCCTTCTATATTAAAAATGGATACAAGATGTAATTATTGACCTTATTGACCTCACTATAATTGAAAAATGGTGCACAGAGTGGCTCATGCAGCTAAACGTCAAAAAATGTAAGGTCATGCACGTATCGCAGAAACGCCCTCATGTCATGCTCTTACTCTTTGCATTCCCTCCCTATTGAGCTGGTTCAATCATACAGGTACCTCGGTATAACCTTCACTAGCAAGCTTACATGGTCAGAACATATCCAAAATCTGGTTACTGCCACTAATCGATCCCTGGGATTCATAAGATGGTCACTATCATCATCACCCCCTGTGATCCGTCAACTAGCATATGAAACATTTATCCGCACTAAACTGGAATTCGCGTCGGCAATATGGAATCCCAATCAAGCGTACCTTGTTGAGCTACTGGAAGCCGTCCAAAACTGCGCAGCCTGGTTTATTACATCCCAGTACGACTATCGGCTAAGTGTTAGAAACATCAAATCATCCCTCCAAATCCAAACATTAGCACATCGCCGAAAAATCTCACGCTTATGCCTCTTTCAAAAGCTCTATTACAATTTCGCACATTTACGCGACACACTTCTTTTGCCACCCAACTTTACTTCACGCCGTCTCTCAAACAACCTCAGTCTTCAATGTCTTCACGGCTCTACTATATCCTTCAACAGCTCTTTCTTGCCGGTAGCTATTGCAGAATGGAATAGCTTACCCGACTGTGTAGTAATCGAACGTAACCCTACCAAATTTTGAAATATACTAACAAACTTTCCGAGTACTGATGCTTAACGTATTTGACTTATTTAGTACATCGCTCTTTTTTTGAGTGCATTGGTTATCACTTTTTGTGTTTGACAGTAATTTCAGTACACCTTCTTTACCCTTCTCAATGTTATTGTTTCTTAGTTCAGTCATGACTGTTTCTACGTTTCTTTTTCTTATGTATGCTCCCCCCTCATGCAATACCCCAACAGGAGCCTTTAAGGGTCAATAAATGATGATGATGATGATGATGATGATATAATAGAACACCTAAGATCGCCCCACCTTCCCATGGAATACAATACAGTAGTATAACTTCTTTTTATATATATGTTAACGCTTTAACAATGGCACATATAAATACAAGAAAGAAAGTTTTTTTTTTTTCTAAATATGAAAAAAAGAGAATTCATAATCAACGAAACAAAAAAACGGGGGGGGGGGGGGGGGACATTTTCAGCCACAGAGGGAAAACACCAAGCAGAAAACTGGAAGTGGGCTTCCCCTCAAGCCATCTATGCCTTTGGAGTTCGTACAGACAGCTTTCGTCATATGTTAACCATGGGTACATTTCATTTGCTTTACATCACATGTGTGACACTACTGCAGCCAGAGATCTTGCATTGGTCTGTCTCCTCTGGCCCCATTTACAAAAGAAAGCGAGTTGCATGCCAAACTTCTTCCTCATCCTTTGTTCCTGCTCTTAAACCAACGAAATAAGGCTTGCTGCCTGTTATTCAGTGTTAGCCAATGACATTTAGCCAGAAACTTAATACTCATGCCAAATCTTAGCAAGAAAAACGTTTTTTAGGCAACACAATAATGGGTTAAGGGTATCCTGAATTGATTTCCTAGTCAAGTCCAACAAATGTTGCAATCAAAGATATAAACGCCTAAGTCAACAAAAAGTTCAATGCTGTAATAAGGGCAGTGGAGGAATTCTATACTGACCTGTTGAGTACCCAAAACAGCCACATAGCTATGATTATAATTTATAGAGAGCAAATGGATGTCCAGAGTATAACTGATGAAGTTAAGAGGGCCTTGAAAGGTATGTTGAGAGGTAAAGTGGTAGGAAAAGATGAAATAACTGTCATTCTGATCAAAAACGGTAGGGACACTGAACTGAAAAAGCTTGTGACAATAGGCACAAGGCACGAGATGAGTTTGGACCGGTGGCACCTTCATACGGTGGCGCAGTGAATGTAATGGCATGCGACGACGGAGCTGGGTGCAGCAGGCGCTGCCACCTGCTACGTTGCTTGAATGTTTCTTCGTTTCTTCTGTTTTGCGTGGCCAAAACAGGATGTGGAACCAAATCTGAACAAACATGTTGCGTTTTCGGGTGAATTAAGTTACTAAGTCATAACTGAAGCTGTTGAGGCCGTACAGTGCAATCGGTTTTCATTGCAGCTTCATCAGATGGAACCGTGGAAAGCCTGGATATGCACAGTCTGTAGGCAACGCTATGTACAGTGCTCAGCAATTGAAACGCGATACTTGGAGCACATGGCCACCGGCGCTTTATGTGTTAACTGTGAGCGCTGGGGACACCAAGCTGATGATGATTTTCGGGTGAATTAAGTTACTAAGTCATAACTGAAGCTGTTGAGGCCGTACAGTGCAATCGGTTTTCATTGCAGCTTCATCAGATGGAACCGTGGAAAGCCTGGATATGCACAGTCTGTAGGCAACGCTATGTACAGTGCTCAGCAATTGAAACGCGATACTTGGAGCACATGGCCACCGGCGCTTTATGTGTTAACTGTGAGCGCTGGGGACACCAAGCTGATGCAGCCCAGTATGTGATGAAAGCGAGTGTTTTTGTAATGCATTGTGCCTGCATTTGGTTCCACGGCGGTCACCCAGCGTTCGCTGGTGGCCCAAAAAAGCTGCGGCAGCCGCATGCCCCCTGTAATGAGTCTCAATCGCTGAGCACTGTACATTTCCAATGCTGTTTTGCTTTCAGAACTGAAGGTTGCGCTAGTTCTTAAGACAATAAAACCGGTGAAGCATCGCGAAAAAAAAAGGAAAATTACAACAGACAGAGAACAGAAACTCGAGACACATGTCCAATAGGCGAAGCAGCGCAAGAAACAAGAAACAAAAAAGGGAGACATACGTCTCACTTTTTTGCCTAATTTTAGTTCTGCTTCGCTAAGTTACAAGATTAAATATGTGCCAATGTTAATGTGCACAGCAAAATAACATCTAAAAAGTAACAGTTGGAGTTTGACGTCTTAGCTTGCCGCTGTGAGCTGTGTTTGCGGGGTGCATCTGCATCGCAATTTGCACTCACTTTCTACTTTGTATACTACCTGATGCCACAAATGTCACCAGCCTCGTACAAGCGGTGACCTTTCTGAAAAGCAGTTGCAAAAAACTGCGCTTTCTCGTTTGTCAGGTCTCAAAAGCACCAGTGTGAAACCATTAGAAGCACCGTGTGCACCTTTGCCCTGTCTGCTTCGCATGCCAGTGCTCTTACTGCTGCCATTCACGGCACTGTTCCCCAGCATGCCGCTGGTGCCTTGCAACGGCCACCCGGTGCCTACATATAGTGCCCGACACTTCTATGTGTATAAAGTACTACTTGAAAAAAAAAAAATGTCTGCAAAATATAATTGTACAGAAGTAGCAACATTAAATTAATAAAAGATTATAAGCTCATCAACTAGCTTATGGTAGCATACAAAATAAGGTTATTTCAAATAAATGTAGTTCAAAATTTCACTTTAATCAGCCTAGAAAAGAGGCTGGCTTTGGAAATGAATAATCAAGAATAGACCACACCCATGTCATGAATCACGTAATTATGAAGTCTGCAAACAAATCCAAAAATATTTTGGTTCAGAGGAGATATAGCTAATCATGGAGGTGCGTAGTAGAGGTGTAGAGAAAGCTTATGTGATTATTTTACCAAATAACTGAATAAATCCTACAGCTACCATAATTCTTCAAAAGAAAAACTAGTTAAGATGGATGTCAGAAAATACCAGTTAAGAAGGGTTTTAGGCAAGAAGACATCTACTGCATTATTGCAAGAAGCATTCAAGATGCTAGATTGAAATCAGATGCAAGCAGCAATGGAAAATATCACGGTCACCTGCCATTTGCAGATTACATTGTCCTGTTCAGCAATGCTGGAGATGACGTAAACAATAGAGTACTCAAACTGCCAAAGTCAAAGTGCAGGTTTGAGGATTAAGAGGCGAAAACTCAAATACGGTTCAATACCCAGGCAAGGGAACAAGAACTTGTGATTGGTAGTCCACAGTTTGAAGCTGTGCAAGAGCACATTTATCTAGTCCAAGTAGTCATAGGGGAAACATATCATGGGAAGGAAATTTCAAGATGAATTAAACCTGGAGGCAAATATGAACATTATATAAAAATTACCTTCACATATCAAATGGTTGCGACTAATGAAAATGGGGCCCCATAGTTCCCCTTATTGTTCACATAACATACTGAATATTTCCTCATTTCTAAACAAAGTAAAATATAAAAGAAATAGAGCCCATTTTGATAGACTACTTGTATATATAACGCTGTTCTCAACCAGTCATCCGTCAATTGAACAGCTTGTATATAGAAACTAAAAGATGACCCCAGCTGTGCACTAGCACAATGACAATACAACAAAGGAGCAGCAGGACACCAGCTGCACATTACGTTCATTGAAACAGTTCATAGTTGTCTGACTACAGCATCGCATGTTGGTTTATCCATAAGTATTTTGTTATTTTGACCAAAAGTGACCTTATTTTGCTTTCCTTTTAACCCTTTCATGGTCAATGACATAAATATACAGCGCTGCAAACAAGTCCAAAATTGTCGATGCTGTATAGTTACGGTGCTGTCTGTACGTTTAAAAAGCACGCCAATTTCCTAATTTTTTCTTTCCTGGCATGTGCTGCCACTACCATATTTACTTGCATAATGATCGTACTCGCGTAATGATCGCACCCCTTAGTTTTGTCGCCAAAATTTGATATTTTTTCTTTCCTGCGTAATGATCGCACCCCGAACTTGCCGCAGTAATATGTCGTGTGCCAAGTCTAGATAATTATGATCGCGCTTACCATCTGTCGAATGCTACGTGAACGACTCTTCAAAACACACCAAGCAGTCTACACACACCAAACAGATTCTTATGCAGATGCCCCATTTCATTCCTTTCATCACTTTCCGCCCTTCCATGAAAACAAAATGCTACAACCAAACGTGCCTTGGCTTTATTATTTGTAGGCTTTATAACGGTTGTGATCAACAAAAACAAAAAAGGCGTCGTTTGATTCCTCTCGTCTGCACTTTGTGGGCAGACAAAAAATCACGAGCAGCAACAATAGTAGCCACGTATACACTCATACACTGATACGTTGGAAGTGTACCCTATTATTACGCCAACGCTTCTAACACAGCCATTTTCCCACCCTTAACGGAAACGTGGCATATTAGGATAGTAGTGAAGACAAATGCCACAGTTTTTGCAGCATGCCCGCCATGTGTTTCTATGTCACTGGCAGCTAAGCGTGCCCATCTCTCTGTCCCCTCAAAGGGGACATGGCTACGTTATTGCCACAAGCTTGCCGATATTAACAATATTATTCATTACTGATACGGAAGAAGCTAGCTGTTTCAATGCGTGAAATGTACTGACAAGAAGAAAAAAAAATCATGTTCGGCGCGTTCGGCTTCCTCCGCCAGCTGTCATTTTTTTTGCTGCCCCGCACTGTTACAGCGGCAGCCGGCTGTTTGTTGGCCTGTTGTGATCCTGCAGCAAACACGGGATGAAAAAAAAAAAAGAATTTTTTTTCTTTTCGCAGAAAATTTAACCTCCATACTGATCGTTGCCCCGGCGCGTTTATATGCTACCGCTCGCGCCTTGGCACGCGGGCCGGCGGGCAGCAGTTTGGGTTTTGTTCCGCTGGCGGTTTCGGCTACTTGAGCTCGCAAAACTGATGGCTATCTCGTTACTAATCACTCAAAGGGTGGCCGCCTGTTTCTCGCTCGTTTAGTGCTCACAGGGGTGAGCATAGGAAGGATGCTGCCGTGCATGCGTTTCCTTTTCGTTTTTTTGGGGGGGGGAGACTCGCGATATCTAATTGCATCTGGTTGCCGATAAGATGAAGATTAGCGGAAGTTTGTCACACATTTTGCTTTTTTGACGGGCACACAACCACACAGTCTTCTTGAGTGTGCTCACCTATGCAGTTCGATTACATTATGGAAGTAAATATTAGTGTAAAAGCAGGAACATTTGAGACTTGCAAAATATTCTTGTGTGCACATATTCTAAGCCTTGATCTATAACAATGCATCAAATTTTTAATTCTTATAAGTTTACTTTCTTTTTTTTTATTGTTGTTATTCTTGAATAAAAAGTACATATATACCAATGCAAAATATTTTTTTCTCACTTTACGGTCACCCTAGAAAAGTTACGTAAATTTTTTTTTTATATAGGTCCCTCAGAAGAATTGGAATCTGCAATAGAAAAAATCAACCCTGGGCGGTGGCATATGGCAAAAAAAATCGACCCTGAGAGGGTTAAGGCTTATTTTCAAACATCACTCCATTGAAAACCTTTCTAAAGCTTTTTCAACCAATTTGCTTCATGTTTTAAGGATGAAAACCTTGTTTTACCTCTTCACTGAGCCATATATATGTACTTGTCATTGCCGCAAATGGTACACACGCCATTGTTCCAAATCTGCCAAATGGCACAAAATGCGCTCAATTCGAAGAATGTAGTCTTTGAACACCAACAAAGTGATGTGCCTTTATGTAGTAGAAAACAAAGACCACAATACAGGTGGCCCTCCAGCACTGACGAACAAGAAGACAATCTAGAAGAAGAAGACAATAACATGGCCTTCAAGGCACTGAAGAAGTGCCAACATCTATATATATATAAAAAAAAAAATCCAAGGACACCTAAGTGCTTCTTATTAGTTGTGAATGCGAAAGCATGAATGTCCAATCGAATGCTACTGAGCAGTACTTCAAGTTATGAACTTCTTGCGGGCAAGCAAGCACATTGAGACTAGCTAGTTTTGATTTGGCCAGACCTTGGCACAGTTAGAATGCAGGCATGAGCTTGTGCAGACAAGGAACACATGGTTAACACGGGCTTCCGAGAGCGAGAGTGAGGGTGACGTGGCGTAATGGCGATGCCCTCTCCCCTCACACAATGCCGCGGCAGAGGGCATGAGGCACGCTTGTGACGTGGCACCACAGCCAATGGGAAGTTTCGATGCTACCAACACCGCCATATTTTTCACTAAATGGGCTGTTTGATGCTTTTGTATCGAAAACATCTCAGCCGAAATCAAGACAACAAGTTTGTAAGCTACGACTTATTTCTTGCAGAAGTTACTGTAATGTTGGCTGCTCCATGCATTCACTCACGAATTGGCGCCTCTGCACATCAATGGCAACTCTCCTGCAGTAAAATCATCTCAAATATTTTCCACTTGCATAGAACTAACTCCCTGTTGACTCTAATATGAGGTGGTATCTGAAAGTTTCCGGACTGGGTATACAGAACGGTTGTAATCATACATCAGTATAGGCTTAGTGCGCTTCGAAGTAGTCCCCGTTGGACTGAATGCATCTGTAACAGCCTGTTTGCCAGTCTTGGAACACTTTCTTGAAGTCTTTTTCCATGAAGCTGTCGAGGACCTTCTGTGCTTCTTGTTGAATGATGTCCATGGTGTCAAAGCAAGACACCCTTGAAGCTTTAACTTCATTTTTGCAAACAAAACAAAGTCAAAAGGGGCCAGGTTGAGCGAGTAGGAAGGATGGGATACGATTGCCACGGTGTCCTTTGCCAGAAAATCAGGGGTCTTGAGGGAGATGTGACTGGGCACACTGTCGTAATGCAACAGCAAGTCATTGCAGAATATCACAGTAGAAAACTGAATTAACGGTCTGCTTTTTGGGAACAAATTCCCTGTGGACTACCCATTTTGCATCGAGGAAAACGATGAGCATGGTTCTGGTAGCACTCCTCACTTGTCTTGCTTTTCTTGGTCTCCGTGAACTCAGGCTCTCCCACTAGGAAGATTGCTGCTTCGTTTCAGGGTCATATCCATAAACCCACGATTCATTAGCAGTGATGACTGTTGATGAAGGTTGCATCTGCATGTGCAGTGGCACGAAGCTCTATGCACACATCAACATACCGTTACTTCTGGTCGGCAGTCAAGACTCTGGAAACCAACTTTGCAGGGATGGAGTGCATTTGCAGGTCTTCAGTGAGAATTGCTTGGCACTGCGTGTAACCAATTCCTACCATTTCACACAGTTAATTAATGATTCGGCTATGATTCTCTCAAATCAGTTCTGCAATTTTCACAAGATTCTTCAGAGTTGTGCTGGTTTGTGGCTGTTCCGAATGCTTGTCATCTTCCACTAAGGTTTGACTGCCCTTGAACCGAGAATGCCACTCAAAACACTGACTGCATCCCATAGCAGCATCACCGTATGCCTGACGAAGCATTTCCAGAGTTTCCGTGGCAGATTTACCCAACTTCACACAAAATTTCACGCAAACCCACTGCTGATGCTTATCATTCATTTTTCAAAATGCAGATAATTTTTTACACTATCTTTCCAGCCCTCGTTTGCAGCGAATGAACTCTCCTATCACTACGCTGCTTGATACATTCACTCGTGTGATATGCATGCAGCTATATCTAATAGCACAAGCACATACTTTTCTAATTTCCCACTTAATGACAGGAACTTTCGGATAACCCCTCATAAGTGTTGCTATTCTATATATTCAAACAAAAATGAATATTTGAGAATTGCAAACTCTTGAATATAATACAAATCAAATGGCAAAGATTACTTGATTAATTTTTAAAAATGTATATTTGCACATCTCTAATAAATACAGGTTGGAGCATACACTGCAAGCATCCCCAGGTCATGAATAGCAGTTTGATATTCCTGGAAAGAAAAATTCAGTGCATTCTACCAGTATTGACCTATAAGGCTGTAACATGGGAGGATGACAATGAATCTTAGGAAAAAGCAAAGAACCATGCAATGAGCAAGAAAACAGAAAATGAGACTTAATGTTAGGAGACAGAAAGATGGCAATGTAGATTAGAGAGCAAATGACGACAGCTATTTTCTAGTTGATATCAAGAGGAAAAAGTGATGCTGGACAGGTGATGTATTGCATAGTTAACTATTAGAGTAACAAAATGTGTATCAAGGGAAGGAAAATGCAGTCAAGGATGGTGGAAGTTTATGTCATGTAATGAGGTTAGGAAATTTACAGGCATAGGACGGAGGCAACCGATGGTAAACAGGGGTAATTGAAATTGCTGGAGAAGGCCTTTGTTCTGCAGTGAACATAAAATAGGCCAAGGATGATGAGATGAGTACATTAGAGCTAAAGCTACAAGTTCTGCAATAATCCTGTAATTTATGAACAAACATGCAAGTGACTGTGGGACATAAAGAGGGCTTGCATTACCTCACAGTATGGTTCTTTACGAAATATGATAAGGTACAGAAATGTCACCATCTGGCAGGAGTCATATGCATGCATGGACTTTGCATGCACATGCTGCAGTTAATCTCTGGCATAAGTGCAGGTGCGTTCAAAGACTGGCCACAAGCTAACGGTGTAATCAGCACTACAGTTACAAACAACTCATCAGATTTATTAGAGTGCAGCAAAAGACGAAGTAAAATCTTTGTTCCAACCACCTATTGGTTGTAATACCCAGTAGCTAAAACACAGCAAAAACCATGTGGAATACTAAAATGGAAAGCTGTAGCTTGAAAGGAGGGTACAGTGAAAAGCATGATTCTACACTCCTCATATCAACTGAAAGTTTAGATTGTGTGACAACAGAAAACAAAGGCAAAGACCATAAGTGGCTTCACAACCATGGCCAGGACAAAGTCCATAGTGCAAACACCAGCAAGAATGGTAGTTGGCCTGTAACAAGTGACAAATGTAAAGCGTACATACGTACTGGGAAGAATACACCACATTGTGACCCCATACTGTGTGCTTTTCATGAACACTACAACAACATTGCTGCTGCCCACAGAAACCACCATTCTTTCTTGTGTCCAGAGACTAGCTAACTGAATTGTTGCTTTCACACCTGCGGATTGTGCTTCCATAAAGATGTCAAGATGCCAGCTTTGTTGAATGGTAACCAGTGGAAGCTGTGGTAACATGCACTGCACTGTTGCAACCAGGGTGTATGTGGTGTGCACACTAAATAATGTGCAAAAGAAAGTCTTTATTCTGGAAATAACTTTTGAGATAACTTTCGATGGCCAGTGGTCCCGCATCACAATGTATTGGCATTGCACCTTGTGCCAAAACTGGTTTAGCAAACAATGCACCAGGCACATTTCTGACAGGGCAACAAGTGTGCAAATGCTGTACACAGCTCTGCCATTGAATAAAAACTTTGCAATTTAGGGGTTCTAGAAGCGTTAGCATTGAAGCTGCAATCTGTCATGGTCAAAAAAATTTCCAGAGACAAGGTGCTTAAGACAGCAGCTGTGCTAAACATTACTATTATATATATATATATATATATATATATATATATATATATATATATATATTAAATTATTTTGATATTCCCTTGAAATTCAAACACATCCCAACTGAACTGCAATTGGGACTTCCAGATATAGACCTCATGCCAGGACAGATGACAAGTACAATTACTCACCTTTGCTTTGTA
The DNA here is from genome assembly GCF_023375885.2 of Dermacentor andersoni. Lineage (NCBI taxonomy): Eukaryota > Metazoa > Arthropoda > Arachnida > Ixodida > Ixodidae > Dermacentor > Dermacentor andersoni. Next base: position 112,425,138 of record NC_092814.1, on the reverse strand, counting down.
CAAATCAGATTGTATGGTATTTTTGCAAAGTCACAGTACAAAAAATGCTATTGTGCACAGCATACAGTCCCTTAAATATTTTATCATATGGGTTCTATCATAACTTTAGTTACAAATCGCCTTTTTAACACAGCATGCTATGATAAAACTTCAGTGAGAAAGTGTTGTCCAAATGCTAGCTTTTCTGTCTAAATCATGCTCTTACATTTGGCAAAAATATTTTCAGGTGCCCTTAAAGTCAAACAGGTATGTTCTAAAGTGCACTTTTACTGGCGCTATGAAAGGTAGGAAAAAAAAAAAAGAATGGAACTTGGAGCTCATGCATTCAACATATGCACGTACAAAATAAGCAAACCATACTGGCACGTGCACCACCTAAACAGGGCTACCACACAGAAAGCTCTAGCTTTAGGATGGTTAACACAAAGCAAAATTACACAGACGGCACGTGCAAGTGTTAAATCTGCCAAGACATTATGCTAACATACAGAATACATCATGGTAAAACATGCATACACAGAAACTGGAATATCAGACCTTGAGTAATTTTGGCAATGATCCCACACAGACTATTCAGCCCTGTACACAAAGGAACAAGTGCATAGAAAACATTTGTGCGACAAATAAAACACTAGTGTTACAGAACATACTATAAACATGATTAACCTGCACTTTACAAGATCACTTTTGAACTGTTCGGTTTATTTAGTTAAAGGGACTATAAACACAAAAATCCAACCCTAGATTAATAGAATACTCACTACCAATGATCACAGACATACCGCACTTGCCTTCTATAATGCTGCTATCAATACGAAAACATGACATCAGATACAGCTGCAAAGCCACCCCCTACTTTTTAACAGTGTTAGTTATGATCCAGCATTGAGAGCTAAAGTGTACTGGTTGAATTTTGTAGTGATGCCTTTTCCCACATTGTATGAATTTGTAGTGATGCCTTTTTCAATATTTTATGAATTCTAAATACATGCATAACCAAAATCAGTAATGACACGCTAGCACCTCCATTAGTTCGACTCCCAAATGTGAAAGAAGCCTTGTAAATAATTGCACTGACAAAAAACTTAATAAAACAATGGTTGAAAAACACAAGAAACACAAAGAGAACAAAGTGCTGCTACGGATAGTTGGGATGGTTTTAATTTCAGCTATTTTCAACAGCAGGCTTCTATTCACAAAAAAGTTTTTTGTTTTTTTTTATCAGTCATACATTCATGTATGATTGTAGACGTTTTACTATGGACTTCTGACATGAGGCAGAGGTCCACAGTAAAACATCTCGGTTGAACATAGACAACATCTCTGAATACCAGTGCCACAATTGCATTGTAGACAAGGCAGTGATGAATTGGTTTGAGAGAGACCCTTATAAAGTGTTGCAAGACCCTTAAGATTAGTGGCACATTGGTCTCAGCTGCTCAGTCTCACAGGCCATGGCAAACTTGACTGTGGTGTAAAATTTGAAAGCTATATGGTGCCACAAATCTGCCCGCTAAATGGCAAATCTGAAACCATGTAAAAAGAAGTAGTGGACCGTGCCACAGGGTGACACACAAGTGTGTCTGCATTCATATAAACTAGAAGAAAGTTGTTTGCAAGCTGGCACCTTTCATGACATCCATAAACAACATGACTGACATTGATCAAAACATCAAATGTGGGCAATGTTTGTCAAAAAACCAGCATTTACTTATCCCTTGATATGTTTAAAAGCTTCAGTTTCCAGACATGTGGCCCAATATGGTTTATCCTGAGCAGGAAGGTAAGTGAACACAGATAGAACCCATCACTGACAGCACCCTTCTTGTATCCAGTAGCAGTCACACAAATCACCTGCGGCATTTTGCAACCCATTCACAGCATGTTCACACCTAAAATTCGCATATAAATTTTTTATGGATCTGTCGTAAATTTTAAAAACCCAAACTGGAATTATTGGGAAATTCGCGATTTCTTTTTTTCTCTTTCAACAAAATGCAAATTACAGTTTAAGAAACCAAGCTTTGTCGTTGCACAGTAGGCATAAAGTGCATGAAGCTGTGTTTACAGTCCCTTTATTACTCAATTCAAAGTGATTCTTCCAAGATTACTAATAAGCACTTTGATAAAGAAGCCATAAACAGGCTTGGACAATGTGCAGATGAGAGGCAAGTGCCTGCTTTAAAATGTACAGAACTCTCCCTGGGTGGGCGAAATAGCATACAGCTTACACTCTCCCAGCGCTCAGCATTTAAACTTGCTCCACTGCATCCTAGCATGTGTGCATCAGGGTTGTGAGTCATGAAGATGCTCCTTTCCATTACTCTTTAGGTCAAGAGCAGTCAACATTACAAACCACAATGACTCCATGCACCAGCTCTTGTGGTGGTCCTCTTGCGATCAATAAAAATTATTGCTGCAGCAGGTATCACAGCAGTGTAGTACACAGGGGTTTTACAATGCTGCCAGGAAGTGTGAGTAGGAAATAAAAAATATCCAAGCATGTTTATGAGCCCTTTATAAAACTCTCAAAACAGTTGTGAATTGACAAAAAATATTACACAGGAGGTATGCACAGTGCATCACCAATCTATGCCTTCTGTCAGCTGAAATGTGCAAGATTTGGCACTCAGTGTCCTGAGCTCAGATGAGTGAGGCATGCTGCTTGAACCAAGCTTGAATAAGCATTGTGCTATGTACCGTGTTTCTGACTGGCACATAGGTGGCAATCATGTTTTAGTAGTAAGAGTGTTTGCCCCTACTACAGGCTAAGACCAATTAGGCCCACTTTAAAATATTTAAGAGACCAACTGTTATTTTAAATGCTTTGAAACACCGAATGCAGTTGTCTGCAAGAAATTACTATTAATGTATTCATTCAAGGCTTTCAACAAAACTCGTGAAATATAAACAAACTGACATTATGCATTAGCATGCGTGGATGTGGTTTCAATGAACGGAGCCTGAGCATTGGCTGAGAAGCAGCAGACAACAGACTGAACTAGCCTTTGTCATCAGTCTATCGCTTCTTAGGTCCAGCTGTGGATGTTTTCCATCTTTTCAACATTATTGCTCATGCAGCTTGACTAGTTAGTAGTGGGTGCAATGCTCTGTCATTCCTCGGAGATAAGCACACAGACTTCTAATTAACACTTAACTAAGATGCAGCAGGCACAGAATGATGCAGCAATGTCATTTTTTCTATATTTTGCAGGAACTGCTTAGCCTTAGACTATATAAGAATATTTAATGGTGTGCACAAGTGGTACGAAATATTTAATTTGCACATTACATAATTTACCCCGCATTAGCAGCTGTAAGCACTCTGTGCATCCATTTCACAGCACACAATACCTACACTGTTTTTATAGGCAAAACAGATACCATGGACTTTCAATCTTGGTAAGAATCTCGTGGAACAAAGTTTGGCAAACATTACAGCATGGTTACGCAGCCTCAAATGGACACAGCGACATCAGGCAATGCCAGTCCTTTCTCCTCAAAAGAAATGCCTAAAGAGGTGTGCAACTTTTCAGGAAACATCAAATGCAACGTCAGCAGCTAATGTTTGCCTCGCAAAGACCCACTGCTGAAGCACTGCTGCATACTGAGCTGAGAATTTTGCACCTACTCTGTACCTACTGAGGGTAGAAATTCTGAATTAGTTCTCCAGTTTCTCCTTTTCTGCTGCCCTGGCCACCTGCCTCCTTGCAACATCCCAAGCACAACAACCCTCTGATGACATCATGCACCACATAACTGTGCAACCTGTGTATAATATATTTAATAACAACCTGTGTATTTGATATTCTTTGTTGCTGATGTGATATTACCCCATCTATTACCCCATCTAAGCACATTCGTGACTGTAATTCCTGCTCTTAATTACTTCTAATTGTACAAGGTACTTTCCAAAAGCAGAAGCTAAATGAGCAGGGGTTCAAATGGATGTGTATGATGTTTCAGCCATATACCTTCACTCTTGTATGCAGCAATCATTACAAGCTGCAAACACACTTTCATGCTATACAGGGCTATGACAACTTTATTATTTTCTTGAGCTCGTTCAAATCACCAGGCTCATTTCTTCTGTCTACTGTACACTATACCTGTGAAAAGTTTCAGTTTGCTACCTCAATTCCTCTGCCTGCTACAATTTGAAATGTTGAGCAAGTTACGAAGGCTGCACAAGGCACAGGCGCTGGCATGATAGGCAGTGAAAAACTTGCATTAGCTGCTGATGCAGTAATATGTCAAATGCATTCCTTGTAGCAGCTGCTGTAGGCACAGATGCTGACATGAGAGACATGGTGTGAACTTTGCATTGGTGGCTGACTCATTAATACATCAGAAATGCATTCCTTGTGGTTGCTGCTGTACTTGCACACACACAAAAAAAAACACTGGTGTGATCAAGTTCAAATTTGCTGCTTGCTCACTCATAAAGCTTGATAGAAGCTACAAGGAACACTCCATGTATGTACAAATCACTGAATGAATATTTAAATTAGGAGAGACTGTTTCCAAAAGGAACGGCTGCACGTTTATTTAGTTGTGAAACTAGAAAAGTGGCTAAATCAGCTACACTGTTGTGCATGAAGAACATACAGCATGCACAACATCCGTTATGCTAATTTACAGACACAAATGCATACATACCCTTGTCTTCGATCAAGTTGTTGGAAAGGTCCAACGAGTTCAATGGCGAGTTAGGGTTGGCAATCAGGGTCATGGAAAGTTTGTGTGCAAATTCCCTAAAACAGTAACCAGCAGAATGCAATAATTGTTAAACAGAATAAATTGCTGGTAGACAACATACTTAGTCAAACCTCATAACAAAATTGATAACAATGAACTAATAGACATAACAAAGTAATCTTAATTCCCTTGGAAATTTGCACAGAAAGACATGCATGTAAAATGTTGTTTTAAAGATGCAAAGGTTTCTCAGAAATGAATATAACAAAAAATACGAGGACACCTAAGCACTTCTGAGTTGTAAATGCGAAAGCATTGGTGTCCAATTGAATGCCGCTGAGCAGTCTTTTGAGTTATGAAATCCTCGCAGGCAAGCAAGCGCGTTGAGACACTTGGTGTGTGTTAATTTGGCCTTACCGAGGCGCAGTTAGAATGCCGGCGAGAGCTTGTGCGGTCAAGGAACATGCAGACAACACAGGCTTCCAAGAGCGAGGGTGGCATGGTGTCACAGCAATGCCCTCTCCCCTCATGCAATATCATGGCAGCAGGTGCTCCCTTTCGCCCAGTCTGCTCCATCAAGGCCCAAGCCAGCAAGTGCGAGCCAGCGCCACGAGCGCGTGAGGCACGCTTGTGACATGGGTCGCAGCCAACAGGAAGTTTCACTGCTACAGACACCCCTGGCTTTTTCGTTCAAGAGGCCATTTGACGCATTCATATAAAAAATTTTAGTTCAAAATGAAGTTTAACTGATCACTTTGTGCTGATTAGGCTGAAATCTGGTGGCGCATGATGCTGCTACCAACTTGTCTGGCGTTGTGGCTGAAAACTACTGTGACCTGCCAGCTATCTGGAGATGCACCAAATTGGCCAAACTGCTAAGCAAGCATCCATTTCCGCACACTACTGTCACTGCCTCACTATTGCACTCTACCACTACTGCCGACTCCCATGCTCTGTGCACATAACATGCTGCTCCTAGGTTGAGTGTTATGCACTATCAAGTGAGAATATGATGCAGTAAGGCTCAATAAGGTGTTGCACGTGCGTAAGCAAGGGGTTCTGCATGTTCTGCTCATATGTTCTGTGATTGCTCGGCTTATCAACTTTTTGCGTATGCATCAGCAGGGTGATAAAAACAACATTTTATATGATGGTATTTGTCAATGGATGCCAGCATTAGCAGTGATAATCACCTACTCCATCCACTACTTCCAGCAGCCTATGTTGGCCATGAGAGCAAAAAATGGTTATAACAAAATAGCTGTTATTAGAAAGTAATTCTGGCTCCCCCTTCAACTTCACTGAAGTGAGGTTTGACTACAGTTCACTAAAAGAAAGAGTCTGATGGAAACATACCATTTAATGCCTGTGTTATCCAGGTACAACTCCTCCAGTGACACAGAACGTTTCATCACCTGGAGTACTTGTTCGAGCGCTTCTGAAGCCTGAAATTCAATCATCACGTGTCAACCAATCAATCTCACTGTACCAATCAATAAAAGCCGCTTTAAGGCTTCTATATTTATACCTAGAAAGTTATCTATTGTGTCCTTTTCCTCACAATAGAGCTGATCTCTATTAAACCATTAAGGCCCCCAAAAAAACTAACAGCCAGATTACATCAACTTTTTGCACTTACAAATAATTTCACACTGTAGCTGCATTGTGAAAGTTTTCTTAACTGTGCTTTATTCTTTCAAATGCTACAGTGACATACTTTATAAAGTGTGCTGGGTCTTTATGGGAGAACAACCAGATGCAGGTACTCGAAAGCATGCTATATTTTGGAACTTCTTGAGACAAAAAGGCTTACAATGCAGAGTCAAACCAAACTTTACACAGGCCCACTTAGCCTTTTGATGGCAAAATTAGCATTTTAATGGTGGCAATTATTGTATTACTTGGGGAAGGCCCACCCATGGGTAAGGCATGCTGTAGTGTAAGGCCTGCACCATAACTTTGGAAAAATTTGGGAGAAATATGTTTCACTAAGTGTCATGTGCGTACCCACATGCTGGTTAATTTCCAAAGGCCACTACTAAATGGCACTCGTTACGATCCTGTCAACAATGGCATCATCAATGATCATTACTGCATCACACTGAATCATGTGGCATCACAGAACACCTACAAGCACAATAGATGCAGCACGCTTCAACCTATTTGACAGTCAGTGCACATCAGCAGTTTTGGCTGCACTAAAGCTCACTTAGCTACATCATGCTTTTGGGCCCATTAAAAGGGCATGACTGCAAAACATGTTCACATAAATATTGAACGTGTGGCATGTGGTTTTCTTTGAGACCTTCATTGAGAGCTTTAAAGGGCCCCTGAAACGGTTCGGACAAATTTTGTAGACGCGTAGGGTACAGCTTAAGTAGGACATTCGCACCACAATTTAAGTGAAGCGTTACGTATTAATGGAGCTACAAGCGATTAGATGTTACCCTCCTTTCTAGCCATGCTTTTCCTCCTCAACTCGTTCGCCTAGCGAGCGGGACTAAGCTCCGCCTTCACTGGTTCGGCGTCACGATGCGACGTCACATCGTCCACTTCCGGTTGTTTTGGAGCCCGCTTCCGCCCGCGCGAGACCTCTCCGCTAGCCGCTTGGCCGTCGACCCCAAGCGGAGCTATCGAAGCAGCGTGCGTTGCGAGCAATCTGTCGTAGTGCCGAACGTGTCTGGTATTCCGGTAACCACAGGCAAGCTGATCATTTCGGCAAATGACTGGAGGCATAAACTCAAGCTGATGAAGGAACTTTAGCGTAGACGTACGTGAGCGGCCCGAACGGTCTGCACGGTCCAGACACTTGTTGGCGCAGCGCTTAACCAGCCAAACACAGCGCTAATATTGCTCTAACCAAGTGTAAAACATTTTAAACATTTATAAAAACAACGTGTTGATGATTACCCTCCTGCGAAAAATACACACCAGCAGCAAAGAAGAATACACTTCGTTGCTGCTACTGTGTATGGTTGAGCTCTGTGCCACCAGGTGGCTGCACCGTGCAGACCATTCACATTTGCCCTTCTGCTCATCTCATGGCTCATCCCGTTACGGCACAGTCAAGCGGCCAGACCCTGTCCCCTTGCGCTTGCGTTTGCCCTAATACCGGACTCGTGAAACGTTATTGCCTTAGTAATCTTCCGGTGTAAAGTGACGGCCACAAACGCGCAAATCCTGGCGCCGACCAGATAGCGGCAGTCCGATGGGCAGCAGCCAGTTCGCTCGTACGCTGCCTTGCAGAGGGACACGATGTCACAGCTTGACATATTGCCAGTTGCTACTTTTGCAGTCCACAAGGCAACAAAGTCGAATCATAGTGCTTGCGAAAAGATGGAGACCGACTCTGACCGCGGAGCTCTCGTCAAAATGGGGTACGTTGTATACAAGCAGACGACCATTGCTGTTTGCCGGAAGTGCTTGTGTGTACTGAAAAATTGTTCTTGTGCATTCTCTTTATGTTACTTTCTTTTTATAAAAACAAATTAACTAACATTCCAACTATTACGAAGACCATTTGTTTAATATAAAGTTGGAAAAGTTATCGATCACGCGCCCTGATCAGCCAATCGGATAGCTCGCCCCACTGACGTCATATGGGTGATTTCGGTCATATGGGTAGGGGCGGCTTAAAATTCCACCGAGCAGTGCGCTGCGATCGGCAGCGATGTGCATTTTTAAAACCTTATAATAAATTACACGCTTTACGCGGAGCACTTAGATGTGTCAATTAATGATCAGAAGGACCTACTCTAACGAATCAGTACGTTTGTAGAAAATCAACAAAAGCGTTTCAGGGTCCCTTTAAGGTAACAATAATCTCAAAAAGTATGGACAGCACGGAGGATGTCTAGCTCTGGGAGGGCACCGATGAGATGAACTCATCAGATGACAAGTGCAGCAGAGGTCATGGAGACAATTGATAAAACGTGCTTATAGCCAGCCGCCAGTAGTTGTGTTATTCTGCATATCTGTCGGGGGGCAGTTTTGAGGCTTTAGTGAGTAGCCATAAGCCTGCCTGATTATAAGGCCTGCACCTTGTAAAAAGCCGGAAAAAAAGTGCGGGCCTTACATGAGTAAGTACGGTATTATCTGTTAGGGAGTTGTCTTACTATTCAAGAGCTTATGACATATGACTACATTAGGTAAAGACAAAGGGCTTTGGTGGTACTTTCCAAGACGCATTAAGTGACAATACTTTATTGAATACAAATGAAGACATATTTTATGATGAATGCAGGCATAACAGGTTTCAGCCCATGGTTCAATGGTGGTTGAAACCAACATAACTGCGTAACTCTTTTGCGACGACAGTTGATTTCTTGCATTAGAATCCTGTAGAATGCCTTGCGTGGTGAAACTTTTGTTAGAATTTCCTGACATGCCTCCCCCCCCCTTCCCTGTTTTCTGATTCAGGGTTACCTTACATTTATTGATTAGCTCACCTCATTTGAAAGGGCAATAAACATCCTCTGTCATTTTCCGTTTCTTCCCACTTTGCAATTTGTAATAAAATTGCGCATAGATGATCTCTGTTTATTACAAATATTCATTAAATATAATATCTTTGATTTATTTAAATTTGAGGTAGAATTGTTCGCTACTTCATTGACTGTGAGGACAAGAGCATTGTCATAATTGGCTGTGGCAAAAAAGGGACCGAGAGGAATAACGAAAGTATTGATACAATCCTTATTCTCTCATTATAATTGCAACGGTCATAGAAATTCTTGTAGCCAGCAAAAAAATATTTCACTGAAATACAGGGAAAAACTATCATATGTGTTTTGTCAACAAGCAAGTCCACATGTAAGTCAAGTGTACTTTGTAAGTACACCTACATTCACTGCAAAGACTCATCAAAACTGTCAGCATGCACAAAGAACCACTCTGCAAGATGATGCGCTGTTAACTTACGAGCTGTGGTATCCAACAAGTCATGTAAACCATTATTATCACAGCTGCTATCATCTACAAGCTCTGTTGATGCAGTGGTGATAAAATTTGTACAGTATTTGTTAGTCAGTGGCTTACAAACTACACTATTGGCACTGATGTTCACTAATTCATGTTGATCTTGCCAAGAACCAGCAGCCAACAACTCAGATGGACTTTTCACATCAAAACACTCACTTGGTGGTGTCACAATATGCTTCCAGAAGCAATTTGCAGCTGTTAAAACCCAAAAAGCTTTCAATGCTTGTTAGCTGCTGTCAGTGTTTGTGCAACAGCAGGCAGCACTTGCCATTTAACTGCCAGTGACCAAGCGCAACTTGAATTATGTGATTATTTACATATTACTAAATTACTTCAAAAATTGCATGCTTTCTCACTCTACACAAATGCATGGGTGCCTTTGGGAAGTTTTGAACACAGTGAAATTAAATGAATTGAAAAATTACCAGCAGTCAACTGCTTGCTACATTTGTTATAAAGTACGCCTTTTGTGTAAATCATACCAATGTAGCATTCCCCTTCTTTTATACAAAAGTATGAGGTGACTGATTAATTCAAGAAACTAACATAGTAATGAACCTCTTACTATTGTCCATATGTCTTGTTACAATAAGCAAAGCGACATGAAGATTTGCCCTTGAATACAGTTGACTCCTGTTAATAGGACAGCAGTTAATTTCACTTTTTTTTTTATTTGGCAGCAATTTGGTTACAGTTTTCATTCTAAAGTCCCCAAAGTTGTCAATGCATGGACAAGATGACTAATTCAGAACTTGAAATGTCAAATTTACATAATTAAAATCAGAGAAGCTAGCCAGATTTAAACCACTTGTGATATCACCATGACCATCGAATATGATCAAATTAGCCTGAAAACACTATCTGGCCCTCATCCATCAAAAAACATTTCAGTAAGTCACAACAGTATAGATGTGGAAGGGCTGGTCAAGTTGTGCCTCCAAAATTGGTCTGGTTCAAGGCAACATCAACATAAATTTGTAAACACTGACATTCACTGCAAAAGTGGGCAAGATACTGACCAAGGATGACATCAATTCTGCCTGTGTCATGCCACACTACCTACCATCATTGTTGTCTTGAGGTTCTTCAGGGAAAGCACTAGCAATATAACCAGCAATGAAGAGCAAGTAACCTATTATAGTGGCTGAAGCACCAACAGTTTTTTTTTTTTCCTAGCAGCTTCTTTCTCTGTGAATGCGGTACAATGACAACCAAGTTTAAAGCACAGCTTGATCTTGCGACATCAAATATATAACACTTGCTTGTGATCACAAGCAGGTACCACCCTACGATATGTTTAGTAAACCATGTATTTGAATGAAGTTTTGAATGCATCTAACTTCAAATATTTCAAAGCAATGGAAAAGCAACCTTACATTCAAACGTGATGGTAAAGAAACATTAAATGCCTGAGCAATTTTCCACCGCCATTTCATTCAGCATTAGCACAACAGATAGCATATGAGAGGATGTATGTTCATATTGACATGCTCTACCTAATAGCACAGCAATGTATTTCAGTGTAAGAGCTAAATATGCTAAGCATGTGATGTAATAAACTGAAACCACAGGCCTCTGCATTATTATGGCAGCCACTACAGGACTGGTAGGCATACCATAGGCTTCCTTGACTGTGCCTTACTGGGACCAGACCTAGGCTTGCAATTACTTTCAATGTCATTGTATCCCGTTTCAATCAATGGTCAAGCTGTATGCTATGTTAAGACGCATCGCTTTCTGGGTGTAATCATTGACCGCAACCTCTCGTGGAGCCTTCAGTGCGTATATCTGAAGAAGTTAGCTGCCATTGCACAGGTCTTCAAATTTCTCTGCAGGAAAAACTGGGGTACACCAGTCCATTCTGTGATGCAGCTGTACAGGGTACCGTTTCTCGGACTCCTACGTTACAGTCTACCAGTGTTGTCAAGTGCATGCAAGACGAACTTTCGTGCTTTGTAGAGCATACAAGGTCAAGCCGTATGCACGTGTTTAGGGCTGCCTCGGTGCACCTCAACAGCAGCAACCCATCGCGGGAGACCATATGATCCAGACGCATGTAGCTGTCGACTCTCTCAGAGCACACATTCGCCATCTGTCAAGGATCCCCGACTATCATTTAGCCTCCCTACCAGCCGAGAGACCTCAAGCGACCTTTTCAAGAGTGATTAATGCTCATCAAGAGTGCATAACGTCATCTTTTACACCAGCGGTGAAGCTTTCATCTCCACTGTGGTGCCTGCGACAGCCTCAAGTGAATTTTACTATTCCTGGAATTACAAAGAAGTCCAATCATCCATTGCCGGCTCTGAAGCAACTTACGCTCATATTACTGCACCAGACGTATCATGACCGCATACATATATATACCGACGGTTCGACCTCACCTACCAGCTCAACTGCCGCATTCGTTGTTCCAGCTAAGCAGGTTACAGTTAGATTCAAATTGTCACACACGACTGCATCTACGTCGGCAGAACTTGCAGCTCTCCATGCCGCTATGACGTATGTCACCGAAGAGCCAACAGAGGCAGCTCTTCTAAGGCAGCTCTTCACAGTATCAAGTCGGCATGACATCACAGAACTTACGAGCAGATGATATCTGACATCAGGGAAGTGCACCACCATACTCTCAAAAAAGGGCACAACATTCTCTTTCAATTGATTCCTGCTCACTGTGGCATCGTCGGCAACATCCTTGCTGACAAGGCTGCCCGGTCTGCCCAAGAAGATACCCAGACGCGTCCAACACCTTTGGCGAGGTTGGACGCTGCCAGGGAAATTCGCCTACTTACACACAAACAGTCACAAGATCTCTGGAGTTCAAGTGCCTTCAATTGCTGAATACATAAACTGGACCCCACGCTACGGCTACAACAGCCACCTAGCCTTTCCCGCGGCGAAACAACCTTTCTGTGCCGCTTGTGGCTGGGAGTGGCGTTCACGAACGCCTGCTCCTATCGTTACGGAATGGCCGAGAGGCTGGTGTGCGACTCCTGTGGGTGCGAGGAAACCATCGAGCACCTATTGTGTACCTGCCCTCACTACTATGTAGAACGCCTCTATCTGCAAGCGACTTTGCACCGACTGAACTCAAGACCGTTCACCGAGTCAAACATACTTGGACCATGGCCACATCCGTCACTGGCACGAAAAGCGATTCCTGCACTAGTGCAATACTTGAAGTGCACCTGCTTAAGAGACCTTTTATAGTGTCCCTCTGTATAGCGTCCCTCCCACAGGCATTCAGTGATTACTCTCTCCCTTTTTTCCTCTTTCTATTCCCCTTTCCCCCACCCCAGTGTAGGGTAGCAAACCGGGTGCTCTTCTGGTTGACCTCCCTGCCTTTCCTGTCCTTGCTTTCTCTCTCTCACAAGGCTGTGAGCTACAGCTTTTCACAATTTTCAACTGTGATTTGGGAGGAAGCTTTTTTTTAACCCCGGGCCTAACTCCCAATTTCCCTATTCAAATACACTCTACTTCCATTAATTCGACCTTCATGAGACCGACGAATTATTCAGAAGGTCAAATTAAACAAGATGAAGAAAAAACTCCAAAACACACCTCTGATTAATTTAGCAGTATTTGCCCTATTCTAATATGCACCCCAATGATATGTACAGCCTCTTTCTATGTGTCCAAAGTGGAAAACTGATGCAGAAATTACATTAAAGCTCTTAAATAAAGTAGACATCTAACACATACACGATTTTTCAACAAGAAAAATGGGGAAGGGTGTAGTATGTGTTGCACAATGACAGCCAATTTACGAAAGCCAGCTTCACCGCACGGTTTCTGAAGGCATACATATGTGTTATGCAAAAAAGTATATGAACGCCGCAAAGGCGGTTTTGGTTTCGTGTCCGACTGCACCGCACAGACAATTTTCAGCCAAAATTTCTAGAATGAATAAGAAAGGCACTTGTTAGAATCAGGTAAATACCATAATCAGACACTGTGAGCTACGGTTTTGCTTGAAAATTCTCCTAGGGCTGGACCAAAATAGGCGTTTTTGATGGGAGACCTACATGTGTTCAACGCATTCACTGTCCCCTAAGCTCCGTAGAGACAGGCACTGCCACTAAAGGGGTCGCTTATTGGGGTCACCATAGGGGTCAGGTGCATGCGTGCTGACTGGTCAAGTTTCAATTACCCGTTGAAGGGCCCTTTAGGATGGAAATAATGAAAGTGTGGGCCCATAGAAATGCAAGGCATCGGCCGAGATCTTCGGTCAAAATAAAATTAACCAGAGTTGAAATAACGGAAAGCAACTGTACATGTAAAATGCAGAAATGCTTTTCAGACAAATTTTAGTGAATACCTGCTCATTGTGGTATTCTGGCCAAAGAAAAAGCAGATGAAGCGGCACACAAAGGTCTTCAACACCAAAACTATAAGCGGATTTATTTCAGTAGATCTGATGCTTCCCAACTAGCTAAACGATTTGCTTCTGAAGAAAAGGACCGGCTGTGGAGCTTGCTGATCCAGCATTACCCTTTCCTTTACTCAATCGACCCAAGTCTCCTATCACCCCTCCCATTCAACATTCCTTGCCATTTGGAAACTCTGTATCATCGTCTTCGCCTGAACACCGATCGCTTATGGAAACGGCTCACGGTATTGCTTCAGTCAAGTGACAAGCCCACATTGCAACAACTATGGCTCATTTGAAACTGTGGAGCATATCCTGTTTGAGTGTCGAGCATATGCCGACGAGTGTGCGTTCTATGAACATTGAATGTATTCGCCTACACACAGACCTTTGTCATTTGACTGTGTCTTAGGCCCTTTAGCCCGCCTCACACTGCAGAGGCGTGTGATGAACTTTTTATTCACATACTTAGAAAACATTGGTCAATTCGACAAACTTTAGTTCTCTGTCACCCTCATGTACCTTTCATGCAGTGAATTCTGTCACCTCATTGTGGGACGGTGCATACACTGAAGGACTTTACCATAGCTCGCTGTTGCACATGAGTCAGAAAACTCAGTGCCCATTTTAGTAACTTATTCCTTTTTTTTTTTTTGCGCCTCTCTACCCTCTTTCTCTCGCCAATTCCCTTCCCCATGCAGAGTAGCATGTCATCAATGTCTGTACACCGGCTAAAATCTCTGCCTTTCAATAAAGGGTTCTCTCTCTCTCTCTCTCTTCAGACAACTGTTGGACCAATCTGAATGAAATTTATTGCATTTGAAAGAGAAAATTAAATTCTAGCAACTGAAGGAAACAGAATATTGATTTATGACTAAATTTTTCACTGAATCATAGAAAATTGACAAGTTTTAAAAATTTTCAAGCAGGAACTCTGCAACAAAAACATATGTCACCGTTCTGTAAAATGCATCTGTTAGAGCACCAAAGTAGACAATCTCGTTATATGAAGCTACAGGCCATGTGAAATTACTACAATGTTTAGAAAGGTTTTGCAGAAGTAATACTCCTAAGTTAGTGGTATATTTCAGAAGGTGTATAATCCACCAATTTTGTTTGCTTTACATGTATTATTAGGTGTAATTTACAGAATTGTGATATAGTTCTTCACTGCTGAGCTACAGAGTTGTAAACTCAATAGTCAAGTTGTTTAAGTTTTATCATTTAATATTTTTTTATTAAAAAAATTGTGGCATAAATTGAAAATATACTTCCTACAAGTACTAGAGTACCTTTTCCTTAAAATGCGACAAATTTTATCAAAATCAGTGCAGTGGTTGCCAAGAAAAATTATTTTTCCATGCCCATGTACTTGGATAGGGACTCCCATGCTAGAGCTTCCTCTTGACTCATTTTCTTACTGGGCCCAAAGAAACTTTTTCCTTTGGGCCCAGACAGCTTTTCAACCCGTTGATAAACATTGCTGCTGGAATTCTTCCATGAGCAGCATCATGCACAGTATGAAATGTGAAGACGATTCAAATTTGACAATTTTCAGCACCATTGGGGAGTTTGGAAAAACTTCGCAATGAGGTATCGTCGAAGCTGGTCTTCAGTGCTCTCAATCAAACAATAAAAAATCCTTGCTTTGGTCGAATCGGCAACATAACTTTTAAATGGCAGCTGCAGTAAAAACACAGAAGCTTCTGCTGAGTTGTCAAATTTTCTGAGCCTACATCTACGCAGTTTTGACAATGTCCCAAACATCGGTATATGCTCAGGAGCATGTGCTGTTTTGATTATTTTGTCTGACTGATATGAAGTGCAACTTTATTTTTTCTTGTCATGGGTTGCTTTTATCTATCAGTGTTTCAACATTGATTGACTAATGGATTTTAATGGCGCAAGGGTCAGTTCTGGCCAAAGAGCACCAAACGCAAGAGGTATTAATCGTAACAAAGAATGAAACATGCCTGTAAAGGGGCCTAAAATAAGTCTAAGTTGCTTAAAGTATAAATATACTAAAATAATGGCAATGATTAGTGACGTGTGCTATGATCATAAAATCTTTGCAACAACATATGATTAAATTAAAAAAATTAAATTATGGGGTTTAACATGCCAAAACCACTTTCTGATTATGAGGCACGCCGTAGTGGAGGACTCCAGAAATTTCGACCACCTGGGGATCTTTAACGTGCACCTAAATCTAAGTACATGGGTGTTTTCGCATTTCGCCCCCATCGAAATGCGGCCGCCATGGCCGGGATTTGATCCCGCGACCTCGTGCTCAGCAGCCCAACACCATAGGCAACCACGGTGGGTTGCAACAATGTACGATTAAGCGAGTCGTATGGGATACAGTAGCACTAGCACCTCAACAGAGCTCTTGGACGCAATGGCCTAGAAGCATGTACGTGCTGTACAGATATTCCTGTATTGCAGCTACAACCTCCAAGAGGGAAGCAGTGCTACAAATAACCTAGCCAACTGATTTTTAAGGTGTCGGTTGCTGTAAAAAAGTTTAAGACAGTGTTAAAATTGAAAAGTGGTTCAGTGCCTCGAAAAAATGCTGAATGGAGAGGCATGTGCTCACGATACAGGGATGGGAAGTACTTTTTCCTCTCTGCTTCTATTTCAGGGCACCGAAGAAGAATGTGGATAACTAAGTCTGTCGCCGCATCTATTACATGTTGAAGGATACCTTACAGTCAGTAGGTGAGAGTGAGTGCTGTAGGTATGGCCTATTCTTATTCTGCAAAGAAGCACTTCTATGTGTCTGTGTCCTTTCGGTTATCCAGTTCTCCAATTTTGGCTTTATAATGTGCAGCTTAGTGGATATTTCAGTATCCCACTGGCTTTGCCAGTACTTCAACTGATGCTGTATGGAGGGTTTGAGGTCTGTGGCTGCTATGGGTATATTTACTATATCTGTATCACTGAAGGCTACTGATGTAGCAGTTCCGTCAACAGCTACATTGCCTTTTACGCCTCTGTGGCCTGGCACCCACCAATGAACAATGACTTGGTTGCACACATAAGCTGCGCATAGCAACGAGTACAGTTAATTAAAAACAGGGTTCTTATGTTTTTGGAAGCTCATTGGGGCTCCAACAACGCTCAATGAGTCCATGAACACAATAGTGTTAGTGATATTTGCCTGCTTTATATGTTTGACAGCCGTGAGTATCACGTATGCCTCCGCAGTGAATATACTGGTGTGGATTTAATACACCCGATGTTGAGAACTGTACTCCCACGGCTGCATAGGCCACACCAAAGGGAGACTTGGAAGCATCTATGTAAAATTCTTCACAGCAGTACTTTGCTTGAAGTTCGAGGAAGTGAGAACTTGTATGCGTTTCAGGTGCACGTTTTGATACTTCTATGAAAGAGATCACATTCTGTGGTTTGCCATTCCCAGGGTGGTGGAAAGGAAGTAGGAGCGATTAGGACACTTTCTCTAAGTGAGACACCCTTTTCCTGTCCCATTGCTTCCAAACGCAGGGACAAAAGAGTCCTCAAAGCTGGACAGTTGCGATAAAGCCTGGCATTGGGTGACATGGATGTTCAACATTTGATTCTACCTTCAGGAAGTAAGAGAAACTGAAATATGTCCTTCGGAGATGTAGGGACCATTCATTGGATTCTACATACAGGCTTTCTACAGGACTAGTCTTGAAGGTACCTGTAGCCAGGCGGATACCCAGACAGTGAACAGGATCCAGAATATTTAATGCACTGGGTGCAGCAGAGTGATAAACAATTGCATCGTAGTCAAGACGTGATCGTATCAGACAAGCTTAGGAGGCATTGCTTATCACTTCCTCAAACTTCAGTAAATTCAACGAATTCAATGAATTCAACAATTCGCAGGTTGTAAACTTCGAAGGTTGTGGGTTTGGTTCCCACCTGCGGCAAGTTTATTTATTTATTTATTTACATATACTGCCATCTTGCATAGGAAGATATTGCAGGAGTGAGTGCATACATATGTCAATCAATTGAAGAATACATTTGAGTGGCAAAAAGAGAACAAAGAATAGAAAAAACAATATCAGGAATAGCTAGTTGAAACACGATTAGGTAATAGGTTGGCAAATACATCACTTGGTAACTCGCGCAAGGACCCCTCAAGGCCATTCCAAATCACAATTGTATGCGGAAAAAAGGAAAACCTAAAACAATCAATCGTTGCATTCAAAGGAACAATGTTAAGATGATGACTTCTTCTGGTTGGCCGAAAAGAAGGGTTAGTGAAAACAATAGGTGCATTGACATAAGTTTTCCCATGAGCAATTTTATGTAGCAGAACAACACGGTCACAAGTACGTCTATGGGCCAGTGGCTTTAGTAGTAGCTTACTCGCATGTGATGTCGGTGAGAAATGGCGGTCATAACGATTATATATAAACCTTATGGCCTTTTTCTGAATAAACTCAAGCATGTCTATGTCTTTGGAATGACGTGGCGACCACACTACCGACGCGTATTCAAGTAGAGGCCTTATTAGTGATCTGTATGCCGTTAATTTACATTCTTTAGTTGCATCTCGTAAGTTTCTTTTAAGAAAACCCAGTTTTCTCAACGCCTTGTTGGTTATACAGTTAATGTGAGCATGCCATTTTAGATCAGGGGAGAAAGTAACACCAAGGTATTTGAACGTGTGGACGCTTGCAAGCTTGTGCGCTTCATTAAAATATGTAAATTGTAATGGTTGTTCTTTACTCGAAAAAGTCATTGATACGGTTTTCTTAAAATTAAGTGACATTTGCCATGTTCTGCTCCATTCGCAAAAACGGGTGAAGACTTCATTCAGCTCCAACTGATCATGATTACTACTTATAGTAGAATAAAGGACGCAGTTATCAGCATATAGTCTTATTTTGACAGAAGTGCCCGCGGTTACTTCAACGACATCATTTACATAGACTACAAACAGCAAAGGACCCAAGACAGACCCCTGTGGTACACCGGATGTAACATTGACACGAGATGAGTGAACATGGTTAAATGCAACAAACTGGGTTCTTGTACTTAGGTAGTTCTGTATCCAACCTAGTAATTTATAATCATGAATTATTGCCCTGAGTTTAATGAGAAGCTTTTAATGGCACACTGTGTCAAAAGCTTTACTGTAATCAATAAAAATGGCATCAAGTTGTCCTCTAAGGTTAAGTGTGGATGCAATATCATGGGAGAATTCTAGAAGTTGTGTTAGCGTGGAGAATCCGGAACGGAAGCCATGTTGAGCATGCGAAAGAACATTATGTTCAGACAAGTACTCAATGATATATTTATGAATAATGTGTTCCAATAGTTTACAAGATGTTGATATTAAATAAATAGGTCTGTAGTTAGATATTTCCTGCTTATTACCGTCTTTGTGAATGGGAACAACCTTAGCACATTTCCAGAGTATTGGAACAGTGGATGATTCTACAGATTTCGAAAAAATTAGGGATAAGTACCGAGAGCTCCATTCAGAATATCGCTGTAAAAACATATCTGGCATATTATCTGGCCCAGTACTTTTCATAGTATCGATCTTGAGTGTAAGATTATGTACACCAGCTGAAGTGATTACCATACTAGGAAAAGGTGACGACGAAAAAGTAGTGCAAAACGTGGGGGTGCGTCCATCATCACAGGTGAACACTGATTTAAAGTAATTATTAAAGGCTTCAGTAATGCTAAGATTATCTGAGCACCGTTGATTAGCAATTATGAATGAAGGAGAGCTCTGACTTGGTGGACTGATGGTTTGCCAGAACTTTGATGGTTTGTTTTTAATGAAGTATGACAAGGTGCTATTAAAATAGAAACTTTTCGCATTTGACATAGCAGATTTTAAGTTGTTTTTAAGTGTGGTCAATACTGAAGCTTTCATTGGATTGTTTGCATAGGGTTGTTTGCGCAGACGCCTGATGCGACAAATTAGGTGTACAATTTGCCGTGTGTACCAAGGGTGCTTGGGATTGCACTTTATACACTTGGTTGGAATGTAATCAGTTATGCATTGATTGACAATTGAGCAAAAACGGTTCACTAACACGTTAACAAAGCAATGGTTCACGCAACTCGAAAACTCATCAAAAGAGCATGCGAGTAACTCAGTTATGGAGTTGTCATCAGCACATTCAAAGTTCAATACTGTCTGATGTGAAGGGCGCTTAGGCATAGTTGCTAAATTCAAATAACCAATGAACCCTTTATGGTCCGACAGGCCTTCAACGATAGTACAATCGTAACATTTTGTCTAAGTTGCTCATTTATGAAAACAAGATCTAAAATTGAGCTTTCTCGGGTTGCAGAATTCACAATTTGCGTCAGATCGAAAGAAACAGACATGTTAATCAAGTAATCGCAAATGGCTTTGTGACGGCCACTAGCAGATAGCGTTGGCCAATCTATGCCAGGGGCGTTGAAATCACCAGCAAGTAACATTTTACAACAGTTAAGTTTATGTTTGGTTATATAATCGGTAAGATCGGAAAAGACACTGAGATCGGTGTCAGGGGGTCGATAAACAGCTCCTACAGCCAAAGTGAATCCACAAAGCCTTATTTTGCACCATATTGATTTGCAGTTAGGAACGTCAGGCAATGCTGTAAACTCAATGTCTTGGTTTACAAAGAGTGCCACACCGCCACCGCGCCGGTCACTTCTATCTTTCCTGAGGACGCTGTAACCTGGTGGTAAAATTTCAGAATCTAAGATGTGTTCACCAAGCCACGTTTCAGTCACGCAAATCACAGAAGGATGATAAAATGCAACAAGGTGATGAAAGCCTTGAATTTTGTTAAGAAGACTGCGGGCATTAACGTTTACCAGCGAGAAATTAGCATCAGAATGCAGTCAAGTTTCATGTACTGCAGAGGTTTGCTTTTTGGTTTTAATCATTGAATCACCTGATTCATTCAGCACATAGCGTACATTGTCTATCAGCAAGGAATCATATTGCAGACGAACCGTAGATGCATTTTTCCTTTGATTTACAGAAAGTCTCCAAAGAGCTTTGCGTATCTTTCGAACCCGTTCAGAGAAGTCCTCATTTATATATATATATCTGTACCTTTAACCTTTCGGGCATTCTTTATTATTGCAATCTTTGACCTGTAGTCCAAAAATTTGAAGATAGCAGGTCGTGGTTTATCACCTCTACGCACCCCAAGCCTGTGCCAACGTTCAATGTCTGCACACTGAACACCAAGTTTATCAGATATCAAGTTTGTGAACGCATCAAGTATTTGCCCGGAGGGTTCAGAATGGGGTTCAGGTAATCCATAGACAACAAGGTTATTTCTGCGGGACCTGTTTTCAAGATCGTCAGACCGACTTTCCAGCTTCAATACCACGTTTGTAAGATGAGCGACAGTTTTTTCAAGTTCCTGAACTCGCGGAATCACTTCCGTGATTGGCAGTACTGACATCTCAAGCCTATTTAGCCATTGTTCAATGGAAGCAAACTTGGCTGTCCAAGAAGATATTTCGGAACGAATTTTTCCCTGCCCTGCGAGCAATTGCAATAGCGTTTCTGGTAACTTATCGGGACCAGGATTGGTCTCGACGTCACCAGATAAAAAAAAAAATTAAATTATGGGGTTTTACGTGCCAAAACCACTTTCTGATTATGAGGCACGCCGTAGTGGAGGACTCCGGAAATTTCGACCACCTGGGGTTCTTTAACGTGCACCTAAATCTAAGTACACGGGTGTTTTCGCATTTCGCCCCCATCGAAATGCGGCCGCCGTGGCCGGGATTCGATCCCGCGACCTCGTGCTCAGCAGCCCAACACCATAGCCACTGAGCAACCACGGCGGGTCCCAGATAACATCAACAACATTCTACAGACAGAAAAAACAGAAAACGCTCTCATCAGTGGGCCAGGCAGCAGCACTACACATCGATCATCGCTTCTATAACAAGGAAAATTGTACTTCGGGCATACCTGAAAGACAGTGCAGACAAGTTTGAACCATGTGCTCATCGTGTCGCTGCAAGACCCACTGAAGAGCATAGCGTCTGTCCTCGGCTTTATAGCGCAGTGTAAACGACCAGGTGACGCTGTGGTAGTACTCCATGCGCAGAAGGGCTCGCCAAAGTTGTTTTTTCATCCACTTTAATTTCCATTAGTTTATCGTTTCTTTATTTCATTTATTAAGCACAAGTAATTTCCCCTATCTTGTCCTTGGTGCCAGTGTTTGTTGGCTTCTTATGATATGACTAATGAAGATCGGGCCCTCGGTTAACCCCCTTTCTTCTCGTTGACCAGAAAATAGGGTATTACTGTCATTCATGCTTCTTGAGGCGCTTGTGTAATATTTCACATAAATATTATCGAGAACTTTCTGAGCAATTATTTCTGCTTTACTTCCACTTAAAACACCAATAATCAGGATACAATATTATGTATCATGGTATATGCTGCGACTAGTGGATCTTGAAATAACATGTTAAAATATAAATGCACAAGAAATGAGGACATTTCTAGCGGTAAGGAAAGAGCTAGAGAAAGTTTAGTTCTACATCACAAAAACTATGCTCAAACAGAACAGCAATACAAAAGTTGTTGTAGAGGGTTCTCCCTGCATCAAGTCTTCATTTTTGGAAGGATGTGAGAATTCTTTGATGCAGTGAAAACCTTGTCACAACAGAACCCCACTACAAGATGGTTTGACTTAACATATTCCCTGAGCTGTTTGTACAATATAAATTAAATGAAGCCACTTGTTAACGAAGTCATACTAATCCAAAGCAGCATGGAGGTTCGTGCTTGATTCTAGAAAAAATGAGCTCGCAATATTTCTGATAGCAACAACAAAGACTGGTTTCACATAATTTCAAGAGCAAAAATGCTGTAGGTTAAAAACTCTACTCACAAGTTTTACATTGCTTGCTCTGAACTTTGTGAACCAGGCATTGTAACAAAGTGCAGATATGATTGGCACCAGGTCTCTGAAAAATAAGGAATTTCTCTTCAGTGAATGAAGACAAGCACAAACATGCAGAATCATTCTATATTTTGTTTTACAGTTGAAGAAAGAAAATTTCCAGAGCAACAAATAA
Source organism: Dermacentor andersoni (assembly GCF_023375885.2). Taxonomy (NCBI): domain Eukaryota; kingdom Metazoa; phylum Arthropoda; class Arachnida; order Ixodida; family Ixodidae; genus Dermacentor; species Dermacentor andersoni. The sequence continues at coordinate 112,402,022 of NC_092814.1, read as the reverse complement.
TGTTGAATCTTGATAATTCAAACTTGAAAGGACCCAAAATTTTTGTTTACATTTCAACGAAGCTCAAATTAAAGGAAACCATTGAAACTTATCGAATGGAGGACTTAAGTGCAGCGCTATGCTAGGTGTGACGTGTATACACAACTTCTGAAAGTGTAGGTGCACGGCAGCGCGGAACATGCTGCCATGAAGCCACACTTGTAGGCAAAATATTTGCTGCTGTGAAGCTGCACCTCAAGACAAAATTCGGATATAACCCACATCCGAACATTACTGTTAATTTTAGTTAAACTTTTGGTTGAGGTTGTAAGTGCCAAAATACGGTACTTGGAATGGGAGACTGGAACAGCAACTGCCACACTGCAAGGTCGGTAGTGCCGCCGTGCGAGTTAAGGCGTTGCTGAGAGCACAATCAGTGACGCGGTATATCCGAATGAACCATCGCAAATGCTTATGCGTTCTAATTACCAGCGTTTCTGCACCTTAATTACACATAATTGTGAAAGGACCCCACTGAGTTTTAATAAACCGGAAGTTCCAATTAATTGGGGTACAATTAACAAGATTGCACTATATTTAGGTTTCCCAATTAAATGCTTCAAATAAGTGTTTTGCCTGCACCTGAAGCAATTACAGCTATTGTTAGTGTAATATTATGAGCATTAGCATGCACCGTTTCACATATAAGTTGCACGAAACATTCAAAGCAGAGCATGAACAATCTATCTGAATTTAAGAATTGTCTGTATGTCTGAGGAACCATGGCATTTGCCCATTCATATGTAGTGTCCTGCATACTCCTGGGTTTCAGCTTGTAATTAAGTGCAGTTTCCAAGACACCTGTGTTCATGCTGCTACTGGTTTTGCTGCTTACATGTTGCTACTGGTTTACAGCTGCCTCAACCACCACAGCATGCGCAAAAATCCGTGGCTTGCAAACCAGAGCTCTTGGAGCCCAAAATTCATCAATGTTGTGGGGGCGAAGTTGGTTAGAGTGTAAATACTAAGAGGAAAATATGCCACATTTGAAGCTGGTCCATAGTGCTTTTCGTTCTTCAAACTTTGATAAATATTTTATTTCATTGTCACTATGACATGAATGAATTTTAGCGTTTCATGGCCAAAACTATGATTTGATTATGAGGCACACTATAGTGAGAGACTCCGTACTAATTTCGACTACCAGGCGATCTTTAACGTACCCCCATGCAACATGACGTACATGACATACAACATGACGTGCATTTAACGTGCCCCCATGACACCTGCATTTTTGCATTTCACCCTCGTCAAAATGCAACCGCCGTGGCCAGGTTTTCCTCTCGCAACCTCGTGCTTGGCAGTGCAACGCTATAGCCGCTAAGCTAAGGTGGGTACCATGATATGATGATCATAATTATTTTGAAGCTACTATGGAGACACTGCAAATGCTGCTGAAATGTCTGCATAAAGCTAGTACTTTCCTCAGCAGTGGAAAGCCACAACAAAGCAAACCTGCACTAACAAATGCAGTGAATTGCAATCTTTCTTTATACATGATGCTTAACTAAAAGTAAAGCAGCACTGAAATGCAGTCCAAAACAAAAAGATCCACATACAGTCGAATCTTAATGACACAAATCTCTCGGAACAGCGCAAAAATTCATGTCACCCGAAATTCGTTTCACCCAAAAAACGTTTTAAAATATCGGGGGGGGGGGGGCACGCCAATGAAATGGCCAACTTGCTCAAAATGCCAGATTTTTTCATTTTCTATCCATAAACCTAACACCTTAATTTTATGACAAAATATTTTAAAGACATATGAACCAGAATTTTAGAAGATTGCACTTTTCTAGTGTGTTGTCTTCGAAATCGGGAAGAAAATGAAGCTTCAGGAGGTGCTATAGCATTGATGCTTGTGCGCGTGCAGGTTTACGTTGATGCAGTGCCGCCTATCTTGGTATCGCCGTTAACACGAGAGACTGGAGATTCAGACAGCTGCAGCACTGTATTTCTCCATGCAAAAATAAAAGCAACGAAAGAGTACAAAAAGGGAAAATTAGCAACATGATTGATTACTGCAGTCACATGGCGAACAAGAGGCACTCCTATTGATTGATGCGAATTTGAATCACTGGTGCATTTGTGTCATAATTATTTTGACAGCAGCAAGCTGCACACTTGAAGTGTACCCACGGAGAAAGAAGCATTTGAGGAGAGGAATCTGCTAGGCCGTGACAGCGCACACAGGCGGCGCGATAAAGTCACAGTCGGGCAAGGAGAAAATGCAGTTTTCACTAAAGCACGACAGATGGCGCATCTGGCATGTTGCCATCATTTACATGTTCTTCTATGGACCCAATGCACAAAAATCGCGCTATCGTTTCATATATTGTAAATTTTCCCAGATTTAATTCCATAACATCAATAAATAGAAGTGGCGGACATTTTACCAACAGCTATTAATGAATACTGCCCTTATTACATGTCATACTGTGCTTAAAATGAGCTACTAGTAGTAATCCCAGAGCAGACGACGTCTGCCGACGCCATCACAGTTCACTTGCTCGCATGTGGTGTGAGCACATGCATAGGTGACCTTGGGAGGAAAAGCTCCGAATTTGAACATGCGAGCTGTCATCTTTCTTCGCAATCTGCTGGCTTTCCGTCTCTATTAAAGCTCTTGCGGCGTTCCGCATTGCATGGACGCTTCAAACGATACGGTCCACCGGCTAAACACTAAAAGCAGAAAAGTGGCACTTTAGTTTCGAGGAACTCGAATTCTCCAATATAGCTTCACTGTTAACGCGCCTTACAAGAGAAGACGTTGCCTTCGTATGGGGCGAAGAAGAACAAGCAGCGTTTAATGATCTCTGACAGCGCCTGCAAACAGCTCCTGTACTGGCTCACTTTGACAAGGATGCTCCTACCATAATTCATACGGACGCTAGCAACGTAGGTCTGCTGCTATTACTGCTGCTATTAGCAGCAGTCACAGTCGGGGTTGGGCACGTGTATGATAACCAGCTCAATTTGAATTATCCAGCGAAGACTAATTTCAGGATCGAAATAATGGAAGTCTGGTCCCATAGAAATATAGAACCATAGAAAAAGTTCCTTTGGTAAGGATTGTATTAATCGGAGTCAAATTGACAGAAGGCTATTGTACCCATTAGTTTTTTTTTTTTATAAACAACTTCATTATAAATGAGGTTTTGCTCATTATTGCAAAGTCACATCCGTAACAAATATGGCAAAAAAGTAAGATTGGTACTCACCGGCCCTCTAAATGATCGAAGTCTAACAATGACAGCTCTTTTGTGTCATGAGACAAATATATAGTGTCTACATCCTGAAAAAAAAAAAGAAAAGTGGCATAAGCTTTCAGTTTCCAATGCTCATATATAAACAAACATGTACTGAACAATTACATTTTCTGGTTCCTCAGCCAATAAAATTGTTACTCAACATATACATATAAAAGCAAACCAACTTGCCAAACTTGCTGTATTACTGCTATAAAATGGGTTTGGAACATTTAGACTCGTGCAAAGGGCAGGGAAAGTAGCTCAGATGATCTTGGCTAGCCCAGTTACATTTCTTTACACCTAGGCACAGAAGTTATAGTTTGCTAACACAAGCCTCTTCACACACTGTAAAGCTTGTGAACAGTGTAAAGTAGCAATACTATGTGACGAAGCCCTGTAGGACCTCAGCCCCATGCCCGCCCAAATGAGGTACATTGTGTCACCAATCTTAGTGGACATTTTATTGCCAAATGTGAAAAGTACATAAAAAAAGTAGGCTGCTGACACAAAAACCTTTTGTCTCGCTTTTTTTAATTAGGTTTTTTAATTAGCAATAGCAGTTTGTGGCTTCAATTGGCGATATGCAAAGGTCTGTAAGAAGGCTGTCCTACAGAGCTAATTTTCCCTAGCCAAGATGGCCACGTTCCTGCTAGTAGTGCTGTTAAAGCTGAGATATGCATTTTAACACTTTGGATGGTGGGGGGAACAAAGGGTGGCAGCAATGATGTCACTGACTTGCATGTTGATATTTCAATTACGATTCTAGCCCGAGGTCCTCCGCATTGGTTGTGCCATAGGTGTGTGGAAAAGAGCATTTACCGGTTTTGCATATTGTCTATTCCTCAAGCACAGAGAAAATTATTAATTACATCACCTTCCAATGTAAACAGTCCACTATGTTACCAAATGTAGCATTGCTTCAGGCATGCAGCAGACCTTGTTACATCACAGTAATTAGATGTGGTGCTTGTGCAGCATCACAAATCGCCAATTAATGTCAGCCGGCCTAGTGCAGTGGTCTCAGGCCACACTGTCATGAAAATCTGGATGCATGCTACCAAATCCAAAATACTTTATGGAGGACACAACCCAAGAAAGTCACCTATTTAGCAGCTTGCTCAATTTTAATGAAACTTTGAGGGTTTATTTAGTGCAATTACATAGGACTTTGTCTGAAATTTCATAATCTTTAAGTAATTTTGGGAGTTACGACACCTAAAAAGGTCAAGTGACCATGGTTCACAATCATTCCAAAGCTTAAAGAATGTGTAGAATTTTTATGTATTATACAATACTAGCAAGGCCCAATCTACGCAACTGTGGAGCAATATTTTCATGTACCTCAATAGTACTTTGAAAACAAAAAGTTACTAACTCCAACCAATAATTTATTTTAAACCCAACGTTTCGGGACCAGCTCCGTCCCTTCTTCAGGGGTGACTAAAATCTGGGCCAGCAGCAGCATGGTACGGCCCTTTGTTAGCATGTGTACTTAGCACGTGTATCAATAGTACTTCTCAGCGAAAAGAAAAAAATATTTTTCTTCTAGGAAGCAAGGCAAAATGTCAAAATCTGACTCCACAGCTCCATTCTGCACAAAGTTTTACCCGAGAAAATGCCCTAAAGGAAACCTTTTTTTCATGCAACATAAAAACAATAGTCTTTATTAACATAAACATTTGTGAAAATCTGCAAACAGGAGAACGGCATAAGAAATTGAAACGTACACCTTTTTTTTTTTCATATTGTATGTGTGGCCACTAAATCTTCCCTGGAGTGTACGCAGGCTTTTCTGAGATAGCCCCTGGACCAATTTTAATGAAATTTGTTGCATTTGAAAGATAAAGGTAAATTCTGGTGACTGTTGGAAGCGAAATTTAGATTTAGGGCCTGAATACTGTTAAAAGAATTTTCAGAAATTTGAAAGTTCTAAAGAAAAAATAGAAGCACAAAGTTTACAAATTAATAGCTCTACATCAAGAACAGATATCGCAGTTCTGTAAAAGGCATCCATTAGATCATACAAAGTGGACAAATTCAATATGTCAATTTATATCTTACGTGAATTTGTTACGCTGTGTACAAGGATTCTGCAAAGGCTGTATTTCCATATTGCTAAATTTTTTTAGATTCATGCGTAGCATATCAATTTTGTCCACTTTAGATGTAGTATTAGATGCAATTCAGATCATTGTGATATTTTTCATTGCCGGGTTACAGAGTTGTAAACTTGATAATTTCGTTTTCTGAAAATTTGCAATTTTTGCAAATTTTTAATAAAACATTGACGACCTAAATCAATAATTTGGAACCAACAGTCACTAGATTCTAAGTTTTTTTTTTTAATGCAACAAATGTCATCAAATTTGGTGCAGTGGTTGATGCGAAAAACGAATTCTCCTTTTACATGTATTTAGATAGGAGCACCTGAGCTAAAGCTTCCTCTCAAACCCTCGAGGGCATCTGCTCTTACCCATGACAAGCACTGCTTCGTGCACCTATCCAGATGGCTTCTAGTGTGCATCTCAAAGCCTTTTCCCAGCTTACCAAGTACTCTCTCAATTACCTTAGGGCAGCCACTCTCACCAAACAGTGGCCACTCAGCTGCTGCCATGTCACAGCTGCCATCCGTGGTCACACTTCTAAATGTGTGATTAAGCTCCTGTAGAAACGCAGTCTTTTAAGGGAATGCAGTCAAAATGCTCTAGCAATTGCTCACCAATCCCAAAGATACAGTGTTGCAGGGCAATGATAGTGCGTCAATTGTGGTAAGCTTGAAACTGTCAAACACAAAAGTGACTCACATACGGTCTGTCGGCCCTCGTTCAATCTACACTCGCTTTCGCGAAGCAACCCCATTCCCAAAGTGGTGCTGTGTTACCAACTTCGTGGACATTTTCCTAACACACAAAAAAGCTAATGAGAGATTGTAGAGTGCAACCACTAACGAATATCAGACAGTTTAAAGATGCACAGCCGTGTGACATAAATGGTGTGAAACAGCTGCGATGACACCAATCGCAGCTCAAGCTTTGTCAGTTAAGTTAGTGATTTGGCAAAAAGCAGGAAACAGCCTCCACAGCAATAATATCTGCATCGTGACAGGCCTATTCAGGTGCAACATATGCGCATTGAAAATGGCGGTCACAGGCAATTTTCTCCTGGACAAGGAATCACCAGGGCATGAACACGAATTACAGCTTTTGAACTGCATTTATGTGGCTAAAGGATTTCTAAAGAATTAACGAACAGTCAAGGAACTCAGAAGTGCTATAATATCAAAAAGACATCCTTCTTGGCTGAAAATTGCAATGTCTTGCAGTGTGTCCTTCTTCAACTCCTTCACTCTGCACTTCACTGTATTTGATACGGAATAACCTTGTTCTCAATTGTTGCTTCCATGGAAGATGGAACGGCCCTCGCCCCTTCACTGTTTGTGTGTGTGTTTTCAATGCACTCAGTTTTTAGCAGCACTGCACCAGGCTGACCGACCCCCCCCCCCCCCCTTGCCCTTTTATGGCTTCTATGGTAAACAATGCCATGTCACCACCTCTGATTATTGCTATTTAACCAGTGCGCCTGCTACAAGGCCAGAGCCATGCTGCACTTGGTGTGTTTTGATTTGGTTGCGTTAAAATATGGAATTATATGTAGTGCTTTCAGACAAATGAGTTTTCAAACTATACCGAATTGGTGCAAAGCTATACATTAAACAAAAGAAAAGCACACAATGATTATGCATTAACCTTTCGAAAGAAAAACATTTGCAAAGTCCCTTTATACTCATCTTAAAGGGGGCTATGCAAAACAGTGTCTCACGAAAGAAAAAGTTAAGCAAGTGAACTTATTTTCGGTGCAGCCTTACCCATGCCACATCTTCTCTGAAAGGGAGCCCATGGAAGTCACACATGCAGATGTACTGAGCTGAGAAGTTTCCACATGGACCTGGGTCTGAGGCTTCGGCCGACTGGTTGAATTCGAGCATTGGCTGAAGCCTCACGGCTGGTACTGCTTCCACTCTTCTGATTATCAACCTTTAGAGGATCATGACAAAAACATATTTGCATCAACCAATTTTCTGTAGAAATGCATAAATTATACTGCTCATATACGATGTACAAAAACTATAATTTTGTTCTTTAATGTGTACAATTTTGTGCAGGAAACTTAACCTGCCATGAAGCTATGATAAAGCCAGATTATTGGTTTCACCCACTTTGATCACATTCACTGAGCATGGAAAGTTCCCAGAAATTTCCAACTCTTGCAGTCCAGTCGATGTATTGCTGACAGATCAATCTTAAGAACCTTAAAAAACTTACAGCCCCATTTTTGTTTAAGAGAAGAATAGCCAATTATTTTTGATCAATGGTGCTAGTGAACAGAAATACGTGACAAAATTTGACTAAAGGGGGGTCTAGAAACGAAATTCAACAGTTATTCCAAGTTTTGTTTGTGTGAAGGGAAACATTTTTCCTAGCTTTTCAGCTAATTCAAGCTTGTGTTTCAGCCTTATTCATCATGCTTCCAACACCGTATGTGTGACAAGCAAGACGGCATGAACACGGCATGGTCAGTGCACTTTGGTTTAGCTACAGCTCGTTAGCCAATGCATTGAGAAGTCCATTGTAGGTGAATTGTGAAAATGTACGAGCCGTAAAAGGTCGTGCATTCTAGGATGGGTGCAATTTTATAATGGTTCATAAAGGGAAAGCAAAAAGTTCGCCTGCCCTCGCATGATTGATCAGAATCTCGCTTTCGTCAGCAAAAGCGTCATTCTGACCAATTACACGAGAGCATGTGAATGATTCACTTTCAGAACCGTTTAAGAACACAGGTGCTGCTGGCTCACTTCTAAAAATGTTATGCTTTGCTGCCTGCCCTGTCTTTATGAAGGTGGCTTAACGGTAACCACAACTGAGAAAGTGAACAGCATATTTGGCAGCACAGGGCAGGCATTTTGTGACAACTTGGTGTCCAGAGAGAAAAAAGCAAGACAAAACACCATTCCATACATAAGCCGCCGGACATCAGGTCCGTGGTGGTAAAGGTGGGATGTGTCCCACCTAAATCGGGATGTCTGGTCGCCTATTATACGGACACATACACTTGTTTATCTTCTTCAGGTGACCGCTTTTCACTGTCTAACAAATGTTATCGCCCAGCTCGGGACATGCCCACATGTATCGGAAGTTTCTGGAGTGTTATCGATGGTTCTTTCTGCTGTCTTTTGTCACCAAAGCTTGTGTAAGCTGATCGCACGAGCGACACGAATTGTGTAGAACTTTCTGGAAGACATGCGGGCACCAGCAATTGTTCTGGAACCTTCAAGCTCATGTATAAAAGCCGACGCGCTTGACCAGCAGATCAGATTTTCACCGATCGCTGACTGTGTTTGCCCCTGTCATTGTTGTTCTTTAAGTGAGGCCTGTTTTTGAGGGTGCAGGTTCCCCCAATAAAACAGGCTACACTTAAAGAACAATGATAGCGGCGAAAACAGTCTTAAAGTCTGCTTCGTCTCCACAGCTCAGTGGCGGCTTTCAGCAGGTTGTTTCCCGAACAAGACACGGTTGACCCTTTAAGTGCCTTGCCCGAACATACTCATCTGGGCACCGATGCACCCCCCGGCAGTGCCCGAGTAAAGTCGTGTCACCCTAAGATAACTTGCAAACGTGAAACATCCTTGAACTGGTGGCGTCATCTACACAGAAGTTCGCTGAACTAAAATTTATGGCAGGTCTTCCTTTTATATGAAAAATTACATGATCTGCTGGCATAGCGTTGCTCTTGTCCACTGTGCTCGTGTCTCATTTTGTAACGTGATGGAGTGGTGCAAAAAGCTAGTGTATTTTTTTAATGCTGCAGGAATTCAAGAACTTCTTATGAACTCCGACTCACAGGACTGAAATATTGATTACAAAGTGTCTTCAAGTGACAATGACAGCAACAAAGAGGCCATGCTGGAACACTAACTATCTTAACTAAAATCATTAATTAGTATGTCATAATCCTTGTATGAGCTTTCAGGTTAAAAAAAACTAAGCAACATGTCACCAATAACTTCCCTGCTGATGTGTTACCTTAGTGAGAAAATTAATTTCCTGCATTTCGGCAAAACCTCCAGCACACAGCAGGTGGAAATGCTTGAAATGCCCAGCCCCCAAAGGGTTAAAGAAAGTAATGCAGCTGCAATCAATAACACTTGTCATTCACCACATCAACTTTCCCATACTATTTTTTGGCACTCTTTGGAGATCCCTGGCTCTTGCGGCAAAAAACCACATGCATTATCTGGGTTTTGGACCTCAGATGTGTGCACACACACTTCAAGCTTTACCACATTCTTAAAAGATGAATTTAAAACTTCATGTTACACGTCTTTAAAGATGTTTTGAAGCAAGTGTTGTTGAAATTTTGATTTTTATTTCCCACAATGTCCTCATCCGTCAAACCCATGATTAATGCTTACAGTATGGTGCAATAGTGTTAGTACATGATATGGTAGAGGCACGCACAGGAGTTTACAAGGAAGTTTTCAATGAGTCGACCTCTCGCACCGCATCGCGAGTCTCCCCACATCATCATGTGGGCATTATAATCACCCATGAGTACGTAGGGGTCTGGAAGCTGATCAATGAAATCATAAAAATCGGTTGTTCCGGGATGATAATATGGAGGTATATGTATAGAACATACAGTGATCAATTTATTAAAAAGAACTGCGAGAACTGACACTGCCTCAAGGGGGGTTTGAAGAGTGACCTGTTGAAAAGCTACAGACTTGTCGGCAATTATTGCTACCCCGCCAGACGAGGCGTTTGCCTCGTCACGGTCCTTACGATAGATGGTGTACCGATGAAAAAAGTTTGTGTGTGGGGGTTTCAGATGTCTCTTGCACACTCAGTAACATTGGATTATGTTATTGTAGAAATTCTGTAATGTCGTCAAGGTTATGAACAAGTCCTCCAAGATTCCACTGTGGTATTTGTGTCTCCATGATGACAAAAGTGTTTGTGCTGTGTGTTTAGGAGACAAGGGTTAGCTCACGGGCCCTTACCAGGTGCCATGATGTGAGCTTTGCCTTTTTTTGGTGTGGCTGAGAGAATCCAGCCGCTACTTAGGTGCTAGCTGTGCCGTCTGAATGGGTGTTATGTCCATCGTCTCTTGCGGAGCGCTGGACATGCGCTTTTGTGAAGGCTCTGTTTGACGTTAAGGCCTTGACATGTCGAACAAGCAGATGTGGATGGCCCCTTCTGCTGGGGCGGCAGAGCAGCACTAGCTGCAGCCACCAAGGGGCGGACGGCATCGCAGGCGGCTCATTGCGTGTGGACTGGACAGCCGCCACAAGCAGTTGTTTCTGTCCCCTGATACGCCGCTTTGGCAAAGCTGTTCTTGGGCAGGTATGGTGCCCACATATTTGCCACCTTGAATGATATATTTTCTTTGACTTTGATTATGATTATTTATTTTTCTTTTTTCTATGATGCGCAGGACCGCTAGTATGCAGCGTGCTCCCCATCACAGTTCCCCATCACGCAGATGCCCCAGTGAGAGGTGCCGAACCCATCACAATCTTTCTTTAAATTGAAGCTTTCTTCACGAACCCTTCTGGACTTTCCTTGCCTTAGCTGCTTGCTGGGTGGGTGCTGCTGCTGGCTTGCCAAATAGCTCACAGGCAGGACAGCACTATCATCATTACTGCCCTTACAGTTGTCCAGGCTGCTGGCTTTGTTTTATTCAATTTATGCTCAACCGGAGCTTTATAGTTTATCTTCTAATGTTTACTCAAGTCCATATTGCTAGGATTCTGCATTAAGCAGGGACCCAAGTTGCTCACAGCTATCCACAGCTTGAACTGCCAACTTAGGCAAAAATATTTCTTGCAACCTATCTTTTCTTTTTTTTTTTTCAGCCGAAGTGTGTTTCCTGCAGCAGGAGTCTTTGCTGTTTAACAGATGGTGCAATCACTGATCTAGCCTGGGGAACAGAGAGTGTCCAGTGATGGTTTGTTATTGAATGCCTGTAGATTTCTCCGCCTGATTTAGGTAACACTGATTCTTGTCCCTTCGAGGAAGCATTCAATGCTTGTAAAACTAACTTTGAATGAAATGTACTGAAGTAACATTTAGTTACTTCTCTTCCAAGTGATATTACCAGTAATTGCAATTTTAACATTGATGCCTGTACCAGTGTTGCCCGATTCACAGGGTATGATGTCCCAAAGCAGTACAGAGGCTATATAAAATGCTGCTGTGGAGTGCCCCAGACTAACGCCAACCACCTGGAGTTCTTTAATGTGTGAGCGAACAATTGCACAAAAGCATTTATGCATTTCACATTCATTGGAATGCGGCCATGGTGCCCGGGAAATGAATCTGATTTTGTGGTCAGCAGCAACAAGCCATAGCGACTAAGCCACCACAGTGGCACCATTGCAAAGTAACCACTCTTTCCATACTGTATACACAGTGACATTGAATTCCCTTGCCCCATTACTTTATTTGTAATGAGCAGAAAAATAGTAATGGCCTTTCCCCTTTTCACTCACTTCTATGCTGAAAAGATCAGCACAATTTTTTTCTCCACTTGTGTCCAACCTTCTTTCACCACTTCAAACAAAAATTTAATTAGACGATTTCACTATTCATACAAAGCTGAAAAGCACACATCAGTATAACAATATTTTATTTTAAAATGCAGTTAGCTTCATCATGAATAACCAAAGACCACGGAACATTTCTATAGCATGTCCTGTAACCACACATGCAACATAAGGTAAAACATTTACTTCATTCAGTTCTGGCTCAGGTTTATTTATAGAAAGTTTCGTAAACTTTTGCTCCTATAGCTTAAGCATTACCGTCAGCACCTGTGAAAAGTTTAAAACAAATACATTTTATTAAACATTGTTTACCAAGAGAGTAAGATGTAAACCAGCTTCACAGTACTTCCATGCAATAACTCATTTACATAATCTCAAAGTAAAAATCTGCAGAAGTTTACAAGCACTTGACTAAGTATACACAAGAAAAAACTGAGACAATAGAAGCAACTTACTCCAAAGGCACTTGTGGAAAAATGCTTTTTACAGCAGTTCCTAGCTGGATGATCATATGGTCAACATCACTGGACTCAGGATCAACTGAATAGAATGTGTACACTTTGTTGTCTATGGTTAGGCAGAGCTGCAAAAATGCAGAGCATAGAGCACAATTGGCAACCAATAAGTTTTCAGTGCTGTTTTAGCCAACATGTGCATTACATGAACTGACAAAATAAGATTGGAACATGAAACACAAAACAGCATTATTGAAAGCTTAAGCTTCTATGGGCATACACACGCACATTTGCACACACACATGCCCCCAAGCTCCCACTCACATGCACAAAACCTTGAGAAACAACCACAACCTTCTATACCTCACCTGGTTTGGCTTTTTGCTCTCTACAGTTTGAATTTCTAAATAGTGAAAAGAGTGCTCAATCTGAAAAAAAAAAAGTGCACCCTATGTTAAGGCTGGTTACCATATAGCGCAGAGCACACTTATATCAGCACTCCAATGTTAAAGACGGATAAAGGCAGTTTACCTTGGTTGGTACTTTGGCAGTGAGGATAAAAAACCTACATGAAGAAAATGCCTGAAAACAAACAAAGTGAAATAATCACTTAGCAAGTTAATATGCAAAAAACTCAAGTTTATAACAAACACATTGTAAATTGCTGATGAATAATGTTACCGTATCGCACTTTGTTTCTGAAAAATATATTTATTATACAGCAGACTTCTGTCAAACACACTTGAGTAACAGCCCTACTCATCTAAGAGCCGTACCCCCAACTTGATTGCCTGAAATTAAAAATATGTCTGCTCTTGGTTTCCATGTGCCTTCTGAAATACATTTGCCATGGTGAGTGGTGTTTTTGGATATTGTTGTGAAAAGCTTTAGAAAAATGTATCCATGGCAAATGTAACCACAAGCATGCTGCTGAACTGAGCCCGAGCAGTGGCTACAGTGGAAGTCACAGTGATGAGGACAGAAGGGGCACCTGGTGTGTGGCATGTATGCATGAACAAATAAATTCTTTAGGAAAACAACAGTGCTCACTCTTGGTACAGAGGGATCATGACCAGAAGAATATGACTGAAATGGCCTGCCCCCATGTAAGGGGCACACTTCATCAAGATCCCCAAAAAAAATATAGTGCAGCCCTTACATAAGTGCACATGGTACAATCTCTGACCATGTTCAAGTGTCCTGATGATGGTGATTGAAGTTTATTGGCACAAGGGCATCTAAGGGCAAAGAGCGCCAGGACGTGTGTTTTGGTTTAGTAAAATTGTGGGTTTAGGACTATGACTTAAAATAAAAGCTGTATAGAGGCCTACACGTAAGATAGATCTATAATTACTAGTGCATCAATTCTAAAATAATTACTAAGATAAATATAAGGCCTTAAATGCATTGGCTACAGGCACACATGTTAAATTATTCTGGATTGACCGAGTCCCTAGCTGTACAATTGCTTACGCAATAAGTGCGAGAGCTCAGACATACTCAGACATCAGATTGTACCTCACCTGTGAGGCACATTCTGATGGTTAGGATGGAATGAGATGATGTCTAGAAAGTTAACTTGTGCAAGATAATTAAGCACTTTTTTAAAGTTAAAAAGTGCATCCTCTGATAAGAACATCAAGGGATGGGGGGGTATATGGTGTGAATAGAGCTCCCTAAAATGAGCCACTCGCTCTTGGTGAAGTTCAGGACATTGAATGAGGACATGTAGGATGGTTAGGTTCTCAACGGAGCGCGTGCACGTCAGTGGGTCAGTTGCAGACAAGAGGTATTTGTGTGTGCCATAGGTGTGTCCTATTCTGAGTCGTGCCAAAGTGACTTCGGTGTGTCTATCAAGCTTCAGTGGGAAAGATTTGGTTAACTGCGGTTTAAGCAGGTGCAGCTTATTTTAAACTTCTTTGTCCCACTCAGCTTGCCAATGATTACAGAGCGCCTTTCGTACCGCAGGTTTCATATCTATACCAGGTACCCAGCTTACATCAATTGTAGCCCGATGAGCCGCTTGTCCAGCATTTTTGTCCGCCATTTCATTGCCTGCGATCCCAGAGTGGCCTGGCACCCAGCATATAACAAGAGCAAGGTTTTGTTTACACGCTACATGGATGTGTTTAAGGAGCTGGTTTAATACAGGGTTTTGGCTTGCTTTGCCACAGGACAGGGCTGTGACAACGCTTAAGGAATCTGTGTATATTACAGACTTTTGTATCTTGTGCTGTACTATGTACTCAACAGTGATCAGGATACCGTACGCTTCCACTGTAAAGATGCTGCTATGGTTATGCAAGGTTTTAGAGTTGGAGAAGTTTGGGCCATGGGCTGCACACGATACCGAAGTTGCAGACTTTGAAGGATCAGTGAAAAATGCCATAGATCTATACTTGTCTTCAAGGGCCAAAAAATGTTGCTGGATGAGGGCACTTGGACAACTCTTTTTGTCAAGTTCTGTAAAGGACAAGTCACAGGTAACTGTACATTGCTCCCAAGGTGGGATGGGTTCAGCGTAGTTGCTTTCCTGCAGATCTATGAAAACTACTCCGAGTTTTTCCGCAACAGATTTTACTGCTAACGGGAATGGTGGGGCATGTGATGGCCTGTTTAAATACAACTGATTTGTGGACTGATCACTTATGAGTGCTTTGCATGGATGTTGTTTTAGCGACATGGTTCTTATTGCATAGGTGACTCCCAGATATGTTTGCTGATAATCCAGCGGCCACTGATCCGATTCTGCATACAGAATTTGGAGGGGGCTCGTACGAAAGGCACCAAGTGCTACATGGATACCTAAGTGATAGACAGGATCGAGTAGCTTAAGTGTTGTCCTTGAAGCTGGCTATAGTCTATGTGTGACAATACAAGGCTTTTAAAGAGAGATAGGAGGCAATACCTATCTGTTCCCCAAGACTGGAGAGATAAAATCTTTAAAAGGTTCATAGTTTTAAGACATTTCAGCTTCAACTGTTTTATATGCTGCATGAAGGTTAGCTTAGTATCGAAGATTACACCCAGAAATTTTTGTTCTTTTCTATTTACCAGGCTTCTCCCATTCATCGTAACGCAAGGGTCAGGACATACCCCTCTTCGTCTGGAAAACAGCACACAGGTAGTCTTCTCTGCACTGAATCTAAACCCGTTTTCGTCTGCCCATTTCGCGAGCCGATTAACACTTAACTGTATCTGGCGTTCACATATGGACAGCTTGCAAGATTTAAAGCTGATTTGGATGTTGTCCACATAGACAGCATAAGACACCATGGATGGTGTAACAGAGCGCAGAGAGGTCATTTTAATTATAAAAAGTGTGCAACTTAGCACTCCTCCCTGTGGTACACCATTTTCTTGAACAAAAGTGCGCGATACTACACTGCCGATTCTTATGCGGAACTTCCTTTCATATAGGTAATTTTGCAAAACGTTCAGCATACTACCACAAATACCATAGGACGACAGCTCTTGTAGAATACCATATCGCCAGGCAGTATCATATACCTTCTCAAGGTCAAAGAATACAGATAGACAGTATTGGCTGTGTACAAATGCATCACGTATATATGACTCAAGGAGAACAAGATTATTGGTTGTCGACCTTGTTCTTCGGAAGGTAGATTCGAGGGTGCAATATACCATTATATTCCAAAAATGAATGAATGAATGTTTGATGCTTTATGGCGCAAAGGCCAAGTATGGCCAAAGAGCGCCATGTCCGTGGTAATGACTTCGCAGTGTAATCATGAGTTTGATGAAGTTGGTGTGACGTGGCTGTAGAGGGGCCTTAAAAATGGTCGCGCTAAAGTGCGTAAAATCTGTACAATAAGATTATGGCAATGACTTATGACGTGTACTATGAACATTAAGATGCATTTAAGAAAAATGATACGATGTGTAAAAATATATGAGGTTATAAGATATGCTAGAGCACTACTGCCTCCTTAGAGCCCTTGAATAACAAGGGCCTGGAGGCATGTGCTACGCAAAACTTATCCAGAGGATGCTCTACGAATTTAATGGGCATATAACATGTAGTACGACATCATTTAAAAAGTTGAGGACTGCCTTGGTGTCAAAAAGCGGTTCCTTACCAAGAAACATAGCCGGGTGTAGAGGGATGTAGTAATGGTAAGCAAGCGGAAAATGTTTCTTTCTCTCCGTTTCGGCTTCCCGACACTCCAGGAGCACATGGAGGACGGTCAACCTCTCGCCGCATCTACCACAGGTTGGAGGTTCACTTCTAGTAAGCAGATAATTATGGGTGCCAAATGTGTGTCCTATTCTGAGGCGACAGAATAGGACATCTGTTCGCCGAGATCTTGTTGGGGAGGGCCAAAAACCTAGCTGTGGCTTTATAACGTGCAGTTTGTTATTTGTTTGCGCGTCCCACGAGCACTGCCAGTGGTTTTGGAGTTTATTTCGTAAGAAAGGCCTCAGATCTGTGACAGGCACATCAGCGGCAGGGTTAACAGCTTGCGATATGATTGACGTGGCCATCTCGTCCGCGAGAACGTTACGTTCGATTCCCCTATGGCCAGGGACCCAGCATATTATGATATTCTGGTTAGATGAGTACGCTTTACATAATACCGAATACAGTTCATTGAATACGGGATTTTTATGTTTGTAGAGTGACATTAAGGCCTTCACGACGCTTAGAGAGTCTGTGTAGATCGCTGCTTTTGGAAGTTTTGATTTTCTTATATGCTTCACAGCAGAGAGTAATGCGTAGGCCTCGGCCGTAAATATGCTTGTTTCCGGATGCAGTACATCGGATTCCGAGAAGGATGGGCCGACGGCTGCATAGGATACCCCGGAATTTGACTTCGAAGCGTCTGTGTAGAACTCTGCACAGGAGTGCTTGTGCAGGAGTTCTAGGAAATGCATTTTGATTTCGATGTCCGATGCATGTTTTGTTACTTCTAAAAAGGATATGTCACATTCTACGATCTGCCACTCCCAAGGTGGTAACAACTTGGTTGGATGCATTATGCGAAGCTCAAGGAGTGGGACATGCATTTCACGACCAAGCTCCCCCACACGAAGCGAGAAAGGCTGTCTTATGGAGGGACGATTGCTGTAAAGTGTAGCGCACGTCATATAGGCAACGGTATCAAAACATGGATGTTCAGGATTAGAGCGCACTTTAAGGAAATATGTAAAGCCAGTATATGATCTCTGTAGGTGGAGAGACCATTCATTCGATTCGGCATATAAGCTTTCAATCGGGCTTGTTCTGAAAGCGCTCGTGGCTAAGCGGATACCTAGATGGTGAACAGGGTCTAGCATCTTTAGCGCGCTCGGGGCGGCAGAGTTATATACCACGGCACCATAATCTAATCGTGACCGGATTAGGCTCTTATAGAGATTCATTAGGCACTTCCTGTCACTACCCCATGTAGTCTGGGATAGAAGTTTCATTAGGTTCATTGTTTTCAGACACTTTTCTTTAAGATGTTTAATGTGTGGGACGAAAGTGAGTCTATTGTCAAGTATAACACCTAGAAATTTGTGCTCTTTGTTTACAGGTATCTGTTGTCCACACAGTTCTAAGCAAGGGTCTGGAACCAGGCCTCTCTTTCTTGTAAACAGAACACAAGAACTCTTGTGAGGATTGATTTTAAATCCATTTTTCTCTGCGCACTGTGACACCTTGCTCAAACCATGCTGTACCTGTCTCTCGCAGACTGTGAGGTTGCAGGATGTGAAACCTATTTGAATGTCGTCCACATAGACGGAATACAAAATAGCCGGTGGTAAGGATGCACGAAGTGTTGTCATCTTAACAATAAAGAGTGTACAACTGAGCACGCCACCCTGGGGTACACCAGTTTCTTGTGTAAAAGGACGTGACAGGACATTGCCAACTTTTACCCGGAAAGTGCAATTGGACAAGTAGCTTTTTATTACGTTTAGCATATTACCATGAATGCCTATTTCCGATAAGTCTCGCAAGATCCCGTATCGCCACGTTGTGTCATACGCCTTTTCCATATCGAGAAATGTTGATAAGAAGAACTGTTTATGTATAAAGGCGTCCCGGATATTTCCTTCAATACGTACAACATGGTCGGTAGTGGAGCGCCCTTCTCGGAAGCCACACTGATAGGGATCAAGCATTTTGTTCTGTTCAAGGAAATGGATGAGTCGCCGATTTATCATTTTTTCAAATACCTTACACATGCAACTTGTGAGGGCTATCGGGCGGTAGCTTGCCACTGAGGAAGGATCTTTGCCTTGTTTTAAAACAGGGACCACAATGGCTTCTTTCCATGCGGTCGGAAGGTACCCTGCGTCCCAGATAGTGTTGAAAAGTGTAAGTAGTGTAATTTGCGTGTCACTGTGTAAGTTCTTCAGCATTTCATACATGATTCTATCAGATCCCGGTGCAGAGCTCTTGCATGCGCTCAAGGCAGCTCTCAACTCTGCAATACTAAAGGGGCGGTTGAACGGTTCATTCTGCCGACACTTTCTTATGAGTGGCTTGCATTCTTCTATTTGTTTATATTTGAGAAAGGGTTTGGAATAATTGGTGGAACTGGACACGCTCTGAAAGTGCTCCCCAAGTGAGTCTGCTTGTTCAAGCAGGGTATCGCCTTGTGTGTTTACCAGGGGGAGTGAATAAGTTTGTCGTCCTTTTATCCTGTTAACCCTGTTCCAGACTTTCGCCTCATCTGTATAAGAGTTGATACCCGATAAAAACTTCTGCCAACTTTCTCTTCTGGCCTGTAGGCGCGTTTTCCCTGCTTGAGACTTTGCTTTTTTGAAGTTAATAAGATTCTCTGCAGTGGGAGAGGCGCGTAACGATCCCCACGCTTTGTTATGTTTCCTACGGGCGGTCGTACATTCGTTGTCCCACCACGGTACACGTCGTTTGCATGGCAAACCACTTGCTTCGGATATGCATTTGATGCGGCATCTATTATGAACGCTGTAAAATACTCCACAGCAGCATCAATTTCTAAAGATGACATGTGATTCCATGAGATACTAGTGAGAGTTCGGAATTTCTCCCAGTCGGCTGTATCGATCTTCCACCTAGGAGCCTGTGGTAGATATTCGTTTTCTTTATATGCTCTCAGCAGTATGGGGAAGTGGTCGCTACCGTAAGGATTGTTTATAACTTCCCATTTGAGTTCAGACAGTATTGGCGGGGAAACTAGGCTAAGATCAATTGAAGAAAAGGTATTGTTTGCAAGAGAGTAGTAAGTGGGTTCTTTCTTATTCAGCAGACACGCACCGGACGAAAAAAGGAATTGTTCAACGAGACGACCTCGCGCAACGATACGAGAGTCTCCCCACAAGCTGCTGTGTGCACTGAAATCACCCAGAACAACATAAGGTTGTGGCAATTGATCTATAAAGGATTGAAATTCATGTTTAGTTAATTTGTAATGTGGGGGTATGTAAAGAGAGATAATAGTGATGAGTTTGTTTAGGAGAACAACTCGAACCGCCACTGCTTCAAGAGGCGTTTGTAGCTGTAAATGTTGACACAGCAATGCTTTTATGGATGACAATGGCAACACCACCCGATGATGCGACACCATCATCGCGATCTTTACAGAAGGTTATATACTGTCGGAGAAAGTTTGTGTGTTTTGATTTTAGGTGTGTTTCCTGTAAACACAGCACTTTTGGATTGTGTTGGTGGATCAGTTCTTGTACATCATCAAGGTTTCTCAGAAGACCTCTGACATTCCATTGTATGATTTGTGTATCCATATTTAATGTAAAATGGTGCTGTGTATAGGGAAACAGAAATGTTGAATTAGATTACAGAGCTCTTGCAAGGCCCTGTAACCGAGGTGTTGCCTTTTTTGGAGCGTTCGAGGGAGCCTCGCCGCTCCTTAGGCGCTTGGTGCGCCGTGGGGATAGGTGTTGTGTCCATTGCCTCTTGTGAGGCGCCGGACACGTGCTCTTGCGAGCGGGAAGTTACCAGCGAGGGTCCCGCCTTGGAGGGCAAGACCCCTGCGCCCACCAGCCCGGAGGTTGATGGGGCTCACTGGGGGATTTGGCTGCGCTGGCTGTTGCCAGCGCTGGAAGGGGCCGGGGAGGTTGAGGCAGCCTCGGCTGCGCCTACCTTCGTGGCCGCTATCGGTCCTGCGGGATCGCTGCGTGTAGCGCAGGATGCCGCAGATAACTCTTGTGGGGCCGGCAACTCAAGGGTAGCCTGGCCTGGTTGCTGGTTGGATGGAGTAGGCTTACCTACTTCCACCCTGAGGGCAGGAGCCAAAGGTACCTGCTCACTGCACGCGGGCTGGGTACTTGGCATTGGCCGCTGCGACGCTCCCCCGTGACACACCGCATCAGCATAAGGTGTGCTGTGGAAAGGTGAGCACCTCTTACGGGCTTCCTTAAACGAAATATTTTCTTTGACTTTGAGGGTAATTATGTCCTTTTCTTTTTTCCAGTTCGGACAGGAGCGTGAGTAGGCAGGATGGTCTCCACTGCAGTTCACGCAGTGAGGTGTGCCACTGCAATTGTCGGAAGGGTGGCCCTGGACTCCACACTTTGCACAAGTTATTTGACCACGGCAGCTCTGCGAGCCATGGCCAAACCTCTGACATTTGAAACACCGTCTAGGGTTGGGGATATATGGTCACACGGTTAACCTGATATATCCTGTTTCGATGGTTTCTGGTAGTACGCTGGATGCAAAGGTTAAGATAAGATGCTTGGTTGGAATTTCCTTATTGTCCCGTCTAATGATAATTCGTTTTACATTGGTAACATTTTGTTCTTTCCACCCTTCCAGGAGTTCTGCTTCTGTCAAATCTTGGAGATCTGCCTCTGATACGACTCCACGTGAGCTATTCATTGATCTGTGTGGTGTAACAGAGACTGCTATATTGCCAAATGTCACAAGCCTGCCTAGTTTCTCATACTGATTTTTCTAAGGGATCTCAAGAAGAAGGTCTCCACTAGCCATTTTAGTCACTTTATAACCTGACCCTAAGGCTTCGGTCAAGGATTTTGCTACTGTGAAAGGTGAAATGAATCTGGCTTGTTTTTCAGGGTTCTCACTGTGTACTACGTGGTATTTTGGGTAGGTCTCTTTAGTGCGGGTGAAACATGTGCTCAGGTCTTCGGTCCACCCCCTCTTCTGAGGGTGACGATCAAGTAGGCGGGGAAATGCGGGTGTTCCCATAGTATTTAACTTTCTTTTCGGCAGCAATGGCGGCCACCCACCACGGAAGCCCAACATGGGGACGCTGCAGGACTGAACACGTAAGGCCGCAGGCGCCAACCGTGCATCGCCACTATAACCTAATATATTATACCCAAGGGAGGGCACATACACAAGGTTAACCATAGCCGCCTAGGAAAATTAGGAAGTGACGGAAGAGAAGAGATGAAAAGACAGTAAAAGAAAGAATATAGGAAAGAAAAAGGTTGAAGAGGTGGACAGGAAAAGGCGACTGCCGATTTCCCCCGGGTGGGTCAGTCCGGGGGTGCCGTCTACATGAAGCAGAGGCCAAAGAGGTGTGTTGCCTCCGCCGGGGGGCCTTAAAGGTCCGAACACCCGGCATCGGCTCAACCCCCAGGATCCCCCTTTCCCCGGGCACGGCTAAGCCGCGCACGGCTACACGCGGGAGGGTCCAACCTTCGTGTGTTCGGGTACGTGGTGTCGCAACACACCAAACGCCTGCTTACGCAGACGCCCCTGCGGGGTATATTCCAAAAAGAACACAAGGCGACAATTATTTTTTTCAAATACTTTAAATAAACAGCTAGTGAGTTCAATTGGTCAGAAACTGTTAACTAAGGAAGGGTCTTTGCCGTGTTTGAGTAGACTATTGCCCCCTTCCAAGATGAAGGTATATGACCAGTGGCGAAGATCTTATTGTAAAGACCTAAGATGCAATTTAGGGTCTCACAAGGCAGATTCTTGATTATTTCATATGTTATTGTGTCAGAACCTGGAGCCGAGCTGCCATATGAGCCTAGGGCAAGCTTGAGTTCATGAAATGTTAGTGGTTTGTTGTATCCTTCTGATGACTTGTTTGGACGTAGAGGAATATTTTCAGCTATTCTTTTATGGTGTAAGAACTTTTTCGGAATAATTTTCTGAGCTTGATACTCTCTCAAGTGCTCGCCAAGAGTGTTCGCTTGATCTTCTATTTTATCACCAGAGCCAGTGATAAGAGGAAAAGGATTTGGATGTTGTTTTTTTAGTTTACGTACCCTGTTGTATACTTTGCTGACATCCGTGTACGAGTTTATCGAGGATACGTAGCGTGTCCAGCTTTCCCTTTTGGATATTCGGCGGATACGGCGGCCGTTTGCTTTGCACCACTTAAAATTTATTACATTTTCTGTTGTTGGGTAGCATGAAAATCTGCTCCGTGTTTTGCTCTGGCGTTTCTTTGCAATTTCACAGTCGTTGTTCCACCATGGTTTTGGATTGACTTTATCTGTGCAGGACTGAGTTATGCAGTTGCGAGCTGAACAGAGGATGTGTTCAGTGATGTAGCTGGCCAGTTCCTCTACACCCAGGTATGTTCAAGTGTCCTAAAAAGCACCCACAGTTAGGAGGTGAAACTTTGTTACACTGATTTTGATAAACGGGACACTGGAGAATTCAAGCTAGGAGAGATTTTTTATGGTTACTTTACAAGTGCTACCAATGCTTAATGAGTGCTGACTACACTAAAGAGTATGAGAAAGCTGTCAAGCAACCAATAACCACAAAATCTTTCATGTCCTTCACAACACAGTGAGTCTTGATATGAAAGACCTGGTTGAGTTGTTTGTTGCCCACGGAAATCAGGCCACGTCCAGAGAAAGTTCATACAAAATGGTTGTGAACACTGACACAAAGTGTGCAGGTCAACAACCAATAAAGACAACACAAATTTTGCCTGCATTACACCACAATTATTGGTTCTCAATCACAATGGCTCTGACAACGAAGAGTTCTAGGAGCTGCAACTAATTACAATTAAGGTTCAAATGGCACTTCTCCTTGCACAATTTTTAATACACACACACAGACAATGCTGTCCAAGCATTCCAGCACATATTAATCATGCAAATCATTTACATGATACCCGCTTGCAGGCACCGGCAAAGACCACCACATAATGAGGAGTTTCCAAATAATGTTCACTTCAAAGCAACTCTGTTCAAAGCAACTCTGAGACATGTCTTCATTTCAACTTTGAGATATCTAAAGCAATTTCAAATGTCCCACTTAGGCTGAATTAATGAAACTCACTTTTTTTCATGCTTGGTTCCACAATAGTATTTATAATGTTAACATCAAATTCCTGTTCAAACACATAATGCCGTACTGCACATACCATGCACTGATATTCAATGCATTTGATAAAACTACCACCACAATTTCATCAAAAAACAACGATCTTGGATCTTAAATAACAAGTAAATCCTGTTCATTCACAGTGTCCATATTTGTGAAATGTAATTCATTTTTGCCAGTTCTGTCCAGTAGTGGCAAAAACAAAAAAAGCCATGGATAGTAAGCAACAGAATACCGTGTTTACCCAATATGAAACCATTTAACTTTAGAATGCAGTGCACTGCTACACACGACCATTTTACTTAAAAGGACTGAAGGCTGGCCACAATGTGTTGCGAGACGCTCATGGAAATGAAACTACAACGATTTATAGGGATAGAATCCAGCACGCTGTTCACAATTTAAGTAGGAATTATAATTTTAAATTGACAAAAAAAGTTTCAAAAACCAGTAAGTGGCGAGGCTTGGCGGTGAAATCTTGGTACTTCGAATGTAGTCTATGAGATTACTGTACGCAAGTCCACTGTTATTAAGTACAACATAATTATTGCTTAAAATTGCAGTTGCTATATCATTAGACACTCGAGCTTTGTTTTATGCTTCGAAAATCAAAAGCGCACGGATGGCTACTGCAACATGCTGAACTGTGTATCACATGTAAAAGCATTGTTTTGTTTTCAATCCAATAGGTTTCATTTTGAGTGGTTAAATGCCAAAGCAGCTGGACAGGAAACCATGAAAACACGTAGCTAGTATCGCAGAAATACTTTAACACTTTAGAAAATATGGATCACAGGAACATCGGCCTGATAAACCAAATAATACTTTCTCACAGTTACTGCTGCACTTGTCATCTGCCTCCCATAATGCCAGCGTATAATCACTATCGCGCTCACTTATCGTTTTCAGCATACTTAAAGTGAACGACTACATCCTCACTGCAGGTAGAAAAATTCTGATAAAAAATGTTCCATGGTGTTTTCCGCATTACCACTTCATGATTAGACACTGACCGGTAAGCTTTCCACCACGCTAAAAGAATAGGTACCATGAAAAGTGGTTGTCGGTTCCTTTAAGGCTATACCACATTTGACTAGATATATGATGGGCTATGTCCTGTCAGCAATAGTCAGGGAATAGTTTCGTGCCTCCTCGAAATTCTGGCAGCCAATAATTAAAAGTACACTAAAGGAAAATATGAAGTAGAGCTAGATCGATAGATGATTCATCTGGAAGTCTATCAACGTTTCCTGTGTGCCAACATATCACCTTGTTGCATAGAGAATTGACGCCAAAGGTCTCACTGCTGCTCCTCAATTTCAACAGAATTGTTCAAAAAGGACAAGTTGAAGTAATTTTCATGTGACCTCCCTCTATGCCACTTTATGTGAATCAGAAGAACTTCAGTTTAGCCTAGTTGGTGTTTACTTCAATCAGCCAGTACTGATGTCACATGAGAGGTACCATCGTCTTCAAACATGTGGTGCCACTCTGATTTCCCATTTTCATCATTTTCTCACTTACAAAAGCCGTTCTTGCCACGAATGATAAATTTTATCACAGAAGCCTAATCATTCAATCTAGCTCGACCGAATATTTTCATTTAGTGTCCCTTTAGCTTATGCATTTCATCAGAGCCAGTGATTCAAATCTATTTACGAGAAATGTAACATGACTGACTGATCGCTAAATTAAAATGTAATTATTCTATGATTATGAGGAAGCACTAGAAAATGCACAAAGGATCATCCGAACTTTTTTTTAATGGGGCCAGCAGCACCTAGGAATAAAATTACGTAAGTTTGACACATTTGTTGACAGTGCATCATAATTTGTGACTGAAGTGGATATGCAGGTCTAAAATATTTATATATGTTATATTCAAAGGGACACTAAAGAGCAACATTAAATCTCTTTAGAATGGTAAAGTGTTTCTTCAATATACTATATTCATTCATTTGGTAAAAAAGGTTTGTTATTACAAGAAAAAATGAGGGCAAAACTTTCTAGTTCTGAATTTCGCAGCAGAATCACAGAGGTGGTATGCCACTTTGACTTCAGGAATTTAATAACATTTTGTATTTTGGCAGTTTTTGGTGCAAAAAAAGCTTTTTTAAAGTTGCTAGGTTGTGTGCCTCGTTAAATATTTAAGAATGCAATGTAGCCCTTCCTTACCGATAAATAATTAACAAGACCCATGTAGGTGCCATTAAAATTCTTGACTTCACAGCAAGCTGATGCACGAGCTTCTGAGCGACGTTGCCACTCATGTTTCATTATTCGGTCTTTTCTCAATTGCCAAGGTTCCTCTTATTTCGCTATTGCAAAGTCATAAATTACAAATACAGCTTAATGTAATATTTCTGTTGAGTGTCCCTTTAAGCTACAATCATTTCCTTAAGTGGCGCCATGCTATAACATTCTAAATGGTAGAAATATTACCAGCACTCTGTTCTCTGTTTTGTCCTGTTTGATCTCCAAGCGCACCATGCACTTGAAAGACACCTTGGCACTGCGGTCCAGCACATGTCGAATGCTGTCTGTAATCGGGAAGAGACAACAGTAAATTGAAGGGTCTTCCTTTCTTTCTTCTTTTTCTTTGGTGTGGGGGGTGGTGGGGGGATTAAACTGAATTTTCTTTTCCACAGGAACAAGAAATGCCAACATATAGCTGTATAGGGCTAGGTTATAAGCATAGTACAACACATGCAGTAGTATCATGTCCATGCAAGTACAAGAACGTTTAATTTTGCACCCCTGTTTTTCACAAAAGAGGCACAATATGCATATTGGTTGCAACAAAATTTCATGGTTACTCTGGCCTGGGGCTTGATCAAATTCAGATGCTATACATATTTCATGTGCAGGTTGTTTCATGAAATTTTCAATTTGTCAAAGAAATAGAGGTGGGAGGGAGAGTGCCATTACAGTGTTAAAGGTCAGCAGGGCCTCATTCAAACACCAGTGTACAGTACAATAAAAGAAAGTGTTTTCTCCAAACATGGACGTTTCCTATGCACAACTTTTTCATTATAATGAGAAGAGGGTACCTGTTGCTAAGCCATACTGCTCCTATGAGAAATGGATTTCAATTACACACCAAAGCCATCTTGTGAAGAACTTCCACCACTACCAACTCCAGATCATACTGTATAAATGCTACGGTACACTACTGAGCTTCGGGAAGCAGAAAAGTGGTTTCTCCAGACACTTATGCCAAAATTACAGCACTTACTCCCGCTATCATCCTCCACAACATGGTAAACATTACCATAATTCCATTTTTACTAAAAACTGCTTATATTTGTCTGCAAGGTGAGACCACCTCAAAGCATACAATTTTTCAGAGGAAGGCTCATCATAGAGAAACTATGAAATATCACATTCTGTCCAAAATTCCTCATGAAAGTTGTAATAAGCAACAGCTCCAGCTTCTTTAGCCTTGTTACAAGGACACTTTGTATGGCACAAAATAAATGCAAGTCCAACAGTTTTTGCTATATTGAGACTACTTGTCACAATACAGATGACAGAATTACAATAACAATCACAAAATGAACATAGCTCTGCTTTTATAAATGGGTAGCACACAGTAAAAAGCAACTTGTAATGTCTACATATACTGCTGCGATTTTGCATCTATGGCAATCGAGTTCATAAAGGTATGAATTACTTCCCAGTAAAGTGTGAATGAATTCAGGGGTTTTGTGTGCCAAAACCGCAAATTGATTATGAGGCACCCCGTAGTGCGGGATTCTGGATTAACTTGGACCACCTGGGGATCTTTAATGTGCCCCAAATGCACGGGACATGGGTGTTTTTGCATTTCACCCCCATCGATATGCTGCTGCCACGGCCGGGATTTGATCCCGCAACCTCGTGCTTAGCAGCGCAATGCCATAGCCGCTAAGCTACCGTGGCGGGTTCCAGTAAAGTGTAAAAACTTTAATACTCTTGAAAGAAGATTCTATTTCAAGTGGTGCAACTTGGGTAGATGTGTCTGAGATGGGTTTAAGCAGAACCAGCTACATTTACAGTAGCACATCCCTAACATAAGTATATTCAGCTGTTCAGTTTGCATGCAAGATGCCATGTGTCAGCAATTTTCTTCAACTGTGATAATAAGTGTAAAATAGTACAGATGAATGCAAGTAGCTTCAGAACTATTACATCCTCCCTAAGCAAGAAAAGGGCAAGCAACACATTTTTCAGCTATAGACAGCCCACTGGACCACTGTCGTACACATATATGAGATTACTGAAGAACTGCAGAACAAATTTTTGGCATCCGACATGTGAACAAGCCAAAATTGTGTTTTCTGTTGATATAATAAAGTTAAGTTTAGTAAATAAGATAACATGGAATTATTACATACCAACGTTATTTATATTCAACATTCGGCTGAAAGGCCAGAATCTGCAGCAAGCATGTGTCGTCTTTTTGAATAAAAACTACAGCATGCAGCACTCGCTATCGGCATACACATTTTCAAGGAAAGCTTGAAAGCAAGCAACATATTCAAGGCCGGATTGCAAAGGCAGTGGAAGGCACTTGCTAGCAGAAATAAAAGGAGGAGGTGCTCAAGGATCCCACACAAGACTGACACAGTTCTAAAAGCAACTGCCTGTGGTGCTGCACACCGGTTTGCAGTGAGTGCCAAATGCTGGCAGCCAAGTAACAATAAGAATTCAGCTCTTTCCATGTGCCTTCTTGTGGCATTTGCAAGCAACATTAATGCTAATGTGGAACACCACAGTAAGTCATTTCAACTTAACTGCCCTTTTTTTTACAAGCAACTACATGTAAAACTCAAAATCGAAGAAAGTTAGCATAGATGCTACATGGTTATCACAGCATATGAAAATAATATGTAATACAGTTTTAAGGTATGCTAAATTCTGAAGGAAGTGCACGTGTGTATCCACTAGAGTATGAAAAAGTAGAGGAATTATTTAGCTGCTTTCACATTTAATGGGAACTTACACTGACAGTTGATATGCCAAGGTACAAATTTCATGTTCAACTCTAATTAGTACACCGAGGTATTTTTAACTTTCATGGCTTCGTGTTCGTGATGAACCTGTCAGAGTGAAGTATCTCCAATAAAGTAAACGAGATTCGCATTCAACCGAAACAGTTCTGTCAAGAGGAGATACACTTGAAAAGCGCAATAACTTTAGGAGGAGTCGGGATATCGTGCTGTGATCGCGAATATGTCGAGATATCAGGAGGCGTAATTTGCAACAGAACTGTGAAAGGAAACAAGGAACAATTACCATACCCGGCATCCAGATTAGTCACTATAAACAACTGTTTACGACTCGGCATGACTACATCGAACACCTTCATAATGCTACGAAGCTTTTCCTCCTCATTTTCAGAGAAGGGTTCTGTTTCAGTTACGTCCAGAAATGCAACAGCGAAGTAGCGACGGCTTGCATGTTACACAGTCGGGGAGTTGCCCGTTGATAACGATACGTGTATATATATATATATATATATATATATATATATATATATATATATATATATATATATATATATATATATATATATATACACACTGTCAGGGGCAGGTAAACAGTAAATATAACCAGGGCTGACGCCAACGCCTAAGCCACAGGCAAACTTTAAAGTATTTGGAGCCGCAAACAAGATGCAACGGCAGGTCTGCAAGCACAATCGGAGGACAACGCTACGGCGAAGACATGATGAACTACTCAATATTTAAAAAAAAAAAAAGAAGGGGGAGGGGGGGGGGGGGGCTTTGCAAGCAACACTAGTAACTGTGCAATGTTTACAACAAGCTGAAGTTAGTTCGACTTTACGCATAAGGTGATGCAGTAAAAAATACACCGAAAAAAAGAAAGGCATATCCAACTCGGAACTGACAGGCAGGTAATCACTGATGCGTTTGCAAGTGAACACCTACCGCTCAGTTCCTTCGTAATAGCGTTCTTCGTGGACATTATTCCGCTTCAGTATTCTCTGCCGTCAGAAGTATCCATAAAACCGCGGGGCTTCTGCTTGACCGCAAGAGCATAACCACAAGCTGAATATTTACTTAAAAAATTCCCGGACACAACATCACTCAGCTATTCCCACTTTTGGGATCAGCACCGACTGCGGGACAGCTTTTCTTGTTGCTATTTTGATAAATACTTTACGTAAAAATTACTACAAGTGCACATATAGTTAAGCAAATATTAATTAAAATTATTAAAGAATATAAAATATAATAAGTTATTTTGATTTTATAACGGGGTTTCACCATTTTTTTCTAGTTTTGTTTTGCGTTCTCTTTTTCTGCGTCACTGTTTCTCGCATGCTTGTTCGCTTCGGTCGGTCGTAGTCATTGTGCGGCGTTTTCTACCGTACTTGCGTGGAGTCTATGTAGTCAGTTGCCGCGGTGGAGTCTTTTTTTTTTTTTCCTGCGGTTTGTGTGCTCTTTCGGGCGTGAGATGGCTGTTTACCTTGCGCAGAGGGTGACATTCAAAAATTTCGCCGTTGTAAAACCCGCCGCCGCATGGTTCAAGGGCCTGCGAGGTTAGTAGGTGGTGAACCTGTTATTTGTGTGCCGTCTGCCAGTATTCTGGGTGCCACTATGTACTAGAAAACGTTTCTGTTGAGGAGTGTTCATACTAGCGCATCCCGCCATTTTCTCAAGACCACAGCTTGAACTCGGACAAGAAGCTATGGAGGAACACAAGTCAGTAGAGGAAATGGATTCTGATGCTCCCGTCGCGCGAGCTGTGGAATTGTTGAACTCGAGGAAATATAGCGAAGCAAACTCATTTATCTGCGCAGCCCATTCTGACACCATCCTTGCTCATGGTTGGGATCTTGTTTTACCTGTTGTGTCTGCAATGGAAAAAGAAATAGACGCTAAATCGGAGGAGAACGCCTCTCTTTGCAAAGACCTGCTTGAAGTTATAACGTCTCGCGGCAAGCCGAAGGAAGTTCTCATCTCTTTACTGGAACACTTGCAGCTGATTAAATCCAGTGCCGGATTCCGTGCCGTGCTTCAGTGCTTGCAGAAATTGCTGCCAAATCTATTGCGGAACAGGCTGGTATTCTTGGATTTGATTTTAGAGTCGCTGCACAGCCATCTGAAACCGCTGTCAGCTTCTGTAGCCAAAGTTGGTTGGGAGGAGGCAGCTTGTGATTGCAGCACGGAATCGCAAGATAGCCGAAATCTCGGTTATTGCTTGAATGCCATTGTAGAATTCTTCTCTGGCTTTACACTTGATCACCGCCTTCAGGAGGAACGCGGAATGGCCGAGTGCCCTCGTGCAGAAAACGTCCTAATTTTGCGATACCTGATGCTGTTTCTTGGCGACATTGCTGCATTAGATCTTCGAAGTCGTGCGAATGTGTCGCCGCCGAATGTCGCTCGTCTTTCAGCTGAAGGACTTTTAAGCCATATCAGCAAACGTTCGACTGATTTGATAAAACTTAGTTTTTCAAGAGACGCGACAGAATACAAGGGAAAATCAAGTGACACAGAAGATGCCGAGAAAGATCTCCCAGAGCCCGTGTCGCCCGTTTGCCGCGCTGTGTTAGCCTGGTTGATATTTGTAGAAAATCTTGAGCAAGACCGTGTTCCATGTGTTTATTCAAGTCGCTATATATTTGAGCACAGCCTGCAAAACATGATGTTATTGTTATCACACAGTTCAGGGCATGTTGTCTCTAAGGGAGTTGCACTGTGTGCTACTTTGATATCCCGTCTCTGCCTGGGAGAGTTCTGTTACATGGATTTAGACAACAGCAACTTTATCGCTCTATTGCGCTGCTTGGGCAAGGTAATGATCTACAGCTCATCAAGTTTGTCTAGAAGAACTGCTTTGAGCACCTTTGTTGACTACATCAAGTGCTTTAAGCATGAGGCTAGGTACATCCTCTACTGCCGAACTCTGCAAGTGGAAAAGCATGCTGGGTTGCGTGGTCTGCTGATAGACCTTTACCGCCAGGACATGCATGCTGTTTCGAAAACAAGCATTCAAGAGGACACGTTCTGGGGAACAAATTTTCTGGAATTCGTTAAAATTGTGTCGAACTTCTCACCGGACCAAACGGACATACTTGACGACAGTGACTGTGTCTTAGCAGTGCTTAACCTAATACGATACTTTGCTTCTGTGTTACCATTTCAAGGTCAGACATGTCAAAAGGCAAATCAGTCCACACTTGAAATCGCAAGAAAATATGCGGACCAAGTGAAAAAATCTGTGGATCAGACTAGAGCCCACTACAAAGTTGAATTAGAACATAACAATGAAAAAGTGAGAGGCTGTGATGTGGGATCTCAAGAAAGCTTGTTGCCAAGCTTACCTCCAGAACAAGAAGCTGAAGTTCTTAAAACTGCACTGACTAGGCTAGACCTTGTAGAAAGTGTGTTAGTTCTTGCAGTAGATAGTGTCAATCATTGTGCTAAAGAAGTAATGAAGTAAAAATCCTTTTCATGTGCAACTGTTTTAACATGACTGTTTAGCCATGGCTAAAATTTTGTGGTGCCTCTTTGGTATTGCTGTTCATATAGTTTTTTATATTGATTTTGCAAGAATCTGTGAAAAGCAGATGGAAATGAAAATCTTTCCGCCCTGCATTGTTGTGCATTCTTTTTCTTGGCAGCTGACAACTTTGAATACAGTACAAAGAAAGATACTGCAGAGGGGAAAACACAGGCTACTGTCAGTGGTATGATTTCTTGGCCAACTGAGGATATCAAAAGCACCATTCTTCAGTCTGCGCTTGACTTTATTCCTCAGCATGGCTGGACGTGGAAGTCCATAGCAGCTGGTAAGACAAGACGTCTTAGCATCCTGCATTACCTGTCACTTTATATAACATGGGAAACAACATTTCACATAACATGTTCTTCTAATCTAAGGTGCCAACTCCTTGGGCTTGTCCAGCGTTGCGCACGGCCTTTTTCCGGGTGGTAGTCTTGATCTGATAACATATTTCTACTTGTCCTCAAATGATGAACTGGAACGCCAACTTGAAAGCAATTTACAGAAAAATGAGCGGAGGTCAGTTTTCATGGGTAAATCTGCTCTCTCGTATTTTCTCTTACTGCTTCTCTGAACATTGATTTCTGCATGCACAGAGCTATAACCAAGGAAAAGTCTGCCTTCATCCAAGATGCTGTATGGCGAAGAATTCTGCTCCTTGAGCCATACAAAACCAGATGGGTTCAGGTGCATACCGTTATTTGTTGTGACTAGTTCAAAGAAGTAATAGTAACAATATTTTTCACCTTTGAACAGGCTCTTGGAATCTTGGCCTTGCCTCAAAATGTCCCAGTTGCACTGTCCAACCTGGGAGATCTGCTGAATGTCATTTGGCACTATGCAGGTGACACGTCAGTTGATGTAAGGATTCGACCCGTCCCTGATACACCAACATCTTGCAGTATTTGAGTCGCCACTTTAAGCTAAATGAAGATCAGTCGGCACCTATGAGAAATCTTACTGCTTTTCCGTTTGCTTGCAGATGAGCTGGTACTCGAAAAGAGCTGCCTTAGCTGCGCTCTACCAGAGCTGCGAACTTGTGTTTCTGCAAGATAAGTCTATGGACTATGCTCAGACACAAGAGTTTCTCAACAGACGCATCAAGGAGTTTACCGCTGTTAACAACTGCCTGGAGCAGGTGTGTCTAATTTTGACTAGCCTTTCACTTGTGCAGAGAGAGACAAAGTTCTTCAATGAAACGTAGGGATTTCGTGTGTATAATCTCATACATGGGGATGAGGGATTGAAAGGCTCTAGGAGAGGGTGGAAGTAAAAAAGGTTCTATGCACTTGTGTAAGGAACGCCAGTTTTAACTGAGTGAAAAGGCAACATCTGCAAGGCGCAGTAAGTTTCTCCGATTAAATTGCAAACTTTTGAAGGCATAGGACTCGGACTGTCCAATAGCCAATTGCTATTTCGTAAAATTTCACTGGAGGTGTGTGAATGTTCAACTGTCATTTGATTCAGCATTTTAATATTTCATGGAGCAAGCAGCTTAAATGTGACTCAAAAGGAAAAAATGTTGCAGAAAAGTTTTAATGAAAAAAGCAAAAATATGAAAAATGTATTGCAAATGTTTTGAATGTTAATACTATTGCTGAAATGCAAAAAGCATGCAATTTATGCTGTGCTTCAATTGTTGCAGCTTATTCTGCACAACAACATGTGTGCATCCATGAAATAATGCTCCGGGATTCTCTACAGCCCTCATGCTCTAAGTAACATGCTCTAAGCTTACTGTCATGATACATTTGCTCCTCATATTCACACTTGTTTAATAGGTGTATTGAACATATTGTAGTGAATATAAGCACTTTATGTAGTTAACATTTCATTGTTCCTATCATGACACCGCACAGACGGCGCACACTAATCAATGAATTTTATTTTCAAGATGATAATGCTTCAGCCTAAAGTAGAGCAAATGAAACCCACAGGTGCATTTTTGACTTCTCAGTGGTGGCATCTTTCCAACAGAATATATTTATCTTGATTCTTTAATACGACTTCCACATAGCTGTTGGAATGTCTGTTATTTCATTTTAGTGTAGTAGTTACAGTACTAGTTCAATTAAACTAAAATATGTGATCACTGTGTGCGTAGGTAGACAACCTACTGCATTTCACATATTTGCTTATGGCTCAGTGCACAGGCTTACTGCAACTATTGGAATGTAATTAGACAAAGACAGCTGCAAGTTGTGGCTGCCTATTAGGTGCTTAAGGTGCTCATTTTTCAGCCAACTTAGCCAGCAACGTTCAGTTATTTTTGCAGCCCCATACCCAAATGAAAACTTATTTTCTGCAGCATGAGATATTGATGCTGAATGAAGGGAATGATGACTAAGTGAGCACATAAAGTAGTTTATAACCATTCTTTTTTCTACTTCTTTCATGTTAACTTGCAATGTCGTAAGCATGATGCATTAATTTTGGACTGCATGTAGATATCTTGGTATATATAAAGTTTAATTCCTTTCCTGAAGGTACACGCACTTCATTTCCTATATAATAGGCATTTTCAATTTTTAATTAGCCTGTACACCCATTTCTACATGCATTCTGTAATTTTCACTTCCTTTGTTTTGTTCTTGTCTTCGTGATTATGGAACTCTATTGAATTCCATAATCATACAAGCTGTGATGACTTTTTACATGTTGTTCATTTACAAAATGCCCAGTTGACCGAACATTTAATTCTAAAGAGCATTATATGTTTTGAAGAACATAAATTGGCTTTGCTCAGTTTTTTGTTTTTCCTTGCAAGTTGTACAGATTTTTCTTGCAGCTGTATCTATGTTCAGGTTATTGCTAATAGCTCTCATGTCACCTGCATGCCAGATTAAACAGGATGTTGTAGAATCTTAGTTGGCTGTTGAACTTTTATCAATGCTAGGTGAATCAAGTCAGTGGCACTGCAAAGGATGTAGCTGAACTGGGATTTGCTACGGTAAGTTTCATCCTGTTGTATATTTATAATGAATTGCTTAAAGTAGTAGTGACAGGAAAGTTTAGTGTCCCCCTTCTCTTGCATTTTTTAGGTGCCTGTCAACTCCATAGTTAAGGTACAAAGCCTCAATTCCTTGAGAGCTGTTTGAGGGCCTTTTGAAAAACTTTAGCATGTCCATGCAAACTCTCAGTAGTTGTACGTGAAGAACAGTGTCAGCTGAGAGTGAACGCTTAGAGGCCTGGCAGAATTTTCAAATGCATTCTCTAGCTGATGCTGGAGTCCTCACAGAGAACAGTCATATGCAGAATTAAACGAAGACAGTTACAAATGTTGAAAATACTTTTCGCCTGTTGCTGAGGTGCTCGCATGCTCTGCCAAGGTTCATTGCAACTTTATTGTTTACTTACAAGCTTTAACATTTACAGCATTGCCTTTTGGACTGTCGATAGTATCTGTACAGCAGGTGTCCTCATTTCCTACATATATTTACTTCTATACATCTTGTTTGCCTGTGATGATGGTTTGAAAATCACCCATGGGCTTCTGCTATACAAGCTTGGACAAGCTCTTAACAGCTTCTGCTACCATATGCATGTATGACGAGCATGTGCAAGCTTCACCAATGTGGCGAAGCTGGGAAAGAGAAGATAGGTTTTTGCAGGAACTGCTCTTGAGAGCTAATGCTGTTATATTGTACTCAAACCACCCCCTATGTGCCCTGGCTACCCTTATAATTAGTATGGTAGTGCAAGAACAAATTATGTTTACTTTGCATTGGCTATGGCATTCTGCTGTTGAGCACGAGGTTGCAGGTTCGATTCCCAGCCAAATGCAGCCAGCATGGCTGCATTTTGGGGGTGAAATGCAAAAGAACTTATGTACTTCCCGATTTTTGCACCCCAAACAAGTTTTATGCAAATTGAGTTAAACCCAATTTCTCCCAGAAGTTTGCCCTTTCATAAAGAATAAATAAATGCAGGTGTTACAAAACCAATTAACGATGCGCACCTTTTGTGAGCAAGTGGTCAAGATATCTCATATTATTAATATTATTTAAATACCGAGTGTTTCTCTGAAGTCTACCGAAAATTTCTAAAAAAAAGAGCACTGAAAATCAAAATTAGTTTTTTTTACATATTGGCTTGTCGAGAATGGCAGACACCAGGAAACAGGCTAACTGTTCTAATTTTCTCCCTAATTAGTAAAATATAAATAATCGAGTTAATTAGAGCAGTTACATGTTACAACGCAACATTTGTAGCTACTGACAAGGTAATCTCATATCAGTTTTCAAATCATGCAAAACTTCGTTCTCCTAAGCCGAGCAGCACAAGAAAGTTTCTCACTTTTTCACTGAAAAACTGAAACAGTGCTTGACCAGCAAAGGAAACCATGTGTACAAGAAACGTCAGCTGTTGACATCTGATATCGCCCAGTCTGTGCCATGCAGGACAAACCATCTTTCTTATTTCGACATGGTCATAACATCTCAAGGTGGGCACTTCTCTCATTATGTCATCAATGCGCCAAAACAAATCTTAGCACACAAGCTGCTTGGCCACACTTGCCTAGAGCTTTGCTGACTGTGGGTGCGGTATTGTTTTATTATTATTCTTATTATTATTATTATTTTAGCTTTTCTTGCAGATAAAGTATGAACTACTTTGTTGTTGTTTTTTTATTCACACGTACGTGCAGCATCTGATTAAGTGATAATTGTGCCCTTTGTGACCATTTAAGTTAACATCTAGCTTGTGAGTATGTGATGGCCAATGTGTGGCATTGCCGAGGAAATTTAAGGGCACATCACGAGCCATAATCAATGCGTAGAAAGAAGAAAGATGGTTCATCTCGCATGGTACAGACCGGGAGACGTCAACAGCTCACATTTCTTGTAGACGTGTTTTCCTGCACTGCTCAAGCAGCTCAGTTTGAGTTCAGTTTCGCAGTGAAAAAGTGAGAAACTTTCTCATGATGTAGGGCACAGGGGAAGGACATTTAGCATGATTTGAGAACTGATGTGAGATCACCTGGTGAGCAGATATAAACTTTATTGTTAGTAGCCTTGTAACTGTACTAATTAATTAGATTATTTACTGCACTTAACTAATTAGTAGCAAGAAAACTAGAACACTTAACCTGGTTCCAGATGTCCACTGTTCCCGATAATTTGGTTTGTAAAAAATAAAATTGTCATCTTCAGTGCTTTGTTCTTAGGAATTTTTGGCAGTCCTTGCAGAAACACCCGGTATAAATATGTCTACATTTTGCTTAACAGTCGAGCGAAAACTGGAATACATAATAGGTGCCTGCCGGCCTTGAGGTAACGAAAACTTGTTCGTTAACTGTTTTTTTAGTAGCTGCATTTACATGAATCACGACAGTGGTGCATTGCATCATATTTTTTGCACATCACACACATAAATGGTGGTAATGCGCTAACAAGTGAATGTGGTGCTGACATTGCTCTGCATTGGGAATGGTAGCTGTGATGTTGAGAGGGTGTTTACCGAACTATGTTAAGTTTCAAGAAGGGTGGCTCATTCGGTTCCATTAATTTTGTCACAAGAGCATATAGCAGGAACCAGTAAAACAGGGCCCTGACAGAGAAGGATGGAAGGCCCAACACGTTTAGCATGGATACAGAAATGCTCAAAATGCATATGATAGCATACGCCAACAAGGGCTTGTACGATGTGGAAAAGCATCATACCTCCTGCAAAGCTTGCTCGTATGCATTGCTTTTGTACTTATTTTCCTTTGTTAAAAAAAGTGCAGAGAACGAAGTATAGAATGAATTGCCAAAGACTTCTCATTTGTTCTTTTTGTTCATGTGGTTTCTTTTAAAGGTGTAAATAACTCCCGCCAATGAGGATTTGTATAGATGAGTTCGTCACACGATTTGTAGGCAGCTATCTTTGTCATTATATGTTCCTGTGAGTGATTTTGCTTGGTTAAATAGAATGTTGGTGTCCTTTTCAAAAGGAGACCTCTGTCTGTACCAATCGTTCATGAAAGTTACGGAGAAAATGTAGGCCACCAGACAACAAAACCCTGATTTCTCCTCAGTTTTTTACTTTAAGTATAACAACAGATTTTTTTTTACCCTCTTCCCCACTTCCCCCCCAAGGTTAAATGGGCACTAAAGTTAACCACTAATTCAGTTTAGATTGATGAAGTATTCTCGAAGAAGTTACTTTCATTGACTTCACACTAATAGATTGATTATTAGAAGCAAAAGTGATTAGCAAATTTTCATTTTTGAATTTTGCGCCAAACCCCAGGGCCAGTACATTGGGGTGACGTCATATCACTAAATGTTCTTGAAACTATCCATCTTTACTCTTTGGCTCTTTTAGAATACAATGTAGTCCATTTTTAGCGATAAAATCTTCACCTGCTACGGTTTCTTAGTAGCCATAGTGTTGGACTACTGAGCACGAGGTCACAGGATCAAATCCCGGCCACGGCAGCCACATGTTGATAGGGGCAAAATGCGAAAACACCTTTGTGCTTAGATTTAAGTGGTCCACATTTCCGAACCAGGTGGTCCAAACTTCCGAAGCCCCCCACTATGGCATGACTCATAATAGATCATGGTTTTGGCACGTAAAACCCCATAATTACTATTTATTTTTTTAAAGTAAAATCTTGCCTAAGCCCGAGCAGGTGACATCAAAATCCGTGATGTCACGGTGAGCTGGGGCAGAAAAGTTTCTTTGTGGACTTTGTTACGGGGTCAGCATTGAATTTTTACAGATGGTAGGCAATCCTATAGAGGCAACTCTCAGTAGCACTGTTCAAGACTTACATTTTTTCAGTGATTGCTTACTAACATTTTGTTTCCTTTCTTTCTTCCACAGCTAAAGAATGTCCTGGGAATGAACACTCGTTAACAAAAAACAGTTTAGATTATGTCTATTTCAGTGAGCAACTACTGCAAATAAATTTGATCAGCCCTTCTCATGTACATCATGGTTAAAATAGTAGTCTTGCTTTCATCCCAAACTGCAAGGCCACAGACTTCAATTTTAGCCTTGGCCACTATTTTGTAGCCTGTTGTGTCTAAAATATTGCTAGAATCAGTTGGGGCATTTCTAACATAAATTTTCATAGGACATCAAATGCCAAAAAGTATTTGAATTTTGAAGTTTTTGCTGATGGTTTGTTGTGGTGGGTTCCCGCAACCATTTGTGGCCCCCAGCAAACAGCTGAGATTCAATGCTTCTTCCAGTAATGCCAGGTCAGCTCTAGCCACCTGTGCACACCACAGACAGTAGTTCCTGCCACAGCTGCCACGAGGCGCCCCACGCATGTGTGTGCTTCCCATTTATGGAACATGTGGAGTAGAGCTTTCACTGTCAAACCACCTTTTGAAAACATTGATTAAAAGCAATTATAGTAATATTCATTAACAAAGAATATGTGAACAGCTGAAAACTTGACAAGTTACAAATCACCTGCATTGCACTGCTGCTGAAACGGAAACTTACTACATATGGCAATGATACAAAAGTGATAAATTCTCGAGAGGGAATCCTTGTGAATTTGTGCTAGAGGTAGCACTGAGTGGAACATTAGGCTTCAGTACAGAGCTGTATGTCATTGAGATGGCTTGTAGTTATCAAGTGTTACCAATTTAACCAGGGTGTCTACCAACCAAGGAAACCGGGAATTCTCAGGGATATTGAATAGTCTAGAAATACTCAGGGGAAATTAGTTGTACTTATATTTAAAGGGAACGAAAGTCGCGCCAGTGCTGGCTCGAGTAACAGAGAGGAGTCGTAACGAATCGTCTTTGATCCTGTGTCGTCGGCTGGAGAAGTTGCCAGTGTACAGTCAACGACCGATTTTCCGGATGCCCGATAATTCGGACGGCTTCGCGGCACCAGCATGTTCCCCATAGAGTCAATGTATAAGAACGTATAAAATTTCGGACGCAAGAACCCTTGGCCGTCCAATTTTCCGGGCTTTTTGCCGTGACCGCAGGGCCGTAACGGCATTAATCAAAGCCGCCGCCATTTTGATTATCTCGCCGCCTCGAACCGGCGCCGTAGAGAAAAAATACGAATCTGTCGCACGCAGATCCGCTGGCAGCCGTAGCCACCACCGCGGCAACGCTAGGCGTAGCTACTTCGATGGTCACTACTGTTAGCAATGGCGCCGACTCGGCCTTTGTAATCCTTGCCAATGGCTTCGAAGCTCGGAAGGCACGGCCCGTTGCATTATGCCGTTTCCGAAAATAAGCTTCGCCTCAATACAGCAGTGTTACGCGGTGAAGCATACGCTAAGTATTGTGGTGAAGCTTAAGTGTGAGAAGTGGAGTTGTCACGGGACCCAGTATGTATTCCTTAAAGGGGCCCTGAACCACTTTTTATCGAAGTGGAGAAAGACATTTGAAGTGAAGGTGAGCTATTTCAGAAATACTTTGCCACAAAAAGTTCTTCAATGCATTCAGCGGAAGCGGAGTTATTGGCAGTCAAACACAGCCTCGGCTGTGCTCCCGTTCCTTCTTCAATGACTTGCACTGCGAAGGCTACGGCGCAATGGGGCGTGCCCACAACGCTCCGCCTTCTAAATTTCACCGTGGTGCGCAGTTTAAATTTCATTTTGAATGTTACCGTACACGCCACGACTTCCGCCTTTGGTGCCACGACGCGGTTGTCCTCAGCAAGCCGCAGCGCGCTTAACCAGTGCACTCGTGGCGGCGGCCGCGGTATCTACGCCATGTAGCCGACCGCAGCTTATACCAGCTATTGGCCAATAGCAGCCGTCTAAGGGAATGACGAAATAGTGCATCTAGAAGAGAGTGAGGATACGGCCTTCTGTTGAAAAAGGCGGTTGAGAGCAAGGTGTCGTACGTACCGCACACAACAGCGAAACTTAGCTCAGATGTTCACACCAGCGTATGCTAACTGTGGAGTATGTTATTTCACCAAGCGCGATGAGTGGTTCAGGGCCCCTTTAATAATGCACGCGTGCTCCCGCCGTCTCCTGTCACAGTATGAGCACCGATATGCCTAGTAAGTGTACTGGCAGGCGTTCAGAGCTTTTTCGGATGTGCCTGTGGTAATTTGAGCCCTTCGGGATTCAAATGCATTAACGAACGGCGGGAGCTTTCCCCAAGCATTGATTCACCTTTGGGAACCGGGCGCCTGGTGAGGAATCGCTTGTACCCGTTTAACCGGTGGGTGTCCAGCGGTGGGGTTCGAACCCAGCACCTCCCGCAGCCGGGCCGGACGCCCTAACCATTTGACCACAGCTGCGGTACTAGACATGCATTCATTTTTTCGGACTGCCCAATTTTTTTGACATTTTCGCAACCCCTAGGGAGGCCAAAAAATTGGATGTTGACTGTATGACTAACCAAGAGGATGCTTAAAATGGTCGATGGGGCAAACGTGCAGCATAAGGACGACAAGAACAGAAAGGACCGATGCACTGAGGAATGAATAGGAAAGGA
Organism: Dermacentor andersoni; assembly: GCF_023375885.2. Classification (NCBI taxonomy): domain Eukaryota; kingdom Metazoa; phylum Arthropoda; class Arachnida; order Ixodida; family Ixodidae; genus Dermacentor; species Dermacentor andersoni. The sequence goes on along the minus strand of NC_092814.1, from coordinate 112,360,470 downwards.
AGTATGCCACCGCTTCTTTGATGGAGCTCGAGCACAAAAAACAAAGTGTTGGCTGACGCCACGATACAGGTGTCCCTCATCTTAACCAAAATAAACTCCTTAAAGCAGTGAAACGCAACACTGAGGTGTTGTGTGCAGGCTGAGAGTATGTCGGGACAGCTGAGGTTGACTTTCCAGCTGCTGAGAATCTCACTTGTGACAAAAGTTCAGGCCTCATACCGATGAGCTTGCTATCAGTTGGTAGGAATAGCTCATATTCGAAAATATTTGCTTCTGTATGCATCTCTTTTTATTCTTATTTGAAGATGTTCGACTTGATTTGCAATGGGCTTTACCATTTTCTTTAAGATATCTCATTCGTTGTGCTACTACTAACCCCTCCCTTTTGTTTTCTTTTTGAATAAAATAAACACTACTCTTTGCTATTCAAAATGGATTAAGTAGTTTTTATTTTTTAACATGCTTACTAGAAAGTGACAGCATCGGGCAACATGGTGTCAGCCCGTCTTGATATAAAAAAAAGTTCTGTGTCGCTCAGGGAATTTTGCAAAGGCACTCAAAGAAAACCTGGAAAACTCAGGGAATTTAGGGAAGTTGGCAGTGTCAACTTGGTAGACACCCTGCTTATCACAGTCAGTGGAATGGCGTGAGCAAGACATGCTATGTTCTCTGCCAAGTGTATACATTGGCATAGCACAACAGTTCAATCAAAGCATGCAGTGAAAAGTGAAGAAATTTTTAAGTGCACAGCTGTAAATCCCGCATTGCATAGTACAATGCAGGGCAGCGCTCCTACCCTGCGCTTTAATTAGAAATGTATAAAATTTACACTGAAGGACGTATACAGGTGTCTCACAAGTAACTGAAGCACATTTCTGCTCTCTTCCCCTTCCATCTGAGGAAAGAATGTGCAGGTGTTGTGCAATAGTAATGCATGATTTCATTATTTGTTCATAAGAAATTACACTATGCATTTGTATGTGGGGTTATCATGCTAGGCAACACAAATTTTCTAAAAATGGCATATTCCAACTTGGCAGCTGAGTTTCACAGACTGGCAGAAGTACAAATCTTCATGCAGGGTTCATATTGGCCTGATATAGATAACAATGATGTGATAGAGTGGTGTGTATTTTCAAGTGTTGTAGGGCAAACTGAGAATAAACTGAGAACAGTCTTGCAAAGGAATCAAAAGTGGCATTGTTTTTCATGGCAGTGCCAGCTGCAATAAGGAGAGGCTCATTGTCTGTTACTTTTAACCTCTGTGATGAAGTTGCACAGATGAAGACTGCTATTTTCCAAGGTTGTTTCAATCCTAAATTTTTTTGTATTACGATTCTATTTTGAAATATCTTTCATCAAAGACAACTACAATTTACTTCTTTTCGTGAATAAGCATGCTGTACACAGCACTCCCTGGTGGAAGAAGTGACACAATATGGTAATCCTTGCGCATAATCCTCTGACAAGCCAGGGCCAATAGTAGCTTATCAGCCAGCCAACTAGATTCAATTTGCCTAATGGGTTAACAGAGTTGAGGGTATTGTTGCCACATTTAATTCATTTTTATCTGTTCTGTGTGTCATGTTTTTCAATGTTTTAACAGCTTATCTTTTTATTGAAACATGTTCAATTGTGAAAAATGAGCCAGCCTTCGAAATTAATTGCAAGCTGTGAAATTTCAACATGCACTCTAAGCTCGACAATGATAAAGTTAGTGAAATCTTTCAGATCAGTCAAAGATTGTAGCATTCAGGCACACAAGGAGTGCCTGCATGTTGACGAAATTCAGCTGCAAGGTGGGAATTGGCTTAGGTGCTGCAGCCTTTTTTTCTATCATCTCTGTTGCCTCGAAAAAGGCCACCCTGTATACGCTTGTTGAAAAAGAGGAGATTCACAGTAGTGGCTTTTTGGGCTAGTTCACAATGCTGAGAGACAAAACACGCAAGTGCTGTGTGTGTTTACCTCCTTTTGTGTTTGTCTTACTGAACCATTTAATTGTGAAATAAACGTTTGTGCAGTCATGTTCTGCACAGTACCAGGCAATACTGATGAAACCGCAACTTTTTTTTTCAGCACAAGTATTAAAGCATTTTGTTTCACGAGTGTTTGGTGAAAAAGGGCTCTGTGAATGTTCATGCAAGGCTTGTGCTAGGTACCCAAGGACATCATCTTTGGTCTGCAGTGCCAAAAATTTGGCTGCCAAGTTTTCTAGCCAAGTAAGACTACGACTACTACACAGTAAAAGTATGGGTGGAAAATAATGTCCCCAGATGTAAGCTAATTATATGATCGTCAAGCAGACACTAAGATTCATCCACGTACAGCTCTAACCAGCACCCGTGTCTGCCACAGAATGCATCATCAGCATACAAGATACAGTACAAACAAGGCAAGTGTTTGGCCCGTGTGGAAAAAAGATAATGTGCTGCAATGTGGTCAGTGAAACTTTTTCTAAAAAAGAAACCATGGGCATACAATTTTAAACAGCTCTGATCACCTTGCCTAGTCACCCCACCCACCTCTGGAAATATACATTGCGATAACCCTAACCGAGATTACATCCACAGTTCTTAGCGAATTTATGTGCTAGAAAGCTTTTTATAAACGGCTGCTGTAGAATTCTCTCTTAACGATGCAACATGCTTGAAATCCTGATCCTGAATGTTAAAATAACGTTCTTCCACTGTTAACTTGCTGGCTCATCTGCACTTGCCAATAATGATACTGGCAACACCTGTGGTGCACTGTAACCATCACTATATGTGTAAGCGATTATTGAAAAAAAATGCAGACAGTTCTCGAATACTCCCCCCCCCTCTTTCTTTTTTTTAATAGTTGTGTAGTTGCTTTCACAATCTGCAAGAATTTGAGACACATGAAGAAGGTGACATCCAGGTGACAGATTCTGCGACGATCACTTCCGCGATACTATTGCCCTCGCGTAACATAGTGCTCAACTAGCCAATCAGCTCATCTGATTTTGCTCAATCAGCCAATCAGCATGTGCCTGACGGTGATACTATCGCCGAAAGCGATCATCACAGAATATGTCCCCTGATCACATATTGAATATTATTTCTTGAACTGGTGTCGTTTAATTAGGAGGGCACAAGCTTGTCATGCAATATTACACAATGTATACTGGTCATCATAAAATCAAAAACAAATACATCCTTGCGTCGTACTTGTATACATGAATGGCAAGAAAAATTTACCTTGTACCCCAAACCTTTATTGCAGTAACCTTAATGTTCCTAGTATTGCAACAAAAACACTACAAAAGACCAGCCGTTCACAGCTGCAATGTCAGTGAGACAATACCTATGATTACCTAACAAGAGAAAAGTGAAATTCACTGCACTGACAGTTCCAAAGGCCATAACCATTTATAAGGCAATGCTTTAGCGGCGTCTGATAGTTAACTCAGCACAGTAACAATGCATTGTTAAACAATGTGGCCAATTCAAAATGAGCCCACTTGTAATGAGAAACAGTTTCATGTTGTACTATACTATGGACACGTGTATCAAACATTCACATCTAGTGATAAGTTTCATGCATCCATGAAGAAAAATCAAGTTTGCTCTTCTATCTTGACACAAAAAGTTCAGGCCAAGTAATGTGTAACAGCAACAAGAATCTGTAGATATACATTTGCGAGATGCTATTTGTCACTTCAACATTTGAAAATACACATCATATACACAGTTCAAACACTGACTATTGTTGTTATCACAATGCAGCAGACAAGATTGCACACTAAATAGTTCAGGACCGTTAACATGTGATCAGCGTTTCCACACTCCTGTTTATGTGCAGCATGGCGATACAGTCGCCTTTGCTAAACATGGGATAACATAATGCAAGACCCAACATAGTGCAGTGAAATTCTCAGGCCGTGAAATTTTTTAGTGTTTGATGGTGGTAACCCTGCAAAATAAATGTTTGTTCATACATGCAACATCACAGAATGTTCAATAGAGCATACGTTGAGAAGTTGCTACATTGCAACCAGTTTTTTGCAACAATGTCCACAGGCCAGAACTTTTACGCCATTTGTGCAGTAACAGTTCGATCTTTAACTAATTTGCAACACAACCACACTTTAAATTAGAGAAATTGTCAAAACAGCTATTCTACAGTGTTGTGCTTTAAGTCATGTCTTGCAGTTCGGAACACGGGACTGGTGGTATTGATTTTCACTTGCACATAATGCAGAATATCTGGGAAGATGCTGAATGCTCTATGGATTAAACAGCCTTTAAAAGGGTGCATGTTGCATGGATTTTACAGAGTTTGAAGACTTCAAAACCCCAGGAGGTCAAAATTAATTTGAAGCCCTCCGCAATGGCCTCCTTTATAGCCAGTGTTTCTTTGGTACTTTAAACTCCGTGAATCAATAAATCAGTCAATCATACCTGATGCCTTAATGCATGGTGATGAGAATTAAATATGCATTATGATTTTGGCTTAACCAGGATAAATATTAGTGCACGACACAGCATGTCTGGTGAGATTTTTTTCTTTGCGGAGACTCGGCATATTGTACTAAATTTAGTGCCAATTGAGGTAGTATTACACAAAACTTTTCGCTTGCTTTGCTTTCTTGTATAGTTGCCTTCAATAGTTCACTAATTGTATAATCCTTTAACCCTTTAGCCCCCAATGCCGACCTGTACTCGTCATGGGAGGTTGTACCAATATTGCCAATGACGAGTCACACTCGTTCAACCCGATGTGCTGCTCCCATTGCCAAAAACGAGTTACCGTTGGCAATTGCCGCTAGGTTCAATTTTCAACAATGGAGGTTAGTAGAAGTCTGGAAAAACATGTAATCAAGAATCAAGTAATATATTTTCAGAATCAGAATGACGCAGAAAAAATTCGTGGCTACATAAAAAAACAATAGAAATTTGATATGTTTTTCCAGAATTATTTTGTGGGTTAAAGTGTTAAAGCAACCAATTCAAAATGCACCCGTAATGGAGCGCAGCTTCCAGTGTCCCGAACAGGCTTCCTTCCTCATTACATCATGAAAACTGGAGGTGATGATCATGTGATGTCGTAAACCACTGTTGTGGAAGTCTGTCAGTCGAGTGCTGTGGTTGCAGGCCATGCAGCCACACCATGACACATTCACTGTCGGGCATTCAATGCGATATGGGGAGAGAATTTAAGAGGCGTGTTCCATGTTCCGCAAGAAGCAACAATAGATGACCAGGCTCATTCATTGTCAAATGCGGAGAAGTGCACTGTGACAGAGAAAAGAATGCCTAATGTGGTGGTGCTTGCCCAGCTTTCAGCAACACAGTCACAGCATGGCCTGCAACAACTGCACTACGCTGACTGACACGTACATCAGCAGTTTGCAATATCACAAAACCAACACTTCTGATTTACACGATGTATCAAAAAGTTCTGCTCAACACCCTACACCATGAAGCCATGCTCTGCTTGCGTGTTTCGAACTGGTCACATTATAACATATATCTAATGGTTTGTTGCATTTCAAAGAACTGAGGCCTTATCATGATTGGTGACTCAGCAGCTATCTAAAGAAGCAAAAAAAAAAAAGTGAGCCACGTAATGTTTGTGTCTGAAGCTATAAATTAACCAAAGCTTTACAAATGAAGCATCCAGCCCGAACAACTAGCCCATACAAAGACTTACATTGCAGCTACTTCAAAAATTAGCTTAATCAGGCAAATAGTCATTCTAATGTAATGCTTGTCTCATATGGCAAATGTGAAGTTCTTTACCACATGAAATGAAAAAGCACAAAGCATGTATGCATTACGAAATTTATCATTTGCAAAAATAATTTATCACATTAGGCAAGGCCAAATTATAAAGGAGGTGCTGAGGTTAATGCTATATCAACATGTTGGGTGGTTAAATGTACGGTGCGAAATCCTATCTCTGGATGATAAGATCATAATGTGCACTGGATGAGATATCACACTTAGGAAGTGATTAAGCAGCAGAGAGAAGCACAAATGTACACAGCAAGACACCTTTGGTTGCAAGTGGATGAAAAACTGTTGCTTTCGTTATAAAAGAGTACTTGCTCTATATAAAATTCACTAAGAACACGATTTCCCAGCATCATTAAACTATATTTGCTTGGATTTGCTTGGATGGCATGTGTTTCAACCACATTGATGGCCTATGGCAAAACACTAGCACAGTATGCATGAGGCACAGAGTTCCACGAAAAGTGCCATCAGGAACCCACTGGCCTCTTAAACAGTACAATTGTTCCTTTGACTTATTCTCGGCTTTCTCAAGGGTAAAAAGCTAGGAAAATATGCACTTAGTGCCTTCAACTAAGCACTAAGTTTTGGGATTGGCGTTTGGTTTATTTCAAGTAACACAAATCCATCTCGTGGCAACTTTCAGGATGAAGGCCGCTCCCAGCCACTTCCAATTACCCCTGCCATGTGGGAATGAAAATCCACCATATATCGACAAATTTGTTAAGTTCAGCACCCCATTGAGGATATCGCTTCTCTGCTATGTTCAACTGTATTCCCTTTCCCTAATCACCCATTCTGTTGCCCTAAGAGACAACCTGCTCGATGCATTACATTACCTATCCAACTCCAGTTCTTGCTCTTAAGAGAAAGCTTTAGCTCGGGCCCAACTCCGGCGCGGCCTATTCAAATACATGTAAAACGCAAAAACGTTTTTCTGAGATAACCCCAGGACCAATATTAATTAAATTTGTTGCAATTGAGAGAGAAAGTTAAATTCTAGTGACTACTGGAAGCTGAATTTCGATTGATGTCCTGAATTTTGTTAAAAGAATTTTGAAAAATGCGAAAGTTCGAAAAAAAATAGAAGAACAAAGGTTACAAATTCATCTCTCTGCATCAAAAACAGATATCGCAGTTCCGTAAAAGGCATCCATTAGACCATTGAAAGCGGACAAATTTGATATGTTATTTTATATCTTATGTGAATTTGTTACATTGTTTACAAAGGTTCTGCAAAAGCTGTAGTTGAATATTACTAAATTTTTTGAGATTCATGCATAGCATATTAATTTTGTCTGCTTTAGATGTACTATTAGATGCAATTCACAGAATTGTATTATCGTTTTTCGTTTCTGAGTTACAGAGTTGTAAACTTCATAGTTTCGTTTTTTGAAAATTTCCGATTTTTGCCAATGTTTAAGAAAACATTGAGGACCTAAATCAAAAATTTGAAACAAACAGTCAGTAGATTTTAAGTTTTTCTTTTAAACAAAATAAACCTCGTCAAATTTGGTGCAGTGGTTGCCGAGAAAAATGAATTCTCCTTTTACATGTATTTATTTAGGAGCACCCGAGCTAAAGCTTCCTCTTAATCTCGACTAGCATATCATCAACCCCCATTTGATTTCCAATCCATACTGTTGTCTTTATATCTTAAGGTTACCCTCATCATTTTCCTTCCCAACGCCTCACTGTATGCTCTTTAGATTCGTTACCACTTTCTTGATCAGCTGCTAAGCCTCTGAGTGGCTAGTTAATTCAGTGGTTAGACAACACTCACTTGATCAATGTTGTAACTACTACCATAGCGTTAAATTCTCCTAGAAAGACATCTTTACTTGTTACTGCTCCACCCAGGGATGTCTTTAGCTTAGGTGCATTGCTGCTACTGATGGGGCACACTTGGATGCGCTTGCACAAGGTCCAAATGTCTACAAAAAAGATGCCACTGACAGCAATTGGAGCTATGTTTCCATTCAAATGAGCTAACACAATACAACAACCAATTAAAGGAACCAAACATTTCGCATACAAGTGCATACACCATAGCGGGTGTATCCTGCCATTAAAGTTTCCAAGTTCAGCAGATACAGAACAGATACACCATAAAAGTTAGGTTGCAGGCAAATAAACTGAAAAACTAGGTAGCGTCGAAAGTGTAGCATTTGCTTTAGACAGTGTCTGAAAATACAAATTGCAATGACAATCTTTATGCATTTTAATGTTTAATGTAAGTATCAAAGGGCCACACATTTTTTTCTTCTGTTTTTTTTTTCTTCTTCTTCTTTTGTGACTGCCGATCACTGATAGCCATAAACACAAAGCACTGTTTCTCTCTTAGCACCACACTTAGTAAACTTAGTTGAAGAACATAAATTTCGCTCGTACAATACTCTGGTCTTAAAATTTAAAGGCGAGAGTTAAGAGGCTTGTATATGTACATGTAAAGATAAATATATTCTTGTTGAACACTTAAACATTAGCAGCAATATTGCTAATTCAGGCCTAGCCCCAAAACCATATTCATACAATACACCCCAGGACAAATGTGTTTATGGCACAGTGACAACAGATGTGTGCACTAAGTAGAGAAAACCTTGAGGAAAGTTATGACAGTTTTATAAGACCTGTTTTGTAATGACATAATGCAGCTTCAAAGAGACAAGCAATGTTTTGACACATGAACAAGTTGCTAACAATGGCAATGCAGTGAAGAAAAGTAAAAAGTAAAAGGGAAGATCACACAGTTGTACAAAATCTGTTTCCTAACAAGTGACACCCTTGAATAAGGGCATTAAATATTACACAAGTTTCCCCACACTGCCATAGTGCATAATACCATACAAGTTGCTAAGACATGATGTTATTTATGGCATTATATTCTGTGGCAACGCTTACTTCCAGTATTCTTAATATTCCCCAACTCCTGCAAGTTCTGCCTGCTCAAAAACACTAGGAACAGCACATGGCCTTGTAAACTTGCATACGGCTGTTCAGAAAGGACATGCTTTCATGCCCTAAGGCAAAGATGTACATAAGAGGGGGAAAAAACTTCTCGTAAACAAATGTGAACATGCACATTTACCAAAAGCACAAATGTATAGATTCCACTAAAAAAATAAGGTTATGTTTACATTATCAAGAGCCTGAATTGTTTGCAACAATTTTCCCAGTAAAAAAATTGTCTGTACATTGATTTGTGCTTTTGGGCACATGTCCATTCAAAGAACCTGTAAGACATCCTTTGAGGACAGAATCAGTGGCATCTTAACTGATAAAATGTGCATATGCAAGATAATTTACACACACAATAGCTAGGGCATATGCATCCTCCAAAGAGTGTTGCTGATGTGATGTCTAGCTGTGCTCAACCTTGTGGCTTAAGAAAATATGTTGAGCACAATATAAAAAACTTTCACTCTGGGCACTTCCCTTGCACTTTGTAAACAAAATATCTAGAGTAACAAACACCACTCTAGGCAGTGAACTGTAAGTGGCTGCATGCTGATGCACAAAACTGTTTATGAGCTTTCACACCATCTGCAGGCCTTTACAACATGACTACCTTGACCTAAATCATTATTTCGTGACATGGTGTTCTAGGCTCATGCCGTATACGAGCCTCTATTACTGCATAACAGTACCGGTGGCAAACAAGCCATACTATACTCCTGGAGCTTCTGGGCCTGTAGACTGAACTTGTAGCTTTCAGTAGTGCCCCTCTTCAAGGTAGCCCTTAATTCGAGATGGTAGTGGAAGTCTTTGGATGTGGTCAAAGCGTGTGTACTGCCGGATCACAAAGCGACAAAGGTATTGTAAAGACCGAACATGAGTAAGTCGTGACACAGGTTTGATGAGCCGCACTGGGAAAGAGGGAACACCAGGGCTTCGACCCCGTGAATAGCAAAACACACCTGACTGAGAATAGTTCATAGATTCTTGGATAAGATCAACAATGCAGGCACGACCCTCAGGTCCAGACTGAGCATAGAAGCTGAATAGACCATTGCAGTGCTCAATTCTCGTATGCAACGTTTTGCCATACGACTTAAACGTAAGACTCAGCAAGTATCTGTCGTCAGAGCTGTCTCGTACAAGGAAAGCACCGTCAGGCTGGTCAGCCAGCTTCTCTTCGGCTTCGCCCCGCGTAATCGGCCCCCAGTACCAACCGTGCTTAGATAACTTGAACAATTCCTCACTTAGACTACTGATCCTTGAGTCTTCTCGACCATCCGTTTCCGGGAACACGGGGACAAACACTGATGGCGTACCGTCGCACAGGGTCTGCCGAGGAGGAACCTGCGGTCCTTCCGCAGCAGACGAAATTACGGAGGCTTCGCTGCGTAATCTGTCTGTGCCTCCAGCAACACCTGCCGACTGCGTGGTGTCGTCGTGCGCGCCAGTCCTTTTCCAATCATCTTCGCATGCTGTACTCGTGTAGCTGTGGCCATGCACAGTGACCGGTTGAGACAAGCATCGATTATTTGTTGCTGGAAGCTGTCTCCCTAATACTTCCTCAATATTGCATGATGTTCCACGCTGCTCGAAATTCGGTTGGCTGTGCGTGAAATGTTCTGCGACACCCCTGACAGATCCTGCCTGTCTGTCAGGTACAGAAGGGGCTGCGAACGACGAAGATGAGGGCAGATCGTGACGCGGTGATTCAGTCTCGCCATCAGCATCATTGCACGCGCTTTCACCATCCGAACGAACTCCGGCACGAACATAATTGTCATTGGCGTCATTGGGTGAATCTTCATGCAAGTCGGGTGCAGTTAACGACGATCTTGCGCAGTACACGGTCACGTCTCTTTTTCGACTGTTTGGCTCTGGTGGTCCTGAGCATACTTCAGCACTATTCTGCACAGCAAGCTTCGTTTTTCGCTTTCGCCAGTGTTCGCGCAGCGATTTGAAAAAGTTTGTCTTCATCTTGGGCTTTGATGATATCCCAGAAGTGCAGAGACGTTGACAGTCTTCTAGTTCACTCTCCGACTTCTCTTGCGTTGTGTCGCCATTTGCACTAGCCTGTCCTCTTGCACCGCTCCCCGAAGGAATTTTACGGCGGAGCAGCATTTTTAAAATTCTGCTATACTTCCACCTTGGTTAACATTCAAGTAGGCAGCTGCAGCTTACCTCCTTCAACAGCACCAACTTTCCCCCGCCCATCTTGGCTACCCTCGCAAAACACTATGCCCACAACGCGATACCTGCTACTGGATTCTTACATGAGTTTCACGACACTTTGGTAAACCTTCGCCGTGGCACTTACTTTGCAGCCATGTTTGCAGATTGCTTTGAGGCTACAGGATGGTGGCTAGCGCCACCTAAGAACGAATTTCTCTTCCTCTGCGATGCTCACCGACATGGCTGCACCGCCAGAGTGGGTTGCAGTTTTTTTTTCCCTCTTCCTCAGGAAAATTAATTATCCGTTTGTGAGAGGCAGAAACAGCAGAAGTTCTAACCGTTATAGCGTCATGGCTCGAAGGCCAATATAGGTGTTGTCCAAAACATGCGCCATAGGTTGGCACAGTACAGTAAAAGAGAATAGCGCAAACCAGGAAGACCATATAATGCGAAGGACACATTTCTAAAATTCTGCTATACTTTCACCTTGGTCAACATTCAAGTTGGCAGCTGCAGCTTTCCACCTTCAACAGCACCAACTTTCGCCCGCCCATCTACCCCTGCAAAACTCCTATGCCCACAACGCCATACTGGCCATACCTGCGACTGGCGTCTTACACGGATTTCATCTTTCATGACACTTAGGTAAACCGTTCCTGCCGTTGCGCTTACTTTGCAGCCATGTGTGTGTTTGCAGCGCTTCTCCGTGTGTCCCTCTCATTTTGTGGTCTGGTTTGCACTATTCTCTTTTACTGAACATGTACCAACTCGCCCCTTACCCGCCGTGGTTGCTCAGTGGCTATGGTGTTAGGCTGCTGAGCACGAGGTCGCGGGATCGAATCCCGGCCACGGCGGCCGCATTTCGATGAGGGCGAAATGCGAAAACACCCGTGTACTTAGATTTAGGTGCACGTTAAAGAACCCCAGGTGGTCGAAATTCCCGGAGTCCTCCACTACGGCGTGCCTCATAATCAGAAAGTGGTTTTGGCACGTAAAACCCCATAATTTAATTTTTTTTTTCAACTCGCCCCTACAGAAGCTTTATTGAAATTAATAGGTTGGCACACTGGATTTATAATGCACATCTTAAAGGCTATGGTTTTGCTGGTTGAATGAGGCGGAAGTGATTTTGGGAGCCGAAAACATGTTAGACATCGGACACCACAACTTTCGTTTCGATAACGGCTCATTATGATCGTTACGACCTTTCATGGTTTCATTTGTTGTGTGTACATGTCCTTAAATGCAAATTTGCTCTTATGAAACTGATGCAGAAAATATACGGCACCTTCGTCTTTCAGGAAACTCCGGCATTGGAAAATCGAAGAGACCCGGGTTGTCGTTGTTGTTCTTGGAGGCCATGCAACTAGTAGCAATAACCAGAAGTGGAGAGGGACGTATTACCACAGGTGACGTTTAACATCACGTGACCTGTTTTTTAGTTGTTTTTGCTTTACCTCTGTTCTTTTCGCGCCAAAATTCTGCGTGTAGATTGCCTGCCGGTGGTCTGTTGTGTGCTGTAGCGGGAAGTTGTGGTAAGCTTATAATCGCATAGTTGCACTTGCTTAACTTGGTTATAAAAACTTGCATAATGAATTGGAATGCTTGTAAATTCCTAAGTATGTCCGCTTACGCTTTTGAAACGACCATCTAAAGCTGCGATCGTAGCGAACAAAGCCGTGAGGCCGGAGTGCGCAACTTTAGTTTGAGGGGTCCAGATCGTCACGCAGCTAATTTTCTCATATCTTTTTTTTTTTTCAGTGAATCTGAAAGCGAAGAATGTCGTCACCTGCAAGCACACCTCGGAGGAACACGAGAAGCACGAGTCGAGAGCCGCGGACACGTATGTTGGTCGATGCCTTCGACTCCTGTGGTCGCACAAACAGCCTACTTGAAAGCGTGCAACTTAAAGGGTTTTGATATTGTTTGTGCGCATGTGCTTTCTTATGTCAATTGTACGTTCCTTTTGAACTTGCGAAGAACCGTAGTGTTAACCACTGCCGCCAGCTGATTGCATCTGGAACTGGTCGCATTTAAAGGGACACGGTAGGATGTAAATCGGTCACCCTGGTTTTGAACGTTATATCTTAAATACTACTTCATATGTTAACGCGAAATTTTGTGTGCTAACTGGGGATACCCTTTAGCTTAATTTTCTGCAGTTTCTATAGCCGCGGTACCTTTTTATAGTTTCTGTAATTGTGCACCAAATTTTACCGAGGTTTCAGTGTACCTTTACTGAGAAAATAATGACACGATGAATCGGCAGCTTTATTCCATATATTATTTTTAAAAAATGGCTCACACTAGTCACGTCTTGTAAAAGGAGAACTTCTGGATTAAAATGTTTTTGCCAATGCAGTATAAGGAATGTTTTAATATTCCTGGTTCAGACTGTTGGTATATAATGGGCTATTGGCTGTAAAAGCTTCACTATAATCTGGTAAGTAGAACCAGGGTTATTCAATACTTTTCATGATGCAAAGTTTTGAAGCACCCTGGTAGTGCCTAGAAAAGGCACACACCCATGAGCAAAAGCATATGGACCACAGTTAAAAAAAAATTGAAATTGGTGAGTGCACTGGAAAGTTTGAAATCACTGCAGTTCTCAATTTCAAGGTACTTGCATAGCCATCTAAGCAAGTCGATTTTATTGCAGAATCCCCTGTTTGTTATACTATTGCTCACAGGTGTACATCAGTGTTGGCAGGGAGCAGAAATGGCACTTCTAGAAAAATAGTTTGATGCGATCAGCATTCTTTGGGAACTTTACCCATTTTCCTGTTTGTCAATTTGTACCTAACCTCATACACCCATTGACTCAAGTTGTCTACTAGCTTGGGTCACTAGCTTGGGTGCTGATGGCTGTCTTGCCAAGCAGACAGGGACCAATTTGTATGTGGCCAAATAGAAAACTTGCTGCTGGCTACTGTCTGGCCTACTAGACAACTTGGGTCACTGGGTGTTTGTTTTACTTGGTATTTGTGCCCATTCTTGGCCAGTCCTCCCGAGTAGATGCGCCAAGGTGACATAGGGGGTATGTAGCCTTAAATATATCAAAGCGATTGCACCCCACTGCTATAGGCACCTTTGCGTCGAGCACGGCTGCTTTTATGGATAGCTATTGCAACGAAGTTGCAGCTGTGATATTAGGGATAGTAGAGGTTGCTACGGAATTTCAGCTAAGGCTGACTGAGTATAACAAAACATACTGTATCGTGATGTCATTTGATATTGTGGTTGGCAGCGAGATTTCCACTTTATCTGTCTGCTGATGTGCTCATAAGACTTGATGATTCACGATGGCATGGGTATACGATAATCATCATAATATATCAAACGTATCACCAATGACATACCTGCCATAAGAAAGACTGCATATCGCATTAATCATCGCCAAAGGATGGATATGCCATCAATATTTTTGTTTCCACTTTTACCACAAGGGTTAAAATTGCTCCAGCAGCTTGCATACCATTTCTTGCTTGTGTTCCATCATCCCCAGAGCATTTCTTGAAGTCTCTTTTCCTTCTTGTTCATGATTCCTTGCTCCTTATCAATGTGGATGAGAGAAATCTTGCAGAGTGCACCTGGTTTTAGGTCGAGTGTGCTCAAAACAGTGCTTTGTGCTGCGTTTTCATCATGGTCTGCTTTGCATGCTTTTTTCGCATGCTGGGGCACAAAGTCGAGAAATGTAAAATTGGATGAACATCAACGAAATAGCCACACTAACGCAATACACTACAGCAGCCTGGTTGCCAGGAAAGTTCTGCAGCTACAAACCTGTGACCAATTGAATGTATTTTGCATATCAGGTCGCATTATCGATAAACAAGTTGCCGACCAAAAACAGTTAAGACATGCGAACTCAAACTGCGTCTTAAATATACGAAGGTGCATGGCTCATGGTGCCATTTTTATTGATTGTAAGCACTTGTCAATACTTTCCGCTGGACTGACTTGTCCTCAGGCATTGTATAATTTTTTGTCTAAAACCAATTTTTTTTTTCTCAGTTTAAAGGGGCACTTAAGTCAAATAGTAAGTCAAGCTAAAGTGACAGATTAGTGCTCGAGAATCTCTAAGGCATCAATATTATTGCGATCAGAGCCTTAGTAATTGAGAAACTGAGGTAAATGCAGGACATGATTAGAGACTCCCCGTGCCATTCAAGTACTTGCCCGATGACGAAGGCATCGCAGGTGCCTTCTTATGGGTACTTCTCGTAGGGGGTCGAAAAGTTTTGTTATCACATAGTGCTGCGGTGGTTTTGCTGGCTCGTGAAATTTGCACAAACTGCAAGTAGAAGAGACTTCCACTTCCATGGAATGTCGCGAAATGTTCAGACGGTCCACGCCACTTGACCAAAAGCAGCTGCAGCGGCGAATCCACCGCTCTGTCTTGGCTTGACTTGTCCATGGCTGTGCATTTGAATGTTGCAACAAAAAGAAAAAAAAAAAAACGCTTACCATCGTTTGTTGGGCGCTGTTTTACTCACCGACAGCAACAAAGGGTGATGATTTGCGTATGGGACGTCGCCACTCCCTGGTTGGGTGGCGGGAGATTTGAATTGCGACAGAGGTATTCCTTCAGATGCAATTTTCTCGTAAACTAAGTATTTTCTTGGCACGAAACAAGCGTTGCAAGGTTTCTGGAATGGCATTTATACAGTCCATGTTGACTTAGTATTCGCCTTTAGGGTCCCTTTAATGTAAGATTTTTCAGTTTAACACTCTTAAATGATCTGAACACTCTTAAAAGATGCGTGGCATGCCGGTGCATGCAAACAATGAGAATTCATTCCTCCCTCCCTGCAGGCATTTGCAGTATGCTAAACATCGAGCTGCTGTACATGAGGAACCTTTGTGATGGGGGTTCGATTTTGCCTGGCACTGGTAAAATTATAAAGGAATTTTTTGTTTGTGTTTCACTGAGCAGTGCCGTTAAAGAGCCTAGGCCTATATTTTTAGGCTGCACTATGATTGGCTCATATTTTGGTGGAATATTTAGATAGCCAGAAATAAAACTGGTCTGACAGTGCCAAGAATGCTATTCGTATGAAAAGCTCCTTTCGAGATTAAAGGCCCCCTTTCCCCCCCTAAATTTCCCTGAACGTACAGCTGCAAGAGTTTCTTGAGATGACGTCATAGTAGCAAAGTTAAAGGTGTTGATGAACAACTATAAGGCTCTTGTGTTTTCACGCTTGCCTTCACTACCCTCCCCACAATTGCTCTCCTCCTCGCTTCTTACTTCTCTGTAATCCGTTTCACCAGCAAAAACTATAGATCGCTTCAGCCAAGCAAGACAGAGGACCAGAATAGCTCTTTGTTCCCCTCTGATTGGCCTCTGCGTGAGTCCATCAGAATGAAAGTTTCAAGGAAGGGTCAGAAGCACATAATGGGCAAGCCCCTCTCTCTTCTCGGAACACACACTTGTCATGTTGGTGCTCTTGTCCCTTGTTGATTGACTAATTGACAGTTTTGTGCTGATGGGATCATGTGTAAAAAAGGGATCAGAAAAGCCCAGAAAAAAGCTTGGGAGTGTTTGTTGAGTTTAGGGCTTCTTCATGGTGTGTAGCGTCAGTATGTTTGCTTAATATGATTTTCATGGCATTCTGTACACATTGGCCCTTTAAGGTCCGTTATTCATGTTCAGCTTCATATTGTGCATGGCAACTAAAAAATCTGAAATGTTTGCATGTTGTAAGACATTAAGCGGTTAGTGTAGCTCAGATTATGCTTTAGTGATATTTGACATTGTGTCCCATGTGTTGACCACCATACAACTTTTCCCCCCGTTTTCAGCGTCGAGAAGCCTCAGAAACACACGTGAGTAGCGAACATTTGAATAAATAGGTGGCTGTCTGATAATTTGTTACGAATTAACATTGGCAAGTTTTTTCTGCTGCCACTGCTTTATGAAACGAAAATAGATTTTGTTTTTATGTTTCAGAGTTTTCCCCCTACTTATGTACAGTTTGTAATCTCTGCCTGCATAAAAGTTGAAAAATAAAAGTATTTTGAACTTTGCTTCATACAAATGCTGTAATGTAAAAATCACTGCTCCTGCGGCAGGCAGTTAGGTTGGCTAACTTCCTCCCAAGTGAAAATTTTCAACTGGTATTCCAACTGGCAGCCAACTGGTTCCAGTCTAAATGTTTTATGACAAACATTTGCAGTTGTAGTTGGGACCAATTGCAGCTTGTTCCATTTGCAAATTATCATAATTGGGTCTGATTTACTTGTTCTAGTTGTGACATGTCCAATATTCTCAGCTGTGATTAAGTAATTGGTTTGATTTGCAAAATGGAACCAGCCTGAAATGGTGCCAGTATCCTGCTGCAATTCAATTTCGCTTCTATTGATGTGGCAGGAGCTTTAGCATTGTACTGAAATAAAAGGAATTCTGGTGGAACGTTACCACTGGTCATGTACACAGTTTGCAATCTGACTGGGCCAGTTTGTTCCTGACTTGCACCGAGTGCAATGCAGTGTTGGCAACTTTTTTTGACAGTTGCCAAATTGTAGCCCAAAACACTCCATTTTTAGCTAAAAGTCTAAGCGGTCATGACAACAACTTGCTTGGAATTTTGTCTTTTTATTTATCTTTAAGCTATAGATTTAAGTTAGCTATTCTGGTTGTGAGTTAATTGTTGTAATGGGAAAAGGATAGACAATCTTCGATTTACCAAAATATGAGATCATAAGATTCTGTTTGCAAAGAGGAAAGAATATGCTGCAGCACATTCTTTCCTCTTAGCGATATGGTGCTTTCAGGAGCACAGTCATTGTGGAACTTTGGGTGTGCACATTCATCTAAGCATATACCAGCATACATTCACACAGGCACTTTCACCACTTGAAAAGCACCTTGCATTTTTTCTTTAAGGTGAAAAATTGGCCGTCCGCCGTTATGGCACCAAAATTGATGGGAGTCGAACACAACCTTTGGTGTTAAGGCATAGGTAATTGAGATATAGTTAAGGCACTCGGACCCACGGCCCTTGGTGGGAGTCGAACCCACAACCTTTAGTGTTAAGGCACTTTAACCCACAATCTTTGGTGGGAGTTGAACCTTCGACCTTTCGTGGGACCAAAATTTAGTGAACCATAATTGATGTTGTCACCATTGATGGTCGAACCCACGACCATTGGTGGGAGTTAAACCCACGACATTTAGTGTTAATTGTCGAAGCTAATTAAGGTAGAGTTAATGAAGGCAATGGAACTGATGACTTTTGGTAGGAGAAAAGTAATTGGAAGTAGCAACGCATTCGAATGAGAATGTCAAGTAATTTAATGAATGCCTCGTGAGCTTCCAGGCTTACGCCTTCATCCTTTTTTAGCGTATCTAAAGTGACTTAAGTCAAATATTTTTCTTTTTTTCACGGTGAAAACAAAGGATGCCTGATCCTCTAGTGGATCTTGGTGATATAGCATGTTTATCCCATATACAGACTCGCATTTCCTTACACACTTAGAATGCATAGCTTGTATTTAAAGCAGAGGGAGCATGTTTAATGAGCTTGCTTCAACTCACTGCCTTTCCTTATTTACTAACACTTTATTTTGTCTCATTGTGCCATCTGCAACCTCCTTCTTTGCTTGAAATGCTACTTTTGGTGGAAACAAAGTACAATAGGAAGTTTCCATAACGAAGGGCTTTACGGCCTTCGAAATTATTCGTTATACACGTCACTTCGTTAAAAAGGTCGTGCATCGCACCACTCACAATAGAATCAAGAGAGAATTATTTAGTTTTTTAGACAGGTAATTTTGTTGTAGAGGCATTTGGCGTTCGACTGTATTGCAGGTTTTTGGCTCTACGGCATAAGCACAAATGCACAGCTACTCAATATTACCTATGCATATGAGCCCGCAGCTCCTCTTGCTTGTCAGCAGTTGAACTGCAAATTTACATTGCATCTTTCAGTATATTTCACTCAATTTATTTCGCCTCTACACTCATCTGATTTGTCTGGTAATAATGAAAAGCCTCCTATAAACTGGGAATATGACTCTTGAAATTGGCTAGCCCTGTGGACTGATCTCACGCTCTTGCAGGGAGAAAGTCAAACAGATACCATGGAGGGCTGGGGCATGGCTATTTTCCATTTATATTAGACAAACAAGGCAAACATCATTGTGGTAGCATTATTGCTTAAGATCAAATTCTAAGTGCAGTATATCAACAAATTTTTGTACTTGCAAGACACCAGTAGAATCTATAGGGGTCCTAGGGTCTCACAGGAGTACCGACCACCGCAGGTTCGAGCTTAGTGAGCCACAGGGCTGCTTCAGTTGTCGCCTAGCATGCTGCTGTGCGTGTGCTCAGGCCGCAAAGGGGCTACTGAGCGTTACGCATGCAAGAAAAGACAGTATTGCCTGGAGTTAAGCTGCTGGCCCCAGTACAAGTCACTGTGTGCAAACCTACTTGTTATTACTAATTCAAACCAACGAAGGTGCACCAAATTTCTAGCATTCCTAAAAAATTGAAGAGAAACATGGATACATTAGATTAAATAATAGATAAAATAATTTCAGCATTATGATTAAAAACCACAACAAATTTCATGTTGTGACATACGAATTGAGCTATGGAAGTAACTTGTTACCTCTTTGTGGAAGTTTGTTTATTTAATTATAGTGAACACAGTGTACGTGCATGCGTGTGCAAGAAAGATCAGCACGAAGTGTTTTGGAGTCCAAACAATACAGAGTGCCATTTCATTGCACTAAAGCATAAGTTTAGCAACTTCCAAAGGTTATTAGTCATGCTTTTCAGTAAAAGGCACTCTCGCAGTGATGGAAGTTTTGTGCCAAACTGCGCTGGGAAGGAAATCCTTCTACATGCAGCGCCAAATTGTCATTTATCGCAGATAATGCGGCAGGCCTATGCTGACACGCACCTGCTTTGAATTAAGAATATTTTGCACACTCAAGAAGGTGCCACACATCAAGCAGCCATCCTTTGCAACTCACCCTCGTACGCTTTCCATCACAGCTACATCAATATGGCATGCGGCCGCCATCTTATCGCACTTGGACATTATACGGAACTCCACGGCGACGATAAGCGCAGAAATTCGCGTGGAGTTTCGATATAATTGCTATCGCAATAATAATTGTTACATAATTATGGTGATGCACAATTGTAAGAGCACAGCTGCTTGACATGCCTCCTTTTTCGCGGTCACTTAGTGATATATTGACAAGTGCGTAAGGCGCAATTACGACTAGGCAGCCCCAACATGGGAAAAAAAAAATTAGGGGGGGACATGTGTTGTTGACATAATTTCGTTATTTTTTATCAAATCTGATGAAACTGCATATGCTTATTCAGTGTTTTGTGTTTATTTTAAATATCTAATTATATCTTGCGTGTACATACCTGCCAACCCTCCTGATTCGCCCTGGAGCATTTTTATACACATAATTCAAGTGGCAGCACATGACAGAAAAGAAAAAGTTAGGAAATTGGCGCGCTTTTTAAACGTACAGATGGCGCCGTACGGCATCGACCATTTTTAGAGTTGTTCGCGGGGCTTTATATTTATGTCAGTGACCCGCAAAGGGTTAAGGGCCTCTCACCAATTCTATCCATATTGAGCTGACAAGCGTCGTGCATAGTATGCTCGCTAACGATCGCGTCTGCTAAGGATTTCAGCTCTTTCCGGGCCGCGGAAAGAGCTGAAGCTTTAAACCGAATGTCGTCTGCCCTCCTGGGGTGCCACTCTCTCAGCCGGAAAGTCGACGTTTATCGTGCAGGTATGCCTACGTATATCGTCCTGCTGGGACATCGCTCGTAGTGACATGTGACTTGGAGAATTATTCAAAGCAACATCTATTATTTGTGTAATCTGTTGCTTCAATAGACGAAATAAAGTTTAGAGAAATAATAAAACACACAGACCAAATGCCTGTGTGTTCTTGTTTTACTTCGCACCACAGCAAGAGAGATGTAATTCCGTTTTGTCTGCTTCTTCCCACGTGCAGTCGCGAACGCAGACAATGAAAGTATGTCATTTTCTACCATGTTCCATCACCCGATCATGCTCTATGAACTGCTTGTGTCTGCGTCAGACAGTGCCTTGGTATTCGCATAGCACTGGCTCATACCGCTAGTCAGGTGTTCTTGTGCGCAGCTTGCAAAATCTTGTGCTGCGTGAAACAAGATAAACGCAACAGCTTGCGTGCGATGCTGTAAATAGAAATGAGCCTCGCAGCAAGAGAAGCTGGGGAAAAAAGAAATGAAGGTGGGGCCCGTGACGTATGCGTCACGCGATCCTTGAGTTCCGGTATGGGAGAACGCAGGGAAGGAATATCGCTTGTGGAGGCTAGACGGGGAAAGTGAAGAAAGTGTCTCTCTTGGCAGTGGCCCTCGGCTTCTGAAATCATGGCTTTGTGGCACTGAAATATTTCTATCTCGGCTATTAATGAACCAACTTGAAAAATTCTTCCAGGAGAAGGCTCCCTAGAGGACACGTAACAACTTCCGGCATATAATCGTAATTTGCTGTGTGGCCTCGTAAGGGGCCTTTTAAGGGCAGTGAAAGACATGCATTCATTTTTTTCGAACTGCTCAATAACGATATTTTCGCGGCCCCTAGTGAGTTTGAAAAATCGGACGTTGACTGTACAACTGACTAAGAGGATGCTTCAAATGGTCCGTGGGGCGAACGTGCCACGCAGCGGAAGCACGATGAGAACAGAAAGGACCTATGCAATGAGGAATAAACAGGAAAGGAAGCGTGCCGCTGCTTCTGTGAAGGAGCTTGATCTCAAAAAACATTGGCTGCCGCCAAGATGCAGGTGTCCCTCATCCAAACCAAAATAAACTCTTTAAAGTAGGGAAACACAACACTGAGGTGTTGTGCGCAGGCTGAGAGTATGTCAGGACAGTTGAGGTTGGCTTACCAACTGTTCAGAGAATCTCACTTGTGACAATGTTCAGGCCTCATACTAATCAGCTTGCTGTCAGTTGATAAATATAGCTCATGTTCGAAAATATTTGCTTCTGTATGCATCTCCTTTTTATTCGTATTTGAGAATGTTCAACTCGATTTGCAATGGCTTTTACCATTTTTTTAAAAGATATTTTATTCAGTGTGCATTTTACTAACCCCGCCATTCTGTCTTCTGTTTGAATAAAGTAAACACTAGTCCTTACTATTCAAACTGGATTAAGTCATTTTTATATTTTGTAACATACTAGAGAGTGGCAGCATCGGGCGACATGGTGTCAACCCGTCTTGACATAAAATGAAGTTTTGTGTCACTCAGGGAATTTTGCAAAGGCACTCAGGGAAAACCTGAAAAACTTGGGGAATTTGGAAATGTCAAACTTGGTAGACACCCTGGTGCTGCAAAAGAATAGCTCTAACTGTCCTAGATCCAAAGGTATTGATACAGCAAACAAGCAAAGGGACCAAAGACCATGTTTTGCAAAAACCATAAAAAATCAAAACTTTACTCAGTGCAATATTGAGGCATTGTTCAGTGCTATACAGCAAAACCTATTTATATATTTACATTGAGAATTGACTAGCAAGCCCCATAGTAATCTGCATGCAGCACTTCAAGCTTAATGCATTTAGCTTACATGCCCCAGCACGCATTCTCCAGTGTGAAACGTTCGTTACCGGGAAAAAAAAACAGCTCAGTGCCCTTCCATTCTGTGAAAAAGGATGACCAGCAAAACTGTCTATGTGGCCCCCTTAATGGCGAACATCAGCTCCGTCGCAGGTCGGCCCGGCATTGCACTATTTTTAAGATGGGCCCACGTATGGGGAGTGCTTAACGCCTGCTTCCCCTCTGCCGCGGGTTGGCCCGGCATTGCACTATCTCCAGGATCGACCCACGTGTGCGGAGTTGTTTTGCTTACCACACCAGCAACACAAAAATTTCCTTGGACGGTAGAGGTATACAGCTTCGCTGTAAAAGTCGTTTACCGATTACTGGTGCTCTGCTTTTTGTGCGCAGCGCAGTTCACGAGGAATGGGTTGCATGTTTGGTTGATGTGGCGCCACCACAGATCATGCAGGAGATGAATATCTTTAATTGGCAAAAAAAGAATTCATTTAATGCCGTTTGCCAATTAACAGTGTTCCGCATTTCCTTCACAGCGAGAGAGTTCACAAGGACCGGGTTGCACGTATGGCTGCCGCTCCAGCGTGGCGAACTCCACGCCGACGCGACATCGCCGCAGATTGCACACAAGATTATCTCTATGGCGAGACCGTAGTCACGTTCACCTTTGCCCGCTACCACACTGCAACTAGCGTTTTACACAAGACGGCAGAGCATTTATAAAATCGAGGCTTACAATAACGAAGCGCGTCTACATCACATCCGAGCCAGCTGCAGCTGCATCAGCGTGAACAAGAAAATCCAGTCTTCGCTTGGTAGCCGGCATTGAAGCAAAGTCTTGCAGTTTTTCTTGAGCCTTCTTCAATTTCTCAAAATCGTCGGGTTGCAGTAGTAGTGCTGGAATGCTGCATGAACACAGGCCGCTGCCAAGACACTTTCATCTGCTAAGCCTATTCCGCAGTCACGGGGGGAGATCCCAGTGGCGCTTGCCACGGGTAGCAAACGATTGCTGGCATATTGCAAAGCTACTGTGCATTTTTGAAAATTTAAAACCCCCTCTTTTCTTCTTTTGTTTGCCGAATTTATGGCTTCAGGCAAACTGAATTTGACATCGTTTTGTGCCGAGTTTCGTACGCCCGAGCAGACGACGGCGAAAATTCGCCAATGGCATGGCGGTTACGGTCACTAGTCTTAGTCGACGAATGGAATTGCGCTTGGGGACTGTGTTTTCATGGGCTTTTTCTTCATAGCCATTCAGCGCACAGAGTAGTGGTAGCACGAAAACTAAACAAGAGTGGCTCTTTCAAACAAGACCAAGATGTCTGGAATCAGAAACTTTGAAGGCAACTGCGCGTCACGTAAGAAGGGCCCTTTCTTGCGCATTCTTCAGTACAAATAGAGCTCGCCGAAGCGACATTACAACCAAAATATTGGTCCAAGATGCGTGCAAATTTCTGAGATAATGCATCAGACACTAGAATCCAAAAACAATGTCGTCAAAAAAGTAATTTTTCCGTGATTTTTCGGTCTCTAATACGGGTGTCACACAGCTCACTTTTGATCGCGATCCAGCCTGATCCGGATCGAATTTCTGGGTTGTGATCGGCTCCTTTGCACAAAATGCGCGAGAGAGCCAATCGCAGTCCAGAATTTTGATCTGGATCGGTCCCAATCGCAATCAGAAGTGTAGATGTGACGCGATCAGAAGTGTAGATGTGACGCGATCAGAAGTGTAGATGTGACACCTGTATAAGGCCCGTGCCCCCCCCCTTAAACGGGACAAGGAAGTAGTCACGAAGCACAATAGTATCATTGTTTCTGTTCCATCTGAATTTGTGCTGCCTAGTCGTGCTTCTGATCAACTACAGTAGAATATCGATGATACGAATCTCACGGGGTCACGAAAAATATTCGTATTAGCTAAAATTCGTTTCATCGAAATAATTAGAAATAGTTAAATTAAAGAGTCAGAGGTGAACTCACTCAGGCACACGTAGGTAAAAAGCATTTATTTCTTGAAGAAAAAGTCTCTAATGTCCTTCTGCCTCTTTTTCTTTGTCAGGTCACATGGCAGACTTTCTTCAAATCCATAAAAACGCATGCATGTGTTGTCGCTGATTTCATCCGCGGCCATAGCACGCCTCAGAACTTCGAGTGCGTGCAGCGTTTCAGCTGCCGGTGGTGGACCTTCGCCATCGCCCACATCTAACACAAAGATGATGATAGTGATCTAAAAGCTAGTAATTTACAATTTTAGGAATATATAGTGTCGATAAAGTACAGCTACCCAGTTCTTTATTAACATTGCTTGAGTGCTGAACATTGTGCACCAGTTCCCTGCCCAGGGATGGAAGTTCTGCGTTAATTGCGCTATCTTGCGCCAAACCATCAAGCTGTGCCAACCTGCTCCAAAACACTAATTTCGAATGAAGTTGCCAAATTTAGCTGGAGGTGCATGTTCAGGGGCAACCACACAGCCATAGACGTGCGTTAGCTAGCGCTTAGCCCTGCAAGCCAAGCCTAAACAATCCGTTTCAGCGTCGGCGTCTTTGGAGTGCGGTGTGTTTGGTGGCATAATAGTAACTGAAGAAAATGAAAACCGTGTTGTGCTATACAATGCGTTACGAATGTTTTCTATGTCTCATGCGTTTGCGTATATGCGGACAAGCTAAAGATAATTTGAACTGGTGCTCATTTCATGGCCCAGTCTGGAATGAAAACTGCGCTGAATGAATAAGGTCGTACAGTCTGCTCAACGTGTAGCTCATCAGTTTCATTATAAATTTTAGCACTCGGTTTGGCGCCCTATTGGTACATCTACGTAGATTAATGGGCGAACGTCAGGCGTGTGACGTTCTGAATCTGTTTAGTACGTGCACCACTTCCGCTTACCGGGATGATAGTGTGCATGGCACACCGACAAACTACTGGCTTGCTTTCATGAAACTTCTTGGTCACAAACATCCAAGGATGTAAAGCAAGCCAAGGATGTAAAACCAAGAATGTAAAGTTTCATATTTAATCAACCTTTGTGGCCAAATTGTGGTCATAGGTAAACGTTTGGCGAAGTTGCAAACCTCCGAAATGGCGTTCGTGGTTTGCGCAGATCGAGTACAAAATTTTTAATATACTATTGTTCGGTGCACAAAATATTGGTTGCCACTTTACACTGTCTTTATAGTGCCTATGGCGGAACCGGGAATAAGCCCAAATAATCGAGCTTATTCAAAATATTGGTCCATGACACAGAGTGGAAAGCCAGCGAACATTTTTATCCTTTTATTGTTTTCAAAGTCTTGGAGCTTTATCTCAGCAAGTGATGTGAAATACTGACAAAGTGCAATGACCTGTACATCAACCTCACATTTATCCTGTGGTATTCTGCTATCTTAACTGAAGGTCGCCAAGAATTAAAAATTACCTCAGGGCACTACGTGAACAGCCTTGCACCTTGATGGGTGTTGTACATGGTGCCCTCTGTGAATATTTCTCGTATATTGTGCACGAATATGTTTGATTAGCTAAATTTATTAATTTACGTAATCAATGAGATGTCAATAAAAAAGTTGTGGATGACGTTGAGAAATGACCGATAACAGCATTTAAAACAACCTAGGATTCAGGAAGACCTTTCTTAACAAGAAAGGTAGCCCGTGAAATAAATAATAATAAAAAAACCTGCTGTGGCCATGACAACACTTCTGCGCACCAAAGATTGCACCGTTATTTGCGCAAACCTCTTCAAATAGTGGCACTGGCAACGAGCAGCCACGCTTCTTTCTCGTTGTGTCAGCACTTTTTGGCACGCATCTTCGTTCCCTATCAGATGCGAAATGGGGTGATCTTGTAGCGATTCGCTTTCTGAACTGTGACAAGACGGTGGCCCAGCTTTGCATGTTCATAATATACACAACGCACTGATAACGACATTTACATCTGAGAACACTTATATTACTGGTGCTGGGACTCGTCACGTGAAATAAAAAAGAAAAAAATGTGGAAACAAAGGTGGATGACAGTTTTTCCCTGTCATGAATTTTGCTCGCCTTGCGAGCTTCTGCAGAACTGATCTGCCTTAACATAATAGTGTTCTGCAAAGTCAAATAATGAACATCTTTTCTTCATATGCCTGTAGTTCACTCATATTGACCTTACCAAGCTGTTCCAAAACACGTATTTATTGCTACAAAACCAACTATTCATGCTCCAGAGCTGCTCCAAAGTGCCAAATTTGCTGCTCCCAGAGCTGCTCCAAAACTTTTTTTGCCGTTTCCATCCTTGCATGCTTGGAACAGCCTAGAAGACCATATGCTGTGACTAGCATGATCTTTACGCCCATGAGCTTATCCTTATGCAGTATTAATAATGTGCGAGGATACAGCGCTTGCTCCAATTAATAAAGAATTGCACGTCTCGTAAAAGATCTAACCTACACTTCTCATACACGCTAAACACTACCGCGCTATCACAAGTGGAATCTTATAGGTATCTAGGCATAGAAATATCAAGTAATCTAAGCTGGTCGAAGCACATCACGTCGCTCTCTGCAAGCGTTTCTAGATCACTAGGTTTCATTAGACGATCACTCACGTTTGCTTCGCCCACGGTTAGGCTAATCATATACGAAACTTTCATCCGCACCAAATTTGAAGATGCATCCCCTATCGGAATCCCCATCAAGAGTACCTAATCCAGGCGTTAGAGGCAATACAAAACCGAGTTGCTTTGAGAGTTTTATAACATCCAAATATGATTCTCGGTTGAGCGTTACTAACATCAAAGCTTCGATTGGTCTAACCCCCATGGCATCCCGTCGTAAGATAGCAAGTGTCTACTTTTTCATAAGCTATATTATCATTTTCCTAATTTGCGTGAGAGCCTAATTTTGCCGCCCATGAGATCATCATGACGTCTGTTTAATTGTCACAGTGTTCAACACATTCGTGGTTCAACTAACGCTTTCAATAAATCATTTCTGACGACTGTGATATCGGATTGGAATGTACTTCCTGACGCTATCGTCAGTGAAACAAATTCTGTAAAATTTAAACTGTTATTATTACACCGTATGTCCACAGCCCCAGGAGTAAGCCCTTTTATCGGCTTCTTCATTTTCATGTGTTTACTGTGTTTGCCAGTTCTTGCAATCTGTAACTAATGTGTTTTATCTTTGTGACTCGTGGTTACCATTTGTCACCCCCCCCCCCCCCTTAAGTAATGTCCTATCTGGGGCCCTTAAGGGTAAATAAATTATGATGATGATGATGAATTCGGCGGCTGTGTGTAATTAACTTGTTTAGTGACTGAAATGCTGTAACAGATAAAATGTTTAGCAGATGAAATGAATAATGAAGCAAGGACGGCTTGGAGGGAAGGTTAACTCTTTATTGAAATGCAGAATTAACTGTGAATTAGAATTCAATTTGCACTTATCTTCATCATCTTGTATAACAACAATAAAATGGAACAGCAAGTTGAAGAAAAAATACTTGCATTTTAGTAAAATACATCATGAGTGCAATGTTTCAGAAAATGCTAACTTATACAGACCTTTCTTTTTGCACCAGAGCAGCAAGTTACTGCTCCAATATCTTGTTCTTTTGCTCCAAAAGACCGAGTGCCACTTCCATCACTGTGCTGCAGTCACATAAATAAACACTTTTATAAATGCCCAAGTGGCTTGGATTCAAAGCTAGTTTTTTACTACTGTCAAGCTAGAAATTGGCTACTGCATAGTAAACATGATACATGGACATCACGCAGAAGTATACTTGCCACTTATCTCGCCAAGTCATTTCCAGCTTTTGGGTCCCAGAACATGTGTGTGCTTATCTGTGTCTGTGTGCGCACATACACCTTTATATTAACTTTCACTTTTTTGTTTGGTGTGGCTAGGGGAATGCATTTCTTTGATTTAGTTATTACTCATTTCTTTGTTTATGAATAACGTGAAAAAAATTTGAAGTTGGTGGTCCTACATGGGTGTTGACTCTCTAAATTATGCTGAATTCCAATGGCAGATCCAGAGCGGTGTACAAGCTCTGCCACTAAGCACCATCCTCCAACCGAGAGCACTTGCTCTAAATCTACATATGGAACACTTAAAGCCTCAATAAGCAGGGGTGTATAACCATATATGGAAGTACTGACATTCCTCGAACTGAAGTGAGGAATGAACACTTGCCTGCTTTTCCAAATGACAAAAAGTTTTTCAGATGCGCGGCGCACCCTGCCAGTCTGCCATAGTAGTGCTTGGCCACACACTGGTGGCGTGATTCTATGCTTAACTTCAGTTATATCGGTGCATAAAAACTCAAATTCGAGCTCCAGCCTCCTGGAGCAAAGAGGCAGGAGAACACATGTGCCAAATTGGTAGTAGTAGTAGTATAACTGTGAGTTGCCCTAGTTGGAACAGATTAATTATTTAAAAACTTTTTTTGCGCAAACAGACAGGGACAAAGAAGAGGGGCAACACAAGGACGAGTGCTTTGCCCTTGTGTTGCCCCTCTTCTTTGTCCCTGTCTGTTTGCCCATAAAAAGTTTTTAAATAGTAGTAGTAGTACTAAACGACGTTATTGGGGTCCTGAGGAGCTAGGCAAGGGGCCTGCTAGGTAGGTCCCTACCCGGCTGTTATTAGTCCCATGTCTGAACAGAGAGGCCATGCCTATCCGCTCGTTCACAGGCCCTCTGGACAGCCAGGAGGAGCTGGACGTCTTGTTTCGGGTCTGTGATGCCCTTCATCCAGTCTTTTCGGTTAAAATCCTGTAACACAGGGCACTGCCGGAGCATGTGACTTAATGAGCAAAACTCAGCGCCACAATCTGGGCAGCGTGGATCAATGTCCTTAGACATCAAAGGATCAAAGCCCTAAGGATCAAAGCCCTTAGAGGGGTAGGACCCCGCCTGGAGCATGCGGAGCGTGCTAGCTTGTGGTCTGTTAAGCTTATGATAGGGGAAGGGAAAAGTCTGCCTATTCCCTCTGTAATGAGATGTGATTTCGTGAAAAGTAACTAGAGGATCACTGTGGACATGCTCTCCCGAACTCACCCGAGACACCATCCCGTCGCGGCAGAGGAAACCTCGCGCACCGTCATAGGCTATCTCATTGGGGTTCAGGTGACCCGGTAATACGTCTGGTCCCATGTTAGCTTGGAACCGAACTATGTGGTGAATAATGTCAGAGGGGGGTTTGTCGTTCAGAATCCTCGCTGCTTTTTTGGCTATCAATCCCGATGCGACCATTCTAACGGCTGCTCGGGAGTCCGTGTACACCATAGTGCGTTTTGTGTCAAGTAATGCGAGAGCTATAGCAGCCTGTTCCGCCATGTTGACCGAGGAGGCTTTCAGCCAGGCTGCCGAGAGGAGTTCTCCCTTGTCATTGACTATTACTACGGAAAACTTGTCGGCACTGGCGTGTCGCGCCGCGTCAACAAAGGTCTCTGTTCCGGATATGTTCTTTAAGAAAGCTCTAGCCCTAGCTAACCTTCGACCTTTATTGTATTGGGGGTGGACATTTCTTGGAAAAGGGTCTACAGTAAAGGAGTTCCTTGTTTGATTATCAAGTTGCGTGGTATCTCCCTGATTGAAGCTAGGACGGAGGCCTGCCGCATCCAGCAGTCTTCTGCCTGCTTGAGGCTTTGATAACCTAATAAGTTGTGCCAATCCTTTGTGCTTATATTAACTCCGAAGTTGTGTTGTGTACTCCCAACGTCATGAGTTTCTTCGTGCTAGCCTTGATTGGCACGCCGAGCACCCTTTTGACACTTTTGCACATGAGCGTGTCTAATTTATCTCTTTCCGTTTTGGTCCAATTGAGGGCCGCGACTATGTAAATGACATGGCTCATGAGGAAAACATGGTGAGCCCTAAGGAGTATATCTTTGCCTATGCCGCGTTTCTTGTTGGGCACTCTTATAATTAATCTAAGAATGTTCTCCGTTTTCGTGGTGAAGTGGGCCATAGTCTTAGCGTTGCAGCCCTTCAAGTCTATTGAAAGCCCTAGGATTTTGATTGTCTACTTTAGGGATGGTGTTTTCATCTCTGGTACGAACGCTAATGGGCACCTGATCGAGTGGTGTGAGTCCCCTAGCACCTCGTCAAGCCTGTCTGTACAGCAGGAGTTCCGATTTTCCAGGCAAGAGTGCCAGTCCTGTACCTTCCAAGAAAGACTCTGTAACATCCAGAGCCTCCTGTAGAGCTTGTTCGACTGTGGCTTCCGATCCTCCGGGACACCAGATTGTAAATCGTCAGCATATAATGCGTGACTTACATAAGGAATTGCTGCAAGGCTTTCCGACAACTTGCGCATTGCTATGTATTAAACAGAAAGGGTGAGATAACTGCCCCTTGGGGAGTACCCCTTCTTTCGAGGGTGAAAGATTCTGAGACTGATTGCCTCAACTTGATGGCTGCCGTCCTGCTCTCGAGGAAAGATGCAACGAAGGAGAAGAATTTAACTCCTAAGTTCAAGGCCGATATCTCCTTAAGATATCTCCGATATCTCCATGTGTAATTGTATCGAAGGCCTTGGCATAGCCTCCTCTATACTTTCAGTGCCTGCTCAATTATGCGGGGCGCCATTGTTTAGCGACGTCGAGGTTAGTTCAAGGATCTGCCAATGGGTGGCGCCAGCAGCCCTGGATGGAGCAGACGATAAGGCCAGTGTGCATAGCACCGTATTCTGCTGAAGCACTAGCTACAATGCATATTATAATGCAAAAAAAGATGCTCTATTGTGAGGTACAAGTACATTACATTTATAAGGTTCTCTTGTGCCTGGTTCTGTGATTGTTCTCTAATATTCATTAGTTTAAACTTGCTTTCATATCTTTTCATGGTGCAGCAGTAGGTCGTTGCACTCAACAAGTATCTAACGTCGCGGCAACCTTTGTGTGAACACAGGCACTTTTTCTCATCGCAAAATTGTGACTAATTGCCCAACTTACTGACCACGATTCATGCTAATGGAATTACTTCCGGCTCACTTCATTTTTTTAGAAGTGGAAGCAGCAAAAACAGCCGAACTGCGCATCGTCTCTTTATTCCAAGGTTTCTGTGCAATTCTTTCTCTGCCTCTCTTTAATTGTTGAGGCAGGTCTGCCATTTTATATGCGCTCAAAATGCGGTTATTTTCCAGCTCAGATACTGCATACGAGCACCGCACAGCATTAATGAGCCAAAAGAAAGAAGTGCAAACACGCTGACGCACATCAAACTTTATTATTACGTCAGGCTTGTTCAAGTTGATATTCAGGCTTAACTTAAAGCTTTAGCTGTTTCCGGGAGAGTGGCTTCACAAAGAATGTCTTCGCCATGTCATTCTTGTCTGTTACAGACAATGCATAGTTGGTGAATATCGGCCTGAAATATTTCGTGCAGACAATCTTCAAGAGCTGCAGGTGGTGCTCAGGGCGAGTACACTTCAAAACTCCACAGTCTGCCAGTACAGGTACAGCATTATCGACGGCTTCTTGCAGTGGCTTTGCAAGGTTTCTTCTCTTGCTCAGGATCACCTCAACGTATATTTTCAAGGCATGCAGCACGTGTACAAGTTGACGGGAAGGGTACAGGAGCCCTCCTCTGTCCTGATGTCGGATCAGACTGTCGCTTGGTGAAGCAGAAGATGGCTTTGACACAAGCGAAATACAGCTGCTGCAGTCAATTTGTTCTTGAATGACACGAGCCAGGTAGCCTCCTACCATCGAGATGGCTGCCATGTCTACTGTTGGAAGAAGGCTGGCTGGTTTTTTCAGCCGATCTTCAAGCAGCCTTGTTGCTTCTGCTGGAAAGTGGCCCGAGTGGTCGTCTCTTGATTTACCAGCATTATGCAGTGCTCCTGATGCATGACTTGTGGTGTCAACTACATTGCTGTTTTTAGAAGCTGAAATAATACCAGTCTTCAGCACCTTTTCAATCCCAGAAAGAACAGCTTGGGCATCTGTCTGGTCATTGCTGCCAGCAGATCTTCGTAGCCATCCAAAAAAGGACTCTATTGGGTCTGATGAAAGCTTGCGTGTCAGCACGAACTTGAAGTTGGAAGTTTCCAGCAGGTACTTCACACATTCCACATTCGACTTGGTGGTCATTACCAGTGCATGGTATGTTTCCTTGCTAAGGAACTGCTTTTGTGTGCACTTGTTCTTCATCTCTTCAAGATATTCAAGAAAAGATGTCAAGAGCCAGGTCAGGCGGATGTCGTCAGCGGTCTCGTACTGTTTGCTGTCTGGCAACTTTTGGTGAATGTGCTGGACACAGTTACTGACGTCCATCAACAGGAACCAGCGGTGCACAGTTTCCATGAACTGAACTGTGGGACCCACACCTGCAAAACTTATGTCAGCTGTATGACCTGCTTGCTCTTTCAGCACCTTAAGTGCTGCAGTGACCGGTGGCGAGAAGACTTGAACAGCCCTAGACACGTTCATTTTCTCAATATTCGACGGATATACATGCTTTCTCGTAAGAAACCTTACAGGCTTCACTATGTTTCCTTGCTGCATGCGGTATAGTTGTTTCAGATGAGCGGATGAAACCTCACCGCTCTCTCCAAGGTCTCGGGCTAGAAATTGTGACCTAATGTTTTTGATCAGGTGACACTGGTCAAATGCAAGAAACAGCTTCCGTGCCGGATTCTCGGGGTGCTGAATGCAATGTGTCAGGTTTCCGTTGCACAGGAGTTCCATGGCAAGAACGTTGATCCTGTGATTGTCAGTTACTATGCGCACCACGACAAAGCCTGCTGCTTCGACCTGCTTAATTGCATACTGTATTAGCACGAACAGCTGGCGTCCAGTGCAGTTCTTGGTTAAGAAATACCCAACAGGTATTCGAATGCGCACTGAAAGTCCAGAAAGTACAAAACACAACAGGGAATTAGCCAGCAGTGGTTCGGCAGTGCTTGTCGATGGCAGAAGCTTCCCGCTGTCCACCTCTCCAACAAATGCATCTCGCTGTTTGTTGTATTGGAGTCGCTGTTTGATTCTCATTTCATCAACTACCAAAGAGCAAGTTTTGGCCTGTGTGCTTGCGAGGTTTGCCACCTCTGTTTGAAGCCGCTGCTGGACTAATGATGTAAACCCCACTTCACCTGATGTTACTCCAAGAAACCTTTGCAATGTAGCTCGGCTTGGAAGCTTCAGGATTCCCTCTTTTCGGATGTGTTCGTAGGCTCGCGTTGAAAGGTTTCTTAACACTATGGAATGGCGCACTGTTATCTCCGACCACGTTGGCCGAATTTTTGAGAAGTTCATTACTTGGTCCAAAAGTACACTAGCACCCAAGTGCTTTTCATTTGCTGCTTTCACGACGCTGGAAAAGGCAGTCAAGTAGCTGTCTTCTTTTAACTGTAGCAGTTCCTGTTTATAACTCTCAACAGTCTGCTTCAATCGCTCAATCTTGGCCTTTAGGTTACGCTCTCTTCGTCGCCACTTCTGACGTTCTACTACCGAAATAGCACTGCGCACATCAACCTGGATACTTTGGTGCCTTTGCGTCATGCGCGCGGCAGGCACGTTCGGCTCAATTTCGTGCTGAGGGTCAACAAAGACAACTTCGCTGTCCGCATCCACAGAAGAAATACCTGCTGCTGGAGTGGTGACTTCATCCATTTTGGCACTCTGGGCAAGGCTGCCTGCGGTCAGTAGATTGGCAGCAGACACGGCAGACACGGCAGGCGCACTGCGACGAACTGCTTCCCGTTTCCGCACAGCAGAGTTGCTCCGCGGTTTCTTTGCAGCCGGCTGCATGTACTCCGGGTATTCGTCGAAGACGCTGGGAGTAGCACCCCTTTTCAACTTGCGAGTCTTGCATCCTTCTTTGTAGTCCGTAGCGATGAAGTGCCGGCTACAAACTACTGAATAACGTGACGTTGTATTGGGTACCCAGTCCTTCCTTGCGATTACTCTTAACCAACTTTCTCGTAGCTTTTGATCAGAAGAGATTTCATGAAAAGAAATGCCCGGTACTTTCCGCTTCGAGTCCGATTTGCACTTCGGCACACAACAGTAGGCCATGATGGGACAAAACACGTGCGAGCTTGAAGCGCAGAACCGCGAGCACAGCTAGCGTCGATCAAACAAGGGATGAACAGGCCTGGCCAGCCTAGCCGCCTGGCTGTTGTTGCCCAGGGCTGGCGGCGCCTCCCCGCGGAGAAAATCGGCAGAGCAACGTTGCCAACCGACGGCGCTTCCCCTACCTTTGAGCAGGCACTCCCAATAGAGGAGGCTATGGCCTTGGATAGATCCAGTGCGAGGACCCCTTTTACATCTTTGCTTTGAGAGTTGATTATCTGTGTTTTGAGCAGGAGCATGACATCCTGCGTTGAAAGCAAGGGCCTGAAATCAACCATATTATACGGGAATAGTGCGTTCCGCTCGATATGTCTCGATATCCTGTTATGCACTGCATGTTCCGCTACTTTGCTAATGCAAGAAGTAAGGGAGATAGGACGGAGGTTTTCCAAGCTGGGTGATTTACCTGGCTTGGGGATTATTAGGACCACTGTGGCTTTCTTCCAACTCTCCGGTACAATGCCCTCCTCCCATACCTCATTTGTCTCCTTCACTAAGGCTTGAATGGCTTTGTCGTCCAAATTTCGTCGAGGCCTGGGGCAGACCTTCACTTCCATTTATATTGTGCAGCACTTCCCTGATCTCAGCTTCTGTGAAGGGGGCTCCAGCTCCGGGGCAGGCGCGCCCTCATGCTAAGGGGGGGGGGGGGACCTGGGCTTCGGCCAAGTGTAAGGTATTTGTTGGCTAGTCTCTGAAATATGGAGGCTTCTGAGGTGCCATCGATTTTTTCCTTATGAATTAATCGGTCTATGACTAGTCTCTGTTTACATTTGGATTGTCCATCATCTAAGAGATTTGCTGCCAAATTGGTTCTTGTTATAATTCACCATGGTGATTATTGTAGAGAAATTTTAGTGGCTATGTGCAGAGAGCATTGCTTGACAGGTGCTGACAATTTGATAAGAACACTTGGCTTGTGCCTCCAATGCTGCTTTTGCCTTGCTCTAAAAAGAGCTGAAATTGTTGCTGTTGAACTGCTCCATATCTACCATTGTAATTTGCTGTAATGAAAAAGTGGTGTAAACAATGTGAGTGCACATGGTGGGTTCTGCACAAAGAAACAACTATAGCAGAATTACGCATACGGTATAAACATTGTGCTAGTGTGGTGTAATGACTTGTCACTGGGCAGAGAATTGCTATTTCCATGGAGAGTACCACCCAATAGTGTGCAAGGAATGACTTTCGCAACACTTAGAAACACTTAACATGTGTTGCACAGTGCTTTAAAACAACTGAAACACTAGTGCTGTCTGATATAGTCCGTCTCTCTCGCTTTATTTATTTATTTATATTGTTTTTTTTCAGCATCTAGGAAGAACACTCGTAAGTACTATTTTTGTCATATCGGACTTATTTGTTCTTTGTATTAATTTTCAGTGTGTTCTGCCATTTGAATGTACCACAATTTACATTGATTTGTTATCAGTAGAGATTTTAATTGGCGCCTTTTATTGCAATAGCTGCTTTTTGAAAAAGAATGCTGAGGAATGTCTGTGAATTAAAATCACTTTACCCCAAATTAATTCTAAAAAAATTTGAAACCTAATATATCCTTTAAGTAGTAGCAACTGTTCGTCTATGCCTGCCTTTGTAGCCACCGCTTGGGCCGGTGGCAAAGTACGTTGGTGGTCCCATCATCCCAGCAGCAATCCATTGCGCTTAGGCAAAGCCCTACTCTTTTGTCAGCACTGAAATGTTCCTTCGCTTTCGTGGTCTTTTTATCTTGCTGCCTTTTCTTGTTTCTAGCTCTCCCAAAATGCAAGTTTTTTTCTCTGCTTCCCAGCGTACCTTTCTCTTGAAAATAAAGGCAGTCTCAATGCAGACGAAGCAGACGGAAGTGTAGACAGGGCAGTACGAAAAACCGAAGAAGGGACATGTAAACAGGAGAGGGCACGGACATGTCTCTTCTTCGTCTATGTTTTTTCCACTGCCCTGTCTATACTTAAAGAATGAACCAACCAGCCCAAACCATAGTTTTATTGCTGCTATATCCTTCTATAGTGCTGTTAAAATTGCCTTGTTTGCTCTAAATTTTAGTATTGTTTGCTCCCCTGGGTAAATATGTTAATTTCTGTTGGTTGGTAAACTGGCATATCAGTATGCTTTAATGCAGTAACAATGCTGCTTCTTGCTATTGTTCATCATTTGTGTTCTTAGACATAATTTTGCCTTCTTATAGTACTTGTGATCAATATTGAAAAATTTTTAATGTTCAAAATTGAAATATTGAAAAAATACCCTGTAGAAGGATCCTTGTCCTTACAACATACCTTTCTTTTCTTTGTCCAGCATCTCGAAATGCAAGAGGAACACGTAAGTTCTCACTCCAGTTCACCTTTTGGTGATATTCTATAAACTTCGTACTTTCTTTAAAATGAAGATGTGCTGTGCCCAGGACAGTGATATTGTTCGTGTACCTGATTTCCTCTGCTTTTTTTAATTCACTTACACATCGGTTATCACATTGTACATGACCATGACCAGGCTTGTAGTGGAATGCCCATGAATGCCCTTGTGATTGTTTCATTTTGTTCACTGTTAAAATGCATAACATTTCCTCCTAGTTTGTACCAGCATTCTTTGGCAGACCTTTGGTTAACTGCAATAACAAATAATGAAAATGTGAAGAGACTGGTACCGTAAACTTTTTTGCTGTAGGTGTAGAAAAAAAGTCGGTTTTGCCCAAAAGTCGAAACATTGATTGCGATAGCAAATTGGTAGACAGCTATACAAAGTAAGGATGTTAATTTTGTGGCACGTATAAACTTGCAAGCATTCGCTTATTAACTAAATAAACAAGCGCAGTGTCAGTCGCGAACAGGTAAACATGAATACATCTCGCTCGATACCGCGGAAACGCACTGTCAAAATGCTGGAGTGAAGAAGTGTGGCAGCAGCATTGAGCGAACTGACCTTCGCATTGTCTCGCGTCAACGTGAAGTTAACGTGGAAAGCGCAGCGCATACAAAGCTACCAGCACTCTGCGTATTTTGTCCACATCGCAGATCACTTGGAAGATACGGTGGCCGCGCTGTAAGTAGCAGCCACCGGAGTAAAAACCCCCTTCCTCCCCCCCTCCCCCGTGCCTCACGCACGACAGAAGACAGCGCGGTTCCGCCCTGCCTTCCTCCCTTGCGCGCGTGAGATTGAGCTCCGATCATGTTCACTGATGCAAGAAGTAATGGATTCACGTGTTTGCACATGCCGTTCAGAAATTTCTGTCAGTCTGGAAACTTCTATCCGCAATTGCAGTAGTTGCCGGCTTTAACGGTTGTCAAAAACACATATGCATGATCTCAGAACTGATTCCTGGTTAGCCACTCTTACAAACATATTAGCAGCAAGCTTTCCGTGACTGCTTGTGGAAAGCTTACTGGTCAAATCGGCCAAAAGCCAATTGTCACCATTGCACAATGCCTTGGCTGCTAGGCCTAATCGGTAGTACTTCAATAGGTCGGTGGGGTATTGGCAAAGAGTTACGGTTTTCGTATCTATTTGCAGAGGCCACATGACACATGGGAAGCTGACAAACCGCCTCACAACGAAAGCCAGTCTACGGAGTGGCACGAACATTGTTCTCCACTGCCATTGTTCTCCACTGCCATCACTATCTGTGTGACACAGCTTATGGAGGCATCTCATCTTGGCGCCGTTCATAGACACTTTTGGCATCTGCGGCTAGTTGTTTCTGAGCGCTCTAGAGCCCTCTCGTGAGCGGCGTTGTCTTCAGCTGGTTGAAAGAGGATGTGCGTCCTGCGTTGGACTGGTTCTTCTCGATTACTCTCCTCCATCGTTGAACGCTCTGAGGTGCTCCGAGCCCTGTTGTTGAAGCAGTCATCGAGATTGAAGCGTTTCCCGTATAGTCATCACAGCACAGTGTCTCTGCTGTTGACAACGGTCCGCTGTAAACTAGGCAACCTAGGCCACTGCAAGCTGGCGTCTCGATGAATGCTCGTCCCACTGGCATGCCCACTGGTCTTCCCAGCAGCGCTGAGAGCTCTGGATAGGCGAAACATCGGATGTTGGCATTAGACCCGTAGTTATCCATCTGCCATTTCTTCCTCCGATAGCGTGTCACACGATCGGCTTGCGCGCTTGTCCTCTACCTCTGAGTTCGGGGAACGCCGAATCTGCCCGACTCTGCTTCGGGGGATGTAGGCGACCAGTCTAAGATATCATTACTCTCTTGTCAAGCTTCTAGCATTGTTATTTGGTATAATACACATTTTGTCTAGTGCTGTACAGCATGTCAAAGCACATCTTTCATTTGGATTGCACATAAGTCATTTGCCATCATTTTTGTCTTGTTCCTGACGGCATAAATTGTTATAACACATTTGTAATTTTATGTCTGTCTTGCGCCCAGGCATATAGGTATCTCTGTTCTTGTTAGCCTACAAAATTTTATTTAATCGCTAACAAAATTAGCTTCCTTGCCGACCCAAATAAAAATGTTTGCAACATACCTTACATGGCATACCGTCTGTGAGAAGTCAAGCTTAATTAGTCGTTGGCTTTGTGGCTTGCTTCACTGTTGAGGAGCACTTACTGATTGTAAGGTAATAACAAGCTTCGCCAAATAACTACAGATTGCTGCTGTACTACTACAAATGTTCCAAAAGACCCAATTTTTCTGCTCCCAAACTGCCCCAAAACGCCGGTGTTGCTGCTTCTAAACTGCTCCAGAACGACATTTTTCTTGCTCCTTAAATTGCTCCAAATCCTAAACTGGCTGGACCATGACTGGGTTAGGGAACATGTGTACTAACCTCTGATGAATTGGGGAATGTATTGTGAAATTGAGAAAGAGTTGAACAGTGTCAGAAAGTTAAAACCAAATGTCCTAATAGGAGACAACCTTTCTAGAGCAGTAGCACTGAATGTGGCCTTGTTCTCCGCACATTGAAGGGGTCCTGCAGCGCCGGTTTCAGGTCACTATATTTGCTCTAAATCTATTCTCAGTATATCAGAAGAGAGAAAGAGGAATTATAAAAATTGATCCACACAAACGCAACTTATTGGTCAGAAAGATCTTCAGATACAAGCAAAATTTTGTAGCTTTAGGTGCACATTTCACTCTTCCATGACGTCAAATGGTGCCACCCAATAGGAGCTGGGGCATTAGCAAAAGTTGATGTGCCTCTGTTTAGCCTGTTGATGACTTCCATGGTGTTCCCATGGCCTCCGCGAACGGGTGTCACGTGGTTCAATCTTGGAGGCCATGGCTTCACTTTTATGGTGAAAACAGCCTCTGCGAAGCAGCTGTTGGCACGTCAAAGTGCTTGGCACGTGATGCTTGGCACGTGATGCGTTGTTTCGATGGTTGCAACATCTAGCCTGCCGCTCCGGAGTACTTGAAATCGTAAAATGTAGTGCTGTAGCTTTTTTTTTTTTTTTCACTACTTGCAATATCTTGCGTATGTAAATCGCATATTACATTTTTAGCCAGCGATCATAACGGCACTCTTACACATTATGTCCTGTCTATGTAGTGCACAAAGTCATTGCATCGAGGTGATGCCATCAGCCCCGCTCCACAAGCTTTCCTTGCCGAGCTACTCAAGAGACAACTTTGCTTTCAACAAACACTACCTCTGGATAACTGAAATTGGAACAGTTGCTGAAATCTTCCATAGTTATTGAATGAATTTACTGCTAAAGTTTTCTCATATCTGCACATTTTGCTGGTGCTTTATAGGTAGATATTGTAGTAAGAGGTGTCCCTTTTTTTCCGGTAAACCGTGAGTTGCATTTAGGCTTAAACAGAACTGTAAATAAATATCGGAAGAAAAGTATGTAAACATTTTTTGGTTCTTTGTTACTGTAGTCTGTGCTACAGGATCTGCGTATCTGTTTGCTGGGTGATGTACATATTTTATGGCTTCTTTCAGCTTCTCGCAGGCAAAGGGATGGGGCTGCCAGTGATGGTGCAAGTGCTGGCATGGCCGGTGTTCCGTCATCTGCTGATGGAGTTAGCGAGGTCCCTCCATCAAGCCCATATCAAAGAAATCTTACAGGTAGCTTGTGCGTCTTTTACAGGGGTGGTTTGAGCCAAAAAATAAAGCACAGCGCTGGCTCCCCAATCTCCTGATATGATGATGATCTGATGTGAAATGTTTTTGAAATTGAAGTAGTGATAATT
The DNA here is from genome assembly GCF_023375885.2 of Dermacentor andersoni. Taxonomy (NCBI): domain Eukaryota; kingdom Metazoa; phylum Arthropoda; class Arachnida; order Ixodida; family Ixodidae; genus Dermacentor; species Dermacentor andersoni. The sequence continues at coordinate 112,319,788 of NC_092814.1, read as the reverse complement.
CCACATGCCGTTATAACCGTCTTGTTGGCTACTTCGTTGTACATGAGCATCAAAGTGATCATGAAGAAGAACATGAAATAAGATTTTACCAGAAATTACGGCAGCAGTACAACAACAAACATTCCGCCTTCATGCCGCTCCATGCACCATAATGCTGCATGTGCCATCAGTACGGCTACTGCTCTAGGTACCGTTTTGCTATAAGCAGTCTTAATTCAAACTAAATGTGGGACACACAAAAGTTTACTTACTTTATTTTTTGGACACAAATGTCACAAGCCTCTCTTGTTACGAATTGATCACAACACTAACCTTAAAAGCCTTTGTTGCTCAGCTGCATGGGACCGTGGTGTGTGTCAAAGTGCTTGTTGCGCTTTTTGTTGTGGATAAGGTAAAAACGGTTGCAGTGCGGAAGCAAATCAGCCTGTATGGATATGCGTATGGACTTCCCCTGCATGTCTGTTACAATGCATCGTTTAAACAACCGTAAATCATAAGTCTTCACTGCGTCGACCAGACAGACAATGCTAAATTCGTGACTCAGTTTGCAGATCGAATTCATTCCTGCTAAGTGTGTTACATGCCCCCTCCCCACCTTTCCATCTGCAAGCACGAATGAAATGCGTTCAGCCTGGAAACTGGGCCTCTGAGTCGCACAGAGTGAGGCTTTCATGCTGCTGCCATGATGGACTTTCCCACAAAAAACACCAAAGTGTAGATGGGGCATGCACTGGTTTAATTAAATCCATTTTACATGTAATGTAAGCATCCACCCAAGGGAGAATGGGGGTCAACTTCGTTTGGCTACTTGCAGAACTCTAAAATGCTGTTGATGGTATCTAGATTGGGAAGACCTGGAGTAGGACAATATTCTACTCGTTATTTGAATGCTTCGAGTATTTGTAAGCCCCCTATTCTCTGTTGTTTTGAAATTAGTAGTACTGAAATATTCTAACATTTCAGGAATTGACTTTAGACGGGGGATTTTTTATATCTTTGTCAATCTATAGTACAGTTGATTCTTGATATTATAATCAATCAATGGATACAGCAAAGTAAATTTGTTTCTTACCAAATCAGTATGTTTCAAATATGTGCTGGTAATCAATATAGAAAATAGCAAAGGCATTTCTGTGTTGGATGTGACTTAACTATAACAAGGTGTGCATATAATAAGGTATGCAGCAACTTAAAAGATATCATTCAGTCCATGCATGTAGTCTAGAACAGAGACAGGCACGTACCCAGCGCCCCCCCCCCTCGAAATTAAGCTGACTCTCCCCCTCCCCCACCTGTCCCCGCCCATGCCACCACTCCTCACACACATTCTTAATGCACTGTAAAATCATTGTTGAGACTTGACAGCTGTTCGGCGGTCAACATTTTGCTGCCTTTTTCACTCATTTTGGGTGGCGATAGTTATCGGCATGTCTTGGGATGTGAAAGCCAGTTTTCTCATCGATTCGGGACCTGGGCGATTAACTCGAGATGCGTTCAGTTGTCACCACCTATTCAATGGTCACGCGCATCGCTGTTGCTTCCTTAGTTCAACCTTCTTTGTTTAGAGTGATCCACGGAATAGGAAAGGGATTCGGTCCGTAGTCAGCTGGTCTGTATGCTCGAGGAACAAGTTCCGGTAGGAGAAAACACCAGTTGTGTCTAACTTTTCCTTTTGCTCCATTATTTTCTCGAGTGAAGGCTCGCCGCGACGCTGGCAGATCCTTGGAACCATATACCCGCGATATGGGTTAGATAAGGTGGAAAATAAAATAATGCGAAACAGCGTCCATCATCAAACCCTGCAATAACCCTTAAACCCATTAGCAATATGACTGTAACCTGTAACCTCGTCTGGTTTTTCCCTAATTGTACAGCACTTTTTATGCAAAATTGGCAATTGGAAACAAAAGTCACAAGCAGTTGAGAAATTTGGCGATATACTAAGGGAGAGAGCCCAGGCAACAGCAAATAGGGAGGAAAAGCGGAAATTAACAAATTTAACCATTGTTTATGAAAATATTTATGGATCAACATCTTTTTATTTAAAAAGGAAGTAGAGAAAACGCCACCGGAAGTGGAGAATGATTTTGTGTGTTTTGAATGACGCTTCTACAGTTATCAGTCGAGCCGCCTCACGTAGCCACTTCTCTGCTGTGCTTATGTAGGTGTTTTTCTAACCTTCCGCGGTGGGCGCTGTACGTCTAGAACTGTAGCGTCCTGCACTCTACGCGGTTGTACGGGACTGGCGGCCACGCATCGTTGTGAAACTTCCCAAATAACAATACGAGTCGGTTTTGGCACTTGGTAGAGCAGTAAACGAGGGATACAAAAGAACTGTGATTGTTCTGCAAATATATTTCTCTATAATTCTCCCAGAGCTAATTCAAAAAACGCTAGTATAGTCGGATACAACTCAAGTCTGCAGGGAAGCCCCGCGCACGCCCTCATATCCGCCAGCCATTGTTCCTCCGCGAGGCTGCAAATAATTCGTACTTCAAACTTTTCCTGTTACCCAAATAAGCTGGTAACCACAAAAATAAAATTATTAGCGTATAATTTTATACGTTTTCCCTCGCCTATTATAGTGGAATGGTGAAAGCCTAATTCTTTATTGAACTGAAATAAAATGCTTGCATCGCTGTGACTATCCATTGTCAAGTTTCACTTCAGTTCGCAGTGAATCTTATGAGTAAAATGGGCTCAGCAGCGAAATGAACTGTACTGCAGACTTTTGAACATTTAATTAATGAATTAATTATTGAGTTTACATGCCAAAACCACGATCTGATTATGAGGGACGCCGAGGTGGGGGACTCCAGAAATTTGGACCGAATGGGGTTCTTTAACGTGCATTTAAATCTAAGTACACAGGTGTTTTCGCATTTCGCCCCCATCGAAAATACGGCTGCCGTGGTCGGGATTTGATCCTCCTACCTCGTGCTTAGCAGCCCAACACCATAGGCACTAAGCAACCATGGCAGGTAAACTTTTGAAGAGTGAAATGCTCAGACTCCATACACTTTGTCCACATCTGTTGCACACCTCATTGCTTCCTTTGATTAAAAGACTCTTCAAGAACAGCAGACGCTCCGGAGGTATAAAGTACGACGCCATTTTGAAAAGACCGCATAAGGACGATTTTGTTTTCTTCTGTGATTGACTGCCGGAGTAACACAATCCGGCATGGGCCGTGGGGCTTGGTTGTCAACTGCTGTTTCTTGTAAGTTGTATGCTACCATAGAAATTTTTATTTTACATTTTCACTTTTTTAAATTGTTCTTGGCAGTGTTCTTCCTACGCTTCCTTTCTGCGCAAGTCCATTTGATGTGGTTCCTTGTTTGCCAAGTAAAGGAGCGGTGCATCTCACAGGCATACCTGTGAGATTAACCTTATTTCATTTCTCTTTTGCGGGTTTATGCGTCTTTATGGCGAATGGCGGGCGTTATTGACATTTTTACTAGTAAAGGTACCCCCCCCCCTCCTCATTTGCATTGAAAAGTTACCTTAGGTAGGCCCCCCCGAAAAAAAAATCCTGGGTATGTGCCTGAACAGAGATGTTGGAGTGCATTTTCAAGGAGGATGAACTTATTGGCTGTTTTTCTCACTAGCCTTTACAGAGTTGGATTTGAGCTCTCCTTTGCACTATGGGACACCGAGCTCCGCGACTGGGACCCCTAGATCTAATGTGTAAGTGTGTTACTTATTCGCGAGTTTAGAATCTTGGGGGAGTTGGTATTGAATTTGAGTATAAGAGCTATGTAACGTGAACATATGCATGCATATGTTCTATATGCGTGTGTATGCATATGTATGCATATGTATGCACTGAAATGGCTTAATGTGTGTACTTGCTAAGGCGCATTGGTGCATATGGGTACATTCTCGTTCCCATATACTATTTGCTGCTTAAGTCAAACATGCCTGTATTTTATTTGCATGAATTTCCCTGTTTAATTATAAAGTCACGCTGTTTGCTAAAGTTACTTTCTGGTATTAATGCTTTTTTTTTTTTGTTAATATTGGTCCGAAAATGCAAGCTGTTCTTAGACTGTTATACTAGCAGTAAGGGTGGGGGGTGACATAGCATTCCACTTTAGGTTCAGCTGGAGGCATGCACCGGGTACACATTGCTCAAGTGTCATTTACGCATGAATGGAGTGCCTAATTTTGAAACTTATCATTTGTGTACTCTCAGGAGGGGAACACCAATTAGGCACAGGACTGATATTCGAAATGATCGCCGGATGCGCCAGGTTGCCATTGGTGCTAGTGATGGAGTGAGTAATTTTTTACTTTCGGAGGTGTTTTGCGTCAAACTGGATAATGAGCCGTTTTTGTATTTCCTGATAAAACTTCACAATCCCTTGAAGATATTAGTAGTTTCATCATGTGCAGCCTGTCACACACACACACACACACACACACACACACACACACACACACACACACACACACACACACACACACACACACACACACACACACACACACACACACACACACACACACACACACACACACACACACACACTCATCATCATCAGCCAATTTTATGTTCACTGCAGGAGGAAGGCCTCTCCCTGGGATCTCTAATTAACCCTGTACTGCGCCGATTCCAACTAGCACCCGCAAATTTCCTGATTTCGTTGCACCACCTAGTCTTCTGCCATCCTCTACTGTGCTTCCCTTCTTTTGGTACCCATTCTGTCACCCTAATGGTCCAACGGTTATCTAATCTGCGCATTACATGACCTGCCCAGCGCAATTTTTTTCTCTTAACGTCAATTAGAATGTCATCTATACCCAATTGCTCTCTGATCCAGACCGCTCTCTTTCTGTCTCTTAAAGTTATGCCCAGCATTCTTCGTTCCATCGCTCTTTGCGCGGTTCTTAACTTGTTCTCAAGCTTCTTTGTCAGTCTCCAAGTTTCTGCCCCATAAGTCAGCACCGGTAAAATGCACTGATTGTGTACTTTCCTTTTCAATGATAGCGGTAACCTCCCAGTCAGGAGCTCACGATGTCTGCCGTATGCGATCCAACCCATTTTTATTCTTCTGTGAATTTCTTTCTCATAGTTAGGGTTCCCTGTGATTAGTTGACCTAGGTAAACGTACTCCTTCACAGATTCTAGAGGCTTACTTGCGATCTTGAACTCTTGTTCCCTTGCCCCGTTATTTATCATTATCTTTGCCTTCTGCATATTAATCTTCAGCCCCACTCTTACACTGTCCCTGTTAAGGTCCTCAATCATTTGTTGTAACTCATCCGCAGTGTTGCTGAATAGAACAATGTCATCGGCAAACCGAAGGTTGCTGAGGTATTCGCCATCGATCCTTACTCCTAAACCTTTCCAGTTTAACAGCTTGAATACTTCTTCCAAGCACCTAGTGAATAGCATTGGAGAGATTGTGTCTCCTTGTCTGACCCCTTTCTCTATAGGTATCTTCCTACTTTTCTTGTGGAGAATTATAGCTGTGGAATCTCTGTAGATATTTTCCAAGATATTGTCATGGGTATAAAACTATTTACACGGTGTATTTACAGGGCATATACAGTCGAACCTCGATATATCGAACAGCGCGGTGATCGCAAAATAGTTCGATATAGCCGGAATTCGATATATAAAATCACGTTGAAAACGCGTCAAAAACTAGCGCAAATCAATCAATGAACCAGTCGTGGCGCAATAGATACTCACATGAAGCTTCAAACAAAGTATTTATTTTGTTCGCTGAAAGTACTGAAGCAGCGTAGCCTGCTTCATATTGGCAACCACATGCTTGACCACGGCGTCCTCAACATAGTCCAAACGGTCCACAAGGGACAGTCCAGTGCCTTCTATTGCGCCGCAGTAGCGGCGTACAACGGCCAAAGCAGCTATAGCCTCAGTTGCAGTCGGGAGCGGGGCAACATCAGCGCTTACTGGATCAGCCTCGGCAGCGTCTTCGTTTGGCCGCTCAGCAGTCACTTCTGCCGCGATATCCACGTCTGTTAACTCCGCCACTGTTCCGGTGCTGTCGTCACCGCCAACGAAGTCCGCAATGCACATGATGTGTGGCTCAGCACCGACAAAGCACTCCAACTGGCTCCCCGGCCGCCTCGATCACGCGCGCACGGCGGGAACAAGCCTCGCCGTGCGCGCGTGATCGAGGCGGCTTGCCCCGCCGTGCGCGCATAGGTGCGCGCGTGATCGAGGCGGCCGTGCTGGCTCCAAGCCGCCGCGTGTGTACGCCGCTACGTTCAAATGGCGCCCTCGGCGCAACCGATGTGGGCCGCTGTCGTACGCAGCAGTCTGGTACGCCGATCGCGCCGCCGCTATCTTCGAGAGTGTTGCGGGAAAGCTCACCTCCTGTCAACAGAGCGCACTTGGTCTGGGGCGGCGGAGTTCGATATATCCATTTTACATCCGGCCCCGTTCGAAATAAAGAATTAAAAATGCATGCGATTTTCCATGTGATATAGAAATTGTTCGATATACGCAATAATTCGATATATCCGTGTTCGATATATCGAAGTTTGACTGTATAAACAGCAGCTGAGAGTCCCGAAAGGCTGTTGCCACTTCGTCGTCTTCACCGTCGACAACTTTGTCCTCTTTTTTCACCGTAACGCGACCCCCAGCGGAAAAAAGCACCGTCCCGGTGCTTCAGACGGGGCCGTCGGTACGGGCATAGTAAGGTTTAAGCCGAGAGACATGTACAACGTCAGGGGATGTGGAACCGGGTAGCAGGAAGGAGGTCACGGGGATTATCTCATAAGTGACATTGGTCGCTTTACGTAGAACACGGTAAGGGCCTTTGTAGTACGGAAGAAGTTTCTCGGAGAGCCCCATTCGGCAGCAAGGGGACCAAAGTAGCACAAGAGAGCCTGGTGAAAACTATGTGTCACAATGGTGGCGATTGTAGGCGTGTCGTTGAGATTTCTGCGATGCCAACAGATGGGTACGGGCAAGCTGGCACGTATGGTCAGCCTGGGCGATGGCGTCGCGGGCATACTCGGTCCTCGAATCCTGTATCAAGGGGTGGGAAGTTCCAATGGTAATACAGGGTCACGACCGAATAGTAAGTAAAAGCGGGAATACCCCGCAGTATTGTGGTGTGATAAATTATAGGCGAACGTGACATAAGGGAGAGCCACATCCCAGTTCTTGTGGTCTGGTGAAACATATTTCGATAGCATGTCAGTAATGGTCCAATTAAGTCGCTCAGTAAGACCGTTGGTCTGGGAGTGATAGGAGGTAGCCAGTTTGTGCTTGGTAGAACATGAGCGTAGGATAACGGCGATGTCTTGGGAGAGGAAAGTGTGGCCGCTGTCACTAAGGAGCTGTCGCAGGGCTTGCAAGCAGCAACATAGCGCCGCACGGAGCGTGCAAGGCCGGGCCAGTAGAAGCGGCGGCGCATGTGGTCGTAAGTGCGTGCAAAGCCAAGGCGTCCGGCAGTTGGGGCGTCATGAAGCTCCTTAAGCACGGTTGAGCGGAGGTGTTGAGGAACGACAAGGAGAAGGGGAGGACCGTCAGGATGAAAACTGCATCGGTGCAATATCCCGTCATTGAGAAAGAAGCACCGTAACAACGGATCAGTAGGAGCAGATTCCATTCGGTCAGTGAGGGTCCTCAAAGTAGTGTCATGGCATTGCTCGTTGGCTTTGTCCAAAAGCTGGGAAATGGAAAGAACACTTGCGGAAGCGTCCATGTCGGCATTGGTGGGCGTGTGTACAGGGTAACGGGACAAACTGTCGGCGTCCTTGTGTAGGTGGCCAGAACTATACACCACCGAATAGGAATAACCTTGTAGCCGCAAAGCCCATCGTCCAAGCCTCCCTGTGGGATCTTTTAAGGACGAAAGCCAACAGAGGGCGTGGTGGTCCATTACAATAGAAAAGCGGCTGCCGTATAAATAGAAGCGAAATTTTGCCACTGCCCACACAACGGCCAAACATTCGCGCTTGGTAATAGAGTAGTTCCGCTCCGCAGGTGACAAAAGACGGCTAGCGTACGCGATAACACGTTCATGGTCGTGTTGAACTTGTGCCAAGACGGCACCGATTCCGTGGCCACTGGCATCGGTGTGCACCTCTGTAGGGGCTGAAGTAGTGAAGTGCCCTAGAATCGGTGGGGTGGTGAGCGTGGGGGTAAGGCGAGAAAAGGCGGTGGCCTGAGAGGATTCCCTTGAAAACAGCACACTTTTCTTCAGGAGATCTGTGAGAGGGCATGCTATGGTGGCAAAAACTTTAACAAAGTGGTGGAAGTAAGAGCAAAGGCCCACGAAACTTCCGATATCTTTTGCGGACCGTAGAACAGGGAACTCTTTTACGGCTCGAATTTTCTCTGGGTTTGATCGGATGCCGGTCGCATTGACGACATGTCCAAAAACAGTAATCTCACGGTGGCTGAAGTTACATTTCTTGGAGTTGAGCTGTAGACAGGCCTTGTGAAAAATAGTAAGTACAGCTGAAAGGCGCTCAATGTGTGTGCTGAATGAGGGCGAAAACACAACACCATTTAGGTAGCAGAGACAAGTCGACCACTTTGAGTAGTGAGTCCATCATACGCTCAAAGGTAGCCGGAGCGTTGCATAGCCCAAAAGGCATAACCTTAAAGGGGTAAAGACCATCAAACGTTATAAAGGCGGTCTTTTCACGATCTAGATCATTGACAGCGATTTGCCAATATCCGGACCGCAGGTCGATGGACGAAAAATGCTGTGCCTCGTATAGGCAATCAAGGGCGTCATCAATAGGAGGTAGTGGGTAGACGTCCTTCTTCGTGATGCGGTTGAGGTGGCAGTAATCGACGCAGAATCTCCATGAGCCATCCTTTTTGACCAGCACGACAGGGGATGCCCAGGGACTTGACGATGGCTCAGTGATGTCTTTTGCTTGCATCTTGTCTACTTCAGTTTTGACGACGTGACGCTCCGAAGCTGAAACTTCGTAGGGTTGCCGATGGATGGGTGGATTATCGCCTGTATGTATACAATGTTTGACGAGTGACATCTGGCCTAAGAGTCGGTTGTACAGGTCGAATATATCCTTGTAGGAAAGTAATAGGCTGCACAGCTGTTCAGGCTCTGCAGGAGTGAGATTTAGGCCGATCATTTTCCTAATGTTGTCAGTATATTTGGCAGGCCGGAAAGGCTCACAGGAAGCGTCGACGCCAAAAGTCTCAACGCAACTCAACTTCTGAAGTAGTGATAGTAGCCAGGGTGATATCTTTAGGCAGAATTTGCTTAGCGTGTTTTTCTTTGAACAAGTCTCAGCTGGTTAGCTCTTGCTCGTGTGTGTAAAACCATGTTCACGGTGTTCCCTCGAGGTAGAACACGACATTGGCCAGCATTATGGTCTGATCCCACCTGCTCATCTTGCTGACGTGCTCATACATCTTCAACCATTCTTCTATGTCAATACCATCGATGCCGGTGAAACCCGCCGTGCTTGCTCAGTGGCTATGGTGTTGGGCTGCTGAGCACGAGGTTGTGGGATCGAATCCCGGCCGCGGCGGCCGCATTTCGATGGGGGAAAATGCGAAAACACCCGTGTACTTAGATTTAGGTGCACGTTAAAGAACCCCAGGTGGTCGAAATTTCCAGAGTCCTCCACTACGGCGTTCCTCATAATCAGAAAGTGGTTTTGGCACGTTAAACCCCATAATTTAATTGATGCCGGTGAACTTGCTGAGGTCTTGTGGCTGAGGTAGAGCAACGTACTGGGTATCTGTAGTCGGCATTGCAGCTGCAGACGCAGTGCCTTCCACTGGAAGCATGTCCCAGGCTGGGTCACACGTCTGCTGCGAAGCTCCGTGGCGAAGATGCGTACCCAGCACCTCCACCAAAATGTCACGGGTATAAAACTATTTACCGTATTTACTCGCATAATGATCGCACTCGCGTAATGATCGCACCCCTGAATTTTGTCGTCAAAATTCGATTTTTTTTATTTCCCGCGTAATGATCGCACCCCGAACTTGCCGCAGCGATATGTCGTGTGCCAAGTCTAGCTAATAATGATCGCGCTTACCATCTGTTGAATGCTACGCGAACGACTATTCAAGACGAACCAAGCGGTCTGCACGACGCACCAAACACTCTTTAAGTAGATGCCTCATTTCATTACTTTCATCACTTTCCGCACTTCCATGACAAACAGAGGTACAACCAAACTTTCCTTTATTATGTGTAGGCTTTATAATGGTTGTGGTCAACAACAAAAAAAGGCGCCTTTCGATTCTTCTCATCTGCACTCGTGGGCAAGCAACAAATCGCGAGCGGCAACGATAGTAGCCACGTTTATACTGATACGTTAAAAGTGTACCTTATTCATACGCCAACGCTTGTAACACAGCTAAGATATTCACCCACCCTTAGCGCAAACGTGCGGTATTAGGATAGTAGTGAAGACAGATGCCGCAGTTTCCGCAGCATGCCCGCCATGTGTTTCTTGTATGTCACTGGCAGCTAAGCGCGTCCATCTGTTTCTGCCCCCTCAAAGTGGACATGGCTACGTTATTGCCGCAAACTTGCCGATATTAACGATATTATTCATTACTGATACGGAAAAAACTGTTTCAATGCGTGTAATGTACTCACGAGAAGAAGAAAAAAATCGCGTTCGGCGCGTTCGGCTTGCTCAGCCGGCCGCCATTTTTGTTTTGGTGTCCCGCACCCGCATCCCGCAGCAAACGGGGGACGAAAAAAAAATTTTTTTTTTCGCGGGGAATTTAACCCGCGTAATGATCGCACCCCTGAATTTGCGTCAATTTTTTCTGACAAGAAAGTGCGATCATTATGCGAGTAAATACGGTACATGGTGCATTTACAAGGCGTATATAAACAGCAGCCATGAATCCAGAGAGGCTGTTGCCACTTTGTCGTCTTCACCGTCGACGACCTTGTCCTTTTTTTCCACCGTAAAAATATTTACGTAAGCGGTCTGTACTTCTTGATTACGTAATACCTCTATGACTGTTGGTATGTATGCTGAATCAAAGGTCTTTTCGTAATCTATGAGAGCGATATAGAGAGGATGATTGTACTCTGCGTATTTCTCGATTTCTTGGTTGATGACATGGATGTGATCCATTGTAGAGTATCCCTGCCTGAAACCTGCCTGTTCCCTTGGTTGACTAAAGTCCAGTGTTGCCCTTATTCTATTGGAGATTATCTTGGTAAATATTTTATATAATACTGGCAGTAAGCTAATGGGCCTATAATTTTTCAGTTCTTTAACGTCTCCCTTTTTGTGGATTAGTATAATGTTTGCATTCTTCTAGCTTTCAGGGACACTTCCAGTCAATAGACAGTTCGTATAGAGAGCCGCCAGTTTTCCAAGCATTATGTCTCTTGCATCTTTGATTAAATCGCCTGTTATACCATCTTCTCCTGCCGCGCTTCCCCGTTTCATGTCTTGCAAGGCCCTTCTGACCTCATTGCTAGTTATAGGAGGAGTTTCTGTATCCTGTTCATTAATGTTTCAAATGGAGTTATCTTGACTCCTCGGGGTACTGTACAGGTCAGTATAGAATTTTTCCGCTGCTTTTACTATACCTTCTAGATTGCTGATATTACCCTGCTTATCTTTCAGTGCATACATCTTGATTTGTCCTATGCCAAGTTTTCTTGTCACTGATTTCAGGCTGCGTCCATTTTTTACTGCTTCTTCAGTCTTTCTGACGTTATAATTTCGAATATTTGCTTATTTTCTCCTTGTTGATCAGTTTTGACAGTTCTGTGAATTCCATCTTATCTCTTGAGTTGGACACTTTCATTCTTTGTCATTTCTTTATTAGGTCCGTTGTTACTTGGGAGAGCTTGCCTACTGGTTGCCTTGGTGCCTTGCCTCACACCTCAATTGCTGCCTCTGAAGCCAGCCTTGTTACGGTTTCATTCATTACCTTTATGTCATCATCATCATCTCTCTGTTCTAAGGCTGCATATTTGTTTGCAAGTATCAGCCTGAATTTGTCTGCTTTTACCCTTACTGCCTCTAGGTTGACCTGTTTCTTCTTGACTAATTTTGCTCTTTCTCTCTTCAAGTTGAGGTGGATCCTAGCCCTCACTAACCTATGATCACTGCACTTTACCCTAACTATCGCTTCTACAGCCTGCACTATGCTGGGATTGGTAGAAAGTATGAAATCAATTTCATTCCTTGTTTCACCATTAGGGCTTTTTTAGGTCCACTTTCTGTTGCTATGCTTCCTGAAAAAGGTGTTCATTATTCTCAGCTTATTCCTTTCTGCGAATTCTACCAGCATCTCTCCTCTAGCGTACCTAGAATCGACGCCTGTTCACTTGCTTGTTCACCAGCCTGTTATTTCCCCACTTTTGTATTGAGGTCGCCCATGACTGCATTATATCGAGTTTGCACTTTCCTTATCACTAATTCAACATCTTCATAAAGCTGATCTACTTCCTCATCATCGTGACTGGATGTTGCAGCATCGGCTTGTACTACCTTTAATCTATACCTCTTATTAAGTTTGATTACGATTACTGCTACTTTCTTATTAATGCTGTAGAATTTGTCAATGTTGCCCGCCATATATATATAGAATAGGAATCCTACCCCATATTGCTTCTTATCTGGGAGACCTCTATAGCAGAGGATGTGGCTGCTATTCAGCAATGTATAAGCCTCACTAGTTCTTCTAATCTCACTAATGCCGATAATATCCCAAACAATATCTGATAGTTCCTGAAAGAGTCCCGCTAAGCTAGCCTCATACAGATACGCATGCGCACGCGTGCGCCCACACACGCCACACACACACACACACACACGCACACACACACACACACACACTGAAGCCCATTCTGACGTGTCTGGCAACAGCTTGCTGTAGTTTACTTTTTTATGATAGGCTATACATGTTGGGGCTACACAATACACAAACGGGCCTAATTTTTAACAGACCCACTTAGAGCAGACTGTTGGCATAACATTGTGTGCAGTAAGACTTGAATAAACATCCACAGATGCATGTGAGCAATCTCCTTTTAAGAAGAAAACAACCTCTAGTTCCAATTGTCTTTGTGGATGTGGTGGTTCTCAGTGGTGAGCATGGTGTCAGCAAACCATAGCAGCTATTGTCACAAATGTGCTCTCTAGGTGCAGTATCATTTCCTGCTGTATTATCAGCGGAGAAGTAAAATCTTGACTGGTGCTTTATGGGTCTTGAATTTGAATTCTCACAAGGCACTGTGTGCTTGTTATTTATTTCATTCTAAACTTCTCTCAAACCTCTTTGGTACTATTACTGATACCGTCACAACCCCAGCGGAAATCAAAATGACAAGTGAAGTTAGTACGTAACAGCTATCACTGTAAAGTCCTATGGCACACTGCCCACTTATCTTGTCTTTGCACCAGTGTAGTTAAAAGGAACTGTGATGCTGCAGTATCACCCAGGGGAATCCCTGCTAAATTCCACATATGAGAGTTAGTTGTGATTGCACTTTTGATTGCAGGCTGTGATTTTCTTTCATATCTGTGGTTTGTGCTCCCTTTAGCAGCAATTGTCTCTCGCAGAGAATTCATAAATAAAAATAAAGGCAAGAAAGGCTTAAACATAGGGTTAATGCCTATTTCAACAGTCATGACTGCATGCCATAGGCAATACATATGCATTTCAATACTAAGTGCACATGAGTGACTGTGAAGTCGCCTGCACCTAGCTATTAAAGGCAATAAAGTTTTCTGATGCACCAGAACATCTAATGCACTGTGGCGCCACATATTTTAATTTGGCTACATATAGTGTGTAGAAAGTCCATCAAAGCTTGAGAATGTGGTATAGTGAAACCTCGTTAAACCGTAGTTGGCCGGAGCTCGGAAAAGCTACGTACTAAACGGTAGTACTGTTTAACCGAAATAGCATGAGATCGCCCACTTACCTGTCGAAAACGGAACTCGGAGAGAGTGCAATGAAAGAAGAAAAAAACATGCAGTATTTATTCACTTCGCGCAACAACAGTGTCATTTTCGTTTGATGCCGCAGCGGCCTAGCACGACAACAGCGGCCTCAAACTTACTGAAGCTGCGTGCCAGCTTTTCAGCCAGCCTCCTCTTCTCTGCAGACACTAGCATGGCAGATTCCTCGTTGGTGTTACGTATTCTCCGTGCACGCGCGCAGTAGTGCTGCAGAAGTCCCGGGGGCGCATTTTCATTGCTGGGTGCCGGAGTTTGGAATACTTTTCGTTTGGAATAGAGTTACGTTATCGCGCCCCTGTTCTCGTCGCTGCGATTGCATTCATTAGGCTGACGTAACGCGTAGCTTCTGCCACTGTTGGGCCTGAATCGCCCGTGTTGTCGCTTTCCGTGTTGTCCTTAATCCTGCCGCTAGGCGACACTTCGACAACAACAGAGGCAACGATGGCGAAAAGTCGAACCCCGTAGCCGACATGTCTTCGCGATCGCAGCAGCGCTGCCGAGCAACTTCTTCGCATTCCAAATGCGATACACCGTAGTCAACAGCAGATCTTTGTCGCATGCCAGTGCCGACTTCTTCGTGTCACGTTCGATATCTAATTTTTCTTCTATGCTGAGCACCCGGCGTCTTTTTTATCCGAGCTTCTGAATGACACGAGTTCTCGCTTCCACGACGCCATAACGCTCTCTGGCACGGCGTCGAAATGATCCCGATGTTGATGTGGCTTCACGCACAAATGCACAGGGTGCTTGGAGGCTATTGTTCCGATCTCTGAGGCTGCTTGTTGTTCTGCCGGGCCGCCCGATGGAGACGATACACCGCTGTGTTTGCGCTACGAAAAGTTGAAACGCTTTGTTTTAACCGATGCGTACGCAATAAGCTGGTATGGTTTATGCGGATACAAGACACATTATGTTCAATGGCCGCTGAGTCGGGGATTTGACTTTACTACTTTTAAAACGAAAGTACTGTTTAAGCAGGTACGGTTTAACGAGGTTTTACTGTAATTGTGTTAAGCTGGATTTACATGATGGGATGGATTGCTGATTCAGTCGATGGATGAGTATGATGTGGCTCAGTGCCGCCGGATCACTATGCACACAAGGATTCCACAGACAAGCTGTTACTGGCGTGATTTGTTGCAGTTAGCCACGTTGTGCTTGTCTGCGGGCTGAATCAATGAACTGCCGCTATGTGTGAATCCAACTTTGGCATATCTGTGTAAGTTCCTGGCAAAGAAACTTATATGCATTCTTTTTGTAGTGCATACAGGGTTAACTTCATACAAGATCATCGTATGCTCATTCCATGTTTACTTCTGCAGTGTTTATTTCAGGGCAAGTACATTTGTTACAAAAATCTCTTACAGACTCTTCCATTGGTGTGAGAGAACACCCCTCTGTAGACTGATGTGCATGGGTATATAGTCTGCTTGCTAGTGCTGTTCATTGTGCTTATGAAAGCATGTACTTATGTGGATCCGCAGCAGTTCACAGGGCATAATGGCAAGGCCCAGGGAGCTCCCATTAAAAAGGTCTACGGAAAGCACTTTTTGCATTGCAAAGCAGTTTGTTGTAAGTGTGTTTAAGTAATGAGATCATGCCTCAGTGTGAATATCTTACCTGGAAATTTTAGCATGCAATCTGTCTTTTCATGTTCATTTTTCTTGTTGTTGATTTGCACACAGAAAATGAGACGGGACTGCACGCAGGTGGTGAACCATCACTTATTTCTTAACTCGGTCAATGCCTGCGAGATGTTTTGTGACCAGATAAGTTTGTGCCTAACCTTTGACTTTATGGTTATGTCATTTTCAGGAAGCAGGAGAGCAGACTGGTGCAGTAGCCACCAGCGATTCTGGAACTGGCCCTCAGCTGGTTATATGGGGCACTGATGTGGTGGTCAGCCACTGTAAGGAAAAGTTCAAGCAGTTCTTGCGCACCTTTGCAGAAACTAATCTTGCAACTGATGAGCTTATGGAGGGTGTTGACCCTGTGCAACCCCTGTACCTGCAAAAACTTGAAGAGGTGGGTTTTGTTTTCTTTGTTTTCTTTCCCTTCTAAGTACAGTGGAACCCCGTTCATACGTTTTTCACCGGACCGAGGAAAAAAAACGTAACAGCCGGGAAAACGCAACAGTGAGGAAAGCTCCGAAAATGAATGAAAAAAGTGCAGCTTCAACTATAGACAATTTATTTCCACAGAGTGCGCTTAGAACTTAAAAAGAAATCTAGAATGGTGGCTTGCCGTTTCTTTCGCTCGCTAGAAATCACCACACGTTTCTCAATAGCCTGGAAGGCCGCATTGCTGTCAGCGTCGCTGTGAGGTGCGACGTACCTGTGGAGGAGGTCCAGAGCCGCGACGGCTTCTCCAAAGCTAGGATTTCGCAACTCCCCAGCATCATGCGGCTCGTGCTTCTCGTCGTCACCGCGCCACGGCAATGGCAACGGACGAAGGAATATCCGCGGGAAATGTTGCACTCTTTGGCGTAATCATGCTAACGTGCTAACAATTGTTTAGTATTGCTGCGGAGTGCGCGCGTCCGAGCAGCCCGGTTGCGCGCAGCGCGGCGTGGTTTCGCGAGAAATGTAAACAAGAGAGGAGAGCTGGCCCGATAGGCGGAACAACGCCATGAGCAACACCAACTTCCGGCTTCGCTTTAGCTACAGCTTCGCAAAGAGTGACGTCAGGGCCTCTCCCGAGTTTCCTTCCTCCGTGATTCGAGCCGTCCAACCATAGAGTTTCTCACTACATTACCTAGAGGGAAATCTGGCGCTGCTGCGCTGTGGTATGCATGGGAATGCCGGTATATTGTGGATTCGGATTGGCATCGTTCTTGTAGAGACAGGACACCTTGAAGACGCGCTTGGCAAGTACCGTTCCGTCTGTCACAATGATTCATTTTCTACTAGAACAGCACGTGAAGAGCTGTTTTAGCTTTATTATTACGCGAAAACATGTTTTATTTAACTATGAGAACTTGTTATTGTGTGTACGACTACATGTTACATAAAAAGTATCAGCGGGCCGCTAAAGTTGGAGGACAGACGACAAGGTTCGCGCTCGCTTTGAAACAGTTGGTCGTCCGTTCTTGCTTTTCTTCGCTTGGTAATGCATCGTGGGTGAGTAAAGATGTAATATGCGTGAATGGAAACATTTTATGAAGATCTTACTTTGAGAACGCTTTATTTGCGTAGCCATATCCACGTTTTAGACGAAACCTCTTACAACACCAGCCAACACGAGCCTCGCAGACACAAATACCGTCATTCCCATGACGGCACGGTGCCCCCTTAAGGGGGGACACGGCTCTTTGCGGCGAAAAAATTGCGAAAAGATAGATTTTTTGAAAACGAAATTTTCGATATCTACAGCTAATATTCCTTTAATTCACCAAGTTTCGAATCTCAGGGAAGAGTATTTCGTCCGCAGTATCAATTTATAACATCACTGTGAGCTGAATTCCGCGCAAAAACAGCCCTTTTTATCGCGGCGCGTAGCTCTTTTTCTACGCGCGCGATCGCAGCCATCTTGGTCTCGTTGGGAAGAGGAGCCTTCCTTCTTTAATTTCCCGCCAAAAGTGACTCCGTCGGTACGCCAGTGACGTTGAAATCCGGGGAGAAAAAAAAAGCCCAAACGCGCGATCCGATTCGTTGACTAGCGCACGTGACCAAAAACGCGCGCTGTGGTTGGCTGCGCGAGGTTCCCATTGTCTGCTCCACTCCGCAGGCGACGCCACTGCGCGTCTCGTAGGTTTGTTGGCACCATGCCCAACGATGTCCGATCCACCGGGAAAGTTCGCCACGAGGCACAAGTTCGGCAAAAAGAAGAAGCGATCAGCTTATAACTTTCAAAAGCGCTCCATTCCTTCTGAAAGCATCGAGAGTAGCTCGCCGCCAACCGCAAATGATGCCGAAACCTAGGACGATGCCGAAGTAGGCCTAGCCAGCTCGCAAATGAGTGAAATCGTTACGGACAGCGGCCGCGTTCAGCGTGACACTGCAATGTTGCAGCGTGCGGATTTGTTGCAGAGGGAGATGAATGCTCAAAAAAAAACTTCCGAGTTCTTCCGTCAACGCCAGCAACAAAGCGGGTCTTGGATTTGCTCACTCGCGTCGACGGCGTTGCAGCCGCGCCAGTCGACGCCGAGGCAGGCTTCGCTTTCCTCAGTAGGACTCCGTGAGCGGACTGATGTCGTCAAGTGCAAGGTGTGCGGCGGCAGCGTCGCAGTAGGCAAAAGCGAACGGTAATCTGGCCTCGCCATAAAGATCGTTATCACGTGCGCGTGTTGCGGCGATATCGCGTCGGCATGGAGCTCGACCCTCGTGAACAACCTTGCCGCGCGCGCGATGCAAGTCACCGGGAATTGGCGAACGGCGCTAAACGATGTTTTTGCCGCATTTGGGTGGCCGTGGTCAGAGCAACTACATTCCTGGTGGCTTTTAGCCACTTTCACTGCAAAGTAATGCAAAATTATTTCTGCACTTTTGATTAAAAGTGAATGTATTCCTTTTTCTCGTTTTCTCAAAACACCGACTTTTCACTTGTACACAATGTAGGGTCAGATTTTGGAATTTATGCTTTAAAAATTTTCAATTCTGCTTTAGATCAGACAGTAGGGTAGCCACAATTCGAACAGTAAAGATTGAATTGCTATAAAATTACTATTATTTGATATATCAATATAGTATTCCTACCATTATGTTCCTTATGTTTTCTAGTACCCAGGCATGTGCCAATACGAATTTCGTAGCGCATTTTCCCCCCCTATTGTTTCTGCAAATTATGAACAATGAATTTCATTTGTCTTCAGAACTAAATGGCCTATTGGAAAAATAATTACATATTTGAAATCAGCACAAGAGTCTTAACAAGAATGGAAAGTTTCATGAATATTGATGGAAAACATCATGAACATTATTTGAATTAGTGTCCCCCTTAAAGAAGCGAAAGTTTCATTCTTGCCTGGTTGGACCCCTGTATCATCCTTGATCAATTTAGTATTCAAGCATTTGCCGTAATCACTATGAACATGTCCTGAAATGTTTTTCTCGTTTTCTCAAAACGACATTTTTGATGGTAGTGTAGTTTTGGAGTGACGATATCTCTCGTTCTACTCATCTTATTGCAATAATTCTTTTTTCATCAGAAAGGTGGACAAATTGGGAGTGCAGTAGGCCTAAAATGTGAACAAATATCATTACAGAAAATTTAAAAAAGTAATAATTTCTCCAGGGTTTCACTAATGCCTTCTGCTTACAAAAGTTTGACATGCTGTAACTTCGGCATAAATCAGTTTAGAACATTCATTCTTGTAGCACTGCAACCTCTGATCATTCAACATCATTTTGATGTGCAAGTCTCCTTCATTAACACCCAACATTGTAGAGAGAACTTGCCCCCAAATTAGTCCATACAATAAAACATGAATTCCTTATATTTTGAAAAGTACTTGTTGCATGGGAAAACCAATTGAATATTTGAAATCAGCATGTCAAAATACATAGGTGATGGAAGTTTTATCAAATTGTGGCCACAAATAAAAAATAAAAATTTAAGTGGGGTGTCTCCCCTTAAGAAATTCCCATAGGTGGTGGCGCCAGATTACCCTCTAGGTGTTATAGTGAGAAACTCTATGCGTCCAACAAACCATGCGGTGACCGTAATCGCAGTGATGATAATGAGAGCATTTTTCACGAATGGCCACCTAGTGGCGGCCTCTCGAACTGGCGTGCGGCTTTTTGCAGCCAGTTCCATAGCCAAGCCCGGCCAAGCCTGGTCAAAACTCGTCAAAAGCCAAAATGGCGGTTGGAGCACGTTGCCTACTTTAGCCCAGGCGGGTTCGGGTTGCGACGCATCATGCGGGAACGTTTTCACAGCTACTACGTGACAGCGGGGTTCCTTATACATTGGATCCTATGGAAGCTATGCCGGGACCGGATGAAAGCGACGTAGCAGCCGGGAAAACGCAGCAGTGAGGAACGTAACGGCGGGGTTCTACTGTAAACTGAAATGCAGTAGCCTCCCAATGAGACAAAGTCGACAGGGCAATGAGAATCCCTCTGTCTTATCAGAAGTTTGTCTTAAAAGAAGTGAGCCACAAAGCTCGAAATCTACTGTTCCTGGTGCACTCAAATATCCACGACAGAAAATAATAAACAGCAGTAAAAAGTAAAGGCACATGTAAAAATAGACTTATTGAATTTGCTGAATTTATTGAGTTGATAGAATTGTAATAAAGCAGACGCACCTCATCTTTTCGGTGGTAGCTTGAACACGGCGACCCATGTTGTTGTTGCGAGAGTGCTCGTGCTGTTTGCTCCTGCTAGGCTGCTGCTGGACTGATTACTCCTTTTGCAATTAAACCTCATTACATTTGGTGGAGGTTGCTGGAATCCCTCAAGTCACCCTGGAGCTCCGCACTTGTGCGTAGCCCACCTACACCATGATTGATGCGACCATTGTACTGACTTAACCTGTGGCCGCCCCTATCACTTGTGCTGGCGTTCTCCGTCAGCGTGACCTGGCCATCTTCAGCAGGTGCAGTGAACATGATGTTGAAGACAGGCTGTCCTCCTTCGAACATGTAAGCACTCAGGATAAGTGAGATGACCAGACAAAACTTAACATCATATTTTACCTTGCTGATGTTGCGAACCTGTGGTTCAAGAATCACGAACCTGACATCTCGAGTTCGTCTGCATTCAGGACACATTTCAAACAAGTGTTTGGCCACCCCACTGTCTGCAGGCTTCGTGCCGAATAGCGTCTATGTCAGCAAGCACAGCAGCCGGGCGAGACTTTTCCAAGCTATATTGAGGAGATCTTGGATCTCTGCAGCCATGTTAATGAAGGAGGATAAGAAGATCAAACCTATTCTGAAGGTACTGTATTTACTCGCATAATGTACAAACTTTTTTTTTTTTTTTCCGGAAAATGCATGCAAAGTTGGGGGGTGCGTTCATTATGCGGGGTAAAATTTTTAGCGATTTTTTGTTTCCATGGCCACCTCACGAAAAAGTCAATTTTGCCTGAAATGCGAACCATGGATTGCAATAGCAACTGTGTAGGCAGCTACGCGAAGCAAGGATAGTAGTTTTATCGGCCGTATGAACTTGCAAACATTTACTTCGACGCAACTGAGCAGCGAGAATGCAGCACGCACAAAGGTATGAGCCGCTATCGACTCAGCCCCGACGCATATCGCTTTAAAGATGGGGCGCGCTGCCGCCACGCAATGTTCAGTTGCTGCCGGAGTAAACCGCTGCCTCCCCCCTCCCTCCCCTCCCCCTGGTGCCATGTCTGCGACAGGAGACGGTGTGTTTCCTTCGCGCTTAACTCCCTTGGGTGCAGTTGTGCAATACGCAGTTGCCAGAGTACAACGCTGCTGCATTCCCTCCCTTCTCTCCCTCCCCTTCCCCCCAGGGCCTTTGCATGACGAAAGATGCCGCGCCAGATTGAGGTGCGAGCGTTCGCTTTCCTCGCACGCTTTCACTCACACCTACACGATGCGGTGCGTGGCGCCGCCGCTGCTGCCAGAAAATGTGCCTGGAGTGTCCATATAAAATAAAAGTAAGAGACACGATACGATTGGGCATGTCGCATGGCGTCGGACACAGTCGCACCCGCCGGACGCCATATCAGATGCCGAATCATACCGTGTATCTCCTACTTCACGGCAGCAAGTTCAGGGTGCGATCATTATGCGAGAAAAAGAAAAAAAAAAAAACACTCTTGATTGGAACAGTGGGAGCTGCGTTCATTACGAGAGTGCGTTCATTATGCGAGTAAATATGGTAATTGAGGACGACGCATTTCAAAATGCTGCTTGCCAAGAGTCTAACCAATGTGGCCGTTCGCTTCAACCTCTGTCAGCGTCTCGACAAATTGCGCCGCCAGTGTAAAATCACCCACCAAAATGTCCCGCAGGCTGACTTCGTCTCAGCCATTGCAGTCACCACTGACCGATAGAGTACTCGCGATAATGCCGATACTTCTGCTCTCATACTTCAGCTGAAAGATTTCATTCGAGAGGAAGTGCCTTACCAGCTTGGCAGTCAATGGTAGGGCAGGCTCCTGGCTATGAGGAAGCAGCTATCGCTGCTTCCTCATAGCCAGGAGCCTGCCCTACCATTGACTCCGGCTGTGCAACAAGCCATCCGTGCCCAGATATCTGAAGCACTTGCTCCCATTCGCCCTCTAGCTTCTGTGACAGCGCCGCTCTCCTATGCTAACTACCTGGCTTTATACACATCTCCGACGGCACTGGTCTCTTATGCGGACTACCCCGCCCGAATTACACCTGCACCGCTCAACTACACTGTCTCGATCGCAAGGCCACCCGACCGTCCTATTCCGTCTCTCCACCAACACGAGTTTCCCTTACTCCCGTTCCACGGTAGTCACCCCAGCTTCTTCTTCAAGTCGACACGTGGCGCACGCAGACAACAGGACTATTCGCTTCGCCTGTCGAATTGCTGGTCACGTTGTGCACTTCTGTCATCGTAACATGTCTGACGATGACAACAACCCATGCTGTGATTGCGAGTGAGCTCGCGCTGCTTGCTGCTGTGAGGCTGCTGCTGGACTGGTTATCCCATTTGCAATTAAACCTCATTTTATATGATACAAAGTATCATTTAGGTAAGAGTGCATGATGCACTCTTATCTAAAGCTATGGAGTAATTGTTGGTTGTCAGTGCATTGCAAATACGTGGCATGCCACAAAAACCAAGTTTTCAGCTAGCTGCTCAAATATTCTTCGGTGCACTTATGTTAAAAAAAAATGCACCAGGGCATTATCAGTTGCATCATGTATTAACAGCACCGGTTCTTGTGGCTCCTGGGCATTGTCCTGACCGTAATTATCAGCCTGCAAGAGCGCTTTAAGGACTTCAGTTACAGCTTCTATGGTGTCGGTCCTGCAGTTTTTCACCTCATCATTGATGCTAGCATAGCTATTTATTTTAACTCTTTCCTTGCCGCAGAAAACGGCCGTTTTTGCTGTGTCTACATATTATTTTTTTTCTTGGGAAAATTTTGTTGTACAATGGATTGTTATATATGAAAATGTAGCTGATTGTTTTGCCTTTCCAATGTAATAACAAAGTAATCACTGCGACATTTTTTTATATTTTATCTCTGAAAGCTGAAGAAAAGTAAGGAAAACATACATGCGAAGACACAAAATTGACACTACACTTCACCACACATAGAAGAAAAAAAAAACTGGGATATACAAATGATTGTCCGTGAACTCAGGTACACTTCCTGAAAATCTGAGCGCTCTAGGTAAAAAATTATATTTTCAAGCGACCTTTGAACTCGGCGCTCATGACGCATGTGCCAATCGGCAAAACAGTTACGCGTAGTCGTAAAACAAAGGTGCGCTTCACAGGTGCTGCAAAATACATTTGTCTTCACTTCTTTCTTGGTTTTCTCATAGCACTGCTTACAGTTCCTTCGGTTGTCAACCTTCTCAGGCTTGTGGCGAACCCAGTCGGATGGCAGATAAGAGATGCTGGCCGGTTGATCATCATCAAGATTCAAAATTTGCTTGATGAGCATCTCTCGGAAAGAAAGCTGGTCAAAGCGGGCACTCAAACGTAGCTCAGCAATATCGGGGTGCCCTTTTCGATGCTCTTGAAATAGAATAAAACTATTTACACTAGCAATATCTATGCAGTGGAAAAAGAGTGTTTTCCACCAGCGCACACATTTACGAAGCACGTTGTACGTTCCAATGATCTGGTCAGATTTGTCAACGCTCAGCATACCTGCATTGTACTGATGTACCAACAAGGGCTTTCTTATGGTCCTCTCGCTCCACTTGTTGCCCACTTTTGTACGTCTCTTTGCAGGCACATGTTCATTGGCTGTATGAATGGTGCTCATAAGACTTGCAGCCTTACGGTCCTTCCACTAAAGAAACAAGACGTTTCCTTCCCTGATCCAACGAATGTCTCCTCGTTCAGCTTTCTTTTCCCATTTTGAATCTTTCAGATCGCCAGGGAAGCCTCGACAATCTTTTCTCGTTGTTCCACATGCCAGCGTTTTGCACTGAAGGAGGTGTTCGAAAAGGTGCTTCCAAGTATAAAAATTGTCTATGTAAATTTTGTATCCCTGTCCTAAATATTTATCACAAAGTTTACCCACTACATCAAAAGCCAATCCATGCGGTCCCGGTGTCTCCCGCTTGCCCGTGTAAACGAAGAACTGTAAGGTGTATCCAGTTTCTGACTCAGCTAAAACCCACAATTTGTAGCCCCACTTCGTCACCTTGTCCCGAATATATTGCCTGATCCCCGAGCGTGCTTTAGATTTCACCATCCTTTCATCGACTGAAATGGCTTCCCGTGGCTGAAAAAATCGTGCCGACGCCTCGTTGATCTCTCGAAGTAGTGGGAGTACCTTCCGCAGTTTGTCAGCTAAAGCAGCACTGTCATCCTCAGGGTCCGAGACATGCAAAAAAGCAAGCAGGGAGAAGAAACGCTTCCTGCTCATGATCTTCCCTGGGAGTAGACCGCTGTAGATTGTTCCGGTGTTCCAATACAAGTGGAGTCTAGGAAGTTGCACGATGCCCATGTAACTCAACAGCGCAATGAAGCGCAACATCTCAGGGGGCGTGACCTCTAGCCAGGAGCCATCTGGCTGAGCATAGCTGGGTTTCTCAAAAATTTTCATCCATGCATACTTGTTCGTGTGAGCACAGAAAGTGGAAATCATGTCAGCGGTAAGAAACATCAGGAACATGTCCAGTGCACCGAGAAATCTCCGCTTCTCACTCCGGTGCGTCACGTCCAGGTGTACGCCAGGTGCACGATTCGGTGAAAACCTGACTCAGCACGGCGTGTTTGGCAAAATATCGCCTCGTATGTAGTTGACACCCTAAAAGAAAAACGTAAACAGGTGTGGTCATTTACAAAGCACGCGCATCGTATAACAACAACACTGACATCCGAAACTATGCTTACCTTGCCACGCTAGTTGAAGGTCCCGGCTGCGTAGACGAATCATCACTGTCGGAGTCGAAATCCGATGATCCAATGTCCTCTACGGACTCCTCACTACTGCTCATATTGATAGTATTAGTATCAGAAGCAGCGGAATCACTTTGAGAAGACTTCTTTTTCAGCGGCGCGCGACGCGTTTTCGGCGGCATGTTGCGAAAACTCCGCACTACCTTCTCCGCTGCTTTTTTTTTCTCGCAGGAGCCTTCGCGCTAAAACGCAAAAAAAAAAAAAAACATATAGAAAGTGCGCCTTAGTTCTTCTATTACTGGCCAGATGGCGCCACACGTCCGTAAGCGCGGAGTTTTATTTTGGCGGGGCATTCAGAACCATCGATCCATAGTGATCGATGCTCTATGGCGCGGTAAGAAAGAGTTAAGAGCGTTGATTTGGGCGAGTTGGAACAGTTCATTCATAATTGTGGTCAGCACACTCAAAAAAACAAGGGACAAGAAAACTTATAATGTAATGAGGACACAACGCTGTGACCTTGTTACCTCATTACATTCTTGTGCTTTTTATTTTGTTCCTTGTTTTGCGCAGTACACTCGATTGCCATTATGACTGAGAAATTTGTGTCCACGAAAGCACCCATTTGCTTGCCATATTTACTCTATTCTAATGCGCCATCGATTGTAACATGCACCCTGCACCTCATTTTTTCATACAGAAATACAACTTTTCTTCTCATTTGGAAGAACAAAGGTTTACTCTCAATGCACTAAAGTTGCGATGAATAAGAAGTTGCTGAGGCGAAGCACCAATTGTGATACAGTCGAACCCGGCTATATCGAACTCGCAGAAAAACGCCTATCAGTTCGATATAGAGCATAATTCGATATAAGCCTGCTAAATAACTGGATGTCGTAAAAGCACATACCATTTATAAAATCACTTTATTGATGGAATTAGCTTAATTTCGCATGAAATAGTCCTGCATTTTCTTCTGCTTGAGAGATTTTGCTGCCCTTGACGCACGCACTTCTCCACATTGTTTAAGGAGTCGGAGCAGCTGAGGCTGCCACCTTCTGCATTCGCGCAGAAGCACCGGACTAGTGCAAGCGCACCAATCACTATGGAGGATGTGGGCAAAGGACCGTCATTGCTTTCCTCATTGTGCCCAATTTCACTTGTGCTCGGTACAATGTCGGCAATGTAGTCTGTTTTCGGGCTCTGCCGTGGTCGCGACACCATCATTTGCACTCATGAACTCGTCCACCGCTGATTCTCCAACAGCTTCCGGAAATTCTGACAGCTCGCTCCAAATTTCGCCAACACCGGCAATGGCTTCGTTGCATTCATCAGAATTTACAGTCATCACTGAGCACGCGGAAGCTGGCACGGCTGAAGCAATTTCGGGTGAATCACTCGTACACGGCCATGGGTACGCGTCGGGCGCCACGGGCACCAGGTCGCGAGTTTGGCCGCTTTAGCCCTAATCTCCCCCTTATTCTTCAAGATCGTGCTGAGAGTGCTCCTTGGAATCTTGCACGCTGCAGGTACATTCGACTTAACACCGCATTCGACCCGATTTATGATTTCGAGCTTCACGATGAAAGGCGAATTCTGCCGCTTCATCACGGCAACAATGCGGAAGAAGGCCCACAAGACGCACGCACAATGAACCAGAAAAGCAGTGAGACAACTCGCACTTCCGCCATCTTGCACGACGAGGGCACAAGAGCCTCTGATTGGCTGTCTGAGCAAGCGCTGCGGGTGGGCCAGGATCATTTTTTGCAGGGAGGTGTCGACGGCTCGCTCAACGTAGTGCGGTCACGGTAGGGAGAGCGGTTGGACGGAGCCGCGCCGCCGGGTTTCCCCGCCACCGCGAAGGAAAGCCAACTTCTGGGGGCATTTTTCCGCCGCTTGACGTTCGATATATCGGGAGTCACTGGTATATTTGTTCGATGTAAGCGGAATTTTTGCTATATATACTCATTGTAACTATACCTTGTCCAGAAATTTTTCGATATATAGAATAATTCGATGTAAATGGGTTCGATATAGTCGGGTTCGACTGTAGCAAATTAGTAGACAGCTATCCGAAGTAAGGATAGTAGTTTTATCATCCATACAAACTTGTAAACATTCGCTTACTAACTAAATTAACAACCATGGTGTCACCCGCGCACAAGCAAGCATGAACATGTCTCACTCAACGACCGTGGAGACTCGCTATCAAAAGGGTGGAGTGAGGAAGTGCTCTAGCAGGAGTGAGTAAATTGAACTTCGTTCTGCCTCTCGCTTCAACGCGAACTAAGTGATGAGGACACACAGCCTAGACGCGTAGACTCTGTCCGCATTGCAGATTTATAGGGCCCAAGTGGCCGTGCCATACGCAGTAGCCATCGGAGTAGAACACCTCTCCTTCTGTTTGCACCAGTCCCGCATGCAAGTTTCAGGAACTTTGAACATCCATGATGCTGCCTGAATTTCGTCCCTCTCAGCACGTGTGATCACTTTCGTTTTAAATGTGGCATCATGATAAAGCTGGTGTCCTTGCAATCGGCACTTCCGTGCTGATAGAGCAGACACAGAAAATGGGGAAGACAGACGGTGGACTTGTAGAGTTCCTCACTCTATAGGGTGGACTAACCTAAGCACACCTACTACAGCACATGGAGGAAGCTACGGCAGCTAGGTTCAAAGCACGTACGAGGTGGCTGTCTTGAAATGCTGATGGCAATATGGTAACGCAGAATTAGGCTCGTACTTGATTCTAATGGGCACAAAATTTTCGCATTAGAGTAAATACTGTATGTGTCGTGGTCATGATGCCATTGTGGTGATTCCATCATTGTCACACCCTCTTACCTGACGCAATGGCCCAAATTGTACAATGGCTTGTGCCACTAGGTGTGTGCTTATGGTTGTGATGCCATCGTGGTTGTTGCATCGTTGTCACCCGACTCTCGTCATGCCATTGCTGACCTACAGTCATGCATTAATTGCCACACCACTGTTTTTGATGCCGTCGTGGTCGTTCAGCTGTGGTCATTCCAGCTTTGTGATCAAACTCTTGTCATGCTGTCATCCTCATGCCTTGTACTCCACTCTGGTGGCCCAAGTTATCTAATAGTTTGCCCATTAGTGGCTATGCTCGTGGTCTTGATGTCGTTGGGGTTGTTTCATCGTAATTTCAGTTAAGTGATCCGACTCTCGTTATGCTGTTATTGTCACGCCTTCTAACCTGAGCCAGTAGCCCAAGTTATACTATAATAGCTTGAGCCACTGGGTATGTACTCATTATTGTGATGCCATCGTTATTATTGCATCTTTGTCATCCGATTTGCGTCGTGCTTTCGCTGTCACGCATTCGTTGTCACACCACCGTCGTGACACCATCATGGTCATTCAGTCATTGTCATTCCAGCTTCGTGGTTTGACTCGTTATGTTGTCATCGTTACACATACTTCAACCCAATGGCTTAAGTTGTGTAATAGCTTGGGAGACTAGGTGTATGCGCAATCTCGTGATCTCATCATGCCGTCATTGTCATGTCACTGTCATCGTACAGTTGTGCATTCATTGCCACACTGCCATCGTGATGCCGTGATGGTCATTTCATTGTCATAATCCGAACTTCTTCATCCAACTTTTGTCATGCCGTCGTCGTCGCATCTTTGTCGTTAGTCTTCGGCATGACATCATTGTGACACTGTCGTTTGAACACCAGTAACATCATTTGATTGTTGTCATACTGCCTTTGCCGTTCCATTGACATCGATCTTTCATCGTCATTCTATTGTAATCATACTGTCATCATTAAATCTTGATTAGCCAACGTTCTCATGCCGTCATCATCATAGAGTCGCTATCATGCATCCATTGTCAGACCATTGTAGTCACACTTTCGTTGTCATGGCATCATCGTCACGCAGGCTTCGTGATACAGTCGTCATGCCATTGTCATCATACGCTCGCCTATATCCTATTGTCCTCATGCCATTGTCATGCCATCGTCATGCTACAGTCATACATTTATTGGGATACCATCGTCACCCTAACTTTGACATCCGACTCTCATCGTTGTAAGCCATTGCCATCAAACAGTCGTTATACCATTGTCGTCATGCTGTTCTTTTGCTATCGTGATCACTTCAGTAATGTCATACCATCTTCATCAATCCATCACCGTCATTCCTTGTTCATCATTCTATCGTAATCCTGCTCTCATGACTCAATTGTGCTTATGCTGCTGTTGCCATGCCGTCGTCATTACGTTCTCATCAGAGAGACGCTATCATGCATCCATTGTCATACCATTGTTGTCATGTTGTTGTGGTTCTGCCATCATCGTACTAGCTTCGTCATCCGGTTATTGTCATACCGTTATCGAACCATCGTTGTCATATACTCGTCATCACCTCACTGCCCTCATATCGTCGTCACGCTCTTGGCATTATACCATCGTTTTCATTTATAAATTGACATCTCAAAGTCCTCATGCCATCTTCGTCATGTCGCCTTTGTCGTTCTACAGTAAAACCTCGTTAAACTGTACCCGCTTAAACAGTAGTTTCGTTTTAAAAGTAGTAAAGTCAAATCCCCAACTCAGCGGCCATCGAACATAATGTGTTTCGTATCCACATAAACCATACCAGCTTATTGTATACGCATCGGCTAAAACGTAGCGTTTCCACTTTTCGTCGCGCAAACACGGTGGTGCGTCGTCTCCATCGGGCGGCAGAACAAGCCTCAGAGATCAGAACAACGGCCTCCAAGCACCCTGTGCATTTGCGCGTGAAGCCACATCATCATTTCGGCGCCGTGCCAGAGAGCGTTCTTCTATGAAAGAGCGTTGTGGCATCGTGCAAGCGAGGACTCGTGTCATGCCGAAGCTCAGATAAAAAAGATGCCGGGTGCTCAGCATAGAAGAAAAATTGGACATCGTCCGTGCTATAGAACGCCACACGAAGAAGTCGGTGCTGACACGTGACAGGGATCTGCTGTTGACTACGTTGTGTGGCATTTAGAATGCGAAGAACTTGCTCGGCGGTGCTGCTGCGACCGCGAAGAGATGTCGGCTACGAACTTCGACATTTCGCCATCGTTGCCTCTGCTGTTGCTGGAGTGTCGACTAGAGACTGTGATGAGGACCACACGGAAGGCGTGAGCACGGGAAATTCAGGCCCGACAGTGGCAGAAGCTGCACGTTACGTCAGCCTCATGAATGCCATCGTTGCTATGAGAACAGCACTCGGCAATGAAAAAGGCGCCCTGGGACTTCTTCAGCAATACCGCGCGCATGCACGGAGAATACATAATGCCAACGAGGAATCTGCCATGCGAGTGTTTGCTGAGAAAAGAGGGCTGGCTGAAAAGCTGGCACGCAGCTTCAGTAAGTTTGAGGCCGCTGTCATAGTGCTAGGCCGCCGCGGCATCAAATGAAAATAACACTTTTGTCGCGTGTTTAATACTGCATGTTTTTTTCCTCTTTTATCGTGCTCTCTCTGAGTTCCGTGTTCCGTTTTCGACAGGTAAGTGGGTGATCTGATGCTATTTTGGTTAAACAGTACTACCGTTTAGTACATACTTTTTCCGAGCTCCGGCCAACTACGGTTTAACGAGATTTCACTGTATTGATGTAATTCCACTGTCGTCATTGCATTGGCGTCATACAGTCGTCGTAATTCTGCCATACTCATAGGCAACCTTGGCAAGCGAGAGCCACAGCAAAGTGGGAAGCTATCGGTGTATGTCGCATATAGCCAAACAAACGAAAGTCTCAGAACAACCACTACACATGTTTAATAAACATGACTTCAGAAGATGGTGTATCACACTGCTCGAATGCTAATCACATTACCATCGACAGTCATCATGAGTTCTGTAAATTTTTTTCTTCTCTTTCCTCCTTTCCAACAGTTATACATGCTGGAGGAGCCATTTCTAAATGTAAACTGTCAGCATGTGGCCAACTTCGATGCTGATTTGTACAGACAGCTCAAGTGCTATCCCCAGGAAGTGATTCCTACGTTTGATATGGCTGCCAATGAAGTGTTTTTTGAAAAGTACCCTGATGCCCAATTGCCACATCAGATTCAAGTTCGGCCATTCAACTCTGAGAAGACTCAGAGCATGAGAGCACTCAACCCAGAAGGTCAGTTTGCCATTCGTATGTGGAGTTTGCTTCTTCAGATTCAAGTAAGCATGTGTGCCTTGCATGTGACACTTGACAGTTGTAGGTTTCATGTGACACAAGTAGCTTTTATGCTAATTTTTTTACTGAATTTTAGTGAACCTTTGTAATTGCTGTAGAGGATAAGTGGGGATGCCAACAGCACTACGCCTTGGCACACCGTGTACCACGCTTAGGACATGCCTCTCCATCAACTGTGATTCCACACAAGCTGAAGGAAACATTGGACGACAACCATGCATTAACTTGGAAAACGTTTATTACGATTGCAACTAACATTTCAAGCAGGCCAGCTAGCTATAGTTTACATCACTGAGAGTCCCAATGAAGGTACGCTGGGTAAAGAGGGGGCTTCAGACTTGCCAGCTGTAGTACGGATGTCCGTGGCAACTGCCGCAGGAAAAGTGTGGTTGACTAACCATGTGCAGAAAAACAAGTAGCGGCGAAGCCTTCTGCACTCGCCGCTTGCTGATGACCAAAGAGGCGTGGGCATAGGGATGTCATGTGACACGATCGGTGGCGCTGATAGCCCTTATGATTCCCGTGCACTGCCCAAGAAAAGGATTCCTCCCTCTATCCAAACCTGCTGGCGGTTTGATGAGACATGAGGACTCCAACAGTGCTATGTCCTTGCCACACTTCTAACAGAACCACAAGGTGCAAAATAATCAGCTCAAGGCACAAGCAGTGTAATGGGGCATCTCCCCCTCTCTAATTATCGTATATTCTCATGCAAGGGCGACTTATCTTTTTTCATAAAAATTGTAAAATCATAAATCATAAAATCATAAAAATAGAATTTCTTAGGTGCGGCCCATGCACTGAGTAAAGGTAAATAAATTTTAACTGCTTTAATCAACTGACATGCCTGCTTTCGTGTGCGACAGCTTTGGGAAGGTTTTATTTTTCCTCTTTTTTGCGACGTCATTCATCGTCGCTGACGTGTGGCCATGGAGCTAGGATGTGGTTCACCGCAAGTGAGCTGGTAACATGAAGGTAACCTTGGACTCAGACTATAATACTTTAATGCGCGACATGTAAGGTTGCCTTATGAGTAAACTGCAAGAGCTTTCACGCAAAATATGAACGGAGCATTGCAGTCAGTAGCGCCCACATGTTTCAGCTGGCGCAAGATTACCGAAAGGTAGCTGCGCAAACAATGCGCACATACTGTGTGCAATGCACACAAACTGCAAAGCCTGTGGACTACATCCTATGCAGCATGCATACGTTGCCCAAATGCAGACACACAGCGCTACACGACATGCTGCGGTTTGCTCGGATAGGAATTTTACCAGTGCTTAGTTAATGACTGCAGAAGCAACTGAGGAGGAGACTGATACACTGTGCAGTAGGTCTCCATGTTCCAAGCGGACATAGTGCTGTTAAAAGGTGAAGTCTTCCTCATATGCAGGCTCAATGGTGACACTGCCATGAGGTTGTGCGGTAAGTCTTTATGTGAAATGTGAATGGAATGTTGCAGCCAAACACCCACATACAATGTATGCGCTAAACACTGAAAGTTTCATGTGCACTATGTGTGCACACAGCAGTTTACAGCTATCTATTAAAGACATTGTGGTCGGAAAATGCGATGGGGTGCCGGTGAACCAATTTTATGACGCCACTGGTGAAGTCAACAAGCTTCCTGAGATAATCAACTATGTTTAGAACCAAAGAGTAAACCAATATGTATCCGAGTACTGCATAGGTACTGCATACCTGTTGAGTTGTGCGCATGAGTGAAAGGAGGTATGGCCTATGCACATATTTTTTTCTGCAATATTTAGGCTCTAACTCAGGACTGCTGCCTCTACATCAGTTAGGCCCTTAAGAATATACAGTAGTACTGAATAATCTAAGGCCACGACGGCTGCATTTCAATGGGGGTGAAATGTATAAATGCATGTCCAGTGCATTGGGGGCACGTTAAAGATCCCCTGGTGGTCAAAATTAATCCGGAGTCCACCACTACGGCGTGCCTCATAATCAAATCATGGTTTTGGGACTTTAAACCCCAGAATTCAATTCAATAATCTGAAAGTTTTAACCAGTTTTGTAAGCAGACACAAACCTATAAAAAGGGAAGATAGTCGAACCTTAGTATAACAAACACAAATATAACAAATTATTAGAAGTAACAAAGCAAATAAAAAATTATCTTGCAAATTAGCATGTAATGAATATATACTTATAAAGAATGTTGGTTTTAACAAAGGTATATTTATGTCGGATGCGACTTCGTTATAACGAAGTTCATCTGTACTTCTTAAGCTCTTACCTTTTTAAGTATTATAGCAGAAACCGCTGTGGCATTAGATAACTTCTGATAAGTACGCTTTTCATTAATCTTCAAAATTTGTCTGTTGAATTATTCTGCTTGTTATGTGCTGTGCATCATTACCATTGTAATTTTGTGAGATACATATTACAACTCTATTGTCATTCAGTGCAACTATGTGTTTGATGAGTTCACTTTATTATTGGTATTATTATTACAGTCGATTTCCGTTAATTCGACGTTCATGAGACTCAAGGAATTATCCAGAAGGTTGAATTAATCAACATGCAGAAAAAAAACTCCAAAACTTGCCACTGATTCATTTGGCAGTCTTTTCCCTTGAATCAAATGCGCTCCCACTTTCTTTGTGCCCAAAGTGGAAAATGCAGAAATCACATTAAGGCTCCTAAAGAAAGTACTGATTGAATGCACACCCAATCGTTTAGCAAGAATGATGGGCAATATGTGTTGCATAATAATAGCTGGTTTCCTAAAGTCAGCTTTGCTCCACAGCTATTTTTTTGTAATCAACTTCGCCGCAATGCATTTGGGTTATATGGTAAAGCATGTGAAGGCAGTTTTGTTTTCTTGTGTGGTTGCTCTGCGCAGGCAATTTCCGGCCTAGTTTTCCTGAAAAAAAAAGAGGCACGCATTATTATTGGTTAAATACCATAATCAGACATTGTGAGCTATGGTTATTGTTGGAAAATCCTAGGGCAGGCCGAAAATAGGCGTTTTTGATGGGAGATTTCTTTTTACATAAGGTCACTGCGTTCACTGTCCCCTAAACTCCACTGAGGCAGCCGCTGGCACTAAAGTAGGTCGATATCGAGGTCACAATAGGTGTCAGGCACATGTGTGCTGACTGTTCAAGTTCAAATTATCTGGCAAAGGCCAATTTCACTGTCGAAATAATGGAAGTTTGGGCTCATAGAAATGCATGGGTGTTGGCGGAGCCCTCGTTCTGGATTGAATTTACCGAAATATCGAATTAATTGGAGTCAAATTAGTGGATGTCGGCTGTATTCTTCTTTTTATTACAGTTATTGTTATTATTAGTTTCAGATCATTAGATTTGACCTTGTCTTTCAGATATTGACCAACTGGTTACTATCAGTGGCATGATCATCCGCACTTCCAATCTAATCCCTGAAATGCGTGAAGCTTTTTTTCGTTGCACGGCTTGTGCATTTGTTGAGGCTGTGGAAATCGACCGAGGCCGCATTGCCGAGCCTGTGACCTGTCGCCATTGCTCAGCCAAGTACAGCTGCACTCTGATTCATAACCGTTCTCAGTTCTCCGACAAGCAGATGGTTAAACTACAGGAAGCACCAGGTTAGTGCTGTATTTCTCAGGTTTATTGTTGTCCCAACTGTTAAAGCATGAAAATCACTTAATAATTATTATAAGTCCCCTCTGTAACATTACGTAGGTAATTTTCTTGCACAAACTTCCAAAAGAAGGCATTTATTTTAACTTAGCTTTCTGTTACTAATCTTCATGCATACTGTACAAGAAAATGGTAAGTGCCAATTTTTATAGCTTTCCTTTCTATAATTGCATTTTTGTTGATGTGACATGTTTTGAAGGCAAGCAGTATGTTGTGCATAGAGCCCTTATTCATTATTCTCATCTGTGTTGCAATGTGAAATATTGCTTGCCAACTTGTATAATATTTTAGTACAGAATGCAAATAAATTTAGATTTCAGTATCATCCTGTAATAAGTTGAACCTTGCAATAATCAAATTGGTGGGCAATGCAAAAAAATTCACTTTTGCGAGAATTTAGTTGTGAAATGAGACAGCGCAGATGGGTAATGCATTGTAGAAAGAAACTTTACTGTCAACATTCCGTTAACCGACTTTGGCAAGCTTGCTCGAGGATATGGAGCCGCATTGCTGACAGTACAAAGTGTACCGCATGCGTCGATCAGCAGTGGCAGCACTGCCATAGAGCAATATTCTCGGTCAATTGCTCTCTGAGATACGATCACTTTTGCTAAATTTTGGGCAACTCTGCATCGGACCCCGAGCAACAGTGCTCCACGCATGCAGCAGCATTTCTCCAGCGCACACTGTCGCCCGTAAGCACCAACACATCCGGTGCCGAGCACAAAAGTGATCGTATCTCGTATACCCAAAGGCTGTTGATTGAGATTACGGCCCCTTTGTGCAAATCTATGTCCAGCTTTGAATCTGCACGCTATGCCTGTTGGGTGCCGCCATAACCAGCGTTCTTGAAGCAAGGAATGCATATTCCTGGACGATTGCGCAGTCATGGCCCGATGCGTGGCACTACATGCTGTGACCTCCATATAAAGCGCCATAAACAATTCCACGTTGGTGGGATGTGGATTTCGGTATCTTTGCTGCATTTTTCTCAGTGAAGTGCGCATTATGCACTGCACTAGGTGTGCAAAAACCGTCATCACATGTCGGTAGCAACATGTTGCCGCTTCAATGGGTGATAAACAAACAAGATGATGGCCATAACGTGTTTCCGGCACAATCACTTCCGGTGCTTGGTTGCTTTTGTAAATAAAAATGCCGGCGCCCATGCAAGTGTAATGTGGTGGTATTTTACGCACTTTCAGTGCAAAGCAATCACATTTCAGCACATTTAGAGGCCTGCTAGCCTTGCGCGAGTTGGTAATATGCGGGGTTACGTTCCGACAAATTTCGTTGATGCGGGATTGTAGTACAGCGACCTTTCATTGTCGAGAATTCCAGCCCATTTCAGCACACATATGGGGCATAAACGTCTTAAAGGCATTGCTAGTTTCAAATTTACTAGTTAATAAATACACATGCCTGAATAATAACTGCTTTTTGTATTTAGTGAACGCGTAGCTTAAATCAAAAAGAAATTCAGATTTTATTAATTATCTAATTGCTCATTGTGATGAAGAGGCACAATTGTACATATCTGCTGCGGGTATTTAAAAGAAAAAGTCAGTTTTTATTGTATAGAGAAGGTGATGTTAAAGGGTGAGTATGCATAAAAATTAGTTCAGTGCCCCCAGAGATAACAGGTGAGCCCATCGTGTTTCATCTTGAAGCAAACTGCAAACACAACGGCAAAGAAAAAAAGGCTACTAAACTTAACTGCTGTTTCATAGGAAACTGCATAGATAGACATATTTAATAGGAATAGTAAAAGAGAGACATGGTGTTTATTTGGAGTGTATGTCCTGATGGTAACCTGCTGCAGTCGTCATATGTCATTGAAAACATACGTGGTCGCACAATCTTTAAGTGTAATTCTCCCCAGGCAAGCTGTTTGATGTGTGCTTCGCAAGTGCCTAGCTGTGGCCGTAAAAAAAAGTGCCTGCTAGCCTTTGCAATTTGCCGGGGAGGCTCGCGAATTCTGACTAGTGCTCCCAATTGTACGGGCACAGCCATAAATCTCCTGGAGACTTACCCAGGCCCACCGCAAAAAAAAAAAGAGAGAGAGAGAGAGAGGGAGAAACTCCCGCGTCATACAGCATAACCACCATTATGTGCTAGGTAGTTAGCCAAAGTCAGAGAAATCCAAGCTATTTGTGTGGAGACAGTGTAGGCTTAACTCAATCTGCGTCAGACTGAGACATGTGTTGT
Organism: Dermacentor andersoni; assembly: GCF_023375885.2. Lineage (NCBI taxonomy): Eukaryota > Metazoa > Arthropoda > Arachnida > Ixodida > Ixodidae > Dermacentor > Dermacentor andersoni. Next base: position 112,282,834 of record NC_092814.1, on the reverse strand, counting down.
GGAGTGCGCATGAGGCAAAGGTCTAATGTGTATTGCATAATGACCGGTTCTCATAAATCAGCTTCGTCATTTTACACCTGTGTCATTTGGGGAAGCATTTTATGAGTACAGGACATTCTATCTATGTTATCTATGTTACATTCTATGTTACAGGACATTCTATCTCTTCCTTAACTATACACGTGCTGTCTCCGGCCACAGTTTGCGCATGTAGATTTCTAATAACTGTACTAGCAGCCATTAAGAGCTGTTTCTGACGTTGTGATGATTTGAGCACTTCTTTCGGCCACCTTGTGCACCCCTCACATAAGACCGTAACAGGGCCTAGTATGCGTTCCTAAATTTTACATTTGCATGTGTGTCGTTTCCAGTCACACTATAAGCACCGAGATGTCTAATAACTGTACTGGCAGCTATTCAGGGCTATTTCTGATGTTCTTGTGTCCCAGAAAAAAAATATATATTTTTTTTTCGTAGTCTCCCCTCCTCGGTGAATCTCCCGAAATTCAAGGTCCCCAGGTTGGCAGGTATATTACTTGCACATAAGCATAATGTTTAGCACATAAGCATAACTTCTATTTGGTGCCTTCTAGGAACCTGCCATATTTTGCTACTGCAGGCGATAGGATCTTGGTACCAGTTTTTTTTTTCTTTTTGTCCTGAATGCATACCTGTTTTCGTAAACTTCTCGTATGATTTTACTGATTTAGCATGAAGTTTAAAAAAAAAAAATTCTGCTTGTGAAAAAGTTTTCAAGGTGTTGAAAGATGGGGCGACACAAGATTGCAAAATGTCTGCACAAAAAAGAAGTGATGCTATCAGTACCGCCCTCTTGTGGCAGCCACAAATTCCATGTGCCAAAGCAGTACTTGCTTCAAACAATTTATTAAGACAAGTTCCTGAAGCAAGACATATCGGCAAGCAATGTCACTGAAAAAGTCGCTCGATCTAAAATACTATCCTGTCAATATCTGCTGTTCAAAGCTTGCGGCTGCTTGTGTACGCATCTGAACATGAATTATCGATAATAGAGTGCATATGTATACAACACGAAAATATGTATCTGCTTAGGGCAAATGTTTCGTTAAAAAGCATTCTGCTGTCCCTGCAGATATGACTGGGTGGAGGGTCTGTCTTCTCCCCCCTGTTGTATCTGGAGGATTTCCATGAATTTGAATGTTCACAGGTTAGCAGGTATGTGAATGTATTAAAGCTTTTGTATAACAAGAGAACACATAAAAATATCTACTCTAGGGGAACAACAAAATAATGTGTATTTATTTATTTATTGTTGACACAGTTCTGGACCGAGTAATGTTTAGCACAATTCGGAGATATTACTGTTGTTTTAAAATGTTCAGTGGTGTTTTGCCTATTACTTACATTTTGCTTTATTTTACAGAGGATATGCCTGCCGGACAGACACCACACACAGCACTCATTTATGCTCACAATGATCTTGTTGATGCTGTGCAGCCCGGTGACAGGTTTGTGCTTAAATATTTTGTCTTGCGCATTACATAATTGAAATGCAGTTTTTGTTTACACGCTCCATCAGTATCTGAACAGGGTTCATGCGGGTCCTTGACACCCTTGAAAACCCTTGAATTTGAAAAGATCGTTTTCAAGGCCTTGAAAGTCCTGGAATTCTCGCAGATCCTTGAAAATTCTTGAATTTCCTAAATTTTTATTTTTAATAAACTTCCAGTGATTGTATTCGAGAAAATTTCAACCCTCCTGAATTCCCGCTGTGATCTTGTTAAAAATATATGGGAATTCTCAGGGATTTTGAATTGTCTGGGAAAACTGTGGGAATTTGTGCTTCAATCAGGAAAAACTGGCTGTTAATTTATTGAAAGGGAAAGAAAGTCACCCTACTGCTGGCTCTAGTTAAAGAGAGGACTCGTAACGAATTGTCTTTGACGCCATGTCATTGGCTGGAGGAGTTGCCTGTGTACAGTGAACAACCGATTTTCTGGACGGCCAATTTTTGTGGAATGCCTGATAGCGCGGACGGCTTTGCGGCTCCACCACGCGCCCCATAGAGTCAATGTATAAGAATGTCTAATTTCAGACGCAAGAACCCTTCACTGTCCGATTTTCCTGACTTTTTGCCACTGCCGCAGTCCCGAATTCCATTAATCAAAGCCAACACCGCTGTTTTGATTATCTCTCCGCCTCGAACCAGCGCTCTCGCACCGCGATCCGCTGGCAGCCGTAGCTACCACCGCAGCAACACTAGGCTTCGCTACTTCGACGTTCGCTATTAAGGTTCTTGCCGTTCGGTGCCGTGTTTTTCATTGAAAGAATTCACCGCTGTCAGTAATTGCACCAACTCCGCCTCTGTAATCTTCGCGTATGGCTTCGAAGCTTAGAAAGCATGGCGCGTTGCATAATGCTGGTTTCCGAAAGGCAGCTGCGCCTCAGCACAGCGATGTTATGCGGTGAAGCGTACGTGAAGTATTGCGGTGAACATTAACAAGCGTGGGAAGGGGCAATTGTTACGGGACACAGTACGTATTCCATAATTATACATGCGTGCAGCCTCCTTTAAAAGAAGGGTGCACACATGTATAATTATGGCCCTGTGTGTGGTCCTTGAAAATTCACACACAGGACCTTGAAAGTCCTTAAAAACCCTTTAATTTTTGTCATATACACTAACATGAACCCTGCTGAAATATGAGGCCTCGACCACTTGCTGTTCTTGCTATTTTTGAAGTGGAAGAACAAACCTCTCCTCCTTTTTCCTAGTGGTTCAACAGTGTAGGTCCTTCTTTCTGTGACTATGTGAAGTAAGGTCCCTGTACTCTGAGCTGTGTAAGGGGGTAAAATGCTGCCTAGCATCAATTATGGCCAGAAATTTTTCAAGAAGTTCTTCTGTATGAATCTTTGCATGCCTAGAAAAATCTGAACACTCTTATAGATAGTGCAGAAGGTACCTGCAGTGCAGTTGACAATGCTGGCGGCATTTTCTTTATCTCTCTAGCAAAGGACCTCATGACTTGCCACATCTGCAAGGCTTGAGTTCTGTGCATACATAGAAAGCCAGGAAAACCAGAAGCACGGAGACTTCAGTACAGCCCAAATGCTGCATTGGGGACATTATAAGAAAGAAAAAACAATGAATTATGAATTTTTGATTTGACTGTTTCAGATGATGCCTATACAGTAAAAGCTCGTTAATTTGAATCCCACGAGAATTGCTACGAGAATTCGAATTATAGAAAATTCGAACTAATGAAAGTCTGAGAAAAAATTGCTCCGTTAAGGCTTGTATATAGTCCAACATAGCGTGAGCGTGCGTGTGTAGACTCTATGTCACGTTGGCGAGAATGTCTATAGTTCGAAGCACTGGCCAACGCGGCCAGCCCAACATGCCCGACGTCGAGATGGCTCTTGCTCCATCTGCGCGTTTGTCACGTTGACTGCGCCGACCCACAATGCATGGTGCAAAAAATAAAATAAAAAGGTTCCCACATCGCTTCGCCGACGGTCGTAGGCAGCCGTTCAAAGCGGTGTACGGTTTGGGGATAGTTCTGCGCATTCTCCGACGAGAGCAGTCGACGGCGTGCGCGTTGCACTCTAGAGGGGACGGCATTTTGGCTGGCACAGTACAAATGCCGTAGCATGACTGACCGCACACGCCGCGCGCCGACGCGCGCTGCAGGAACAAGAGCTCCGTTCTAAAATGCACTCTCGAAACGAATCACAACATGCTGCGATGTTGGTCTTCATTGTACTTTCGCAGATGTACCGGCTACATCCTGCTGAATTTCACTATATGCATATAGGTCGCATCCAAACACGCATCCCAGTGATGCTTTGCTTTAAGTAATAGCCAGAAATCTCAAAGGTTGTGTGTTTCGGTACTGCAAGTGCCGATAAACGTCATGGCCACCGGGTTATTGACATTACCTGGTGCTGCTTCTTGGCAGAACACCTCGTAGATAAAGAGCATAGCCTCCAAGATGTAACACGAAAAAAGTAAAGAAAAAAACAACGCAGTTTCGCCTGAAAGGCGAAGCATCGATTGCGATAGCAAATTAGCAGACAGCCGTGTGAAGTAAGGATAGTACTTTTATCAGCCGCATCACCTTGTAAACATTCGCTTGATAAATGAAATACTAAGCATGGTGCCAGCGTGCACAGCAAACATGAACACGTCACACCCAATTACTACGGACACTCGCTGTCAAAACGCTGGAATGAGCAAATGTGGCAACAGCAGCGAGCGAAGTGACATTCGTGCTGTCTGTCGCTTTAACGCAAAGTGAGCGCACAGCATGCACAAAGCTACGAGCCGCCGATGCAACTATAGTCGGAGTGAAGCGTCGCCCACGCCCTCATAACTGCCCGCCACTGTTCCTCTGCGAGGCTGCAAATAGTTCTTACTTCAAACTTTTCCTGTTGCCTAAATAGGGTGGTAACTACAAAAATAAAATGATAAGCTTGCAATTTCATACGTTTTTGCTCGTCTGTTATAGTGGAACGGTGAAAGCCCAATTGTTTATTCAAGTGAAATAAAATGCTTGCTTTCCTGCATCTATCTATTGCCAAGTATCACTTCAGTTGCCAGTGAAGTTTCATGAGTAGAATGGGGTCAGAAGTGAAATGAAGTGTACCGCAGACTTTTGAAGAGTGAAATGCTCAGACTCCATACACTTCGTCCATGTCTATTGCACACCTCATCGCTTCCGCTAATGAAAAGACTTCAAGAACAGCAAACGTTCCGGAGGTATCAAGTACGACGCCATTTTGAAATGGTTGCATGATGACGATTTTGTCTGCTTCTGTTAGTGGCTGGTGAAGTAAGAACCTCGCGCGGTATGTGTGCCTTGGTTGCCAGCTGCTGTTTTTTTTTAAGTTGTATCCTACCATAGACTCTGTCCCCGGCGAAGATCGCTCTCAAGATACGCTCACGCGCAGCCGCCACATGTGCAGTTGCAGCCAGAGAGACCACCGCAGCACCTCGCAATGTTAGGAGCTTCACGTGCGAGTGAAGACGGCGCGCTTCCTCTTCGCATTCATCCCTTTCACGGGGGCGAGATAAAGCTGCGATCGTCGGCTACTTTCGCACATTCAGTGTAGGGCATACGGCGACGGTGTTATCGCCCTTGGACTTTTTACGGAACCTTACGGTGACGTCGACGGCAGAAATGCGCTTGAAGTGTCCGTATAATTGCTATCACAATAAATAAATTTAAAAAAAACTCCACGTCACCGCAGCCCCACGTCCCCGTTTTTATCTTGAAGGTCTTGAAAGAGGGAGTAAACTGACCTGCTGCAGACGGTCGCAGATGGAAAGAGTAAAGCTCTGTGGCGACGATCATCGTCAACATGCTCCTGCGCACTAGCACTCTCCCCATCCACGAATGGCGCAGAGTTTGAATAATTGGTGTTGGTGCGGATTTCAGTGTGAATTAGCAGGATGCATTACATATTGCTCTTAATACATTGTTGGACGGACCGTGGCGGCTACTTCGAATTATCCGAAAGTTTGAATTGACGAGTTGTGAATTAACAAGCTCTTACTATGCCGAAACAGGATAGGTAACACAATGCCATCACATAATTCTTTGCATCCAAAATACAGAGAAAAACTGAAATGCAAAACTGGGGACTCTAGTCTTCTTGGCATCAACTAGGAAGAAAAGATTACTCAACTTATTGGGGGCCTGTTTGTAAGATAACTTTGCACACATGCATTAAACGTACTACCTAAGCAGGTCTTAGAAGTTTCAACTATAAAATTGGTTTGTGTATGATATTCTTGCAGAAACCTTGAAAAGGTCTTGAATTTCCTTCAGTAGTAATTTTTTGATAATTAGAGACCTGTATGCAGGGTGTCTACCAACTGTGAAAACCGGGAATTCTGAGATTTTGAATAGTCTGGAAATACTCAGGGAATTCGTGCCTCTATCAGGGAAAATTAGCTGTCATTTAATTGAAAGAGAACAAAATTTACTCGCCCTAATGCTGGCTCAAGTCAAAGAGAGGAATCGTAACGGAATGTCTTTGACGTCCTGTCAACGGCTGGAAGTCAACGATCGATTTTCCGGAGGTCCAATTTTTGTGACATGCCTGACAATATGGATGGCCTTGCAGCACCACCACATACCCCATAGAGTCAATGTACAAGAACATCCTAAATTTTGGACACATGAACTCTTCACTGTCCGACTTTCTGAACTCTTTGCCGCGAACGCAGGTCTGAAACGGCATTAAAGCAAACACCGCCGTTTTGATTATCTCGCCACCTCGAAGCTGTGCTCTCGCACGCAGATCCGATGGCAGCCGTAGCCACCACCTTGGCAACGCGAGGTCTAGCTGCTTCGACGTTCGCTATTAAGGTTCTTCCCTTTCGGTGCTGTGTTTTTCATTCAAAGAATTCACCGCTATCAGCAATAGCATCGACTCCACCTCTGCAATCCTCGCGAGTGGCTTCGAAGCTTAGAAAACATGGTGCATTGCATAATGCCTGTTCCCGAAAGGCAGCTTCGCCTCATCACAGCTGTGTTTCGCAGTGAAATATACATAAAGTAGTGCGTTGAAGCTTAATAAGCGTGGGATTGTCAGGGGACAGTCATCATTATCATCATCAGCCTATTTTATGACCACTGCGGGACGAATGCCTCTCCATGCGATCTCCAACTACGCCTGTCCTGTGCCTACCGATTCCAACTAGCACCTGCAAATTTCTTAGTTTCATCACCCCACCGAGTCTTCTGTCGTCCTCGACTGCGCTTCCCTTCTCTTGGCACCCATTATATAACCCTAATGGTCCATCGGTTATCTAACCTACCCATTACATGACCTGACCTTCCCAGCTCCATTTCTTTCTCTTGATGTCAATTAGAATATTGGCTATCCCCGTTTGCTCTTTGATTCACGCTGCTCTCTTCCCATCTCTTTAAGTTACCCCTAACATTCTTCGTTCCATCGCTCTTTCCACGGTCCTTAACTTGTCCTCAAGCTTCTTTGTCAGTCTCCAAGTTTCTGCCCCATATGTTAGCACCGGTAGGATGCACTAATTGTACGCCTTTAGTTTCAGTGATAGTGGTAAGCTTCCAGTCAGGATCTGACAATGTCTCCCGTATGCACTCTAACCCATTTTTATTCTCCTCTAAATTTCTTTCTCATGATCAGGGTCCCTTGTGAGTAATTGACCTACATAAACTTATTCCTTCACAGACTCTAGAGGCTGACTGGTGATCCTGAATTCTTGTTCCCTTGTGAGGCTGTTGATCGTTATCTTTGTTTTCTGCATTTTAATCTTCAATCTTTGGCAGATCGCAACATTGTCGTCGGCCTCCACGTACTCGGCGAAAGTTGTGGTGAGGTTTAAACCCTCGAAATCGTCGTTGGCGAAGCCTGCATCAGCCTCGAGCGGCATCGAGGTTGTTGCGTCCCCAGCAGATGAGGCAGTCTCTCGCTTAAAGCCACAGTGCTTGAATTAGTTAGCGATTGTGCTTTGTGACACTGCGTTCCACGAACTGGCAATAAAATGCATGGCGTCGAGCACAGTGATCTTTTGTTTTCTGACTCGCTGCGCTCCATAGTTGCCAGCCGATTCTGCACTACCCACTTCTGGCACCCTTGCTTGACGCACTTAATGATGCCGGCATCCAGCGGCTGCAGCCAGCTTGTGCAGTTGGGCAGAAAAAAAACAACAACCTTTATGTTCCTCAGGCTGGCCGTATCGGGTGGGTGGCATGTTGCGTTGTCCATGAAAAGCAATATTTTCCTCGTCTTAGCACCCACTTTGTTATCCAGCTGCTGCAAAAAATTGCTGAAGAGCGAAGACGCCATCCACGCCTTTTTGTTGAAGTTGTAGCTGCACGGCAGCGTCTTCAAGTTCTTAAAGCGCCGTGGCTTTGTAAACTTTCCAACGAGCACAGGCAGCCTCTCAGAACCGTCCTCGTTAGCACAGAATAGTGCCGTCACACGCTCTTTACTACGCTTGCCACTATGACAGCTGTCACCCTTAAACGCAAGTGTTTGCTCGGGCTGCATGTGGTAAAAAATACCGCTCTCATCAGTGTTGAAAACGTCGCAGGGCTTGTATGCAGCAATCATCTCTGGCAGCGACTCCATCCACTCGTTCATTGTCGAAACGTCCACGGAAGTACTTTCTCCGCAGGATTGGCTGTACACAATCCTGTTTCGTTTTTAAAGCGATCCAGCCACCCGTTCGATGCCTGAAAGTTGTCGATGCCCAGATGCAATGCCACAAGGTCCGCCTTTTCTTTTAGAATGGCGCCATCAACGTTGATCGCAGAGCTCCGTGCTTGATGCAGCCACTTGACGATAATTTTTTCTAACTTCTCATGCTGTCCTTTTTTTGCCGCTTTCTGCTTAAGCCTGAACTTGTTGGCATTCTGAAATATCGCCGCTTTGTTTGCCAGGAGATTTGGGTATCTTAAGGTCCCGGGTGATGCTGGCTTTCGTGGCTCCATGCTACTTTTCTGCTTCCTCGATAATACTCAGCTTATCGCTGAGCGACAGAACTGTCCGCTTTCGGGACATTGTGCGTCGTGTTGCTCCACACAACTCAAAACCTCTGCTGAACACTGGTCTCTGGGATTACGACAAGGAACACGTGTGATAATGCTAGGCCTCTCCACGCTACTTTGTCGGCGATCTGCTGCTGGGAAACTGGAAGGAGAGAAATGCGAGGCAGAGTGAGAAGAGAGACCCGCGGCATTTTTTCTTCGTCTGCCATTCCGTTCCGCGCTTCGCTTTGCGAGGGTTGTCGTATAATGCGGGTCAGGCGTAAAATTGCGTCGGATAACTGGCATTTTTAATGCATTGCTTCTATGGGGACTTCGCCGGGACTCCGCTTATCCGTTGTAAAACCCGGGTCGTTGCAAAACCGGGGTATGTATAACTGGGGTTCCACTGTATTCCCTATCTATACACGCATGCACCCGCCATCGCCTGTTCCAGTATGAGTACCATGTGCCTAATAAGTGTATTGGCAGGCCTTCAGTGCTTTTTTCGACGTGCCTTTGGCGATTTGAGTGCTTAAGGGCAGTAAAAGACGTGCGTTCATTTTTTTTGGACGTTTTCGCGGCCCCTAGGCAGTCTGAAAAGTTGGAGGTTGACTGTACACCTGACCAGGAGGATGCTTCAATTGGTCCGTGGTTCAAATGCGTGGCAGAACGAGGACGAGAACAGAAAGGACTGCTGCATTGAGGAATGATCGGGAATGAAACTGTGCTGCCTCTTTGAAGGAGCTTGAGCTCAAAAAGTGTAGCTGATGCCAAGATGCAGGTGACCCGCATCCAAACCAAAGTAAACTTTTTAAAGTAGTGAAACGCGACACTGAGGCATTGCGTGCAGGCTGAGGGTATGTCAGGACACTTGAGGTTCACTTTCTGGCTGCTGAAAGAATCTCACTTGTGACACATTTCAGACCTAACACCAAATAGCTTTTGCTATCACTTGATAGAAATAGCTCATTTTCGGAAATATTTGCTGCCGTGTGCATTTCTTTTTATTTGTATTTGAAAATGTTCGACTCGATTTGCAATGGACTTTACCATTTTTTATTTCGGAGCTATTTTATTTGCTGTACATTTTAGTAACCCCTCCCTTCAGTTTTTCATTTTGAATAAAATAAACACTGCTCCTCACTATTCAAACTAGATTAGTAATTAATTTTTATTTTTTAACGTGCTTACTAGAGAGTGACAGCTTCGGGCGACGTGGTGTCAGCCCGTCTTGACACAAAACAAACTTCTGTATCACTCAGGAAATTTTGCAAAGACACAGGGAAAACCTGGCAATTTTGGGGAATTTGAAAATGTCAACTTCGTAGAGACGTTGTGTATGAACTCTGTCATTGTTTGGGAAACCTTGTGTTCTTTCAGCTCAAAGAAATTCGCGGCTGTATGTTGTAGAGGTGTGCATTGATAATAAATGCAGGCATTTCTGACATACTTTATACAGTAAAACCTTGTTAATATGTAACCGCCTAATAACTAATTCCAGTTTAAATATAGTCGCCATGAATCCCCCACTCTATCACCATTGAAACTGTTTTGGCTGACTGCTTATGCATGTACAAGCATGGAATCGGCTAAATTGCAGAGCATGGACCTTTCCCGGACTGCAGGCACAGTGACATCAAAACGTGGTAGCCATGACGTGTTTCCTGCTCCTATAGCTTATGGCCCTTCTGTATCCGATAGAGCTAGTTTATTGACCACCATGAGGGCGTTTACAGAGATGTGGGGCTTGATGCATAAACTGGCTCGCGGCTTTGATGAGTTTGAGGATGCCGTCATTGCTGCAAGGCTGCCACGGTGGCAAGTGAAAATCTGATTTTTTGTTGCCTGCTTGCAAATAAAACTTTTCTGCATGTGTGTGTTGGAGCCAAAGTTGGCCTGTATTTTTCACTGGTAAGTCTATAGCCACTCATCTGCCATTGTCGGTTAATTAGTACATCGCTTAGTGCATACAGTAAAACCTCGTTAATTCAGATTTCGCGGGACCGAGAAAAATGGCCAAATGTTGCATTATCGAGGGTATCAAGAAAAGAAACAATGCTTACTACGTCAATATGGTTTCATTTACTGAATGAATCGGCAAGTCCTGTTTCTATTTTGCACAAAAGCAGTGTGGAAGCTGCAATTGTCGTCATCTTGCGACTGATTAGCACTCGCAGCAGTGAAGGTGTCGCGACTTCCTTCGTTCTGTGCTTCTTCATCTGAGACATGCCCTTCACTACTGCGCGCACATCCCGGTTATTTTTGCCAATGTCGATGGGTCACCGCCCATCGTTATGTAGATGGTGCTCTTCATCCTTGATATTTTTTCACTGAGTAAAACAAACAAAACTATCATTTGCTGTAACTGCGGATGAAGCCGTGGTCGTTATCGACGCGATCATGGATGACAACTACATAGTTATGAAGGCATTAGGCCGATGCACGTAACGAGTCAAAACGAAACTGTTTGCCACAACCACTGCGGACGAAACTGCGGCCGCTATTGACGCAATCGTGGATGGCAACTGCACAGTCATGAAAGTAGCACGGTGGTAAACGCAAGATTAAAGGCTTTAAAGGCACAAATAGCCATGACGCATTCTGTCGTTGCTCTCTTTCATGTACGATCAGTACGATTTTCACTGATGACTATGGTGATGCAAACTCCGCCACTTCATTTCGGTGGACGCTGACGCCGTTTTTGCTCATTTGTGTCGCACATTTGCAGCGCTCTGTCCTCGCCAATCTGTGGCGGTTATCGGAATTAGCCGAAGTGCGGCTAAATATGTCCGAATTAACGAGAGTTATATTGCACTAAATAATGCATACGCCTGTCGGGTCTCAAGGACGAGTCCGAATCATCCCATTTTTCGAATTAACTATGGTCGCGTTCACGAAGTTTAACTGTACCCAATTCACCCCATATTAACGAGGTTTTACTGTATTTAGTTAAACTCGCTATGACAATCCAAGATATAATGATCTATCTGTTATGATTACCATATTTCATGGCATTTATGAGTTTCCGACCCTTCCCATTGAAGCTGCATCCAGATATAATGAACATTTTCAAAAGTGCCGTCCTGTTAAACGAACACGTCAAATTCGGTCGGTTTAAAAGGAGGGCACAAGCAAAGTTTCAAAGCACGGAAGCTCGACCGAACTCATTCCTCCGCCCGTTCGACCGCCAAGATGAGCGAGCGCCATGTGCAAGTTTTAGAAGCTGCAAGGAAAGTTCCTCACTTTTAACCACGCTAGGGTGCCATGCTCTCAAGGTATGTTTCCAGCTTGCGTCCAAGTGAAGTATTGTGAAGCGACAGTGGCCTCCTGTTTTGGAGGCCACGATGGCGGCACCTTAGTGCGGAGTTCTCTGTGTGGCAGGTTTGTGACGCCACGTGCGATCTCGAAAGTTACAGCAGCGGCACTATGATTAGTGTGGAGTTCTCCTACACTTTGTAAATTGCAATGGTATGTGCCGTGAAGTGATTAAGAAATTTTAAGTGTTTTTTGTTATTGAATATGTGTTTCAATTTCTCATGTAAGTAATGTCCGCCTACCTGAATAATTGAGCTCAAGGACTAGAATTATTTTGGCTGAAACAGGGGATTTATAAGAATTCTGAAAAACTTTAATATGATCACCTTGTATATCACAAGCTCTCTAAGAAAGAATGGTGGCATATGCACTTTACTTTCGAAATGGCAGGTGATTGAAACTGGCCTGGCATTCTTTGAAGGAGCTAAGGCGTTGCATTTCATTCTTTATATGACGTTTATGACGGAAACTTGCAGTTGGATGCGGAAAAGTGCTGGGAACAAAAAATTAAGGGACTGAAAATCCTGGCTAAAGTGATGTTGAATTGCATCTGCCGACGCCAGCTACAGTGTAGTTAATTTTAACGCGTAAGCCTTTAGTCGCTCATGAGTGTCCGGGTGCAGTCCGTGGTGTACGCAGGAAAGTGGTGATCACCGGCGACTGGGGCAAGGAGAGTAGGCGCCATGCCAGTAGCGCTGTGCGAGTGGGCGTGTGGGAGAGCGCAGACATGCGCGTGGGGGTGCGCGCACATCGGCGACAAACCTTGCAGCCATATGGCTGTGATTGCATCCCATGCTCGCCGCCATGGTGGCGTCCGTTTGCAGAACAGTTCAGACAACAGCAACAGAGGCAGTCATAGATAGGCTGTCGCTTATCGCAGTTTATCTCGGCTAAACCCATAGTGCCCATAGATATTTTGTGCATTTTGAAGGTCGAGTCCACATAGATGTAACAAACTACTGATACAACGCCCACTTTTCATGGAAGTATTGCATTTGTTATAAACGGGTTCGACTGTACAGGGCCCTGAATATTTCACTGCGCATGCTTGAAAAAAAAAAAGGATTTTGCACTCATTGCTGCACTGTTCGTGCTCAAATTTTGCAGAACGATCACATTTTGGCATCGACTTCGTTTAGTTTAATACTTGACACAGTTAATTCCCTGATTTTTAAGAAAAACATGCAAATTTGCCTGTGCTTATGGGGATGCGAGCTGATGCTGCGACGGTGCAAGCATAAACTTGTGTCGCTACCTGCAGTCATCTGTAAAAAGCAGCGTTTCAGGGATGGCTGCCACGTGTTGCTCACTGCTGGAGCAGGTGACTTCTCTCCCTGAAACGCTTCTTTCTGCAGACGACGGCAGGTGGCGACACAAGTTATGCTTGCGCCGTTGCAGCAGCAGCTCGCATCCGCATAAGCGCAGGCAAATTTGTGGTTTTTTCTTCAAAACAGGGCAATTATAACTGTGCCAAGTGTTATACTAAACGAAGTCGATGCCAAAATGCGATCGTTCTGCAAACTTTGAGCAAGAACAGTGCAGTGGTGAGTGCAAAGCCTTTTTTCAAACACGCGCAGCGATATATTCAGAACCCTGTATATGTACTGCTCATTTTAACTTATTTCATCAGTGTAAACGTTTATATACAAAGCTCACATTGCTAGGTTTACTGAAGCTTATCTTTCTCCCTTGACTTTTTAGGATTACTGTGACGGGCATTTATAGAGCATCTGCAGTCAGAGTAAATCCTCGACAGCGGAGTGTGAAGGCTGTGTACAAGACCCACATTGATGCTGTGCACTTCCGCAAACTTGACAACAAACGTCTTTATGAAGACTCTGAAGATGCGTAAGTATTCCTAAGTGGTACTTTTGTCATTCTCCGCTATCCCGATTGCCTAACGCAGTGGCTGTGATGTCCTGGAGCTGATCACAGTTTGGGGTGCACAAGCTGCATTCCTTTAGGGACAGTGTGCAAAACCTTGTTACTGGCATCTTGGTGCGTATTAAAAAAACCCTAAGTGACGCAGTGTACATTTTCACTGTATCTCATTGATCCAAATGACTGTAAATTTTTCTTTACTCTTTGGCAGCCAAGACAAGTGGCATTGCAGGTTTCATAGCGTATTTACTTGTGTAGGACCCACACTTTATTATTTTTATTTTATTATTATTTTTTTTTTTTTTTTTTGAAGTCTTGGCAAGGCCCGTCTCTTTGGCCGCTAATATCGCAACGAGGTCACATGTATAGAGTAATGTAAACATTGGCTACACACATTTATTCAAGGCTCAGCACTACTGATCAAGTTCCTCTTCATTCGTTGCTCTTGATGGTGCGCCCATTCTCAGCACAGCTTATTACCTCAACTTCACACTCATACTTCGAAAGGTGGTTGTCATCGGTGCTGTCCATGCTGTTAGATATTCCAGCAGGATTGAAACATTTAGAGACTGTGTAGAGGTTGCTACCAGTATGCCTTGTAGCAAGTGGCCATAAGGTGGTGCTGCAATCTATGGAAAGGGCCACATATACAGTCAAACCCGGCTATATCGAACTCGCAAAAAGACGCCTATCAGTTCGATATAGAGCATAATTCGATATAAGCCTGCTAAATAATTGGATGTCATAAAAGCACATACCATTTATAAAATCACTTTATTGAAGAAACTAGCTTAGTTTGGCATAAATTAGTCCTGCATTTTCTTCTGCTTGGGCAATTTCGTTGCCTGCGACGCAAGCACTTCCCCACGTTGTCTAAGGAGTCGGAGCAGCTGAGGCCGCAACCTTCCGCATTCGCGCAGAAGCACCGGACTAATGCGAGTGCACCAATCACTTCGGAGGATGTGGGCAAAGGACCGTCGTTGCTTTCCTCAATGTGCCTACTTTCATTTGTGCTCGGTACGATGTCGGCGATGTAGTTTTCGTTTCCGGGCTCTCCCGTGGTCGCGACACCATCATCTGCACTCACAAACTCGTCCGCCGTTGATTCGAATGTCCCGGAAATTTTGACAGCTCGCTCCAAACTTCGGCAACACCGCCAACGGCTTCGTCGCATTCATTAAAATTTACAGTCATCACTGAGCACGCGGAAACCGGAACGTATGAAGAACCCCTCGTACGCGTCGGGCGCCATGGGCACCGGGTTGCGAGTCTGGCCTCTTTAGCCCTAATCGAGCCGAGAGTGCTCCGCGGAATCTTGCACGCTGCGGGAACATCCAACTTCTCATCGCGTTCGACGCAATTTATGATTTCGAGCTTCACGACGAAAGCCGAATTCTGCCGCTTCATCACGGCAACACTGCGGGAGACGGCCCGCAAGGCGCAAACACGATAAACCAGAAAAGCAGCCAGACAACTCGCACTTTCGCCATCTTGCACGAAGACAGCACAAGAGCCTCTGATTGGCTGTCTGAGCGAGCGCTGAGGCGGGCCAGGACCATTTTTTGCTGGGGAGTCTCGATAGATAGTGATCTAAAGAAAGGAAGGACGCTTGATTCTGCAACCCGTGATGGAGCACGGCGAAGCGTCGTCGGGGGAGAGAGAATGGGAAGTGAAAGATGATAGAGAAAGAGGGAGGATGTGGCCTCCACTATGCGCGACAGGGGGAGTGTCGACGGCTCGCCCGAACAGCCTGAGGCAGCGCGGTCACGGTAGGGAGAGCGGTTGGATGGAGCCGCGCCGCCGGGTTTCCCCGCTACCGCGTGGGAAAGCCAACTTCTGGGGGCACTTTTCCGCCGCTTGACGTTCGATATATCGGGAGTCACTGCAATATTTGTTCGATGTAAGCGTAATTTTTGCTATATATACTCATTGTAACTATACCGTGACCAGAAATTGTTCGATATATAGAATAATTCGATGTAAACGGGTTCGATATAGTCGGGTTCGACTGTATAAGGGGCTTTGGGTAGAGGGAATAAAGATTTTGTTTTTTGGTTTCCGCTTGCCAGTAGTCCGCCTTGTCCATCTGCTCCTGTGCTGAACGTGTTGTCAGAAGTGGGATCCCACCGTTAACGCTGACATGACCACCCCCGCTGAGACCACCGAACCAAAAGTGCACATTCACGCTGTCGCATCTGGTCTGTGCCCAGCGGAGAACTTCATGTTTTTAAACCCGGGAGAATTGCCAACATGGATTTCAACGTTTGAGGATTACGCTTTCATGGCTGGCCTCCGCAGTGCCAGCGACGAGGCCTAGGTATGGACACTTCTTTACTGTTTGGGACCGCAAGCCAGGACCATTCTTTCATCCTTGGGTGTGTGAGCACCGTCGGCGCTTTCTTTCACTGCTATCAGAGAGAAGTTGGGTTTGCACTTAGTGCATTCAGTAGATGAGATATATGAAAGTCGTCGTTTCTATCGCCGCACTCAGCAGCCAGGCGAATCTGTGGATGACTTTTTTACAGCATCACGCAACTTGGTAAAGCACTGTAGCTATAACAGCCTGCTTGTCAAGGTCCGCCCTGTTCGCGACAGATTCGTCGTAGGCATATGTGATAAGAAACTGTCTGATGAATTGTGCCGTTGCACAAAGCTTATCGCTGCGGATGTGCTGTGACAAGCCCACATACACAAAGACGCAGAAAAAGAGCAGTTATCATGCACTAGATTGACTATGGATAATGCTCTTGCCGAAATGCTGAACATTGACTCGGCTCGACAAAAAGATACGCCCACCCCTTCGCCACGCTTTCGCTACCAGTTTGAGCCCCTGGCTCGTTTAGTGTGTGGCTTTTGTCGATGCCAGCATCACTCGGAAAGACTGCCAAGCCAGAAAATCAGTTTGCCATTACTGTAGAAAGCTAGGACATTTTTCCAAAGTGTGCATGAAGAACAGAAATGAGGTACTGGGTTCCATCGAACTTCACAACATGAATTCTCGACGAGCAAGGTACGTAGACACACTCGTGAATGGGCACCTGGCTGAGTTGAAGATATGCTCTGGTGTGGAAGTCACTGTTGTCTCGTAGTCTTTTTCAGGCCGACCGCGGGTGTTGGATGAAATTGAAGGGGAAGCCTTGGGCCCTGGCAAACAGAGTCTACGCGTTGTTGGTACCTTTAAAGCAGCCTTACAGTGGGGTGACAAGTCCACAGTCCAGACCTTGTACGTGGTTGAACGTCAGTACACTCGCTTGGGCTTCCTGCAATTGAAGCTCTTGATGTCGTTCAATTCTTGGATTCTGCCAAGTGCATGCATTCCCCCAAAGCTAAGATTTTCCAAGGGTTGGGAAAATTTCAGTAAGCCGAATATAGCATTCGCATTAAACTCGGTGCTCATCCATCACATTCCTTGAGCACGCCAAGGCAGATTCCAATTCCTTTAAATGACATTATCAAGAAAGAGCTGGATGACTTGGAGTCGCAGGATGTCATAAGGAAGGTAGATACGCCAACCGAGTGATGCTGTGGACTTGTAATCGTGCCCAAATCATCAGGCAGCTACAGAATCTGCGTCGATCTGATGAAGCTGAGTGAAGTCATCGAAAGGGAGTGCTTCATCTTGCCGACAGTGGAGCAGATTCTCAGCCAGCTGGGTGGAGCACGGATATTCTCCAAGTTGGATGCGCAGTCTAGTTTCCATCGGGTGAAGCTGAGTGTCGACAGCCAGGAACTCACAACTTTTATAACACCGTTAGGTTGGTACTGTTACAAGAGACTCCCTTTTGGTATTGCTACAGCACCAGAGTATTTCCAGCAGTTAATGTTGAGGATTCTTGAGCGCTTGCCTGTGGTTGTGGACATTGTCGATGACACTCTAATCTTTGGAAAAGATCAAGAGCATGATGAGTATCTGGCTGCAGTTCTAGCCCGCCTTGAAAAGGCGGACGTCACCCTCAACGAAAAGAAGTGTGTGTTTCGGGTCTGCTCAGTCAAGTTCCTTGGAGTAGTGATTGGGGCGGACGGTATCTCGCCAGACCCGGACAAGGTGAATGCTGTTGGGGATCTGCCGCCGCGGACCGACGTCAGCGAAGTGCAACAATTGCTGGGAATGACTAATCACATCACGCAGTTTATATCTCACTTATCCAATGTTACGGAGCCCATTCGGTCTGTTCTAAACAAGAACAGCACCTGGACTTTGGGTCCCAGTTGAGAAAAGGCCTTCTCACGCCGCAAGTTGCTGTTGAGCTCTGACACGTGCATGGCAAAATACGATTCTTGCTACCACACTGTAGTATCCGTGGATGCCAGCTCCTGCAGTCTGGGAGCTGTACCGCTACAGGACCAGCCTGAGGGTACTCGACAGGCTGTAGCATATACTTCAAGGGTGCTCACTCCGACGGAAGCACATTATAGCCAAACAGAGAAGGAATGTCTCACAGTGACAAGCAATTTTATGGTACGACGAGTTCCTTTGTGGGCTAAGCTTCGAGGTAGAGACAGATCACCTTCCGCAGGGGCCGAATATTATAACAGTTCGGAATACGAACCACTCACTTCGCCGCTTTCGTCACTGGATGTGCCACTCCCAAGCCGGTGGTAGAAGGGGAGGGCGCGACCAATAGATGAGAGGGTGCCACCTCTGAAGGGTATGTCATTATATGACGGGCTAATCGAGGAATTGCAGAATGTTTCTGCTTACTAAATAAATGTAAAATATAAATTAAATATACGCGAAGTTCTGAAGTATAAACGTGTGGTGCCGGGTTTACGCAATGCAGAAGTAATTTATTAATGTCATTCTTTTTCATTTTCAGCAGACAGGCGGTATCGCAAGGGTAAATGAGTCGGCAGAGCGCAGCGCTATGTCGTCTGCTACCAGGAGCTTGCACGATGCACGCAACAGGAACGCACTGCCAGCACTTTTTAAGTGGAGAGCGCGACAAAACCATGAACTGGTTCTTAGGAACACCTTTACTAGCCGACTATATCAATTTTCCTTCTTTTTTCGCCCTTTGTCATCGTCTCGGACATGACTTGCTCGCCGCCGCGCTGTCGCTATCCCTGCAATCTGCACAACGGTGCGTCATGTGATAGAAGCAATGGAACTTGAAATCGAACATCACGATATACGGGCCCTGCATTGCCTGCGCGAAGTAAAATCGAAGAGCGTGGTGCTGACGGCACTCCCGAACTAGAGAAAAGAGGGCAGCCAAATAAGAAATCTCCAGAATATCTTCCCATCCTGACTGTATAGTTTTATCAGCCGAATGAAGGAAGTGCTGAACCAGCCTAGGTTGAACCCTTCCGATTGCTGAACGGCGATCTGCGAGCTATTCACGCTGGCGATAGCACTGGGAATTTGATCTCACCATGCAAATACCTCCATGACATTGGCTTTGAAGCGGAGGTCACGGGAAAGTTGACCCAGCCCTTCTACCGGCCAACACAGTAATTGCGAGAGCAACTTTGTGGACAGTGTCGGCAGCAGAGATCTAGGCCACTCCGATGAATTCTTGCATTCCGATGACTGCAGGTCGGTGGCGATGAGCCGCAGCACGCAATATTACTTCCTCTACGTGGAATGAGCACTGGTACGCTTGCACCCAAGTCTCTATTTGATAGCGTAGCCCGGAAAAGGTCTACTTTGAAAGCCGGCAAGGGCGCTGCAACTCATTATCCGTCACTTCTTCGAAAGCGTATCACATTTCCAGCCGTGGTCGACACCGCAAGAACAACGCCAAGCAGACGACAAAGGCAAGCAATAGCCTCCGAAGCAATCAACGCATGCGCGCGCGATGCCCGCGTGTCTCCGGGGACGCGCGACCGGCGCGCGCGGCCAGGGTCGCAAGCCAACAGCCAAGCCACAGCAATGGAACCCAAAGTGGACTACCCCTTCGCCGGTTCCTACGACCGGTTCGCTTTAAGCATGATTGATAGATGCGGGACGTATTCATAGATTCCGATACCGCCCCGTTGCCTCTGACGACCTGTGACGTAACCAAAATTTTGGCCAATCAGGTGAGGCCGAACGAACGGTTCCCCAACTGAACCGTTATAAGATTCGGCCCCTGGTCACCGTTTTGGGTAACAAGGCCCTACAACTCGTGCCGCCTTGCATACAATGAATGCAGATAAAACTGATTCATTATCAGTATGTGGTGAAATATGTGCTTGGAAAGCACATTGCTACAGCGGGCACTTTGTCACGAGTGCCCTCTGATTTGCCACCTACTCGCAGGATAGACACTGTGGAGTTGTTTGTCGATGAAGTGTTCAAGGAATTACCGCTTCTTGTAGCGAGACAACTAGATGTCCACATACACCATGCCCAAGATGGAGTCTGCTCTGCGGTCATGACGTACTGCATGAAAGGATGGTCAGACAAAAGCAAGGTGCCTCTGCAAATCACTCCATTTTGGAAGGAGTTGGACAGATTTAGCATATACGACGGCATCCTCCTGCTGGACCACCGACTTGTCATTCGTTCAGCCTTGTGCCAGGAGATTTTTGCTCTCTTACATGAAGGGCATCAGGGAGTGCACCGCTGCCAAGCACGGGTCAGGGAGTCTGTTTGGTGGCCTAACTGTAACATGCATGTTGAGCATATGGTGACCCAATCTGCTATATGCGCCGAGACTCGAGTTCAGCATTCTGAGCGTATGTTGCCAACAATTACACCCAACAGGCCATGGCAGCACCTTGGCTTTGATCTGTTTCAACTTAGAGGGCGTGATTAGGTCCTGATGGTTGATTATTATTCTAGGCTTCCCGAAGTAGTCTCTGTGGGTCCACCACGGCACCAGCAGTCATCTCGGCAATCAAGAGCTGCATTGCTTGTTTTGCCATACTAGACATTGTCCGGACCAGCAACAGACCGCAGTTTGTGTTCGAGTTCGCAGAGTTTGCATGGTCATACGGCTTCCGTCGCGAAACCAGCAGTCCGAGATACCTACAGAGCAATGGAGAGGCAGAGCGCATGGTGCGCACGTGAAGGACTTGCTTTTCAAAGGCCGTGATCCCTACCTCGCATTGCTGTCATACCGTGACACGCCCGGTCCCAACGGCATTTCTCTGGCTAAACCTTGGTGGGAAGGAAATTGCAAACCCATCTCCTGAGACTACTGGAACAACTGGTTCCTTCGTTGCCACGCCACATGAGTTTCAGGGAAAAGGACTCATGGGACAAAGCATGGCAAGCAATGAACTACAAGCGCCGTCATGCTTCAAGCCAGTTGGCCCCTTCGAGTCCTGGAGACTATGTATGGGTCACCGACACATACTACAGTGGTGAAGTACTCTCACAGGCTCAATGTCCATGGTCCTACCTTGGTCAAACCCCCAAAGGCGTCCTTCAACGTAATCGTCTACTCCTGGTGCTTCATTTATTGGAAGCAACTCTAGCTCAACTGGCAGCTTCTCTGCCTGTCCCTCCCGAGATCATGTGGCCTGCACCTCGAGAAGATCCAACACAGCCCGCAGGAATGCTGCAGGAAACGGTGACACAGACTCGCGGCGGTCGTGTAGTAAGACCACCGTGACGGTTGGACTTGTAGGGACCTGCCCCATAATATGCGAAAAGCAGCTATGTAGAGGTTGCCGCCGGTGAGCCTTGTAGCAAGTGGCCATAAGGTGGCACTACAATCCACGGAAAGTGCCATGTATATAAGGGGCTTTGGGGACAGAGAATAAAGATTTTGTTTTTTGGTTTCCGCTTGCAAGTAGTCTGCCTCATCCCTCGGCTCCTGTGCTGAACAGACTGCATCAACAGATACCAAGCACCATGCATTCAAGATACAATTTCTGCTAAACTTTTTCATATGTTTGACCTCAAAAGTAGGGAGTGTGGGTTTTACATGAATAAATACAGCATATCTGCTGGTTTGTGTGAGTGTAGCTAGTTGCTTTGCCTGGAAGTATTCACATTTACTTCTGCCTGTTAAATAACCAGTTTTGAACGTACACACCACATAAGAAATGGAAATATGGCTGCACACTTTGGCCGCTGTATTTCTTAGGTGTAACTTTGGTGTGTACAGTTGTACATGTGGCACAAGGAAATAATGTTGTGTACAGGGCACACTAAGCACAAACCTTGCAGATGCTGATATGAAGGCCTGTAACTTAATTTAAAGAAAAAACTAATTTAATTCGCATGATAGTGTGTGTTGAAACTTTGTGTCATAAATGTTACTTACATGCAAAGGCCTTTAGCATACCGAAGACAAAATGTGGGGAGACTGGATTTTATACATAGGGTGTGAATCAAATGCATACTGAACCTTGTACTTGTGTTTATGGTCTGCCCACCAGTGCACACGAGTTGCACTTTAAAGGACTGCATCATGTCTTGTGCTGAATGTTGTGAATAAAGATTGTTGTTATTGTTGTATGCTAACATTCATACAATAAATATAGTGGCAAGTGCCCAAAAGGTATAAAATGCATGAGCTAATAAAGACAACTTTACATAAAACATTGGTTCCAATAAATGCCTGCTGAAATGTTGCCAATTTGAAGAAATTTGAAGAAATTCAATCCATAGTTATCGTACACTTATACATTCTCCTGTCTGTGTTATAAGCCACATTGTTTTATGTTTAGTAAGCAGTCGTAGTTGTGCTATTTATTTATTCTTTATTTCTTGCTGCCTTTTGTCAGTGTTCTAGTAAATTTTCTTGTAATCTGTTCCATCTTGATTAGGTATTCATTCTGCATATGCTCAGCTCCAAAGAAAAATAAGTTAGCTTTCCAAGTACCACTGTCTTCTCTACTATAGGAAAATTTTCTCTGGTTTTATCGGCATTACACATAACCTCATCAGAAGTAGCGGTTGTTGAATGTAGTGCTGTGGGATATCAGTATTCATGCACAACATAGAAATTAGGTGGTGTGATGCCCTTCAAAGGGATGTAGTACTGCTGTGTAATGGTACTTGTGAATAGCCAAGTGGAATGTGTGGAGTGTTTTGGGACCGTAATACTTGAATGCTAGCAGAAAAGTACAGCAGCCATAATAGTATTTAAGTCTCCATACCATGTTCCTATCACATTTTCATACGTAAATGTAAACATTTTTGATGTATATTTTTACAGCAAGGACTGCCACTTTACTCCTGAAAGAATTGAGCAGCTGAAGCGTTTGTCCCAACTTCCTGATATTTATGAGCGCCTCGCAAGAGCATTAGGTAAGAGCATTTTTATGTACTTCCTTTGATGCATTTAACACAGATCATCATATGTCTGTCTGATGCAGCACCAAGCATATATGAGAATGAAGACATTAAGAAAGGAATCCTGCTACAGCTGTTTGGTGGAACTCGGAAGGACTTTGCTGATACTGGACGAGGAAAGTTTAGGTATGCTTTACTTGCATATATGCACTGACTTTGGGACTACTGAAAGGGAAGTAGGTGGAGACATTACCTGCAGACAAGCTTATGCTTAAGATTTTCCGGACGCCTGAATTTTGGGGCATGCCTAATAATTCTTACAGCTTCGCGGCACCACTACTTACCCTATAAAGTCAATGTATAAAGATGTATGAAATTTTGGACGCAAGAACCCTTCGCCGTCCGATTTTCTGGACCCTTTGCTGTGACCGCAGGTCTGACACGGCATTGATCAAAGCCACCACTGCCGCCATTTTGATTGTCTCACCGCCTTGAACCGGCGATCTCGCATGCAGATCCACTGGCAACCGTAGCCACCACCATGGCAACGCTAGGCTAGCTACTTCGATGTTCTCTACTGTTAGCAATGGTGCCGACTCAGCCTTTATAGTCCTCGCCAACGGCTTCGAAGCTCGAAAAGTATGATGCGTTGCACAATGCCGGTTTCCGAAAGTAAGCTTCGCCTCAGTACAGCACTGTTACGGGGTGAAGCATATGCGAAGTATTAGAGTGCTTTAGTTCAGCGTGTTTGCGCTCCGCTAAGCAGCTAAGCGGAGCGGAAGCGCGAATGCACATGCGCCGTCCGCTTAGCCGTAAGCAGGCTAGCGCAGCGAGGAACACGGTCCGCTTAGAAGCTGCCTGAGCGGAGCGTGCCACGCGGCGCTTTGGCTAGCGTTGGCGTCAGGAAGGATTGGATTGGAGGCAAAAAGCAAGCGCGTTGGCTGTCACGTGGCGTTCCCCAAGACGGCGCTTTATTTTCCATTGGATAAAATGGACCGGTAACGCATTACAAGCGCACGTCTAGACACTTCATGGAGAAATAAGGTATATATATACATATATACATTTTTCTATATAAGGGTGATCAATAGGTGTATTTATTTTCTTTCATTACCCTGAATTTGGCCAAGGGGCGCTGCAACTACGAAAGGTCCGCTCCGCTCCGCTAAACGTATAACTAAAACATGAAAATCACCCGCCGCTCCGCTGTGGCTTAGCGGGGCAGCTCGGAGCGGAGCGTGCCGTAAAGACGCTCAACTAAAACACTCTATTGGGGAGAACCTTAACAAGTGTGGGAAGGAGTGATTGTCATGGGGCTCACTATGTATTCCTTAATTATAATGTGTGCACCAACGTTACTAGACTAGGTTCACTTGTTGAACTCTCCGCAGGCACCGTGTATTACAGGTGCCTCCATTCCTTGGCTGGTCGCCAGATAGCGGGAGCGCCGCAGGTGGCTCCCGTGGGTGCGGCTCTAAGTTAGCAGTGCCGATTCTTACACTTAGCAATTCACAAATGCAACCACCGATGCTGTTTTTAAATGCTTGTATAGCCTTGTATTTAGCAGATTCTTTGCAGAACCTTACTGACCTCTGAAAATGCTGCTGTGGTGCCCCAGAGTCTGCGGTTGTTGGAGTCTCATCAACGGCCACTGCACACTGGCCGTCTGCTGCGCTCTACTAATCCAGCTGTTGCTGGTTCTCGCACCATTAGCTAAGCGGCAAGGTCAATATTTTTGTAACATTCCGTCCTTGGTCCCTGAGACGCCAAAGGTGGTTTTAAAATTTCATTTGTTTACTTTATTCTCAGTATGAGTATAATGTGCCATGGTATCTTAGGATTGAATGAATGTCTGGTTTTTATTGGCGCAAGGGCCAGGTATGGCCAAAGAGCGCAATCTTAGGAGTAATGGGCTTGAAAATGCGCTACACGTTCGTCAGGCGCAGTTAAATGTACTTTGCAGAAAATTGCTAATTATTCTTTTCAAGCCCATTATTCTTAATCGTGGACGAAGTTGTGAAGTAGCAGTCAGCAGGCCAATCGGTGAACTTCTTTCAAAACAGCAAGAATAAATACGAGGCACCTTATCTTGATATATACACACTTTTAGCACTTTATTTCGGAATGAAAGAAAAAATAAAGCTACTTTCATCAGACCAACACACCCACAGGTGCAATATTTACACCTACATGAGCTTTAGCTCACTTGCGAGCAGACTTCACTTGCACATTCAAGGCACGTTCTCTCTGAAGGAACCGTGCATAAAAATGCAGTCGTGTCAGCAAATAAAATTATATAATACGGGCAGTAAACCCCTCAAAATGCACACGGTATCCAACTTGCACAAGAGTGTCCCAGCCAAGTTCTTCGACATTGGACCAAAATAGGTCCTCAAACACCTCCTTAGATCACGTCTTTTCTTCAATGATACGCTCAATCCCCGCAAGCATGCAGGTCAGGGCGCTTGATGGTTGTTGCAGGGCACCAGGTACATATGACTGCATTTCGGTCAGGATTGCTGCTGGTGGAACCTTGCAGGTGCCCACGAGAGTACTGAGACAGACAGTACAGCTGGAGAATTTCCTTGCTTTTTTTTTTTTTCAACGTACCCTGCAAGATAATATAAGACTGCATCTTTTGCGATGGGCCACTTGTAGTCGTGCTGGAATTCATCATCGGGCTCATGCTCCCACAGTTGAATGTTATGAAGAATACCAGCCAGCCTTTGTTGCTGAGCCTGCTTCTGGGCATGAGCTGCCAACTGGCCTGCGTTGAGGCTCTCCTCAATAGAAATGAGTACAGGGTCTGCATCACTGGTACAATTCCTTTTTGTTGCCATCTTTAGTGGTGTGAAGAGGCTTTTAAGAAGCCTGAAGATCTGACTAAAATGTGCCATTGTGGGGTGATCTTCATTGCCACCAAAGCTTCTCATGACTCTAAAGAAACTCTGTAAATAAGAGTACCGAGTTTTAAGATTTGTTGCAAAGAGTCTTATATACACGAAAAAGAAAATTTCTGCTGTCACTCACCTCCAGAGGGTCTTGATTCAGCTTTGCTGTGAGCACATACACAACTTCCTTATGATGCAGCAGAGTGATGATATCCAAAATAGACATAAGGGTCACACGAAGTGACTCAGTTGTTTGCTGTGATGCAAACAGTTTTGTATTTTGTCGAATACTGTTTCTGTCGTGTCTAGAAGGTCAAGGAAGTCTCTAATGACCTACAAGGAGAGTAAAGCATTGTGCGGCACTTATTTAAAGTAATGGCAATGTGTTCGAATGAGATGCCTTTTTGTGTATCTTGCACTTGAGAAATGTAGGGAAAAGGAAAAGAGTACCACAAGATAGTTTGATAGCCTTCCAGTACTGTTTAACGATTTCAGCTACAATAACCATAAAAAAACGTACTTTTATCTTCGGAGAGTTTCTGCGAATGCCTTGAATGGGACACTTCACATTCAGAGCATTGAACAACTCGTTCATCAGTAGCGTAAACTTCTCTGTGCCCTCAGTCCCTTCAAACCCTGGCTCTCGTTGCTCTCTGTAGAACATCAGTCCAATAGCAACACTCCTATGAATAGCTGAAATAAAATAAATCAAGGGAGGTTCTGCCATACTTAAGGATTAAGGCATACGAAGAAATTCTGAGAGGCAAAAGGAGCATACTCGTGGTTGCAAGTCGCACATTTCATTTTCTCCAATTTTCCCAGGTTGAAATGGGAGGCTGTGAGCTTAGGGACAACTTTCAACTGCACCTGTTTCTCAGTTTCATAAAGTTTCTGATAATGCCTGTAATTGATGCAGTCGGGGCCCGCCTGAAAACAGATTCAACAAAATATGAAAAATGCCCAGTACATTTATGCCGTTCGAAATGTTTCGAAAATTTTGCGACTATAACCTTCGCATATGTATCTGACAAAAGATGATTCCTCACACGCTTGATATGCGGTAAATCACAGATGAATTGAAGGAAACATCCATCTTCAAGGGTAGGGTGCCTAATTTTGTTAACTGGACTGGCCGGCTTGCCTGAAACTCCAACATGGGTCCACATTGAGCTATTGTTCCCAGCGTCTTCGCTGACCGTAGCAACAATTGATGCACTGTGATGTTCAAGCTGCAAAACACATTCTAGAACCAGCTTAGCAAGCACAAAACCAGGAGCCGAACCTCTTGTGGCAAAACTTGCCACTGGCTGCACCCGCTTGTGGAACAGAGGGATGAACATAATAACTAATGCATGGTCTGCAGATATGACTGCTTTGTCCTTCAGGAGTCGAAAAGTCAACAAATCCATCAAATTATAAGTTGAGCTGTTAAAGTGGACTGACTCTTTTAGTTTAATTTCATTGAGTACGAGTGTTCCACACCTCTGCACAGCTGGCTTGTCCTTAAAGAAGGTGCGAATTGTTTCAAGGGCAACTGAATTATCGCCATATTCGTAAGGTACGCCTGAAATTATCCAATTAAGCCGGCTGCTTGTGAGAAGTGCGAGAAGTTTCATGCTGTGAAGTAAACCGTATGCTTTCGGACTTGCAATGTGAAGTAGCAGGCTGTTCATCACCTACATTCATGTATGTTGCATCCCTTGGGTCCCTTTGGTTTGCACTTGCCTCGTAGATGTCTCGAAAGCCAGCTGCTGTATTGGTGGCAGTGATTCAAGTGCTTTATTCAACTGCATTGAATCCTTAGCTGACAACTGCTCATTCAACTTCTTGATATTGTAAAAAAAATGCAATTCTTGCTGCTGCAGCCCTCACTGCTTTCCTCTTGAGATTTTTCGTTTTTTTGTTTCTGCGCTTGCTGTTCTTTCTTCGGAAACGCGTCTCCTTGCATGTGCTTTTTCTGAGTGCGGCAGAACACGCAAGTTGCCTGCAACAAAAGGCCTTTGCACTTACGAAATGTGCAGCAGTTGCTTCCATGTGTATCTTGTCTTTGACAAACATGTCTGTCTACAGTGGTTCATAGTTTTTTCAGGTCGTCAATAGTGGTGATGCTGACACGCAAGAACGCCTTTGCTGTGCGCCCACGTGCACTTGCTATAGCCAGCTTTTCGTCTCCTATGCAAACGCATTTTTCTATTTGCAAAACCCTGCTCGCCAAGTTGACCATGAAAATTTTCTGACCGCCCCTAGGGAGTCCGAAAAATCAGACATTAACTGTACCACCGACCAAGAGGATGCTTCAAATGGTCCGTGTTGTGAATGCGTGGCGGAAGGAGGACGAGAACAGAAAGGACCTATGCATTGAGGAATGAACGGGAAAGGAAATGTGCTGCCAGTGCTTTGAAGGAGCTTGAGCCCAAAAAACAGTGTTGGCTGATGCCGGGATGCAGGTGTCCCTGATATAAACCAAAATAAGCTCTTTAAAGCAGTGAAACGCAACACTGAGGCGTTGTGCGCAGGCTGAGAGTATGTCAGGACGGTTGAGGTTGACTTTTCCAATGTTGTGCCAGAATCTTACTTGTGAGATTGTTTGGGCCTCATACCAATGAGCTTTCTAGCAGTTGATAGAAATAGCTCATATTCAAAAATATTTGCTTTTTTCTGCATCTCTTTTTATTTGTATTTGAAAATGGGCTTTACCACTTTTTCCGAGGATATTTTATTCGCTGTGCACTTTACTAATCCCTTGCTTCTGTTTTCTTTTTAAATAAAATAAACACTACTTACTATTCAAACTGGATTAAGTCGTTTTTTATTTTTTAACATGCTTACTAGAGAGTGACGGCATTGGGCGACATGGTTTCCGGCCTTCTTGACATAAAACAAAGTTCTGTGTCACTCAGGGAGTTTTGCAAAGGCACACAGGGTAAACCTGGAAAACTCAAAGAATTTGGAAATGTCGCTGGCTCAATGGAGCATGGTTATAACGGCGTATTTTGAGGCCAGGACACAGAAAGAATGCGTCTGTCGTGTGTGCATTCTTTCTGTGTCCTGTCCTGAAAACACGCCGTTATAACCATGTTCCATCAAGTGGTATATGCCGAGCATGCTGAATGGCACCATGAATAGCAGACGACAGAGTTGCGGAATTGACGATTGTGAGCGATAAATAGGGTTTGGCATGCAAAGATACTGTCACAATAAAGGTGGGCAAGCGATGGGTGGCAAGTGAGGTTGCATTTCTGGCTGCAGGAACTTCAGCTTTTGCCAGCTGCGCATACAGTTTGAGCTGATGTCAATCTCATTTAGCTGTGGTTAGGCCTATCACAATCGCCGAGTCCGTGCGTCTGCTACCTACGGACAGACCTGAAGCTTTAGCCATTAGGATGAAGAAAACGGCTATTATAGTTCAGTTTTGACCATACAGATTTGAAATCAACCATTTTTTACCTCGTACAATGCGCACACAAAAAGAAAGAAGCGGCGACACGGCCCATTATGAACATCAGTACGTTGCTGTTCTCGATGGCTGTCACTCACCTTTGCCAGTGCTTCCATAATGAGATGTCCCTACGTACGTGGGTGTATTTATACATTTTGTCACGGGTATAAAACTATTTACAAGATGTATTTACAAAGCATATATAAACAGCAGCCGAGAATCCCGAGAGGCTGTTGCCACTTCGTCGTCTTTACCATCAACGACCTTGTCCGCTTTTCCACCGTAACACGACCCCCGGCAGAAAAAGC
Source organism: Dermacentor andersoni (assembly GCF_023375885.2). NCBI lineage: Eukaryota > Metazoa > Arthropoda > Arachnida > Ixodida > Ixodidae > Dermacentor > Dermacentor andersoni. The sequence goes on along the minus strand of NC_092814.1, from coordinate 112,253,333 downwards.
ACAGTCCCGGTGCTTCAGACAGTGGAGTCGTCGGTAAGGGCATAGTATGGCTTAAGCCGAGAGATGTGTGCGACGTGTTGCGTGTACGACGTGTACGTGTTGCAAAAGATTCGGGTGGCATGATGTCACAAAAATCTAGCTTTTGATATATATTGTACCCATAGATGAATACCCAGTGATCTGGCACGATATGAGGCGCACAGGCTGTACTTACGGCAGCGCGCATGAAGCGGAGTTCATGGTTGATTACCTGGTAATTATTGTGAGTGTGTATAGCAAAAGCTTGTATGCACGCATTCTGTTAGGAACAGCGAATGCTCACGTGTAGACAGTTCCAAACTCATGAATTTGCAGAACATAGTTTATACCGACAGCATCGTGGAGTCAAAATCGCAAGCATGATAACTACGTTTCGTGATGACCTGCATTGTAACAGACGAGCGCAAAACGCACTTGTGGCCCCAACTGATTCTTCCACGGCATTCGAGGTAAAAAAAACAACAACGAATTGAATTTACTGTCGAAATTTGCTACTCCAGCCTGCCTTATAATAGATATTTTTGTGACCCTGACTGTGTCTGAAAAAAATCACTCGCCGACTGTATTTGCTTTCCACACACAAACAGAAGAACCAAAACACTACCATGAGCATGTGTTTGGTGTGGACCGTGCATGAATGACAGGTGACCGGAGCAGAAGGCTTCTTCATCGCATAGGTATCCTCTGCGAACCCGCTAAGCCAGCCCGGTGCTCCTGCTTCTTTCTTTTTGTTTTCTTTTCTCTCCCCATCTGTTACTTGTTCGTTGGCTCGCTTCACGTCTCCTCCACCCTTTATTGCCTTCATCTCCCCTCAGCCGGCATGCCTCATTGAGAAGTGTACTCGCTGGCTCGCTTCTCTGCCAAATTTTCTGGCAACTGCATTGTAACTGGTATTTCATGTGTTGTGGCTGCACTGTAAGCAGTATGCATATACCTTGAGTTTTAGGGTAAGGTAAATGTGAGTCAGGAAAGACCGCAGTTTATCCAGTCCTGCAATATAAGCGGTTACATTATAGATGAGTGGTCGCTGTACCTGCCGATATAAATGCATGCACTGATTGTTGCTTGGACTGTCAGCATTGCTCTTTAGGAAAAATTGTGCACTCTATAAATAGACATACAAATGGGGAAAGCAGTGCTACAAGACATCTTATAGTGAGTATGGAAAACACTTTTTTGAGAAGGGGTAAAACACCTAAAATATTTGCAAGCAGTACATATCAAATCAGTGGTTAGGGCTACCTTTGGTCTTCATGTTGCAATGCAGTGTGCTGTGCTGGGCGCTGGCTCTCATGGTGGTGGGTTGAAAGTGAACAGCGATTTGTAGCTATTGAATTCGTTGGACTTGCAGCTGTCACTGTTCGACAGCTCCAAAAACTTGGTTCACCCAAAGGTATTGTGCCAGTAGTTCGGCGCTGTCGCAAATCAGCTGAGCATCTAATCTTTGTCTTTCTCTGCGCTGGTGTAGCCCAAGTTACATCACACGAAGAGGTTCGCTCGACTGCTCGGCCAGATTTCGGTTTCGTTTCTGAGATTTATTGGCTATTTAAAATGGTTTTTTAATTTGCAGGTAAATTCTACTATCAGACGCCTGACAGGAAGCTCTCGGGAACATAAGAATTGCCATTACCCTGACATGATCTATAAATGTCATTTAAACAGGCATTTTTTCTCCCTAAATATGGCAGAGCAGTGTCACTAGGAGTGTGCACAAATTACGTAACCGCCTCATGCCAACTTGTCCTTGCTTTCTCGTCATGTTTGTCAAAATAGACATAAATGCACCTCTAGTATTTTGGTGAAAATGGTTCCTTATTAATTTTATTCCATGCACTTTTTACAGTGTAGACCGCTTATAACGTAAGTTGCGGGAGTTGTAAAAATCCGTGTGATAAGCAGTACCGCGTTATAACCAAAGCACGCTCTTTCGGCTTTTGCCTATGCCAAACGGACCACCCACCTTTCAAACACAATTTATTACATATTTCACTCACACACATGTACAACACAATCGCAACACAGCACAGAAACCAAGTTCTCCCGACAAGTGCAGCATCAGCGGAAGAACGCTGTTATTTTCGTCTGGAGGTTTTTTTTAAGAGCGCTTCGAACAATTTCATTCTCTACAAGGCTTAAGCACTGAAGCGCTTTCTCACTCAAAACTGTTCTTTGCGCAGTACTTCTTCACATTGTTTAGGTATTCCAAAGCGTCCTTGCATGAGACATCTGGGTCTGGCATCGGGTCGACATCATCGTCCGACTAGTCTTTGGTTGCCAGCTCTGCGCTACTGCGCACCGCTGCGACGATCGCATCATCCGTGCTTGCTTCCTCGCAGACAGGAAGCTCCGACTCATCGGCATCGACATATTCTTGGAAGATGTCTGTGGCAGAAACAAACTTGCTTTCAACGGGCGGACCACACGTCGTCGGTGTTGACCGTCTCATCGGCAACATTGTTTCTCGGCTCATCAACGTCAAGAGCCTCTGCATTGCGCGCAAAGCCTGCTTTGTTGAAGCACTTGCTTATTGTAGTGACTTTTACCTGCCACCACAAAGTGGCAACCATATCATTCGCACCCCTTAAATTCACTTTAAGAGGCTGATGCTGCTGCATGCTCAGCAAAACTCTTTCGCAGATGCGTTTTTTGTAAAGTGCCTTTACGGTTGCGATGACACCCTGGTCGAGCGGCTGACATTTTGCAGACGTGTTCGCAGGCAGAAACTTTAACTTGTCTGCAGTCAACTTTGGCTTGATGTTGTGGGCTGTGCAATTGTCGAGAATGAGCACGACTTGTCACTTCTCTGCCACCAAGTCTTCATCGAACTTGCAAAGCCAGCTTGTGAACATGTCTTGCATCATCCACGTCATCCACGTCATCCACGTCACTGGCAGGCACTCTCGCTTTTTAAAGCGACATGGCCTCGCTGATTTTCCAATGACAAACAGGCGGCACTTGTCGCTTCCATCCATGTTAGTGCAGAACAACAGTTATGTGCTCTTTTGAGGCCTTGCAGCCAGAGCAGGCTTCGCCTCTCAGCGCAAGAGTGCGGTTGGGCAGAAGGTTATAAAATACGCCAGCTTCGTAGGCATGGTATACGTCTCTGTCCGTATACGTGGACAGCATGGTTTCCAAATTTAAGCAAAGCCAGACTTCGATGGACTCGTCGTTGACAAAACCGCTTTCACCGCACACCACTTTGCAGCTGATGCCATGGCGATCCTTGAATCGCTGGATCCATCCATTAAGTGGGTTGAAGTCATCGTGGCCTAAAAGAGCACCAGGAGACTTGGCTTTTTGTTGGAGCATGGGGCCACTCACTAGTATGCTCCGAGCCCTAACTTCATGGTACCAGTCTTCGTACTTCGACATACTTATTCTCTTCCGTGACAGGGAAGACGAATCTTGCTGCAGTTGTTGCCACAATTTCTCATTGTTCTTGTATATGGTCTACATGGTTGTGTCGGAAATGCCGTACTTGGCCGCCACCGCCGCCTTTTTCAGCCCACTTTCTATGTCCCTTATAACGCATTCCTTCGTCTCCAGCGATAAGGCATGCCTCTTTCTCACACCGCTTGAAGACGCCGCTGACGCCATGGTGACGAAAGCCCGACAACACACGTGCACAGGACAACTACGACACGACGAGGTCATGACATGAACACACCAAATGCAAAAAAAAAAAAGGAGTGCGCTGTTGCCGCTATCGCACTCTGTACAGCGCGCACCTTGATTGGATGCTGCTATAGTGAGGCAAACACTCGCCCTCCTTCCTCTAGAGTCTCCTGCCCTTCTCCTCCTTTCTGTTTCGCTTTTTGCTGCTGGTCCCCACGCGCGCGCCCACGCTCCCCCTTCTCCGCGTTTGTGCGCCTGGGAACCGTGTGGCCTTGCGGGCCGTGCTCAACGCCTCCGAGAAAAGGCCGTGCTCCATGCGTCGATTTCATGGTCGCGTGCTTAGAGGAACCGCGCTATAACTGGTATTCTGTATAGCGCGCCTACGCAATAAACGGTCTGCCTATACATTGAGTTCTATGGGAGGTATACCTGTGGTCGAAAAACCCACACTATAACTGGTGCCGCACTAAAAGCGGTTACGTTATCAGTGGTCTGCACTGTAGTATGATGAACTATGTGCAAAGGGAGGCACTTAAGGAGTACTGACACAAAATTCTGAAGTCAGATCGCTTATGAGATCGATTTCTGTGGAGACACACATCTGCAAAATATAAACGGTGAATGTGTCCTAAAAACTATTTAAGATCAGTTTTTAAAGTATGTGCATGCAGAAAACCGTAAAGCGCAGAACCTTGCGGCATTGACATCAAAGATGTGGGTTTGTAACAGCCCAGAGCATAATAACAATAGCGCTACATCAAAAGTTTGTGTTGGCTACCGTGCTCCTTGTATGTGCTCTTGCCTTTCCCATGACCTAACCCTTCATTGCCACAATCCAAGTCTTCCTCGGTTGTTAGTCATAATGGGATGCTCCCTATGTTGTTGCAACAGTTTTTGTTGTGCCCGTTGAGTTGAGATTTCCCACACTATCTGTGTTGACCATGCTTCACTGAACATGCAGAAAACGCTAGTACAGCAGTGTCGGGTGCATAATGTGTCGTTGACTTCTGCAAAATGCATTGAGAGCTGGGTATTGATGCATAGGTTTCCTCGGGATTGCCTTCAGCAACAGAAGTGGACTGAGTTTGTGCACGCCACTGACCACAAGTAGTGGGCCCTGCTGATGAGCAGCCGCATTTGTTTAACTCATTTCGAGCACAGAAAAATATAATTTTGCGCTTACCTGTGCTTTCCCTTACTGAAAATTTGCATAAAGATTGCATTATATTGTTTGGCTGGTTCATTATAATAACACATGACACTCTTATACCCCTGTCACAAGGACAGCCGTGTGGTTAAGCTAACTACAGTTGCTCCTGACCGTGATTACTGCTCGCTATATGGCTGACATAACCGTATTTAGTTATCTAACCATGGTTATCACAAATCAAGCTTTGCAGCCTTGGTTTCTCTTCGCAAACAGAGAACCAGACAGGATGGCGGACACCATAGCAGTTGTGAATGTAGCAGCATCGTCCGATGTCTTGAGCCTCGTGCGCATTAACTGACCAGGTGCACGTGTGCACTATTAGGCATTTGAGAAAACCCAGCGGCACAAAAAACTCGGACAAATCGACCTCAAAAAATAGCAAAACCGCCGATCGACTCAATAACAAACAATGGATTGTCTTGGATGTCCTACTGACTTCACCAAGCCAGAGTTAAAAATAGTGGTTAGCAGGCAATTTACGTACTCTTTTACGGTATTATTTGTTGGAACAGATAAATAATTGTTGCCCAAATTTAGAACTTAAATATGTTATTTTTTTAGAAGTCGCTAAATTTGTAGCAAAAATTTGCCAATGCTATTGCCACGTCATCATGTTCCTTTTTCTAACCAAGTCCATGTGGCCAACAGTAACTCGACGTTGCTGAAACTACAGTTAAATCCACGAACTGTAATCATACTTAACTGTGGTTAAGGGTACCTTTGTGTCAGAGGTATTACTTGCCTGGTTTTTAAGAAAAAAAATTCGAATTTGCCTTGTGGAAAAGCCAGCTGTTGCGAAGACGGCGCTAGCATGGACCTTGGTCGTCGTCTATTAGCTACTAAAAGCAAAGCAGGCATTCCAGCAGGTTTGCCACATGTGAAACACGGTTAATTTGAAGGTGCTTATGCCTAAAAGTGACCGGCCTCATCTAGTATGGTGGCCATTCCCATGAGCAGAAATTCTTTGCCACTGAACGATGAAATGTGGACAACGACAAGGATGGCGAGGACATTATGCAGCACATGTGTATCTAAATAGAGAAAAACAACTAGCAATAACTAGTCTCGTGTGCCAACGTTTGTGTCACAGTTTTGTGCGATCACATGACCAGCTGTGTTTGCAAACCTACTTTCCCTGCCATTGCTCTCTGAAATCAAAACTTGCGCTAGTCACTATAAACAAGGCTCTAAATGATTAACCGTTGTGCTCTGTAGCAAACAAGCTTTTGTATTGTGATAACTTAGTCATTTGCTAATTACTGCAACAAATTAGATGAGGTCACCCGCCGTGGTTGCTCAGTGGCTATGGTGTTGGGCTGCTGAGCACGAGGTCGCGGGATCGAATCCCGGCCACGGCAGCCCTATTTCGATGGGGGCCAAATGCGAAAACACCCGTGCAGATTTAGGTGCACGTTAAAGAACCCCAGGTGGTCTAAATTTCCGGAGTCCTCCACTACGGCGTGCCTCATAATCAGAAAGTGGTTTTGGCACGTATAACCCCATAATTTAATTTTAAAAAAGATGTCCAAATTTTTGTGTCATTGCTCTTGTAAGCTTTTCATGAGAGCTTTATAACAGCTTGCAGCATTGCTGTAGCCTACCAGGCTTTCTACTTGTCCTTTAGTATGGTGCATTTGCAGATAATAGCCACAATCTGGTGGCAGGTTTTGGGCACGATGCTTTTATCCTGTTCTGTTTCTGCATGTCCATGTGGTTTTATAGCAGTAAATGAGAAATTGTTTTTGACATATCTGACAGATGGTTCTCTTTAGAAAGTGTATTGTTCATGATGAGGTTTCCATTGTGTGCTTATCTTTTGTGCAGGTCTGAGATAAACATCCTCCTTTGCGGTGACCCAGGAACAAGCAAGTCGCAGCTGTTGCAGTATGTGTACCACTTGGTGCCACGTGGCCAGTACACTTCTGGAAAGGGCTCCAGTGCTGTAGGTCTGACTGCATATGTTACCAAGGACCCAGAGACTAAGCAGCTGGTCTTGCAAACGTATGCCTATCTTCTTGTTTTGCCAAGTGGTGTGAACCACACGTGTTCATTTTTGGTCTTTTGCAAATGCAATGCAGTAGTCTTTTGTTTATTCCACTGTGGCTAATTAGATTTATTCGTTAATTCGATCACGACAGAGGGCCCCAGCCAGTGCTCGTGCATTTATGGGAGCCAGAACTTTAGTTGTCTTGATCCTGAAATTGGCCCTCACTGCATAAATCGAACTTGAAAGGTCAACTAGGTTTCCCCTAATTCATAATTCATTGGGGTCATGACCTTGGTCATGACCCCAATGACTGCCCCATCTGTCTTGGTGGTGCTAGGGGTTAGTCAGTGTATCGGTAGCGCCCCCTGTTGAAAAACATTTTTCAGCCTGGGTAGTGTCAACTTGAGTAGTTTCATCTTTCCGATTACCAGAATTGGAGGCGTGCTACATTTCTTTTCTTGAAGATAGTGCTGTGTTGACGCTTCGCTGGGTAACCAACAGTTACTGGAAGTTTCAAACTGCTGCATGAGACAAGTTGCTAGCAATGTCATGTTCTGCAATATTCAGCCTTATCAGAGTGAAATGATTATTTTTCTTTCTAACTTGAATAAAGGTTTGTTGTATCCATTCAGACTAAAATTTTGCTTTGTTAAAATGAGATCTTAAATACAAGGGTTTGTATGGGAATTCAAATATTTAAATGGGAATTTACTTTATTATATCCATTAGTTTGTTGTGAGGGTTGACTATTCTAGGTGTTTTGCATAACTTGAACAAAGCTTGAAAAAAATTATGGTTTATCTTAGGCGACTGAGACCTACTGCATATTGTGTGTTGTCATCCTGAGCTACATCGGAGCATTTTTTTTATATATGGGTCTTTAGGTAATTAACAGTTCAATTATGCAAAATAATAATTTTTCATTTTTGGTCATACGTTAGATTGGAAATGTTATGGAGCATGCTCAGGAAGAATAAATGAAATTGTTTTCATGGCCCTTCCTTGCATAGTTAATTTTCCAGGAATCGGAAGAAAGTCTGTGAAATAGAAAAAGTAGTGTTTCTAAAGAATGAAGGCCACATGTTCATTGCTAAAAGAAACGATGGCCCTGGCATCAAAGCCTTGGCATCAAGACGTCAGACCATTGTTGTAACAATGGGAATTCGCTGTGGTAAAAAATGATAAGCAATAGCTTGCGCTTGAAGCCCAACTACAAAAAAATATCGGGCTGTGTAGAAAGCCTAGTTTAAATGAGTCCTGAACCACCCCTAGGGCTTGGTGAAAAAACAGTCCGTGAATAGCATACGCTGCTGTGAACATCTCAGCCAAATTTTGCAGTCTGGTGCAGTGCATGGAGGTTGCAAGTGAGCACAAAGGCACCTCTTTTTTTTTTTTTTTCGAACGCTCTTATTGCGATAGCAATTACAGTCGAACCTTGATATAACGAACAGTGCAATGATCGCAAAATAGTTCGATATAGCCAGAATTCGATATATAAAATCACGTAAAAAATGCATAAGGAACTTGTACAAATCAATCAATGAAATAATCGTAGTGCAGTAAATACTCGCTTGAAGCTTTACACAAAGTATTTATTTCTTTGGCTGAAACTACTGCAGCAGTGTAGCCTGCTTCTTATTAGTAGCCATGTGCTTAACCATGGCATCCTCAGCATAGTCTAAACGATCCACAAGCGATAGACCGGTGCCTTCAATTGTGCCGCAGTAGTGGCTTAGCAGGGCCAAAGCATCTACAGGCTCAGTTGAAGTTGGGAGTGGGGCAACATCAGTGCTTGCGAAATCAACCTCTGCAGTGTCTTCGTTTGGCTGCTACGTCTTTGTGGAAGCAAACCACCATTCCTCACGAAGCACAGCACCGAGGAGGAGTCAGTGCGGCAAATCCAATGTGTAGTTGGCGTTGTTGAACTAGCCAAGAAGCCACTTGCATACGCCGCTACGTTCAAATGGCACCCTCAGCGCAATCGATGTGTGCAGCTGTAGTGTGCAGCAGTCGGGAACGCTCATCTCACCACCATCTTCGACAGTGTAGCGGGAAAGCTCGCCCCTTGTCAACAGAGCGCACGTGGTCTGGGGTGGCGGAATTCGATCCATTTTACGTCCGACCCCATTTGAAATAAAAAATAAAAAATACATGCAAGTTTCCAGGTGGCATAGAAAGTGTTCGATATACACAATAGTTCTATATATCGAGGTTTGACTTTATATGGACATTCCAAGCACGATTCTGCTGTCGTCGTCGGCGGGGGTGTCAGCGTTGCTGTGAGATTTCGTATAAAGTCCAAAGGCGATAAAAACATTACCGCGCACTCTATGCTGTATGTGCGAGTGAAATCATGCAAGGGGAGCCAAAAATTGCGGCTCAATCTCGCCCGTGCGAAAGGGGTGAATGCGAAGAGGAAATGCACAGTCTTCTTTCGCCCGTGAGGTACCCAACATTACGAGGTGCCGGGGGAAGGGGCAGAGGGGAAGCGTTCTGTCCAGCTGCAACTGCACATTTGGTGGCTGCACGCGGCCGCATCTTGAGAGCAATCTGTGTTGGGGGTAGAGTCTATACTCCGTTCCATACATAGCAGTCAACGCTGTGGAAGCTGCACAAGAAGTTCAGTCAAGAAGAGTTATCACTCCATGGGTTCTGTCTATGCTTCGCTGCACGAACAGCGTTCGCTCATGCGAGCATGCACGTCAGGCCCCTCGTGATGGGTTGCAAATAAAAAACCCCAAAAGGTTAACAAAAATAAAAATGATCTAAAACAACGCATTACCAGCCTTATACCACAATGTGTTTGTTTGTAAGGGTGAAAACTTGTTTCGTTCAATACTGAGCCTATATAAACGACAGTTGTGTGCAATTGTGATAAAAAAACATAGAACTATATTCAAGTGCGAACGAAGCAGCTGCAAGAAGTCTCTCTAGCCTCTACAGTATTGATTGCTATGTATGGAACGGAGTATAGGTACGTCGGCTGCTTGTAGCTTTGTGTGTGCTGTGTGTCCTCGGTGCTTGCTTTGCGTTGAAGCGATAGACAGCATGAATGTAACTTTGCTTGATGCTGCTGCTGTGTTTCCTCACGCCAGTGTTTTGACAGCGAGTGTCCGCTGTCATAGAGTGGGATGTGTTCATGTTTGCTGTGCGTGCTGACACCATGCTTATTAATTTAGTTAGCTAGCGAATGTTTACAAGTTGATATGGCCGACAGAAGTACTATCCTTACTTCATATGGCTGTCTTCTAATTTGCTATCGCAATTGATGCTTCGCCTATTGGGCAAAACTGCGGAACTGCTCACCTTCAATAATTAGTCGGCCCACCTTCAGATTTCAACTTGGCCCACCCCCAAATTTAGGTTATTCCCACCCTTAAATTTTCGTGCCACTGCTCGCGCGTTCGTCATCGTCTTCTTCCTCAACTGGCTGGCTCTCTCTTGAAAGCGATAGTCTTACGTGAAGGAAGGACGGACGGACTGTTTTCTCATTGGGTAACCGTAGAAATGCTTACGCATTTAAACCTAGTCACGGTGAGTTTGAATGGATGTATCAGCATGAGTGACTGTTGGTGAGTGTGTTTGTGTACCAGTGAGGAGCAGTTGAGAGTATCAGTGTGAGTGGATGCTAGTGAATGTGAATGGGAACAAATGTAAATGCGAGTGAGTGATTGTCAACACGTGTAAGTGAATGCAAGTATAAGTGAGTGCCAACAGAAGCCTTCTCACTCTCTTCCGGCTGTTATATTTTGTTATACAGCACATTCCTATAGTATACGGCTGCTATTGGCCAATAGATGACATCAATCAAGAAGGGTGTCTGGATCAGTGCGCTTCTTCCTATTGTTACTGTGTATATTTATTGATGCAGTTTAATAAACAAGCTGAAGTATGTGAAAATCTGTGTTCAGAATTTCGATAGGAATTGCATACTTCTGGAAGTACAACTATCATACTATAAACAACTATGGCCGCCAACGCTTGGCCGTGTAGGAATGAAACTTTAGCCACACGGCATATCAATGTTGTAGCCGTCGAGTCTTGCTAATTTTGTTTAGTTTTAAACACTAAGCTAGCCTCGAACCATGGGGAACCTAAAATCAGATGCTTGCCAGTGTGTGCTCACTCCTTGTTGCTGCTGGCTAGATGCCTTAGCAGACTTCGCTTTGTTCTGAGCTATTGCAAAATGTGCAATATTAATGTGCAATTTTGATACATCTGTCAAGCTGGCACAGAACAATGCTGGTCCGCACCAAATAGCACAGCTAGACTGGAGCATGTGAGTGGAAGTGTTCACTCCAGCCTTGTTGTGCACACAGTTAGCCACTGCAGTTGCATGTAGCGGCGCCAGCAGTGTAGCGTAGATACTGTGGCTGCCGCAGAGGGCTGCGACGAGCACACTTGCTGAACTCGTTGTGGCTCACTGAGGACAAAAGCGTGCTCTGAGTGGTATCTGTTCGTGACATGCCGCAAGGCCCGAGTGCCAACATCTGATCAACAGGTTGTCTGCTTCCCGACTTGCACACCCTCGAGGTCTGTCGCCGTCATGGTCTAAGCTTTTGTTAGGAATCCTTTCAACACGAGTCCACTGCTTAGCCGATGTGCGATCTGCCAACGTACTTGCAGAAGCGAACATGAAAATAAAATTTGTTCGGCTCAGAAATTGGGTAATTGTAGAGATAAGGAAAGGGGTGCGAAAGGAAATCTGCTACTCATGTCACTTGGTGCAAGGATAACTGTGCATAGCTATCTAGTACACTGTAGCACAGCAAAGGGATGAGGTACCATGAACTCATCCATAAGCTGAGGGATAGCCTCCGAGTTTGGCGTGCTGTAGGTGCCAAAATCAGAAGTATAGTGGCATCTATATGAGCATTGTTGTTTTCCCTGCATGGCACCTGTAATCTGGCTTTGCCGCATGGCTCTACAACGGTGGTCGGTGTGGTTTCAGACTAGTACGAGAGATGGCACGAATATTGCACTACTAACGCCACCTAACGGCATGGTTACGTGGGCGCAAGAGGAAGAATGCTGTTCCTCTTTGGCTCGGGGTTGGCTAGCGGTGTGTACGTTCTGCGCATGCGCCAATCCATGTCTCTGCGAGGCCATCTCTCGAGGCCTAGGAGCAGGACACCAGAGTAGACAAGCATGATCGTTCGAACATGCCACCGTTCACATGACTGTACATGTGAACGACCAGGCACTGGTGTCCCGCATGGGGCAAACATATTCGCTCAATATCCAGTCGTGGCGAGTCGGACTTCCTCAATTTGTCACGTGCCCATCGTGGATAGCAATTCAGCTAGCAGGCATTATTGCATGAAAAGTGCAATAAATGCCCTTGTGATTGTTTGCACTACTGTGTTGTTCCCTTGTCCCAAGAGCACGAGTGAGTACCCCCAAGATCCAAAATCAAATTTGAACTTCGCACCACAGTGTCACGTTCAGTAGGTAGAGCGTTGTGCACCACCCTGCTCTGGTGTAGCCTTTGCGGTTCTTTGTTTCTTCTGTTTTTTTTTTTTTTTTTTTTTTTTTTTTTTTTTTTTGTAATCTCTTTTCTGAACAGCTTGGCTAATGTTAGCTCAGACACGCTATATACTGGGTGTCTCATCCCAGCTAACTTGGACCACAAATTAATAAACCAAGAGCTCTAGAGAAATCGTACCAACTGCATATCGTACCAACTGCTTGAATCTCTAAAATATCAACTATAGAGTAGTAGAGTGCCTGAAGTAACCTTGGATTTAAAGAGTCCCTGAAACAGTTACAGTAAATCATTCGCACCACAATTTATGGGAAGCGTTTCACATTACCATATTTACTCGAATCTAGGCCAGCCCCGATTCTAAGCCAACCCCCGAATGTCCGAAAAAAAGAAACCACCTCGAATGTAGGCCAAACAAGAAATTGATGCTCACAAAATGAGAACAGCATTTTATTCAGTAGGAACATGCCAAGCTCACTCTATGTCATCATTACTGGTAGTGTTGTCGCTATCTTCCTTATCGGTGTCATCTTGTTGCGGCACCCGCAAAAAAGTGTCTCCCGTCGCCCCCTCCAACGATGGACGTTTTTCTCATTGATGCTAAAGTGCCATCCGGCTTGAATGTTTGACAATGCCTCTGCAGCTAGCACAACTTTTTCTTTGAAAGCGGCACTATAGTGGCATCACCTGTTTGGGGCCATTATGATAATGGCACGCCATATGCTGATACGACACAAGTCAAAATGGCAACGTTGCTCATGTACTTCAGTTGGCTACTGGCGCGGCTAGTAGCAGCTGCGATACTGACTTTTCTAGATGGCATTAACTATTTATTATTTTCAATTAGAAACTGGTGCGTTTCTCTCTTTCTTTAAATCCTTGAATCTCAACTGACCCTAGTGTTTGGTTCAGTAGTCAGAATAAACTCAACAGTATGCCGTTGGTCTCACGTCTGAGGTGCACCACTTCTTTAAGCTTGGATCAAATATGTGAAATAACTGGTATACGGCAGTGATAAATGGGTCTAAAATTAGTGAGTGCTGAAGTATTCTCTATAAAGTATACACATACATTTTTTTTTTCTGAACTACTGAGAATGTTTCTAGTAGAGCTCAGGAAATTTTGGTATATGCCTTAAAATTGTATGTTACTTGCTTTAGGGGTGCCTTGGTGTTGAGTGACAATGGAATTTGTTGCATTGACGAGTTTGACAAGATGAGTGACTCAACAAGGTCAATTCTCCATGAAGTAATGGTGAGTTTCACAGTTTGTTATTTCTTTGTCATACTTTCAAGCAATAGGAGAGATTGCAGATTTTATTCTCTTTACTCACAGGAACAACAAACCTTGTCCATTGCCAAGGCTGGAATCATATGTCAGCTGAATGCACGAACATCAGTTCTGGCTGCTGCAAACCCAGTAGAATCTCAGTGGAACACTAACAAGACTATAATTGAAAACATTCAGCTGCCACACACTCTGTTGTCCAGGTGAGGCACTCAAGCAGTTATTACTCCTGAATTTTCATGTGTGTAATCATTGAGTGTGACTTCATTAGTTATTTCATGAGCGTATGTGAACATAGTCAGCACTCTTTTATTTACATTGATAACATACACCAAATATAGTTTGTAAAAAAAAAAAGTTCACAAATATTGCATTCCTGTCAGCAATTCCAAGCTGACAGAGAATGTTTGTACTGCCATAATAGGTGGATTACGAATTCGTGTGTCATCTACTACACCACTTCCCATTTTAGTCTTCGCTCTGTGCCACTGCAATCACAGAGGAATGATGCTTCCTCAACACAACTATGATCAGGCGCTGGGAAATCAGATGCTGGATGCATGAATTTTGCAAATGACAAAAGAAAAAATGTTTTGCTTTCCATAGAATGAAGTGCACAAGCATTTATATAGGCTGTTGGTGTCAAACGAGCAATGGAGAATGGTAAGCATTGTTGGTACCAAGGTCATATGACATTGAGCTTGAAAGGGCCCCTCGCCAGGTCTGGCAATTTTGAACTGACAAGCGCAGTGCATGCAATGTGCGCTAATGATCATGTCTGCTAAATATTACATCTCTATGCCCTGCGGAAAGAGCTTAAATTTAACATCAAACGCCGTTTGCCCTTCTCCTCACGGGCGCCGCGTTCCCAGCTGGAGGGTCGATGTCAGTTGTGCAAGTGCGCCCATGTACATGGTAGTGCTCCGACATCACTCATAGTGACATTTGACTAAGAATTATTCAAGGCACTATCAGTTATTTGTTTAATCTGTTGCTTAAATAGACGAATTAAAGTTAAAAAATATATCAAAACATACAAACTGAATGTCTGTGTGTTCTTGTTTTACTTCTTGCCATAGCAAGAGAGATGTATGTACAATTAAACCTCGATATAACGAACTTCAATATAACGAAATCCTCAGTAAAACGAAGTATTTAACTTCTCATAACGTCTGGTCCATAGAACACCATGTATTTAGAACCTCATTATAATGAAGTGTGTATGCGATTTCAATATAACAAAATCTCACTGCCGCCGCAATGGAATGTCAAGACAATTACTCGAAACTGTGTTCAAATGGCTGCAAGTGGCTGCTTGAACGTGCACCTCTCAAATTGCACACTGCGAGAAGAGTGACCTCCGAAGTGGAGCCGTATCATGTTCCGTATAAAGTCCAAGTGTGATAAGATCCTATTGTGCCCCTCGCACTGTGTGCTTTAGGTGCTAGTGAAAGTGTGGGAGGGTGAGACAAGAAAGATGGTGGCTTCATGAGTGCCACCTTCCCACTCAAGCAAAGGCAAAGAGGGTGAGGGGACTAAGCTCATGGTAACTTGATCAAGCGCGGGCGAGGAGGGGGGGGGGGGGGGGGGTGGCGCATGTCTCGGCCGTGGCTGCGCATGGCTGTAAGCGTGGTTGAGCGCATACGCAGCCGCGCACCCTGCGTTAGAGGTAATCTGCCGCATGTGCAAAGAATGAGCGTGCCGAGAGGACTTGGCACCTTGTAAGCTGTCTTCCCGCATGTTTAGTATTAGAGGTTGTGTAATCTCGAGTTTCGGTAACCAGTTGGAGCGAGAGGCAGACGAAGCATTCGCTCCCTGCTGCTGGCACATTTCCTGATAGCATCGTCCCAGTGCGGGCGACGCTATCAGCCACGGGGGCGGAGTGCACGTGAAAGCGTGGCTGGCTTTGCTTAATTTGTACCGCCGATGCGAAGATATCGTCCACGTACGTGGTGTGAAACAGTATCATTTTCTACCGACTTCCAAATATATTAAAATGAATTGTTTTCTCGTTCAAGTTTGCTTTATTCTATTGCCCGATAATTCGGAAAATTTTGCGGCCCCTTTCCTTGCAAGAATAATCTATCGGCGACTGTACTTATTTGCATAAAAAGTTGAACTTCAATACAACAAAATTTTGATAAAACGAAGCAAATTGCCTATTTTACCAACTTTGTTATATGGAGGTTTAGCTGTACTTCCGTTTCGTCTGTTTGTTTCCATGTAGTGCAGTCGCATATGCAGAGAACAAAACTAATTTTTTACCATGTTCCAGCACCGCAGTCATGCTCTTTCACCATCTCACTCCCGCCTCTGTGCTCGTGATTATGGCACTGACTTATACCACTAATCAGGTGTTCATGCAGAGCGCGCAAAATCGTCCGCTGCGCGAAACTAAACAAGCGCAACAGTTCGCACGTGAGACTGTCACCGGAAGTGCGCCACTCCACAAAAATGAAAGAGAAAGAGAGAAAGAAAAAAAATAAGGTGGGGCCATGAGGTATTTGTTACACAATCCTCCGGCTCCAGCATGAGAGAACGCAGGGAAGGAATTTCACTTGTGGAGGCTAGACGGGGCAAGTGGAAAGAGTGTTTATGTTGGTGGCGATGCTCCCCTTCTCATATAATGGGTTTGTGGCACTTTGGATATTTCTGTATCTGCTATTAATGCAATAATTTGAAAAATGGTGTATAGCCAAGATTTGCTATGTGGACTGGTGAGGGGCTATTTAACGATATTACAGGTCCTGTGCTCAAGCAAAAAGATCCAATTAAGTATACTTTCCCTGCATCTTGTATTGCCTCCTTTCTGTTATGTAAAAGATACAGTCAGAAACAAGCCAGCAAAGCGAAATACCTGCTCAGTTACCAAGATGGCCACCAGAACATGGAGTGACATTTTCTGTTGTACAAGTGGCAAGGTCGAACCCATTTATAACAAGCTCAATAGTTCTGCGTAAAATGGTTATGTCAGTAGTTCGTTATATACGGACCTGCCCTTAAACACGCTCAAAAATTAACCGCACTGAAGCTGGCGTTAGCAGCTACAATTTGGCAGCACCTTAGTCCGAAAATAAAGTTTTCAGTGTCATTTTTGTTTTCGGTGTGTTCCTGCACCTAGCTGGAAACTTTCGTTAGAAACGTCCATCTAAAGAACGATGTGCTGTTTCGATTACCTGTCATTTCGAAACTGCAAGTGCAGCCGGCATTTTTTATTCGAGAGCTTGTGATATATTTTACTACCAGTGGGATGTGACTGTATTCTGCACATGAGAGCAAAGCGTTTTATTTGGCAGGAAGTGCAAACTTCAGAAACTACTGCGGCATGCTGCCATTCTGCGAAAGTCTCGGACACCTTGGTCTTAGCATCACGACTGTACGTCAGCCGTAAAATTGCATTATCTATGTCGCTATGGGCGGGAAAAAAAAAAAATACAGTATTCAAAAGGTGAAGCGTCACCGCAAACCGTTATCAGCAATTCGCAATGCGTAAATGAAGCGCCACCAAGCTGTTATGTCCTGATAATGGTGTAGTAACCGCCGACCCTTTGCAACCTTGTGTGGCGGAAGCGTGCAGTGCAGCATTCTCGCCGACTTGGGCTGTGACGACAGGAATGCTTGAGCGGCCGTTGTTCCCCTGGCGAAAATACCATAGATGGTCGTTCCAAATCGTTGAAACAGGCGTAATGCGCATGGTGTCGCACGGAGAATTGTTCATAAATGAGTGATGCCATCGTGGCATCCGATTTCGCACTGGCGCACGCATCAGCGCATGCCCCATGCCATGCTGTTTATGCAACACGTGGCACGTTTCCACTCTGGAGGCGTGCCTTGAAAACGCGTGACCTTCTTCGTGGCTTCCGAAGTCTACGTGAGCCGGTTGCTCGCTCATTTTGAAGGCTATATTATCGTTGCGGTTGGACTGGAGGAAGGCGCGCGCTGGTGTGCGCCCAGTTTGGTCGCGCTTCCGTGCCTTGGCACTTTGTGTGTGTCCTTTCTTTACCGTGACTGGGTTTGAAGTGTTCATTGTAGCAGTACGGCGACTTAAAAAGCGTTTGTTAAATCTGGAAGTAGTTTTCATAGGGAGGGTCGGAAAATCATAAATGCGCTGAAATTTGGCCGTTATAACCAATAGGTTGTCACACCTGGGATCGTTGTAAGTGGGTTCAACTTTATGTGGTGTTGCTATAAGTAGACTGCACTGTAGTAATGGTAGCACAAGCAAAAGAGACGCTGACAAAAACACCCACAAAGAAGCACCATGACACCCAAACTACAAACGCCTTTATGATTAAGTGCTTGGGGCATCTAAACTCATCCGTTGTGCGGATCACTTTGTTGTAAAGATCGCGCACTGCACCGCTCGCAAAAGAACTGGCAGAAAAATATTCCTTCAGTATACAGGTCATTTCGTTGTAGATGTGCTCAACTGTATATCCAAAGCACAAGCATGTGTAAATGACACCGTCCAGAAAGGGCAGGCTATGTAGTGTGTGAAAGAAGAGGCGTGCAGAAAGGGCAGAAGGATTGGTGAGGAAAAAAATTGAGGAAGAAATTAAGAGGGCGAAATCCGTTACAGGCATAGGTAACTATACAAGGTAGAAGTTTTAAGGAAGAGAGAAATGATTATGGAGACATGGACAAAATGCTAGACTGATTAATATCCATAGATTACTTAATTAGCTCAAGCAGGCTGAGTGACTTTGTCACCGCTCTCTTTTGAAGGGAGTGCTAATAAATCATCGTGAGGAACATACGCATATGGTATACGTGCTTTTGTTGCTGGGCACAGCATGAGCACAGCTTTTGTTGTCTGGGCACAGCATGAACTTGCAAAGCCTGATTCGTTGTTGCCTCTGTAAGAAAAAAAAAAAGAAGTCCCCTTCCGGTGATTTTCACTTTTTTTTTCGTCATGCGCTCTCGGGTTTTCTGAGCCCATGCACCAGGCCTCGAGCTAGTTGCAAGGATTCCACTTTCTGTGCTTTGTCATCTGCTGGCCTACCGCCTAAATTACTGTGATACAGTGGAATCTAAGAATTGAATAACGATTGTTATTCAGAAAAGTTTGGCATTCTGAAGTTTGTTGCACTGAAATATCTTTATATTGAAACTTTATATTGCAGGGATTGAAACTAAGGCAGTGGCGTGGGATTTTTGAAAAGTTTATTAATCTCCATAGTTTGTTAATGTGGTGTTCATTGTAAGAAGGTTTCACTACTTTTTTCTGTTATTTGGTGGCAGATTTCCTAGTTGTTAATAGTTCATAAATGAATTAATGCAACGTAAATAATTAAATACGCACTTGTTTTGAAAATAGACTTCTGCTTGTTGCCATATGTGACCTGAACAGACATTATTTTGGTTTCAATTTACACTTAAATTGTGACTTGCAGTAGTGTCCCTATGCCTAGAGCGGCCATTGGTGTTCCTGAAGTTCACTCTTCAAAAAGTTCTGTAGCTGTGAGCTTGGACTTGACTTGGGGTGCCACACTCATGAACATGGTTTCTGTTAATGTGTGGAACCAGCACTTCATTTTTTTTTTCTTTTCTTTTCTTGGTAGAGTTAGATGAAACTTACTGAGCTTATGCATTTCAGTTTACTAATTTGAGGTATACATTCAGTTTTCTTGCAGAGTAAATAACTCTTTAGAAATTAAGAAAATTCAGTTTTTTGCTTAACTTCTTTGTAGGTGAGCTATTACTACACTATATAGTGTGTAATAAAGATTGACACTCAGAAACACCTGGAACCAGCAAAGAGCAAAACAGCAAGAGTAGTGTTCTAAGCCAATTTTATATCAAGTTAGAGCATGGCAAACTTAAGGTAAGACCCCGAGTAACACCCAGGAAATATGTTTACTTTTTTGAAATTTTTCTGCAATACCTTTGTTCATATTAGAGGCCTACTTAACTCTTCAATAAGGGATATGTAAAATTATCTAAGCAGGCTTTCCCGCACAGCTCACTTGACGTAACCAAGATGGCCGCGCTCCAGCTAATAGCCCTGTTAAACCTGAGACGCGTTTCCAAAGCTTGAATGTGGAAGGGAGGGAAGGCAGCAGAGATGGTGTCAGCAATCTCCTATTTGACACCCTAATTACGATTCTAGATTATTGCAATAGGAAATTAACATATTATCACTCCAAAACTGTGACACCACCAAAAATACTGTTTTGAGAAAAAATATTCATGGCATGTTCATGGTGGTTATGGTGAAGGCTAAATAAATTGAGGATGATACAGCGGTCAAATCAAGCAAAAATAAATGCTCTGCGCCAACCTGGAGCAAATCAGCGGGAAAAAATATTTGGGTGAATTTTCAGAGCTCCACAAATTTTGGATATTCCATTCTCTTTATATATTGCGTTTCTTAAGTACAAGCTTACTAATATAACACACAATTAGTATTCATTTATCTGCATTGCGCTAGTAATTAAAGGGGCCCTGGAACACTTATTGAAGATAGTAAGGAAACATCTGCAGAGGAGGTTCCTGTGAACATGTGAGGCAAATATTATTGCACTGCATGCAGCAGGGAATTTACAATCTTGTTTCAAAAACGGTGAAAAATTAGTTACTTTCGCCTCTGCAATGGAATGCAGCGTCATCCCAAGCAGCGATGCCCACCAAGAGCTGTTGGCTGATTTTGTTATCGCGAGAACATTCTTAGTAATACTATTATTGCTAATCTTGAGGAAAGGAAAAGTATTTGTGTGCAATCTCAAAAAGACAAAAATTTCATTTTGGAACTGCCGGTCTACACACGACAGTTGCGTGTAACCACGTCTGCTGCGCACGGCTTCTGAGATAGCAACAGATAGCGTCGCCTGCGAAAATTCTTGTGGCAGATGATTCGTGAGGCGACATACTTTAACTCTTTCGTTACGGCAGAAAAGTGGCTAATTTAGAGTGCTTCCAGAAAATTTTTTTTTTCTCTTGAACAACGAAACGCATTTAACATTGCTATGCAGCAAATCGTAGCTTATTGGTGTGGCTTTCTATATAAACAAGGACTGTGCTGTGAGATTTAGAATTGTTCACATTTTATTTGTCAAATAAACTAAAGAATGTGCACATGAAAGTATAAACAAAGAGAAATCAGTGACTGTGCTTAGCCAGAAAATTATTTTGAGAATTCTGAAATATACAAACTGTTACTAGGCCCCTTAGCTATGCTTCCAATATATATCAATCCTATACACCACGTATTGCATTTATCGGGGCCCATCAATCTAGCAGCCCTGACGGCTGTGCCACTCGGTGAAGCAGTCTCGTGAGGGCAAGAAACAAAGGTATATTTCACAAGTGGAGCACATGACGTTTGTTCTGTTCTGTGTCTTTGTTTTTTGATAGCATATTTTGCAATTTCTCCTCTTCTTCATTCTTTTTGGTTGGTGCCGAATGGGGTCCAAGGGCGAGAAGGGGGGTGAGAAAGGAGCATGACCTTCTGCGACTTCATCATAGCCAAATATTTGCTCAATCAGTTCTTCCCTAAATGCAAGCTGGTCATAATAGGTGCTTCGAGAAAGTTCTCCAACTGCTGGGTTCTCTTTTCGGTGCTGCTGGAACAGTATGAAACTGTTCACGCACGCGATATCCACACAGTGAAAAAAGAGCGTCTTCCACCAACGTACGCATTTTCTGAGGACGTTGTATGTGGCAATTATTTGGTCTGATTTGTCCACGCCCAACATCCCGGCATTGTATTCGTGGACAAGGAGTGGCTTTCGGATGACTCTCAGAGCCCATTGGCGCCCCCTTTTCTCTCTTCTCTTGGCAGGCACATGCTCATTTGCTGTGTGGATCGTGCTCATCAAGTTTACAGCACGCCGGTCTTTCCACTGCATGTAAAGGATGTTGCCGTCACGAATCCATCTGACATCTCCACGCTCTGCGCTTTTTTCCCATGATGAGTCTTTCAATTCAACTGGAAAACAGCGACGATCTTTGCGTGTTGTTCCGCATGCAAAAGTTTTGTGCTCGAGGAGGTGTTCAAAAAGTTTTTTGGAAGTGTAGAAGTTGTCCATATAAACTCTGTAGCCTTGATCAAGGTACTTCGTACAAAGCTTGGTCACGACGTCAAAGGCTAAGCCATGTGGTCCTGGTGCCTCACGCTTGCCAGTATACACCGAAAATTGAAGGGTGTATCCAGTTCTTGAATCTGCCAGCACCCAGAGTTTATATCCAAATTTCGTCACCTTGTCTCGGATGTATTGCCTTATACCTGATCGAGCCTTCGATTTCACCATACGTTCGTCAACGGCGAGGTCGCGCTGTGGTTGAAACAAATTTGCAGATTCTTGATTTATGTGATCCAGAAGCCAGGACACCCTCCAAGTCTTTCCAACAGATGCTGCAGCTGCCAAGTCCTCCGGGTCCCCTACACTTAGGAATGACAGCAACGCGAAAAAACGGTCCCATGGCATAATATTTCGCGGGAGAAGATTACTGAATATTCCTGTTGAACGCCAGTATAAGTGCAGTCGTGGCACTTCAACAACTCCCATGTAGATGATTATCCCAATAAGTCTGAGCATCTCCAGTGGAGTGACTTCCTCCCAAGAGCCGTCACGTCGAGAGTATGTCGGACGGTCCAAAATATGCATCCAGGCATATTTATTTGTGTTCTCACACAAAGTCTTGATCACCTCTGTAGTAAAAAACAAGAGGAAAAAATCCAGCGCTCTTGAGAATCGACGCGCATCGCTCCGCCGTACTGCTCCGACATGGGCACCGGGCTGTCTCGTGGGCGAAAACTCGATACGGCGCCGTGTACTTGGCAAAATATCCCCGCCGTAGGTTGTTGAGACCCTAAACACAAAAATAAAACTGCATTCGTCAAATCTGAACCACGTTTATGTGTAATTACAGCGTGAAGTCAAAAACGAAACCTACCTGCGAGCACCTGTTGACGTTCGGGGCACTTGAGCTGGAGCGTCTTCATCAGAGCTAAAATCTGACAATCCCGCATCGTTGCTTGAGCTATCACTGCTGCTTGGATCACAAAAATCAGCAGCAGAAGCGGCGAAAGTGCTTGGAACAGGAGTCAGTTGTCGCGGCGCGCGGCGGCGCGGACAGGATGCCATTCTCGCCGAACTCGAAACTACCTTCGGTTCAAATTTCACTTGCGGCGGCGCCTCCGCACGCAGACAACAAAAAAACAAAAACGGAACTGAAAGAGGAGTTCTAAATGAATCCTCCAGATGGAGCTAGTTGTCTGTAGCGCGGTGGTTTAAAATTTTGCGGGAGATTCAAAGTCATCGGAACTCTGTGTCCGATGGCCTATGGCGCCGTACTGAAAGAGTTAATAGTCAGGTCAGTCTATTGTTGAATTCCAATGGCAGATCGCGAGTGCTCGGCCGGATCATGAATGGAGCACCTTGTTCCGACTGAGATAGCTCTTGTCAAATCTGTGAATGGAATGCGTGCTTCATCACCATCACCACTATCATCTGGATCATCCTGGAATTCTGTGCGTTTGTTTTTCTTCTTTGTTGGAAGAATCGTCACTGGAATTGGAACTTATAGTGTCTGAGACGGAGCTGGCCCTATCCAGGAGCAGGAACAAAAACACACGGCACGACGTAGCGTCCATGTTTTCCATGTCGTCCATGGCTATAATGTACTGGAATAGGGCCGTGTGTCAAATGGCGGCAAAAACATGTCTCTTTTTGTGATGACAGCCGGGGGTGTTGGAGTACGCTGGTCTACTGCAGCACCATGTGTCGCTGCAGCTTGGAGTCATTGACGGCAAGAGGAAAAATAATGGTGCAACACAGGGCCTCTGGGATTGGCAGTTATGGTTGTCGCGTCATGCATGTACATGCAGAGCTCGCCAATTGCTTGCTGTGGCTTTTCATACCATGTTCGCACATTCTTTATGTGCACGGCAAAAGCTGGGTTTGTAAATGTCTTTTCTTTATTGTGTGCATTGAGGTTCCTGCATAAGCATGAGAACAACCCTGGGCTGCTTCAGATCGGGCACATTGAGAAAACTGGCTGTATTCTTGCCTTCCGGTGCCCTTTCTCAGAGTGAAATATACAAACAATTGTGGCTGCATTCATCACAGAGCAGTGTATATATATATATCGTTCAGTGAAACCTTGCGACTGCTTTTCTGGCTGATGCAACATGAAAGAAATCACGTGCATACCACCAGCCACAGTGCAGGTGCTCCTTCTGGGCTTCTCATTCTAGTGTCTTTTGAAATAATAAAAACATATGAGTGATTACTGAACAGAACAAGCAGAGGAGTGTTTGTCTTCTGCAACCGAAACGCTGAGCAGATGATCAGGAACACTGCATGATCTGTGGTTGGAAATGTGCAAGCTTAGACTGTATTATTGGTGTATCCGAACAGTTTGTATTATTTATCTTTTGCAAATTATAATAATTTTATTTGTGTCTTGAGAGCATTTTAGTTTATAAATGCAGAAAATTTTGCACCACATGTTTAAATTTTGTGCGCTAGGCATGCCAGTCGATCGCAGCTCCCTACTGGTGGCGTTATGGCAGAAGCATCCACGATTATCCTATTGTTTTGTTGTACAGACAATACACTGCCCCATTCCAGTACACCTTACCTGCCCGCGACCGGAAACAGGCGACCGTGGCAGGCAGCAGAGGCCGGTGAAGGAAATACACCATGCGGACTTCTGGTCAAATCTGCCGATTTCAGCGGAGCTAATATTTTTGCTACGTAGAGCGATTCGGAATCAGTGGCTGGTCCCAATCTGCCATTGGAACACACAACTCACGCTCTCATTCTGCCATTTTAATAGGGTTGTTCCATACAGAGCAGAAAAACTTGATCTGGATCTACCATTGGAATTCAACATATGATGTTAGAAAAGTATTCCAGAGCCCCTTTAACCAAGGGTTTTAAATTTCACATCTGGGAAGCCCTAGCACACCTACCAACTCTTCCGAATTTTTCTTAATGTTTATAAATACAAATGATTTCACAAATATTTCATAAATTTGTACGAAAAAAATTTGTTTGCAAAAATGTTTTGCTCGTTGATCTCCGGCTGTACTCTTCGAGGTTTTCTGATGTTGAAGACACCAGAGGGGTACTTAGTTCAAGCAGCTTCATTCAGACAAGTTCCTAAAGCAGGTAAACTTGGCAACAACAATGTCGCTGAAAATGTCACTGTGGTCTAAAAACAGTGTTGGTTGTCACTGACAAGCAACACATTACTGTCAGTCTTTGCTGCTGCTTGTGATCTGCATCTATGAGTAAATTATCGTTAATATTAAAAGTGCGTATGTATCCCATGAAAAGCATGGGCTCACAAAGCAAGCAAAGCTTTGTGCAGAGCTAAGTTCTTAATAATGGTTCTTTTTAGAGGTCCTTGAGGCACTAGCAAGAGTGTTCTATGCTTTTATAACCTGCTTTATTTAGGGTGCTTTTCACTTGTGCATACTGTGCAAGCGCGCCAGCAGCACAGTCCCATTGGTGGATGACTGAGGTTGGGGATCGGCCCAGCCAATTCCATTTGCTTCCTTTCCCCAAATACCTTACCAGGATATTTTGTTAAGCCACGCTGCTCATCGTTCAATGCTTGGCAGAAACTCGTGGCAGCGGATCCCTGGATCCTTATTTGTGTTGCTTGTGCACAACGGCACACAACAATTATGCAGCACAGTGCGACTTTTATAACCTGCTTTATTTAGGGTGCTTTTCACTTGTGCATACTGTGCAAGCGCGCCAGCAGCACAGTCCCATTGGTGGATGACTGAGGTTGGGGATCGGCCCAGCCAATTCCATTTGCTTCCTTTCCCCAAATACCTTACCAGGATATTTTGTTTAGCCACGCTGCTCATCGTTCTATGCTTGGCAGAAACTCGTGGCAGCGGATCCCTGGATCCTTATTTGTGTTGCTTGTGCACAACGGCACACAACAATTATGCAGCACAGTGCGACTTAAGCAACACTTTTTCAACAGAAAGGTCCCAGGCTGCACGATGACTGACAGTAAAAATAAAGCGCCTTGAAGACTTAATCACGCATCTTTCTCTCCTCTTGCAAAATAGGTATGCGCCCATTGCATCTCGTAATGGGAGATGCGCACTATTTCTTTCTTCCAACAATTGCAAATGATGGTCACTTTTTCCATAATCAAGACACAATCAGCGCTGATGTTTCGTTGATCTTGTGGCCTTGTCAATGTCCTGTTACCATGCAAGACGTCATTGTTTGATAAATAATTTAATGAATTTAGTAGTAGTGAAATAGTACAATAGGGAAATTTTATAATTGTATATGAACCTTTAGAAAAAGACTGAATATCTGAATGATCACTGAATATTTTCCACTGTCTTGAAAATTTAGAGATAATAAAATGTAGCATGGGCTAAAGGGTAAACAAAACCTCTATGTGTCACACCATGGGATGTGATTTACAATGAAATGGATATGTGCATTCAACCATGGAACATTAAATGTGGAACAAGAGAAGTGTGACGGAGATAACTTTGGGACAGAAGAAATAAGTATGCCTGGTCCTAATATACTTTTGCAGTGGTCGAACAGCTCTGCCGTATTGCATGAAGAGCAGTCCTTTAAAGGGCCCTTCACCAGGCCCCATAGCAAATTTGGGTTATATGCTGGAAGTTGTTACGTGTCCTCTAGGGAGTATTCTGCCGCAAACATTTTTCAAATGGGCTCATTAATAGCTGAGATAGAAATATGTCAGTGCCGCGAGCCCATGACTTAACCAGGCAGGCTCCGCTGCCAAGCAAGACGCTCTCTCCACTCGCCCCCTAGCCTTGGCAAGTGAAATTCCTTCCCTGCGTTCTCCCATACCGGACCTCGAGGATCGCGTGACGCATACGTCACAGGCCTCGCCTTCATTTTTTTTTTTTTTTCTCCTCGTTTTTTTTTTTTCCCCACCGCTGCATGCATTTCCGCTGACGGCGTCGCACGCAAGCTGTTGTCTAGTTCGCACAGCGAGCGATTTTGTGCGTTGTGCACAAGGAAACATGATTAGCGGTATAATTCAGTGCTACACGAATACTGAGGCAGAACAAGCGGATCGCAGAGCGTGATCACACGCTGGAACACGGTAGAAAATGGCATAGTTTCGGTACCTGCGCACGTGACCGCAGTACCATGAGAACAAGCATACGAAGCGGAAGTACATCTCTCTTGCTTCGGTGCAGAGTAAAATAAAACACGTAGACATTCCATTCGTGGGTTTTTTATTTCTCTAAACTTCAATTCGTCAATTCAAGCAGCAGATCGCACAGATAACAGATGTCTTGAATAATTCTCGAAGACGCATGTCGCCACGAGCGACGTCACACTGCGAACACTAGTACGTAGGCGCAGGCACGCGAGTACGACATCCTCCTGTTTGGAAGGAAAAAGGAGAAGGAAAAACAACCTTCAGTTTGAAATTTCAGATCTTTCTGCCGCGCATACCAATCATAATAATTTGCAGACACAATCATATCGTGCAATGTATGCTTTGCGCTTGTCAGCTCAAAATGGCCAGACCTGGTGAGGGGCCTTTTAAGTGTGTAATAGGCGATGGACCATGTTTAAATAGCTGTATTAGTCGCCCAGCAAGGGTTTTTTTCAACCAAAAGCCCATCCATAGATTACATTTTTCAAAGTGCCATGCCCTCAGGAAGGAAGCATGAGCACAAAGGCTTTCAGAATAAAATTTTGTTTCATAATTCCCCCCAATACTTTTTTCTACTAGTCTATGGTGGAGAGTATTTTAGTTTTACCTTTTTTGTACTTGAATAGTAAGACATTTACAAATGGCCCACTGGTTTTAATGTGCGGCGTTGATAGTAGCAACTCAGGTTGTGACACTGAAAAGCCATACCCCCCCTCCCCCCCCCCCCCCTTGTTTTTTTAGTGCTATTTTTACAGTGACATTTTCGAGTGATGTGCTCACATTAGTTTTTGTAACGATTATGTTGGCATTCTATATGCCATACGTTTGTGCGGAGGGCTACCATCGTTGCTGGACTTGATTAAAGAGTTTGTCGTGTGCGTATCATGGCCAGGCACGCTTATATCGTCTTCCGTTTCTCTACCACGGTTGCGCTTTAAAACCACGGCGCTGCAAGTTTGCTTCAGAGACTTTCCTTTCCTTCCTTCTTCTCCGCCCTTAAACTGGCTCTCTTAACTACTACACGCAGAGACAAAGCAACAGCGCGCGCATTAGATCCTATAGATGAGATGAATATTTACAATTATTATTAGGGTTATAATCATATTCGAGTGCTGATTGCCGTGTTATAGTTTGTTAACGAAGCTTTCCCTCAAGTCTAAATATTTTAAGGCAGTTTTCCTAGTCTCTAAAGCCGCTCGAGCTCACTCTTCTCCTCTGCCGGCCATTTTTCCAAGAAATTATGCCTTCCAACCACTCGGAATCAGCAAAAATCGACTTTCGCGGACAACATCAGTCCCTTTCCACGTAAGTATAAGGCTCGGAGCAGGAGCTTTGGCGCTTGAAACTAACCTGTGGCTTGACGAACCAACCGACTGAGCTACCTTTCCGGGCAACATTCAAGGGTCACGAGTTCAAATCACATGTTATGTTCCTTTTTTCTTTTTTAATGTCTTTTCCTTCATTTTATCACTGTACGGAAACCCTCTTAGAAAAAATTATATATATCCTCAATTATGTATGGCCACACATGTGCAGGTCATAAATACCAGATTCTCTAGCTGAGTGCCATCCGTGCGGTATAACCGATCTCAGAGTGGTCCACCTTGACTGATCAAATAGGGCACCACTGCAGGTTAAATGTGGCGTACAACTCCTGCGGGACCCGCCGTCGTTTCTCAGTGGCTATGGTGTTAGGCTGCTGAGCACAAGCTCGCGGGATCGAATCCCGGCCACGGCGGCCGCATTTCGATGGGGGCGAAATGCGAAAACACCCGTGTACTTAGAATTAGGTGCACGTTAAAGAACCCCAGGTGGTCGAAATTTTCGGAGTCCTCCACTACGGCGTGCCTCATAATCAGAAAGTGGTTTTGTCACGTAAAACACCATAATTTAATTTTTAATTTAACTCCTGCGGGGACGTTAGAGTATCCGTCTCCCGTTCAAGAGGACCGTGATTCAAATCCCGGTGCCGTGCAA
This sequence comes from Dermacentor andersoni, assembly GCF_023375885.2. Classification (NCBI taxonomy): domain Eukaryota; kingdom Metazoa; phylum Arthropoda; class Arachnida; order Ixodida; family Ixodidae; genus Dermacentor; species Dermacentor andersoni. The sequence continues at coordinate 112,224,602 of NC_092814.1, read as the reverse complement.
TTCTCCACCGGAAAATACAAAAATAAAAAAACCGTGTGTTGAGAAAATTACACAAACAGGCCTGGAGTGCGGCCTGATCCCGGTGACCAGAACCGGTAACGCACTCTCTCACCAGAGCAGGATTGGCCACCCTGGTGCAGTACTTGGCCACAACCTCCTGTATGAATACAACAATCAAACCCCGGCCCTCAGTCCCCAGCAGCCGCGAAGCAACTGACCACGGCGGCGGTCAGATCTGTGACGCTGCAGAGGGTGCTAAGAATACCTGGCTCCGGACAGGCCGCCATTGGAATATGAACCTGGCAACGTTTAACGTTAGAACGCTATCTAGTGAGGCGAGTCTAGCAGTGTTATTGGAGGAATTAGAGGGTAGTAAATGGATATAATAGGGCTCAGTGAGGTTAGGAGGACGAAAGAAGCATATACAGTGCTAAAAAGCGGGCATGTACTGTGTTACCAGGGCTTAGCGGAGAGACGAGAACTAGGAGTCGGATTCCTGATTAATAAGGAAATAGCTGGTAACATACAGGAATTCTATAGCATTAACGAGAGGGTGGCAGGTCTTGTTGTGAAACTTAATAAGAGATACAAATTGAAGGTGGTACAAGTCTATACCCCTACATGCAGTCATGATGACCAGGAAGTCGAAAGCTTTTATGAAGACGTGGAATCGGCGATAGGTAAAGTCAAAACAAAATACACTATACTGATGGGCGACTTCAATGCCAGGGTAGGCAAGAAGCAGGCTGGAGACAAGTCAGTGGGGGAATATGGCATAGGATCTAGGAATAGCAGAGGAGAGTTATTAGTAGAGTTTGCAGAACAGAATAATATGCGGATAATGAATACCTTTTTCCGCAAGCGGGTTAGTCGAAAGTGGACGTGGAGGAGCCCGAATGGTGAGACTAGAAATGAAATCGACTTCATACTCTGCGCGAACCCTGGCATCATACAAGATGTAGACGTGCTCGGCAAGGTACGCTGCAGTGACCATAGGATGGTAAGAACTCGAATTAGCCTAGACTTGAGGGGGGAACGGAAGAAACTGGTACACAAGAAGCCAATCAATGAGTTAGCGGTAAGAGGGAAACTAGAGGAATTCCGGATCAAGCTACAGAACAGGTATTCGGCTTTAACTCAGGAAGAAGACCTTAGTGTTGAAGCAATGAACGACAATCTCATGGGCATCATTAAGGAGTGCGCAATAGAAGTCGGTGGTAACGCCGTTAGACAGGAAACCAGTAAGCTATCGCAGGAGACGAAAGATCTGATCAAGAAACGCCAATGTATGAAAGCCTCTAACCCTACAGCTAGAATAGAACTGGCAGAACTTTCTAAGTTAATCAACAAGTGTAAGACAGCGGACATCAGGAACTATAATATGGATAGAATTGAACAGGCTCTCAGGAACGGAGGAAGCCTAAAAACAGTGAAGAAGAAACTAGGAATAGGCAAGAATCAAATGTGTGCGTTAAGAGACAAAGCCGGCAATATCGTTACTAATATGGATGAGATAGTTCAAGTGGCTGAGGAGTTCTATAGAGATTTATACAGTACCAGTGGCACCCACGACGATAGTGGAAGAGAGAATAGCCTAGAGGAATTCGAAATCCCACAGGTAACGCCAGAAGAAGTAAAGAAAGCCTTAGGAGCTATGCAAAGGGGGAAGGCAGCTGGGGAGGATCAGGTAACAGCAGATTTGTTGAAGGATGGTGGCCAGATTGATACAGGGTGGCCAGAAACTGGCCACCCTGTATACGCAATGCCTCATAACCTCGAGCGTACCGGAATCTTGGAAGAACGCTAACATAATCCTAATCCATAAGAAAGGTGACGCCAAAGACTTGAAAAATTATAGACCGATCAGTTTACTGTCCGTTGCCTACAAAGTATTTACTAAGGTCATCGCAAATAGAATCAGGAACACCTTAGACTTCTGTCAACCAAAGGACCAGGCAGGATTCCGTAAAGGCTACTCAACAATAGACCATATTCACACTATAAATCAAGCGATAGAGAAATGTGCAGAATATAACCAACCCTTATATATAGCTTTCATTGATTACGAGAAAGCGTTTGATTCAGTCTAAACCTCAGCAGTCATGGAGGCATTACGGAATCAGGGTGTAGATGAGCCATATGTAAAAATACTGGAAGATATCTATAGCCGCTCCACAGCCACCGTAGTCCTCCACAAAGAAAGCAACAAAATCCCTATAAAGAAAGGTGTCAGACAGGGAGATACGATCTCTCCAATGCTATTCACAGCATGTTTACAGGAGGTATTCAGAGGCCTGGAGTGGGAAGAATTGGGGATAAAAGTTGATGAATACCTTAGCAACTTGCGATTCGCTGATGATATTGCCTTGCTTAGTAACTCAGGAGACCAATTGCAATGCATGCTCACTGACCTGGAGAGGCAAAGCAGAAGGGTGGGTCTGAAAATTAATCTGCAGAAAACTAAAGTAATGTTTAGCAGTCTCGGAAGAGAACAGCAGTTTACGATAGGTAGCGAAACACTGGAAGTGGTAAGGGAATACATCTACTTAGGGCAGGTAGTGACCGCGGATCCGGATCATGAGACTGAAATAACCAGAAGAATAAGAATCGGCTGGGGTGCGTTTGGCAGGCATTCTCAAATCATGAACAGCAGGTTGCCACTATCCCTCAAAAGGAAAGTGTATAACAGCTGTGTGTTACCAGTACTCACATATGGGGCAGAAACCTGGAGGCTTACGAAAAGGGTTCTGCCGAAATTGAGGACGACGCAACGAGCTATGGAAAGAAGAATGATGGGTGTAACGTTAAGGGATAAGAAAAGAGCAGATTGGGTGAGGCAACAAACGCGGGTAAACGACATCTTAGTTGAAATCAAGAAAAAGAAATGGGCATGGGCCGGACATGTAATGAGGAGGGAAGAGAACCGATGGTCACTAAGGGTTGCGGACTGGATTCCAAGGGAAGGGAAGCGTAGCAGGGGGCAGCAGAAAGTTAGGTGGGCGGATGACATTAAGGCGTTTGCAGGGACAACATGGCCACAATTAGTACATGACCGGGGTAGTTGGAGAAGTATGGGATAGGCCTTTGCCCTGCAGTGGGCGTAATTGGGCTGATGATGATGATGATGATGATGATGTTCTAACTTTCGTGGTCTTGGGACAGCCATTTATCTGGATTTAAAAACCCGTCTTAGACCCAGAGTCGGATATCTCATCACAGCACCAGCGCGCTGCTATGCTTATATCTTTAACAACAGGTGTATGTTGTAACTTGCCAAACCTCCTCAAATATTTTATAATTGCTATTTTTTTCTGCACAGTCAAGCCCAGTGAAGAAAGTATATTTTCCTATGTGAAGGCTTGCACAGTCAACAAAATATGTGTAGGTCATTATAGCACTATATGTGGTTGAAATTGACTATCTATCTGAAATATAAGAACCTTGCAGTTACAGGTTTAAGCAGGATAATATCTTACATCAGTAATTAGCCAAAAGACGTATTATTTTAAGAGCCTTCAGATAAAGCTGAAAGACAGGCAGGGCTCCTCTAAGAACAGTTAAGTAGCTTGTGTACCTCTGCCTGTGTCTAGGTTGTGTGAAGGATAACTGTTAAAGCTATCTAATTTACCTATCTTTTTTTCTCCCCCCACCCCTTTAGGTTTGATCTCATTTTTCTCATGCTGGATCCACAAGACCAACGCTATGATAGAAAACTGGCCCAACACCTTGTTTCCTTGTACTACAAAAAACCAGAAGAAGCAGAAGAGGAGCAAATGGTGAGAAGTGTTAATGTTACAATATAGCCACAAATGTTGCCCTTTCACTAGTCTCGTAGTTAGGAAATGTGCAGAGCACTGCTCATATCTTGCAGACGGGACAATGCAAAAATGACGCAGCAGTTAGGAAAATGGTACAGCCACAAGTACATAGAAGTACACACAAGTAGACGGCAGTCTATGAGAATTTTACTGTGTACTGTTGCAATGGTCAGCACGTCCCAAGTTCCGTGAGGTCAATCTCACCGCTGACTACCACTATTGCGAAGTCGGGCGGCCAACCAAAGGGTTCCGAGCAACATTTAAGAGAATAAAGTAAAAAAGAAATATATTCAAAAAGGTACATGGTTGAGATTACAAAACGGCTCCAACTATCGGAGCACACTTTGGTAGCGTCTTGGCATGTCTGAGTCGCACTGTTTACGAGCGTCCTACTCCTCAGCCGTCCGGATCCGCTTTTTATGCCTGCGTCGTCATTGTTCATGGTTTCCACCAATCCGCCCTCTGGAGACAGATGGCGTCAGGAGACCAATCCCGGCGTTGGTGAAGTGGTTGCCCCTTTCGGTGCGCTAGGTCTGAAACGCACGCACATCACTGGGCACAAACAGGGAAAGTAGGGGGAACGCATGCTGACTCCGATCCCCGGCGTAGTCATGCCAGTTTGTGTGGCTGACAGGTGACACGAAGCGTAGCCTTGTACGGACCTTCACTCCGGTGTGGACAGGCTATTTTGGGCTGCTAACAGGTGTGAAAAATCGTGGCGTGAAGTGTGACAACTGCATGTTGCAGGGGTAGCATTCCCCTTCTCTGAACAGCTGCCGAGCACAGCAGCACCCCCGCCGCCAGATGGTGCATCGGGAGGTCGAGTAGCTCGATGCAGCTCGGCCGGCTCGATGCCTGCATTGTTTGAAGCCATGTGCCGCAGCGTCTGAGAATGATTATCTGACTGGACTGCATAACTGCAAGGAGACAAGCTCCTAGGAGCGACCGTTGTCAGCCACGCAAAATGCCTCAAGCGCCACGTGCACGCCACTCTCATCACCAGACTACGAATTCAAAAAAATCCGACAACCCCCTTCCAAACAGAAAACCCTGAAACACAAGGTTCACATTGATTTGGACAAGTACCCAGAAACTCCCAATTATGTGTCCTCTCAAATAGACACAAACAAGTTTACGTAATCAAGCTAAGTAATCATGAATTAGAGCTTCCTCAGGTAAGGAAGGCGAAGGGAGAACTGGCCTTAATTACTTTGTCTGTCACTTAGCACCAGATAGCTACATGATCATTACCGAACTCCAAATTGCGAAATCAGCAAATAGGAAAACCGTCTGAAAATCTTCTCACGTTACTAAATAGGCTCAGAAGGCCTCACTTATTCCGCTTTTCTTCTAGCGCGCTTCTTAATGATGCTAATACGATGCAGCGTGATTAGAATAAATCACCACATCCGACCAATAGTAACAAAACTTCAAAGAATTTGTGCAGATTGTCCAAAACAAGCTGCACTTAAACTTACATTGAGGCTCTTTATTTTCAGCCTTCATCAAGAAAAGAGTCTAAACACTGACGCATTCCCTTCTCCAGCGTTCAGCTATCACATTTTCATGAAAGTAATCAAACTAAAAAAAAAAAAAAATCTGCCATACCATGAGCAGAAGAGACGAACGATGCCTTCTTTCTAACATAAGTTCCTCAAACTTAAACAATCCAAAATATTAATGTCGTCGAAGAAATTAAAGCTCATAAACGCAATTTGCAAAACGTGCCTCCAAAAGCGCTCCTGCCAAATCAAACGTGACTCGTTATGAACTCACACAAACAACTCACGTGACTCGTTATGAACTCACACTTGTGCAACTTGCGCGTGACCGTTCCAAACTTTATGCAACATTGCACCTGTTTGCCTTACATGTGGTCATGTACACTTTCCACTTCAAGCTACGGAACTAACCTGAGCCCAAATTGCTAATAACTTAAAAAACAAGATTGTGGTATTTCTTACGCATTATCAAACGTTCAGCGTGAAACTACCGTATTTACACGATTGTAAGTCGACTGCTTTTTTTATATTTGAAAGTTTGAAGTTGGGGGGTCGACTTACAATCGAAACCAAAACATAGCCCCGCCAAAAAAGCGAGACCAACGGGAGCTACAACGTAGCTACAATTTTATGTTTGCTCTATAGCCCTACCCGTATCTTTTCGCTATCCCGCGTGTTTGTTCGCTTTTCGGAAGGGTTTTTCAACATTTTTGAGTTTTACAGTGCATGCAACACTCATGGGGGGGCGGTATCGATAGTTGATGGAAGCGCCGCTGTTCCCATTTGCGGCGGCACCCTCAGAACGGCGGCGCTTGCGGGGAGTATCAGTAGAAGTTTGTATAGGTGTTCTGTGTCGGTAGTTCGTGAAAGAGCAGACACTGCTCGCGGGTTTCTCTTTCTCTGTTGAAAGGCATTGGCATTGGTTTGATGCGTTCCACTTGACTGCCGTCTACGTGCTACGTCTATGCTTCCCCAGTCGTCATGGGTGCTCCAGGCCCACTAAGCATTCGGCACTCGTTCACAGCAGCGTTCAAGAGGGCTGCCGTCCTTTACGCCAAAGAAACAAATCACTGCGCAGCGGGCCGCAATTTCGATGTTTCTGAACGGGTGGTGCAAGAGTGGCGACTGCAGCGAAGCGAAATTTTCGCCTGTAACGACAAGTGAGAAATTTCCTACGTGCCGAAGTCTGGATGCATTCTGGAGCTGTAGGCTAAGCTTGGGGCGTACGTCGCTGAAATGCGTGGTCGGTCCCTGCCAGTGAAGTGCGACATGGTCATGAAACAAGCCCGGACCTTCACCTTAATTTTAAGGCCCTGCTCCGCCGTGAGTACGAGTGGCTGGCGGCAGAAGACGGCGAAATTACGCCAACCGGACCTGTCAAAAGAGCCTCCCTGACGACTGCGTGTGGTTGGGTGCGTTTGGCGTGGGCTGCTGTTTCACAAGATGTCCTGGTTCGGTCGTTTGCCAAATGTGAAATTTCGCTGGACCACGACGCGCTGTGGGACCACAGCAACGATGACAATGGCAACACTAGTGAAGACGAGTAGTCCAGTGACCATGTCAGCTACTAAGAAATTTTCGTTATCGAATGCGCCCTCGGGTATGCTCTCTCTCTTGTCACGCGATATGGGGGGGTCGACTTACAATCGTGTAAATACGGTAATCTCCTACAAAATGAATACAAAAGAACAAAACAATTTGCAACGCTTCTACCTGATTTCTTTTTCAGGCCTTAACAAATCCTTTCAGACGAGCTCGAGAGGGTCGCGCCTTCCGGGGTTCTCACAAAGTGCGGTCGCGAAGAAGGTCAAAGCCGCCAATTCGCCTAACACTCCTCATAGCTGCGACTTTAAAACAACAGCTTCCATGTACTAGAAGGGTACATTCACAGACCCGCGCACGCATTTTCCGCTTAGGTGCTGGGCAGTTGACTTTCTTTGCCCTCGCGAGTGACCAGCTCTTGTACCAGCCTACAGGACGCTTCCCTTTGTCCCGCTGCTTACAACGAGATGCCCTCGATGCGTCTAAGTGACGGTTACTATGCCTGAATCTTCGCGAAACTCTTTTTCGCGATGTGCATCACGCCGATCTCTGATCTCTGCAAACGCGTAAACTTTACCGTTCTTCGCATTTTCACAGTCTTCGGCCGGATTCGGACTTTCGCACCTTTGCCTCTGTCGCCTTGGCGCTCTGCACGTTGTAGGAGTTGGGGACGGACTTCGGGATGAAAACAACTTGGGAGGTTTATTTTACATTATGAGACGTCATTACAGTGAGACGTCAATGAACAGTCGTACAGTCATTACGGGCCGGCAGCAACTCGGACGCTGCGGCCCGCGGCAAGAAGTTCGAGAGAGGTGAATCAGGGAATGCTCTGGTCTCTCTGGAATGCTTCTTTTAAACCCTTCGAGGACTGGAAGTCGCGTCATGTTCGGCCAATGGTAGAGTCCGCTCAGATGATGCCATTTTCGGCCAATGGTTGGCGCCCGTGTCGCGGTGTCACACCCGGCGGCTCTCTGCGGTCTTGCCTTGCAGACTTGCAATGCGCTCTTCAAAGGCGGAGAAGGGGGACGCTTGGGCTCCGTTGTCCGAGGGCCCACCTACTCCCGGCGGTACGGCCCCGCTGTGGTGGCAAATGCCTTCTTCAAAGGCGAAGAAGGGGGACGCTTGGGCTCCATTGTCCGAGGGCCCACCTACTCCCAACAGTGCCGGGCTATCCCCTCGCCTTCTGGAAGAGTCAAGCAGTGAATAGCTACCGGCGGCGTACGAACTTGTTTGCACGTGAACTTGTGGCCTTCAACTTGTTTGCTCGAGCGTTCCTCTGGAATGTGCTTTCCGTGTTTCTGCGCTTCTCAATTAGTTGTGCTGCGATTCGATGTGGTCTGGGGGAACTCGAAGTAGGCGCAGGAAACAGCTCCATATCTAACAGCTCGTCCTCGCCCCGGTTGTTCTGAATGGCCGGTGAACTCAATTCGCTGGCCATGAGGAACACTGAAAGAACCTGCAGGGTATTGGTGTCGAGCCTCGTTTGACGAACTTCGGGATCCTGGGCCCTGGAGAACATACGTCAAACAAACAAAACAACACAGCGCTGCACCACGCGTAAGCGCAGGCTCTTCACCCCTGACTCGCCAGGCTATTACTGAGTCAAAATGAACCCTGATCTTTTATTTCCCCAATTTTGACTAAACAGTTCCAACCACCCTTCCAAACCGCTATCCATTTCTCCCCGAACGCCGACAAGACCAGAGTACCATTGTTGTTGCAAAACAAAGGGTCGTTGACGATGCAAACAAGAAATGAAAACAGCCGAACATAACTTAAGTGGCCTAACTACACGAACAGCATGTTTCCAATCTATCGCAGTGGCGTACTTATCGCACGTATTGGTGCCACTGAACAATCTGGTCAACCTCACAAGTACGAAATCACAAGTGCACTAGCCTTGTGGTCACTAAACAGAACGCGTACTGGCGTTGTAGGCAAACTTTTCATTTACGCTTACTCACGTTTCTTCCCTGAAAGTCCTACAGGACACGTGACTTAAACGAACAATTAAACTTGCGGGACTTACACACTCCGCAGAACCCTTAAAATAATGCGTCTTCTAATAACTAGTTCCAGGCACGCTCACTAAAGAAGTCAGAATACGGCTGCCCTCAACACACACGAGCAACCCAGTCATAAATCTGCTTCCTTCCGTCCACACAGGACACGCGCTAATGGAACTAAGAACGCTTCTCAGTGCAAATCATGCACTCACTGAAAACCCACACGGTTAACCTTCGAAAATAAAAAAACACATAAAAGAAAGAAGGTTAACTAAAACACACGCGCGTTATGATAGGCCTCTCACCGATAACCTTGACCTTCAGGTTACTCACACACAAAAAAAAGAAAGCCTATCTACTGATTAATCAACATCTCGCGAGACTTAATGTTTACATAAAACGCATCTTTCCAATCTCGGAGCTTCTCGAACAAAAACACAAACAAAGCTCATACCTTACACATTGAAAGAAATCCTAGTCTCAAATCGCGAAAACTTTCCGAAAAATACAAAACAAAACACTTCATTTCTACGGAAGCGCTCTTGGCCTCCCTTTCCAAACGCTTATGTCTGACTCATACTTTGAGCCGTACCCGAGGTGGTCGCGGTTTGAAAGCTACTCTGGCTGCCGAGGAACAACAAAAGGGCTGACTCACTATCAGCTCCCCCAAGACGTTACAGTCTCCCGCCAATTTGCGTCCTGGCGCCCCGCTTTCCTCACAAACTCGATTGACCGCGTCGCTACTCCCCACCTGGTCTCGTCCTGCCACCTTGCGCTTCTTCGTACTGCACGCTGAGCTTTGAAAAGAACTACGGAACGACGAGGAGTTTAACTGCCCCGTGCCCTTTGTCCGCGTCCGTGCAGAACATGCTTCGCGGTCCCCCTTTGACCGGTGGCTCGAACGTTTTGGATGCGTCAACATCGTCCGTGACGACCGCACCTTTTTCTTCGCGCCCTGCTCTTTTGGGTTTCTCGCCATCTTTGGCGGCGCTACATTAGTTACCGTCTTTCGGTCTTTACCGCGCTTCTTCTTTATGGCGCTTTCTCTTCGCACTCGCTTTCATGTCGCCTTCTCGTGCCTCGTGCTGGCTGGTACACATTTCGTCGGCCCGGATCGGTCTCTTACCCGCACAGTCTGAGTGGTTTACATTTAAATCAACACTCTCTCTGCCTCGACTGGCGGACAGCTCAACCGACTCTGGCACAATGCAGCAGGCTTTACTCGAGTTATGCAACTCGCACTCTTGCGAACTGCCCTTTACTACATTGCCCAGCTCACGCTGTGCATCGACACACAGCCCGTCGGTCTCGATCGCTGTCTCACGCACACAGTCCGAATGATTAATAACTGAATCATCCCTATCTAGGCTATCTAGACTGGCGGAGAGCTGCACCGATCCCTGAACAATGCAGTTCTCTCGTGGACTACGGAGCTCGCCATCCCGAGAACTACTCTCAACTGCATCGTCCAGTTCGCACCTCACTTCTGCACGCAGATCTGACCTGACATGGGTGCTCGTGTCTATCGGGTCAGCAGTACCCTTTTCTTCGCTAGCAACCTCGCTAACATTACAAGCGACGCACACGCGTGGTAACTGTGCCAATTTGTTCGCAGCTGGCCTAGCTGTCTCTACAGTCATCTGTTGGCACAGCACCTCGTCGCTCTCCCCGCGGCCTTTAACGGCCTCTGTTGCCACTAAGGCATCGTTAGCAGCTAGCCTTTTCCCTTCACTTATGAATCTGCAGCCAATCTCACAGGCACTACTCTTCTCGTCGGCTTTTGGCGAAAATCCGCTCGATGCTGCCTCATTCTTTCGCTCTGTACTACCTACAGAATTCTCAGGCAGCCGTTGTCTCTGTGCCATTAACTGATCACAATACTGTATCTCTTTGATCAGTGCTGCCTTCTCTCTCTCATACTTTTGCTCACGCTCAAGCTTACGTTCCTGATACTCACATTCGCGTTCATTCTCACGTTCGTGACGCTCACACCTAACAGTAAGTTCTTGAAGCTCATGCTTCCGTTCATTCTCGCGTTCTTCACGCTTACGCTCACTCTCACGTTCACGACGCTCACGCTCCCGTGGCTCCTGTATCACCTCCCAAGCAAGCTCAATGCTTTTGCCATCATTGCCACTATCGTTAATCGCCTTTATGATAGCTGGCGTCTTCATCCGTTCGTCCGCCTCAACTCCCAAATCGTCGCACACCAACAACAAGTCTAACCTCGTCAACCTTCTAAGATCCATGGCAGCTGCCCCGACAGGTGGTTAGAACTGTTTTCCTTAATTAATTTGTGCAAACACACAATGCAACAAATTCCCGATTCCCAGAACTATTAAAATGAACACACAACATTTGAGTCTGGCGAATCAAAAGGAAAAAAACCACGCGCTCACTTACGGTTGCAGCACCCTGCCATCCGGTTCATTTGTCTGCTGTTCCCGTTCCTCCGGACTCCCTGGGTCGAAGGCTCGCTCTTCTTCGGCACTCCCAGTTTCTTCGGACCTCTTTCGATGAAGGCTCTCTCTTCTTCGCTCTTCCCGGTTCCTTAGGATCTCTCTCGACGAAGGTTGATCCGTAGCGCTGCCACCAGCTGTTGCATTCGAGGGCGATCCTACCGCTGCCAACCAGTTGTAGGGGTTGAGGGACGGACTTCGGGATGAAACACTTGGGAGGTTTATCTTACATTATGTGCAGTGAGACGTCAATGAACAGTCGTACAGTCATTACGGGCCGGCAGCAACTCGGACGCTGCGGCCCGCGGCAAGAAGTTCGAGAGAGGTGAATCAGGGAATGCTCTGGTCTCTCTGGAATGCTTCTTTTAAACCCTTCGAGGACTGGAAGTCGCGTCATGTTCGGCCAATGGTAGAGTCCGCTCAGATGATGCCATTTTCGGCCAATGGTTGGCGCCCGTGTCGCGGTGTCACACCCGGCGGCTCTCTGCGGTCTTGCCTTGCAGACTTGCAATGCGCTCTTCAAAGGCGGAGAAGGGGGGCGCTTGGGCTCCGTTGTCCGAGGGCCCACCTACTCCCGGCGGTACGGCCCCGCTGTGGTGGCAAATGCCTTCTTCAAAGGCGAAGAAGGGGGACGCTTGGGCTCCATTGTCCGAGGGCCCACCTACTCCCAACAGTGCCGGGCTATCCCCTCGCCTTCTGGAAGAGTCAAGCAGTGAATAGCTACCGGCGGCGTACGAACTTGTTTGCACGTGAACTTGTGGCCTTCAGCTTGTTTGCTCGAGCGTTCCTCTGGAATGTGCTTTCCGTGTTTCTGCGCTTCTCAATTAGTTGTGCTGCGATTCGATGTGGTCTGGGGGAACTCGAAGTAGGCGCAGGAAACAGCTCCATATCTAACAACGTTTAGTTCTAGATGTCTCGACCGCGTCCGCCTTTCTCCTCCTGTGCCTACGCTTTCTCTTCACCATCTGTTTTGACCTATTCGAACAGCCATAAGCAACATACTCTGGCAGGACGACCGAATTTGCTGCCTCCGTATAAACTTGGCTTAACAGGCCCTATGTTTCCTGTGCTCTTTTTGGTAGGCTGGCCACACTTTCCACCTCCTTACACAGTTGGCCTAACGGGCCTTTCGTTTCTTGTTGCGGAAAATCCACCGCTCCCTACCGCGTTTTTCTCGCTTTTGGCTTCGAACACATTTGACTCGTCACTGCATGCAGCTGCCTCGGGAATCGTTCCGTGGTCCTCTGACCGCTGCTCACTAGGGGACCAGCCGATCAGTCTCTGAGTCTCCTCCTGTGTTTTTGCCCTTTTCTGATGCGTGCCCAGGTAATTTGAAGTCCCTGGTTTAACATTCCTATGGACAGACTTGCTACCCTTTTACTTCCCGGCACCATATCGCGCTTTGTCGCTTCTCTCTGATTGTCACAGCGTACTGCGGAAACTTTGTCGCGTGCAACTATCCTCAACGAATTCTGCCACTCCCTTTTTGCCTTTTGAGGACGGTGCGAAATTCCAGACCAAGGCCTTCTGAACAAGGCCTTCTTAGCCCTATTGTAGTCACGCGCTATCTCCTCAGACAAGCAGTTCATGAAGCACTTAACGATACTCAATGGGATTAATGCTGGTAACCTATCGATCCACAAGTCCCGCCTGACACCCTCTTTCTCACACGCACTCTAGAAATCAGCGAGGAAATTAAGTATATCGTCGCTTGCCTTGAAAGTGCGGACCTGGCGTTGCACTATCTGTCATTCGTCGCCTGCCTTGAAAGTGCGGACCTGGCGTTGCACTATCTGTCGTCTGAGTATCTGACTTTTGCGTTCAAGTTCTTCCATCCTAAGAGCGTGCCATTGCGCTGTCTCCTTCTCGCGCCTCTCGTACTCTTCTGCCTTTCGCTTGCGCCTCTCTACTGCTTCACACTCGCACCTCTCACACTCCTCTGCTTCTTGCTTTCTTTCAACAATGGTTTCCCAAGCCTTGTCAGCTTCCTCGACCACCACTTCTTCTGCCTTCATGACGTCGAGAACTGCTGCTTTCATTTTTGCGGAGCCTTCAGAAATGCCTAATTCGTCGCATATTATAAGTAGGTCCTGTATTTCTAATTTCTCCGTAGCGATTGCTGTCGCTGCCTCTACTTTAAGCTTTCTTTCAGCGGTGGTTTCCCAAGCTTTGTATGCCTCTTTGGCCGTCGCATCTTCTAGGTTCATGACGTCGAGAAGTGTACCTTTTGTTTTTTCCGAGCCGGCGCAAATGCCCAACTCCTCGCAAATTAGAAGGACGTCCTGCACTTCGAATTTCTCCATAGCGATCTCGTTTGCCTTCAAAATTCACACTTCCTCAAAACTAAAATCCTTATTTAAAGAAGGTGAATTTCCCAAAACGGTGCCCTGCAGAAAACACTCACACTCTCCTAGCATCTGCTTTCTTGTACTAGAGAAAGTTCTGGCGACATGAAGAGCAAACATTCGGCACTAGCTGGTTTGTCCTTATCGCTAACATCAGGAAACCGTAGAATTTCTCATTCATCGTGCTCTTTACTTACAACATAATTTTCCTGGCCTCACTGGCCTCCTCCGAACTCCTCTCCTCATTCTGCAAAAGCTCCAATTTCTGCTTGCGGCAACAAAGCAACAAACATGCGGTCGCCCTTTGAGGAATTAGTAACGAGATAGTCATCAGTTTTGCAAGCGCAAAAAGCCGAAACCGCCCGCGGAACAAAACCCACACCACCACCCGCCTGCGCGCGCGCCAATGTGTGAGCGGTAGTACTATATAGACGCGCGGGAGCCAACTAGCGCTAAAACAAACTATGCAACGAAAACCGAGATGGAGACGCGAAAAAGAAGAATTCCCTGTATTCCCACATAGTGGCAGCACATGACAGAAAAGAAGTTAGGAAATTGGCGTGCTTTTTAAACGTATAGACGGCGCTATATATTTACGTCATTGACCCTAATAGGGTTAAATATGTGGAGCCAAATTTAGGAGCGCAGCCCTTCCAGAAGAATATATGGTAATCTGTTCATATGCTGCAGGACTCCTTTCTGATAGACAAACTAAATGCTTGTGTTGTATACAGGGTGTCCCAGCTAACTTGGACCAAGATTTTGAAAAAACCTACGCGTTCTTCAGAACAGAAATCACGTGGATGTTGTTAGCATTTATCTAAACTTACAGTACCATTTTTGCTCGTCTTTTTTTAGTAATTAGCCGAGATTAATTAATTAACATTTTAAATATAGCTTGAAACGTCCAGGCATCAATAGGAAAGTTGTGGAGCTTCACAAATATTGCCCAACCCAGGTACTTTCAACGAGATAGACTTAGCGTGCCCGTTTTTATTCGGGAAAAACGAAAGCCCGCAGAGTTTAAAAAACACCACGTGACAGCGCGCTCCGTGCGCCCGAATGCGCCACGATTACAGTGCTCTCATGAGTGATTTGTAAAAACATCGCCAGCGCCGCGCCTTCCCTTCACTTAGGAGAAAGGGCTTCAACTTTTGCTTGGCTATGACATTACTGGCAGTGGCTGGCAACGGCGCTCCGAAAAAGTGCTTCGTCAGCAGCCGTGCGCCTGTCGCCGAAGAACGCGCCGTCATCAGCTGTTTATTCCGATATGACGAGCAATTTTTTCCCAGCGTTCAAGTCAATGCGGAATAGAAAAATACACACAAAACATGCATCATACATCTGGAACCTTTGCAAGAGAGGGCATCATTTGTTACAACGCCGCTTTTCTTCCAAACTGTGCCAGCGGCTAGATGCATGTGAGCTCGACTGTCTATTACTGTCGTGCCGCGCAACCATTTTGAAGAATTTGTTTGCAGTGCCTAAAGCATGCCGTACTCAAGCGAGCAGAAGGCGAACATGGTCTTAGCCTTGGGAGTGGCACGGGGCGACAAGAGGAAAGCTGCCAAGGTATACCGAAATTGGCAATGGGGGGGAAGACCTAGCGCGAACACAATTATGAGGAGTTACTTGATGCTGACAGAAACAGGTAGCTTCAAGAACAGTGAAGAAGCTGAAGGAGACATTCTCGCTTTCGTGACTGCAAACCCTCATTCCAGCATGTGTGATGTAAGTGGTGAGGTCGGCATTTCAGTGTCAAGAGTTCTTAGAAAGTCCGAAATGCATTCGTATCACCTCCAACTGCATCAAAAGCTGCAAGAAAGAGACTTTCAATGGTGGCTTGATTTCTCAAATTAGATCCTTGTGAACAGTGACGAAATAATACCGGATTTTGTTGACAAAGTGCTCTGGACAGATGAGGCAACCTTCTCCAGAAATTCTAAAGTCAACATCCATAATGCGCATTACTGGAGTGATACGAAACCGCATTGTGTGGCGCAGACCAGACACCAGTACCAATGGTCATTCAGTGTGTGGTGCGGTATATCTTTGACGGAAGAATAATTGGCCCCATATTTTGTTACCACATGCTCACTGCTCAGTGGTATGTGAACGACATCTTGGGAGGCCCAGTAGAAGAATTTTGTTGTGATCTTCCTCTTGCGTTTTTAAAGCGAACTTAGTATCAGCACAACGGTGCACCAGCTCACAACAGCAGCGTTGCCCGTGCCTGGCTTGGCGAAGCCTTCAAACGCCAGTGGGTCGGGCGGCATGGACCAGTGGCATGGCCTGAAAGGTCACCGAACTTGACACCTCTTGACTTCTCCTTGTGGGGACATGTGAAAGACCGAGCGTACTGCGAACCTACAACGGCACCAGAAGCGCTAAAGGCAGAGATTGCTGAGGCCTGCAGCGAGATACCGTTTTGCGTCATCAAAAAAGCTACATTGTATGTGCTGAAAAGGTGCCAATACTGCATTATGGCAGAGGGCGACTTGTTTGAACACATTCTTTAGACAGACATCGTAGCGAATAAATCTCTACAACCGTCATCCATGAAAAGAGCCATCTGTGTGAAACTTTTGTACGACATGGAAAAGGCACGTAAGTAATACGAAATTACAAATTCTTTGCCAACAAGGAATGGACAGGAGGCTAAAAAGCAACCTTCCGTGTCAGTTTACAATTCTTCCTTTTGCGACAACCAGCGTAATTCACACGGCGTCAAGCTTGTTATAATGTGTGTTTGCTTGTTGAGGTCTTGCTCCCAAATTCGAACTCATGAGCTTGTCATTTTTCCTCCGCATGCATTCTGCTAGCGTGAGAGCGCAATTATCGCCGCAGAAACGGGACCTACGCTGTATTTGAACTGCCGCCAGAGCCCACTAGCGTTTATCTCGGAACCAAGCACAACGCGAAGCTCTATCGTGGGCAGCACGAAAGGCGCGAAGCGAGCGCTGTTTTTGACAAAGCACGGTTGATAGCTCCGTAATCGTGGCGCATTCGGGCGCACAGAGCGCGCTGTCACGTGGTATTTTTTAAATTCCATGGGCTTTCATTTTTCCCGAATAAAAACGGCCACGGTCAGTCTCGTTGGTAGTTCCTGGGTGGGCCATATTTGTGGAGCTCCACAACTTTCGTATTGACACCTGAACGTTTCAAGCTGTATTTAAAAGGTTAATTAATTTATCTCGTCTAATTACTAAAAAAAAAAACCGAGCTAAAAAAAAATGGTACTGTAAGTTTAGATAAACACTAACAACATCCACGCGATTTCTGTTCTGAAGAACGCATAGGCTTTTTCAATATATTGGTCCAAGTTAGCTGGGACACACTGTATAATACCGAATTAGCAAGCTTTTCTCAAGCTTGAAAACGGGAACTCGTGCTCTGATGAAGTTTTGTCAACAAAGTTTATTTTTTCACTTTCAGGAGTTGGGGCTGATGAAGGACTACATTGCATATGCACGGACCTATGTGCAACCCCAAATGAGTGAAGAGGCTGGCCAAGCCTTGATAGAAGCCTATGTGGACATGCGACGAGCTGGTAGTGGTCGTGGCCAAGTGTCAGCCTACCCTCGGCAACTGGAGTCCCTGATTCGCCTTTCTGAAGCACACGCAAAAGTCCGTTTTTCAAATGTTGTTGAACTGGTGGATGTTGAAGAAGCCAAAAGGCAAGTGTCCTTACTCATTTAGGGCAGTTCATATGCGATCTGGTATTGTGCAGCATATAAAGAGTAACACTAAATCAGTTTAGACTAGTAAAGCATTCCTTCCAAACATTGTTTCCGTTCATTTGGTGAGAAAAGGTTAATTATTACTGAAGAAAAAAAAATGCCAAACTTCTTTGTTTTGAATTTTGTATGATAACCTCCTTGCCAGTTAACTCAGATCTGGTACAAGAGTGATTTCACGAATGTCATAGTGGGTATTTTTTTATATTTAGGTGTACAGTACGCATAGCACTGCGTAGGTGGTAGGCGTAATGGGAAATGTCAGCAGGCACGGTGGGAGAGTCGACGAATTCGCCAGGGACTCTTAGAGTGGTGCCAAACGTAAGTTCAGCGGCGTTGGTGGAAGAGTCGCTGCGAAGAGCGGTGCGGATGCCAAGCATAACGAAAGGAAGGCGCTCAATCCAGCATGATGGAAAAGTCGAAGCCATGAGTGAAGTCTTCAATTGGTGGTGGTAACGTTCAATGGTCCCATTGGATATCGGGTAGTAAGAGCTAGTCTTGATGTGATTGACACTGAGTAACCGAGATATATTGGTGAACAATGTGGAGTTGAATTTACAACCAGAGTCAGTCGTAATGGTGGAAGGGACACTGTAGCGGCTAATCCAGAGCGTGATGACTGCTTGAGCTATTGACTCGGCCGTTATGCCCAGGAGGTGCATTGCTTGAGGCCATAGAGTTTCATATTAGTATAACTAGAGGGAAATCTGGCGCTGCGATCGTTCAACCATCATGTGAATGATGGGAAGTACAGGCTTGGGATTGGCATTCTGTTGACTGGCAAACTAGCCTACAAGTATTTTTTGGCAGTTTCGGTTTCCCGCCAAGCGCAATTGCTATAATCTGCAGTGGGACAGTGCAACACAAAGCTATCTGCCTTTGTTCTGTTGCTCGAAGTGGCGATAGCACGCTGGGCCAGCGGCTGGGACTATGTTTGTGTCGCGGTGTGGTGTCGAAGCCCTGACGAGAAAGCGACGGCATCGTAAACGTTTAGCAGGATTCGTTGTTGGGCAAGTTGGTTCATCGTATTTGGTAAGATTGGATGCGTTTTGTAGACGGATTACAAGGAAGGAGACGGGACAGGCGCACTGCCCGTATCCTTCCTTGTGATCGTCTACAAAGCGCATCCAATCTTTCCAAAAATCATAAATGTTGAAAGAAATGTTTTGACCGTTTGGACCTTGGTTTGTTAAGTGTCTTAGGATGGCGGTGTAGCGTTACGTGCTTTATAAAACTTCAGAATAGGAAAAAGAAGGCACTACTGATACAAGACATAGACAGTTGTACTTCTAGTGGCTGGACAATCAAATTTTATCGAGGGCTTTATTATGCATTGCTCGTTTATGTGCTCATTGAAATGCGTGTTTTAGGACTTTGAGGACACAAACTTAGTTGAGGTAGGAAAGGTTGCTGCTTCCTGGCTGTAGTCTAGTGTTGCAAAATGGGTAAGTGCAAAGCTACGTCATAACACTTCGGTAGCGGTACGCCAATATAAAATATAATGAAGCATAGTCGTAGGAGGCCACAAGCGTCCTGGCTAGAACTGCAGCAGATGTGCTTAAAAGTGCCTGAAGACGTTCATCAATCGTGACAGCCAACACAGCCTTTCAAAAGAGCGAGAGACTTCGCAAGTGCCTGTCTTCTGCGAGAAAATCTAGCGTCTGTAGCGAGCAGGCGTCGTAGCAGACGACACTTGTAGCATTCCTCTCAAGGGTGCAACACTTTCTCGCAACACAATTTTATTTCCATAAATACTTTATGAGTATTTTTATATAAGTACATGCACGGTTGTTATTGCTGTTGTCAAAATAAATAAATAATTATTCTCTGGCGTTAAATCAGGAACAGAATCGCACAAAAATGCATACCCTGGTGTCACCTGGTGTTAAACCATAGTGAACCGCGCTTCCATCTCAAAGTCATACTAAGTTTATGTAACGTGTTGTACCTTATATAACATACTGCAGAAATAAAATTAGATTTTACGCGATATTTGAGTATAGCTTCGTTTACTGCGCTGCAAGCAAACGCCATTAGTCTAAAGATCGAAGTCAATCCGAAGCCTGTACTTCCCATCATTCCCATGTAGGTTGAGGCAACGCTCATGAGAACCCCCGTAGACACTAGTGCCACATTTCCCTCTAGGGTATTTGTTTAGAAACTCTATGCTTCAGGCCATCTGGTGAACCTGTCAATGCAGGTTAACAGGTGGCAATGGTTTCCTTAGGAAGGAAGAGGGCCGACAATGTCGATGTGCAGTCCGGGGACGGGAATGTGTCAAGAGGAGTCGCAGTGTGGCGATGCACTTTAGACTGTTGGCACTTGAGGCACGCGCATGACCAGCGATGAACATCTACGTTGATACTGGGCCTCACGTAAAAAGAAGTGACGAGTCTCTGTGCTGCGTAAATTCCAGGATGAGCCAAAGAATGAAGGGCATCCAAGACGGCCCGGCAGTATGGGCTAGGCACGTAAGGACGAGGACATCTGGTAGACGTATCCCAAACGAGGGGCACATTGCAATTTGGAAGCAAGATATCTTCATACACCAGAGAGGTACAGCTCATGTGAAGCAGCTGGAGCTCGGTGTTGACATTCTGGGCGGTAGCCATGGCCATGAAGTCGATGACCGGTCGGCCATGGTCTGTTGCATGGATGGCGGTCTGAGAAGTGCGTCAGCAACAGCATTGGATTTTCCGCTGACGTGAAAAATATCGCTGCCGAATTCAGAAATGTAGGCTAGCTGTCTGATTTCGCGGGGAGCCTAGGAGATGGTGCTGGACGCTAGGGCAGAAGTCAGTGGTTTATGGTCGGTAAGGACATGGAAGGAGCGTCCCTCAAGAAAATGTTGAAAGTGCTTCCCAGCCAAATAGATAGTGAGCAGCTCTCGGTCAAATGTGCTGTAGCAGTGCTCAGGGGGTGCAAGCTTCTTGGGAAAAAAAAAAGGCAATGTGCTGCCAAGCACCAGCAATGAACTGCTGCAAGATTGCGCCGACAGTGGTGTTCAATGCGTCAACCATGACAGATGTTGGGGCGTCGCACCGGCAATGGCTTCTTTGAGGCCTCTAAATGCGCGATCAGCAGTGTCGTTCCAGGTCATGGGAGTATTCAGTGTCTTGTGTCCCGAGAGAAGGTCGTGTAGAGGAGTATATTGGTGCAATTGGGAATGAAGCAACGGTAATAGTTGGCGAGGCCACGAAATTCACACAGTTGCCTGGTGGTCGATGTCTGAGGAAACTCACAGATAGCTGTGACACGGGTCAAAAGGGGACGAATGCCGTGTGAGTTTACGCGATGGCCGAGGAAATCCAACTCCGTAACACCAAATTCGCTCTTCGGACTGTTCACGACAAGACCAAACTTGCCGAGTCTTGTAAGCTTCAGCAGTGGTGCTGTAGACGAGGAGGTTGTCAAGATAGGCAAAACGGCACGTCAAGCCATGTAATACCTGGTCAACGAAACGCTGAAAGGCCTGGGCCGCATTATGAAGACTGTAAGGCATGCGCAGATATTCAAACAGGCCGAAGGGTGTTATAATGGTGGTCTTGGGGATATCTGAGGGTTCCACAGGAATCTGGTGGTAGGCTTTCACTAGGTTGACCTTGCTCAATATGGTGCAGCCGTGCAGTGCCGTCATAAAGTCCTAAATGTGAGGTATTGGGTACCGGTCCGGGACAGTGGCCTCGTTGAGAGCATGGTAATTGCTGCAGGAACACCAGTCACCGGTCTTGTTGGGCACCAAATGGAGTTGCGAGGCCCAAGGACTGGAGGAGGGACGAATGAAGCCAAGGTCAAGCAGATGTTCTAACTCCTTTATGGCGAAAGCTAGACGATCCGGTGCGAGGCGACGAGCCCGAGCGAACACTGGAGGGCCATTCATGACGATATGATGCCTCACGCTGTGAGCGACCAAGAACTGAAAGGAGGGGGGGGGGGTCGGATGAAGTCCGGAAACTCTGCAAGGACGGCCGACCAAGGGTTGGGAACGGCCATGTGTGCCTGGAGAAGCCGAAGCAGTGGAGCACGACAGCAAACTCTTTGGGCTGTTAAGCTCATCTCGGAGTCCAAGATGCGGCTGTGCCGCATGTCGACGTCGAGCTTGTAGTGCCAAAGAAAGTCGGACGCGATGACAAAGATCCAGCGAAAGGTATGTCTGAGGCAGATGTCAAGAGTCACCGACTTTTTTCTATTGGTCCGGATGGTCGATCTGTTGACCGCGGTGAGAGGAGGCGAGTCGAGAGGATGGCGGCGCTCAGCCAACGTAGGAGGAAGGATGCAAATCTTGGCGCCAGTGTCGACGAGATAGCGGGCTTTGGTGGCGCGGTCACTGATGTGGAAAAGGCGACTGGATCTTGGGACGGGAACAGCGGTCGTTGTCAGTGGCCGTTTCCAGCGTAGAAGCAGTGCTAGTGGCGCTGGTTTGCGCGCGAGTCATAGCGACGGTGGTACCAGCAATCCGTAACTGAGGAGGAGAACGCCGTTCAGAGTAACTCGGGCTGGGGTGGCGAGGTCGTGATGAAAAACGCGGCTGGCATGTTTGGATGGCAGCGACCCTAGCTGTCAGTCGGGCTACTTGTCGTGTGAGCCCCTAGTTAGCTTCAAGGAGACACACATAGCTGTCGCCAGCGGCTGCGCCGTGGGACGAAAGGTCAGGAGGCCGATGAACTGTGGCCACAGAGGGAAAACATATCCATAACTTTGTCGGCCAAATGGCCCAGAGATTCCATCGTTGAGAATAAAGATGCGGTCAGGATCATGCGCGCCTGCTGTGGAAGGTGCTGCAGGAAAAGTTCTTGAAGAAGTGCGCTGTCAGTTGAAGGAGCCAGATCTCCAGCCAGGACTTGCTTGCGACGCAATAAGTTGGTAGGTTTGCGATCGCCGAGCTCCTCCAATGTAAGAAGTTGCTGTAATTGATGCTGCTCCATTTCAATGGTGCACTGGATAAGCGTCGCCTGAAGATGGTCATTGGTCAGGGACAATTCAGTCCTGGAAAGAAATTACCTCTTTTTCATGCAGCACAAAGAAAAGAAAAGGCTAAGACAGAATGCGAAATAGTTGAAGTGTATTATTTAAAGAAAGCAGGAGATAAGTGTGTCAGCTGTCCGTCCTTAGCACTACATGAAAAAGAGTTGTCATTCCTTTCCAGGTATCTGTGGACACATGAATCGATTGAATCGGGCAGGCTTTTGGATGATGATGTGTGCCTATGGGCCTGATGTACATACAGTGTGTATATATAGCCAGTCTTTTTAAATAAATGCAAGTTGGAAGTTCAGCGCCACCCATCTTATCATGTGTGTTCTTTTTGTCCTCATCCTTTGCGCTGTTACATGAACCAGCTCGCCCAAATCAATGCATTATTGTGACTACAGTCGAAACCCGCAATAACGAAATCGCCGGGGAAAGCAAAACATTTCGCTTTTGCGGGAATTTCGTTAGCGCGAGAATGAGGCAGAAAAGACAGGGAAGGGAACTGGCTTCCAAAAAAAAAAAAATATATTATTGCCAAAAGTCAGTCAGCTTACTTTGCCGATCCTTGCCTTGCAGCAATTTTACTGCTCTCGACTTGCACTGCAAGAAGTGGTCCATTACCACGTCGTCATCATGCTCACAGAAAAATGATCGAATTACATCGAAGGCATTCAACACATCCCGCGGGTTCGCAGTCCTCTCTTGATTTGGTGTCTGGTGGTCGTCGGCGTCGTCGGCACCTTGGCAAACGCTACTTATGATGACTTCATCAGTCACCTCTTCATGGATGACAACACCTTCATCCACACAAAGGAACTCATCGATGCTGAGGCCATCCGGAACACCATCTGTCACGGCAGAAAGTTCATCCCATGCTTGGGCCAGCGATGGCGGCACTGCGCCGTCAGCACTGTCAACTAGTGCACCTTCAGGCGAATCTTCTTGCGATGCCTCTGGATCAGCGCATGATGCTTGCCGAGTGGCAATGAAGCCGGCATGATTAAAACAATTAGCTATCACGCCTGGCGACGTCGCAACCCATGCGGCGGCCATCATCTCAAGCGCCATGAACATGTCCACTACGGTGGGTCGCTTCAACTGGAGGTTCAGCAGCAGACGCTGAATCAGCCTCTCCTTGTAGGCGCACTTGACGCTACGAATGACGCCTTGATCAAGCGGCTGCAGCACGGAAGTGCAGTTCGGTGGAAAAAAAACCAAGCGCTCGTTTCCCAGTTCCACGTCATCGACATGATGGGCACTGCAATTGTCCACAAAAAGGCAGACCGATCTGCCTGCCTTCCGCATGTCCGTATCGAAGGCCTCGAGCCAGCTGCCAAATATGGCCCGGGTCATCCATGCCTTCAGGTTCGCGGTGTACTGTACGGGCAGCCGACGATTTCCCTTGAAGCAGCGGGGCTTCTTACTTCTGCCGATCACAAGTAGTGGCCGTTTATCTGTGCCATCCATGTTGGTGCACAACAAAATTGTTACACGCCGCTTGCTGTGTTTCCCCCCGCGGCATTCTTGGCCTTTTAAGTCCAGGGTCTTCGATGGCAGCATCTCGTAGAATAAGGCCGTCTCATCTGCGTTGTAAATGTCCGAGGGCTTGTACTGGTCCAATACTTCTTTGTTGGTCAGCAGCCACGACGACGTTGTCAAAGGGTCGACGGCTGCTGCCTCCCCGGAAATGACTTTGGCCACTATGTCGTGGCGGGCTTTGAAACGGCTCAACCAGCCAGGGCTAGCCTTAAAATCAGCGTGCCCGAGAATGCATGCGAAGTCCAGCGCTTTCTGCTGAAGAACTGTGCCAGACAGTGGCACTTTGTTGGCACGCTGTTCACAAAACCATGCAAACACCGCCTTCTCAACGTCTGGAAAAGCCGCAGCGCTCACCGTTTTGTTTCTCGCACTCACACCATTTCCGAGCGCGCCGAGAATGGAGGCCTTGTTTTTCAGAATTGTCGATATCGAACTGCACGCAATTCCAAATTCTTCGGCGATATCCATTTTCTTCCTGCCCTTTCCAGCTTGGGCAATAATTTCAGCCTTATCCTGGAGTGTGATAAATTTCCTCTTTTTGGCTGGAGGCGGCATCTTAGCAGGCTGTCAAAGCAAATGGTCCGATCAGCACAGAGACACACAATTGACGCACTCTAGCACCAACGACACTGAGCAAACGACCATGTGCGGCGGTACACAAAGCCCATTGATACTAAAGCGTCATCCGGGTTATCGGAGCCTTCACGTGTAGTAGATGTCGATTTGGCTGCCACGCACGCAGGCGTTTCGCTCCGCATTTAGCACAAGCTGTAATGGCACACAGGATTAAATAAAATTTGCTCACTGCGAGATCGCCTACGGTTCTTGTCTTTTTTTTTATTTGTATCATTCAAATGCTAATTGCATTTTTGGCCCGGACACTGCGCAGTCACCCGTCGCGATCGTCCCGTTGCGACGGGCGAACGACCACCATCATCATCGCTGTCGTCTGTCACGAGAGGTGGTGCGAGGCTTTCTTTATTGTAAACAATGATGGCGGCGGCCACGCAAGTGTGCTGTGGCGGTAGTTAATGCAATTTAAGCGCACAACGAATGCATTTGAGCAGTTTCCGGACACTACTAGTGTTACATGAGTAGATTATTTGCGGACTGTCGTTTCAGAAAATTTCGTTGATGAGGGATTGCTATAGAAAAAAGTTTCGTTGTCACGAGATAGGAAATGCATTGACTCCTATGGCTGTTCGCCGGGGATCCGAAAATATTTCGTTGCGGCGAGAATTTCGTTCCTTGGGATTTCGTTACCGCGGGTTTCGACTGTATGTCGTTATGTCATTATGCAGAAGGTGGTCACATGGGAGCAGGACATTGCAGCCATGGAGGAAGGAAATAAAACTAGGAGAGAGCATAACATCACGCAGCCAGCCTTGGCAACCGAACTCTGCAAAGCCATTCCCTTAGCTTTATCCATCACAGTAGCGGCGCAACACGTGACCTCCGAGACTCGGCATATTGGCTGGGAATGTTTGGTTCCCGGTAGTTTTTCATCTATCTGTGCTTGTTCGGCTGCCCTGCCCTATAGATCTGCCTGCCTAGCAGGAGCACTAATGTTTGCATACTTGTCTGGTGTTTTCTTTCTTCTTGCGTGAAATTTTTAAATTTTTTTTAATTCATCAAGTCGGAGCAGGCTCTATGATGATCACACATTAGGCCAGTACGTTTGGCTTTAATTGTGTTGTGCAATGCTCTCTCCTTATTATTTCTTTCATCCTTGATTGCAGCGTTATGGCACTCACTCCAGCTCATTCAGTAGCATCCTATACTGTTACTCATTTTGAGGCTCACTGTTGTAGCATAACGGACAACCGAGTAAGCGAGGGTGCTCTGAGGCTTTCCAGAATTTTTTACCAGCATTTAGGCCGTCATTAAAAAAAAAAAAAAAAAAAAAAAAAATGCCTAAGTGACATGTTGAGTGATCATGTTCTGATTTGATTGACAGGCTGCATCGAGAAGCTCTCAAGCAATCAGCCACTGATCCTGCCTCGGGGAAGATTGATATCTCTATTCTTACAACTGGAATTAGTGCTTCATCTCGTCAAAGACGTGCGCAGATGGCGTCTGCATTGCGCAAAATGCTTGAAAGCAGAACCAAGGCTCAGAGCCTTCCATACAACAAGGTCTTTGCAGATTTTAAGAACCAGTCAGATGTGGTAAGTTATAAAGCTTTCCTCACTTTACTTTTGAGGGCTTGTGCTAGTGCGGTCCACTAGTTCTGATCGAGGTGCAGGACTATCTATTTGCCACAGGACATGGAAAATTCCACAGTGAATTCAGCACTTAATAGCAGTGTGGAAAAAGAGAGAAAAAAACAAGAGGAAAGGCAACGAGGTCAACCAGACGAGCATCTAGTTTCTACCCTTTACAGGGAGTAAGGGAAGGGAAAATAGAAAGAAGAGATCAAGAGTGAGCAATGAGTGCACATGTAGAATAGGCTTAAATTTAAACATAAAGGCTAATGAAACAGTTTTGCTGCTCAAGGATGTTCAGTGTGCACCCTGTGCCATTTGAGCAAAGGTTTGAGGAACTGCTATTGCTTCAACTAAACATTTACATTCTCTTCTCGTTCAATAGTGCAGAATAGAATTAGGAAATGCACTGCATTGGTTGAACATGTGCTGTGCATTGTACCACTCAATTTGTGGCTGCATTTAAGAAAAGTTGCAGTTTCACTCAAGGTGAAGCATCGATTGCAATAGCAAGTTAGTAGACAGTCATTTGAAGTAAGGATAATAGTTTTATTGGCCGTATAGACTTGTAAACATTTGCTTACTAAATAAATTAACAAGCATGGTGTCAGCGCGCACAGGCAAACATTCACACATCACACTCAATGACCATGGGCACTTGCTATCAAAGTGCTGGTGTGAGGAAGAGCAACAGCGAGTGAAGGGACCTGCAGGCTGTCTCTCGCTTCAATGCAAACTATTGGCCCACCTAGACTCTGCCCCTAAAGCAGATCGCTTTCAAGATAAAAGTAGAATGCCCTTCCTCCCTCCCCTGCCTTTGGTGCCTTGCGCGCTATGGAAGATTGTGCGCTTCCTTCCCGCTTTTTTCCCTTGCATGCGAGATTGAGTTACCATCGTCGGCTCACCCTTGCATGCTTTCACTCGCACATACAGCATACTGTGCACGGCGATGGTGTTATCGCCCTTGGACTTTACACAGAACACCATGACGACAGCAAAAATCACCCCGAGTGTCCATATAATTGCTGTCACAATAAAAAGGTACACCTAGCTTTTCATGGGTGTACACTAGGTAAGATGGCAGCCTGCAAAGACAGCAACTGAAAAGCTAGGCCTTTCTAACTATGGACGGGTTAAAAATGGTCTTGCCACACAGGCATTGACGGTAATGTTGTCGCCAATGAAATAGCCCTATCTGCAGCAACAAAAGATTTAAACTCTTTCATAGCTGTCCCCGCCATAGATTTGAAACCTTTCATTTGGAATAAAATTAAGAGACTACTGGCAATGCTTGTGGGACACCCAAACCTTAAATAAGCTTCATCTAATTAAGCCACCGTTAAGCACTTCCCCATCAGTAATAAAATCACGAGAAACTGATGTCTTATTCTGTTGACTAAGAATAGGGCACATATACAGTAGACACAACTTCTTGCTGACTGATGACGAACCTCTTACAAGTAGTAAATGTGGTGAAAGACTGACCGTCATCCACGTCCTTGTGGATTGTCGGGAAACGGCAATCAAGAAGAAAAAGCAATTTCCTTTAGCTTATCGACAGCATATCCCTTCACATCCAGCACAGTTTCTTGACACAAACCCATTATTTGACACCAAATATGTATTAAATTTTTTAAATGACACTCTTACATTGCACATTATCAGTCCAAAAGTTAAGTAGTATGGCCTCTTACCAGAGGCTGCTGCTGCATTAGGTACACCTAGTACAGCATGTGTCTCCAGGTCCTTGCATTCAAGGGCTGTGGTGAGGCAGTAGTGCTATGTTCACCTACATGTTTTATTATGTAATCCATGCACTCTGGTCATTGTTTTAATACTCATATATTTTACGTAATTTAAAGCTACTGATTTTAGGCCTATTTACAGCCATACTACATACACCATTCAAAGTACAATTCTCCGTTAACCATCACCATGTGCGTGGCGCTCTT
The DNA here is from genome assembly GCF_023375885.2 of Dermacentor andersoni. NCBI lineage: Eukaryota > Metazoa > Arthropoda > Arachnida > Ixodida > Ixodidae > Dermacentor > Dermacentor andersoni. Next base: position 112,196,524 of record NC_092814.1, on the reverse strand, counting down.
TCGCCATATCTAGCCCTTGCACCATAAAACCCCACACATCAATCAATCAAAAGGGTCTTGCTGTGCAAAAGGGGTCCAGCACAATTGTTTTTCCACAGGTGTATTGCCAGAAGGCCAAGCAGCAATGTAAATGGTATGATTTGGTAAAATAAAGCAATGCTGCTGTAATTGCACTATTGTGATGCATATTTGGCACCATGCTCTAAATTTTGTGCAAGTGCTTGAATAAGATGGTAGATGCAGTGCCAGCTGAACTAATCGTTAATGCTAATACGACTATTGTACTTAGGTTCTCATGCACAGCTTAGACTAAGTGATGGTGCATGTCCATGGTGTTGTACTTCTATAATATGGCAATTTTTTTGCAGATGATCACACGAGAGATGTTTGAGGATACCTTGAAGGACTTGCAGGATGATGGTTTTCTTGTTGTGGTTGGGAAGACATCTATTAAGCTTTGCTAGTGTATGGCTATTTACCCGAGTTACAGTTTAACCATGTGCACTATGGTAGCCACCTCTGTAGTGGTGGAACTCATTCTACTTTGGCAGTCCCTTTTTTTTTTTTTTTTTTTTCTTAATTGATATAACTTCTCTATACCCCTCTCATATGTGTCATGGCTTTGTACATTTGTTTCTTAATAAAAGTTTTACAGTTAAAGTGCTGTGGTGCTTTATTCCAGTTCATCCAATTGAAATGCAATGTAAAGAAAATAGTTTCCATGTCTGTTTAATTCATATTCCCGTACCTTTCATATTCAGACAGGACAAGCATGACTTTGATATGCATAGAATGGAAAACAGGAAAGAAAAAAAAGCTTGAATAAAAGCTTTGTTTGGTTCGTTCCTCCACTTTATGTGGACAGCTGCGTGACTGAATAAACTGTGCCATTCCTTGAGCCTGTGTAAGCAAAGGTGGGCCAATGCTGGTACCAGTGCACAATGGTTGTCTTCACAAGGTTTTTTTTTTAATGTGGTTTGTAACATGAGCCAATCTTGGAGGCATTACATTGTCGCAGCACCCACATGCATCAAGGCATTAAACAATAGTTGTATAACCAGCAAGTTTCCCCAGCAACCTATCTCAGTGTATCCACCAGGAAGCTATAGCTTGACTGACAATTGTCCTCTAATAGTCTCTGCCCAATTTTTAAGTGTAATTATTTTTAGTAAATTTTCCCGTGAGGAAACTGATAAAGGAAAGTAGGCAGTGTGGCACAAAAAGAAATAATGCTTTGTTTATAGAAAATGATATACAGTTGAAACTGAATTTAACAAAGTGACGATCACACTCGAATTATTTTGTTAAATCGGGAAGTTTGTAAAATCGAGAAAGGAATTTTTCAGTCCTTCAAAATCTAAAATTGTAACATAGCGACATGCAAAAGCTATCGTGGCATTGTATTTGCCGCTAATCCAGCAATCTGTTACAAACCATAAAATAACAAAAGCAACCACTGCCACCCCTACCAAGGTGGTGTTGAGTCCGCTATTACGTGCATGGGCGTGGTATGCAGCCTCGTCCAAAATAAAGCTAGGGCCATGACTAGGGTGCCTAGACGTTTTAACGCATTAGCTTTAGGGCACACGCTCAAGAAAATAACCGTCTGTGTCAAAATTAGAGGGAAATCACCACTTCTTTTACTCATTTATTTCAGCAAAAGCTTTGTTAAATCGAGTTCGGCCAAGTCAGTTTCGTTCATTCGGGTGGATGACAACATTGAATCCAATGGGTACCTGCCGGGGAGTGGGAATTTCTTCGTTAGATTGGGACCTCATAAAACTGGGTTTCATTAGATCGAGTTTTAACTGTAATACAATTAGATTGTGCCTATGCAGTACATTCTATGTCATAGGCTGCTACAATACCTAATGTGGCATTGTATGTCCTCATGTCTGTGTGTTTGCTTATACTGCCCTTGCTATGAAATGCACTGGGAAAAAGATGATGGCGCATCATGCCAGATATTGCTGGGCAAATGGTCGATTCATGTTTCAGTTTGTCTGCACGGAGGCTGGCACAGTTTTTTCTTGTGTCATTTTGTGTCATTTTGTGTCATTTCCTGTACCAATAGAAAAAACACTCATTTAGAGGCTACTATTACTGAATTGTGGATATCTCTAGACAGATAGGATATCTCAGTAGAGAATTCTCCATTGCTTTCTGTGACAAAATGAATGGAAAGGCATTTGGACTTAGCGTAGCGCACATCTTTTTTTTCTAACATTGCTCTAAGCACACATGATTTGAGATATATATGGACTTTATTAATGGTGACCTACCTTTAGATGCAGCACACAAGCAGCAGCAAACTTCGATCCACAAAGATTGATGAGCACATTATCTTTAGATCACAGCGACTTTTTATTAATTTGCTATTGCCATTTAATGTTTTAACGAAGCCGTAGTTTGGGGATTATCTTTCATTCTGAGGAGACCAGAAAACACCTCCAACTATGACACTGAATTAAGAGGTGCTCAATGATGCATTTTGCAATCGAATGTTTTCATGACTTCATGTCATCAAGAGGTTGACTTAATGAAGCAGAATGTGCTACTGTAAACACAATAATCAAATGTACTCTGATTATTGCACATGCATTACAAGTGTTTTTGTGTACGTGCATGCACATGCTTGTTTATTGATGCTTCAAACATGAATCCAAGTTCAAACCGCAGTACTTTGGTAACTTTACTATGGATCGAATGATTGACTTCACGCAAATATGCTTAAGTAACACGTCATTGCAATAAAATATATTAATCAGCTTTGCTCATAATAGCTCCCCCATTTCAACTGCAAGTACACTTCTAAGCTTTGGTTTTGCCTTTCCTTCTTGTTTCGCAACTGTACACGTTTGACAGAAACCAATTGTTCTAGGAAGTTTTTCAATTACATCCTATTCTGCCTCGTAATTGCTTTTTTGTAGCTGTTCACTTTTTGATGTTATGTCATTTAATCAAGTGTAGAATGAAATCGTAATGTAGGTTTACCAATTCCAAGAACACCTGGTCTTACAACAGGTATTCCAGCATGAAATAAACTTGAAAGGAAATTGTCATTCATCCAGAATGTAGCACAAACCAAAAAAGGAAATTCAATACAGGTTTCTCAGAAAGTGTTGAAGCTGAGAAAAGATTTCTCCTTGTCCAGGATTCAATCCTGGGACCAATGGGAGTTGTCGATTAGTTCACCCTTGCATTGCCATCTACTAGCCGCCTAGTTAGCTCAGATGGTAAACTATTGCCCCAGAAAGGTGCTGGTCCCGAGTTTGAATCCCAAACCAGGACAAATTTTTAACTGCGAAGCTCCCTTTCCGGGAAACCTGTATTGGGCTTCCTTTGTAGCTTCGTGCTACATTCGTGTGGACAATTCTTTTTCATAGACCTTCCTCTGCCTTGCAGGATTCCACAGAACTGATTTGCCATATTCTGTGTCCCTATGGTTCGAGTTGTCGATTAATTTGCACTTGCACTGCGATCTGTTAGTCGCCTGGTTAGCTTAGTAGTAGAACAACCGCCTCTGAAAAGCATTGGTCCTGGGTTCGAATTCTGGACTAGAATGAATTTTTCTTCAGTTGTATTGGGTTTCCTTTGTGGCTTCGTGCTACATTTGGGTGGATGATGTTTTTTTTTTTTTATGAACCTTCCTCCATCTTGGTGCATTCTGCAGAACTTATTTGCCATGAAATAAACTGCTTTTGCTAAACTAGTAAAAACTTTCAGAGAATAATTGCCTTGTGGCATGGTGAAATGTTTCTGCAAGTACCAAAATACTGCCTGCAGTAATATGTTATGCTCAGACACTAAAGATTTGAATGGCAACTTGTCTACAGATTTTAGCCACGACACCTGTAATTACATTATTTCTTAGTATCTCCTAGTTTAATTAATTACACTGTTTAATGTTGGAGAGCTTTCAGAATAGTATAAGCAGGCTGCCTTATCTTTGAATAAGCACATCATGACCACAAAAATACTCTAGCAGAAAATCAATCCTTGATCATTCTGTATTGACAAAGATCCACCAATGAATTGCCTGACCTGACCATTTGTGTAACTGCTGACTAGACAATGCTACATAAGCTTGACTACTAACAGCTTAGTCGCAACAAATTCAAAATAGGGCACAGATCCACATTCTAAGGCCTGATCATGCTATAGTGATGACATCTTTCCAGTCTTTCCATTAAGCTGCACAAGGTCCTGCAGCACACCTACACCTTGTCCTGAAAGCTTAAAGGGACACTAAAGGTTACTATGAAGTCAAGTTAAAGTGATAAAGCAATGCTCTAGAACGTCTAAGGCGTCAATATAATCGCGAGCAGAGCGTTAGTAACCAAGAAATTGAGGTAAATGCATGACACGATTTGAGACCCCCCCAGTGACATTCCGGTACTAGCCCGATGACGAAGGCACTCCTCATCATAACTTATGTCACTAGTACTCAACTACTCGTATTAAAAAGATCATTTCATTAGGTTATAAGACAGGAGAAAATGCTACTTGTCTACTTCTGTTCGATTCTAAGAAAAAACATTTTGATGTTATCCTTCAGTAGTATGAGTGGTCGAAAGGTTTCGTTTCGCTCGACTCTGCGCCGTGCGTGCCTTGGACTTTAAGTTGTTTGGTTATCGCGTCGTGCTGCGCTGGTTCTGCTGGCTCGTGAAACTTGAATTTGAAACTAGCAGCGAGAATGCCACGTCCATGTGATGTCGTGGGATGCGCGAACGGTCCGCGGAACTTGGCCAAGGGCAGTTGCAGCGGCGAATCCAACGTTACTTATCACTGTGTGCCAACGAGTGAACCTCTCCGTTCGAAGTGGTTAAGTGTCGTACCTCTGCCACAGCGTGTTGGAGAAGAGCCGAAAAATCGCATAGTGTGCTCACTGCACTTTCGTCCAGAGGATTACGAGTTCAACGCCGACTTACTGCAGTCGTGTGGAGTGCCTTTCAAAGCAATGCTTTTCCGTAGCGCTGTTTCGTCGGTCTTGCCTGCATTCTCCGAAGCGCAAGAACAACTGCAGGTCGAAGACGTCCCAGCGCGGTCAGTGCAGCATTTGGTTTTCACGAAGGAAAACCTACAAATCTGCGAATATGTACAGACATGACATACAGTTGCCGTCGTAGTAGTACGCAACGACGCCGGCAGCGCAAGCCCTCAGCAGCAGGTCACATTCGTCTGTACTTAAATCGCTGAAATCTAGCCCAGCATTGCGAGCCGTGTCGTTGTCAGGGTCGACCATTGCAACGAGCATCAAAGTTGGCGTCGTAAAATAAAGAACCAGCTTATCGTCGCGCGCTTTCCCTTCTGCTAGCCACCACAGTTCTGCCATGGTTCTGCTTTCGCGCTGCTGTCGGCTCTGTCTTGGCTCTGTGTCTGGCCGCACGTTTGCGCTTTGCGCAGAAAAGCCGTAGCGCCGTCTGCGGACGCCGTTCTACTCACCGACGGCGCAACATCACTATGAGACCATGACGTCGCCACTCCTCGATCGGGGGGCGGGCGATTTGAACTGCGCTAGAGGTACGCGTACGCTTCAGAACGCATTTTCTCTTAAAATAAGTCTCTTCTTCGCATGAAACAAGCGTTTCGAGGTTTCTGGGATGGTATTTCAACAGTCCACGTTGACTTAATATTAACTTTTAGTGTCCCTTTAAGCCACTCATGACATAAGTAAATCCTCCCTCTGCTTTTTATTCTTTCAGTTGACAGTTCAGCTGCATATTTTTTTTTCTAGTGATGTCATAGTATAGAATTTTAATTCCAGTAAGCTTGGAATAGTATTTACTAGCAAAAAAAAAAAAAAAAAGAGCAAGACTGCTTGAAATGTCCCTCATCTGGGCTCTCCATATACCAAAAACTAATGAATCCTGCTGGAGGTGGATTTGCTTGACAACCTAGCTTTATCAATGAGCTCAGCAGTCAACATCAGACCAAAAGCACAATTTGAATATCAGTAACAGCTCATTGCAGAGTGCAGGAAACCACTGATTTACTTCATTAGCTGTATCAGTAAGGAGAGCAGTAAAACCCAGACCAAAATCGGGGCTTGAATGTCATGGCCAGCTCATTGTAGCCCAGTAGGTGCAAAGCTTCAACTAGGCTTCCTACTGTTGCACTGCCATGGCATTTGTGTCTCCAAAGCTCAAGCACATTGTGCGCTCTGGCCTTGCTGCTGTCATGAGAATGCTTGATTGAGTGCGGCTGTTCTGTAATTCGACCCTGTGGTTGCTCAGTGGCTATGGTGTTGGGCTGCTGAGCACGAGGTCGCGGGATCGAATCCCGGCCACGCCAGCCGCATTTCGATGGGGGCGAAATGCGAAAACACCCGTGTACTTAGATTTAGGTGCACGTTAAAGAACCCCAGGCGGTCGACATTTCCGGAGTCCTCCACTACGGCGTGCCTCATAATCAGAAAGTGGTTTTGGCACGTAAAACCCCATAATCTATCTAATCTGTAATTCGACTCGTCAATAGGCATGCAAACTTTTGTGTTACCTTCATGTATCACAAGGGCAAATGGCTTTTTTTTTCTGTTTACTTGACGTGAAGCTTATATTTATTAGAATACAGGAGCTAAGTGGTGCTGCGGACAGAATTTTCGTTTGATGTTGATGACAAATTGTGGTACATTTTCACCTTCAATCCCATCCTGTTCTGGCCATTGGAGACAACCACCAATGCAACAGGGCTACCACAGTAAAATGTTGTTTTATTGCTCTGTACACTTAATTAAGCTGCACAAGATTTACCATATTTCAGCTTTCCCATTAGTCATCACTGTCTTCATCGGGTGACCGCTTTTCATACGCTAACAAATGTTTATCGTTCAGTGTAGGACGCGCCTGCATGTACGGAAGTTTCTGGAATGTTATCAATGGTTCTATCCGTTGTCTGTTGGCACCGAACCTTCTGTAATCTGATTGCATGCGCGACGCGAATTGTGTAGTACTTTCTGGAGGACACTCGGGCACTAGCGGTTACGCTGGAACCTTCAACGAGCCATGTATAAAAGCTGACGTGCTTGACCCACAGATTAAATTTTCGACGATCGCTGTGTTCGCCGCTGTCGTTGTGCTTTGAATGTCACTTGCTTTTAGGGACGTAAGTTCGCCCAATAAAGAGTTAGTTTTGGCATTCACAGTTTTGCTACTGTGTCCTTGACTTTCACTACGTGACATCTGGTGAAGGCGCTTTTGCATTCATGTACCAGACACCCCTGTCAAACCCACACACTGAAGACAACACCAGCGTCACCCCGGACGGAGTTCTACTTGAGATGAGCAGAAAGATTGCGGCCAAGTGAACAAACACAATGGCAGCCCCAGCGTCTCCCATCGTGCTGCTGAAACAGCCCAGGGAGCCACTGACCTTTCCGCGGATTATCGTTTGAAGACCCGGAAAGCTGGCTGGAAACATACAAAAGGGTTGCTACATTCAGCAACTGGAACTCCAACGACAAGCTGCAGCATATATACTTCTCATTAGAAGACACCGCCAGGACGTGGTTTGAGAATCGTAGTCAACCCTGACATTGTGGGACCTTTTCTGCAGCACTTTCTTGGACACCTTCACGAGCGTTGCACGCAAAGAGAGGGCTGAAGTGATACTGGAATCCTGTGTGCAACTCCCCAACGAGAACATTGCGATCTACACGGAAGAGATGACACTCCTGTTCCACCACACCGACCCAGACGTGTATGAGGGCAATAAAGTTTACTTCCTCATGCGTGGTGCGTAGCAAGAGCTTTTAACGCGACAGCGTTAAGGAGCTCATGTCGCAGAAAAGTCGGTGTCCGTGTCGGCGGCGTTGGCCGTGAGCGATAACTCCCGGGAGGCACTTCATGAATAAAAAACAACTTGCAAGATGGGCTGGGTGGGAATCGAACCAGAGCCTCCGGAGTGTGAGACGGAGACTACCACGAGTTCTTTTTCTTGCTTTTTTTTATTTTATTACCGGCTTGGCAAAAGAAAATACAATGTGAGTATTACATGGCCATAAAAACAACTAGTCAATGCCGGATCAGTGTGGTGTGATAAGAACGATGTAGGCTAGTCACTTTATCCAAAGCACTTAGCCATTCAGGAGGATCACTCTGTGCACAGAAAAATTCGCGTATATATAACACACTTTCAATGAAGTATTCATGTGCTGGGGCCTGAACAATGCGCTCATGTCTAATATCCATACGCGTTCGCCATACACTGTGCATGCACAGAAGCATTAACAGATCGACAGGCACTCCCTCTGGTTCCGCGCATGGCAGGAAGCGTATCCCGAAAGCACTTAACGGCAATTCCTTTTTAAGGCTATGTTTTAGAATATCCCACAAAAACACTGCGTCATGACAGTCCAAAAAGATATGCTCAATCGTCTCCGGTTTTTTGCATATAAAGCAATTCACAGACCAAGGTACAAAAATGCCTTTGCTTTGCAGCCACGGTTTCACTGGGAGAGTGCCTGTATGTAGTTAAAAAAAGAAAGATTTAACAGAAGCTCTTACCGGCATTCGTTTAACTCTTAAGATCACCACGTTCTGAACTAAAACAAATACTGTACGATACATTCAAACCGGTACAAAAGCGCGTCTAGTGAATGCGGTGTTGCCTTAGAAACGAGCCGTAGAAAGTTATACTGCGGTGTATATCGGTAATCGTGAACATGTAACTTACAGAAGTCGCAGTTACACGAGTAGCGATGTGCGTTTCCGCTACATTTCTTCTGCGCTTTCCGCACACGCAGAGCCATCTTGCGGCAAACACAGAAGGCCACCTCCTCTCAATGTACGGCGCTGCCCCGACAGGTGGCGCGCCACGCGCGCATTGCGGCTGTGGGGGGACCGGTGCGAGGCGCGTCGCGGCCCGGATTCCCTCTCCCCTGACGACGCTTCGCCGTACTCCCCTAAAGCCCCTCAATCTGCCGTGAAAAATTGAGGGGCTTTACGCTCCCCCACGGGTTGCAGAATCAAGCGTCCTTCCTTTCTTTAGATCACTATCTGTCTATCTCTCTGCCCGTGCCGATCACGACGTTTGGATAGTTTGGCTGGCGTACATCGTTTCCCCCTCCGAGACTCCGAGTTCTTTGGTTCGTTCCGCTTGCTCAGGCACACGTTTCGTTGCCGCGCCGAACGCTGCGTTGCTCGACGCTCACCGCGTGATTGGTGGGTGCAAAGTTCGATGCGGGGCGCCTCGTAAGTGATCGCTGCGCCATAGCGCATTGTCTTACACCCCTTGGCAGATGGACGGGAACGCTGTCGCGTTCCACTCTTGAAGGCGAAGCTCAAGCGTCCTCCAATTTTTCAGCGGATTGATTTGCAATCCACCCAAGACCATCGGAGAATTTGTAACGGAATCCACGGACATTGACAAGACGCTGGAAATGCACACTGGGCAGTACAATTAACTCCAAGCACTAGGCTCCAATCCAAGCACTGCATAGGCTCCACTGAGCTCCGAGACACCATCAGAAGCTGCCGAGGTTGCTTAGTGGCTACGGTGTTAGGCTGCTAAACCCGAGGTCACGGGATCGAATCCCGGCCACAGCTGCCACATTTCGATGGGAGCAAAAACACCTGTGTACTTAGATTTAGGTGCACGTTAAAGAACCCCAGGTGGCCCAAATTTCCAGAGTTCTCCACTATGGCGTGCTTTATAATCAGACCGCAGTTTTGGCACTTAAAACCCGAGAATTAAATTTTTAGAGACCATCAGAGCCATTGTACGCGAAGAACTGCACAGGATGTTCCCTCAAGTAGCCTCCATTGCTGACATCGTCTGAGAGGAGATCCATCAATCACTTGGAGTCCTAGAATCTCCACGGCCTCAGCCAGAAGTGATGACCTATGCCGCCCTACCCCGCCGTCACGTTCCCCCTCCGCGCCCGCGCCGGGCCCAGATAGCACAAAAGAGAACGTTCTTATAGCGCATAGAAGACGATAAAAACGGTTTAAAAGAAGACACGAGTAAGCCAAATTTATTGTTGAAACGTCGTATATGTCTGCTAATGTCCTGCTTAATTACTTTTTTCAGAGAGAGAGTAAAACATCTTTATTAATAATATTTGAATGGCGAGAGCAGTGTGGGAGGAACCCTCAGTCCAGGGTCCCTAAGATGATTCCGGCGATGTTTCGAGCCCGTTGTATCACAGCTCGGAGGGCACCGTCGCGGAGGGCATCGTCCCACAGCTCTTTGTTGCGTAGGGGGTAAAGGAGAGTTGGCAAGGAAGGAAAGAGGTTTGCAGTGCACTCAATCGTGACGTGGAAGATTGTGGGCGAGCTGCCACAGCCAGGGCAACGATCTGCATAACAGTGTGGGTAGAATTTATTGAGAGAGACAAGATTTGGAAAAGTTGCGGTTTGTAACTGGCGTAATGCTACTGCTTCCTCCCGCGAGAAGGACGGCGGTGGTGCGGTGTGGGTGCGACGAATGCGTGTATAATGACGGAGTATGTCTTTGTAAAGGAGCAAGGGATCCCCCCACTCTGAACTAGTCGCCTCACCACGCCGAGTCGCCCGGAGGGAAATTTCTCGGGCAACCGCATGTGCGCGTTCGTTACCCGGCAGCGAGGTATGACCAGGGGCCCAGAGTAAGTGGATGCGGGGGAGCTGTGGTTGGTGTATTTTGCGGGATCTGTTTGAGAATTTGGAGCGCCGCTCTCGGGATGCCATGTCCTGATAGGAACGCCCGGCATGCCTGTTGCGAGTCCGTCAATATATACACTTCCTCAGGAACACGGATGGCGTATCGAATTGCAAGAGCAACATCGAGAATTTCTCCGTAAGCGGCATTTGTTCCGCGCATTGCAGCAGGGTCTCTCAGGGATTCGGTGCCATCCAAAACTACCGAGATATAGCCCTCGTGAGTGCGTGATGTGTCCGTGTATAAAGTATGTGTTTCCGGGATGCTTGCAAGCATGCGGCCGATGTATCGTACACGGGCTTTGCGCCGCCCTTTGTCATGCTCGGGGTGCATATTACGTGGCAATGGATGAATACTTAGTGCTTGGCGTATCGCTGACGACAAGATCGTTGGACGGGTTTCAGACTCAAGGGGCGGGACAGAGTATCCTAGCCGTGTGAGAAGATGGCGGCCAGTAGGAGTGAGTAGGAGGCGCTGGCGATGGCTGACCCAATGTGCCTCTAGCAGCTCGCCTAGTGTGTTATGTGTCCCTAAGCTAAGGAGACGGCGTGTGGAAGTATAGTTCGGGAGGCCATGGGCCAGCTTCGTCGCTTTGCGAATCATTGAGTCTATGCGAAGTTCTTGCGCTTGGGTCAACCGCTGAAATGGGAGATGGTATGTAAGGCGGCTGATCACGCATGCCTCCACCAAGCGCAGCAGGTCCTCTTCTCGAATGCCCGAGCGCCTGTTGGAGACCCTCCGGATCATGGCCAGAACTTGCTCAGTCTGTCTGGATAGAAGGGAAACAGTGTAGTTTGACCTGCCATCCGCTTGGACGTGTAGGCCGAGGATACGAACACGATTAACCTGTGGTATCGGTGTGCCATCCACGTGCACAGTGATAGGGGGAGTAGAGGAACGGCTCCGGGGGCGAATGATTTTGAGCTCCGACTTTTCCGGAGCACATCTTAAGCCGCATTTTCTCACGTACTCGGAAACTGTATCGACTGCTTGCTGCAGTCGGTCCTGGATGGCTCCGTCGGAACCCCGTGTCGACCAGATAGTAATGTCGTCCGCATAAATAGCGTGGGCGACATCAGGGATATCTGGTCGAGTAGCCGGGGGAGCCCTGCGAGCGCGATATTGAATAGAGTAGGGGAAAGAACTGAGCCCTGGGGTGTCCCACGTCCCACAAGGCGAATCGTACCGAATCGATGCGGTCCCATTCCTACGGTGGCTGTGCGATCTCGAAGAAATGCGCGGATATAGTTGTACATACGAATTCCACAGTGTGAATGTGCAACATTGCGAAGGATGAGGTCATGTTCAACATTATCGAATGCCCCTTTTAGGTCTAAGGCGATGAGTGCTCTCGTTTGGGCGGACGACGGAGGTCCTATGACTTCCTCCCGCAATTGTAAAAGCACATCTTTGGCAGACATATGAGCCCAATATCCGAATTGACAGTTAGAAAAGAATGATTTTTCTTCGAGGAAGGGCTGCAGACGCCGCAAGAGTACATGCTCCATGAGCTTACCAATGCAGGATGTTAGGGAGATGGGTCGTAAGTCTTCAACCTTAACAGGCTTGCCCGGTTTGGGGATCAGTGTGATGTCGGCGTGTCGCCATGCTTGGGGAAGCATGCCCTTGCGCCAGCAATCATTGAAGATATGGGTGAGGTGGTTAATATCCGCGTCACTGAGGTTACGAAGGGTGGCCTTTCTCGAAAGGTGTGGGGTCAAGCTGTTACACAGCTCAGTGTACTACCCACAGTCGAATTCCGTTGAAAAGCTCCACTCCGTCATGAAGCGCGTGTTGAGAGCATTGTGGTTTGAACAACAAACTGACTGGGAGCTATGTCTGCCTGGGGTGATGTTTGCATTGAGGACCGCGCCGCATGCGGCTACGGGGTTTTCGCCAGCTGAGCTGGTGTACGGTCGCTCGCTGCGGTCTCCGCTTCGCATGCTTCGAGACGGATCACTGCCCTCTCCAATAGCTGCAGACCATCTGTTCCAAAAATGGCCGCCTCCTGCGCTGGAGCCTCGCTTTGCAACAGTATTCCTTTGAGGTGCGTTACAAAAAGGGGAGTCTCAACGGTAACGCCGATGGCTTAAGTCGAGGCCCCTAACGTAGGAATCAGCCTCAAAGTTGTTTGTTACTGATGTTTTCTTCCTGAGGCAGGATTTTTAACATATTGCTTTTGTTTAGTGTTTCAAAGTCATGACGTGCTTTCTAGTGCAATTTTCTAATTTGTGGACGCGCTCTGAGTGCTGCTAGACTACTGTAAGGAACTAGGCAGTAGTATAAAAGGGGAAAGAGCCTGGCATGGCTTAGTGAGGGTTGTGTCGTGCTTGCTGACTGAGCGGTTGAGTTTCGGCGTAGTTCTAACGCTTGCTGGGAACGAGAACAAAAATGGCAACTCTCCCGAAGTCACTTTGCAGTGTCCCGTGTGAACCTGAACGTGAGAACGAGGCCTTCTCTGTGCGCTGCGCTCAAGAAACGCCGAGGGACGACCGACTTCGGTTATGAGCATCATCGAGCGACATCCCTCCGGACAGCGGATGCAGTCCCCTGACCATCGGGATCTCCTTCTCCCGGCGGGGCGGTCTGTTACGTTTCGCCTACGACGCGCGGTATAGCCGGCGCGGATGCAACGGATGCCGGGGCTTCGTTCAAAGCGGCGGACATTTTGGCCTGTTCAGCGCTGCCGCAACGCCTCCTGCCATGCGCGTCCAGGCATGTTTCAATGCCACGTGTCTTCGTGAGTGCGTGTGTGTGTGTGTGCATGTTGGTGCCCACGCTTGTCAAAGCGCGGCAGCCGGGGAGAGGAGCTCCCCAACTGTGAAGCGAGGTGGTCTGACCAGCGCCGGCCCGACGGATGCGTCACTTCTCGTCTCAACGTGTCCGCGCGTCGCCGTCACGTGCGCCTCATCCCGAGCCGTTCCTTCTTGCCCTCGACTCCGAGAGTATAAAAGCAGCTGTCCCCGGACGCCAAGAGAGAGGCTCCGAATTCTTCCGTCGAGTAACGTGCTCTCCCGTCTCTCCACTTCGGTCGACCTGACCGGCCGCTCTTTTGCGATGCTATAATAAACAAGTTGTTCTGTTAGCAGTCGACTCATCCTTTGCCAGGACCTTCGGATGCTTCCAGCTGTGCCCCAGGCCGCCAGGCCAACGCTACCCTTGGGGCTTGCGACCCAGATGCAACAATGGACAACCCAGTCGCATTCCTGTCGTCGCCCTCATGTTCTGTATAAAGTCCGCGGGCGATAACATCGTGGCCGCGCGACGCATGCTGTATGTGCGAGTGAAAGCGTAGAGCGGGGGGGGGGTGCATTGGTTGAGTCGACGATGGTGGCTTAGTCTTGTGTGCGCAAAGGAGAAAAGCGGGGAGGAAGCGCGTCGCCATCCGTCGCACGCGATACATCGGGGGCAGTGGATGGAATGGGGGCGGGATCGAGGATTCTGTGAACCTGTGATTGCGCAACATGTTTATTTACCTTTTTTGACACATTATATACAGTGACTTTTTCTTAGATACGTGGATTTATTGGAGACTTATACGTATATTTAAATATCTTGTTGCGAGGTTTTGTGTATACGTGCAGTGAACTTTGTTTCCAGTGACACATTTTTGCCCTTTATCAAGCTGTATCTTCGCATATGTATATTCCATTGTATCTTCGCATTTCTAATGTACGAGGGCGAGTCAAATGAAAGTGAGCCTACCAACCCCGCGCAATAATGGTTCGGTTCATTATCTGCGAGGCATGCGCGTAGCACACGGGCATCTCTCATTTACAAAAGTGACACGCAGGTGTGAGGATACATGTTCTTTAATGCTCTCATACACTGGGTTGAACATGATTTCGTGACGTAATGTACGCTCCAGAAGTTGAGCAGCGTGGTGCGGTGACGTTTTTGACAGCCGAAGGTGTTTCCTAAAAAGAAATTAGTCGCCGTATGGCTGCCGTCTACGTTGAACATTACATTTCATTGGCCACTGTGAAGCGTTGGAGGAAACGGTTCAAAGAAGGACGTGAACGTTGCAAAGACGATCCAAGACCGGATCAAAGTCACCGTGCAATCACCCCCAACAAAATTGCAAAGGTTGATGAGTTGATGAGACAAGAACGGAGGATAAGCATCGATGAACTGGCAGAGCGTGTGAACATCAGTCACGGTTCGGTTCACGCCATAATTTATGAACATCTCGGTTATCGGCTCTTGTGTGGGCAATGGATGCCCAATATTTTGAACCACCGTCAGAAGACGGAGAACTTCGGCGCTGCCTTGACTCAACTGATGCGGTATGAGAATGAGAGCGACGCTTTCTTGTCTGCAGTTGTGACCGGAGACGAACCATGGTGCCACTTCTGCGAGCTTGAAACACGACTGCAAAGCTTACAGTGGAAACATTCGAATTCACCCCCCCCCCCCCACCCACCCAAAAAAAAATGAAGAAATGGCCGTCATTTCCGCCGGGAAGGTGTTGTTGACTTTTTTTTTTTTCGATCGTCAGGGGCCATTAGTGATATAATTTGTTAAATATTGAGAGACTATCAATCGTTTCCGATTTTTGAAACGTCGGATCGGCTGCGTGTCGCAATCAAGAACAAACGACGTGGAAAATTGAAGAATGAGGTCATTTTGCTCCACGACAATGCCCGTCCCTACGTCGCCGATGTGGTTAATACAAAACTGGCAAAGTTCAAGTGGGAAACGCTGGAACATCCGCCATACAGCCCAGACCTGTCGCCTTGCGACTTCCACATTTTGGAGCATTTGAAAAACACCTCAGAGGAACCAGATTCGTGTCGGACGATGACGTGAGAGTCAGTTGCAGACTTTTCGAAGCAGCAACCGAAGGAGTTTTATGAGATGGGAATCACGCGACTCGTTAGTCAATGGGACAAATGTCCAAATGCTCATGGAGACTACTTTTAAATAAAGTACCCCGTTTGTCATATATTCGCATTGACCCACTTTCATTTGACTCGCCCTCGTATTTATGCAGAACTCCTGCTTTTTATACGTGCTGTCTGTTGCGACTATAATTTCGGCGCAATTACTCACGATACACAACTGGTGACAGCTGCTCCTGCGTAATACATTGGAACAAATGGCAGCCTCATTGAGATTTTCCACTGGCCGTTGCATGCGTACAAGACTGTAAACAAGGTTCTTCAATGACAAAGTTTCATTAACATATTTGTCCTCAACTTGTTCATCTTATGGCCTTTTACATTTTTCATATCAGGGGCATGCACTGCTTATAGGTGGTTTCGAACTGATATAGTTCTAAAGTTCGTGTGATATTTTCTTTACTTATTAAATAGACAAAAACATGGAAGCATTGATATCAGTTATTTTGGGCACAATTTTTGGCACATACGGGTACATTCCGCTATGAAAAAAATACATATCTTGTTTTGACAGTGCGCAGCGTTCAACAATTCGTTTGCAGCATCTTTGGCAATGGCAATGCAGTTATTATTTATGAATTTGATCCCTCGACAAATTGTTTAGGAGGAAGCTTTAGCTCGGGCCCAACTCCGACGCGGCCTATTCAAATACATGTAAAACGCAGAAACGCTTTTCTGAGATAACCTCTGGATCGCTTTTAATAAAATTTGTTGCATTTGAGAGAGAAAGTTTAATTCTAGTGTCTGTGGAAAGCGGAATTTCGATTTAGGGCCTGAATTTTGTTTAAAATATATTGAAAAATTCGAATGTTCGAAAATAATGGAAGCACGACGTTTACAAACTAATAGCTCTGCATCAAGAACACATATCGCGCTTCTGTAAACGCCATATACTATAACAGTCAAAGCGGGCAAATTTGCTGGGTCAATCTGTATCTTACGTGAATTGGTTACGTTGTGTGCAAGGGTTCTGCAAAAGCCGTATTTCCATAATACTAAATTTCTTTAGATTCATGTGTAACATATCAATTTTTTCCGCTGTAGAGGTACTATTAGATGCAATTCACATAATTGTGATATCATTTTTCATTGTTGAGTTACAGAGGTTTAGACTTGATAGTTTTGTTTACTCATAATTGGCGATATTTGCCAATTTTTAATAAAGAATTGACAACCTAAATGAAAAATTCGAAGCAAACAGTCACTATAATTTAAGTTTTTTTTTTAATGCAGCAAACTTCGTCAAATTTGGTGCAGTGGTTGCCGAGAAAAACGATTTCTCCTTCTACATGTATTTAGATAGAAGCACCTGAGCTAAAGCTTCCCCTTAAGGAGGAGGCAGAGCTGCATTGTGAGCCCCCCCCCCCCCCCCCCGAACAAAATTTCTGGCTACGCCACTGGCTTGGAGGATTCTAAATGACGGCCTTTCACCCATACCAGTTTAACCTGCACCAATACTTGGAAGATAGTGACCTGTAGAATCGCCTAAATTTCTCTAATTCGGTCCTCACAAAAGCCGATGAGTCAGAGTCACAGTATTCTTGAGCAACGTCGTGTGCACACATGAAGCCAATTTTCGCAGAAACGCCCCGGTAAATTTGCATAATGCATACTATTGGAGTGACTCCAATCCCCACTGGGTAAAGTGCAATCGGCTCCAGTACCTGTGGTCGCTCAATGTCCGGTGTTATAATCGGTCCCATCTTCGATCACACACTGACTGGACAGCGTTACGTGGACGTAATCGTCAAAGGAGTGGTGGATAAGTTTCTCAGCGAAGTCCCGCTGTCCCGTCTTCCACTTCTGTGGTATCAGCAAGATGTGGCAGCCGTACTGCGCATGAAAAGTTGCATCCCGCTAGTTTCGCTCTCGGCTGCTGCTGTTAGATTGGAAGGCACGGGCCTGTAAATTGGGCGGCTAGGTCACCTGACCTAGCCGATTTCTTTCCTTTGGGTTATGTGAAAGATCGTGCTTACTCATGATCGAGATGGACGTCAGATTAGCTCAAGGCAAGGATAGCGGATGTCTGCAGTATAATCCGAGTGTCAGCCATCAAGAAAGCCACTAAAGATGTGATCAAGCACACCCAGTATAAAGCGTAGCTGCAGAAGTAGACCCATTCGAACACGTCCTCTAAGCGGCAGGCGGTCTTCAACGGCGCTTACAAATACATAGATAATAAGGGCACACTGAGATATGATGTATTTCTTTTTGTGCAGGCGTCCCGATTGCTAATTTAGAAGTGGTTGTATCCTTCTTGTGGTTGCACCTTCGTGAACGCTTCGGTTTTGCCTTTTCTCAACGCGTGGGTCGCTTCCCTGTCTGTTTATTTCGCTTTTACTTTATGCCTTGAACCTGTTCTTGCAGCACGTATACACTCTCATGAAAACTAAAACAGTCACTTTCATTTTGCTTTGGTCCGAAGCAAATTTCTGGCGCGAAATATAACTGCGCGTTGTAATGGTTGGGGTCGAGCATGAATTAGATGGTAGCTGGCCCATCCCGTCGTCCAACTCATCCACGCTGAGGACGTTGTTGAATGAAAGGGCTTGTTCTCATCGAGAACGAGGAATATGGGATTTATTTACAGTATCTACATGGAGAACGTTACAGTTCTTCAGTCTATCATGACTGAAAGAGAATGCACCCTGAAGAGCCGCTTATAGACGGCTGCTTATAAACACGCTGTCCTCCCTAGATCCCTAGGTGAGGGAAAACGGCCGTTCAACCTTCTACCAATTCGGAGCGTCCAAAGACATCGTACCCGACCCGCCTTTGAGGGGGAGGGTTCACACACTCACTTCCGCGCAGGTTTTACTGACCACGCCGAGGTGAGAGGGTTCTCTCAGACAAGGGTCCTGCCCTGAGCAGGCGCCTCTTGATCCCAGTGTTGACTCCGCAGACAGTGGCCGCCGCGTCTGTCCATTGACTGACGACTTCTGAAGACCCGTGAGGCGGCGCCACAAAACTTCTTCTTGCAGAAATTCCACCGCTTCAAACAAGCCGTGACGGTGACGGCGAATCCACTAACAATACATGGTCCGACGACTGCGTGTAGGCATCCCGGCGCCGCACGGGTGGGGACTGACGTATTGTCGTCCTTTCAAAGCGAGTCGCCGCAGCAGATATGCCGGCGCCAACGGCCTGTTGACTCGGTGCATTGTTGTTTTCAAAGCGAGTCGCCACAGCAGACACGGTGGCGCCGTTCTGTTGGGGACTGTCGCTTCCCCGAAGATCGCCAGCCTCCGCAGGTCGAACGTAACAGCGTGCACTCTGTCGAGGCGGTGCGAGCAATGCCGGCATTTTGAAACATTCTATGCCTATTACATTTCTTTTGGCGTTTCATGAGTGGTCAGAGCGGCACTTCGGCCGCGTTATCAAGGGGCTTTTGTTATCAATGTGATCAGTCGGACGTGAGAGACGGATAATAAGTGTGACGCATGATTGAGAGGGAAGAATAGCTGCGAAGCCGCGCAACCTGCAGTTGGTGGTCCTTCCGTACCATTATCAAGGTGATGCGCTGTATTTTCGGGTTTCCTGGCGCTGCCTTAAATTATGATGCGGGTGGGAACACAGTCACGCGGTATTTTTTTTATATTTCGTGAGGTTTGTTTGCAAGTCGGAAAAAATTGCACGAAATTTGTACGCCGCTGAAAACACAGCAATTTGACGTCATTTGGGGGTGCGGTGCCTACAAATGCCTCATTGACACTTTGATAATTAGGACAGTACTTCACGAATCAGATGATTAATTGCAATTGCTGAATCAAATTTAAGGAACGTAATGGAAACAATATGCACTATAGGTTTTCTTCGAGTAACGCAAGTGCTCTTTCTATGCCTTCGCGCATGATAGCTGGGACACCCTGCATAATTCACACAGTAACAGAAATGAGGCCAAGCCAGATTCACTCGAAATCAGAATGAACAGCAGTCACGCGCAGAAGCCCTTATACACGGACTCACAGAAGAAAAAGAAAAGCACACACACAGAGAGAGGCTGCAGTTTCGCCGGAAAGGCGGAGCAGTATTAGTGATAGCGAAGTATACAATTACACGAAGGAAGATTTCACCACCGAGAGACGCCAGATTCCTGGTGGCCTCAGGCTCAGGCTGTGAAACTGAACTGTCTCCTACTATGAGGTCTTGTAAATTCTCATATACCTAGTTAAGGCCGTCACTTCAGTGAACAATTCTTCGAGGTCACACGAAGTTTGTTCAAGTGCAAGATTTATTTATTTATTTATTTATTTATTTATTTATTTATGTATTTATTTATTTACGGATACTGCCAGCCCTTACACAGGGCTATAGCAGGAGAGGAATACGAACAATTATATATCACATATTTTGTACATGGAAAATTGTACATTGAAACACAAAAAGGGACAATAGATTAAAATTAATAACACCAAGAGGTAACAGCATAAACCGCTGAAGATAACAAAGACACAAAGTAAAGTATATTACTTACAAATTAGGATATTTCCAATGTGTTTTGCGAAGAAATCAATTGATGAGGATGAAACGGCTTCTTCCGACAGGGAGTTCCATTCTTTGATAGCTCTTGGAAAAAAAGCTATACTTGAAACAATCGGTATGTATAACAGGGGAACGAATAAACATTGAATGACGATGTCTATGGTTTCACCAGAAAGAATTTCAAAAATGTCTGTATACCTAATATTAACATGATGAATTATTAGGTAAATGTATTTGTCTTTCATATTGTCACGTGGTGGTGACGTTAAGAACACAGTAGCAATACTGTGAAAGGCAAAACTAGATTTTATTGGGCGAACCTGTGCCCACAAAACAGGCTACACTTATAGCACAACGAAAGCGGCGAACACAGTCGGCGATCGTCGAAAAATCTGATCAGCGTGTCAAACGCGTCGGTTTTTATAGATCGGTCGTCGAATGTTCCAGATTAACCGCTGGGACCCGCGCGTCTTCCACAAAGTTCTACACTATATATTCGTGTCGCGCATAGATGCAATCAGATTACACAAGTTGCGTTGAAAGACAGTGGACGGAACCATCGATAACATTCCAGAAAGTTCTTTTACATACAGGCGCGTCCTGCGCTGTGCGATAACACTTGTTAGGCGGCGAAAACGTGGTCGCCCGATAAAGTTAAGTACACGTGTCAATATTTAGATCTAGCCTGTAATGTCGGTAGGTCTGCCTGTACACAAAGTTGAGAAGGGGAGTCCGTCCGCCGATATTCATTGAATATGAAGCTGACTGCCAGACGCTGTATTCGTTCGATTTTTGATATATTTATAGCAGTGTAAGGGTCCCAGACAACGTTAGCATATTCAATTATAGGTCTAATTAATGTTTTATAAGCTAGAAGTTTTGTTTCTTGAGTTGCGAATGGTAAATTGCGCCTCAGACACCAGAGTGACTTGTTGGCCTTGGCACACACATAACCTATATGGTGGTTCCAGCGAAGATCACTTGTGAAAATCACTTATGCTGATCAACTCTTATAAGTTCATGACTATTAATAAAATAAGAGCAGTTTAAAAAATTTATCTTTCTAGAGACTGTCATAACTACACTTCTTAACGGATTTAGCACCATTTGCCATTCATCACACCATTTCTTTATCTTCTGTAAATTTGCTTGTAATTTAGCCTGGTCTCCTACTGTATCAATTTTATTGTATATAATGCAGTCATCTGCAAAGAGCCTGATGGAAACGTCTATTTCATTCGGAAGGTCATTTATAAATAAGAGGAATAAAAGGGGGCCCAAAACACTGCCTTGGGGAACTCCCGACTTAACACATGAAATCTGAGACCTTGTACCACTAATTTCGACATATTGCTCGCGAGAAAGAAAATAGGATGAGAACCATAGAGTAATAGCAGCATTTTTGAACATAACATCAATTTTTCTTAGCAGTTTATGGTGAGACACTTTATCAAATACCTTCGCAAAGTCCATGAAGATCATATCCGCCTGTCCCCGAGAGTTAATAGTTTCTGAAAGATCATGGGCTAATTCGATGAGCTGAGATGTTGTGGATAGGCCTTGACGAAAGCCATGTTGGTGGATAAATGACAAGTTATATTCATTAATATTATTTAACAGATGTTTCGAGATGATATGTTCAAGCATCTTTGAACAGGTACTAGTAATTGATATAGGGCGATAATTTGCGAAATTGTCAGCACCGCCGCTTTTGAGGACAGGAATCACTTTAGCTTGCTTCCACACCTTTGGTAAAAAACCGCTATGAAGTGAAGACCGAAAAATTAATGCAAGATATTTAGAATTCCATTCGGCGTATCGATAAAGAGACTCGTTAGGGATGCCATCGGGTCCAGGGTTTTTCTTTATGTTCAAACGAAGCAAAATGTTGAGCACACCTTGTTCAGAAATTTCAACGTCAGCGATAGGCGGCCTGTCAGATGGAGTTTCAATACTCGGCATAATCCCGTTATCTTCTGTGAACACAGATGCAAAATAATCATTGAAACTCTTGAAAGAAGGATGCTCATTAGATTGTGTCGTTGAGCGAGCATTCGATGATGGATTAATATATCTCCAAAATTTACCCGGTGCTTCTTTTAGAAATTTTGGGATTGTGATGCCAAAGTACCTTTGTTTGGATTCTTTCACAAGTTTCTTAAGATTACTTCCAAGACATTGAATGGTGGAACGAGTCTGAGTGCTAGGATTCTTTTTATAATTCTTACGTTTTCGTTTTATTAGCCTCTTTAGGTGTATTATTTCTCTAGTTATCCAAGGGCTTCTATTGCTAGTTTTCTTTATACGCTTAGGTATATACAGTTTTATAGAACACATTACCAAATTAGAAAAGTACTCCCAGAGACAATCAGGACCCTGATTATGCATATAAATTTCAGAGAATCTCTCATAAGAGTCCGCTAGCAATTCTAGAACCCCAACATCATCAGCTCTAGCAAAGTTTAACACGACATTTTTGCGGGGATGGTTTACAGTATTGGCGGAAAGGCTCAAAGACAGTACTACAAGTTTATGGTCAGAGATGCCATCACTGGTCTCACAGTCTATTAGTAAAGGCAACAGGTGATTAGACACGAAAACAAGATCAAGGATAGACGAAGAACGAGCACTGATTCTAGTATAGTCGGTCACCACTTGGTTTAAACCAAAACAAAGAACAAGATCAAGAAGCTTATTGCAATTCAAAATTTCTGTATCTCCAGGAGAGTAAGCATTCCAGTTTATTCCAGGTAGGTTGAAATCACCCAAAAGTATAATATTGTCTCCTTGTTGCATATTGCACTCCATAAAGTGCCGGAGAGAAGAAAGAACCTGGACTGGTGAATTTGGTGGCCTATATATACCGCCTATGTGGACTGAACAATTCTTACAAATTATCTTAATCCAAACTGCTTCAATATCAGCGGGGACAGGGAGTATAATAAAGTCAATGTTATCGCGAATCATTAACGCAACTCCACCACCTCTACCATCCCGGTCCTTCCTTACCATTACATAAGACTTTGGAGTTACCTCGCAATCTAATATATCTTTATGAAGCCATGTCTCAGTAATTATTGTAATATCCGGATCATGCTCTAAAATCATAGCTTCGATATCCTCGACCTTATTTAGTATGCTTCTTGCATTCACATTCAATATACTGAATGAATCGCTTTCCAAAATTCAAACAGGGTCATCCTGAGGGCGTGCTTGACACTCATAGCGCTCTTTAGTGATTTCATTCCACGCATAAAGGACATTATTGACTTTGATTTTGTCCTATAGTAGTTTAACTTTTGCTCCCTTTGACCTTTCCTCCTGTGTAGAAACCCATAGACATTTACGTACTTCATCAATTCTTTTCGAATAATCCTCACTGATGCTTATATTCGTACCCTTAAGCATAGAGCAATGACGCAAAAATTTTAGATTTGTCTCTGAAATCAGCCACCCTCATGATTATGGGACGGTCTCTACCTGATATCTTTTTACCTAGGCGACGGATTCTTTCAATTGAATTGATTTTCAGCTTCAAAATGCCGCTAAACACATCACCGTTCACCTTTTTCAACAAAACATCATCACTTTGCCGTGCGTCTTCACCAATTCCTCTTATTATCAAGTTATTTCGCCTGGACCTGTTTTCAAGTTGACCAACCTTTCGGTTGAGAGCATCTAAATTCCGGTCATGTACATGCAGACAGTCCTCAACTTTAGATAGTCTCTTATTAACAACATCGAATTCCTTCAAACTTTGCTTCAGAAGAGGCCTGTTTTTCCTGGATTTCAGAAAGTGTACCCAAAATCACTTTCTGCGTATCAAGAAGTTCCTTGATCATTTCGGTGTTAGTAGGCTCAGGATTTTTTTCAACATCCTCTGATAACGACAACAACATCCCTGCCAAAGAGAAACATTCGCCGATACAACTCACAATAGTATGTGGACACGGCAGCACGACCAGACAAAGGTAATCGCTACGAAATACATATTTCTTATCGCTAACCTGCATGTACAAAGGTACGTGAGCCAACATTGTCACGGCCGTGCCGCCGAGTCCACTGAAGGCCGTCACTGCTGCAGCTTCTTTTATGCCCAAGAATCCGTCATGCCGATGTCTTCTTAGTGACGTCAGGGTGCTCCAGGTGGGTGCTGTAAGATTCGTCGGACGGTCTCGCCGCTGCCACCATTTGTTAGAGTTGTCGGACGATCTACGAGCTGTAGGCCGATCTCACCGCTGCCATTCGATGTAAGATTTGGCAGTCGTAGTCATAGGGATGAACTTGACTCTTCGTCGGGACTTAGGAGAGCAGGGTTTATTTACATGTTATTTACATTTGAACATGAGATACATCGACAGTCTAGCGTGACTCCCAAATGGAGCACGCAAGACGAGCATACAGCAAACAGCTTACGAGCACACAGCTCACGAGTACATTTCGAGCACGACAACGAGCACACTCTAGCAGCCGACAATCGCTGCCTATAAGCACCCCGCTCGACGTCATAGTTCGACGTCATTGTAGATGACCCGCCCTTTTGGAAGAGCGGGCTCTCGACTTGGAGGAGGAGGAGGGCTATAGTCCGGAGTCGGGAGTCGACGTCAGAGGGGCTTCGTAGAACTCTGAGCCGTCCGGGTAGCGCGCTCGAGTAGCACATTGTCTTGCGTCTTGGTCGGCGCGTGGGAAGGAGCCTCCGTCCGCGTTCCCGCGGCAACTCCCCCACTCATAGCAGAACAGGGCGGCGTTGTCGTGTTTCGCACAAAGCCTGCTTCGTCGAACTCGGAGCTGACATCAGAGGGGCCTCGGAGAACTCGGAGCCGTTCCGGGTAGCGCACCCGAGTAGCACATTGTCTGGTGTCTCGAAAAGCGTATGGGGAGGTTCCGCCAATTACTTCCCCTCGAGAACTCCCCTGAGCTGACCCCTCGCCGCGTGGCTGCCGGTTATCCGCAGTTCTCTGAAGTGCGCCACCGTCCCGGTTAGATCGGAACACGTGCAGCGGCTGAAATAGCTGCAGGCCGATCCTAACAGTGCGCGGTAGACAGTGTACACGTGTAGATGGAACGATGGCTTGCCAGAAACGGCACTTGCATTGCGGAGACAGCCTTGATCGACGATAGACGAAGGCGAGATCAGCGGCGCTTTCGCAGAAAGGTGCACTCCATCCGCCCGTCCCACAGATCCGCCACCGATGAAGCAGCTCCCGAACACAATCTGCATGTACAAAGGTACGTGAGCCAACATTGTCACGGCCATGCCGCCTAGTCCACTCGATATATATATATATATATATATATATATATATATATATATATATATATATATATATATATATATATATATATATATATATACGCAGGAAAGAGACGACGAACTTTTTGGAAGACTTCCTTTACTTAACGTTTTCGGCTGGTGGACCAGCCTTCGTCAGAGTAGAGTCAGAGTACTCTGACGAAGGCTGGTCCACCAGCCGAAAACGTTAAGTAAAGGAAGTCTTCCAAAAAGTTCGTCGTCTCTTTCCTGCGTATGCTACGTCGGGTCCTGCGTGCTGAACTTTGAAGAAAACCCCTATATATATATATATATATATATATATATATATATATATATATATATATATATATATATATATATATATGAACTACACATATTCTCAGGTAAAACAGATAAAGACGTGGACAACTGGCTGAGACACTACGCAAGATAAGGGACACTACGCAAGATAAGGCGGCATAATGGGCGCAGTACGTCAGCGCAGCTTGTGAACGTTGCATTTTCTCTCGCCGGTACCGCTCTAATTTGGTTTGACAACCATGAGCGCCTGCTCACCACTTGGGAAACTTTTGTCCGGGAATTGAAAGCCTGCTTTGCCGACTCCATTTTCCCAAAAGAAGAAAGCGGAACACACGCTTTCGCGCAGAGCAGAATTGCCTGGTGAAACGTGTACAACGTATATTGAAGCTATGCGGAATTGTAAAAAAGCGAGTATGTGGGATGAAGACAAAGTAGGACATCTGTTAAAAGGCATCGCTGAAGACGTCTACATTTTTTTTTAATAACTAAAGAAAACTTGAACACTCCTTCCGAATTAAGGCAGCAATGTCGCGCGTTCGAAGCTCTGAAGACCCGAAGGATCTTACTGAAGTTCGGGCGCTTGGACAACGTCACCAAAGTTGCAAGTAAGGACGTCGCTGCCTGCGATATGACATCGCCTCGATCGTGCGTCGAGTGGTTCGAGAAGAGCTAGCCCGACTTCAGGGAGTAGACGCTGATTATCAGTGCGCGTTTGACGAGTGCATTCCCGAACCACCATCCTCGTCGCGAGAACATTGCATCGAGCGCCGATCGCCTTCTGAAGAACCACACATAAATAACACGTGCTTTCAGTCTCTCCCGGCGAATCTTAGTCGCCGCCAGTTCTCACCAGCCCGTCGTGCCACTACGGAGTACTACCCCGACGTGTTCCTGCGGAATAGCCGATGCCACAACATGCTCCCGCGGAATCATACCCGGCGCCACGCATACCTGCTCCATTTAGCTTCGACCGCGACTTAAGGCTCAACCAGACGTACGCGTTCCAATGCGTCCGCACACGCCGCGCTGACTCGACGTCGCGTCGCGCCCGACGGAGGAAGAGGGCGCGCACCCAAACGATGCACGAGTTGCCGCGCGTCTCGTCGCGCGGCGCAGTGTTGCTAGCTTGCCATGTTCAAGGCAGTCTAGCCTTCGCTTAACGGCCACGTTAAAGGGACACTAAAGGTTACCAAAAACTCAAGTTAAAGTGGTAGAGCAATGTTCTAGAACGTCTAAGGCGTCAATGTAATCGCGAACAGAGCTTTAGTAACCGAGAAATTGAGGTAAATGCATGACACGATTTGAGACCCCCCAGCGACATTCCGGTACTAGCCCGATGACGAAAGCACTCCTCATAATTTGTGTTACGAATACTCAACTACTCGTATTAAAAATATCATTTCATTCGATTATAAGACGGGAAAAAATGCTACTTGTCTACGTCTATTCGATTCTAAGAAAAAATAACATTTTGACGTTACCCTTCAGTAATATGGGTGTTCGAAAGGTTTCGTTTTCGCTCGACTCTGCGCGCTCGACTCTGCGCCGCGCACACTTTGGAGTTTCAGTAGTTTCGTTATCGCGTCGTGCTGTGAGGGTTCTGCTGGCTCGCGAAACTTTCATTTGGAACAAGCAGCGAGAATGCCACGTCCATGTGATGTCGTGGGAAGCCCTCGTTGCTTTCCCGCTCCGGAGAGCCGGTGTCGAGACCGCCGTCGTAGTACGCAACGACGCCGGCAGTGCGAGCCCTCAGCAGCAGGTCGCGCTCGCCGGTGCTCAAATCGCTGAAGTTGAGCCCACCATCGCGAGCCAATCTGTCGGTGTCAGGGTCCATTGCGACGAGCGTCGAAGTTTGCGTCATAGAATAAAGTACCAGCTTCTGGGCGTCTTGCGCTGGAGTTTGAGGTATAGTAGCGGCGCCTGGTGGCAGTGCGGGAAACGACATCTGGTTCGTGCCAGCTTGGGTCGTATTGAGCCCTGGCTGTGGCGAAGCACGTTTCTAGGCCGAATTTTGCGTCGATTCGCACTCTTTTATGCCCTGTTGCGAGTACGAAAAGGCTCGTCACTTCTCACAGACCACGCCGACCACGCTGCGAGCTCGCCGCAGCCTATAGTTTAACGAAAACGGACTCTCCGTGTGCCGTGGGACGTAATTCGTTTCTCTTTCCGCTAGCCACCATACTCCCGCTTTCGCTCTGCTGTCGGCTCTGTCTTGGCTCTGTTTCTGGCCGCGCGTTTGCGTTTTGCGCAGAAAAGCCGTAGCGCCGTCTGCGGACGCTGTTCTACTCACCGATGGCGCAACGTCACTATGAGACCATGATGTCAGTACTCCTCGATCGGAGGGCGGGCGATTTGAACTGCGCTAGAGGTACGCGGACGCTGCAGAACGCATTTTCTCTTAAAATAAGTCTCTCCTTGGCACGAAACAAGCGTTTCGAGGTTTCTGTGATGGTATTTCAACAGTCCACGTTGACTTAATAGTAACCTTTAGTGTCCCTTTAAGGGTGCCGAAGTCTACGAAAGTAGAGACAAAATTATAGAGCGTATTTGTCTAGAACAATTCTACCGCAGCATTCCACAGTCAGTGAGGTTTTGGGTGCAGGATAGAGATGCCGTATAGACACGGTAGATAAGGCGGCTTGGCTAGCTGATGAGTACGTGATGCGACGAAAACTCACTACCGACGACGAGCGTTCAAATGGAAGGGATAATCCGAGAAGGTATATCCACCACAAAAAACAGACACAGGTAAAAGCTACCGAGAGGGCCGAGTCGATGAAAAAACCTCTGGAAGGGAACAACGATAAAGGAGCTATAGCAGCCCTTGGGAGGAGGGTACAAAGAAAGTTGATACGCGAGAGTTCCAAAAGAGGCGACCGGTCCGATGTTATCAGTGCCAGCTAGGGCCTAGGTCACTATGCCTCGAATTGCAAATAAAAATTGCCTGTGGTTGAGCTCTGGTTAACCCTAGTTGAATTGCGAAAGCAAGAGCTGCATGGCTACGCTTCTTCTGGAGTCTCTTGAGCGCGTTGTCTCTTCCTCGCTTCGTTCTGTCGTTGCGTCTCTTACGCGCCCCCCCCATAACGACTAAATACACAGAGGCGAGGCGCACATATATATATATATACCCCCCGTGAGCAGACAGTGATTACACTTCCCCGATTATTCCCGTAGAGGCGAGCGGGAAAGAGCCGCGTCTATGTATGGACTATAGGAAATTGAATGCGATTACAAGGGACCAGCTTTACCCTATACCTAACATTGAAGAACGAGTTGAACGGGTGGACGGAGCCCAGTATATTTCAACAATCGACTTAGTTAGGAGGTACTGGCAGGTGCCCATGTCAGAAAGCTCAAGTCGCTACGCAGCATTCACTTCCCCGCTTGGCACATTTCGATCACTAATGTTAAGTTTAGGGCTTGAGAACGCACCGTTTAGCTTTTCCAAGCTGATGGATATTGTCTTGAAAGACCTACAAGATTACGCTAGCCTCTACTTAGATGATGTGGCCATCTTTTCTAACAGCTGGAACGTCCCATGGAGCACTTAAGAGGAAGCTTTAGCTCGAGTGCTCCTACTAAATACATGTAAAAGGAGAATTTGTTTTTCTCGGCAACCGCTGCACCAAATTTGACGAGCTTTGTTGCATTTAAAAGAAAAGCTTAAAATCTAATGACTGTTGCTTCCGAATTTTCGAGTTAGGTCATCAATTCTTTATTAAAAATTTTCAGAAAACGAAACTATCAAGTTTACAACTCTGTAACTCGAAAACGAAAAAAGAAGATACAATTCTGTGAATTGTATCTAATAGTACATCTAAAGCGGACAAAATTGATATGTTACACATGAATATAAAATATTTAGTAATATGGAAATACAGTTTTGCAGAACCCTTGTAACCAACGTAACAAATTCACGTAAGATGTAAAATGATATATCGAATTTGTCCGCTTTGAATAATCTAATGGATGCCGTTTGCAGAACCGCGATATCAGTCCTTGATGCAGAGCTATGAATTCGTAATCTTCGTGCTTTATTTTTTTTCAAACGGTCGAATATTTGAAAATTTTTTAAACAAAATTCAGGCCCTAAATCAAGATTCCGCATCCAACAGTCACTAGAATTTAGCTTTCTCTCTCAAATGTAACAAACTTCATTAAAATCGGTTCTGGGGTTATCTCAGAAAAACGTTTTTGCGTTTTACATGTATTTGAATAGGCCGCGTCGGAGTTGGGCCCAAGCTAAAGCTTCCTCTTAAGGAAGATTCTGGCACGTCTACGAGACACGGGTCTCGCGGTAAAGGCCGAAAAGTGCAACTTCGGGTGTTCGCAAGTTACCTACCTGGGGCATGTCGTAGGACAAGGAACGCGGCCGCCCTCCGAATTAAGGATAGGGCCTATCAATAACTTTTCTGAACCGCGAAGACAGATGTCAGAGCCTTTCTGGGGCTCGTGGGATATTACCAGCAGTACATTCCAAATTTCTCACAGGTAGCAAGCCCCCTGACAGATACCCTCCGAAAGGGAGAGCCCGAAAAAGTTAGATGGAATGAGGCCAAAGAAAGCGCATTTCAGCTCATGAAAGAGGTTCTGAGCTCAGGACCGGTGCTTTGGACCCCAGATATTTCTAAGGAATTTATCCTGCAATGAGAAGTTGGTGACAGAGGGTTGGGAGTCGTCCTCAGCCAGGTGGGCGAAGACGTGGGGGAGCATCCGATACTGTATGCTAGCCGAAAATTAACGTGCAGAGAGGAGGCGTACAGCGCTTCCGAAAAAGAATGCGCCTGCTTTGTTTGGGCGGTCCAAAAATGATCTTGTTATCTGTACGGAGCGAAATTCACTTTCGAGACCGACCACTGTCCTCTGACCTGGCTCAGACACATGTCCCCTAAGGACGGACGCTTGCTCAGATGGAGTCTAATTCTCCAGGCATATGACTTCACCGTCCGTTACAAAAGGTGGTAGTTAAATGGGAACGCGCATGGTTTGAGCCGGTTGTTTCGGTAAACCGACTTATTACCTTCCTTCCTTTGACTAACGAGCTAGGAAGTGTTATTATGGGCTGGAAGTCATACTTGTAGTTTCAAAACTTTGCTTGTGTATAGTTATAAAAGTTGTTTTCATTAATTGGTTAACTTTCTCCCGTTTCTTTTGCAACGACAATATCACTCTGGCCTTGTCGGCATTCGAGGAGATATGGAAAGCTGTTTAGAAAGCTTATCAAAATTGGGAAAAGAAAAAAAAAAACAGAATTGATTTTGACCTAGTAATATCCTAGCGAGTCAGGGGTGAAGAGTCTGCGCTTGCACGTGGTGCAGCCTATGTTGTTTCGTTTGTTTCACGTACGTTCTCCAGGGCCCGGGATCCAGAAATTCGTCACACGAGGTTCGTCACCAGTACGCTACATGTTCCACCAGCGTTCCTCATGGCCAGCGAATTGAGTTCACCGGTCATTCCGAACTACTGGGGCAAGGAGGAGCTGTTGGATACGGACCCTTTACGTGGCATCACTCAAGTTCCCCGACCACATCCAATCGCCGTCGCATTCCAATTATGGTCCGCCGGGGCGCGTCTACCCAACACCCCCTAGACTAGTGTTGGTCTACCACGTCACCGGACTCCTCACAGGTTGGCGAGCCCCACCTCATGCGCCGCATGTCGAGCAATTGCCCCCCCCCCCCCCCCCCGCTTGACTCTTCCCGAAAGTGCAACGGGAGGCTGGCACGGTTCCAGGTAGTTGATCTTGGTCCCGAGCAAAGCTGTTTTGCGGCTCTGAAAGGTCGTTCGAGAACAACCCGTCTCCTCCAGCCGAGCACTTGCAGGCAAGGAGGCAACGCCGGTGGCAACTCAACCATCGGACAGTGGAGTCCTTGGAGCGTCCCCATTGGCCGAATGTGACGGCACTTGCACGGGAGCCTACCATATTGGAAGAAAATGTTGACACTGAGCTGGCTCGACGATTGGCCGAAAATGACGTGACCTCGAGAAACCGAAGGGGTTAAAAGCGAGAGACAAGGAGAAGAGACATTCATTCATTCATTCGTTCT
Source organism: Dermacentor andersoni (assembly GCF_023375885.2). NCBI lineage: Eukaryota > Metazoa > Arthropoda > Arachnida > Ixodida > Ixodidae > Dermacentor > Dermacentor andersoni. The sequence goes on along the minus strand of NC_092814.1, from coordinate 112,164,881 downwards.
TCTTGCCACGGGCCGCAGCGTCCGATTTGCTGCCGGCCGTCGATGTCTTTATGGCTGTTCATTACTTTGTGGTATTACTGTAAATAAACCTTCAGTTCTCAAAATCCTCCTCAACGTCGGCCAACTCCCGCACTCAACGGCAGGCACGTACCCAGGATTTTTTTTCGGGGGGGGCCCACCACCTCCACCACCATCATCATCATCATCATCATCATCATCAGCCTGTTTTATGTGCACAGCAGGACGAACGCCTCTCCCTGCGATATCCAATTACCTCTGTCCTGCGCCAACTGATTCCAACTAGCGCCCGCAAATTTCCTAATTTCATCGCTCGACCTAGTGTTTTGTCGTGCTCGATTGCGTTTCCCTTCTCTTGGAACCCATTCTGTAACCCTAATTGTCCAACGGTTATCTAACCGGCGCATTACATTACCTGCCCAGCTACATTTTTTCCTCTTGATTTCAATTTGAATATCCTCTATACCCGTTCGCTCTCTGATCCAAAGCGCTATCTTTCTCTCTCTTAACGTTGTGCCTAGCAATCTTCGTTCGATCGCTCTTTGCGCTGTCCTTAACTTGCTCTCAAGTCACTGCCCCATATGTCAGCACTGGCAAAATGCACTGATTGCACACCTTACTTTTTAATAATAATGGTAAGTTTCCAGTCAGGAGCTGGCAATGTCTGCCGTATGCGATCCAACCTATTTTTATTCCTCTGTGAATTTCCTTCTCATGATCAGGGTTCCCTGTGATTGATTGACCTAGGTAAACGTACTCCTTCACAGTCTCTAGTGGCCGACTGGCGATCCTGATCTCTTGTTCTTTTGCCCGGCTATTTATCATTACCTTCATCTTCTGCATATTAATATTCAACCCCACTCTTACACTCTCTCTGTTAAGGTCTCCAATCATTTGTTCTAACTCGTCTGCATTGTTGTTGAATAGAACAATGTCATCGGCAAACCGAAGGTTGCTGAGATATTTGCCGTCGATCTTTATTCCTAAGCCTTCCCAGTTTAATAGCTTGAATTCTTCTAAGCACGCAGTGAATAGCTTTGGAGAAATTGTGTCTCCCTGTCTGACCCCTTTCTCTATAGGTATCTCCCTTGCTTTTCTTGTATAGAATTAAGGTAGCTGTAGAACCTCTGTAGATATTCTTCCGCGAAGGACGAGTCAGTAAGCCGAGAAACTATTTACAGATTATATTTACAACAACGGTTGCAGCGCTGACCGGTTAGATTCACAGCGCGAGCCCAGTTCGTTCTTCCTCCTCTTTTCTGGAGTGATGGCGCCCACGCGCATCGTTCAAACAAACAAATACCACACGCATGTAGCAATACTTTTCAAGCTTTTTACGTAAGCCTTCTGTACTCCTTGATTACGTAGTGCCTCTATCACTGCTGGTATCTCTACTAAATCAAATGCATTTTCGTAATCTATATAAGCCACATAGAGAGGCTTATTGTACTCTGCAGATTTCGCGATAACCTGATTGATGACATGGATGTGATCCATTGTGAAGTATCTCTTCCTGAAGCCACCCTGTTCCCTTGGTTGATAAAATCCAGTGTTGCCCTTATTTTATTGGATATTATTTTGGTAAATGTTTTATATAATACTGGGAGCAAGCTAATGGTCCTATAATTTTTCAATTCTTTAACGTCTCCTTTTTTGTGGATTAGTATGTCTGCATTCTTCCAGTTTTCTGTGACCCTTGCAGTCGATAGACACTTCGTATAAAGAGCCGCCAGTTTTCCAAGCATTATGTCTCCTCCATCTTTGATTAAATCGACTGTTATGCCACCTTTTCCTCCTTCTCTTCATCGTTTCATGTCTTGCAGGGCCCTTCTGACCTCATGGCTAGTTGTAGGAGAGTTTCTGTATCCTGTTCATTACTGTTTCTAAGTGAGGTATCGTGACTCCTCTGGGTACTGTGTACAGGTCAGCTTAGAATTTTTCCGCTGCTTTTACTATATCTTCGAGATTGCTGATGATATTATCCTTCTTATCTTTTAGTGCATACATCATGGTTTGTCCTATGCCAGGTTTCTTTTTTACTGATTTCAGGCTGCGTTCATTTTTTACGGCTTCTTCAGTCTTTCTCATGTTATAGTTTCGAATATCAGTTATTTTCGCCTTGTTGATCAGTTTTGACAGTTCCGCGAATTACGTAACGCTGTGCGGCCGCCAGTCCCATACAACCGCGTAGAGCGCAGGACTGCGATTCTAGACGTACTGCGCTCACCGCGATAGGTTAGAAAAACACCCACATAAGCACAGCAGAGAAGTGGCTACGTGAGGCGGTTCGACCGATAACTGTGGAAGCGTCATTCAAAACAAGTAATTGTTTTCCACTTCTGGCGGCCTTTTCTCTACTTCCTTTTTAAATAAAAAGATGTTGATGCATAAGTATTCTCATAAACAACGGTTAACTTTTTTTATTATTCGCTTTTGCTTGCAGTTTGGTAGTTTCCTTGGCTCTCTCCCTTAGTAGCTCGCTTAATTTCTCAACTCCTTGCGATTTTTTGTTTCCAGTTGCCGATTTTGCACGAAAAGTGCTATACAATTCGGGAAAAACAGACGAGGTAACGGGCGACAGTCATCTTGCTTATGGGTTTAAGGGTTATTGCAGGGTTTCATGATGGACGCTCTTGCACATTATTTTATTTCCCACCTTATCTAACCCATATCACGTGTATATGGTTCTGGGCATCTGCCAGCGTCGCGGCGAGCCGTAACTCGAGGAAATAATGAAGCAAATGGAAAAGTTAAACGCAATTGGCATTTTCTCCGGCCGCAACTCGTTCCATGAGAGTACAGACCAGCTGAGTAACCGCCGTATCCCTCTCCTGGTCCCAGGATGGTTGAACTAACAAAAGCAACAGCTTAGCGCGTGACGGTTGAATAGATGGTGACAACTGAACGCATCTCGAGTTAATCGCACGGGTGCGGAATCTATGAGAAAACTGTCCTTCACATTACAAGAGATGCCGATAACTACCGCCATCTAAAAGGAGTGAAAAAGGCAGCATAATGCTGACCGATGAACAGCTGCCAAGTATCAACATTGATCTGGCGGCACTTTAGGAATGTGTGAGGAGTGGTGGCGTGGGTGGGGAGGGGGGGGGGGGGGTATGCCACTTGATTTCGGGGGGGGCCCGGGCCCCCCCGGGCCCCCCCCTGGGTACGTGCCTGCTCAACGGCAAGATCCAATACTGCTTATCTCGTCTTCCCTGTCAGAGGCTGTAGTTGGTTGTTTTTGGCGTTGGCAGACATCACAGCTGGCGACATACTGTTTGGTTGTCTTCCACGATTGAGGCCAGTAGAAACGTTGTCGGAGGCGGTGGAGCGTTCGAGCGAATCCAAGGTGACCGGATGTAAGCTCATCGTGCATGGCTCGAAGTACAGCAAGGCGCAGGAATTTTAGGACGACGAGCAGCAGTGGAGCACCATTGTTTGAATAATTATTGTGGTAAAGCAGACCGTCACGAATCACAAATGGCGTAGCCCGTTCAGATCTCTGGCTCGCACCAATAATCGGCTTTAGTGAAGGGTCGCGCTGTTCGTTCTTGAAGACGGCAAAGTCAGGAAAGTCCGATGAGATTGTAGTTAAATGGTCGTCGAAATCGTCATCATCAGTACCCTTGCTCTGACAGGGAAGACGAGATAAGCAGTATTGGATCTTGCCGTTGAGCAGGCACGTACCCAAGGGGGGGGCCCCGGGGGGGCCCGGGCCCCCCCCGAAATCAAGTGGCATACCCCCCCCCCCCCTCCCCACCCACGCCACCACTCCTCACACATTCCTAAAGTGCCGCCAGATCAATGTTGATACTTGGCAGCTGTTCATCGGTCAGCATTATGCTGCCTTTTTCACTCCTTTTAGATGGCGGTAGTTATCGGCATCTCTTGTAATGTGAAGGACAGTTTTCTCATAGATTCCGCACCCGTGCGATTAACTCGAGATGCGTTCAGTTGTCACCATCTATTCAACCGTCACGCGCTAAGCTGTTGCTTTTGTTAGTTCAACCATCCTGGGACCAGGAGAGGGATACGGCGGTTACTCAGCTGGTCTGTACTCTCATGGAACGAGTTGCGGCCGGAGAAAATGCCAATTGCGTTTAACTTTTCCATTTGCTTCATTATTTCCTCGAGTTACGGCTCGCCGCGACGCTGGCAGATGCCCAGAACCATATACACGTGATATGGGTTAGATAAGGTGGGAAATAAAATAATGTGCAAGAGCGTCCATCATGAAACCCTGCAATAACCCTTAAACCCATAAGCAAGATGACTGTCGCCCGTTACCTCGTCTGTTTTTCCCGAATTGTATAGCACTTTTCGTGCAAAATCGGCAACTGGAAACAAAAAATCGCAAGGAGTTGAGAAATTAAGCGAGCTACTAAGGGAGAGAGCCAAGGAAACTACCAAACTGCAAGCAAAAGCGAATAATAAAAAAAGTTAACCGTTGTTTATGAGAATACTTATGCATCAACATCTTTTTATTTAAAAAGGAAGTAGAGAAAAGGCCGCCAGAAGTGGAAAACAATTACTTGTTTTGAATGACGCTTCCACAGTTATCGGTCGAACCGCCTCACGTAGCCACTTCTCTGCTGTGCTTATGTGGGTGTTTTTCTAACCTATCGCGGTGAGCGCAGTACGTCTAGAATCGCAGAGTCCTGCGCTCTACGCGGTTGTATGGGACTGGCGGCCGCACAGCGTTACGTAATTCGCGGAACTGTCAAAACTGATCAACAAGGCGAAAATAACTGATATTCGAAACTATAACATGAGAAAGACTGAAGAAGCCGTAAAAAATGAACGCAGCCTGAAATCAGTAAAAAAGAAACCTGGCATAGGACAAACCATGATGTATGCACTAAAAGATAAGAAGGATAATATCATCAGCAATCTCGAAGATATAGTAAAAGCAGCGGAAAAATTCTAAGCTGACCTGTACACAGTACCCAGAGGAGTCACGATACCTCACTTAGAAACAGTAATGAACAGGATACAGAAACTCTCCTACAACTAGCCATGAGGTCAGAAGGGCCCTGCAAGACATGAAACGATGAAGAGAAGGAGGAAAAGGTGGCATAACAGTCGATTTAATCAAAGATGGAGGAGACATAATGCTTGGAAAACTGGCGGCTCTTTATACGAAGTGTCTATCGACTGCAAGGGTCACAGAAAACTGGAAGAATGCAGACATACTAATCCACAAAAAAGGAGACGTTAAAGAATTGAAAAATTATAGGACCATTAGCTTGCTCCCAGTATTATATAAAACATTTACCAAAATAATATCCAATAAAATAAGGGCAACACTGGATTTTATCAACCAAGGGAACAGGGTGGCTTCAGGAAGAGATACTTCACAATGGATCACATCCATGTCATCAATCAGGTTATCGCGAAATCTGCAGAGTACAATAAGCCTCTCTATGTGGCTTATATAGATTACGAAAATGCATTTGATTTAGTAGAGATACCAGCAGTGATAGAGGCACTACGTAATCAAGGAGTACAGAAGGCTTACGTAAAAAGCTTGAAAAGTATTGCTACATGCGTGTGGTATTTGTTTGTTTGAACGATGCGCGTGGGCGCCATCACTCCAGAAAAGAGGAGGAAGAACGAACTGGGCTCGCGCTGTGAATCTAACCGGTCAGCGCTGCAACCGTTGTTGTAAATATAATCTGTAAATAGTTTCTCGGCTTACTGACTCGTCCTTCGCGGAAGAATATCTACAGAGGTTCTACAGCTACCTTAATTCTATACAAGAAAAGCAAGGGAGATACCTATAGAGAAAGGGGTCAGACAGGGAGACACAATTTCTCCAAAGTTATTCACTGCGTGCTTAGAAGAATTCAAGCTATTAAACTGGGAAGGCTTAGGAATAAAGATCGACGGCAAATATCTCAGCAACCTTCGGTTTGCCGATGACATTGTTCTATTCAACAACAATGCAGACGAGTTAGAACAAATGATTGGAGACCTTAACAGAGAGAGTGTAAGAGTGGGGTTGAATATTAATATGCAGAAGATGAAGGTAATGATAAATAGCCGGGCAAAAGAACAAGAGATCAGGATCGCCAGTCGGCCACTAGAGACTGTGAAGGAGTACGTTTACCTAGGTCAATCAATCACAGGGAACCCTGATCATGAGAAGGAAATTCACAGAGGAATAAAAATAGGTTGGATCGCATACGGCAGACATTGCCAGCTCCTGACTGGAAACTTACCATTATTATTAAAAAGTAAGGTGTGCAATCAGTGCATTTTGCCAGTGCTGACATATGGGGCAGTGACTTGAGAGCAAGTTAAGGACAGCGCAAAGAGCGATCGAACGAAGATTGCTAGGCACAACGTTAAGAGAGAGAAAGATAGCGCTTTGGATCAGAGAGCGAACGGGTATAGAGGATATTCAAATTGAAATCAAGAGGAAAAAAGGCCGTGTCTGCTGTGCCCGAGGCACAGCAAACGAAAGGTGCCCGAAATGTCTACGTTCACCCATGACGTCACGTCCGCTATAACCCATGATGTCACATCCGCTCATTTCCATGGCGGCCGTCTTACGGAGCCGGCTGCGCTGCGAAACGGTCCGTATTCCGTGCCCACTTAGAGCGTGAGTAATTCATCTTTCCACGCTATATGCGTGTAATAAAGGATTGGGGCTGTGAGCAGTTTGATGCGTTACCATTAGGTACCTTGTGCGCATATTTTGCCTCCTGGCCGCGTCAAATTGCAGCCGGCATGTGGAATGGGCCGTGGCATATTATATGGAGCTGCTCATGTGAGTGGTATTGCCTCCGTCAGGATCGTCAGTGCGTGCACAGAACCATTCAGTAGTCTGGTTCAGGGAGGATGCGCGAAAGAACGAGGACGTAAGAAAACACTGGCATGACGAGCTGTTCCGTCAGATCGCGTTACATCGCGCTTTTTTTCTAAGACCATCTCGCTCGAGCGAGAGGATCTTAGAACAGCATTACTACTGCTTTTTTACAGCTTTGCTGCGGCTCATTTAATCGTCACCTGCATTCTTTTAATAATACAAATGACATCGCTGCGCGGAAGAGCGTCTCTTGAAGTTTCCAAACAAGAGCCAATGCCGCCGTTCCTGCTGCATACACGCTTGCCTTTCCTAACGCAGTTAAGACGCGGCACTAGCTCTGCTACTGCGTGATACAGGGTCACTGTGATAAGAAAATTAAAAAAGAACAAACGAAATTAAGGCAGAAAATGTCAAACGTTGCCAAGCGTGATAAACGGACCTGCCTCGCTAGATGAGTTGAAGAAATCGGGGTCCTGAAGTCAGCTTCGCCGCAGTAGACTAGTGTACGCGCTGAAGCATGTTAGAACTGAAGAGTGACCGCTTTCACCGACATAAATAATATGTGTTCCTTAATGATGTACGCGTGCACCTGTCGTCTCCTGTTACATTACGCGCGCCGAGGCGCCTAAGTGTACTGGCCGGCCTTCAGCGCTATTTCGGACGTGGCTGTGATGCTTTGAACCGTTGGTTTGTCGACCTCGTAAGCCAGTTAATGTTTACACGGCCATTTTTTTCTGAGCTGTTGATTTCTTCCATAACAGCTACGTAATTTCGTAGTTTCCTGTTCAACTGCTTTGGTCATATGCGAGTCAAGGTTGTTCTCTTTAGCCGAGCGCAGTTTTCGAAAGCGAAACGACGCTTTTGCATCAGCATATAGTGCCGTCGCCCATTTACAACACAGTCAATCAATGTAATTTTGTATGTCACTGGGAAACCGCCGAACGCAGGGAACTCACTCGCATGCGGGGAACTGCATAACTAACCACGGCATTACCGTGCCTCTTGGGAAGCTGCTTTGCATCAAAGGCCGGGTACCCTTGCTATGATTCACCGCAAAATATTTTGTATGTCTAACCGCTTAACATATTTGTATTGCGGTGAAGCTAACCTTACGGAACCGAATTTCGCAACGCTTTTTAGACTCCTGCATCTCTACCAGCTACTACCAAACGCTGGTCGGTACGTCTCTTGGCAAAGGTCCAGGTAAATCTCCCCTGTTGGGAGTTGGAAGCACTCACGTATATGAAAACTGCCAAGGAAAGCAGTTGTCCTGATGAAGGCATGCTCCCGTGTCGAAACATTTGCACCAGCCTGTTCGACCACCGTTATCACCGCAACATAGTTGTGTGTTGCGGTGAAGCATGCCGATATTGGGAAAGATTTACGTGAATCTGGAATGTATGGTTTCTGTCAGCGACGAACCTAATGTTCTACTCTCATCAAAGCAGATTTTCGTGGCAGGATGCATGATGTCTTGAGAACTTTTGTTGGCTAAAGCCATACGTGCCAGGTTAGCTCTTGTCACAATAATACGCTTTACCGCAATACACAAGAGGCCCCGCTGTAGGACACGCCCGCCGTAGTTAGCCAAAACCTTATGTGATGGTTCACTGCAAAACACCTCCTGTATTGCGGTGAATCGCAATAAAGCACATTTGTCAGTTTAGAATGTAAAGACCCTTGCCCTTCGCTTTTGTAATAATATGACTCAGTTTAATGAGAACATGTATTCACTGCTAAAAACATCCACATTGAAATGGAGATATGAACACTGTTGGCAGCTTGTGTGATGTTTTATCCCTTTACTTTTTTGTGTACCTGTCACGCTGCCATTATTAAATTTTCCTGTACTTCGTTAGGTGCTGACGTACATAACATTACATCACAAAGAGCCACTGTGTAATTAGTGTTCAAGGACCAGTGTGATGGCTTTACTCAAGAAAGGTTTGGGTTATGTTGTTGTGAAGGTTTTTTTTTAGAGGTAGCTTTCTGAGAAGAAATCAGATGTCAGGAAATAGATCTCATTGGCACAGTAATCTTGGCTGCCTTTTGCTCAAACGTGCCCTAGACATAATTGAGTGATTTGCACTTGCAACTGGACAGCAGCCGTAGCTTGGGAGACCAGTGATATGGCATATTTTATCAAACTAGGTGACACATAGCATTACCAGTCCGAATAGAGACCTGTTTAAATGTTTGTCACCTTTAACACCTAGATTTTCGACCATGAATTCAGAAATATCTGTAGCACATTTAGAACCTAGATTTTAAATGCTGTATAAGTTGGCTTCTTGTTCACTGCAGCTGTGCTCGGCTTCTGTCCAAAAGGGAGAGCACTTCTGCACAGCTTATTAGGGAATATTCTTATTTACATACCTTCTTTTTATTTATCTCGCCTACAATCACAATCAAATGTTTATGGCACATGAATGTGCTGTGCATGAATCTAACTTACAATGCCATGTTCAACAGCGCAGTGCATGTAGCTTGTGTTGGTTCACTCAAGCTAAGCATTGCTACAGCCTTTAACTGTAGGTATCATGGTATGAGAGCAGAGAAATGGATATGCAAAGACAGTTGGGCACATTGAGACATCATCTTTGTTGTGTGTGAAAAGGTGACAGATACACAATATGGGGGAACGCATGCACTTTCATATTTTCTCGCGCGCACAAAAAAGCTGGAGGAATAAGGTTTCTTCACTGTGCCATAGAAACTATATGTTTGCTCTCAAAGGTAATTCTGATTCATTGGATATGTTCCTGTGCTGTGTTTATTTTCTTGAGTGTGCTTTAGTTTTTGCACGTTAATGTTTCAAACTCGTTTTTATTTTCACAGACTGAACATCCCACGTCTTGGTTTTACTTCCTGGTACAGGATACTTGCACTTAGCATGGAGTGATGAAGCAAAGCAGTGTACTTTTATTAAATGTGCAGATTTTAGCAGTATAACAGCAGTTCATTAAAAAAACATGTGTGCTGAAAATAAAGTGTTCTTACCCACATTCCTCGTTGTCTATTTATTTATTTATTAATACTGTCAACCCTCATAGAGGGTCATAACAGAGAGGACAATACAATTACATAAATCAAATATGGACAATGTCAATGTACGTAAAGTTGCTTAACACTTGTCAATTCACAGTTAATAAGATGTTCACTTGAATGCTGTTCAGCACACTTCTGACATTTATCAAAATACGTACAATGAATATCAAGTCGCACAAATCACTTGGTACTTCAAAACTAAATCGAAAACTCCCATAAATATGCCTCAGCAGCATTTTCAAAGTCGGTGACATCTTTTAAGCTAACAATAGCGTTTGGCAATTGGTTCCTCATTTCTATCGCATCCAGGAAAAATGAGTATCGATATGTATCACTGTTGGTGTGGTCCGGCTTTATGACGTAGTCGTGGTTAGTTCGCGGGTATCTTTTGCCTGGAGCATGTAGATATTTGAGCTTATCAATCTTAAGTTGATCCTGCATTATTTGATAAAGCACCTTCAGCCTATATTTTTTCCTACATACCTCAAGAAGATCGAAGTTGCAACGCTGTAACATAAGCGTGACTGATTCCTTCCTTCGGTATGTCGAACAAATAAAACGCGCCGCCAGACTCTTTCCAACTTCCTCTTAAGCGTCACTTGATGATGACTCCAAACAACGGCTAAATATTCCAGTATCATCCTAATGAAGGCGGTGTATGCAATAAGTTTTACATTACGCGATGCACGTTCCAGTTTTTTTTTTTCTAAGAAAATATAACTTTTGATAGGCAATCATGCAGACGTTATCTATATGTTGGTTCCATGTCAATTTTGCTCATATTCCTGTATTCTCTTCAGCAAAACCACTTATATGGGGAACTGATCATGATAAGTGCTCATGAGCATGTTAAAGAACAGCCTTCAATGTCTGTCTTAGTAAAAGTGTGAAAGAACCAGGTTTGTGCATGAAAAGATTTCCTGAGGGTGTGTGCCTTGAAGCCCGTAGTGGCAATCACAGGAAACGGGGGTGGATCCAGAGTAGCACCAAAGGGCAAGCCTTCATCGAAACAAATATGGAGGGAAGTGACTGCATGCTCAAACTTGTCAGCTTACAAGTTTGCCAAGACCAAGTGATATCAGAAGTTGATGAAGCCTACATGGTTAATGTATAACCGCTTAGGCCAAAATTATTTAGATACTTTTTATGAGGACTACATATTTACTGGAAATCTCAAAATAATTATGTTAGTGCAGAATACCTTCCACTAGTTGTGACGTCCTTGAAAGAATGAAAATGTTTGAGTTGTACTTGTGTGGTGCATGAAGTTACTTTAAAAAAAAAACAACTCAGCAATGGAAACAAAATGCAAAGAGTAGTATTCGAAATAAATTGCCACCTCTTTAGGGCTAGATGAATTCAAATAATAATAATAAGCAAATGAAGATCGGGCATACAAGATAGATGTTTCGGCTCCCACTTGAAAGCCTTGTTCACAAAGATTGTGAACAAAGCTCCAGTTGAACCAGTTCTTATTTTTCATTTTTATGGCTGGCATCTAATTTTAAACTACTTACCGTGCCTCTTTTGACCAAACCAGACAGGCTGCCATCAAACTCTTCACTACTTCAATGTAAATAATTGGAGGTTGGCAAATACATTTTTCTAATAGGAATAGTAGGTAACGAATAGTCAAACACTGATGCATACAGTTACAGCAGGCATATTTACCTTGGAATTAAGCACCATGCTTATATTGTCTAGTAAAAAAAGGACAGCTATCAAGGAAGATTAGGATTATCTTTAAGCAAAAGTAATTATACCTCATATACTTGAAGCAGATGTAGTGCTTCTGAAGAATCACGTCCAAACTGCACACACTAAAACATTAAGCTGGGATATTCAAAAGGACAAGTACATGTTTTGCTCGCCAAGTGACTTTTAGTGTGCTCAATTATGTAAAGTGTGCTATTATATGATTAATGTAATTTGCTAATGTAAAGAAAGAAGAAGCCAGGATCTCTTGCTTCATATATACGCGCTGAATCAAGAAGGTAATTAAGGAAGAAGAACACCAGAAATAAACACGAATATTTGTGTGCTTTCTGGCATAAAATAATTATCATGTAAGCCACATAACATGCTTTCCAAAGCATCCCCTACCTTAACTTACAGCTGCATCACGTGAGGGCACTTTCTAAGAACACACATGCTTCATGATCATTCACTGTGTTAGTGACTCCCACTGAAGTAGACTGAGAACATATCTGGGCATTGCATTCAATAGCTGATGGAAAGTGAAAAGACTGCTGCTTGTAGGTATTAATGAACCAAGTGAATAAGAAATATAGGTTCTCAAACTTCTAGTAGTAAGTGTGGCAGCACTTAAAAAAAACATATTACAACTAAAAATTGCAACACATGATGAAATAACTGAAATAGCTAGGGAGAGTTTAATAGACCAATAAACAGGAAACTGCAAATTCCCAACATTTGTGAATACTTTTCTTCACATGTACTCACCTCATAAGTATGACTTCCCTTAATGCTCGAACCTCTGCCTTAATTTCATAATTCCCCATTCTGACTGCTTCGCTCATGCTGATTGACATCTAGCACAAAGGTTGATGAAAGTAGCTGAGCATGTGCATGTGTTGTGAGGCAAGCTGCCCACATCTGGTAGCCGCATGCCAATTTCTCAGAGTAGATGAAAGGGAAGCCTTGAGGGTAAACCATAGAGAACCTTGGTTCAATGATAACTGAAAACACCAACATGGAAAATTTGGACAGCCCACAGAATCAGCAGAATTGACATAGTTTGGAAAAACTGAAAAGATGCATTATGATATTCATGTTACACAGGTTCCAGTCAAGTTGAAGATTTTCACTGTCTAATAAACTTATAAGACAATACATGACCAGCAATACTGTATGGAACCTAAACAAGTTTAATAAAGTCACCTAGAATTCAGGATGGAGAAGTGACTGAATTGAGGATGCTAAAATGGATGAGGTGGAGGCAGATTGTGAAGGCAGGTCTTAAAAAATTAACATTCAACACACACTTAAGTTGGCAAAGATTGGACTCAATGTTCACGAAGAAATTGACTAAGATAATTTATTGGTATACGTACATGAGAGAGCAGCAACAATACAGCAGAGATAACTGTCATGCAAGAGGAAAGGACGTCAGTCTAAAAATTAACATTTGATCAGAAGAATGGTTATGCATGGGCTCAGGCTCATGTACAATTCTGTATGGTACGCATGATGTCAGAGCTGCATAGCATAAGGAACTGTGGCCTTAGATGCCTCGATTATGAAATGATGTGGGCCAAGAGTGGAACAAGGATAGCATCAAAAGGGGGCCTCCTCCAAAAGGAGAACCGTAGGGAAACGGGGTGAGAGAGGTTTCCTACACAACAGATACAGAGTCATATGAGTCATAGTCATAGAAACAATGACCCAAGGAGCTGCACAACAAGGTATATAAATTCAAATCTCTATACAGTTAAACCTCAGTATAACGAAATTCTCGACATAACGGAGAATTTAACTTTTCATAACCTCTTCTCCATAGAACACCATGCATCTAGAGCCTCAATATAAAGAAGTGTGTTTGTGTGCAATTTCAATATAACGAAATTTCGCTTCTGCTGCAGAGGAGTGCCATTTGAGACAATCAATGGTAACTTCCGCGGACGCAGATAGTCAAATGACTGAATTATAAGCGGCTCCTTGCAAACGCACCTCTCAAACTGCGTGCAGCGCGACAAGAACAATAGCTTGGAGCCGCATCATGTTCCGTATAAATTAAGTCCAAGTGCGATCAGATCCTATAGCGCCCCGCGCACTTGTGCTTTAGGTGCGAGTGAAAGTGTGCGAGGGTGAGACAAGAAAGATGGTGGCTTCATAAGTGCGGCCTTCCCCGCGAGCAATGGCAAAGTGGGGAAGGAAAGCGAGCTCGCGATAACGCGATCAAGCGCGCGCGAGGGGGCGGAGTGGGGGGGGGGGGGGAAGTTGGCGCGCGTCTCGGCCATGACTGGCCGAGACGCGGCTGAGCGCATACGCAGCCGCGCACGCTGCTCTAGAAGTAATCTGCTGCGTGTGGAAAGAGCGGGCATGCCATGAAGGCGTGGCACCATGTAAGCTGTTTTCCCGCACGTTTAGTATTGAAGGTTGCGCAATCTCGAGTTTTGATGATCCGTTGGAACGAGAAGCAGACGAAGCATTCGCTCCCAGCTGCCGGCGCTTTTCATGATAGCGTCGTCGCAGTGCGACCGGGCGACGCTTTGGGGGCGGAGTGCACGCGAAAGCATGGCGTCACTCAATTCGTACCGCTGATGTAAAGATATCAACGTGGCATATGAAACCGTATCATTCATCGCTGACTCCTATATTCGTCAAAATAAAATGTTTCCTAATTCAAACTTGCTTTTTTTTATTGCCCAATAATTCGGAAAATTGCATGGCCCCTTTCCGTGCAACAAAAACGATCGGCGACTGTACTCATTTGCATAACAGATCGAATTTCAATACAAGGAAATTTCTATATAACGAAGCGAATTGCCGATTTTACTTCTTTGTTATATCAAGGTCAGTGGCGTAGCTAGGTCGTCTGGCACCCGGGGCCCATAGGTCTTCTGTCACCCCCCCCCCCCCCCGGCTGTAGTCGAGGAAGGCGAGGACATCAACAAGTTCCTGGTGTCTTCAGACGTATATGACACCCCCCCCCCCCCCTCTGGCCCCTTGCACCCGGGGCCCGCGGCCCCCCGGCCCCCCCTGTTGCTATGCCACTGATCAAGGTTTAAGTGTATAAAGAAATTGCCTGTTCTCTACACGGGGGTGGCAATGTGGGCTTGTTCGTTGATCATCATGGAACGGCATGTAGTGTAGCGCAGCAAAAACAAGAACACAAGAAGAAATGAAACACAGACACAAGCGCCTAATTATGTCTGTGTTTTCCTTTTTCCTGTGTCCTTGTTTTCGTTGCATTAAACTACATGACATTCAATACTTTCACTGTCACATTCATGAGCACTGAAAACCTAGAATCAACTAATATCTTGCCTGATTTGCCATAATTAAAAAGAAAAATGTGTGTATAGTAGGTCTAATTGAGTTCTGGGGATTTTAATCGTTTCTTCTGTTAAGGCAGAGTACATGCTCAACTGCTACAATAAGTGGGAACGTAGGCAAAAACGACATTTTTGGCCCTTGCATCAATTTTATGGCATGTTGCGTGATCTAATCAAGTGGTTTCAATTTGACGAAGTTCTCGATTTAACAAAATAAAACCTCACATCCCAATAAAATTTATTAACTAGACTTACTGTACTTTATAACCAAAGTACTGTATAACTATAAGCAGCTACAGCCGCCATGAGTGGCGAGCAGAATTGAAATGAAAATGCTTTAGTCGAAACACGCTGAGCACTGCTGCTAAAGTATGCGCCACATGCATTGGGCAACTGTGGGAACCGCGGTGCCACACACAGTTATTCAAAGCAGCACATAAAAGTGCTGTGGACTCAAATTGGTTAGTAAATGCATTCGGAACCAGTCTTTCGATTACTCAATTAATATATCAGCCACACACTCGCATAACACGGCCACGTGGCAAACGCGGCCATGCGGACGCTTCACTATGCGCGGATCGGCTTGTTGCAATATTGGGGCACTCTATGGGTGCATGTTTAAAGCACAGCGTTTTTTGCCTATCGTGTGATCGTTGCGGGTGCTCCATGGCTGAGTGTATTGCATGGTACAGAATTGGCCCCAGTATCAAAAGTACACAGGTAGGGCGGTCCGTGCAGATGAAGCGTGAACGCGAGCTCAACATAACCACGTCGTCATTATTCTGTAGCGATTATTTATGCGAAAGCGTCAAATGGCCCATTGAGCAAAAAAGCCGGCGTCTGTCGTCTCAGCGAAACAGCGCCTCAAATCCCATTGGCTGCGACCACGTCACGAGCGCGCCTCGACGAAACAGAGCAGGTGAAAGGGTACACCTGCTGTCGCTATAGTGCACCAGGTGTTGCATGAGGGGAGAGGGCATCGTCGCGATGCCCATCATCCTTGCTCTCGCAAGCCGCCGCCCGGTCCGTATCTCCCCCCTCCACTGGCTTAGCTGCTGCGCGTGCCTGCCGGCCTTGGTGGCCACTGCTGTTTCCTGGTCTCTGGTCGTGCAGCACGTCGGTGGCATGCGGTGTTGGCACTGCAGGCTGCTGCTGCTTGCTATCTCGGGCCCAATGTAGCTCTAGGGTGCATCACTTGCAGCGTAAAACTCGAAGGACTACTCAGTGGCGTTCCATTGGGCATTAATGCTTTCGCAATCACAACTCAGATAAGACATGCTTAGCTGTCCTCATATGTTTTTCTTTAGTTGCCAAGTGGACGCATCATTGTTCACCATTCACAGTCTTCAATCTGTCGTCATCATTGCATTGTCATTTCAAATTAGTTGTAATATCACGCCGTTGGATGCTGCCGCCTTCACGCTGTGTAGTAGATACGCAGTCATTGCCATGCATGCACTCATCATTCCAAAGTCGTTATGCCTCAATCGTGATGACTCTAGAATTGACCCATCGTCGATCATGCCATCGTTGTCACCATCAGCATCATACTGTTGTCGGCATTCGACAGATGCATTACACAGATTAGCATTACCTTTTCAGCTTCTAGGACAGAATGCACGTGGTGATCTGCCGCAGTAATATTATGAGAGACACTTGGGCGGAACAATTGCTGGCCTCAATCGCCAAGCCTCCCTAACATCATTTATTTCAATCTCCATAATAATCCTAAATTGTGTCACAAAACTTCTACAACAAATGTCAACATGGTTGCCATAAGACCTTGTCTCTCATGAAAAACATAACTATATTGTCATGTTCACTAACTTGATCTCCTCCATTGAACTTAGTTCTTGCGTTGAATGGATGCTTCTAGCGTTTTAAATTCTGCTACTTTGTGCCACTGCCTCCTTCTCCTGAATAAGCTAACTTAATATTGATCCACATGCAATTACTAAAATTCACTGAATGCTTTCTTCATGACTAAACACAATTTGTATGTTAACAACTCCAATTCACAAATCTGTCTTTTGGCACTTCTGGCATGCCACAATGCTGAGTGTTTAGGCCCTTGATTTTTCTCATTTTAGATCTCGCAAAGAACTTAACGTAGAAAACTAAACTTTTTGTTGATGACTGTGTGTTTTGTCGTGAAACAACCAAACTCTGGCAGGTCCGTTTCTGTTCAAACAGACTAAACAAATGGCCCACTGAGTAAAAAAGCCAGTGTCTGTCGTCTCAGCGAAATGGAACCTCAAATCCCATTGGTTGTGACCACATTGCGAGCGTGCCTCTAGGGAGCAGAGCGGGTGAAAGGGTACGTCTGCCATCACTCTAGTGCGCCAGGTGTTGCGTGAGGGGAGAGGGCGCCGCCGCAATGCCACGTCATCCTTGCTCTCGCAAGCCGGTGCCCAGTCCATATCTCCCCCCCCCCCCTCCACTTGCTTAGCTGCTGCACGTGCCCAGTGGGGCAATGTCTCCACTAATGTCTCTTCGGAGTGCCATCACTAGTTTAAAACCTAATATCAGTACCCTAGCAAAAAAAACTGATAGAAATTTCTACAAGTCTCTTAGGAATATGTATAGGTTGTATGGGTCCTTCTAAGGGTGATATATATTCCTACCTGACCCATAGAACTCTTTACCAGACTGGCAGGCATCAGATAGATCTCACTGTGCTGCCTACAAGACCAAATAGCATGATGTATCAGTCTTTTAAACCCAGGTAGAGATCATCATATGACATACAGGAAACTGATTGAGGCACTGATAAAGCATGTTAGAAATAGCACACAAGCCGGTGCCCACACGCCTGAAGAGACGTTTTTAAAATGAACTGAATATACAACCCTGAATGCATTGCCTGCCATGTGAACAGATTAACAAACACAGTTGGGATATTAGAGTATCAAATAAAAATGAAATGTGTAAACTGTGCAATTATCAAAACTTTTTACAGCTTGTATGCAGATATATTATCCTAAACATGTTTCAACATAAATTAAAGCACACGTTTTCAAAGCACAGCAGCGTTACTTAGCCTGTGAAACTACATTGGGGAAGTTGCATGAGAAAAGTATCAGTCCATCTTTGTAGCAGGCGTGCTCCAGTTCTTTTAATACAAAATTACATTTACAAATTTTGCGAGACAGATGTGCAACATTTAATGCATATTCAAAACAGAATTACTGTCATCATCATCATCATCATCATCATATTTATGTCCACTGCAGGACGAAAGCCTCTCCCTTCGATCTCTAATTACCTCTGTCCTGCGCCAACCGATTCCAACTAGCACCCGCAAATTTCCTAATTTTGGCGCACCACCTAGACTTCTGCCATCCTCTACTGCACTTCCCTTCTCTTGGTACCCATTCTGTCACCCTAATGGTCCAACTGTTATCTAATCTGCGCATTACATGACCTGCCCAGTGCAATTTTTTTCTCTTAATGTCTATTAGAATATCATCTATACCCGTTTGCTCTCTTGTCCAAACTGCTCTCTTTCTGTCTCTTAAAGTTATACTTAGCATTCTTCGTTCCATCACTCTTTGCACGGTCCTTAACTTGTTCTCAAGCTTCTTTGTCAGTCTCCAAATCTCTGCGCCATATGTCAGCACCTGTAAAATGCACTGATTGTATACTTTCCTTTTCAATGATAATGGTAAGCTCCCAGTCAGGAGCTCACAATGTCTGCTGTATGCGATCCAGCCCATTTTTATTCTTCTGTGAATTTCCTTCTCATGGTCAGGGTTTCCTGTGATTAGTTGACCTGGGTAGACGTACACCTTCACAGACTCTAGAGGCTGACTAGCGATCTGGAATTCTTGTTCCTTTGCCCGGTTATTTATCATTATCTTTGTCTTCTGCTTATTAATCTTCAGCCCCACTCTTACACTCTCCCTGTTAAGGTCCTCAATCATTTGTTGTAACTCGTCCGCAGTGTTGCTGAATAGAATAATGTCATCGGCAAACCGAATGTTGCTGAGGTGTTCGCCGTCGATCCCTACTCCTAAACCTTCCCAGTTTAATAGCTTGAATACTTCTTCCAAGCACGCAGTGAATAGCATTGCAGAGATTGTGTCTACTTGTCTGGCTCCTTTCTTCATAGGTATCTTCCTACTGTTGTAATAAAGTTTATTTACAAAAGCAAAACAAAGCACTTTCAAGACTGTGGATACTAACTGTAGCTCTAACATGTCAGGCTGAGTTTGTGAATGCCATAAATTAGACACTAGCAACGTGATTTCATTAAAGCTACTTTCTGGGCTAGTTGGTGCATACTTGATTTGAAAATTATGACAACGCTAATGCATCCATCCACAAAGGAACAAGGACAAGACACAAGCAACATGACTACAAACATGACTAGGGTTTATTTTACACTCCATTATCTAAAGAATAAGCAAGCAACTTGAGCCACATTTAAACAAACACATAAGAGGAACAACACAGACTGAAGTACGAACTTCACCATGCCCATTTGTGCTCACAGATGCTGTATAGAACACCAGGTCTAATTGGCACATGGTTTTATAATATTACAACTTCATATGAAGCTATTTTCTCTAGACTATGCACTTTTGCATTCATCCCAAAAGTGTTGTGATATGTGACAGAACACAAGTGAGCTTGAGCAAAAAGAACAAACTGGCATGGCACACTGACAAGAAGCAAGGAAACAGGACAAGCATCGCTATTGGTACAAGATCTACAGCAATATATCAGAACATGACAATACAGCAATATTATTTAAGCAAAAGTGAGTACAGATCTGAGAACTTATTCAAGTAAGAGCATGGATTTACCATTTTTAAAACCACACATTCATGAACAAAAACACCTAAACATCAGTGAACATATTGCAAAATCAGAAGACACAATTCTTCACTGGGTGCTAGTTCAACCACCGCACGTCGAAATGTGTAAAAGTGGTTTAACCTGTGTAGCCTTCAGCACGTGACAGCAAAGAAGACTATCAGAACAGGCTTCATGTATAGTGTTTGCAGTCTTTGATTAAAACCGTAATACACTGTTAAAATAAAATTTCAGAGTTTGCTTGTTTCATTCAGAAAAAAGATAGTGTCTTAGTCATGCCGCCACAGTTAACGGATAAACTTGCACCAGCTACATTGAGTCAAAGGAGAAAATAAAGTGAGGAAGACAGATGCACGGTGTGAAAATGATGCTGTTGTATCGAGTAGCATAACTGCTCACTTAACATTCAGCTGCTTTCCATGCCTCTGCATACAGACTGAGAAGCTTTACCTCTTCACCATCTGCTAGTGAAGCACTGTTTGTTCACTGTGATCACCCACTCAAGGCAGTCACGTGGTTAAGTAGGGCCCTTCGCTACATGTAAGGACACCGACCTGAAACTGTGCATAAGTCCTGTAAAATATTGTCATGTTTTGGCTACTGCAACTGTTCATCAGCAGCTGCGTCACTACTGCCAACATGCAGACCATGCAATTCCCCAAGCACTTAATTAACAAGCGTACAATAATGAAGAGTGGCAAATTGGGCTAGCTGGTTCATTAGGAAAACAAGAAGCTATCGCAAGAAAAAATAAACACTCTAGAATTTTGATGGCTCTGGCTTGTTTAATATATTCAAACATCAAAAAGCTGATTATTACAGAACGCCATAAAGCATGGTGCACTGTTACCAACTGTTGTTTTTTAAAGCTATAACCTGTTATAACCAGACATTCTTGTACCATGGCTAAAGACATACTGTTCATCGTTGCCATGTCTTGAGCACGGGAATTAGTCTCTTTCTTAAAGGTTTCGTATTGTCCATTCAAAAATATTGTTGTCTATTTCTATAAACACATAAAGGCGCATAACTTCGCTGGGTGTTACGTAAACTAGTGGCTCCTCTCTCCTGACGCAGACTGAAAGCATGGAGAATTTCAACAGGAAATAGTTTCTTGCATTTCAGAATTATACAAGAATTCGCTCCAGTAAGAATTCTACAAATGAGAGAAAATGCACTTGAGAAGCTGACAAATGCACTGTTTTTAGTCTTTATAGTTCAAGTGTACTGGAGAGAGTGGAATGTTTGTTGGTTGACGACCATTTGGTAATATTCAGTGACACTTGTTGAGTCACAGCCACGGTTGTGGACTACAGCCTGTTTTTCACTTTCATCCAAGTTCAGGCACAGCTTTCCAGTGCCTAACGAAACTGTCTGCTGATCAGCTCCCCTCTCCTGCGCACCAAAAAAACTCACTGCTTCTGGTGAAAGATTTAAACTAGCTTTAGCTGCCTGTAACTTACAAGCAAGTACATAACATTCCAATATTTGTAAAGGAACATCATTAGCTCCACTGACCAATTTCACAAGAAGTTCATTTCCGCCTTCAAATACAAATGAACAATGCGACCAATGAGGTCCTAGTTTAGCCGCACTTTTAGGAACATGCAGGATTTCGTGTACATTCTATGCCATTGCACCCAATCCATACAAAGACTGTGCTCTCACAACAAACTCCGAGAGAAGATCAGATGATCTCATTATGGTCATCTGAAGTGACGGTGTCTAGTAGAAGTATATAGACACCCTCCACAAGCAAACTGGAATGTCTGACATACTTATCCGGCAAAAAGCTATGAAGGCATGGTAATGAATAATGAAGAACCCACCACTTCCATTCACTAGCTTTCCAGATTGTGAAGTCTGATAATCTTTGTGGTGTACGTGTGAACCAATTCGGTGGCTTGATTGCCAATAACCTCCTGTTTAAAGAGGCTAAACTTTGTTGTGAACCAATTGAAACATCTTTTCTCTTTTAAACATGATCACATTTTTATTCTTTTTAAGCTGTTGTATGGTGTTTATTTGTTCCAACAATCTTTCCTTTCTGAATCCTGGGCTTAATAGTTGATTTATATGTATTGTCTTTTGTGATAATATAAATGCATTATTTCTGACTCATTTTTTGGGCAAATGAGGAAGCTTGCTTCTCCTTGAAGCACATTACACCTATACAACACACATAGATACTGATAGACTATAGATCTGGCAAACTAATATGAATACACTATTACACTAATAAAAAGAATACACTAGTAGACTTGTACAAGCAGACTAGCACAGATACGTCCAGAATAGAACTAAAAGTAATTTTATCAGTGTATCAGTTGTATTGTTTCATAATGCAATAGAAAAAAACTGATATAATTTTTATTAGGTTGCCCTATCAGATTTTTTTTCTAGTGATCTTTCAGTGTAAATGCATATCAACTTTTTGACTAATGCTAATAACTGAACACATGGCTTTTTGTGCTGCAATTTTTCTTGGACTCCTGCTTCCCTTAAACTTATACTGTATAATATGCTTGCAAGATCAAAAAACTGGAGTATGCTTAATCAATCCGGGATATACCTACAAAAAACACAACTCTCATATTTAGTTGAAGCCATACAAAACCAACCTGTAAATTTTATTGCAGCTGCTTATTCCCATACCGTAAGCTTATCAACAATTAAAGCTTGCCTTGATTGGCCAGGCTTGTCAACAAAAAAACTTACCCATTTATTTCACAAATTCTCAATTGAAACATATGTTATTACCTCCTTGTATCTCATTGAGAATGAACTACAACCTCAAGGTACAAGTGCCAACTTGCCAAACCAATCTTTACTATTCCTGTAAAAGGCAGCCTCAGAACACACACACGCACACACATGCACACACATATATATCAATGAGCTACAAGGAGGTAATAAAAGCATGTTTCAATTGAGAATTTGTGAAATAAACAGGTAAGTTTTCTTGTTGCCTAGCCAATCAAGGCAACCTTTAATTGTTGATATGCTTGCGGTATGGGAATAAGCAGCTACAATAAAATGTACAGGTTGGTTTTGCATGGCTTCAACTAAATATGAGAGTTGTGTTTTTTGTAGGTATATCCCGGATTGATGAAGCATACTCCAGTTTTGATCTTACAAGCATATTATACAGTATAAGTTTAAGGGAAGCAGGAGTCCAAGAAAACTTGCAGCACAAGAAGCCATGTGTTCAGTTATTAGCATTACTCAAAAAGTTGATATGCATTTGCATTGGAAGATTATTAGTAATATGAATACCTAAGTACACGGTGCTTAATAAGAACAGAGTGTTTAATTTTGTAGGTAAATGTGTTAAAAAGACTAGTCATGATGTGAAAATCTCTTCATTTTACTTTTACCACCCCACCTTACCACCTTCTACCTTTACACACACACACACATACGCACACACACACACACACACACACATATACCATGGCACCCATTCCGTAACTCTAATGCTCCATACGATAGAAAATACGATAGAAAATTGGGCAAGTTGTTGAAGCTTCATGGCAGCTACTGCATGACAGATGCCGACAAAAGTAATAGAACGGGACAGGATACAGCACTATCAAATGAAGTTTATTGAAAGAAAACAACCAATATATAACACACATCACGTGACCAACACCCGGCCCCCTAGCATATGCAGATACATACCAAAACAACCTTCACATCACCGAATGCACATGTTTTGACGGCAACACACATGTCACGGCTGATTAATCAATGTAAAAAAACAATTACTAAGGCACAATGCAACTCAGTGGCTTTACTTAGGATCTAACACGGCAACCTCGCTATCTTGCAGCGAGATGGATGGCTGGCTAACACTTAGTGAGCTTTTCTTTCTAATGTGATAAGCCTCCACTAATTCATGTGAGAGCTTTTCACACGTGTGTGAACAGCAGAATAGTACTTTCAAAAACTGGATGACGCCCAATGCTGCAACAATGCACAGAAAGGTGTGGATGCGCAAAAACCCTTAAAGAAACTATGGTACTTCCTTAGTCGAATGTTTAAGCACCTTCCAGTCTGACTGATATATATTTTGTAGGCTTCAAGAAAAAGGAATCAAATAAACAACATTTTGTGTGCAAGAGACAAATTATATGCTATATTTCACTTTGCAGTCCTCCCTGCTCAGACACCTGTTGTGAAGAATGTGCTTGTTTATTGCTTCACATATTCCCTTCAGCTTATATTTAAATGAAAACCCAATCCTCTCCCGGAACTTAGAAGCCACCTTTTTCTGTGCCACCTGTGCGGAACTTAGAAGCCACCTGTGCGACAATTAATAGAGGGGATAATGGCAACTTTGTTCCGCTCTTGCTCCTTAAGCTTCTTCCACCCTGGTTGCACCTTAAGTTCCTTAATTAACGTGTTTCAATATAAAAAAGCCACTGAAACTGAATAACCTGCCTCATTAAGCCTTGTCACCAGATTCCTTACACTTTCAAGGATAAGGTGAGGATAGCTCTTGGTTGGGGCATCTCTAATTGTGTGAGTGGCAATACTGTACTTAATAAGTTTTGAATGGCTAGACCTATAATCAAGAAGGGGCTTAGAAGTTCTCGACTGATATCCCCAGCATACGTGATCCCACATAAAAGTAAGCCTGACATAAGAAGTTGCAGCACATATTTTTTCTGGAACTCCTAAGTGAAGTTGAAACCTTGCTATTGTTCTCTAAATAGCTTCAGTACTTCGATGACAGCTCTGCGAAAGTTATCATTTGCTCATGAAAAACAAATAATCATCCACGTATCTGAAAATTTTAAGAGCAAGCCCACTCAGGTTTTGATTATTTTCTGGTCAACATAACTTAAAATATTACTGAGCACTGGTGCAACACCAGAACCTATGCAGATGCCAGCATTCTGGACACATATTTTACCTTCCCACTAGACCAAAATTGACCTTAAATAGAAATCAAGAAGCTCCAGAAAGTTTGCAACAAGAATTTTACACCTTTCAGCAAATTCCAGCAAACCTGTTTGATTGTGTATGCAGTCCTTAACAAACTACAAGAGACGCACCTGCGGCAAAGAATTGTATAGAACTTCTGCATCTATACTAAAGCCTGCCCATTTTCCCAGATTATGCTCCTGCAGGAAGTGTACAACAGTCTGAGAGCTGGCAGCAAGGAATTGGTCGTTGATTCCCAGCCTGTCAAGGTGTGTCTGCAGAAATTCTGAAACATGAAGCCATGATTTATATTCCGACACAATGGTTCTGAAATGGATTCCCTAAGCTTGTGTGTTTTGCACTGAAGAAGGCGCATAAAAGAAGACCTTTTTCCACCTTAACATCATTTGAGACTGTTGTCAAACCAAACTGATTCAACTTCGTGACAGCTCAACATTTTATGTCAGCTATATTGGTATAAATTTCATTAAAATTTATGTCAGTGGCTGACACACCCTCCTCCGGAAAAGTGCTTTCCAACATGACAACACAATGTCCTTTCTTGTCTCCAAGAAACCTCCAAGTTTCTGCCCCATACGTTAGCACAGGTAGAAGGCAATGATTCTATGCTTGATTGTACACAATTATATATATATATATATATATACTTTGTATTCACCATCCAGGGCCAGGGATCAAGAGAAGCCAGACACCACTGACCAATTTCTGACTAAAAGAAGTAATTTTTTACCTTATACATCTTGTTTTTACTGTACATGTCCCTCACCTCCATCCAGGTTCCCAACATTTATATCTAAAAAGGGTCTGTCCTGAAAGTAATGTCAATAAATTTATTGTGATGTGACTGTATGTCAGAGCGGTCTAACTCGTTGAAACTAGTAGTGACGGAATCCAGCTAAGCAGCGGTTCGTCACTCAGTGTGCTCCGAACATTGGAGAGTGTTGGACGGGCCTGTCCGTGAGAGCTGTTTTTTATTCTTGTGCAAGTGAAAATGCAGCGCTCATTAGAACAAAGATTTGCGATCAAGTTTTGTGTGAAACTTGGCAATACCGCTGCGGAAACTGTTACTATGCTCAAGATTGCTTATAAAGAACATGCCCTGTCAGATTGGCAAGTGTTTCGGTGGCACAAGGCCTTTTGGAAGGCCGGGAAGAGGGCGACGAGAAGGACTGCGCTGGATGGCCATCCACGACCGCTATGACTGACAATGTGACACGAGCGAGGGAACTGTTGAACTCAGACCAATGATTAAGTGTTCGTTTACTGGCCGACATGTTAAACGTTCCGAAAACTCAAGTTCATGAAAGTGTTACAAACGATATCGGCATGCGGAAGGCATGCACAAAAATGGTTCCAAAAGTGCTCACTGACAACGAAAACTCACGCCGCGTGGAAACGTGCCAAGTAAATCTCAACATGTGCAAACGTGAGCGAAAATTTTTGGACAACGTCATTACAGAAGACGAGACTTGGGTATTTGAATATGACCTGGAGACCAAAAGGCAATCATCTGAGTGGCACACACACTCGTCCCCTCCCCAGAAGAAAGCCAGGATGAGCAAATCAAAGATCGAGATCATGCTCATCGTTTTTTTTTTTTTTTTACATCCACGGACTGGTTCATCATGAGTTTGAAGAACCTGGAACCACTGTGAACTCCAAATTTTATGTGGATGTCCTCGAAAGACTGAAACGCAGGGTTCAACATATCCGGCTGGACATTTCACACAACTGGAAGTTGCACCACGATAATGTGCTGGCCCACAGCGCCTTCATCGTCACTGACCACCTGGTTAAAGCAGGGGTGCCAACGATCCCCCAGCCCCCGTACAGCCCAGGCTTGGCTCCCCCCCCCCCCCCCCCCCCCGACTTATTTATGTTTCCATGACTCAAAACACCCCTGAAAGGCAATCATTTTGGGACAGTGGACATGATCAAAGCAGCTAGCACCACAGCATTAAAGGCCATTCTGGAGGAGTACTACCACAACGCATTTGAGAGCTGGAAGTCTCACTGGAGCCGATGTATTGACGCAAAAGGAGAGTATTTGAAGATTTTTAAACTTTTTGTAACAACAAATTCAATAAATGATTTTTAATTGCCTTACTGACATTACTCTCAGGACAGACCCTGTACATGCACCTTGAAGGTATGTATGTGGAAAGCATTTCAACCTCTGCTTGCTTTTCTGGCATGGAATAAAATGGCCTTTTGTCTCTAAACCACTTACTTTTAAACTATTCCATTTGGTTCATTTTTCTAACTTCTCCAGAGTTGCATTCACAACTTTCATAGTTAACCGGCTCCGTTTTCATTCTTGCTTCCTAAATTATGCCCTCCTGTCATGCATAATTTGGAAGGCCTTCTGTTAGCAATGGGTATTGTATTTCAAGACTATCAGTTCAATGTTGCATGAAGAAACCTATTCTTGGAGTGAATTATTGTTGAGCTTGATATCATGATACTGCTGCATGGTTGTTATTTAGCTCTGCAAGAGAATGGTCCTGCCATCCTACCAAGAGTGCATTTCATGGGTATTACTCTCTTTCTTTTGACATTAGTTTATGAGGCTCACAGATATGTATCTGTGTCAACAATAACACCTGACATCTAATTTTGTGCAACATGCACTACATTTAATCAGATAAAAGTTGCACGTTTTGTCTCTTGGACCAGTCTGCTCAATGGTAGGAGCTCGAGACCACAAATGAGAATGGTTGGCCAAGATCTGTGGTGTATGTCCCGTGTTATGCATCTGACAAGATTTCATGGTGGCAAGAAGACATATCAGACATGATGTGATCTTTCTAATTATTGTGCACAGAGTTATCAGCATGATAATATCCTTAATGCTATAAAGAGTACCTCCAGCAAGCAGTCTATATGCTTATGCCTTTTTGCTGCTTATGGCAACAAAACCCAACATCCTTTGAAACATGCTCACTTGCTGTCGGATGCACAAAATGAAGAACGCTGCCTTCTCTAAATTTATTAGCAACAAGAAAGCCACTCTGGAAGCAATTATATACATACACAGCAACACACACTAAAACCTACAAATGGGAGAAACACACAAACTAGGCTAACAATAAAAGAAACCTGACACCAAACAAGCGTTGCACGTTACTCAAGTATGCACATTCAACCTGAGTTAGAGAGATAGATGGTCGACTCCCGCACTCCTGTGCATGCATGTGGATATGTTAAACCTCAGCTACTCTTTCTATATCACAACTATCCCCATGTTTGTGAAATCTGGTGTACAACCGCAAGAACAATGATGGCTTGACAGGTGGTTCACCTTTCACTGAGTTCTATAAGGAGGATGCATCAACTCTTCCAGCCAATGTACACATTACCACATGAAAGCAGCAGCTTATAAACAGCACAACACCATACAGCACAAATTATATATTTGCCACGTGTTATTAAACTTACATCATTAAAGTACATTAGAATTGGTGCTAAGGCTGGTGCACAATATATGCATATACTTTAAGCAATCAAATAATGCAGGAGCTTGGAATATGATTGACTATTCTCGGAACTGCTTTGATAATACAAAAGTCAAGGCTTTGTTTTTGGCATCACCCACTCCAATTCGTTTTCTTTTTTTTTTTCAATTGAAGCTTTGGCAAGGTTTGTGCCATGCGCATCGACCGTGATTTTTCCTTGTTCGTGCACGGCCATGACCATAATACAAGAAAATCGCCCCAGTAACGCAGTGGTCCCTGACTACCTTCTTATATACTTTACCGCAATACATTACGTATGCTTCACCGCATATCATGACTGTATTGCGGCAAAGCTGATTTTATGGAACTGACATTATGTAACGGACCTTTTGTTCTTCTGCTGCTCGCATGAGCATAAGCTCGAGAAACCACAAAATACAGACTTGGCTTGCTGCTAGTTGATTTCTAGCTAACATTTCGAGACGTCCACGTTGTTTACAAAAAAATCGGTGAAGTTTCTCGCGCTCGGACGCGCTTCAAAAGGCAACGTGACCACCTATAATTAAGGCAGTCATAAGCGGCAACGAAATCCACACAAGGTACATCAACTTCCACAAAGCTACTGGGCAACGCCATCAATAACTGGCACAGGGGCCACCCAGGAGCTGGCAAAAGCTGCGATGACATCCACACAAGCCACGTCGCTTTCCACAAAGCTATTGGGCAACACGATCAGTCACAGGCACAGGTGAAGTCCGCAAAACACTACATGGGCAGAACCACTACGGCCATACTCAATCACTTCGCCACAAGCTCTCACATTTAACGACATCAAACAGCTACAATCACTTCCCTACAGCCACGGACACAGGCGAAGACCGCACCATACCGCACGGGCAGAACGGAAGCACCGATTCAGGGCTCTCGTAGCGTTCATCGCTTTAGCGCCACCTATTTAAAAATAATATACGGAGCCAAGCCAAACCATTATTTAGCGTCTATTTGGGTGAACCTAACGCTTTTGGGCCCTAAGCGTTCGAACGACCAGGGCACTATAACGCTTACCCCCCCTTTCCACTCCGTCGACCGGGTCGCAGGAACGGCGGCCGAGGAAAAAATGTAGCTGGGCAGGTAATGTAATGCGCCGGTTAGATAACCGTTGGACAATTAGGGTTACAGAATGGGTTCCAAGAGAAGGGAAACGCAATCGAGCACGACAAAACACTAGGTCGAGCGATGAAATTAGGAAATTTGCGGGCGCTAGTTGGAATCAGTTGGCGCAGGACAGAGGTAATTGGATATCGCAGGGAGAGGCGTTCGTCCTGCTGTGCACATAAAACAGGCTGATGATGATGATGATGATGATGATGGTGGAGGTGGTGGGCCCCCCCCGAAAAAAAATCCTGGGTACGTGCCTGTATATATATATATATATGTGTGTGTGTGGGGGGGGGGGGGTTCGAAAAGCTGGTCCCCGCCCCCCCAAGGAAAACGAAAATTTTCCGCCTATATGCCTCTCGCTGTAACCGGTGCAGCTCATGGATTATCCCGTCCTTCAGAGCGCGAAAGGCAGCGGGCGAGGCTTGAAAAAAACGAGGCCGGGCTCCCTCAGGTACACAGATGCCGGCCGTCGCGCCGGCGAATGTGCCCAACCCTGGCTGGAACAGGGGACTTGAAATCAGTCAAGAGGCTTGGGACGTCTTTCACCACATGCAGGATGGCTTGCTGGTACTACGGCAGACCAACGCCCAATGCGTGAATCCAGTTTCGGCCCAGCAGTGTCGGCGACGATCCCTTGGTTAAGTAAAGGGCAAGGGTTGTCTCCCTGTGGCCAAAACGAACGCTGACCTGGGCCTGACCCTGGGAGAGCTGTCAGGAGTAGCTGCGCAAGACGCCAAAAGCCTCAACGAACACGCCAGGGAAGGTACGCTTGAACAGTTTCCCAGCCATGACCGACACTCTGGCCCCTGTGTCCAGCTCCATGGAAATGGGGTGCCCGCAGACTTCGAAGGTCAGCATGTACGGTGGCACAGACGACGGAACAAGGCCTGGGTGCGACATGCCGAAAATCGGCAGGTCCTCGGCCACGACGTGGAGACTGGTCGCGGAGGGACCCGAGCCTGGTGCCGCGCGTCCGCGCCGCGTACCCTTGCGACGGCTACCCTTGCGGGCTTGTGCGGAATCTGGGCTTGATCCAGGCTGCCGTTGCTGTCCGCTGTTCGTCCTCTCCCTTGGCATACCCGTGCAAGGTGTCCAGTTTTCTCGCATGTGAAGCATTGTGCTTGGGAGAACTGGCACTGTGAGGGGGCATGGGCACCACCACAGCGACTGCAGGTACTGCT
This sequence comes from Dermacentor andersoni, assembly GCF_023375885.2. NCBI lineage: Eukaryota > Metazoa > Arthropoda > Arachnida > Ixodida > Ixodidae > Dermacentor > Dermacentor andersoni. The sequence goes on along the minus strand of NC_092814.1, from coordinate 112,134,421 downwards.
CTTTATCGCCATCGTGTTGACCGCCGCTTCCGCCGACGGCAAGTTAGCCGCACGTGCAATCTCGCCGGCGTCCTTGGCCGCAGCGTGCATCGCCAGCGCTGCCTTCACAGCGTCGTCCAGCGAGGGGTCGGGAAGCTCCAGGAGTCGTGTCTGCATGGTGGGGTTGTTTATGCCGCAGACTAAACTGTCCCGGAACAGCGAGTCCAGCTGGTCCCCGAAGGCGCAGGCACTCGCTAACCCTCGCAGCGCAGCTACGAACTGCCCAAGGGTCTCTCGTTCCCGGCAGCTCCGGTTGTTGAAGCGGAACCGCCCCATTAGTGTGGGCGGTGCCGGGCTGAAATGCGAGCGCAGTGTAGTAAGAAGCTCACTCAGTGTCTTAACATGCGGTGTGGCCGGCTTGAGGAGGTCAAGCAGCAGACTGAAGACGCGGGTCCCGCAGCCGGCCAGGAAAATGACCCGCTGTTTCGCCTCGGGTGTGCCGTTTGCCCGGAAGAACACGTGGACTTGCTCCTCGTGGACTGGCCAGGCGGCCTCATCTCCCTCGAACAACTCGAGCCTCCCGTACAGCGGCATGGCGGCAGGAACGGAAGGCGGTATTTCGCCGCTCGCGGTGGCGTGGGTCTATCCGTGGGCTGTACTCGTCGCCAGTAGTCTCACGATCTGCCCGGGTTCAGACGAGGGAGGGCTCGAGGAACCAGTGGCATAGCCAGAAATTTATTTCGGGGGGCAGGTTGCGCCGACTAAAGCCCCAACTACCACTCCTTCCTCTTTCACTTCCTTTTCTCTTTCTCTCATATATATATATATATATATATATATATATATATAGAGAGAGAGAGAGAGAGAGAGGGGGGAGAAGAGAGAGGTTGTACAGTCAACACAGGGTGTTGGTACAGTACGCACGCAAAGGCAAACTCTTAGTACTCCCTGGACAAGAATGCTTTAACAAAGAGGATGCACGTTTTGCAGCCACTTTGCATCAAATTTTGCTATCATCCTTATGCTAGTCTTAAAAATCACATATTTTGTTTACGAATTGATGCATTTATATAATGTATGTCGATGACCTAGCGTACATGACTTGGTAAGATGAACAACACTAAAAACAGGGCTAAACAAAAACAAGACAGCGCACTGTATCACGCGTCTTCTCATTTGCAGACCAGACTTGTTGCAGCCCAGGTAACGGCGAGCACCATTGTTTTTCAGCCAGACCTTCTAGCGAGTCCATGGTACGGCCACGGGTACGTGGGCACTATTTTGCAAGTTTCCCATCACTCAATCGCATGTTCAGCGTTGTGAGCACGCTATATTATTCTATATTATAAGAACGAAGCTTTGCGCTAGAACTTCGATAGTATCATGTGATGCAGGTTTCACTCACTTTTTGTGAGCTGCTGTCCGACTTGTTTGAAGAGATATGTTTGGAAGTAACTTGCGATCACAGTATTGTAGTCATCACACGACGCATATTGTTTGGTTACACTCAGGAACTGATGAGGCAGACAGTCCGAAGCAGGGCTGCTTCCTTCGCAGCAAGCAACATGGGTTGCGATAGGGTAGGTGCGCCTCAGCTGGGCGACTGGCCACGGCTGTCTGGTGTTGAGCAATCATGCAGTGACAAGACGCTCTCCCTACGTCTATAATTAGCAGCCATGCCAACTTCGTTCTTGACGCCTTTTATGCATGCCCCCCCTCGTTTAAATCATTCTGCTCTCCTTCTTAAGATTTTTTTCCGTTAGTCATTGTCACATTCGTGAACATTCACCGGTGCATTGAACGGCGTGGCGGCCGCTAACATTCCCATAGCCGCCTATATAAAGTATGCCTACCGGATGAGCGCGAAAAGGCCGCCGTCTATGGCGGCGCCACCTACGTAGGGTACGAGTAAGCACATTGAAGGGAGCGGCAAACCTCATCACGGAGATGTCGCAAATGCCGCATGATAGCGGTAGCAGACGACAAAAGTTGTTCGCACTCTTGTCATAATAAAGGTTTGATCGGCGGTTGCGGTGATAGCAGACGATTTCTTTTTTGGAAGCCGCAGAATTGGAAACGTCGTTGTGAATGTTTCGCTGCTTTTCCTAAGTTTTTCCTTGCAGCTATCTCGCAAAAAATGCGAAGTTTACTTTCACGAAGGCAGGATTTCATGCTGGAGCGCTAAAACCAAGTAAGTATTCACGATTTGCAGCGTATTAAATAGGATGGAATAGCACAGTGAAGTTCGCTGAAACTGTACGTATCATCGTTAGATTGAATCGTTTGTTAAACGATTCAACAAACGATTCAAACAATTCAAGTTAAACGAAACGTTAAAATTGTGTGCTGAGGTTGTACTTCTCGCATGCACCTCATTAAATTATCGTGCGATCAAAGTTTACAATTGCATGTGCTGTTTTAAGCATGCATTATGTGAGTCGACGAAGTAATTTGTCTGTAAAGCGGGATATGGCTGTGGTGGGGTGCAAAATGCATCGATCCGTTAGCATTGCGCTAGCTGTAACTGTAAAAAAATGTCCTTGTATATGATTTTAGGAAACGGGAAGGGCAAAACGATATATGTATATATATATATATATATATATATATATATATATTTGCTTACAGACCAAGATGGCATACTGTTGCGTGCCCAACTGCAAGTCGGATGGGAAAAAAAAAGGTACCAGGTGTATCTTTCCATGAGATCCCTGCCGAGCCCACACTGCGAGAAGCATGGATCAGAGCAATTGATAGACGTGACTGGACCCCAAATGTATCTTCCAACTATTCAAGGGTCTGCAGCAAACACTTTAAGGACGAAGATTTTACGAATGGGCAAAGGCGCCGTCTAAAGAAGGGCATAGTGCCTGCGCTCTTTCCGGAGAGATCGTCAGAAGTGCTGCGTGCGCCTTCAGCAGAAAGCACGATTGAGCACATTGGTCATTCAGAAAGCGAAGCTACACAGAACAAAGAAATTAATAATTCAGCCAGTGTGGCAGAGACGCCTATGGAGGTTGAAAAATCCATCGAGAAAGAACAACGCGCACAGTCTTCTTCGAGTGCGGTGCAAGAGCAGCTATGTGCGCCACCAAGGACTTTTGATGAGGAATCAGACAATAACTCTCAAATAGTTGTCCAAGAGGCGCAGATGGACGAAGAAGAAGAAGCTTCCAGTCTTTACGCAAACGAGAGAGCAAAATGGTTGAGAAAAGAAAGAGAAATGAAAAGAAAAATTGACAGACTCCAGAAAACAGTTGACAGATACAAATCAGAATTAGAAAAGGTCAAGGAAGACTGCAACTTTGCGGATATGTCGTACATAAGGCAGCAAGCCAAGCAAAAAGACACATCGGCTGTCTTCCTTTGGAATCAAATAATTAATTTCAGACGAAAAAAACCAACATGGTCGGAAGATGTTGTGCGTCACTGCATCATATTAAGGCACCTGTCCACCAAGGCCTATGAGCATGCTAGGAAAGAAGGACTGCTCAAGCTGCCCGGCAGGACCACCCTTCAAGAATTCCTTGGGGGCATGAGTGGTGAAGCAGGCTTTAATTCTTTGATAAAGCTGCGCTTAAAAGCAGAGATTGAGAAACTGACGTCGCCTGCTTCAAGGCATTGCTCCCTCATCATGGATGAAATGCGCATAAAGCCAAAGCTGCAGTACAACAAACAGCAAGATTGTTTTGTTGGCCATGCTGACGTAGGCGAAGTGAACGACCCAGCGAACGAGCCCTTTCTGGCGAATTCGTTGTTGTGTTTCCTCATAAATGGCCTGTCAACCTCTTACAGGATTCCAGTGTCTGATTTCTTCACGAAGAGCCTCTCTGGTTCTCAGCTGTCGCAGCTGGTGCGATCAGTTATTAAGAACGTTGAAGAATCTGGCTTCAAAGTAGACAGACTCGTGGCTGACAACCACAAGATAAACGTGAGTGCCATGAGAGACCTCTGCGGCGGATTTCTGACATACAGAATTGAACACCCGGTTGATCCCGACAGACCTTTATTTCTCAGCTTCGATTGCTGCCACGTCCTGAAAAATGTAAGATCTCAATTTTTGGAAAGAGAAATTGGCCCGGACGGAGAGATATCTTCTCATTACTTGAAGAAAATATACGACTTGCAGAAAGAACTGATCGTTAAACCCGTGAGAAAACTTACTAGAAAACATGTCTTCCCGAACAACATCGAAAAAATGAACGTCAAGCGTGCGCTGGAAATTTTTTCTCCAAGCGTAACGGCGGCCTTGGAATTTTTAAGAGGACAGGCAGGGCACAGCTGTGACTACTCCTTCGCTGCAGCCGGACCAACAATAACTTTCACGAAGAACATCTACCGTTGGTTCATACTTCACGACACCAGCAACACGGCACAATACATCCACCAAAACAACCCCGATGTCAGACACTATGATGACTCCGACGATAGCCGCCTCGAATGGCTTGAACTAACTTTTCCCATGTATGTGGAAGAATTGAAAAACAGATCGCCTTCCGCGCACAACTTTCTCACGGCAGAAACCTACGAGGCGCTTCTCCTGACGACCTACTCCACGGTCGCTTGCGTTCGGCACTTGCTTGCAAAAGAAAAATTTTGCTTTGTGCTGACAAGGAAATTTAATAGCGACCCCATCGAATCCCTTTTTGGCACGTTGAGGCGATCCTTGGGTTCTAATGACCAATTGGACGTGCGCTCCGCGATGAGTGGCCTTGAGAAACTGCTCAAAACAGGCATCGTAGCCGTGCCTGAATGTAGCAACATCCTACACGAGCAAGAGCTCGTGCAAAGCAAGGCGCTCCCCGCTGCAGTTCGCACACGCAAGGAACCGTCCATTCTGCCTTCAGCTGCCATTCACATCCTGGAGCGCTTCAATGTGCAAACCGTGCCAACAAGCTTGCCGACCCTGCAAGTAACAGCAACAGTCTACATGGGCGGATACATAGCACGAGTGGTTAGAGAGCACATGGAGTGTTATAACTGCGGTGAACTAACAAGCAAAGTTCCCAGCAGCCAGCCACTTCAACAGCTCACCAAGAATCAGGACAGAGGAGGACTGCTATACCCCTCAGACGAACTTCTTTACGTCCTAGAGACGCTAAGAATGTTCATTAACAGTGCACTGACGGAAACGCCAAATCTCCGAAGGCCCCTGGCATCGCTACTCAATGTAGCTGTACCAGCGCTGATACATTCAGCCCTTCTGCGATGCACTATGGGTGACGACCAGCACCGCCAAAAATTGGTTGAACTTGTGTGCTCCCGATTCATGAAGCCCCTGCTCAGCAACTACGCTTCCGCTGTGACCGACAAAAGCGATGTATGCAAAAACTTCGCTCGGAAACCGCTGTCGAGGAAGTACTTGAAGTTGTAAATCGAGCGGGCACAGTGAACACGGGTGTCCGTGGTGCGACGTGAGCAACTTCGACGATCGACCTTGCACAAAAGCATTCTTTGTTCAAATGGGTGTCACAATTTATTTCTTGATTACTATTACAAGCGGTGAGTTTTTAATTAGTATATAACAGTGAATAAATATGTTTCAAAGCTTCAGAAGTAGACGATGCACTCGCGTGGTACATATGTCCAAGATCACAATTAAATACTAAGCATGATATATGGGTGCTCACGTGCAAAATCCACGACATCCGGAGTCCCACCATACGGCATCCCTTATTATCATAAGGGATGCAGTATGGTGGTACTCCGGATTAAATTTGACCGCTTGGCGTTCTACACCATGCATCTAAATTTAAGTTCACGTATATTTTTTAAAATTTCTCCTCGGTTGAAATGCACCCGTCGCTGCCGAGAACCGTCTTGCTTACGGCGCCGTTCTTAGATATAGACAGGCTTTCTTTGGTGACGACATTCTGACCGACGAAAAAAAGAAAAGATTTCATCTTCGTGCCAAGCACCACAATCACTCATGATTTGTTTTAACAGAGAAGCACGACGAGCGCGTAGTTCGCAAAATTTCAAAAAGCGCGCCTTAGACCCATACGTAAGTGGCGCCCCCATCACAAGTTTCGACGACGACCTCTTTGTATCGCTATATTATTACAACACTAGATTATATATGTATTTGCACAATTTTTATTCACTTTTAAGTTCTTTTTGTCACCTATGAGAACCAAAAACGTAAAAAGTTCACACGCGGCAACCCTACGTAAGTGGCGCCACCGCCATACTTCTGACGATGGCCGCTATCCATGCGATCGCTGATAATCCGGCAGGCATAGTTTATATAGGCGGCTATGACATTCCTATATTTCTGTTTGAGTGGTTATCCAGTTTCCCCGCAACCACTGTCGTGTAAATAGTAGTAGCGTTTCCTTGCCTTGTCGCATCACCTTTTCCTTATCCCCTTTTCGGTTTTCAGCAGAAAATCCGCCCCCCCCCCACCTCACCCCCTGGCTACGCCAATGTGAGGCACCAGACGCTCCGCAGCGTGGTGGTGAACGATGACTGACCGCGAGCAGCTGTGCTCATAGGCGTTTATTTCGCGCGGTGAACAATGTTGCCCTCCGAGCCTGGCGGGCTGACGAAGATTATGCCGAGGGGATGTCACATGCTCATCACAGTGGCGTACAAGGCGCTCGCTCGACTCATTCGTTTTTGTATGTGACGTCGGTGACTCGACGTAGCACCCTGCAAGGACTGTCGTAGTGGGAGAATAGCTTTTCGGAGAGACCGATGTGGCGGTATGGAGACCACAGTAGCACAAGGGCACCTGTGGAGTAACATCTCTGTGGCGACTGTTATGCAGGAGGAGGAGGAGTAGATTTTAATGGAGAGAAAGGAGGAGAGGTCGGCCTGGAGAGCGTGTCTCTAGCCTGCTACTCCTCACTGGGGAATGGGGAAGTGGGAAATACAGGGAAAGGTAGGTGGCGGATGATTATGATATGGTACAATGAGATACTATATACACGTTGTCCAATATGCGGATGCGCACTGGAGACGCAATACACTAAGAGTAATCTTGTCCATACAAAAAGTAATCTTGCCACAAAAAGTTTTTGCGCAAACACATTTCGCACTGACTACACGTCTCACAGCTTCTAGAGGCGATCGTCTAAACCAGTCTCACTTAAAAAGTTCAAAAGTGCTTTTATGGCACGTTGGGCACAGTCAACACTCCTCCATGCGCCCAAAAGCTTTTCTTCTGAAAAGGGGCGGGAGTCCAAGCTGTCAACTGTAGATTTGAGTTTTCTTCGTTCGGCCGCATATTGAGGGCACACGCAAAGTACGTGAGCTATTGTCTCGAGAGTGTGACAGACGCTACATTCAGGGTCCAGTGTTTGTCCAATCTTGTGAAGGTATCGATTGGTGTATGCCACACCCAGCCGTAATCGATGAATGAGCGTTTCCTGGCTTCTCCGCAACTGAAGTGGATGCCGGAATTGTAATCCAGCGTCAAGTCTATGGAGGCGCTCTTGTCGATGTTCGGGGTTGTCCCAATGTTGCGCCGTAGAAGTTTTAAGGGAGGTATGGAGCAAGGCGCTAATGTCATACCAGGAAAAATGAATTTTTATAATAGTTCCGTCAGTGTGCGCCTGTTTTGCTTCTGCGTCAGCCTGTTCGTTTCCAGCTATTCCACAATGGCCAGGAATCCACTGCAGCACGATGGTATGTCCGGAATGAGATGCCTCAGCAAGCAGATACATGATGTCATAAACCAGGGGACTATATGCGGTTCTGTCACTCATATAATTGCTGATGAGTTGCAGTGCTGGTTTTGAGTCGCAGAACACTGTCCACTTCTCGAGACTTTGTTGCAGTATGCAGCGAACTGCTTCTCGAACTCCGGTCAACTCAGCTGCTGTAGACGACGTCCTGTGTCCTATATCTTGAACCGTTGTGCGATCCCCATTCCTGGCACAGTGTAGGCCGCCGCGGAAGAGGTCTGTGTCACAGAACCATCTGTAAAAACATGTTCGAAATATCCATACATGTAAGCAATGTATGATAACGCGAAATGCTCGAGCCCAACAAGCGGCATTTTTGGCTTCTTCGTTATTCCAGGAATTGAGAGTCTCACCGTTGGCTTTGCCATTGTCTAGAGTGGAACTTCGGGTATGTCATACGGTTCGAAGTCCGACGGCAATAAGTCTTGCTGTGACAACACGGCTTCTGAGTAGGCGGCGACAGGCCGTATGCTTGTGCCGTTCGTGAGTGGATGATTCCTGTGTCTAGTCAGTAGTCTTAGATGTACTCACAATGGCTCATGTTGCAGATAAACTTGAGCTGGGCACGCACGTGCCTCTGCAATAGTGCCCCAAGTAGATGCACATCGTGGTAGTCTTAGGCAAATTCTCAGTGCGTGAGCCTGAGCACTTTCAAGTGTGCGTACAGCAGTTGTACTAACTCGAGAAAGTACAGGCGCACTGTAGCGGAAGTAGCCAACAAAAAGTGCCTGGTAGAGCAGCAGAAGAGATGACTTGGATGGCCCCCATGATTTTCCAGACATATGTCGAATGATCTGAGTAAAGCTGTCTAGCTTTTTTCTTAATCCTGAGAGGTGCTTCGACCAAGATAAGTCACGGTCGATGATGACTCCGAGAAACTTGTAGTGGGTTACTGAAGGTATAATCTTCCCATCAATCATAACGGGGTAGCAGGCCATTGACTTTCGTGTAAATGCCATGGTTGCACTTTTTTCCGGTGAGAGCTGCAGTCCGCGACTGTTTAGGTATGTCGACGTTATTGACACCGCGCGCTGCAGCTTCGTTTGCACTTGTAAGCGCGTTAAGCTCCTGGTCCATATACAGATGTCGTCTGCATACACAGAGACCGAGACTGCGCCTGCGTGTTCTTTGACCAGTCCGATGAGAACGATATTAAATAAGGTTGGGCTCAATACACCTCCTTGAGGCACTCCACGATAGACGGGGTGGTTCTTTGTTTCCCCGTCTGGAGTTGTCATGAATATCGTTCTCTCTTGAAGATAGCTGGCTATCCATTGATGCATACGTCCCCCGACGCCACATTCTTCTAGGGCATTTAAAATTGCATCATGGAGAACGTTGTCAAAAGCACCCTTGATATCTAGAAAGACAGCAGCCGTTAATCTACGGTGACGTTTCTGATGTTCAACAGTTGTTACTAGCTCAATGACGCTGTCGATTGATGACCTACCCTTTCGGAAACCTGTCATTGCGTCTGGATATATATTACGCTTCTCCAAAAACCACTCCAGGCGCGTCAAAACCATGCGTTCCATGGTTTTACCTATGCAACTGGCAAGCGCCACAGGTCTGTAGGAAAGCATAGCATGGGGTGTCTTGCCTGGTTTCAATAATGCCACAATTTTGCTTGTCTTCCAATGTGCAGGCACAGTTCCCGAGGACCACGAGAGATTGTATAAAGCCAGGAGCTCTTCAGTCACTCGAGGGCCTAGATGGCGCAAGGTAGAATAGGTAATGCCATCAGGACCAGGCGCACTTGAGTGTCTTGAGGAGGAAATCGCTGCACGTAGCTCTTGCAGCGTGAATGGGAGGTCGCGGCGATCGTCCATTGTTGGAGGAGCACACCTGAGCACTGAAGCTACCGATGTTGTCGATCCAGAGAGGTGTATGCAGAAATCTTCCGCGATTTCCTTCTCACTGCGCGTCTGGATGATAGCCAAAGCTCGGAAGGGACGTAGCTGTTGTGGAGGAGATGGTAGTGCTCGTACAACATGCCATATTGTGGACAACGGTTTTCTTGGGTCCAGGCTGGTGCAAAATGACCTCCAACGTTGTCTGTCGAGCCTGTCTAAGTATCTTTGAATTTTCTTTTGCACACGGCGTGACGTCCTCAAGTCTGATATCAATTTAGTTCGCCTGTATTTCCTCTCGGCGTGACGTCGGACTGCCCGCAGCTCTTCATATATAACGTCAACAGATGTTCTTGAATTTGAAGTTTCGATGATGCGTGTTGTTGCGTGCATTGCTGCTCTAATGCGCTCTTCAATCTCTTTCGGTGAAATTACACAGTTGCAAGATTCTTCTAGCTTGTTCTGAAACGCATCCCAGTCAGTGCGCCGCGTATGAGAACTTGGAAGTCTTGTAAACAACCTCAGTTGTACATAAGTAGGTAGGTGATCACTGCCATACGTTTCAGCATCTGTGCACCAGGCAGCAGAAGACGAAAGGCATCGTGAAGCGATAGCTAAATCGAGACAGCTGCTGTACGTCGTGCCATGAAGAAATGTTGGTGAGCCATCGTTCAGGATCTCAAGATCATTGCTGCTTGTGAAGTTAAGAAGTTGTCTTCCTCGAAGGTTTGTGATGCTACTACCCCAAAGATGGTGGTGCGCGTTGAAATCGCCTACAATAATATGAGGTCCTTGGCAAGAGTCAAGAACAAGTTTCAGGTGTCCAGAGTCAAATCTTCCCCTGGGAGAAATATAGCCACCGATTATCGAGATTATCCGGCGCTTTAGCTTCAGTGTTATAGAGACGTACTCGTTGCTGTTATGCACCGGAACTTGGTTTAGCGAATACGTGAGGTCACATCGCACACATAGTAAAACTTTGCTAGTATTTCCAATTGTCCCAGACGCGAATTGTTCATAGCCAGAGAGTCTAAATGGCGATGTCATATTCGGCTCGCATATTACGATAACTGGAAACCGATGCTTGAGCACTCTCTGTTTAAAATCTCCCAGGCGACCCCGTAGACCTCGTGCGTTCCGCTGGAATATTACGGAACCGCTTATCCTTTCCTGTAGTGACAACCTTGAAGTTGATGATGCCATGGCGTTTACTAGCCTTTATACAGCAGCAAGCACTGGTTCTAGTGCGTTGAGAATTTGCACCGCAGCCTTGGCAACGGGCGTCTTAACTCCGATGAGCAGCATTCGCAAGGAACGAATCAACTGTGCAAGCATTGCCTTGATTTGCCTATCCGACGACGAAGGTTCATGGTCACGCTGGCGTTCCGGCTGCACTTCTGTACTCCGAGATGGCAGGGAAGGCCGTATTGTAGTGTCCTTGGTGTTTAGAAGAGTAGACGTGGTTAAAGGTGCCTGTGACGTTTGAGGACTAGCATGAGCGCGCGACGACTTTTCCTGGAGTACAGGTTGTCCTGTTGTCGATGCTGATCTCCTTCTGCGATTACGTGAGCGCCTCTGGCGGCGGTGGACCTTGGTAGCAGCTTCTCTGTGTGTAGATCGATCTCGTACCATTTTCCTTAGCACGGACATTTCAGTCTTTAATTTTGGACAGTCCTTCGACGTTGCCTCGTGTGGCCCATCGCAGTTAGGGCACTTCAAGTCAGAGCCAGCACACGTCAACTGATCGTGATCACCACCACAGCGCGGACATGTCATCTTGTTCACGCACACAGCACTTACATGCCCGATTTTCTGGCATTTACGGCACTGCAAGGGCCTAGGGATGTATGGACGGACAGGATGGCGCACATAACCCACTTTTACACGTGTTGGTAAGGTCTCTCCCTCAAAAATGAGTTTTATGCACCTCGACCGTCCAAAACGGTGTATGTCTGTGATATGGACGGTTGATGAGATTAGCGTTGGGAGATCGTCATTATCAATATCTGTATCGACATCGTAGATAACACCGGCGGTGGTGCTGCCTCCATGTACGATGAATGAGCGGACAAGTATATTTCCTAGCTCAGTTACAGTTTTCAAGGTGTCGAGGCTGGTTCGTGTAGTCACATCAACAGTAAGTATGTTTCTTCTGGGATTAATTCGGACCTCTCTGATTTGCCCTGGAGCCAGCCTCTCGAGATAGGCAGTGAGAGTTTGCCTATTGAGGGAATTGAGGTTGCCTGTAGCAGCGACGGGGATGTAGGCGATTGTGTACGCTTGCTGTGTGGGCGGCTTATTGTAGTTAAGCTCACTCACGCTTGATGTCCTACGAAGTTTCCTCTTCAACCGACGATTTGTGACCTCGGTATATCCGCCGTCAGAATCGATGTCGTCGACGTCTGAGCAGCTCGAAGACCTTGGCAGAGTCGCGTTGAGGTGGACGAGCGCAGCAGACCGACTTGCAGCTTGGAGGTCAGCCCCCAACCTTGGCGGCAGAGGAGGCGGAACGTCCGTCATTGCTTTTGATATCGAACCCGCCACGGGGGCGACGGTACGCACAAATTTAACCGAAATAACCAGAGCGAAGCAGGACTAGCAGCTGATCAAGAACTCGTCTTCTTCGTTCATCCTGTTATGCAGGACTTTTTGGGAAGCCTGGGACACTGCGAGACATACGGCAAAGTATCGTCCCAATTGCGGTGGTTGGCAGAGAAGTATACTGAAAGCATATCGGTCAGAGTTCAATTCAGCCACTCTACGAGTCCATTCGTTTGTGGGTGAAAAGCAGTTGTGCGCTTGCGACGGGTAAAGCATGAACGAAGGATGCCCTCAATGACGCAAGACAAAAAGTACTTGCCTTGATCGGTCAGAAGCTGTCAAGGAGCACCATGAAGCAAGATGTTGACATGAAGGAAGTCTTTGACATCCATAGCACGGTTGGTTGGCAGGGTGCAGGTAATGGCATAATGTATCACGGTAGTTGATTGCGACGGCAACCCGCTTGTTGCCTGATGTTGAGCTTGGAAAGGGACCAGGAAGGTTGAGCCCAACACAAAAAAAAAAAAAAATGGTTCAGCAGGAATGTCGATAGGGTGCAGCAGACCAGAAGGTAGCATAGCTGGGCGGTTGCAGCGTTGGCATTGGTCACAGCTAGCAACATATTGTTGCACTGAGTAGTAGAGGCCAGGCCAGAAAAAATGGAACCTGACGAGATCATAAGTGCGGGTGACACCAAGGTGCCCAGCAGTGGGTTCATCGTGAAGCTGGCACAGGACAGCTGACTGCAGATGGGCAGACACGAGGAGGAGGCATTTAGGGCCGTCAGGATGCATGTTATGGCGGCATAAGGTGCTTTGTGAAGGCAGAACAAGTGGAGTGAAGGGTCGGGTGTGGCAGAGCTGACTGTCAATGACAGAATGTAAAGCAGAGTTGTTCACTGAATAAACGGTACCACCGCTGCAACATACGGGGTCCGTGCATGCTCGTGGCTTTCCGGTTCCTTTTTTTTTTTTTGCGACACAAAAATGTTTCCCAATAGTTCGGAAAGCGAAGATTGACAAAACAAAGTTCTGGTGTGAAAAACGGGTTAGCGGGTTCATCAACAGGAATCGCAACATCTTTACATGGATGCAGAATGGTGGGACATTGTCATGTGGAAGCGCTTGCTCTTGATATCGGGCCTTTAATAGCCTGTCCAGCATGCAGTTAATCAGAAACAGAATGGAGAGGACGCGATAAGATCTTTAGCTGTATGTACAATAGGGTGGTAACTTGATCAATGAGGAAGCATGCAGCTGTACTTGCAGTGAGCCAACACCACATTGGAGTGACCATCGCAAACTAGAACGATAGGAAAGAATAATCTATCAGCTGTTGGCAGTGTAATTAAATTTTAACCTCGGTGTCATATCACCGGATATTTATGTACAGCAAGTGGCAGACCCAGAACACTACTGGCAGTAGTGTTCTTCTGAGCTATGTTCTATGTAGCTGTCTGTTCCCACAGTCTATCGCAATGTTCCAAACATTCTTTTTGTCCCTAAGTTTTCCTAATAGTATTATCCCCATTGCTTTCCAGGGGCATTAGTACGATCCTTTCAATTGTCGCTGAGGCTTCTACTTTTGCGGTTGGCGGGTGTATGTGTTCTCTATACCATGCCTGGAAGCTTCTCTGTGGATTGTTGTTCGCATAATGCTTACTGCAAGCCTGAAGCAACTTTGACTATTGAAATACAGTACACCAGTCGATTTCTTTCTAGAGGTTCTGAGCAAGGTCACCTACCATAAAGGATAATTGAAAGCTGGCCAGCTTGCGGCTGGGTTACATCATCATTTGCATCGATTTCCAAGATAGATGAGAAATGAGGAGGCTGTATAGACATTGTGCCAATTTGTTTGATCTCGTACCTTTTACCTATGGATTGCCTTGTACAGTGCTCACGGAATGAAACGCGTCAATTTAGGGCTAACTAATACCCATACTTTCGTTTCCACCGGCCGCAGTTCGTGTCACATCGACGTAATTTTGGTGCGTACACTTACAGCGGAGTCCGAGTCACCTTTGGTGACCAGATTCCTAGCGACATGACATGGTACTCTAGAGTTCTCTGCACGTATGCAGGGTTCTACCAAATGCTCGCTGTCGCGTTTCATTCCGTGAACAGTGTACCGACCTCCTCTTCATGCAGCTGTTTGCTTGTTTATTTGATGAGTGTTTGTGTTAGGCGTCTCTTTTATCTGCCATGTTATTGAAAGGGTCAGAGCTTTCTTATGGTGTACATAGTTGTTGTGAAGCTTATTTTCTGACACAGCAATGAACCTTTATTCACTTGAGCTGAATATGGCACTCCCAAGAATCTGTATACATGCGTATTTGATGTTTGATGGTATCAATAGCGTCATGGTTGGCCTGGAGCTCTAGTCAAATCTGACACGTCTATCATGTATTCCTTGAATATGTAACTGTGTAGTGCTGATCCACGTTACTGGCCAGTTACTTCTCCTGACTGCCCTTTGTACTGTGCTGCCATCCTTGTGTCATGCATAATGCATTTTCTCCTTAACTACAAGCCATTCATCACAACTGCAAGCCTTAGATCAAACAATTCATCATAGAAACTGAATGCAATGAAGCCATTTCAGTAATGTGTTAGGAAGAAGGGAGACGACGAGTATGGGTGACATAACATCGCCAAATATATAGACAATTTATTATAGAAAAGGCAGAGAAGTTGGCCTGGGCTAGTGTACTCTGGCCTGCTACTCTGCATAGGGGAAGGAGTAAAGGGGTAAAAAATACTGATGAAAAATGATGACAGAAAGGGATGCACATATACTGATGTAGCTAGCATCTCCTCTAGTTAAGCCACTTTCCTTCAAGCACCACTCCCAGATGCTTGAAAAACTATCTCTAAATGCATGTGAAAACTGAGATGGGTAAGTCCTGGATGTAATTCATGCTGCCATGAAGGCTTTTGGTTTTCCGGACACATGCTATTTATTTTGAGTTTGACACATAGCTTAAGTGCGAAGGCAATATCTGGTTTGCTTTCTGCCCACGTGCAGTGGTGGTCTACCATTTCTTTGCACATCCAAAGTGATGGTACTTCAATTCTAAAAATTCCTTGTCACAAATACCTAAAGGATGGCAGGGACTTGAAAGGGCTGCAGAAAAGGACAGCTTTTTGACCAAAATTAGATGCAAATTTGGTGCTACTGCTGCCATTTCTTGCATATGAAACCCGCTTGTTTTATATCTCTAATGCAAGTTTCGTGCTTCATGCAGAGGAGCACTATTTAGCTGATGTGTTAGAGATGCTACCATATGATGACTTGGTGCGTTTACTTACCATCACTCTAAAGATTCTGCAGGGTCCCCATAATTTTGGCCGCTAGATCTTTCAACGTGCACTGAAATCTTAGTGCTGCCATTTCTGCATTCTGATTCCATAAAAATGCAGCCACTGCAACCACGAATCAATCTCACTGGAGGGAGCATCTGACTGCCACTGCTGCTAAGTCATTGCAGTTGGCAAAGAACTAAATATGGATAATCTTGCAAGCAGGTATCATTGTACTGTACCATCTTTCCCTGTCAGCTTTAGCAATAATTGCAGTCTGCATATATATATATATACACAAGTGATTTATTACTGTGTGCACTTGAAAGCATCATGTACTCTGCTATGTACATTTACAATGGGCAACATAAGACAAAGAGGGTGAACAAAAGATTGCAGCTTATGCAATGACAAAGTTTTCTAACTTATGTGTAAAGAAAAGAGGCGGGGAAAAATGGAGGCGACGATGTCCATGCACAACCGTCGGCCTCTTTCATTCACAACAGGGTATTTGTCGTTGCAGAGTCGGGGAAGAGGGTGTGGTAACTCATGACTGGGACATACGCAGCTGTAATGATTCGACCTGAAACGAAGCAACAGCACAAATGGCAATTATGTTTCTGAAAAATAAGCAAACTAATTTTACAAGCATCTCATTTATTGTCAGTAATACGGCTGCAATTTGACGTTTTATGCAGGCAAAATATATCTGGTCCATTCACAAGTGCTTCTGATGCAGAAGTTAAAATATATATGTCACGTATGGTTAAAACTCAGCTTAACAGTAGCTGGTAGAGCCAGTTAGTGCGCATTGGAATGTGCATTGGTAAAAGGCACATTCAATAAAATTCTCATTTTCGGTATGTAAAAACCGTTATTTCGAGCCTCATTAATTTGGACTCACCCTCTGGGCCAGGCAAAAGTATGCGTTATGTAATGGTATCAAACCCAGATTACTTAGGACAATTCACGGAACGTGCCGAGTGCCGCAATAAATAAATAAATAAATAAAATAAATAACAAAGTGGCGCAATTATCCAACGGAAACTGACTCTTTCCATACCATGGGGGAAATAAGCGTTTTTTGTAGGTTATGCCAGACTTTTTTTTTCTGAAGGAACTACTGCACTCAATATTCTATGTAATACGTAAACAAAAGTTTTATTAATAAAATGTATCTAATTAAGAAAAAGACAAATTGCCAGAATTAAGATTGTGGGATAAAATTGAACAATGTTTGTAAAGACCATGCTTGTATCTACTAGGAAAAAAATATAACAAGAATTTTTAGATATACAAAATGTATTGCTGTCTAATAGGCACTAGCTCCGAAAAAGATCCAAATTAACTTTAACTGCAAGGACTACAGTTGGGCGTGCCAGGCTGTGGCCACCGATGTCCTGGGCTGGTTTGCATCGTCGTCGCTCTCAGAGTCAAAGTCTGATGAAAAGTCAGCATCTTCAGATTCACTGCTGCTCGATCTACCAATAAAACCAGCCGCAGACACAGTGGAATCGCGAGATGTTCTATCTTTCAAAGCGTGTGCGCTGCTACCGGAGGCGGCCATTTTTGCTTTCTACTTTGATGATCGCGAAACTTTGAGGAGCGCTCAAAAATTACCGGCTGGTGGGAAAAAAGCAAACTGCATAGGGAAAAAAAAATTCAAATCCGATAGCGCAGTGTGCTCAAGAGCGGTGTGGAAGGTCTCAAAAGCGGCGTTTCAAAGCATCGATAGCGGACTGACAATGTGCGATGGGTGCGGTCGGTAAAGAGCTAAGCAGCGGAGTTCACACCTTCATAGTCATCAACAGTAATTAGTACAGTGAAGCTTATATGTCAACCTACTCCCAGTACAGCCGAGACTATAGCGACGCCACACGGAAGGGACGTGAAACACTGCCATCGCGTATCTGTGCCTTAGGAATCTGGCTTCTTGTAGAGATACACCCTGTACATAGTACAATACAAGTATCTCCAGTAGAAGCTCCTTTGCTATGCTTACTGGGGAGTGCGTAGCATGCGAAAACAAAAATAATACCGGAAAACGGAAGCCTCAGGAGAGCACCTGCAATAGCAATAAAACAGGCGGCACAGGATCTCCAGGGCACCTAAGGGGCCGAAACTGAGCCATTTATGCTCAGTCACAATGAAAACAAACTAACGAAAAAAGTTTCCGTTAAACACCCTGGTGGAAAGGATTGTGCAATCCAGCACGCCTGCTGAACTTCCATGAAACCACTGTGCCTTTCTACATCACACCAGTCCACTGCTCCTCCTTTCCCTGCTCCGGCACTCTCACCCCACAAGTTGCTCTACTGAGAACCTACAGTAAATTCTGGTGCCAAGGATAAACAATGAAATTTCTTTATACGAAATATCACTTCATTTGAAAATTTCGGGGCTCTAACCAGTGTATGTTGGACTGGAATACTTAAAGTGCAGCAGCCCCAAAGCTTGCTTTGTATTAAGTGTGAAGCAGAAAATCTGCTCGGGACTGCATGGTGCAGCATACACGGTGACCCTTTGTGTCGACCTGGAGAACGAAACAGTGTCATCGAGGCCACTCAACCTGGCAGCAGCTCCAGCCTAACTGTATCACATGATGATAACCGACAAACAAGGCAGCAGCTCCCCATGGGTGTTTTAAGAATTTCTTCTCTCAAGAGCCCACTACTGAGCGTGGATGTGTTTCCATATATGTTTTACAAGCTCACACATTGTTGGAGTGCACATCTTATACACTTGGGCTCCTTTAGAAACTCTCTGCATTTAACGAAATACCACTTAAAACAAAGTGTGGTTCCTGTAACGAGGGTTTACTGTATGTCTCCTAGATTGCCAAAGGCAAAGTTTAAATTCTACAGTTCTATCGCATGAAAATCTGACACACATGCCTAACTGTTAAGCAAGGAAGGGAAGATGGACTCACCAGCAAACCAGCGCCCATGCAGCGCATTGACAGAGGCTACTGCTGAGGCAATGGTTGGGCACTTGACATACACATGTCCCTCAGGTGATGCCCGATCTACGTAGACATGCAGAACTCCACCATGCTTGCGGCACTCTTCAATCACGTCTCGTCGAATCTCCTCATCCCAAGAAGGATTTGTTTCCGTCAAAGGGTCAAACATGTTGGACAGCAGGAAACACTGGGTGGCTATTGTTGGTGCAGCTGCTACTGCCACAGCAGCTGCTTGGGGCTGTCCTGGCAGTACAGTGGGGTTCATTTGAAGGGCATTAACTGCAGCTTGTGGTATCTGGAACCCTGTGCCTGCAAGTAAGAACAACTCATATCAGTGTCTCTGCTGCAATGCATGACCGTGTACATAGTAGGCATGTCAGCAATGAGCAATTATTAACATTAGGGGATTCCAGACACAATGATAGCTTTCGCTGGCCAAGATTCACAGCTGGAGCAGACTAAAGAAAATTCCTACACACATTATTTATTTTGTTGATTACTGAATATTTCCTCAATAACTTCTTAATCATCACTGTTAGGCTGTCAATGCCAAATGGAGATTTGTAGCCAATGACGAGCTTCACAATTCAGCTTAGTAAAATGACAAAAAGCCCTTATTTAACACCACGAAGTTCGAACATTCTAAATCAAGGTGAACTATATAACTTGTTCACATTAATTTTTGACCATGGAGAGTAGATTAGTTAAAAAAAGGTAATTGAGTGCAAGCTAATAATTCATTGAACTATCCACCACTGACTGAAACTTCACTCTAGCATATATCAGAAACGTTACTATGGGCTACAGCCACGTTTCCTGCATTTAATAGAATTAAGAGGCATCATACACAGTGTTTCAAGAATGATACATTGGGCTCTGTGGGGTTGAAGCATATTGGCACGAAAAGTTTTGATCCATTTTAGGCAGGAAACCCAAAACAAGCAAATAAGGAGCATGCCTTAAGGACCATGCCTTAACGTGCCCGATAAACATCAGAATCACAAAGATGGGAAAACTGTCTGCATATTAGCTCGTAAGCTATCATAGGGGCCAGTTACATATTTCAGATGTTTGCATACAATGCATTTGCATAGTTCAACCACAACTACTTTCCTTGCTGAAAAAGTTGCACTTGTGTCCAGACCCAATTTTCACAACAAAACTTCTCATGCGTGCTCATTTCCTTGAAGACCCAACTTTGGTCAGCTGCCATGTATTATAAAGGATTGGCATGATAGCGAGACATTGTGGGAATTGCCAATCACAGAAAAAACAAGACAGCTGAGGGGCTTGTTCTCACTCATTGCATAGCACGAGTATCGGCGCTGGCATCCTTGATGTAGCATACAAGGACTTACACACCAGTCACCTGGTTGTAAGATCATCTATTACATGACGCCTGCCATTTTATGGGCATTCTATATCTCCCGCCATGGCTGCGAGTCATGCTGGAAACATACCTCGGGCAACGTTATACATACATGTATATAGATACCAAAAAAAAAAGTGCACAGGACAGCAGCCACTGCAGCTCGATGAGCAGAACATTGCATGTGCCATGCACAGGTTGCAAGTACGGGGGGAAAAGCTAGTGAATTTTTGCTTTAGGTTCACTGTCTTTTGTGTTCGAGTTCATTGTCTATTGGCTTCATATACATTAAGTAAAAGAAGCACTGTGATAATGGTCCATTTCTTTAATTTTTGCAATGCATTATCCCCATCACTTTCAGTTATCAATATTGCTGGCATCAAATTATTTTTTTTGCACTTTCCATACTAATTACTGCAGGTACAGCTACTTTCAACAAGTCTTTCAACTGTGCCACAGAAAAGAAGGTACTCAAAATTGACTGTACTTAGAATGTCGTTAACAGCAATAAACTTTTGCCGGCCTTGGGCTGCACTAACTAGAGCACACTCGAAAGTGCCCATGCGACACATACAAAAAGTGAAGTCTAAAATTTACTGCAAAAGTAGCAAGTAAGAAAACTATATCACACTCAGTGGGTGACATTTTGTGGCCTACTAGATTTTGTTATTATACTTTGAACTTTTAGTGCTCACTACACTCAGTGTCAGGTTTACACAATTTAAACTTGCTAATGTAAAATATGTGTCACATGAAATCCCTTCTTCCGCAATTGAAATTGAATGTGAAAAATACTGTTAAATGAATATAATGTACAACACTGGTTTATCAGCGCCTCAACTGGAACACACAGAAATGTTTTTCTTTTCAACAGCATACACTACTTGTACATTTTAGAAGCAGCCAGAGCCTGCATCCCAATTTTGATCTTTGTGAGGACATTTTCTTAGCTGTATATGCAAAGAAATGAAGCAGCAAAAAAGTGGCATGACTTTGCAACAAAAAGTGTTGGTAGACTGACTGAAATGACACCAGTTAAATCAATCATGCATTCTTCTACCTGGCCTTCATGATCAAACAATGTACACCAATTTTCACTGCTACACTTCTGCAACCAGGGAGAGCATAGACTCTATGCTACACTACAAATTAAGTTATGCCCACTTCAATGACATAAGGCACCTAAGATTGATGACTAAGGCACCAAGCAATTCAGTGAGAAATCAAACTGGTGACCATGCACCCACAGCAGCACAGTACTGCAGGTACCGAGCCACCAAGGTGAGCCAACACTGTTTTTTGAATTCTTACTGTAACACCATAGTGATATGCGTAACTTTCACCCTTATCTCACTTTTACTGCAACAAAAAAGAGGATCGTTGTGGTGCCTGCACTTTTCTTTGTAATTTAACCAGCCCATCTGCTTCCACTGCTTCTGGAAACCAGCGCAGGCAACTCGGAGGCTATCTTTATAGAGAGGGGAATTGGAAAACGGGCCCAATATGAAAATATTCAGCATTGTTCTTTACTATAAGATGCCTCAGCTTCAGGTGTGGAACCAACTCCAAATTCAGTTCTTGCATGCCCAGCATGGTGGTTCATTACAAATGAGTGAAGACCTCTTCTGCTGGCTCTGGACAACTGGTCCATACCATTGTGATTACCTAAAAAAATTGGCACACAATGTGAGCTTCTATAGCCCCAAATGGCTCTTTACTCAATTGCTATGTACAAACACAATGTTAATTATAGTTGATGTTTTAAACGACCCCATCAGCCAGGAAGTTCACTTTTTCTCTTATCAGCCATCCCCAAAAAAAGATAAATGGTTTCGCACTTCAAATACAACAATGACAAATGTGATGCCAAAGCCATAGAAATGCAGCCAAAGCCATAGAAAATTAGGTCCTTGTGGCAGCAAAAAACACAAAAACTCAGTTTAGGGTTAAGAAAATTGCAGACAAAAAGAAGGGAGCAGTTATTTGGTTTTAGAATGAAAGCAAGTTGCAGGAGTGGTGCTACCTGACCATTCTTTGCTAGCTGGTACAAGGTAATTCTAATGTAAGGTAATAACTGTGTAAAGAGCAGAACATTTAAATCTACAAATGCATTGACAATTGTTACAGATGTTTGACTGCAACACCATTAAATAAAAAGCACTAGTGGCTAGTGTTCATAGCACTGCATGAAAGCATGTAGGTGTGCAAGCCTCTTGCAAACATCATGTTACTGACTGTGCTGGAAAGCATACAGCATATTTGTCAGTAAGTCATAGCTTTAGGGCTCATGTGTTGGATTTAGGCAAAAAGAGGTGCAAAAGAAAAAAAAAAAGAGTTTCTTGTACTAATGCACTGCCAAATCTGACAAGCATTCCAGCTTGTCTGATTCACGTTTTTCTCTTTCACTTTTGCTGTTGTGCAGCATAGTTCTAAAGCATTATAAGAGGCAATAGCTAGCACTTTGTTGCATTTGAGAGAAGTCTTTCTGCAGCCCTTTAACATTTCTCTGCTTTTCATGCCCTTCATATGCCTTTCATATCCACTGACTAGCTTACAAAATTGTCATCTCAACTTGCTTTCAATAGCCTTTGACCAACCAGATAGATATAGCCCTGCATATAGAACCACAATTGCGTATATGTAGGCTGACAGCCAATGGGATCAAAAAAGGATACTGCAGACACTTGGATCATCTCTCATTTTTTCAAAGTACAGTTTACAACAGGAGCTTTACAGCACAAGGCTTGTGCAATTCGAGGCACAATCAATAGTCCAAGTGGATCAATATTTGCTTTGTTAGCACAGCATGACTAAACTATGAATGTGATAAGCATTGCCACTGAACACCACCCCCAAATTTGTATGGGCTGTTGATGCACTTCGAAACATCCAAGCGTGGAGCACAGGGTTATGGTTACTGAGTTGGTGTTGGGAGCATCAGCCTACGCATGTGATGTCACAACTTGAGTGCACAGGCCTAGCACTATTGCAAAGCTATAATGAGGTTCAGATAGTCACTGTGCAGACATCCAATTTGATATTAAAATTAGCCAGGTTATTGAAGGGAAAAAACTGCAAAAAGAAATTGTTTCAATTTTGCCAAATGATAGGAAGCTGGCTCAATAACCAGTGGCTTTTGAGAAACTGTCAGGTAGAGTAGCATTCCCAGCAGGATTGCTCACAGCAAAGAAAAAAAAAATTGTGTCACTTGTGATATTGAAAGAAGATGACATAGCATTGCCATTTCAGTCTCACTTGAAAAAGCAATGCCTCAGATTCCACATATGCCAGATGAGCACGGGAGGCTGATTTACCAAAAAAGAGATATAAGGTATGATTCAGCTCCGCTATTAGTTGTTGGCTACCGCAAAGCAACGCAGTTGCTTTTTATTGGTTGCAGCAATTTTATTATGAGGATCAGCGTCCATGGAGGTGCTGTCATGTTATTGTCGAGCAGGGAGAAGCCAAATTTATAAAAAAGCACTAAACAAGCAGCAGAAAGCAAAGTGCCCAAGAATATGCTAGCAAATGAGGTTCTTGTAACCGATGCGGTGCTGCACTGAGTTCTGGTGGATGGCAGTGTCACGCATGAATCGTCACAGCATTCCTGAACAGTAGCTGGGCTGACATTTTGGTGAGTTGGCATGGATCCATTAGAAGATCAGGATAGTGCTAAGTTACAGGCTGAATGTATAACAGGGTGCCCCCCAATGCATGGGACATGGGCGTTTTTTTCATTTCGCCCCCATTGAAATGTGGCTGCCGCGGCAAGGATTTGATCCCGCGACCGCGTGCTTAGCAGTGCAACACCGTAGCCGTTAAGCCACCATGGTGGCTACCATACTCATTGACAACTTTTCTTGGCTATGAAGCAAAGGCTACGGAAACTAAGCGTGCCTCTTTGACCACCATTAAAAGTAACCCCACAGTTTTGCTCACGATTTCTTTGAAGTGGGAAGTAGAAAACAATACTTTCTTTGTTTTTTACAGCACCTAATTTGAAACAATACGTAACATTCACCAGTCATCTATTGGTATTTTGTTGTATATTTAGTTTGCTCTTTCAAGTTTTTGCACACCCGAGACCAATGCACGTTTTGCATGTTCATCAAATGCAAAATGACGCCCATGTATTCTGGTGAGTGTTCGTCGCTTGCAGTCCCATCAATCAAGTCCCCTGAGCGGCTGTTGGCCAACTTTAGCAACAAAAGACTATTGAAGCACACAAAAAAAGGTTTTCCAGCATCTGGAAACCAGCAGCGAAACCATCTGGAAATCGCAACCATCAGCATGTACAAAGGAGTGAGCCAGCTGACTGCGGCGCCACCTCTACCGATGCCAGAGTCTGTAGCACGTCCTAACCGATGCCATACGGCTGCTTCAGAGCTCCGACGCAGGTTGAGATGCTCACTGTTTAGAACTTGGCACATATTGGATGAGAATAAACATTGATTCTCGCCAAGTTAATTTTATCTGCCTTGACTAAGGTAAAGAGGTTGTGCGAGGTTGGCAAAACCGAAACCGGTGCCCAGCCTGCCCGGACTACATTGCATACGAATACAGTCATGTGCAGAAGCTCCGCCCCCATAGCTTTCGCTTCATAGCCAAGTTGTCCGCGAGTATAGTACAAGGTGTGCTCGCTGACATTCATAAGTGCAGCCATTCTCTTAATTACAGTTCGTGCTTGCATTTCTGCCACACGCCTTCCACATCGTTCCAAGCACATTTAACGTTAGCTGCTTTGTTTCTTTTGCGTAAAAGAGCAGCTTGGAACGATACGGCAAAGGCAAGCCTGCGGATACAATTTTTGCAAAGAACAAAGCACTTCCTAGGTGGGAGCTCTCCACGGTGCTATGGCTGTGCTGACTACAGATATGAATTTAACCAGTGTCAAAGCAATTAGGTGTTTGTATTCATTAAATGTGAATTAATGTCTATATGGCTACATTGCACTGATTTCTTTTGATCATTGCGTATTTTCACTTAAAGAATTGGAGAACTCTATTTTCAGAATTGTACAGCCTCAATACATATTTTATTAAAATGTGAAGTAAAATCGTGCAGAGAACCGCAGCTGTGACCTGAAGAGTAGCATCTGTTAACAGCTGCCAACGAGACCACTTGTAAAGGCCCTTTGGTCAAGCAGCTGGCTCTAAACTATGGCACTACATTGCGCTGCCTAAGTATCTGTGCTCGCAGGCCTGATAGCTCTGGATCTGCTGAGAGGAACTACTGAAACAGAGTACAGCCCCACTATTTATGCATGTCACATAATTAAAGCTCATATGTTGGAAGGATAACACAGCAGCGCTTGTTTGGCAAGTTGTGGAAAGGGCAATTAGCGTACAGGCAACCACTATGTACAAAAGTGCTGCTCTGCATCATCATTCACTAGGATACATAAACTAAGCAAAAGTGCATTAACATTGCTGACTTATCATGTGCCAAGCTGCACCTAGCTGCTAGCTAATTGATGCAGTGCAGATAAGGTTACATACACAAAGCTGATACGGTAACTATGAGACATTGTTGCTCTATGCTTGAGCCCCCTAGTTATATTTTTCTCTTCACTTCTACTGAAGCCTCAAAGCACCAGCTGATCATGTTCTTGTCCTGCTATCACAGCATACGTGGTGCAGGGAGCACACACATTATGTCCAATTTGCCTGGCAGGTGATACAATCTGTCAACTGTAGTATCGCCCCCATACAAGTGCATGATGTTGATATATGTGGTTATTAGGTTGCTTCAAAAGGCTGCATGCAGTTTTAAAGCAAAAGCTTTACTGGCCGCGAACTTGCGATTTCGCCCTGGCAGTGCTCAGAGGAGGCACATGACGCCACAATGCGCGCCTCGCAGCAGATATTTCTTCCTCTCTCGCTTCCTAGTCACTACTGCGCATGCGCCACTAGTAGCACTGAGCCACAGGTGTTCCGCCGTTGTGCAGCGCCACGCCTTTCCGCCGCCACCGTTTGGTATGACGTCACACTGCGTTCGTCGTTGCGCTCGCCTCCGCTCGCTTCGCCAGCTGCGTCGCATGCCTGATAACATGTCGGAGGATTGAAAAGGAGAGCTCACATGCGCCACAACCACAGTTGAGGTGGCAGTATGGACGGCAACAATTTTGATAAGCAGGAGGAGGCCTGAAATCGACATCGGAACGAGATGAAGAGAAAACGAATGGCCCTGGAAACAGACAAACAGTGCGCCGAACGACTGGCTAAACGCCGCAGCATTGCTAGACAACCAGGCTAACCTGGACTTGCAATCAAGATTAACCAAGGCTAACCATGCTATGCCTTAGCTTTCGCGACGTATATCCTGGCATAGCCGAGCTAAGCCACTGCCAATTTTTTTTACAGGCAGGAAAATGTCGATGACAACAACAATATAAGCATTACTCAATGCCTTACTCAATGCCCTGTCAAGGGGCCTGTAAGGTATGTTCAATAAATAAATAAATAAATAAATAAATAAATAAATAAATAAATAAATAAATAAATAAATTTCATTTTCCCTATCAGCAAGAACGGCTGAATAAATTTCACTTTTTTCTTGTGAATTTGTTTTTGTTTTTTGATGCCTTGCAATCTTCTGACAAGCTTTTCTTAGCTTCTGTGCACAAATTTCAACTACTGTATTTACTCGCATAATGACCGCACTTTTTTGTAAAAAAAATTGACGCAAATTCAGAGGTGCGATCATTATGCGGGTTAAATTTTCCGCGAAAATATACATTTTTCATCCCACGTTTGCTGCGGGATGACAGCAGGTCAACAAGCAGGTGGCTGCCGCTGTAACAGTGCGGGACACCAAAATAAATATGGCGGCCGGTGGAGCAAGCCACACGTGCCGAACGCAATTTTTGTTCTTCTCGTGAGTACATTACACGCACTGAAACAGTTTCTTCCGTATTAGTAATAAATAATATTGTTAATATAGGCAAGTTTGCGACAATAACGGAGCCACGTCCGCTTTGACGGGACAGAAACAGAGATGGGCGCGCGTAGCTGCCAGTGACATAGAAACACATGGCCGGCATGCTGCGGAAACTGCGGCATTTGTCTTCACTACTATCCTAATACGGCATGTTTCCGCTAAGGGTGGGCGCGACTATCTTAGCTGTGTTACAAGCGTCGGCGCATGAATAGGGTACACTCCTAACGTATCAGTGTAAACGTGGCCACTGTATTTGCCGCTCGCGATTCGTTGCGTGCCCACGAGCGCAGACGAGAAGAATCGAAAGGCGCCTTTTATGTTGTTGTTGTTCGCCAAAACCATTATGAAGCCTACAAGTAAAAAAAAAAAAAAAGCAAGGCAAGTTTGGTTGTAGCTTTTTTTTTTTTTTTCATGGAAGTGCGGGAAGTGACGAAAGGAATGAAATGGGGCATCTGCTTAAGAATGTTTGGTGCGTGCAGACCGCTCGGTATGTCTTCAAGGGTCGTTCGCGGAGCATTTGACAGCATTCGACAGATGGTAAGTGCGATCATTATTAGCTAGACTTTGCACACGACATATCGCTGCGACAAGTTCGGGGTGCGATCATTACGCGGGAAAAGAAAAAAATCGAACTTTTACTACAAAATTCAGGGGTGCGATCATTGTGTGAGTGCGATCATTATGCAAGTAAATACCGTATTCTTGTCGTCTTCAGAAGCTGGAAGTTTTATTAATGCAATAACGTTAGCAAACATTCCTCCCAAAATGATAAAATTGCAAAAGGTAAAATACCACATTTTTATGTTTCCAATGCATAACTTGCAGAATACTTTTGGTGGGGTTAAAAAAGTCTTAACAGAGTAAACAACAACATTTTAGTACACACATGCAAGAAGGGCATTTATTGCTCTTTTTATATAAGAGTGCCATCTAGCCGAAGTATACTACAAGAAATGGTTCTTTGATTGAGACATGCTGAGGAATCGAAATTGGACTCGCCATGCAGGGATAGCGAGCAAATGTTCACGTATGCCAGGCTCCAAGGCAGCGGCAGTTCATGGGTGTAGCCTTGTGAACTAAAGTGCACCCGAGTAGTTGTGTTAGCACATGCCTGTGCAGCACTGTGAAACCTAAATGCGAAGCCTTTTGTGAGACAGTCTCACAGCCCAAGAGGAGGAACCATGTTCCTTTCAACCCAAGTTATCTATTCCATCAGGTGGCAGTGGCATTGGAACATTTGTGCCATCTGTCTACATAACTGCCTAACTACGACACCTATTCCCCCTATCGCATCTGTGTCATGAGAATTCCAGACACCAGCAGTCACGGTAGTCGTGCGGGAAAGACGAATGCAAGAGAACACAAGAGAATTGAGCGCCTTGACATCCTTTAGCACACTTCTTGTTGTCTGTAGAAACTATGAGTGATTATTTCAGGAAGAACTGTTGTTATGATGGGCTAGTGGGGGCAGCGACCTTCAAGCCTGCCCTGCTTTCCTGCAAAAAATCAGCTCCCTTCAAGCTGACCGTCATGCAGAATCCACTAATTGGTGCAAGAGGCCAACATCTTCCGTGGGAATGGCTTGAACGTCAGGTTCCTAGATTGCCATATGGTTGCGCCTTATGCGGGGGCGATTGTGCAACACTTGTGGCAGCTTCCGGCAGAACGGTGCGACGTCATGGGAAGGATTTTGTGAATGATTCGATGATTACGATTGGCCGAGACGCAGTCATCAGATTCCCTAGTCTAGTCACCTAGAGAAGACAACTATTTTAAAAGCGGACACCTTTGATGCAGTGGGTGAGTGCTGACGTGTCCCGACGTGCTCTCCCAGAAAAGATGTAGCCCGCTCTGACATGCAGCTCAGACTATGAGAACAATGTACTGCGCTCCGTGCTCCAGCCAGCACGAGTACCCCTTATTCTGTAAATAAGTTTGCCTCTCCTATGTAAATAAACCCCATGTTCCGTTCCTCAACATCTCGACCTCGTACTCTTCACCAAAGAAGTGACCCTCGTAAAGAAAGCTCATACAATGGCGTGGGCCCACTTAACTTCTGTGTTACGCCCCAGTAGCATAGGCCAGCTACTCGTTACGAGCCACACCGGCAGCGTAGGCTAGAGAGCAACCCTCAGTGTGATGCCAGACTCTGAGGCAACGACCCTCGAATCCTACAATATTCAGCAAATTTTCTAAAACCCTGCAGGAAGAAATTTGAGTAAGAAATTTTATTTAAACATAACCTAATTTACATGCCAACATGTTCCCAATTAGGGCAAGCCCATAAACACTATCCCTGATCTTGAAAAGCCAATTTTTTTAAAGAAACGTTTCCCACTTTAACCACTTGGAGTACCCATACATGCATGAAACTAATTCACATTTTACCCTACTCAGAATGTCTACACCTGGTAAATACACAAACCTGCACTCTGCAGCAGAATGCCATAGCTGCTGAGCAACAAAGGCAAATGTGCCTTTGTTATAATACATGTTATGCCTACACAGTATGTATTCGTGCACTGCTTAGTGAATGTCTGCATTGTCATGCACCAACGTTCAGGCTGTCCTAACCTTTTAACTGCCGTGAAAAACAAAAAAATTTAGAAGCGCAAGAATAATTGGCAATAGTCGTTGTGTATTATGTAATATTTTCTTGTCAAAGTTACAAGTAACTGAACCCATACACATGTGGAAAAATTGCCAAAATGCAATGAGTTAACTTGTCATCAGCACCAGAGGACGCTCGATGGCAAGTTACGTTGTCATCTGCAGTTAAAGGGGTCAAGGAGCATTTCTAAGAAACAAGTCACCTTAGACTGGCAAAGTACTTCTTCAATAGTTTAATTAGGGGTGCAATCGCTGTAACAGCTTTTGGAGAACTAGGTTTATGAACTGAAAATGTTGAACTTGCTGCAAGTTAGCAAAGAAGAAAGGCATTTTTAAAGCATCATAATGGCGGAAAAAAATGTCACCTTTGGAGCAGACGAGCCCAATACTGGAGCATTTAATGAAATAAAGAATAACCATTTTGTAGCACACATTCTACCGTACTTCTTTTAGATTGGTCTCCTGCTGCGTTTTTAAGGCTGCCTGCTATCACAAAACGAAGTTCCGCACAATAGTAATGATTTACCATAAATAAATACATATACCCACAAAGACAAGGTTGCCCAGTAGCAGAATGTGAAACACAGAGGATGTTGATGCAAAAAGCTGCTCCGTTCCAATTTCTAGTGCTTAGCAGAGACAGTGGAATCAAGACAATTTCTAATTATAACTGACTTTATGGTCCCATCATAGCCGCATGCATTCCAATGGAGAAAGAACTTTTGTTTTTATTTATTGCGACAGCGTGCCTTCTGGCATAAAGAATTATTTACACGTGTAGGTACATGCTGGATTCTCGGAGGAAGTCCAGCAGTGTCCGGTGGTGGGGCCCAAAGATCCAACTGTCTACATCTGGTGGCCGACCTGGGGGTGGTCCACATCGAAGCAGGTGTTTCTGGCAGAGGGCATGTAGAGAGGGACAAGTCCAGAGGAGGTGCCCAGTGTCCACCTCGCAGACAGGAGCGGGACAGAAGGGGCAGGAATCGTTGATGGAGGCACGGTACTGTGCCGACCACAACCAGGTTACCGCAGGGGTAAGGGCGACACGGAGACGTAACCTTCATAGCAAGACCTCTTCCCAGCGCACTAGGCCGCCAGAGAGGTCAGTGCCACACGGTGGGAGAAGTGCTCGCGTGGCACACCGAAGGTGTTCTTTTTCTGTGAGGAGCCTTATCTCCGGAGAGGTGGGGGCCGATTGAAGTGAATGAGTTTTCTTATGATTTGATGCATCCACTAAGGCTTATGTGGGATGTGCATTGCGACGTATCCATTGTACACGTACTGTAACGGGTAATTGCTCAAGTACATGGTTATTCATATTGTTAATTCAAGCAAAATTCCCTGTTCCTGCTTACCTTCAAAAAAATTTGAAGAACCATTGTAAATTTGAGATATTACATTAGGGTGTCAAATTTTATATGCAGTTGAGTGCAGCAAAAGTTGTTTTCACGCTAACGTTGCGGAATATGCTAGAGGGATTTCTCCGTGCTGCATATCAGCAGGAATCACACGACGATAGCACCGTAGCGGACCAGCAGCTCCATTCGCGTGTGGCTTGAATATTTTATTGCGATAGCAATTATATGGACACTCCAGGTGCATTTCGGCCATTGCTGTTGGGAGATTCCGTATAAAGTCCACGGGCGATAAAATTGTTGCCACGCGCCATATGCTGTTTGTGCGAGTGGAAGTGTACGAGGGTGAGATGGCGGTCCCAGCTCAATCGCACGCAATGGAGGAAAGCGGGGAGCAAGTGTGCCGTATTCAATCGCACGCAAAGCTCCAGGGGCAGATTAGGGAGGGGAGGGCGCATTCTACTCTGGGTGGCTGCGCACATGCGCACGCCTGGTCCACTGTATCTTGAAAGTCATCTGCGATGGGGGCAGAGTCTGCCACGTGCTGCGAGATGCAGCACGAAGGTAAATTCGGTCGCTACTGCTGCCGTGCTTTCTTACTCCAGCATTCTGGCAGTGAGTTTCCGCGGTCATAGAGTGAGATGCGTTCATGTTTGCTTGTGTGCGCATTTACAAGTTGGCCGATAGAACTACTGCACTTACTTCGTGTAGCTGTCCACTAATTTGCTGTCGCAATTGATGCTTTGCCTTTTGGGCGAAACTGCAACTTTTTCTGCACACTGACAGTGTTGCTTCAACCATTCGAATTGTAGCTTGCTGAAAACTTGTCAACAAACGTGTTTTTCACCATTAATAAAAATTTTGAGAACTTACAAGCGTGCTGTCACACATGGGTATTCATACCATCATTTATACAGCATTCATACTGTCTATGACTAAATAATCACCCCTGTCGTGAAGAAGCCTCGCATCAGAATTGTTGCATTACAAACCATGGCCAGCATAGTCGTGTAGTACAGTGAATCCTGGATATATCAAATTTGAAGGGGATTGTGAAATAGTTCTTATCTGAAGTTTCCGCACATCTTGGACAGTTTCCCAAGAATTGTGAAAAGCAAGAATTTATTGATTTGCTTCTTCAAGGCAGTGTCAAACAGACAAAGTTTTACTTATTTTGTAGCACTCAAATGTCACAAATCGCACATGCTTTAGTCTTTGATATAGTGGTCTTTGATATACTATTGCAATGCTAACCCTAAAAGCCCACATTGCTCGGACGCGAGACGACGGTGCACCTCGAGCGCTTCAAAATGCTTGTGGTGCGTTTTTGTTCAGGTTAAGGTAGAAACAGATATTGCATGCAAGCAAGTTAGCTTGTATGACTATCAACGCGCTGGTACAGCGAACCAAGTCTCCTCCTCTCACGGTAAGCGTGACTATTTTGCCAATAAGAATAACCTGCTAATACATCTTAACATTCCTCAAAGAAAAGCTATCGCTTTAAGGCGCCTTGAAACACTTTTCTAGCTAATCATGAAATGGCCTCACTATTAAAAACATCTCATGAATCTCTCGCAGCAAAAAATTTTTCTATTCCTTCAACCAGAAGTGCAGTTAATGCAACAACACCCAACTTTCTCTCTCTTTTTTGCCTCTGCTACAAAGCAGAGAAGATAAGAGGGCAAAGCCCCGAACAAAAGTTGAGTGCTGCAGCGGTGAAAAGGCTCGTCGCGGCATCCCATGCCAGCTGCGGTAGGCTATGCTAAACAGGACACCACTGCCATCTCGAAGGCCACGCCTGGCTACAGACATGGCAAACATGAAACTATTTTTCTGTCTTTGTGAAATCGCAGACATATATTTTTCATTTATTTAACTCAAAATGAGTGATTATGTATTACTGAGTATACTCTTGTGATCAGCCAATACGAAATCACACGAAAGTATACGAAATCAGCCAATAAGCACCGGTGGGCCAGGTGCTTCAGATGACACTGCATAACGGCTATGCAGAAGAAAGAGTAAGTGATTTTTTGCTGTTTTTGACATGAGATTGTAAATTCCCTGCTGTATGCAGTGCGGTAATATTTGGGTCACAAGTTCACAGCAGCCTCTAAGACAGATCGACAACGCCTTCTTACCATGTTTGAAAGGTGTTTCAGGGCCTCTTTAGGATGTATTCCAAATCAGCGCGTACAACAATGCTACATGTTGACAGATTGGACCAAAAAGCTCAGTGTGTGCTGCATGCTGCCACCAGTACAGTAATTTTTTTAAATACACAGGATCCACAAATTGATTTTAGGAAAGCTAATTACTAATCAGCATTCCTCGTGATCTATGCCGTGGTCAAGTGACAGGGCAGTGTAATGCATCAAATGGTCCAGCAATGAGACATATTCCCTGCTGAACTGGCAACTGCTCCTTACAACAGCACAAAACATGTCTTTTCTTTGCACTGAGGTTTTGCCTTTCACAAATCACGCAAGCAGCTTTTTCATTTGATCTTGAACCTCCCATTCCAACAAGCGAGCCAACAGAGAACAGAAGATGGGCATTAACGCTCTGAGGGTCAAAACATTCAAATGCATTGTTTCAGTGTGAAGTGCAGTCTATAACATTGGTATGGAGGTGCTGCAACCTTCGGCGACTTCTACTAAAAATCCATACCCTGCAGTCAGCCCTCCGCTTCCGTCAAAACTGACTTATCGCTTCACTCTAAGGCGTCGGCCACCCCAGTAATTTGGCAGTATTTATTACCGATTAGTCAAGCTTACTGCCGTGTGTTCAAACTTGTGCTTGCATAATTATTACAGTAAAATTTCGTTCGTACGTCATAAAAAGAAATGTGCGAGAAAACCTACCAACCAGGAAAACGTACGATCCACAGTCACTAAAAAATTTGGCAGACTCAAGTTCAGTTGACATCCAAGCAATACGAAGCGAATTGTTGCAGTACAAGACGCCGATGTGCATCAAGCCGGTGATGCCCTGAGCGGTACCAAAATGCGCATTGTTGATTTTGTGGCCTCGGCGAGCTTACGTTTGTGCTCCTCGAACTTGCTCAAGGTCAGCAGCTTCTTCGGGCAGGGCATTTTGGAGGGAAGTTTTAACATGCCCATTCAATGAGAAACGTGGCACGAGACGCTGACACTTGCTGAGCTGGTGAGGCCGAAGCAGCTCGAGATGCCCATTGGCGCTTTCCTATTGCGTAGTGTTTTAAGAAGGCGGCAGGAAACCAAAACAAAATCAAGCTGGCTGGCGGCACCAGAATATGATGCCAACAGAGTTAAAACTGACTATCACTCCATGTCGCCTACAGTAAGGAACGGCAGCGTGTTCGGGTTATCACCTATTAAATGCGTGCAGTATGCTTCCCACGGCACCGACAGCACTGCGCCACATGCACTGTCAAACAGATAAGTGAAGATGCTTGTCGTGATAAGGTTGGCAGTGAAGTGGCGAATGCACCATGCGACGACCTGTGTGATTTGCTCATACTGAAACAGAAAAGTGAGCGCACGCTGGTGTTTTCACATGACACGGGCAGGCAAGTACTGCGAGGAAGCTACTGCTCTCGATTGCACCTTTCCTTGTTTACATGGGGTCCAGCGGCCGGGAAACGTATCATACGATCGCAGTTTGGTGGTGAACTAAACGTCGGTGACAGAAGGCTGTTTTCTGGGAATGTATCGAACGATAAAAAGCACCATAACAGTCCTGGGTCATTTTCAGTGTTCTCGATTGTAAACGTTGGCACCAGGAAATCTTATAAAACGGGATCGTATAAATGAGGTTCTACTGTAATCCACATTCTCGCGCTTATATTTCCAGTTAACGGCATTAAGAAAACAGATTTTTATCTTACTTCTTATCACTCGAAGCACTACTGCAGCACTACCACAAGGCTCTCCCCGAAGGCTGCGATTATACTTGGTTTACAAGCAGATGCTTGCAAATCGGTGATATTGTCACAGGTGCGACCTTTTTTTTGCGAAGTACATGAGGGCTTATAAAATCTAGTCTAATAGCAATCTAGCATTTCATTACAGCAAGTTTCTCGCTTCGTTTTTTTTTTTTTTTTGACGGGCGCACACCACTGAGCATGCTAGCAGGCGTTCACATGGCATGTCTCCCTTTTGCTATGGCCGTGCATCCCTGGGGCCACATTCTTTAATGATTCATGTTAGTTTCCTTTGTTCTGGCCCTTCATTAATGGTTTGGATGTAGATCGAAGGCCACTGCACCTCTACCTTTGCTGGGATAGCACCCTCAGTAAGACACAAATATAAAAAATGAAGTGGAACAATTCAAAATGTGGGCTCTAGTTGTGCAAAACCTTTTAAAACATACAAAGAAGTTGTGTGAATATTATCACATTTGTAAAAAATTACGCTAGCTTATAGTTGCATGCAACAATAAACCATGTATAAGACTACACACCTTGAAATATTTTTGTCGCTTTATCGTTACCTAAAAAGTTATTTCCTTGTTTTTCTTTAAACAAGTTGCCCTGAAGAATTTAAATGTGCAATAAAAGAATGTGATCCTCGAGGAATGCATTTCCAAAAAATAAAATGACGAAACAACCACAAAAATAAAGCAAGATATGGACCAGTCCCAGAACGTTGCAAAAACACTGGAGTGGATCAATTGTGGTTGACACATTGCTGAGGCCGGGTGCCTAGCCCTATGGTAGCCAGTACATTTTAAGCATGATCGCCTGGAAATAACATTGTAAAGTTTCATATCCAAAAACTCTACAGTAGGTTATGAGGGACGCCGTAAGACTAGACATAAAGACATAAGTGGGCAGTGAAGAACTCACACTGCATGCAGTGCATAAGACCAAGTGAAGGAAAAGGACGACAAAGAAGAGCTGGGTGATTGGCAAAAGTTGGGTTGGCTCCACAGTAGCATAGCCCAGCACAGCTCTTATGAAGATTTTTTTCTTTTTCTTTTTTTTTAATTTAATCTTCCACACCATATACTCTGTATGCCAGCATTCACATCAGCCTTCATTATAAATGCATCAAAAGAAGCTGCACGATGAATTATGTAAAAGAGGGATGAAGAAAATGTATGCTAACCCACCCAATGTATTAGATCTTTTCAAAAAGGTCAGTTCACAAACATACCATAAAACGCAACTTGCCCAAACTATCGCACTGACAAAACAGTGGCTTCTGCCCTGCTGCCCTATCAATGAAGTGGCTATTCAACTAAGACTCAAGGTCAGTTGCTGGAATAATGAAAGTTCATGACAGCACTGTTACATTCAGGGCTTGCTATTTCAGACGGAGGTGATGCATATAAAAGAAATCAACAATACTAGGTCAGGAAAAATGTCCAAATTCAATTTTCTTATTACTTACGTGTTATCGATAAAACTGCAGGAGTAAATAAAATAGCCAGCAGCTCACTGTTCACTAAAGCATCCACTGCCAAATAGGTGTACACAGTATCGAAATCATGTGGCATAAGGCTCACCTTCTGCTAGTTTCGCCATCAGCTGCAGACGTCCAGTAGCACCAAGGTCAATGCCACTTCGGTCCAGCTCCTCACTGTCCAAGAAGCTGGGTGCCTGAGACACATCAGTGCGCTCTGTCACATGACCCACTTTCATGGGTCGGCCTGCCAGTTCAAAGCCATTCAACTGCTCCAAAGCCTTTTTCGCATCTTCCGAGTCATGGAATGTGATGAAACCATAGCCCTTGGAGCGGTTGGTCTCCATATCCTTGATGAGCTCTATCTTGTCAATTTTGCCAAATGGTTCAAAGATGCCCTTGAGCATGTCTTCAGTGATGTTGAAATGCAATGAGCCAACATAAAGGCGCATTGGCCCAACATTTCCTCGTTGCAAAGTGCTGCTGCTTGTACTCGCATTTTGAGCAGCAGCCCGGTTCCTCTCTGCTTGTGTTGGCTGGACCACTATGGGGATGCCAAACAACTTCTGCCCATTCAATCCCATGGCCTGCATTAAAATAAGGAAACATTTCTTGAACTACAAAATTACAATTAGCATTTACAAAAACTCAGAAAAAAAATCGCAAGTGCAGCCATTTTTCCTGGTCAATCTGATGGAAAAATTTTTGAACCTAACTGATAAATGCACAAGGACTGACATAGGTCTCTTCAGTTACAAGCACAAAAGTGATAAACACAAAGGTTTATACTAATCAGATTTCTATCTGCAGGGATTCTCAACGACCTCACGGCAACTTATGCAACGCCCTCTTGTGAGCCGATGACTGATGGGTTGGGCTGCGAGTCTAATGCTACTTGCCATAGTAAAGCTTCCAATCAAACTGACGTGTATATACTTTTGCCCATCCTTGTTTTTGTTGGCAGCATACACAAAGTGCCACTAAATAGATCTATTTTTTTCCTTTGAAAAACTTCCCTCGAATAATATGCTTTCAATCACAAAGACTGCGCACGGCACCAGAATTCTGCACTCTAGCAACAGTGAGTGCTCAGAGTGGATACATTTAACCCTTTGAGGGTCAAGAGCGTAAATATATGGCACGGCAAACACGTCCCAAATGGTCAATGCCATATATTGATGGTGCAGACTGTATGTTTGAGAAATGTGCCAATTTTCTAACTGCCTAGCAAGTGCTGCCACCCTATGTGAATCTAATTAATCTTTTTTTCTACATAGTTTCATGGTTTTCATTCCACAGCTTTTTTTACACTGCCATTTCAGCGACTGCTCGCGCAGTGGTTAGTTTTGGTTTCGTCTAGTGGGCTGTTTCCATTCGCTGCGGTCCTAAAAACTCATGTCTATCTGGTTTCTAATCTCTGAAAGCGTCACCTCTAGATGCTCACTTGTCTATTGCTCACAGGGGTGTGATTACTTATGTTCACAGGTGGGTGCTGCTATATACAAATGATGCCACCGTATACAAACGATGCTAGCTGCCATGCCTGCATTTCCCTTTTCGAGACTTTACTCACGAAAACTGGTTGCCCCTCGTTGGTGATGGTAGAAAGGATTACTGCAAGTTTCTGACTCCTTTAGTTTTTCTGACGGGCACACAACCATAGAGTTTCCTTGTGTGCGCTCACATAGACTGTTCGATTACACTATGGGCATGTGCGTGCACACTGGTTGCTCTGCTGCAAGTGAGCTGAGCTATGATTACTCGGCTGCGGACAACCCAAGTGCCGAACCAGACTATACATCTATTTCAATGTATCTACTTTTTTATTCTTATAAGTACTATTTACGGAAGCCCATCTGTATTCATGAATGAACAATGCATGTTTACCTACAGAAAATATTTTTTGTCACCTTATGGTCACTCTAAAAAAATTTCATTAAATGTTCAAAACATTGTATTTACTCGATTCTAATACGCCCTCAATTGTAACACGCACCCGTTTTCCATGACCAAAAAAAAGGGGAAGAAAAAAAAACCACCGTCGATTGTAACGCACACCTGTTTGCCGTGACCTAAAAAAAGAAAGGTCCATTGCAATAGGGTGCACCTCATTCTGTAATACAGAAATAAAACTTTCTCTCATTTGGAAAAAACAGATTTACCTGCAATGCACTAAAGTTGCGATAAATAAAAGAAGTTCCAGTTTCGCCTGAAAGGCAAAGTATCAATTACAATAGCCATATGAAAAGTAAGGATAGTAGTTTTATTGGCCGCATAAAATTTTAAACATTCACTTACTAACTAAATTAACAAGCATGGTGTCACGCGCGCACAAGAAAATGTGAACACGTCTCACTCAATGACCACGGAAAGTCTATATCAACACACTAGAGTGAGGAAGTGCGGTAGCAGAAGCGAGGGAAATGACCTTTGTGCGGCCTCTTGCTTCAACGCGAGCTAAGCGAGAACACATCACGGTGTGCCTAGATGCGTAGACTCTCGTCTCCGTCGCAGATCACTTTCAAGATATGGGCCACGTGGCCGTATGTAGCAGCCGCCCGTGTAGAACGCCTCTCCTGCTTGTGCCAGTCCCGCACGCAAGTTTCGGGAACTCCGAACACCCGTGATGCAGCCCAATTTCCGTTCATCTCCGCACATGTGATCGCTTTCCTTTTAATTGCGGCATGGTGATGAACTCTGCATGTCTTTGCAGTCAGCACTTCCATGCTGATAGAGCAGACGCAGAAAACAGGAAGACGGATGGTGAACTAACGTAAGTTGTTACGTTTCGCCTACGACGCACGGTATAGCCGGCGCGGATGCAACGGACGCCGGGGCTTCATTCAAAGCGGCGGACATTTTGGCCCGTTCAGCGCCGCCGATACGCCCCCCCGCCAAGCGCGTCCAGGCATGTTTCAATGCCCCGTGTCTTCAAGTGTGCGTGTGTGTGTGTGTGTGCATGTTGGTGCCCACGCTTGTCAAAGCGCGGCAGCCGGGGAGAGGAGCTCCCCAAGTGTGAAGCGAGGAGGTCTGACCCGCGCCGGCCCGGCGGATGCGTCACTACACTCGTCTCAACCTGTCTCTCATCGTGTCCGTGCCCCGTCACGTGCGCCTCTGACGTGACGTTCCTTCTTGCCCTCGACTCAGAGACTGTAAAAGCAGCTGCTCCCGGACGCCGAGAGAGGCTCCGATTTCTTCCGTCGAGTAACGTGCTCTCCCGTCTCTCCACTTCGGTCGACCTGACCGGCCGCTCTTTTGCGATGCTAGAATAAACAAGTTGTTCTGTTAGCAGTCGACTCATGCTTTGCCAGGACCTTCGGATGCTTCCAGTTGTGCCCCAGGCCGCCAGGCCAACGCTACCCTTGGGGCTTGCGACCCATTTGCAACAACGGGTGTCAGCGCTGAGATTACAACAAAGCCAAAGGAAGCATTACCTAAGCACACGTACTACTGCACATGGAGGAAGCTACAGCAGCTAGGCTTGAAACATGTACAAGGCGGCCATTTTGAAATGCTAATGGCAATATGGTAACGCAGATTTCGGGTCGTACTCAATTCTAACGCACACGCAACTTTTGTACTCATTTTATAGGAAAATAAGTGCGCGTTAGATTCGAGTAAATACGGTACGTCCATCTAAAGATTTTAAAATCTGCCATAATAAAATTCGACCCTGGGCGGTGGCATTTGGCAAAAAAACTTGACCCTCAAAGGCCAAACTAAAGGGGTGTTCATACCGACTATTTTAAACACTGTGTTTGTGAAGAACCAACAGCACTCTATCTTTTTGCATATCCGAAACTGAAACTTTAGTTTACCTGGGTTTGGTTTATTAGGAGACAGCTGTAAAAGTCGAATGAATCAATCAAAAGGCAGCACCTACATAGTTGAAGCCTGTTGCACTCTTTCATCGGTTGCTAAAAGGAGAGCACGCAGTTGTGCAGTTTCTCTTCGGTCACCAGTTGACCATTCTGTCCTCTGTGTAAATGCTCTTTCTTAATACGAGAACACAAAAAATACACACTCATGGCAACTCACCAATGGTACAGACTCCACATCTTGAAATTCAACATATGCAATGCCCTTGGACCTCCGTGTCTTGTTGTCCATGATCAGCCGTACATCTCGAACCTGCATGCAACATAAAAAGAAGAAATGAATGCAATTTCTTGGAACGTTTGAGGAAGTGTTCTAAAGACAAAATTACTTGCAAACAGCAGTCAGCAAATATGTAAGAGTAGAATGACTGCATCTTGGATGCATGCCTCAGCCAATAGCCTGGCTACTCATGGAGAAAATTTGTGCAGTTTCAATGCGTAGGTGTTCTTGGGGGACAGCGAATTTTAATTTAGAATGCATGTTGCAGAAGACCACATTGTATAGGTCACTCATGCACCGTTCAAGAGTTCTAGGGTATCAACTAATGAAAAGAAGCAGTATGACGGTAACGCTGTGTGTGCTTTTATGGAATGCTGCAAACCACCAGTGAAAAACAAGCAAACAATTGCTCGATGCACAAATACCTTTATTGACCACAATCAAATTAACTACAATCGCATTTCAATGGACATTCCTAGAAACTTGTGGGAATAAAACTTTGGTTTGTGCTGGTTGGTTCATTCTTTAAGTATAGACAGGGCAGTGCGAGAAAACACGCCTATGCCATTTACGTGTCCCTTCTTTGTCCTTGTTTTTCCGCACTGCCTTGTTATACTCGTAGAAACTATTCTCATGTCAAAATGCACACTGTTGGCACTCCATAAATTCAGACGAGAGCTTGTAGTGACACACAAACCTTCTATATTTTGCTCTTTTGATGCGCACATAAGCATGCTGTACACAGACCTGCTATTTAATGCCACGTTAAGACTAGGTGCCGCTAGCTTAGCACACTGGCATAATTTCTGACTATGAAGTTTGTCCCAAAAGTTTGTGCAATACATTTACAAAAATTCATTTTACGAACTACCAGGTACCTCAATGTGGCCACCTTCAAAATACTCCCCCTATTAACTCAATATTTTATGTAATACATAAAGAAAAAGCAAAAAGAATGTGCTTCTCACACATAAAAGATTTATTAGAGTTTTAGAATACGGGCCCCAGAAGGTTTGGGGCCCCTAAGAAATAGCGTCGCAGCCACTGCGCATGCACGAGACACAAACTGCATTCGGGTTTTGCGTTGGGCACGCTATTTCTGCAAATACCTTTTCTTGGGCTTTGATAGCGCCATGGCATCAAGCACACGAGCATTGTAACTTTACACAGTGCACCACAAACACGGCCTAGCCAACACTAATCATACACACAAGCAGCAACGCCTTGCAAGCAACAGCAACAAGATGCACCATGCAGGAAGGCCTGCATGAAATGCAAGAGCTACATTGGCTCTGGCTTTGGTCGGCTTACTAGGAACCATAGTCAGCTGTTTAGTCGATTATACCGATGGTGCTAGTGCATCCGTAGTCTGTGATGATGACGACTGCGATGTGGCTGTAGATTTCGCAGTGCTGGTTTCGCAAAAACCATTACTGCGTGAATGGTTATATTGCGCTCAGTTTTACAGACACAATATTAAGGAAAGACAGGACGTGGACGGACGTAGCGCAAAGGACGTCCGTCCACGTCCTTCCTTAATATTGTGTTTGTAAAACTGAGTGAAATATAACCATGAACGTTCACTACTAGCCCCCTTCATTGCTTTACTAAATTACTGCGTGAACAGAGACCACTTTTCGGGTGATATAAGACAGTGATCGTACAATCGGAAAGTTCACTAAAAAATCGGGAGTCTCCCGGGCGAATCGGGAGGGTTGGCAGGTATGGTATTTACTTGCGTAATGATTGCACCTGCATAATGATTGCACCCCTGAATTTTGTCATCAAAATTAGATTTTTTTTTTCTTTCCTGTGTAATGATCGCACCCCGAACTTGCCGCAGCTATATTTCATGTGCCAAGTCTAGCTAATGATGATCGCGCTTACCATCTGTTCAATGCTATGCGAACGACTCTTTAAGACATACCAAGTGGTCTGCACGCACCAAAAATTCTTAGGCAGGCAGCCCATTTCATTCCTTTCATCACTTTCCACACTTCCATGAAAAAATAATAATAATAATAATAAAAAAATACAACCAAACTTGCCTCGGCTTTATTATTTGTAGGCTTCATAATGGTTTTGGTCAACAGCAACAACATAAAGGGCGCCTTTCGATTCTTCTCATCTGCATTCGTGGGCATGCAACAAATCGCGAGCCGCAACGATAGTAGCCATGTTTACACTGATACGTTAGGAGTGTACCCTATTCATACGCCGAAGCTTGTAACACAGCTAAGATATTTGCGCACCCGTAGCAGAAACGTGCCGTATTAGCATAG
Source organism: Dermacentor andersoni (assembly GCF_023375885.2). Lineage (NCBI taxonomy): Eukaryota > Metazoa > Arthropoda > Arachnida > Ixodida > Ixodidae > Dermacentor > Dermacentor andersoni. The sequence goes on along the minus strand of NC_092814.1, from coordinate 112,092,059 downwards.
TAGTGAAGACGCCGCACTTTTTGCAACACTCCCGCCATGCGTTTCTTTGTCACTGGAAGCCAAGCACGCCCATCTCTGTTTCTGTCCCCCTCAAAGTGAACATGGCTGCGTTTTGCTGCAAACTTGCCAATATTAACGATATTATTCATTACTGATACGGAATAAACTGTTCAATGCACGTAATGTACTCACGAGAAGAAAAAAAAAATTGTGTTCGGCTTCCTCTACCGGCCGCCATTTTTGTTTTGGTGTCCTGCACTGTTACAGTGGTAGCCGCTTGTTTGTTGACCTGTTGTCATCCCACAGCAAATGCGGGATGAAATAAAACGTTTTTCTTTTTCTTTTCACGGAAAATTTAACCGTGTAATGATTGCACCCCTCAATTTGCACCAATTTTTTTGACAAAAAAGTGTGGTCAGTATGCAAGTAAATACAGTAGTTTCTGTGTTGTGTATGCACCCGGGTGTAGATTGCGATCCTTGGTGAGTGGTCCTGGTCCCAAACCTCTCTTATTCCATCACAGCCAGAAACACCAAATTATATTTCACCTTTAACCTTAGCTACTTGAGACACAGTTCACCGAGTGGGCAACTACTGCCATCTGTAGTAAGAATGACAAGTAGGTGAGGCTCGGAGCAAAGTGCACATTAAAGTCACGGCCGGTGCCCAGCTGTGGAAAAGTTTCGGCCGTTTTGCATTGGCCGCATCATATTTGGGCATCGTTCACTGCAGCATCTACACCATGGGCACCACATTGCATTGTCCTTCACAAGAAATGCAGCATGTGGTTTCCTGCCAACAGTGTTTCTGGCGCTGTGTCAGAAAGGCTTTCGTTCGCCTACTTCGACGTGTCCTTACATTTACTTTTCGTGCTCCATCGCCGCCTACAGTACTTATAGTCATCCCAAGAAAGTATTTGACAAGCAGATCTTCCACAGGAAAGTGTGCTCACAAAATGTGGTCTCTGTAACTTCGTCACATGCAGTTCACATGCTTCATGTGCGTTGGTTGGTTCTCATCGCACTTGCTTACTGCAGTGTGGTGCATGCTTGCGCCCTGAATGCTGGGAAATGAAAAATTTGTTCTGCCTTCTTCTGTGCAGCGTTGTGTATGACACAGCCATTGCTTGTGTTTGAGTATGCGTTCGAGCAGCCGATGGTTATGCAACACTACGGCTTTCTTGAAGAGCTCAAATCACATGCGGGACGAGAAAGCATGCCGAGAGAGATGCCCATGAACTTGCAAATGTTGAGCAAGTGAAGCGTCTGGGTGCCTAGGCAAAACTGAGAGATCAGCAGTCGTGTACGATTCTGGGAATTTCACCATATATGCATCGGTACCACTCACCACTAAATTCACTTGTCATCTGCTAAGCTCTATTTAAAGGCGGCTTTTTTTTTTTTTATTCCATAGCTTGTGGTACATTTTACTATCAACAGGATACTCGTGGATTGTGTATACGATAGCGAAGCATTCTGGTTGGCTGGAAATGGAAACTACTGCGGCATGCCAGCAAAAAATTTCGTGTCGAGAGCCACGAAATTATGTTTTTTATGTTGCTTTAGAGAAAAAAATACGAAGATAAACAAAGTGTTGATGAACCGCAACAGTCGACTCTTGAAAGCTTTGCATGGCAGTGGCACATCATGCAGCATTCACACTGACTCAGGCTTTATGAATATTGATGGCTCCTTCTAGAGCGACCGGGTTTGCAGTGTTCGTTGCAACAGTATGACGCTTTTCAAAATGTTCATTATATGTGACGCAGTTTCAATAGACAGGGTGAAAAAATTTGAAATGCCATGAAATGTGCTTGTTATAACCGACAGATTGTTATACCTGGGATCATTATGAGTGCGTTTGACTGTAGTGGGCTGGGGTCGGGAGACACTGGTCTGCCTAAAGAACCAGCCGGTACAGTGCTCAAAGCAGTACAGCAAGTGAATGGCCAGCAGTAACCCACGGATGCCTATGTACCGGCTGCGGCCATGCTTAGATGAGAATCCCAACAGTTTAGACAGTTGCACAAGTGGTTTTCGGCTCCAACTACAAATGCACGAATGCTGTATTTACTTGCATAATAAGCACACTTATTTTTTCCCCAAGACATTGATGCAAAGTTGGGGGGTACATTCAATATTCGAGATTTTTTCTGCGGCCACCACTAAGCCTAACCTACAGTGCACTAAGATTGCATCCAAATGCGAGCTACCAATAAATGAAACATAGGCGTAAGTTATGACAAGCCCAGTCCTTTATTTTCTCATCTTGAAGACATTCATTCCAAATCTCAATCTGTGAACAAGGAATACACACTTCCAAATGCTTCTACGGCCTCTTCAACTTCTATAGTGTCATTCTATAACAGGTAGTCCTCAGTGGCGTCAGGCGAGTTTGGGATGTCAGCACTCTAAATGCTTTTGATGCAAATGTCATGAGAAGTCATCATCAGAAGTCATCCTTCACACCTCTAGTATCCATGCACATTACAATCCCTACAGCAAACTCTTAATCTTGCCTTGCCAGAGGATGATCAACCTCTTGCACCCAGTTGGCTTCATCATCATCATCATCAGCCTAGTTACGCCCACTGCAGGGCAAAGGCCTCTCCCATACTTCTCCAGCTACCCCGGTCATGTACTAATTGTGGCCATGTTGTCCCTGCAAACGTCTTAATGTCATCCGCCCACCTAACTTTCTGCCGCCCCCTACTACGCTTCCCTTCCCTTGGAATCCAGTCCGTAACCCTTTATGACCATCGGTTATCTTCCCTCCTCATTACATGTCCGGCCCATGCCCATTTCTTTTTCTTGATTTCAACTAAGATGTCATTTACCCGCGTTTGTTCCCTCACCCAATCTGCTCTTTTCTTATCCCTTAACGTTACACCTATCATTCTTCTTTCCATAACTTGTTGCGTCGTCCTCAATTTAAGTAGAACCCTTTTCGTATGCCTCCAGGTTTCTGCCCCGTACGTGAGTACTGGTAAGACACAGCTGTTATACACTTTTCTCTTGAGGGATAATGGTAACCTGCTGTTCATGATCTGAGAATGCTTGCCAAACGCACCCCAGTCCATTCTTATTCTTCTGATTATTTCATTGTCATGATCCGGATCCGCGTTCACTACCTGCCCTAAGTAGATGTATTCCCTTACCACTTCCAGTGCCTCGCTACCTATCGTAAACTGCTGTTCTCTTCCGAGACTGTTAAACATTACTTTAATTTTCTGCAGATTAATTTTTAGACCCACCCTTCTGCTTTGCCTCTCCAGGTCAGCGAGCATGCATTGCAATTGGTCCCCTGAGTTACTAAGCAAGGCAATATCATCAGCGAATCGCACGTTACTAAGGTATGCTCCATTAACTTTTATCCCCAATTCTTCCCAATCCAGGTCTCTGAATACCTCCTGTAAACACGCTGTGAATAGCATTGGAGAGATCGTATCTCCCTGCCTGAAGTTGGCTTACAGCCTCTTAATGTTGTCCTTGAATGGCTTATTTGAGGAATCGTCCAGTGGCTGCAGCATTGATGTAAGGTTGGCCAGAATTACCGCAATGCCCATGCATAGTTCTTTCAGTTCCTTCCGGACAACTTCCATAAGATGCCCGAGAACACTGTCCAGAACAGGCAGTAATGGGAAGAAGCGCTTCTGGTGGCGATCCAGTCCAGTATAAACTCGGTGATCATGCAGCTCTCTTATTGCACGCAAACATAGATTCCACAAGGAAAGGTTAGCCATGGCAGAGTCTTTCGTATGAAAAGGACAATGGAGCCCTACCACAGTCACCGCACCCACAACTCTTACCATTTGCTTCTTTGTGCCTGTTGACCTTATTAGCACGCTGGCCTTTCTTCTGAACTGTCTTTTTTCATGGCATGTCAAAGTTCAGCACCTTTTTATCTCCATTCCTAATTTGCAAGAGCACAAAGTTCTCGTCTCACCACATTCTTATCACGAACCTGCATAAGTGCACAATTTTTTTTTCATCCTACACAAAAGGCAACCATGGAAGGCAGACAGCATCAGAATGATGCACTCTAGCAATAGTGGCTGCTTAAGAGTGCTACATTTAAGAATCACCAGTGAGAGCAGTTGCAGTGAGCCTTCAGGTTAAACAAAAGGCTGAAATGAAGAAATTCACACTATTTTTTCAAACACTCTGTTTATGGAGAACCAACTGAGCACTTTAGTTTCTTTTGGCGTATCTGAAAATTTGGCTTGACTTGATTTGGCTTATTAGGAGACTCAAGTTCATGAAGCACGAAGTGGTGTTGTGAAAAAGTTATATATGTCATACCTGCCAATCTATGAAATTTAAAATCCATAAAAATCCTGTGGACATTATAAGGGGGGAGGGAGGACATAATACATTTAAAACCTCATCATGACAAAATGGGATATAACAAAATAATCTATAGACCTTTGCACTGAGGCTTCCATGGGCGCCACCATATTTGGACTACTGGCGCCGCCTAGCGTCTGCTTGGCGGCGACGCCATACTGGACTGTCGCTGCTCAGCCTCAGCCGGCTCAGCGCTGCTGTTCCTATGAACAAACAGATCTCAAAACGTTGGTTGCTATCTACATCTGTGTTGCTCCGTATCTTCGGCCTTCACAGAGTCGTCTTGCCACTTTCGTGCTATTCTCACCAGTGTCAAGAGGCCTCGGCTACACATCGAGACGGAAACTTTCCCGCTGGCAGCGGCCGTACGACTGCACGCGACTGTCGGATGGTGCCGGGAAGCGTCAACTCAGCGCTGCAGCTGCTTTCACCTATGATTATCCATGTCTTAAGTCTCCTCAGCGTCGTTTTGGACCTTCAGTGCAAGTACCACCAGTGTTAAGCGGTGTCGCTTTATGCATTAAGACGAATACTTTCCTGTTTTGAGCGCCCGTGGCTGCGAATCAGTCCGTGTGATTGCGGAATGGCGTCGACGTCAGCCACTGTCGGCTTGCCGCCTTGAGCAAACAAGGTCAAAACTTGACCTTGTTGGCTCATATTTGCATATTTATAGCCCATCTAAACATTAGGGGCTGACGATGGAGACACACACAGCGCATCTTACGTACCTTCCTCGCGTAACCGAGCTGAAGCATCGGCTCTGGATTCTCTGATGTCCGCTTCCCGTCGATAAAATGAATCGAGCAGACGCGCGACGAGGGACGAATCCCTTAAGCGGGAGACGCACGGTCTGATTCGGTGTCCGATCCGGCGGCCGACACGCCAGAACGGCAGCCGGAATCGAGGTGTTTTGCCGTGCCGAAGAGCCGGATCGGATGTCCGGCGTGCGACAAACCGGGCAGATGTTCATCGTCCGACGCGTCCGACAACCGCACCGTCGTTTGGCTGCAGCCAATGGCAGCGTGGCTGGCATGTGACGTTCTCTGACGTTCCCTCCAAGGAGGCGGCGCTGGCTGGCTGGTTTCTCGCAGTCCTGTTTTTTTTTTTTTTTCCTTGCCTGCTGCAGTTTGTTTCCCCCACGAAATAGTTACCAATTTAGTAAAATTATCTCGAACGTGTGCCTGTTATGCGCCTAGTACACTAGCACCCAGCTACTGGCGAGATCGGGAGCTGCGACGCGAGGGCATTTCGCGGGCAGACAGCACACACCGACCGTCTGGGCGAGGCTGCTCGCTTCGCTTGCACGTTTGCCCTTCGCAACGACGGCGTCGAGTAAACCAACTGTATTTAATTACGGGCGACCTAACTGTACAGTGTTAATTGTTTTTACAAAAATAAGCGCTCTTTGACGAGCTCGCGTTGGATCGCAAGCGCCGTCGGCCGCAGCGTCCGCCTAGCTAGGCCTACCGGCCCTATCACTTGCTGTTGGCGGAGCCGTCAGTGGACAACGCGCCGTCATGAAGTGTTCCGTCACTCGCAGGGGCATAATTTTGTTGGCAGCGTTCGCGTAAAGCGAAGCAGTGTTGTGCAGAGTTGTTTATATTGCGTTTCTCGACTTGGTATGAAGTGAAGCTGGGGGGGGGGCTGTATCTGGGCGGAGCTTACGCGCCGCTCGATCTTTCGGATGCACGCACCGTGTGCCCCGAATCGTCGTATGCCGCATACCGGAGCATGCGGCGCCGCACGTCGGATCGGACGCCGAGTCGTACCGTGTGTCTGCTGCTTTACGATTTACAGCGCTAATCCAGCGATGCTTCAGTACCGCGTCGGCAGGAAACCGATACAACAGGTGCACGTTGCAGCCGCAGTCCTCTTGCAGAACATTGTGCGTGCTGCACGGCACTTTTCTTGCTGCATTGCGCTTCTTCTGGTTGTTCGAACAACCGTACACAGCGCAGTGCTGCCCGGACGTTCGCATGGCCTGTGTGGATAAGCATAAAATCGCGAAAACGTCGTGCAGTCAATGCGGGAACTGCACGCGTGACAGTCCAGCAAGAGAGGGCAACTATGAGACGCTAGCTACTCTCGCTACCGGGGGCCTGATATCCGTTTCCGACTCTCTGGTTCGAGGCTTCCGGTGCAAAGGTCTATATAACGAAGTAAGTGAAAGTCCCCTTCAAATTCTTAATGGGATTCATATTGCACTACATGTAATAATGGACCTAATGAACCATTTATCAACTTCGTTATAGCGAAGTTTTCTGCAGCATGCATTTCATCAAAGCTTGCTATTAGCTCACACATTCTGTGGGATACTTATGGACATAGTGATCATTTATCAAAATACAATCGACTCTCGTTACAATATACCCTGATAATTTCAACAAAAAACATCCGTTTTATCTGAAGTCCGTAATATCCGAAACGCCTCACTTCCAAAACTTTCGTCGCGATGTCTAACAACTCTATTGCAATGAGTGAGTGAAGAACTTCCAAAGTAAAAAACAAAACAAAAAAGTCGCAGTTTCACCCGAAAGGCGAAGCATAGATTGCAGCAGCAAATTAAGCAACATAAAGGCAGCAAACAGCAGAGAGCAAATTGATTAAACGTCGAAAGCACAGCGCACGCAAAGCTACCGGCACTGGGCGCACTTTCTCCACATCGCAGATCGCTTTCAAGATATGGCGCCCGCACAGGCGTGCACTTTGTCCACATCACAGATTGCTTTCAAGATACGGTGCCCGCGCGGGCAAGCACTTTGTCCACATTGCAGATCGCTTTCAAGACACGGTGGCGGTGCCGTAAGCAGCAGCCGCCAGAGTGCAACACCCTCTCTCTCGCCTCAAAGGCGGCGCATTTTCACCCCGCTTTCTTGACTTGCGGGCGCAATATTGAGCCGTGATCGTCAGCTGACCCTCGCAAGTCAGTTGTCAGCCCATGTCGACATGGCCAAAGTTTGTTTTATACACCCAATTTTGAAAAAATTTACACTGGTTTCGTCCGCTTAGCCGATAGTCCGTTGTAGCACGGTTCGTTAAAAGCAAACTTCATTGCATTCATAAAACAGGTAGAACAAGCTAAGGCTGAAATATGGTCCGTTATATCTGAAAGTCTGTTGTACGCTTGTCCATGAGCATAGGCTGTACCAGAACAGTAGAAACTGAAAAGCAATACACTGCCTTCAGATCACAGCAACACTGCTGCTGCCGATTTTGCCTACTTGCAACCTTGGGAAGCTTCACCTTAAAACATTTTGAAAACCTTTTTGCAAACAACCTATTTCTCTTAAAGCTTGACGCAACATTAGTAAAATTGTGCGACGGACAAAAATACGTAAAGCTTACTAAAAATTCAGGAGAGTTAGCAGTGTTAGGATCGGCCTGCAGCTATTTCAGCCCGCTGCACGTGTTCCGATCCAACCGGGACGGTGGCGGACTTCAGAGAACTGCGGATAACCGGCAGCCACGTGGCGAGGGGTCAGCTCAGGGGAGTTCTCGAGGGGACGTAATTGGCGGAACCTCCCCATGCGCTTTTCGAGACACCAGACAATGTGCTACCCGGGCGCGCCACCCGGGACGGCTCCGAGTTCGACGAATCAAACTTTGTGCGCAACACGACAACGCTGCCCTGTTCTGCTATGAGTGGGGGAGTTGCCGCGGGAACGCCGTCAAAGGCTCCTTCTTATGCACTTTTTGAGACACCAGACAATGTGCTACCCGGGTGCGCCACCCCGGACGGCTCCGAGTTCTACGAAGCCCCTCTGACATCGGCTCCGGACCATTGCACCTATGTGTGTGTGTGTGTGTGTGTGCACACGTGTGTGAGCCCTCATCCTCCTCCAAGTCGAGAAGGGTGGGTCATCTTAAGGGGGGAGGAGGGGATCAGAATTAACTTTTTTGTTTCTTGACAGAAAGGGCTGAAATTTGGCACACACACTGCACATTGCAATAAAGAGACAATTCTAAAATTTCATTAGGATATCTTAATTAGTTTTTGTTTTATAATAATTTATAAGTTCCTTGCTTGTGGAAAGCCTGGCACAGTAACGAAACATGATAGGGAGCTGGAAATACTTTGCATGTTTGCCCAGATGTCTAATCTACATCAAGACAGTGTTCTATTTTTTTTTAGTGCGCTAATAATTTTTTGCTCAACACAACATGCACATGACTGTGCTTCACTGCATGGAGCCATGTAATAATTGTGAAATAATTAAATAATGGAAAGATAAAGAAACATTTCAAGACTGTCTTTAAGTACAGCACAGCTTGTGGATCACAGCAAAACAAACTGGACAAAAATCAGTCAAGCCATTGTTGTGCTACGCTTTCCACGAGCGAGGTGATTGACAAAAAAAATGCAATTGAGAAAACTGGCTGCAAAGTTTGCAAAGTTTTAAAAGCACTGCAAATTTATTAAAAAGCACCAGGGCTGTAATATTTTGAATCATTGCTGTCAGGCATCTTCTTACACCTTTGCCTCTTTATTTGGTGGGCTTTGGATGCCTTCTTCAGGCGTTCTTTATCCTTTTCTTGCGCCGTTTGGAATAGTGCATGACCACCATTTTCACTGCCAGGCCGAGCCTGGTATCGCAGTGTACACCCACAGAACGCTGTTGGCATCTTGGGCACAGAGCTTTAGCGATCAAAGAGTTCATCGCGGAAACAGGCATAATAATGAACTCGCAGTCACAAGGGGCCTAAATTTGTTCTTGGCATTGCTGCTTCCGCTCAGTCGCTGACACTGCGCGAAGGGAGTCGCGAACGCTGCATGCCTGCGCTTCTGCAGTCACCGCTGACACAAAACGCGGCTCGAGGTGTGTCTGAATCGTGCGACGATTCGTCTGGTGAGCCTTGAGTCACCATACAGTATGTAGCTCGTCGACGGTTGGGGCTCACTCGCAGGCTGCGTGTCCCTGTCGCACGATGCATCGAAAACGCACACCGTCTCTGCCGGCGATGGTGACCTTCGACCCGCGTTGCCTCCAACAACGCGATCTCGGTTGCCGACTCGCGCGGCCGTACGCACAGGTGCGAGAGCCTCCATTGGCACGTCTTCCGGTGGCTTAGTTATCAGTATCGATGTCACAGGGCGATTGTCGGCTTCGCTGCTGGAATAGCACGGTGCGAGATAACGCGGAACGTTATCCGCGTGTTCAGTCGGGTTCTCCGCTTCTCCCGCTGGCCGCCGTCTTTTTCTCGCCGTAGGAGGCTTGCGCTTCCGTTTTCCGAAGGCATGCTTCATTTAAAAGTTCTTTTCGAACGAGCGACGATCCATCACTGACCTGGGAGCTTTCATAATTCCGAATTCTGCGAGTGTCAAGCGAAGAACGACGCCGGCGTGGTTTTCAAAGCAGACAACTGCCGTCCGCTGTGGTTGCCAGCTTGCCCGCTGCTGCAGCAGCAACCAATGGCGAGACACCTTTCAGTACGGCAACCAATCGGAGGCCCGCTTTCATCGCAGGGCCCGTGTGACCGCCTTTAGCAGACCCGCGCTTCTTTTGTGTTTGTGCGTTTGTTACAAGATGGCGACGACCGAAGAATTCAGAAACGGAATGGCGAAACTTCGAGCGTTCGAACGATACCAAGATGGCGGCGTTCGGTGGCGGGAAAGACGAGTTAGGGCTCCGCGAACTGCGGTGATTTTACGCGATTTAAAGCTGTTTTCTCGCCCTACGCACTGATAAATTAATTTTTTTCGGGCACTTTTAGTGCGTTTTCAGTCAAACCATATTGATACAATGTAGATTAGGCATTGCAGATACCGAAACGCGTCGTTGCCAAAAATCGATCTTTTTTGCGATTTTCGCGATCTGATCCCCGCGTCCCCCCTTAAATGACGTCGAACTATGACGTCGAGCGGAGTGCTTATAAGCAGCGATTGTCGGCTGCTAGTGCGTGCTCGTTGTCGTGCTCGAAATGTACTCGTGAGCTGTGTGCTCGTAAGCTGTTTGCTGTATGCTCGTCTTGTGGGCTCCATTTGGCTCCGTATGTACTAAGTGCGACCATGGAGTGTTCGCCACTGGGGCACACATTCTCTGGGGATGCGAGGGTAACCCTCCTCCACAATCATTACTGCCAGCTCCCTCCGAGGAGGGTTGGAACCAGCTGCTGACAAGAGCAGACAAGAAAACGCAACTGGCACTCATCTCGTGGGCCGACGACGTTGCCCCCACCTGGGAGCCACACTAGGCCTACCTGCCCTAACTTCCTACCCTGCAGTGGCAAATAAAGTTGTTTCTCTCTCTCTCTCCATTTGGGAGTCACGCTAGACTGTCGATGTACCTCACGTTCAACTGTAAATAACATGTAAATAAATCCTGGTCGCCTAAGTCCCGATGAAGAGTCAAGCTCCTTCCTACAGCTACGACTGCCAAATCTTACATCTGAATGGTAGCGGTGGAATCGGCCTACAGCTCGTAGATCGTCCGACAACTCTAACAAATGGTGGCAGCGGTGAGATCGTCCGACGAATCTTACAGCAGGCATGTACGCACATTCAAGGAATCTGAAAATAGGTTTGCCAACATAAAAGAAGCTCCTAAGATAGGATTGTGGAGTGCATAAAGAAATTGGTTTCACACATACAGCAGTTTCCGTAAGATCAGCCACACCTTGCCATCCCAAGAAGTGTTACTTGTTATGGTCATGTTCACAACAGGCAATATTCACCATTACCTTGCATTTCAGGAGCACAGATAAGACACGAGTGAATTCCAGAAGATATGAACACTGCCTCACCTTGCCTACAGCTGAAAAAAACTCCTCCAAGTCCCGTGCACGAATGCGTTGAGAAAGCTGCATGCAGAAGACCGTCCGCATGTCTCGCTCCTCAGGTGTGATGTCATCCAAGCCCCTACGCACATAAAATAAAAATTAAGTTTATCTGAATTACTGCACATTTTTAAGCTTACTACCTTTGGTTAAAGAAAGAAAGATCACAACAATACAAAGCTAGCCAAAAAGAGTAATTCTAGGACATCCTGGCCAAGTCTACATATAGGACATAGTTTTAATTGACTCTACTTAATTCAGTCCGCAAAAGAAAGTGAATGTTGTACTACTGCTAGGAGATTTACTAGCAACGGGCGCGAACGGGTAGCTGTCACAAGCGTTCGGCGAAAGACAGCAACCACGAGCTCATGCCGGTGGCGATGGTGCTGTGGCGCAGGCGGCTACTCTTCTTCGTTACAATTGCCCTCCGCAGAAAAAGGCGCCATCCTGGCGGCTTAAGGCGAAGAGACTACTATTGGGTCGTAGTACGGCTTAATGCGAGAGACGTGGACAAGTTCGCGGCCGCGATGGCGTAGGTCCGTCGATGGCGTGAGGGGCTCTACGATGTAATTGACGGAGGACGTTTGCTCGAGAACGCGGTAGGGTCCTAGGTACTTTGCGACAAGTTTTGAGTAGAGGCAGGGTGTAGTAGCGGGTACCCGAAGCCATACGAGAGAGCCAGGCAAAAAAGTTGGTGCAGAATGGCCAGCAGGTTGACGGGATTGCTGCTGCCACTGGTCCTCGGTGGAAAAAGAGCGGGCAAGCTGGCGGCATTCCTCGGCATGACGAGCAGCTTCAGATAGCGGAGTACTTTCGGACGCGTCAGGTGTATATGACAGAATGGTATCGAGAGTAGTAGAAGGTTCTCGTCCGTATAGGAGAAAGTAAGGGGAAAAACCAGTAGTTGCTTGGGTCGCAGTATTGTACGCATACGTCACGAAAGGGAGAACTTGGTCCCAGTTTGAATGATCAGAAGCGACGTACATGGAGAGCATATCGCCAAGAGTACGGTTGAAGCGCTCGGTCATGCCGTTAGTTTGCGGATGGTACGCTGTACTGGTGCGGTGAACGATTCGGCATTCGTCGAGTAGTGCCTTCAAAGCATCGGAAAGAAAGGCGCGGCCTCTATCGCTCAGAAGTTCGCGAGGGGCACCGTGGCGAAGAACGAAATGTCGTAACAGAAACGATGCAACGTCGCGGGCGGTGGCAGTCGGCAGAGCAGCTGTTTCAGCATAGCGGGTCAAGTGATCCACTGCAACAATAATCCAGCGGTTGCCTGCTGGAGTGGAGGGTAGCGGTCCGTAGATGTCTATACCAACACGATCAAAGGGCCGACGAGGGCAGGGAAGGGGTTGTGACGGGTAGACTCGTCCGGGAGGTAATTTTCGGCGTTGGCACTGAGCACAGGAGCGAATGAACTTTCTGACGTAGTTATACATGCCGCGCCAATAAAATCGGATGCGTAGTCGAGCATAGGTCTTGAAGAGGCCGGCATGTGCGTACTGAGGGTCTGCGTGGAAAGCGTCGCAGATAAGGTCACGGAGATGGCGGGGTATCACGAGAAGCCACTTGCCATTGTCAGAGAGGTAATTACGACGATAAAGAAGGCCGTCGCGAATGCAGAAGTGGGTAGCCTGGCGGCGAAGAGCGCGAGATGGTGAAGAGGTGGATGGATCAGAAAGGATGCTGATGAGAGCACTGATCCAGGGATCCTTGCGCTGCTCCGACGGCATGTTGCGCAGTGCATGAGATGGAACTGTGGGCTCAAGGGCGGATAGGCAAGCGCAGTCAGCGGAGACCAGTGAGCGAGAAAGGGCGTCAGCGTCCGTGTGTTTGCGCCCGGAACGGTAGAGGACGCGGATGTCGTACTCCTGTAGCTTAAGGGCCCAGCGAGCAAGTCGGCCAGATGGGTCTTTAAGGGTAGACAGCCAACAAAGGGCGTGATGGTCAGTGACGACATCGAAAGCGTGGCCATACAAATAAGGACGGAATTTTCCAAGGGCCCAAATAATGGCTAAACACTCTTTCTCTGTAACAGAGTAATTAGCCTCAGCCTTTGTCAGAGTTCGGCTCGCGTAGGCAACGACATATTCATCAAAGCCCGCTTTTCGTTGTGCGAGTACAGCGCCAAGTCCGACGCCGCTGGCATCGGTGTGGACCTCTGTGGGCGCTGCAGGATCGAAGTGGCGGAGGATAGGTGGCGAGGTTAGCAGGCGGCGTAATTTCGTGAAGGCGTCATCACAGGCGGGTGACCAAGCGGAAAGTTCTTTGTCACCACTTAGAAGGGCTGTCAGGGGTGCACTTATGGAAGCGAAATTTCGAATGAAACGTCGGAAGTATGAGCATAAACCAAGGAAACTTTGAAGCTCCTTTAACTTCTTTGGTTGCGGAAAGTCGGTGACAGCGCGGAGCTTGGCTGGATCCGGAAGGACGCCGTCTCGTGATACAACATGGCCAAGAATAGTGAGCTTTCGGGAGCCGAAACGACATTTTTTTAAGTTAAGTTGAAGTCCCGCGTCAGTAAGGCATTTGAGAACTTGCTCGAGATGGCTGAGATGGGTTCGGAAATCAGCGGAAAAGACAACTACGTCTGCCAGGTAGCATAAACATGTGTTCCATTTGAGGCCGCGTAAAATATTATCCATCATTCTCCCAAAAGTGGCTGGAGCGTTGCACAGGCCGAAAGGCATTACGATGAATTCGTACAATCCATCAGGTGTTACAAATGCTGTTTTAGGTCGATCAGATGGTGCCAAGGGGACTTGCCAGTATCCGGAACGTAAATCCAGCGAAGAAATGAACTCAGCTCCCTGCAAACAGTTGAGGGCGTCGTCGATGCGCGGTAACGGGTAAACGTCCTTGCGCGTTATCTTGTTCAGACGTCGGTAGTCGACGCAGAATCGAATAGAGCCATCCTTTTTCTTAACGAGGACGACCGGTGATGCCCAGGGACTGTTGGAAGGCTGCACAACGCCACGCTTGAGCATGTCAGCAACCTGGTGGTCAATGACACGGCGCTCGGAGGCGGAAACTCGGTAAGGGCGCTGCCGTAAAGGAAACTTTGAAGCTCCTTTAACTTCTTTGGTTGCGGAAAGTCGGTGACAGCGCGGAGCTTGGCTGGATCCTGCCGGTATCTATCTGGTGAAAAACGGTCGATGTGCGGCCCAAACCGGAAGCATGGCTGTCGAAAGAAGCGCTGAACCTCTGCAGGAGAGCAATAAGCTGGCTTCGTTCTGAAGAAGACGTGCCATCGTCGATGGAGCAGTGGGAAGCGTCAAGGAGTGACTGATCAATCGCAGAGTCACAAGTAAGTGCGCCAACGCCCGCAGAAGTAGAAACGGCAGGAGTGTCGAAGATGCAAAAGGTGTCGACCAGTTGAACAAGGCCTAGGCATTCACCATGAGATAAAGCTAAAGGGCAGGCTGTGGGATTGTCGACGACCATTTTCGTGACGCCATTGCGAAGAGTAAGGAGAGCAAAGGGCAGCGGAGAACATCGGCGGCGAATGAACAGCTCGGAGGGCGTAAAGAGAACAGTGGCATCAGAATAGCGGCGCACGACACAGGCACAAGCAGGGAAGAGCGTGGAGGGACGGAATTGTCTTCGGAAACAAACAGTTTAACACTGGAAGGGTCGTTTTCGATAGGCTCGACGTCGGGAAGTGCAGAAAGTTCGAGTTCGGCGTGACAACAGTCAATAACGGCGTTATTATTTGCAAGGAAGTCCCAGCCTAATACCTGTGTCACACGGGCACATTTGGAAGGCCGTCCAGTCAACGGCCTTTGAAACGCCACAACTCTATCGACTCAAAGGAGTTGTCGCGCTGCTACACGGCACTTTTGAAAGGCCGTTGAGTGGTTCAGGCGTTTCTCGCAAAATTGTGTGGCGCTGCGGATCTTTATTTTCGTTTTCATGTCACGAAAATTCAAACATTAAAACCATTTAAAAGCACTATAATTTCTTTTATGTTCGTTTATACATTTAAAAAGAAATTGTTTATACATTGCCATACATATATGTTAAGTTTTTAAATTGTTGAGTAGCGAAACTGCGGCAACGTTTTCATCGCTCGATGCGGCTGCCGTTTTGGTGTCTGTTCGCACATGTCAAGTGGCAAACACACTTTATTGAATAATGAATAATACTCATTTATAGTATTTTAGAGCCTCTGGTTTGATTTGTTCTTTCTAACCGTGAGTACGAGCACACTGTGAACGAGAGGGCATGTTCGTGCTGTTTCCGCTTCCGTTGCTCAAAGGCCATCGAGATTTCGATAGAGTTGTAGATTGCTCCGTTGACTCGATAGACTATTGACTCGACGGCCTTCGAAACCGCCCGTGTAGCAGCTCGAACTTGGCCTTTGAGTCAACTGACTATCGGTTGGAAGGCCTTCCAAACGCCCGTGTGACACGGGTATGATATGATGTCATGGGAACAAGTGAGCAGCACGACGAATTCAACGGTATACAGTAGACCTTGAATGAAGACGCGAGCAGTACAGGCAGCGAGAGGCGTTATATTTTGAGCGTTCGCGGTTCGAAGGGAGAAGTCGGAGAGAGGCGTCAAAACCTTTCGTAGTGTGCGGCAGAGTTCGGCGGAAATTACGGATACGGCGGCTCCTGTATCTACAAGTGCCAGGACGGTGATTCCTTCGACAGAGAATTCAATGACGTTGGCTGGAGAGGGACGAGGACTTGGGCATTGCGACGTGGACGCAGTTCGTGCCTCGGGAACTGCGGCCATCAGTTTTCCTGCTTGGTGGACATGGGACGACGCCGCATCGGAGAAAGCGAGCGACGACGGGGAGATGGTGAGCGGCGAGTAGAGGCGGTTGGGCGGTCAGGGGAAAAGGAAGAGGTAGGAAGGCTGGAAGGCGAAGAGGAAAACGGAGCAGGGAAAGGTGGCGCTCGCCGGATGTTCTGAAGAGGAAGCATGCCACGACGACAATGGCGTGCCACGTGACCAGCACCACCGCAAGCAAAACATATTGGGCGGTCATCGAAGGTGCGCCACTGGTGGGGGTAAGGTCCGAGTCGCGGTTGAGGATTCGGAAAATGCTGTCGGTCGGGCAGCGGCATAGGAGGAAAATGCCGGCGGTCGTGAAGCGGCATAGATGGCGGCAAAAATGTCGGTGGTCGATGCATAGAGGGCGGCAGGGGCGTTTGTGGACGAGAGCGGGAAACTGCTTCAGCGTAAGTGAGAGGAGCCGTGACTGGTGTCTGCTCAACAGCTGGAGGAACGGCTTGAGAGACTTGTTCTTGAATGAAGTCGCGGATCGTAGGATGCAAAGCAGGGGGTGGTTCCTGGACAGAAGATATCAAAGATAGCTGGCGGGCGACCTTTGCGCGAACGAATTCCTGGATTTTTACGAAGAGAGCAGCAAGGTTGTCGTCGACTCCAAGGCTTGATAGAGAGTCGGCGGGTGGGGTGGGACGTCGGGTGTGAAGCCTTTGCCTGCGCAACTCGTCGTAACTCTGGCACAATTCTATCACTTCAGCGACAGTGTGAGGACTGTTCGATAATAACATTTGAAATGCGTCGTCCTGAATACCCTTCATTATATGTTTGATCTTCTACTCCTTCGCGCAAACGTTGTTCTGCACGAAGCTTTCTTACTGCAGGCCGACCGAAAACTTGGGTAAAGTTGGCCTTGAAAACCAACCACGAAGTGAGGTCGGCTTCATGGTTTAGAAACCATAGTTTCGCAATGTCCGTAAGATAAAATGCGACGTTTCTCAACTTGGTAACGTCGTCCCACTGGTTATGGGCACTCACTCGCTCATAAGACGAGATCAATCTTCAACGTCTTTGTCATCTGTGCCGGAGAAGATAGGGGGATCTCGCTGACGCAAGGCACCGGCACAAACCAAGGTGGCCGGCGCCGTTGGAGGAGCTGGAGGAGTGCGTGCGTCGTCGGGCATGATGGGGGGTAGAGTGCGACTCCGAAGTTCCAGGGTGGTCGAAACCCAGCACGTCCACCACTTGCTAAGAGATTTATTAGCAACGGGCGCGAACGGGTAGCTGTCACAAGCGTTCGGCGAAAGACAGCAACCACGAGCTCATGCCGGTGGCGATGGTGCTGTGGCGCAGGCAGCTACTCTTCTTCGTTACACTACCTAGATTCAGCAACCCACTTGTAATAATGACACTCAACAGCTGATTATAATGGGGTGGTAACTTACTTTTCTCCAGTGTTGACTATTTCAGGTGCCCACTTTCTGTTTTACAGTATTAAATATTTTGTCTAAATGTACTAGCAATTAGACCCAATAAACAAAGAAACATCGAATTACATCAGAACAAGGGTTTTCCCAGCACCCGCCGTGCAAATATAATTTCACTTCATCGTCCTAGCGTTCAGTCCTTTCATGTTCATTTGAGTAAAAAAAAAAAAAGTCGCAGGAAGCGAAGTCAGGTGAGTAAGGGGCGTGGGTCAAGGAAATCATGCTATTTTTCGCCAAAAACTGGCACGCTGAGATGGCTGCGTGACTTGGTGCATTGTGGTAGAAAAACCAGTACTCCGACTTCCACAAATCAGGCACCTTTTGTCACACACTGTTATGCAATCTCTTCAGTACTTCTAAATAAAAAGCTTGATTAACAGTCTGACCTGGTGGAACTAACTCCGAATGCACTACCCCTCTCACATCAAAAAAACAAATGAGCATGGTCTTGATGTTTGGCTTCACATGGCATGTTTTTTGGAGCGAAGTGACAATGGCGTCCTGCACTGGCTTGATTGATGTTTGGTCATCATATCACGTCACCAATAAAAACCTTAGAAAAAAAGTCTGGACTGCTTTGGAGCTGTTCTTTCAAAGCACGGCATGCTTCCACTTGACAATCTTTTTGCTCGTCTATCAAAATTCGAGGCACAAACTTCGCAGCAACCCTTTTAATTTCCAAATCTTCTGCTAAAATTCGTTGAACTGAGCTCCAAGGTATACCTGATAACTTCTCAAACTCTTCAATGGTCCATCATCAGTCTTCAAGCGCAAGCGCCCAAACCCTTTCGACATTTTCACCCATTCGTGAAGTTGTCAGACGCCCAGAACGAGGTTTGTCATGAATGGACATTTAGCCTTCTTTGAACCAAGAAAACCACTCGTACATTGAAGTTTTCCCATAGCAACATCCTTGTAAGTCTCAGCAGTTTGTACGGCATCTTTCCTGATCAAGAAACAACATTTCATAGCCATATGCTGTTAACTTAGGTGGACCATCACAGAAGAAATGAAGAACGTGCGAAACTGATTTCACGAAAAAAACTCACTGTACCTGGAGAAAACCCTCCTGGGAGAAGAGAAGCCACCGAGTGCATGCAATGAACTCAAAATGAATAGCGTAACGCTTGCCTCATCATAAATATGCACTACGGTAGCTCCACCCAGCGCAGCACTATTCCGGTTTCTTTTGGATGCCACTAGCATTTGGCAACCACATCACATATTTGTTACTCCTAACCAGTTAACATACCTTTGTTGACGCTATTAGAAGAAAAAAAGTAACTTGTTATGATGTTTTTGTGTTTCGTTGTCTAGTTATGTGTACAATTAATTGTCTTGATTACTCATCTTCTATATGTGTTTGCGAAATAAGGTCCCTTAACTGACTACTAAACTGACCAGGCACATGTTATACCATTGAAGTATTTGCACAATGCTTTTGTGGGCTCATGATCACTTTCACAGCACATAGGCTGAGAAAATTTTTGCCGAAACCATAATTAAGAAATGGTTTCTTCCAAAAACAGTAGATATTAGAGAGGTTACAGGCAACAATGCGCAGCCAAATTAACAGACCACAAAGTATGTTTCTTGTGCAGAAGAACTGTACATAACTTTGTAATTAAAAAAAAAATGTTTTTTGACGGGACGGGCGGATATTCGAAGTTTCCAATATGAATACAGCCAATGACCGAGTTTTTGGACAACCTTAATAATTCGGACCATTTTGCAGCATTGCGATGTACCCCTTGAGCCAATGTATAAGCACGTCTGAAGTCACGGGACACTGAACCCCTTCTTATCACTGAACCCCTTTTTATCATGACCGCAGGTACAAAACTGCATTCATTGAAGCCACCACCGCCGCCATTTTGATTATCTCGCAGCCTCGAACCGACGTTATCGCACACCAATATGCTGGCTAATGATGTAGTAGTCGGTACACCTAGCTGCTTTGATGTTCGCTATCAAGCTTCCTACTGTTTGGTGCAGTTTTCCATTTAAAGGATTCGCCGGTGTTGACAATGACAATGGCGCCAACACCACCTTCGTCATCAAATTATAGAAAGCACAGCAAGGGCCTAGAAGCGTTGCATAATGTCCGTTCCCGAAAGTCAGCTTTGTCGCAATACAGCTTTGTTATCGGTCAAGTATATACAATGTATTGAAACAATGCATACCAAAACTGCAAAGGGGCCACTGTCACGGGAAATAACACGTGTTCCTAATTATACACATGCGTACCCGTTTTCTCCTGTTACAGTACGAGCACCGAAATACCTAATAATTGTACTGGTAGGCCTTTAAAACTATTACAGACATGGTTGTGGCGATTTGAGCCCTTGAGGGCAGTTAAAGGCATGCATTCATTCTTTTGAACTGCCAAATTTTTCAGACATTTTCACGTTCTCTAGGGAGTCTGAAAAATTGGCCGTTGACTGCAGTTAGTGTGTAATATGATTAATATTTAAAAATTAACCATTCTTAATTTTCAAATATCGAAACTAACAAAATATTTTGCAACAACAAGCTGTTAAATTCGGGTTACTGTTCTCCCCTGCACCCAAAAAGTATCCCAATTTATCATAAGCAGAACAAAAAGCCTTCATAGCAATCCAGAAACAAAATCGTTTAGCTTTGTTTTCAGTTTCGTGTCAGAAGCGTGGCACTGGCTAACACTCCTTGGGTTAGATCTTGTAAACATACATAAATACCCAAGAATGTGGCCGTGGGAACCGCTAACGCCATAGCACAATTGGTAGTGCAACGAGTGCAGAATGCGGAGGTTTTGGGTTCCGTTCCCACCAGTAACAACATGTCTTTTCTTACACCATCAATTCTTTCTAGCTTAAAATTTCTACACTTCAATTAAATACTATAAGTATTTTTTCGTGTGCTTTACTTTTTTGCATTACCTGTTGGCTTTGTAGGACTGTGACCAACAAAAATTTCACCCGGTTCCCCTTCTCACCCATTACATAACAACCAGTTATTCTTTCTCTTGGTTTGCCAATTAGTGTTCCTTGCAGTCTAGCCATGTAGCACTTTTATCTTTTATGCTACAAAAAGTCAAGTTTTCCTTATAACAGGCCCTTTATTGTGTCTATAGCACATAAATACTTGAGCAGCCTTTTCTTTAATTTTTCTACAACTTCATTTTTTAAACAACCATTTACTGGATGTTTTTGGAAAGTACGTCATACAGCAGCCTGTCATTCTGGGACAGCTTGTTTGCAATCAGGCTCTGAAGATGTTGAGCAGCTATTCATGCAGTTCTCTTAATGGTAATTATAGTACAGTCGACTCTCATTACAACGGCCCCTGATAATGCGACAAAAAACGTGTTTTATCTGAAGTCCGTAATGCCCAAAACACCTCACTTCCCCGGCTTTCGTTGCAATGTCTAACACCTTTATTGCAAAGAGTGAGTGACGACAGCCTAAGTAAAAAACAAACAAAAAAGTCGCAGTTTCGGCCGAAAGGCGAAGCATTGATTGCGATAGCAAATTAAGAAAGATAAGCGCGGCAGCAAGTGAATTGACCTTCGTGCTGTCTCTCGGTTCAACGCGAACTGAACGTCGAAAGCACAGTGCATACGAAGCGACCGGCACTGGGCGCACTTTGTCCACATCGCAGATCATTTTGAAGATGAGGCCCGCACGGGCACACACTTTGTTTACATCGCAGATCACTTTCAAGATACGCTGGAGTATAACCTGCTCTCGCCGTGCCTGTGCCTTGCGCATGAAAGACGGCGTGGCGCATTTTTGCCCCGCCTTCCTCTCTCGCACGCGCAATGTTGAGCCGCGATCATTGGCTGACCCTCGCAAGTCAGTTGCCAGCCTATGTCAACACGACCAAAGTCCATTTTATATGCCAGATATTGAAAAAAAATTGACTCTAATTTCGTCCCCTATAGCCGACAGTCCTTTGTAGCACGGTCCATTAAAAGCGAACTTAGTTGCATTGATAAAATATGTAGAACAAATTAAGGTTGAAATATGGTCTGTTGTACCCGAAAGTCTGTTGCAACGAGTGTAGACTGTATTTTGCGTTTATTTATTGTCTGTGATCTAATCAGCAGTTTATTTTGTGTTACGCAATTATACTGAAATAAATATTTGTGCTGTAAATATAAGCATATCTGTTTCACCATTCAATACTTACTATTCGTATTCGAAAAAGTCTATATTCTCCCACCTCGAGTTTTCTTGTTATGAAGTATGCAAGCTCAAGAAGTAAACAATTATAGAGTAAGCATTTCCTTCACTGGAATTACAGGAATGGAATGTCCCAGATAAGTGACTACAAGAGTGGGTGTCGTCCAACTCTCACCATTCCAAGGAGTTAAAAAGAGTGGAATTACAAAGGCTCTCCACTCTGCAGAATGGAGTTGGAATGGCACGGAGAACCCCACTCCGCAACTCTGTTGTGAATATTACGTCCACTTATCAACTAGAGTTATGGTACACTCGCCCACAAAATATTGCGGGGTGCGCGAGCGTGTGGCGAAGCGACCCTCCTCCCCTTCTCGTGGTGAACCCCTGGTGTCGAGACCGACGCTTGCGCGCATGCGCGTCCCTCCGTGACTGCAAGGGTGCCTGTTTTCGCGCTTCCTCCTAGCGCGCCGGCGATATCCGAGTGTATTCGTAAGGTGCCCCTCTTGCGATATGTGTCGTGGCGGCTTCAACGGGCAGAACTTCGTTTATACAACGAAAATCAATTGTTCATTTTCGTCTTGCCTGTCTCCTTCTATAGAGCGCGTTATCTGTCACACTCTTCTGTAGGAGAACGCCTCGTTAGTAAAACAAAAGAAACAACGAAGATTGGCCACTAAAAGGTGCAGCGCAGAAAAAAGAATGACTTGTTGCGCTCGCCACCGGGCCGGCCCTATGCATCAGTGCTCATGATTCAACAAAAACCGGCCGCAGTGGCGCGCGCACAAGCTCACGCTTCTAAACACGCTTCACATAGTTTCACCCGTCGAAGCCGCGACAGTGCTTATCACAAGAGGGGCACCTCGGGGCTACATTTGGATATCGCCGGCGCGCAAGGAGGAAGCGCGAAAACATGCACGCTTGCAGACTCGGAGGGACGCGCATGCGTGCAGGCGTCGGTCTCGACACCAGGGGTGCCCCGCTAGAAGGGGAGGAGGGTCGTTTCCCCATGCGCTCGCGCACCCCGCAATATTTTGTGGGCGAACTTTATACCAGAATTCGGAGTTCTCTCACAAGATACGAGCGACCATTTACCGCTACGTCTTCCTACTCTCCTTTACGTACAAGGAAAACAAAAAACTATTTTAAACTTACCATAATGACACATAAAAATTGTTCTGTTAATTAGCCAAATCTCTTTAAGTGGGGTGAAATAGAAATGCTACCAGATGAATCAATTTAAATTAATTACATTCTTGGGTTTTATGTGCCAGAACCCCGATATCATTGCAAGGGACTCCGGATTAATTCTGACCATATGGGGTTCTTTAACGTGCACCCAGTGCACGGTACACGGACGTTTGGGAAATCGTAAACACCCCAATGAATAGAAAAAGAAAGACTGATGGCCACTAAGGATTCACGTGCATTCCTTTCAGTGCCCAAAGAGTGCTGGTGACGAAACTCAGCAACATAAACTTGAAATGACACATACTGGACACGTATGCCTTTCGGCCAGCGGCTTGGTTGATTGGATCGCAGTTGGCAAGCCAATATAGCGATTCCACGTGATGACATTGATGGCGCGATGCGTATTTTCAGCAATGCAGCAGCACAGATACGATCTTTTTGTGTGTATAAGCCTCACTATAAACAAGAAAAATGGCGCCGTAAAGTCAGGGAGCAGATTAATTGCAAATTTCACCTTGAGGTTTGGCTCTACAGCAGTGCAGCACTGACATGAAGCCACACACCTCAAGGCAATGTTCACAACCATCTAAAGTTTCATTATCTCCTACGAATATCCTGCATTATTTCCTCGCAGGCATGAAGGCCTGCTGGCTTTTCTTTGTGGGTGGCAAAGCAGCACAGGCTGCTTCCACTGTGGGGGCCAGTGGCGCTACCGCCGGTCCACTCTGCATGGTCCTGACGGTCGCCGAGAACCATTGTGCCACTTCCCCCTGCCACGACACTTTGGCGTACGATCTCTGCGCAAATGAGAGTCGCTTGCACGCCTCTTTAAAAGAAATATTCTGCTTCACTTTGAGGGTTATTACTTCCTTCTCCTTCTTTCATGGTAGACCTAGAGTATGCTGGGTGCCCACCATCACTGTTTGCGCAGTGAGGTGTCTCATCGCCATTGTCAGCAGGGTGTTCATGAGAAACGCATTTTGCACAGGTGAGGCAACCTCAGCAGCTCTGAGAGCCAAGGTTGAATCGCTGGCATTTGAAGCAGCGGCGTGGGTTAGGTATATATGGATGAACATGGATTTTCATATAGCCAGTTTCGATGTATTCGGGTAGAGTGCTGGTGCAGAAAGTCAAAATGAGGTGTTTGGTTGGGATTATATTGTTATCTCGTCGGATCTTGATTCGTTGCACATTCGTAACGTGTTGTTCCTTCCATCCCTCGAGAAGCTCAGCTTCGGTCAAATCTAGGAAGTCTTGTTCTTGTTCATCTTGTGCTGATGTTTGTCATGGGCTTCCAGAAAGAGATCACCGCCAGCCATCTTTATGATCTTGTAACCAGGACCTAGTTTTCCGATTAGATATTTTGCGACTGTGTGACCGACAAATTGTGACTGTGTTTATACAGACTTTTCAGGATTTCCCCAGTGAATGACGTGGTACTTAGGGTAGATCTCTTGGATTTGTATAAAAAAGCTTACAGAGTTGTCAGTGCACTCTCTCTTCGAAAGAGGGCAATCAGGTAGTCAGGGAAAAGAGCTTAACGCCATAAAGAATTCATTTTATTTCGGCAGTTATGCCAGCCGCCACCACCGAGCCCAACGAGGGGATGCTATGATACTCGAAGGAGTCGCAGGCGCCAGCTGTACATAGATACTATAACCTAATATACCCAAGGTAGGATAAACTACACCAAGTTAACCCTTGCTCCCTGGAGAAATTGGAAGTAAAACAAAGCAAGGAGAAAACAGGAAAGATGGAAAAGTGGGAGAAAAAGCAAAAAGATTCAAGAGGAGGACAGGAAAAGGCAACTGCTGATTTCCCCGGGTGGGTCAATTCAGAAGTGCCGTCTACGTGAAGCCGACGCCAAACTGGTGTGTTGCGTCTGCCCAGGGGCCTTAAAGGTCTAAACAGTAGGCCCCTTGGGATCCTTCCCTGCGCCGGACACTCAATTTGCCATTGTGCATGTGGACATTGTGAGACCACTGCCTGCTTGTTAGGGACAAAGCTATTTGCTAACTTGCATCGATTGTTTCACGCAGTGGCCGGAGGCCGTCCCCATTACAGACATATCTGCTGATACTGTTGCCCGCGCTTTTATTTAGCACTGGGTAGCCCGGTTCGGAGTACCATCAACAGTGACTACAGACTGCGAAACGCAATTTGTGTCCATCCTATTCACGAACATCACACAACTCCTGGGATCCTCCCTTATCAGAGCAACTGCTTACCTACCCATTCAGCAACGGCATGGTGAAAAGGTTCCATTGGCAGCTGAAGACTAGCCTGACGGCAACTGCGAGTCACAGTTGGGTGGAGGCACTGCCTTTCGTTGCGTTGGGAATTAGGATGGCTCTGAAAGCAGATATGGGATGCTGCTCGGCAGAACTGGTATATGGAACCACATTTTGCCTTCCAAGGGAGTTTTTCACTGACACTAAAGACACAAACATCTAGGCAAACACCAACTACGCTCTGCGACTGCGGGACATCACGAGCAAGCTACGAGCTGTCCCTCCGTGTTCGCCAGCAGCACGGCTTGTTCACAAGCATTGTGATCTCTCCTCTTGCTCGCACGTGTTTGTGAGGCACAAAGCCATACAGCATCCACTCCGGCCCCCATATGATGGGCTGTTCAAGGTAGTGAAACGTGGAGACAAGCACATTATGATCAACAGTGGTGGCCGTCATGACATGGTTTCGCTGGACCGCGTAAAACCAGCACACGTGAACAGCAACAGCGAACTACCTGCACCACCTCGAGCTCCATCACCACAAGGACCCACACCATACCACGTAGGGCAAGCCCACAGGTCACCAAAAGGTTCACGTGGAATGGATGGTGTACAAGACCTCCATGTGCATGAATTAAAACACTCGGGGCTTCATGAACAAGAACTACAGAATGCTACCACTTTTGCTGCAGGAGTCTTTAATCATGACTAAAATAGGCAATGACATTACCTTTAAAACCCAGAAACATTCTTAAAAGTGAAGTAAAGAACATGCTATTCAGGCGGAATTCAACACTTGAACTGTAAGGATTGGTATGTGTTTTCTGACTTCTGTGCAATTGAGTGCTAAATAATGTCCAACAGATGTCCACAACCTTCTGCAGCTTTCCCAGGATTGCAATCTAAATACAGATTGTAGCCAACGACCAAAGCAGTTGTCAAAATGCCGAAGTTTTTATTCTTTGTTTTTTTCTAGGGGTGTGCGAATATGGTATAATAGCTCTAGAATGCAATCAACAAGCAGAAAAAGGTTTGATACTGAGTACAAATGTTGCAAAAGCTTTACAGTGAAATCTCATAATTACAAACCTCACATTAATGATTTTTCGGAATTACCGGAAATTTGAGAACTCCCCAGCCATAAATAAGCCCATTATTTGAATGTAAAAATGGTTCAGTAGTACAAATTTCAAAACACCGAATATTTCAAGTTACCAAACAAATGTTATCTTTTCTGCGTATCAGTAGCACCTAAAATAACAAATCTGTAACCCAAAATATTGTGCACATTTGCAACTTACGAAACAGTGAGCAACTACGTGGCACCATCAGAAGCAGATATTCTGGATGGCTGTAATCCCCACCAGGCCAGCGCTCCCAGAAATATAAACTACACAAATGAACACCACCATCAGCACGGCACTGCAAATTGCTGTCTGGCATCGTGACATCCTGATTGCACATATTGCATTGTTCACAATTTCAATAATCTTGACAGATTGAGGAGAAAAATAACCAGCAAAAGCCGGGTTTGCTTAGCTCTTTCCTTACTAAGGGGAAATTGGCTGTTTTTGTATGTTTGAGTTAGGAATTCAGGGTTGTGAAATATACAGTCGAATCTAGTTAAATTCGAACAAGCTTTATTCGAACTTCCAGTTTATCAGAACTGACACAGCTGTGGTCCAGTCAAAGTTGTGTATTCCAATGGGCGAAAACGCTCAGTAATTCGAACACGCAAGCATCTGCGATGGTTAATTCGAACATACAGCGCTCCGACAATGTTCTCAGCTGCGCGCCAAATCACGTGGCGGCGCCTTTGACCAGCATTGCTCTTACCCCGCCACGAAGGAAAAGCTTAGGAAAGACCCCTCAATGGCATGCACGAACAAAAATTTCACGCTCTCTCAAATAGCAAGGTCACCATTTCTGTGTTGAGCCATAATGCCCCAATCACACTAGTGGCTAAACACAAGCCGCGGGAGGGATCAAGTCCTGGGCCGATTTTTTTTGCAGCTCGCCGCGAGCGGAGGAGACCAATAAGAGTGGCCCCTACAGTGATGTATACACGGGAAACTGGTGTCATGCGGACCCATCCGACCGCTGTATTCGTACTCTCGTCTAGTTCAGCTGTGCCGCCTGTTTCACACTATCATCTGCTCACATTAGCTTTCGCTCACGCTTGCTTTTTTACAATGGCGAGTCTAAACCGAGATCTCCCGATGAAAAGGTTGTTGGCGACAGTGCGCCATATCCGATTATGTACGACAAAACAGACCCTGAATACAACGACGCGAAGGCAACACCCAGTACCTCATTCTCCTTGTCTTTTGAATGCAGCAACGCTTTAACAGAAGGGAAAGCACCAACATGATTATGATCAGTGGAAACGACTTCGTCACCTTGAAAAGACATTACTCGCATTAAGAATGCAGGACGAAGAACGTAAACACAGTGCTGATCTGTCAGCAGGCGAAGCACGCGAGCACGCAGAGGGAAGCAGCGGCAGAGACCCAGTCCGGCCTCAGCAACTCTGCTGCAGCGGTGGCAGTCTTAGGTGGCAGAGGTAATTAGCACCATCCATCAAGCTTGCAAGAAAGCAGATCCCCCCCCCCCCACTTCCCTCGTGCCCTTCCTCGCAACTATGCTCCCCTCGCCATCCATGTCAACTCCCTTGCAACTCCCTCACCTTCGACGGTCCGCGTGCGTGCTCGCCTCCGCGCCGGCGCCACCAGCCCCGCGCCAGCTTCCTCCTTGAAGTTTCTTTTTCTGCAGTTATTGGGAAGCGAGCGTTGGCCAGTGTGGGCAGTTTCATGGTCCTCGCTCGCTGTCTGCTTGCATGGTGCGATATTTCACGACTCGTACCGTTTGTGCATTGTGCTATGGTGCACGAATACTTCAAGAACAAGACTTTCTTTTATATTCGAACTTCTTTTAATGCGAACAAATTTTCGGGCCCCTTCGAGTTCGGATTATCGAGATTCCACTGTATAAAAGTGAACGATAATTCCTCAATGCACGAAACGCCCGCATGTATCAGAAGTTTCTTGAATATTATCGATTGTTCTATCCGTCGGCTGTTGTCACAAAAGCTTTTTGCAATATGGTTATATGCATGACCTGAATTGTGCAGTACTTTCTGGAAGCAACGTGGGCAGCAGCGATTACACTGCGACCTTCAACTTGTGATGTATAAAAGCCGACGCGCTTGACCCACAGATCAAATTTTCGACGATCGCCAACTCTGCTCGCCGCTATCCTTGTGATTGAGTGTTACTTGTTTTGCTGGGCACAAGTTCGCCCAATAAAGAGTTCAATTTGTAACTCATAATTTCGACACTGTGTCGTTCTTCACTGTCACTACCATATGACAATATAAATCATAATACAAAAGCAGTTCTTTCTGAACAATGAGCGACACAACTAGTGGAAGTGCTTCGTCTGCCACAGAGGCTCAGTGATGCTGCTGAGAGGACCCTGTCATTCAGAATCAAGTTCTCTGCCACAATACATCGCGAATTCAAAACACGTAAACAGCTGCGCTCAAAATTTTCATTAGGAAGGATCATAATCGTCGGTCAATTTTTTTCCAATAAAAAAATTTATTTCCAGCATAATATTGTCGCGATGCAGAACAGGACATGCTGACAAGAGATGACGACGAAGAAGTGTTGTTGCTGGGGCGCTTCAGCCACCGTGTTCTAGTGTCAGCTGGTGCCTTCAGCATTTGCCTTGCATAAACAACATTCGTGCTTGTCTCAACCTCGCAACATTTTGGTGGACTTGCGGGGTACCAACACGGAGCTCTGCAGCAGTCACCGCATGAGCTCTGACACGATGATTGGCAGCCAAAGCACCACAATGACCAACCGCCCACCTCTGGTGCCGCAGACTATGACTTCCGTCGTGTTGTCCCAGCCGGGAGACGCTGGGACCTTCAATGGCATCGATGGTACGGACATTGAAGACTGGGTTTCCTGGTATGAGCATGTAAGCGAAAATAATCAGCGGGACCTAACACTAATGCTAGCGAATGTGATATTCTATCTCTGAGACACAGTGCTAGCAGGGTACAAGACCCACAAACCCAACATAACGAGTTGGGGCGTCTGCAAGCAGAAGCTTCTAGACCTCTTTGGAAAGCCTTTAGGCCGTCAGCTGGCAGCGAAGAAGGAGCTATCGGCCCGTGCTCAAACGTCGACAGAATCTTACGTGGCATATATTCAAGATGTCCTCGTGCTCTGTCATAAAGATGACAAAGACATGAACGAGACATAACAAGATTAGGCACATCCTGAAGGGCATAGCAGATGACGCATTCAACCTGCTTATCTGCAAGAACTATGACTCTGTGGATGCATACCTGCCAACCTGGCGAGATAAAAAATCGGGAGACATTTTATTTGCGCCAACGCGGGGGGAATGGGGGGGGGGGGGTGCATTCACTGTTCTAATTTCCGGTGGCACCGAGGGTGTTTCGTTCAACAGTCAGGCGGTGTTCGACGAGTCCTGTTCAAGGTGTCCCCGTTTCTTTGTGCCTCCATCTACAAATACCGACAACGTACCTATGACCTTCTGAACCAGCAGGTCACCATTGCCCATAATACCCCTGTCACACGGGAAGATTTAATGTCATTCGAATCGAATGGCATTCGCATATAATCCCACTAATCAGGATTTAGACAGGAAAATTTTATGTCATTAGA
This sequence comes from Dermacentor andersoni, assembly GCF_023375885.2. Classification (NCBI taxonomy): domain Eukaryota; kingdom Metazoa; phylum Arthropoda; class Arachnida; order Ixodida; family Ixodidae; genus Dermacentor; species Dermacentor andersoni. The sequence goes on along the minus strand of NC_092814.1, from coordinate 112,062,430 downwards.
ATGGAATCACATCTGCCATCAAATGAATTAGGGGAACTCATTCGCATTCGATTTCGAACCGAATGTATACTCTTGACCCCAGATAGACATCATCAATACGCAACGCGAAAAAATAATGCGTGCATCAGCAAAGTTCGAAGATATTTTTTTAGACTTATAAAAAGGAATAATTATTTTTGCTGCAATGATATTTTCACCACGAGCTGTGCTCAAGCGTTATTACTCTTTGCATCAGGAGTTTGTCGCGGCGGTCGGCCACATTGAATGTGTTGATCGAAGTGCTTTTAGTTGTGGATAATTGGTGTCAAAATGTTATCGTCCGTTTTAAAAGTACTTGCAAAAGTTCTCAAACACGTTTAATAGGCACAAAATTTCTTTGAATTTCACAAATTTTGTTCCAGATCGTCATTGCTATAATTTGCGAATGCCATTATATATTACTGTGTAGCACCGCAAGAGACCGAATGGCATTCGATGCATCGAATGCCATTCAAATGACATTAAAGCTTCGCGTGAGACAGGGGTATTAGTCATCGGTCTCATTCACCACAGGCCCGCTGTTCTTCCCCCGCGTTTGTGCCACAGGAAAACTAATCGGTGCGGCTCCCAGACGTGATGCTGCATCAACGACCCAGCATGCAAATCTTCTGATCCCATTGCCTACCCTTGGAAATATATTAGACGTTGAGGTGGATGGAGTCCCAGTCAAGTCCCTTGTCGACACTGGTGTGCAGATGTCTGTAATGATTGCCGCCCTTCACAAAAGACTCTGAAAGGTCCTCACGCCTGCCACACCGTGCACAGTACGAGTTGCCAACGGCAGTACGCCACCGGTTGTCGGCATGTGTACAGCATGAGTAACGATTGCAGGCCATCAAACCACGATCTTATTTATTGTGTTAGAGTATTGTCCACATGACGTGATTTTAGGGCTGGACTTTCTTTCGACCCATTCTGCCCTAATAGACTACACTACAGATGTCATGCAGTTGTACCTTCCTTCTGACAGTTACTTTGTTTCTGATGCACATCATCCGTCCCTGTCTTCTGCTGAATTCCCTCGGTTGCCGCCTCAAGCCGCTACTGCTGTACCTTTTAAAGCTCGACCACATGTTCCTGATGGCGACTACATCGTTTCTCCGCTTGTCGACGTTGTTCTACAGCATGGCATCTTGCTCCTAAGTACCGTTGTCAACATTGTCGATAATTCTACTTGGCTTCTTGTTCTCAACTTTGGGCCTGTTGCACATGTTCTTCCCGGTAATGTGGCAGTGGCTCGTCTGACACCTTTGCACAAGTACCAGATATTTCCGCTCGCGCCCACTATTTCTGCCTCTGTCAGCCCTATTATCACATGTTCCCGTTTAGTTTTGTCACTCTACTCCAACGTCGATAAAATGATTGCTACCGACATCTCTCCAGCTCAAACTGAAGACCTTAGGTGTATTCTGTTTAGTTATCGCAATATTTTTTATTTTGATGACCGCCCGCTCGGCCACACAGCCATAGTCACTTATCGGATCCATACCAGTGATGAAGTCCCGTCCATCGCCGCCCCTACCGCGTGTCTACTGCAGAGCGCATTATCATTCAAAGCAGCAAGTTGCAATGATGCTGAAGAACATCATCGAGCCTTCCGCTAGCCCGTGGGCCTCACCAGTTGTCCTGGTCAAGAAAAAAGACAAAACCTGGAGATTTTGTGTTGATTATCGCCATCTGAATAAGATCAAGACGGATGTGTATCCACTGCCTCGTATCGATGACCCACTTGACTGTCTACATGGGGCGAAATATTTTTCTATTGATCCCCACCCGGGCTACTGGTAGATCACTATTGATTAGAAGGATTGCGAGAAGATGGCCTTTATTACGCCTGATGGACTTTTTCAATTCAGTCATGCCCTTTGGACTTCACAATGCCCCAACGACGATTGAGAGAACGATGGACACCTTTCTCCGAGGCTTGATGTGGACTACCTGCCTATGTTATCTCGACAATGTAATAGTTTTTGCTCCAACCTCTGAAACCCACATTGAGCGTCTCACGACTGTCCTTGTTGTGTATCGCGCTGCAAAACTTCAGCTCAACTCGCCGAAGTGTCACTTCAGTCATCGTGAAATAACCATTCTCAGGCACCTTGTAAACGCCAATGAAATTCAACCTGACTTGGCCAAAGTTCAAGCCGTGCAAGACTTCACTGTTCCGTGCTCAGTTAAGGATGTTCACAGCTTCATAGGATTATGCTCATACTTTCGTTGCTTTGCTCAAAATTTGGCTGACATTATGCGCCCTCTCACTGAGCTTTTAAAGAATGATGTCGCTTACGCGTGGGGACAGCAGCAGGCTGAACGTAGCCTTCACAGCACTCATCAGACTTTTGACAAGCTCCCCAATTTTAGCCCATTTTGACCCTTCAGCACCCACTGAAATCCATACAGATGCTAGTGGTCACGGCATTGGCGCTGTTTTTGCCCAGATTCAGCAAGGTCATCCGCTATCTGCCTGCGGCAATAAGTGGATAGCAGTTGCTACCGACTACACGACCCGGTATGCAACCACTCAAGCTCTCCGAACCAGCTGCACAACTGACGTCGCCGGCTTCCTCCTCAAAGACGTTATACTTCACCACGGTACTCTCCTTGACAGCTCCTCACAGATTGGGGCTGCTATTTGACATCAAAGGTTGTCCAAGATCTCTTGCACTCCTGCGCTACAAAACACAAATTGAAAACGGCGTACCACCCTCAGACCAATGGCCTCACAGAGCGTCTTAAAGGGACTGACAACTGATTTTTAAGGACTTAGTTTTTATGGCACAATGCAAAGCTCACCCTCAGTAGTGTTTACATCTGCAGCGGTTACCTTCAAAAGAGCGTGGATATTTAACAGAATGTTCAGGTCTCAGCAGCATCTATAAAAAAAGTAAGAGTCCCTCCTCCAGCAACACTGAGAAGCGAGAGCGATGTTGATAGCCCACCACGCAAATTGTCAAAGCCACCCATCATTCTGCTTTCACAGGAGTGAGTGTAACTGTGGTTAACCACCTGCATTTCGACCTTTTCAACCACTTTTGAAAATAAAAAGCTGGTGCAATAAGTTCATACTTCTGTACAGACATTTCTTATATTTGTACCGCACTTACATCATGGCTGACTGGCCCCCGTCATCATTGTTCTGTCGATAGACGAGCCAAGCCAACTTATCGATAATGAAGGCGAAGGCAGCATCACTTTTCTGCTCACTTATCTGTACACTGTAAGTCAGGAAAAACTTAAATATAAAGCATACTGCATTTCAATACTAATAAAAAGACCAGGAACCCCGTATACTAGTAACACGTCAGATGGTAGGCCTCTTATGCAGCTTCATGTTTTTGCCACGTGGGGCGCCAACGGTCATTTTTCGCGACTTTTAGTGGTGAAGTAAATATACAAATCCACATTTAATGAGAAAAACATGGCTCGTTTTAGCCACTACGATAGTCAGGGTTATCTCGATTCATGTTTTGAGCGGTTGTCTGTCCCTTTATTATAACTATCACCGACATGCTTGCTATGCATGTTTCTGCAAACCACCATGACTGGGACGCCATCCTGCCCGTGGTAACATCTGCCTACAATTCCTCCCGACATGACTCTGTAGGTTTTTCGCCATTCTACCTCTTGTACGGAAGAAATCCCACGCTGCCATTTGACACACACCTTCCCGCCTTTCTTGACATGTCAAAATACGGCCGTGACGCCATCTTCAGAGCTGTAGAGGTGCACTAGATTGCATGCCTGCGCCTTACCGCTTCACAGGAAAAGCAACGACACTTCTATGATGCCCACCATCGCGATGCCCTGATACCCTGATGATATGGTCCTTCTTTAGACACCACCACCACAAGTTGGCCTTTGTGAAAAGTTGATTTCACCTTACTCTGGCCCATAATGTGTCTTGCGCCAAGTGACCGACATCACATATGAAATCATACCTCTTGATTCCACCATGTCTCGACCTTCCACCGATTTTGTCTACATCACCCGCCTCAAGCGGTACCACTCCCGAAGCTCTAGCAAGCATTGGGACGATGCCTTCACTGCCAGGGGTCATGTTACCAAGCACTGCCAGAGACGAAGCTGAGGACAGTACAGAAGACGACAACATTTGCTGATGTCGCATGACCTCGCTTCCATATTGCATGCCTTGTATGCCAGTGGACGTGTTGCAACTACCCTGTAAATATATTTTAAACCTCTCCTCGTAACAATGTGTCTTCGAAAAAAATGCAAGAAAAAATGTATTAACTGAGCAAACGTATGATCCAAAGTCTTTAAAAACTTAACAAACTCGCCTGTAGTTGACAGCTACATAATGCGAGACGTTTCGCGAATCACTGCAGCACGAAACGCCCGTGTGCACCAAGCTGGTGAGGTCCGAGAGGCTTGAGAGGCAAGTTGTCATCCTTGCAGCTTGAGCAAACTTATGTTTGCACTATTCGAATTCGACCTGTGTCAGGAGCTTCTTCGAGTGAGGCACTTCAGGAGGAAGTGAAGTTTTGACGTTCCCACTCAGCAGGAATTATTGCGGCACGGGCCAGATGCCGACAACGCATAAGCCAGCGAGCGATGCCCAAGCGACCTCGAGATGCACGTTGTCATAGCAGTGAGAAACCGAAATGAAATCGAGCTGGTTGACGACACCGGAATACGATGCCTGCGATGTGCCAGAGTGAAACATAATGCTCACTTCATGATGCATGCAGCAGGGAACTGCAGTGAGTCTGGGTTATCACGTACTGAAAGCATGCAGTACGCTTCGAACAGCACTATACCCCACATACTGTGAAATGGATAGGTGAAGATGCTTATTGCAGTAGGGTTGGTGGCGATAGCTGTGAATGCGACATGGGAAGAAACAGCAGGCGATTTCCTGGTACTAGTATAAGAAAACAAGTTCACACCAGCATTTTCATGCAAGATGGGCAGCCAAGTATTGCAGGGAAGCTGCTGCAACGGGCTGCTAAGGTTCTCATTGCATGTGCTTTGAACCTTTTCTTGTTTACATAAGGGATCTAGTGGCTGGAAACGTATCACATGCTCGCAGTGTGGCAATGTGCCGAATGTTGGTACCGAAGAAGTGTTTTTTCCAGAAACATATAAATCAGTAAAAAAAAAAAAACCCTATCGGTATTGGGTAATTTTTTGTGTTTTTAGTAGTGAACGGTAGTGCAGGGAAATCATATGTAACAGCATCGCATCAACGAGGTTCTATAGTGCAGTTAAGTGAAACATAATTGAGATGGTGATACCATTTTCTGTAGTTATTCTAAACCTGAGAAAAAGTGCCTTTTTCGCCCTACTATCACTGTAGATGATGTGAATTTGTTTTAGTCTTATTGGCCTCAGAAGATTGCCTTTTGAAGTTTCATTCTGACAAAGGACGATGACATGTTTAAAAAACTACTTGTTTGCTCCTTATGCTTCACATGTGCGTTTGGTAAAGCATGCTTCATCATGTACAGTGTAATGACAGAAATTTGATATTCGAAATACTAGGATGTGAACATTATTATAATGGTGAAAAACGCTGCATAATAATAAAAAACATTCAATGTGATACTAGATTCTGCCACTCATCCATTTGTTTCGATTTGATCTCAAAAGTTTACCATGTGTTTGCACACCAAGACACAGCCCATGTATGTCAATTTTACTGCGACAGGAAATATATGGACACTCCATTGTCGCCATTGTCGCCGATATCGCCATGATGTTCCATACAAAGTCCAAAGGCAATAACACTGTCACCGCGCGTCGTATGCTGTATGTGCGAGTGAAAGCATGCGAGGGAAGCCAATGATTGCGGCTCAATCTGGCATGCACAAAGGAAGAAAGCGGAAAGCAAATGCACTGTCTTTTGTCTTGCCAGGTCGGAGCAGGTGATCTGTACCTCCCACCACTCCATTGTATTTCTGTTATTTGGCCTATGACTAAGCAAGTAGTGCCAATGGCACCTTCACAGCACAGCAGAAGCAGGGGATTATCAGTGTCATTGAAGAGGTTGGGAAGACAGCCACTGGCCGAAAATATGTTGTGCACAATTTGTCAATCTGCAAATACAGTAAAAGCTCGTTAATTCACAACTCGTTAATTTGAAATTTTGGATAATTCGAAGTAGCCACTGCGGTGAGTCCAGCAATGTATTGAAAGCAATATGTAACACATCCTGCTAATTGACACTGAAATTCGCACCGCCACCAATAATTTGAACTCTGCGCCATCGTGGATGGGGAGAGTGCTCATACGCAGGAGCACGTTGGCGATGCTGGCATCGCCGCACGAGCCACGTAGCTTTGCTTTTCCCAACTGTGGCCCTTTGTTTAGGCCCCAGTGGGGAGAGACGCATTTGCGCCTGGCCATGGCATGGCGGATGCCTCTGTTGCGGGTCACTTCTCTCCCGTGAGGGTCCGTATAAAGCTCAAGGGTGATAAAATTGTCGCCCTGCGCTATATGTTGTATGTGCGACCGAAAGCGTGCGGGGGTGGGGCGGATTTGTGGTCTCTCCTGTCGCACGCAAGGCATGGGGGTGAGCAACGCCACCTAGAGGAAATCCAGTCTAGGTGACGTTGGGGTGAGGCGAAGGAAGGGAGAGAGGGGGAGTTCTCCTGCGGCTGCTGCTTACGGCGCGGCCATGCAGGCGCCATATCTTGAAAGCGGTCTGCAACGTGGCCAAAGTGCGCGCCCATGTGGAGGGAATGAGAGAGAAACAACTTTATTGAGCCGAGCTCGACATCTTCTTAGACGCCGTAAATGGAAGTGGCTCCCTCTTCACGGGACCCATATGCTTCCCTAGCCGCCTGGCCCCTGGAGATCAGGACGAGCTGGTCTTCCCGGGCGGGGCTGGTTAGCAAGGTCTCCCATCGCTCGGTAAGGGTGGATGAGCGATGGGCATACCTGCCAACCTGGCGAGATAAAAAATCGGGAGACTTTATTCGCGCCGACAGGGGGGGGGGGGTTGCATCACTGTTTTAACTTCCGGTGGCCTTAGCAACTCGGTGAAACATGTTTTCCATCAGTGTTTTTCATTTTTCCAACCATAGACCACTGCATGTCCCACCTTTCTTCATTAAGGATGTCCTCTGGAAGACTGTACGCCTGTATTGTGGCAAATTCAGCTTCGAGAGCAAATAACGCGTCTTCAGCAGATTCATTGGTGTCTCGGGGCAGCAGCTGATGGAAACTCTGAATAAAGAAACGAAGACTCGAGAGCGATGCCTGTGAAATTTCAGGTTGGCCACCTCTGCATTTTTCACAGTTGCGTTTCAGAGTTGCATCTACATCCATAGCACTTCACCTTGTCTCATTTCGGAAATATTTTCCGTGGAAGAGGCCCAACGTAGTCGCTGACACTAAGGGGTAGGTTGTGTTCGACGCGGAATCCCGTAAACAGCCACTCCACAAGTATGACACTGTCGTCACACTTGTTCCCGAGAAAGTTCACTATGTTGCCTTGCTCCTCAGCAGTACGAACATAGCTTTGATGCTTCGCCGTGGAAACGTGCTGTTTCAAGTCGCCGTTGACACCGTGAGACACGCTGACGTCGCATCCAAACGTTCTACAAAAATGCAAAATGTTCTCCTTTTCTTGATGTCAATAAGCATGGAAATTCAGAAGTTCGCAACAACTTCTGCAAATACCTTTTCTTCAACTTTGGTAGCGCCATGGCATCAAGCACACGAGAAATCTAACTTTACACGGTGCACCGCACACACGGCCTAGCCAACACTAATCATACACAAAAGCAGCAGCAACAAGATGCACCATGGAGGAACCGTTGTCAGATGGGAAGAGGACTTGGCACCTTTGAAGGCGCCGCGTCCATGAACGTTCCTGTACTCATCAACCCAGCATCATTCGATACATTGACCCCGGTTCCCCCCCTCAACCCGGGTTGACTGGGCGGGAGGCTTTGGTTCGGGCCAATGGTCCTTCCCGGACAAGGGGGCTGTTGTGGTGCAGCAACACAGAGTTACTGCACTCAACACACAAACAGCCATGTCGGTCTTACAGGACACAAGCCTGACTGACCATCGGACTGCCTTGACGCTAAAGAGGCCAAGGCATACAACCATGGAGAGCGCCAAAGCCGTCCGCGGAGCAGCGCGACCACCCAAGGGTGCGCCACCACCGGTTCCAGCTCTGGGTTCCACTGAACCAAACAAAACCCCGTAGATCGACTGGCACACACGGCCGAGTCGAGCGACCTTAGGAGCATGCATAATAACTTAATGAATAGCTTTCCATCTGACTCATCAAAAATCACTGCAGGAGGGGCCCACACTTCGAGAAACTTCTTCTCGCCCAAGCGGTGCCACTCCCGGGTGAGATGGAACCAGACCTCCTTCCGTGCTTTCGCAAGCACTTCGTGAAGGCCCGGTGCCCGACCCCCGAAAACTGCATCGCGGCGTGCCAACCCAACTTGGTAGGAGCACTCGGCGAGGAGAAGCACGAACTGGTTGACCGCCTGATTACGCAAAGGGTGCAAAAATCGAACTGTCCATTTGGAGGAAGACATGCATGGAATGCAAGAACTACATTGGCTCTGGCTTTGGTCAGCTTACTAGGCGCTGTAGTTGGCTGCTTAGTCAATGATACCAATGGGGCTAGTGCTGCCGTTGTTGGTGATGCTGACGATTACGATGCGGTTGTAGATTCCGTGGTGCCGGTTTCGCAAAAACCATTATTGCACGAACAGAGACCACTTTTCGGGAGATATAAGATAGTTATCGTACAATCGGAAAGTTCAGTCAAAAATCGGGATTCTCCCGGGTGAATCGGGAGGGTTGGCAGGTATGGATGGAGTAGGGTAGTGGGGCAGGTAAGAGGTGGGGGGATTGCCTCATCTTCAAAGCAATCTGCGACGTTCGCAGAGTGCGAATAGTGCCGGTAGCTTCGTATGCGATGTGATTTCTATGTTTCGTTCGCTTTGAAGCAAGAGCTGTACAAAGGTCAATTCGCTTGTTGGTACTCATGATTCCTCACTCCAGCATTTTTCAGCGAGTTTCCACAGTCATCGAGCTAGATGTGCTCATGTTTACCTATGCGCGCATGGTACCCTACTTATTTAATTAGTAAGCGAGTGTTTACACATTCATACAGCCGATAAAGCTACTATCTGTATTTTCCGACTTTCATTAGTTCAAATTTTTTATAATTTGAATTTTCATAGCATCCCCGTAGAATTCGAATTAACGAGCTTTTAATATAGAGACTGTTTTTAAAAAGATATGAGCACTGTTGTATGCAATTATTTTCGGGGGTTTCACATGCAATATCTTTTTTTTTTCAGGGTGTTGTCATTAGGGACGTGGGTTATACACAGAAAAATACAATCATTTTACATTAAAATGGCACGTACAACTATCTTTCATATGTGGCGCTCTATTTTTTGGTCGTAGTGTTGCCGGCTATGTATGAAACAAAGTATACATGATAGCTAGTGATCCTGGCACGGACACGCTGTTGTACCGTCTGCTGCTTGAAATACCGTATTTACTCGCATAATGATCGTACTTTTTTGTCAGAAAAATTGATGCAAAATCAGGGGTGCGATCATTATGCGGGTTAAATTTCCCGCGAAAAGAAAAAAAAAATTTTCGTCCCGCATTTGCTGCGGGACACCAAAACAAAAATGGCAGCCGGCAGAGCAAGCCGAATGCACCGAACGAGAGTTTCTTTTCTTCTCGTGAGTACGTCACGTGCATTGAAACAGTTTCTTCTGTATTAGTAATGAATAATATCGTAAATATCGGCAAGTTTGCGGCAACAACGTAGCCATGTCCACTTTGAGGGGACAGAAACACATGGTCGGCATGCTGCAGAAACTGCGGCATCTGTCTTCACTACTATCCTAATACGGCATGTTTCCGCTAAGGGTGGGTGAATATCTTAGCTGTGTTACAAGCGTCGGCGTATGGATAGGCTACACTTTTAACGTATCAGTGTATACGTGGCTACTATCGTTGCCGCTCGCGATTTGTTGCATGCCCACGAGTGCAGATTAGAAGAATCGAAAGGCGCCTTTTTTGTTGTTGACTACAACCATTATAAAGCTTAGACATAATAAAGGCAAGTTTGGTTGCAGCTTTTTTTTTTTTTAGTCATGGAAGTGCGGAAAGTGATGAACGTAATGAAATGAGGCATCTACTTAAGAATGTTTGGTGCATGCAGACCGATTGGTTTGCCTTGAGTCGTTCGCATAGCATTCGACAGATGGTAAGCGCGATCATTATTAGCTAGACTTGGCATACGACATATCGCTGCGGCAAGTTCGGGGTGGGATAATTACACGGGAAATAAAAAAAAAACTAATTTTGACGACAAAATTCAGGGGTGCAATCATTATGCGAGTAAATACGGTAAGACAGCAGCAGGAAGAACATTTCCATGAAAACAAGGATTTAGTATAGGTAGTGTGAGAAAGAGCACTTCAGAGTACAGTGTTTTGAGGGTTATCATGCCGGTGGTAGTCTGCAGTACTTTGCACAGTGTTATTAGAGGAGCAGTAGAATCCAAACAATTTTTTCCACGATGTTGCAAGGAGTGAAGTGGGCAATTCATAACAGTAAATGAACAATTATTCCTTGTTCTATCATTGACTCACTACAATAGTTAAAATAAGGCTTCCGAGACTGAGGTCAATGAGAATGCTTGTGTTAACCTAAAGGTATAGAACACTAGAGCGACAGTCTTGACTTGCAGGCCAGGGCTCTCATAAGACTGATTAACCACAGTTAAACCTTGATATAATTAAGTTGTTAAAATCAGCAATTTGCTTTGCTGCATCAAAATTTCGTTACATTGAAATTCAAAGCTTTATGCAAATAAGTACAGTTGGCAATCGATATTCTCACATGGGAGAGACCGTAAATTTTAATCATGATTTTTTTTTTTTGAGTGTCGGCGACAAAAGATACAATTTCATACAGTGTCGACGATGTCTTCACATTGGCGGTACGAAGCAAAGCAAGCTATGCTTTCACGTCCACTTTGCCATCCTGGCTGATAGTGTCCGCCTAATGTGGGACAACGCTATCATGAAAAGCGCCAGCAGCAGGGAGCGAATGGTTTGTCTGCCTCTCACTTCAATGTGTATCTGAAACTTGATTATGCAACCTCCAATACTAAATGCGTGGGAAGACAGCACACATGATGCCACGTCATCTCGGCATGCAACTCTTTGCACTCTGTGTGCCATGCTGACAGAGATGCCCCCCCTCCCCCTTTCTCCTTGCTCCTGTAGCAAGATTGCTCTGATCAAGCCACAATCCTTCTTGGTTCACCCTCACACGCTTTCACTCGCACCCAAAACACACAGCGTGCAGGGCATCACATGATCTTATTGCAATTGGACTTTATACGGAACATGACGCTGCTCTGCTTTGGCACTTCTTGGTCTCACAGTGCGCAATTTGAGGTGCATTCATTCGCAAGTAGTCACTTGTAATTCAACCATATGACTGTATCCCTTTAGGTACCGACCGCCATTTGAAATTCCCTTCTCTTGCACACATTATGGTACCGAAAGGGTTCGACACACAATGCCACTTACATTAAGTCACACGAAAGGTGGGGGGATGGGAGAGAGGGAGGGCGAGCAGCAATGTGCTCCGGCAGCAACTACGCATTTCGCAACCAGGCATAAGGGGAACTGAGGATCGCACCATATATGGAGGAAAGCGGGGAGACAGCGAGAGAGGGAGGGGGGTGGCTTCGACTCTGCCAACAAGTGCTTATTTTGCACAGTAGCGTGCGCCTTATCTTGAAAGGGATCTACAAACGGACATACCTTTGTACACGTTGTGTTCTCGCCGCTCTTGCATTAAGGGGGGACGCGGCCCTTGAAAACCGAAAAATCGCGAAAAGGTCGATTTTTGAAAAACCATATTTTTGGGTTGTATGTCTCATAGACTACCTGTTCCGTAATTATCAGCACCTAATTCAACCGTAAAGTACCAAAAATAACGCTACCTTTGAGGCCAACGCGGCCCAAAAAACACGTGCAAATGCCGAAATGAAGTCAAACTTCGCGCGCGCGCGCGCGCCATTCCCGGCCCATGCGGCCTGCCCGCGCCATCTTGGTGTCGTTTTGACCATGGATTCTTTGTCTCTGTTTTGCCGCCTTGCAAAATGGCATCTTCGGCGCGGTTGAGGCGCTATTGGCGTTTTCCCACAATGTGATGCGGAGCGCTGATTGGCCGGAGCAGCGCGTTCAAATTTCGCGGGCTAAATCGCGCCTGCCATTGGCTGCTGCGCGGGCGGCGGCGCCTGCTCCCTTTGATGCCGCGCTTGCGTCGCTGTTGCCCGTTGCTCCGTCCACCTCAACATGAGCTTGCGCGCTGCTCATCGACTTGCGCTATCTTTTAGATTATTTGCTCAGCTTATTTTTTTTTTTTCGCTAGTTCTTCGCTGCACGCGATGCCAGCAAAGCCCAAGACAGTGCAGATGTTCGGTGCACGGGAGCGCGATATGCGTCTTGTACGAGCATCGAACTTCCGATCTCCCGCAGCGAGTGCCGACTGCGTAGACGCTTTTTGGTGGCGGAACTGTGCTTTCGGCTGTCGCCAGTCGAAAATCCGACACACTGAGTGTGCCTGGAGCCGCAAGAGCTAATTAGAAGCTCCACAGGAGCTTTCTAATAAAAAAAACACATGGGTTCAACTTTAAGGCCTGTTTTCTCGGAATGGATTTTTTCGCTAGTAGTGGTGCTGGGGAAGGCGATATCTCAAGAACCACTCTTCAGATTTGTATGCCGTTTTTTTAATTCTGTTCCTGAATGACTTTGCCAGGGGGTAACAGGCTTCTTTTTTTTTAAAGCTGGTGCAGTTAATTTATAATAAGCAATTAATTTTTGATGAATGTGGTCATTACTGGCTACATCAAATTCAATGTTGTCTTAAAATTTTTTGGAGGGGAAATTAAAGAAAAGGGCTCTTTAGCCCCCTGGGATATCTATCAAGGGATCATCACAGTGAATTTCAGCTTCCTACGATGTCCTGGCATTTCTCCAGGCTCTTCCTCAGGCATATACATGAATCACCTAGTTAGACCTCAATAACTCTGGAACTAATAAACATATCTTCATAAAACTTGGCAGTTCCTCATAGTTCGGTGGTGTGAACGTACCCTGAAAGTTTCATCTGGGTATCTTAAAAAATAAGAAAGTTCGGTCTCCAGGGTAGCCTCCCCCCTTAAAGCGACAGACTGCACGAAGGCCACTTCACTCGCTGCTGCTGCTGCACTTCCTCACACCAGCGTTTTCACAGCGAGTGTCTGCGCTCATTCAGTGTGATGTGTTCATGTTTGTTTGTCCAAGCTGACACCATGCTTGTTAATTCAGTTACCGTATTTACTCGCATAATGATTGCACTTTCTTGTAAAAAAAAAAATTGACACAAATTCAGGGGTGCGATCATTACGCGGGTTAAATTTCCTGCGAAAAGAAAAATTTTTTTTCATCCCACAATTACTGCAGGATGACAACAGGTCAACATAACAGGCGGCTGCCACTGTAACAGTGCGGGACACCAAAACAAAAATGGTGGTGTCACGAGTCACCGGCAAGACCTGTGTGACAATGTGAAAAAGACAGACGCCTGTCAACGAAAAGGAGAAGGGACCCGCAGGCGAGAAGCACGTCAAGTGCGAAAGAAGAAGAAATGAAGAAAAAGGAGACGCAGGTGGAGATGAGCTGGCATTGCTGACGTGATAGAGAAGCAAGACTGGCTTCTCCAGCTGTGCTCTGGAGACGGGAGATAGCAGCTGCGGGGACCACGGACCGGAGAGGGGACGTTCGTCACCGTGGCTGTGTTCCGCGGCCCCAGTTCAACCCCACACTGCCGTAACCGGTTGCTGTCCCATGACACGAAGGCAATCACCTGGCCACGTCAGTGGCACAATTACCAACTGGCCCAGAACGCCTTTGGTCCCACGCGGGTCTCTGCGGAAGACTACAACTGCATCACTCTTGTTGGAGGTCAACGCCCACGCTGCGTCGGAACAACGCTGGCAAACGTCCTTTTGCCACGCTGGGATGGAGTTCGACACAACTGGCGATGGTCAGAACGTTCATTTGCACGTGACGTCGCTTTGGTTAGTCGAGTGGAGGAACAATACGTAGTTGAAGGCTTGTTTGTTTTTGATGTGTATAGAGTAAAACCTAATTAAACCGTACCCGCATAAACAGTAGTTTCGTTTCAAAAGTAGTAAAGTCAAATCCCCGACTCAGCGGCCATTGAACATAATGTGTTTTGTATCTGCATAAACTGTACCAGCTTACTGCGTACATTTCGGTTAACACGTGGTGTTTCCACTTTTCATCGCGCAAACACGGCAGTGCGTCGTCTCCATTGTGCGGCCTAGCAGAACAAGCCTCAGAGTTCGGAACAACAGCCTCCAAGCAGCCCATGCATTTGTGCGTGAAGCCACATCAACATCAACATCATTTCGGCGCCGTGCCAGAGAGCGTTGTGGCGTCATGCAACCAAGGACTCGCGTCATGCCGAAGCTCGCATAAAGAAGATGCCGGGTGCTCAGCATAGAAAAAAAATTAGACATTGTTCGTGCCATGTTCGTACTATCGAACGTGACACTAAGAAGTTGGCGCTGGCACGCAACCGGCATCTGCTGTTGACTACGGTGTGTGGCATTTGGAATGCGAAGAAGTTGCTCACCGGCACTGCGGCGACCGCGAAGAGATGTCGGCTACGAGGTTCGACTTTTTGCCATCGTTGCCTCTGTCGTTGCCGAAGTGTCGACTAGCGACAGTGATGAGGACAACACAGAAAGGGACAGCACAGGTGATTCAAGCCCGACAGTGGCAGAAACTGCGCGTTACGCCAGCCTCACGAATGCAATCGTCGCCACGAGAACAGCATCCCACAATAAAAACTGTGCCCCGCAACTTCTGCAGTGCTACCGTGCACGTGCACGGACGATACGTAACACCAACGAGGAATCTGCCAAGTGAGTGTTTGCCGAGAAAAGGGGGCTGGCTGAAAAGCTGGCTTGCAGCTTCAGCAAGTTTGAGGCCGCTGTCGTCGCTGCTAGGCCACTGCGGCATCAAACGAAAATAACACTCTTGTCGCACGAACTGAACAAATGCTGCATCTTTTTCACCCTTTTATCGCAGTCTCTCTGAGTTCTGTTTTTTGACAGGTAAGTGGGCGATCTCATGTTATTTCGGTTAAGCAGTACTACAGTTTAGTACATTCTTTTTCCGAACTCCGGTCAACTATGGTTTAACGAGGTTTCACTGTAGCTAGTTCTTGGAGTGTGTCTAGTGTATATAGTGTTTATAGTGTGCCAGGGTAGTTAATTTTTTTTTTTTTTTCTTCGAGATAAATGTTCTTTAACATATTTCATTTGTGTCTCTGTCCATTTCTGGAGCGCTGAAATTCGTGACAGGTGGCCAGCAGAACAGGATTCTTTTTTTTCTCATGAGTGCATTCATGCATTGAAACAGTTTTTTCCTTACCAGTAATGAATAATATCGTTAATATCGGCAAGTTTGCGGCAACAACGTAGCCATGTCCACTTAGAGGGGACAGAAACGAAGATGGGCGTGCTTAGCTGCCCGTGACATAAAAACACATGGCGGGCATGCTGCGGAAACTGTGGCATTTGTCTTCACTGCTATCCTAATAAGGCACATTTCCGCTAAGGGTGCCCGAATATCTTAGCTGTGTTACAAGCGTCGGCATATGAATAGGGTACACTTCTAACGTATCGGTGTAAACGTGGCTACTATCGTTGCCGCTCGCGATTTGTTGCGTGCCCACAAGTACAGACGAGAAGAATCGAAAGGCGCCTTTTTTGTTGTTGTTGACCACAACCATTATAAAGCCTACATATAATAAAGCCAAGGCAAGTTTGGTTGTAGCTTTTTTTTTTTTCATGAGTGCGGAAAGTGATGAAAGGAATGAAATGGGGCATCTGCCCCATTGGGGGCATGAAATGGGGCATGAAATGGGGCATGAAATGGGGCATGAAATGGGGAGAGGCTACCCTCAGATACGAACTTTCTTGTTTATTGGGATATCTTTTCAGGATAGACTCATAGCAAAAGCATTAGTAGAACTACAAAAGTTCATGCAGTTATGTTCACTGGTTCTCAAGTTGCAGCAATATATCAGAATGGTGCACATGGATTTCTCATTCCCGGCCTGGAGAATCTTCAAAAGGTGCTGCAACTGTGAAATTCAGTATGATGATTCCCAGATGGATACCTCAGGGCAAGACGGAGCCCTTTTTTAAAATTTCCTTGCTGAAGAATTTGAGCAGACCACTGAATTTAGTGTTAGTGATTAAGATTTTATCCATCAAATTTTGATTAAATATCACAAATCACAGACACAATATATAAATGAAATGGGCTTGTCTTGCCCTCAGAAATTTATTCAGATACACAATAAAAAGGAAACATGGAAATCTGATGAGCGGTTAAAGAGATATGGCTGGAACAAGCAGCCTCACCAGCCCAAAAAGTCATTTTGAGAAAATGAGCTTTGAAAGTTTTGAGCACATATATTGGTCTAAAATGACCCTGCAGCGTAACTGGAGATGTCCTTAGGCACTTTCTTCTTTTGCCGCCTTTCCACCTTCTCTTGCGATCACTTCTTGGCCTTTTTCAAACGCAGAGAATCTTTCTCGGCTCAATCAATGGCCAGGTGGCCAGGTGTTAGCCCTACTCGTGAACATAGCTCTTGAGTGGCCCTGTTGCAGCCAGCATTATATCTTAAAACTGCCTCATGCAGTGCTGTCTTCATAGCAATCAGCGACGCATGCTGCTCTTTGGCCATCAGGGACCACAGCACAGAGTGAAATGATTCTGATGCATTCTGCGTCTTTGCTCCCAGGCAGCGTTGCAGAAGAGAAGCCTGTGAGAGGCGCTCATAAACAGGTAGCAGTGCTTCTGCAACACAGCCTGGAAGATTGTACCGATGCTTCGGAGGTGGCACACCATCACTCTTGCTGGCGTTATGACGACACCACGAGTACGCACCCTCAGGGCACAAGTCGTGGTGAGGATCCTCGTCCGTCGATGTCACGTCGTGGTACGATGCCATCACTGCACGCTGCATTGCAGCCACATCATTGAAATTGTTCCGTAGGGCGCAGCCATAATAGTCGGTCAACTTGTCGATAAGGGCCTTTGTCAGACTGCCCTTCCCTGCTAAAGCCTTGTCACTTTTCTGCACAAGGTTGCGCAGTGCTGTCCCCATCCTCTTCTGGACGTGGTTCAGGCATTCCTCTTTCGAAATGGGGACCAGTCCATAAACATTTTCTTGCACAAGGGCAGAGAAGGTGGCAGTATCTCCGTCAGACACGAGCATTGTGTAACAGAGGTTGTGCTTGGGCACCGAACGTGACAAAAGGATAACAGCTGTCACAACCTCCATCCTCCCAGACTTAGAGTCAATGTTTTTCTGGCACACATGAACCTCCTGCCAGCTCGCATAGCCTGGGTCTCCAGGCTTTGGTCGTACTTGGAAACCAAGGCACCTGTTCAATAAAACAATGGCATCCAAGATTACACCCGTATGATATTCAATTACTGCACCAACTCCAATATGGGGCATGTGGCCACGCTTGTGCCATGTTCCATCAAAGTTTACTGTGATATCTCTGCTGAATTATGGATCCATTTCCTTGTAGGTGGTTTTCACAGCAGAAGCAGATTCTGCATAGAACTTGTCTATGCACTGTGTCTGCGGTTCCCTGAATTTCTTCAAGTGCTTCTGAAAAGTCTTATGATGCAGGCCACGATGGGACACGTTCATCGCTGCCCAAAAGTCATTGAGGGCTGTTCGTCCCTTTGCTATCTGTTTTGTTGCCACAATGGCTTTTATATTCACGTCAAAGGCCATTGAGTCATCTGCGAAGCACCGCTGGCACGAGGTCCCGGATAGAAGGTCACCTAGGGCATCCATTTGCACAAGGAGAAATTTCTCGCCTTCACTTATAGCGGTGGCAGCTTCAGGATCGCGCTCCATTCCTTGAAAGTTTCGCTCCGTCGCTGACATAGCGCCAAGTCCTCATTGCACAGCAGCAAGTTTTTTATCCACCGCCTCTTTCCCCTCACACGTCAAGAAACGTGTTTTCAAGTGAACAGTGGACGACGCAATCGCACTGTCCGAGGCAGATGAAAGAGAGGATGTGGAAGCCGCTGTCGATGATCACGAGACACCACGCGCACTCGTCACGACAAATTCTTGCACCGGTGGAGCAGGAGCCACGTTGCTAGATGCATCAACGCAACCACGCTCTTGCGTAGATGAAGCAGAAGCGGCCCCACAGGAACCATTGCTGCGATTATGGCTGGCGCGCGGGTGAGCGGCTAGCTTTGCCATGCGGGCGAGCTTCATATAACACTTCCTTGCACCAAACGCGTGTAGCGTCTTGAGTTTCTTTGGGCGCATCGTGGCCGCTCGCACAACAATCGGCAGGCAAAATGCAACAACGGTCTCGTAAAGACAGTTGAAAATCGTCTCGTAAAGACGGTAGAAACTTGGAGAATATGCTAACGGCTACAAAGATAGACGATGGCAAGCGGAACACACAAAGGGCGCTGGCGATGGAGGAACCAAAGCAGACAACAGCCAGATGCATTAGGCAGGAGACCACTACGTCATCGCACGCAGCAGTCAATGGGAGTGGTGGGCTCCCCCGCATCCTTGAGGAGCGCACGCTTCGCCCAATCTCAGCTTAGAGTCTCAGCTGTGGGAAACTTGAAAGCTCTCGTGAGCCCTCCAATCATGAGAGATTTATGCCTCTCCCACACTGCCGCCACCGCCACGGGTGGCGAGGAAAAAAAAAGCACAAGAATGCACAAACAAAACAACACCAAAATGTCGGCACTCGGGGGAGCGGTGGAGAAATGCCGTTTGCGCCAAATAGGGGTATTTGGAGCGCTCGCTCGCCGCTCGAGGGTTGCCGCAGCTCGTTATAAACTTTATTTGAAATAGTTTCGCGATGAATTAGACCTTGATATTTACAGAAATGGTCGTTTATAAGACATACTGCCCGAATATGTGGTTTTCCAAAAATAGGCTTTTTCGCTATTTTTTTGGTTTTCAATGGCCGCGTCCTGCCTTAAGAATGTTTGGTGCGTGCAGACCACTTGGTATGTCTTGAAAAGTCGTTCACGCAGCATTCAACAGCATTCTACAGATGGTAAGTGCAATAATCATTAGCTAGACTTGGCACACAAAATATCGCTTCGACAAGTTCAGGGTGCGATCATTAAACGGGAAAGAAAAAAAATCGAATTTTGATGACAAGATTCAGCAGTGCGATCATTATGCAAGTTAATATGATAGTAAGCGAATGTTTCCAAGTTTATACGACCAATAAAACTACTATCCTTACTTCGTATAGCTATTTACTAATTTGCTATCGCAATCAATGCTTCGCCTTTGGGGCGAAACTGAGACTTTTTTGAACCACTGGCTCAATTTTATGGCACCTTCGGACGGTCGCTGTCATCGTTCGAATCTGAGTGGACTGATTCTGGAGGCACTCTGAATCCAAGGTGGAGATATCCTGCACCAGCAGAACAGCTGGCTGCATTTTGGAGCAGTGAAAGGGGAGCAAGCTATGGATACAGGCTGCATGGTGCTGCCCATGATTATCATCACCAATAATCGTCCTCCCTATAAGAGGAGCGAAAGTCGTCTTCCCCAGCCCAACCACAGAAAAGGACGGGATAATGCGACTGAAAAGTGACCAGTCTCCTCAGCTGCTCCTGGGAGCACCTGTCAACACTCTTATCTGGAATTGAGCTATCAGAAAGAACCATCCGAATGTCGCCAGAGTGCCAGTTTTCGACCATTTGAAGAGTATTGTTCATTTGGGAGTGCTTTAGAGTGCTCGAAAACAACCCTCCGAAGATGCCATTCATAAAAATCAGAATAGACATTTAGAGCACACACTTTTGCACACACTGCTGCATTTGCTGTCACCCTGGACGTGCATTCCTTGAAGCTTTTTTTCCAAACAGTATGACATGTGTGTGCCAGAAGCAGTGCTAAATTTCTCAAGCATTCTTGAATCACTTTTGTCCAGCATTTAAATTTATAGATGCCACGGCTGTAGCTGTTTGAAACACCGAACAAAGCTAGCCAAACAGACGCATCTAGTGTCTGGGAACAAGATGCTGCATCACTCTCTCAAAAACCCAGAGTGCAAGCCACTTTTACACAGATGCAAATGTGTGATCGAGAAATACCAAGTGACTGTAGACCACAACATGCAACAAAAGCGGCAGCCGAAAACTGTTTGGATGTGTAAAGCTGCAGGTCCCGGGAAAACGCCTTCCTTTGCAGTTAATGCCAAAGTTTGTTGCTTTTGACTACATTCATCAGGCTTTGCACACATCCTATGCCTTCCCCAAGCAGCCTACAAGCATCTATTCTATCCTGAAACAGTGGCATCCTTGATGCCACTGCTTGACGCTTGTAAAAGAAAGGAAAACAACCTTCATAATGACTACTTACAGTTGAGCTTTCTGGTCTGCTACTGTTACAGTAAGCATCAACGCTTTAATACCAGACATAATCTCCACAAGAAAATCAAAATTACCCATTCTACAAAAGAATATCATAGCTTTCTGCAGGAGTACAATGCTCAAATTAATTGCCTGGGAATGATTCCCTGTACAGTAAAAGCTCATTAATTCGAATTCCGCGAGGATGCTATGAAAATTCGAATTATACAAAATTCGAACTAATGAAAGTCAGAGAAAAAAAATTGTTCGGTTAAGGCACGTATATAGTCTCACGTGGCGTGGGCACGCACGCACACGCTCCGTCACGTTGGCGTGAACAACGTCTGTACTTCGAAGCACTGGCACAGCCAACGTAACCGGACGCGGCCAGCGTGGTCTGACACGCCCGATGTCGAGATGGCTCTCGCTCCATGTTCGTCGCGCTGAATGGGGCGGAGAAAAAAAAATAAATGTTGCAGACTCGCCCGAAAAGCGAAGCATCCATTGCGATAGAAAATTAGTAGACAGCTATACGAAGTAAGGATAATAGTTTTATCGAACCTATAAACTTGTAAGCATTCGCTTACGAAATAAATGAACAAGCACTGTGTCACGCGCGCACAGGTAAGCATGAACGCATCTCGCTCGATGGCCGCGGAAACTCGCTGAAAAACGCTGGAGTCAGGACACGCAGCAGTAGTAGCGAGCGAATTGACGTTCGTACAGCTCTCGCTTCAACACAAACGAAACGTAGAAAGCACATTGCATATGAAGCTACCGGCACTACGCGCACTGTGCAAACATCGCAGATCGCTTTGAAGATGAGGCCCACGCGGGCGCACACTTTGGCAACGTCACAGATAGCTTTCAAGATGCAACGGCCGCATGGCTGCGCCGTAAGCAGCAGCCGCCGAAGATTGTCCCTCCGTCCCTGCCTCACCTCACCCCCCTGCCTCGCGCACGACAAGAGAGGGCACGCTCCGCCCCACCTTCCCCTCTCGCGCACGCGAGATTGAGCCGCGTTCGCCGGCTCATCCTCGCACGCTCGTACACAAAGAACACGGCGCGCGGCGACGGTGTTATCGTCCTTGCCGCTGATCGAAAAAGCAAAGCTGCGCGACCCGCGCGGCGACGTCAGCGTGCTCCCGCGCACTACCACTCTCCCCATCCACAATGATGCGGAGTTCGAATTATTGGTGGCGGTGCGGATTTCAGTGTGAATAAGCGGGATGTGTTACATATTGCTTTCAATACATTCTTGGACGGACCGCAGTGACTACTTCGAATTATCCTAAATTTTGAATTAACGAGTAGTGAATTAACGAGCTTATATCATATTCGTTGAATCTTCAAATGCTGGAGCCAACTCCAAAACAGCTGTGGTTGGTATCTTACAAGGGCAACGATATGAGAAAGACGGCACTGGAAATAATGGATGACAATATCTCTGGTGTGCGTACGACCCCACCCACTAGAGCAGCTTGCATTTCAGCACTACAGCTATATCCATTGCTGAGAGAAGAGAAGAGGGAACGCACCTTCGCCTGGGTGAAATAGAACGCCGTCTCCGCCTGTCTCGGCTGCGACTCCTGAAACAAAGGTGCCTCATTTATGGTCACCGTCATTTATGGTTACTTTTTTCTGCAGATTTTAAGTTTTTGTACAATCATGACCAAGTTTCACAGGAACTTGGCCACAAAAGGCAGCTCCTAAACAGTGGCTTTGCCAGGCACTGCTAGGCCTAAACAGCAGCGGTTCATCAGGTTACAATTTGGTGCCATGTCGTCATGGTGGCAAGCAATACGTGCATATATGTCCGGAAAATTTATTGGCATGCTGTGTGGTATTTAAAATTTTGGCGGCTGTTATACAGTCAAACCCATTTATAGCGAACTCAATAGCTCCGTGAAAAGTGGTCGTTCTATCAGTAGTTCGTTATATATAGGGGGCGAGCTCCACCCCTGGAAAAGCTGGCGCCACCGTCGGCATGACGTGGCATGAGGGATCACGTGGACACAGAGGCTGCTTCGGAAGTGCCGAAGCGAGCTGAAACGAAAGTTCAAAGTCTCACCTGCGCCGCGGTTCTGATTAAGTGGTGAGGCTTTACCGCCTTGGGTGTCTGCTTGACAAAATTTGAAATCACAATAATAGGTAGTGGCTGCCTTTGGAGGCGTGCAGCATGGTAGGCTACTGCTCGGTGCTGCAGTGCCGGAGGCACGCAACGGAGCCCGGTGTCAGCCTTATTCACACGTAGCCGCAGGGCAAGGAGCTGCGTGAAGCTTGGCTGGCGAAACTTAGAACCAGCAAACAGCCATTGGCTACAACTCGGGTATGCAGCAAGCACAGACGCGAGGAAGATTTCTGCTACAACACCGGGACTGCACGATGTTCAGAAAACGTAGCAGAAAACGCACACCGTAGTAGCAGAAAACGCACACCGGAGTAGCACCGGAGTAGCAGAAAACGCACACCGAGACGCTCGCCCATGCCCACTGCTCAGTTAATGTCATGCCGGTTGGGTCTATGAACTTGTTGATGCTAGATACTGGCAAGTTCACTGGAACAGTAAGGGAGCGGTAACACGCACATTAAAAAAGGCATGGCATATGGTCATGTTTGTGTTATGATTTCAACGTTAGAAATAATATTAATACGTCCAAGAATTTAGAAGAAGAAAAAAATATTGAATCATCACGACGGCACATCCCAGTCGCCGTAGGCGTCGAAGTCCCTTGTTAAAACAAAATTGTCTTTGAACAGCTCTGATAACGTTCACGCAACAATGGTTTCTTGTGGACTGTCAAATGCTCACATGCTGCGGCCTAAAGCTCACAGCATGGTGCGAAAACACTCTCAGTGAAAACGAAACACTGTGCGCGGACATGCATGCAGACGCGCAGTCGGCCGCCGCGAACCCATGCGATCGCTGCATGCATTGAGGCTTCGTTCTGTTATGCGCCATTTGGTTATACAGACCGCCCACTATAAGAACATATGCCACATAGTTTACTCTCAGCATCTGCCTGCTTTTCACGCAAGAAGCTGGTTCGGGAGACTCAATCGTGGCGACTGCGCGCAGTGGCATTCACTGTACATATTCTGTAAAGAGATAACGTCTGTAAACAATTCTGTGCTTTCAGTTTGCGCAAGATTATTACTTCGACAGTAAAAAACTTCCCTCGCTTTGAGAGAACGCAAGGGAGGCGCTTCCGACAGGTGGTGACTCCGCAAGTCCTCATCCCCAATATAGACTCGGCCTTGAAAACACTCAAAAAGTGACTGCACTAAAGCTGGCATCAGCAGTTACACCTCGGCAGCAGTTTGGTCCGAAAACCATATTTTCAGTGTCATTTATGTTCCTGGTCTGTTCCCGCATCTAGCTGCAAATTTCCGTTAGAAACATCCATCTAAAAAACGAAATGCGGTGTCGCATAGCTCTTTCAAAACAGCGCCCGGTTGCGATCACCTGCCATTTCGAAACTGCAAGCGCAGCCAACACTCTTTATTCGAGAGCTTGTGATATATTTCACTACTAAAATATAAATAAATTATGGGGTTTTACGTGCCAAAACCACTTTTTGATTATGAGGCACGCCGTAGTGGAGAACTCCGGAAATTTCGACCACCTGAGATAGGCGACCTGGGATTCGACCATCTGGGGTCACTACTAGTGGGACATGATCATATTCTGCATATGAGATCGAAGCATTCTAGATGGCCAGAATGTTAACTTCAGAAAATACTGCAGCATGCCACCATTCTGCGAAAGTCTTGGGCATCGTGGTCTCGGCATTACGACTGCGCATCAGCCACACAAGAACCATTAAATAATGTTATCTATGTTGCTTCGGGCAAAAAAACAATTCAATATTCGAAAGGTAGAACATCACTGCAAACAGTTATCAGCAATTAGCAATGCGTAAATGAAGCGTCACCGAACCGTGATTCTTGATGACGGCATAGTAACTGCCGATCCTTTGTAACATTGAGGGCCACGTGAATATCAACAGCAACAACAGGAATACTTGAGCAGTCATTGTTCCTATAGTGGAAGGACATAGATGATCGTTCCTAATCATTGAAATAGGCATAATGCACGAGGTGCCGCACAGACAATTGCACAGAAATAAGAGTGCTGTCATCGTGGCATCCAATATCGCACCGGCGCACGCATCATGCTGTTTATGCTGTCTGCCTCCTCCTCCTCCCTTGAGGAGTGCCTAAAAGTGAGTGCCCTTCTTCGCGGCTTCCAAAACCCGCACGCGGCATTCACTCACTCATCTCAAAGGCTGCATCATCGTCGCAGACCAATCTGTACACTGCCATGCACCCAGTTTGGTCGCGCTTCCATGCTTTCGTACTTCACATGCGCCCTCTTTTCACCATCACGGGGTTCGAAACATTCGTTGTAAAAGTACGGTGATTTAAAGAAAGTTTGTTATAACTGGAAACAGTTTCAATAGGCAGGGTTGGAAGATCATAAGTGCATCGAAATGTGGTCATTATAACTGATAGATTGTTATATCTGGGATCATTATAAGTGGGTTTGACTGTATATGAGCTCTAGGCGTAGGTGGCAGCCTGGCAGGAAGACCGAATAATGGCACAGCTCCAAAAATCAGGCAATTGAAAAATGCATTGGTGCCTGTATTTGACCTATTTTGAGCCATGTGCACAAAATTTGATTCACCAGGGCCAATATAGTCACAAATTTTGCTTTTATGGCTTTGTTATAGCAGTATAAATACTCATTAAAATATAATATTTACTCTTTTATATCTGATCATTCCTTATAAAGTTAACCTTGATAAATTTGACATTTCACTTAACTCGAATGCACTAAAAAGTCCCAGCAAGAAACACTACATTGGCTATGGAAGGAGAACTTGTTTAGTACTAACGCAAAAGCATGCCGCTTTGATTAATTCAACCCCCCGTGGTGCCCCCTCATGCACACAGCAGTTACTAAAAGCTTGAAAGCACAAGAAATTCAGCAGAGAGTGCTTACTGCCTCCTTAGGCGTGAAGCTTGTTTTTTTGCAAAGGACAGCAGAAACCTGTCCTGCAGTGGTGATGATGACTTACGCTATGTTACAATGTCTTTTTTCAGGATTTTGTGAGCACCAACGGCAGTTTTAAGGTTTATGGGACACTGACCAACAACGAGAGAAACTCTGACGATGTTACTGACGACAACCCACTGAACCACTGAGTGAAGCTGATGGTGAGGCTGGGCTAAATGCTGCGAAACTTTTTTTTTTCAGTCCAACGGTGGAGAAGCTTTTAAATATGCTGGTGCTCTTTGCCACATGGTAGTTGAGTCTCACTCAAAGAGCAAGAGGCAAAAAAGACACTACAAGCTACTTCAGGCAATAAAACAGAAGTGAAATATAGTCGAACCCACTTATAAGAATATTCAAGTGCCCCGACAATTCCATTGTTATAACCGATAATTGTTATAACCTAGTTGCATGAAAAAATCGAAATAGGGGGATGGCAGACCTGATGTGTGAAAACTATAATGGCGGGGAGGCCAGTGCTCCTCCCCACCATCTTCCTCCATCCAGCTGCTGATTGTGTTCACTCGTTTAACTGCTTCCTGGGCGCTCCGATCGCGTGTAACAAGCCACGGCTGTTGGCGTTAAAGAATGGCACTGCTATAACAACTGCAAAGAGGTGTCACGTGTGGCAAGCGATATGCGAGCACCGCCGAGGCATTGCTTTAGTGGCCTCAAAGGGGCCTTCAAAAAATTGTGAGAAGGCTGCCGCGGCAGCCTGTCAGCTTGAGAAATCCAGAAGAAACGCTGAGGCGGGATCGCCACAAGCATCTCGCCATGTACTTCTCACTAGCTTGCATGAGAAAACCCGAGGTCAGTCAGCCTTGCATGCTTTACGTGAAGCTTGCCAACATCATTCTCCAAGGATTCTAGATGCTCCACATAGTGCAGCGGATGGTTCCTAGCGATAACAAAGCTTCAGAGAGACTGAATCATCTGCTGGGCCTCCTCTAAGAACAACACAAGCAGCTTGCCCTACCGCGTCATCGCTCTCGGCGTCACCGTCGCTATCTGATGCAAGCACGTTTGCGACTATCGCCTCAGCTAGACGCACTTAGTTTCCAAATCTACAGCCGTGCGCTTTCTTTTCACGGGCAATGTTGCGCATTGCTGATGATCAGCGGGCGCATCAGCCATCTTCCGTTTTGGTGGCGAGTCAAACCAACTGTTCATCAAACGAGGCTGAGAAACCATGTGGCCAGGAACGATTTCGATGTAACCAACAAGGACAAATGCGAGCAATTAAGCTGTTTTCAGAACTGTGCTGAATGAGGAGCCAGCGAACAACATGCAAGCAATCTGCGAGCAGCGCAGTTGGCACGGTGCATTCATGTTTGGGAGGGTGGGGCGGCTTAGAGCTATGGACACAGTCCATTCGTGTTCGGAGGGGTGGAAGGGCGACGGGAGAGAAGTGCACGGAGATGGCTGAAAAACATGCTGGAAAATGAGCATGCGGCGCCTGTTGAAGCAGTGGCCCGTCGTGCAGCAGCTCAAATTTCTCGTTTTCTTTTTTTCACTTTGAGGATTTCGCATTTCACTACCTGTCGGCTCCGACACCCAGCAGCCACACTGCATCATTATAGCCGATAATGCGGCATCTGGGCATTGTAGTAAGCGGGTTATTTCATCATGGAAAACATACAAATGTTGACGGTGCAGCAGCCTCTCACTGTTATAACCGATATATTGTTAAAACCAGTATCGTTATAAGTGAGTTCGACTGTAGTTCATTTTGCCTCGTTTTTGTTAACTCGACCGGACAATTCGACCAAATCTTGTGGTCCAACAAGGGTCAAATTAACAGGAGTAGACTGTACCCATGTTAATCGTATTGAGGTTCGGCTATAGATGTGTATCTGCTTTGAAAAACATGTGGTCTCCAAATAATGTGACAACCTTGGGAAGCCTTGTTAATCTTAATCTGTTGCCTCATTTGTTGTCAATGGACCGTAACCACGGTACTGGAGCAACCGGAGTCTAATACACAGGAAGCACACTGTACAAAGGTGAAGCCATCCCCAGTGGTGGCTTGCACCTTGAGCCATACCTCAGGTTGCATAATGACAAAAACTGCCAGGGTTTCATGCAATTTATGAATGGAATGTGAGTCAATAGCACCCATGTACAGTTCAGGCAGTGCGGGGGCAGGGAAGCTTCACAAAAATGTATCGTATTTACTTATGTGTAACATCTGCACCCCCACTTTAGAGCATGAAAATTTGGGGAAAGAATTGGTGGATACCACACATAAACGTGAATAAGTGAAAAACAAAGCTTTCTTTGACATTTACTGAAATGTCTTCACTCCACTTCGGTGTTTCTATGTAGTGCAACACTCCTCACTCCATGCCTGCACTCTGGTACAATTTTGTTCCCTTTACTTCTTTCTCCACACTCTGCTTTTCTTGCCAAATTCTTCACCTCTTGCCTGTTGTTCAGCTTGCCTATTAGGAAAAATGCCCAGTGGCACAAGGTGTCGTATAATCAACAACACAGCAAGAACCAGCAGCCAGCACCGTTAAAGTGGGGAGAAGAAGCAAAGACAGCTCCACTTTAAAAGGCTTCATGCGCGCACCCACATACATGATCTCCAAGATCGGGCAAGCATGCAGCGCCTGATTTTGGACTTTGAATGTAACAGACCATTCTAGTTGAATTGCAAGTTGTTGTAACAAGCCTTGACTGTACTACCTTTTAGTGTATACTTATGCTGTGGTTCCACCAGCTACGTACGCATATGTTCCACTGTAAACACAGAGACCTCTGGCCTATTTTTGTAGCTAAAGTCTTCGATTGATAAGCCTCTATGGAAGCAATGATAGCAGCTTTGCTACTAGTAAGTCAGGGCACCTGTACTTAAAGTCCCACAATAAGCAGAAGTAGCGTGATCCTCTTAACTTTCCCACCACCACACCACTGGCGCATCTATGGAATGAGTTCCAAAGATGTGCGCAAGCTCATCAGAGTTGACAGTGAAAACATCTGCCTCCGGAAGCAGCAAGCACGTTCCAAAACATTGTAGATCTCACGACTCCAGTGCTTTTGTGGCTGATTTTATCGACAGCTCAGGCAACAGCGAGTCGAAGGATGCTGCCTTTTCATCTACTTTGTTTTGAGAACAACATAAATGAACCCGGAACTTGAGGATGTACTGCTAGTTCGTGCTTCTCCACCAAGTGAAGCCACTCAGCACTAGGCAGCAAACATAGAGATTTACCGAATCTGCATGAAATGCTACAGCAGCAATACTGCAAGACTTGCCACGTTCCCCTGTTTTTCAGATTGAGGAACTGCTTTGCTGCATGGCATGCCCGACTGTAGGGCTTCCAGTTAAAATCTAGTACTGCAAGAGGTTTTCAAGGAAAAAGTTTGATTTCTTTGCATATAGTGGCTATTACGCAGGAAAACATTTTCGTACATATTAAAACTTTTTTAGCATTTCTCGGTAATTTATATTTATTACATAAATCTTGTTAATAAAGGTTGTATGCCTGAAGAGCAGATTCATTCTGCTTTGCTTTCATGTATTGCATAAAACTAAGTGCAATAATTTCTTCAGGAAAAAAAATCTAGTGCAACCTACAAAAATACAGGCATTTTCCCCACGGTTGGGAAAGAGTTTACGCCGTGACCAGTTACATTGTGTTTATTACTTGTTAGGTGTTCTTTTTAGCAGTGGACTTACCATAATGTAGATGCTAACAAAGAGTGAGTTTGTGTCACTACAACTCATTGCAGGGACTCAAACTATTTATGAAGCAATGTTTTTATGTGCTTCTGGTTCAAACAGAAATTAATCTACATCCAAGTGGACACTGGGACTCTAAATAAGTAGATCAGAAGAAAATCGAATAATTTTGCTGCACACAAATTGCTATCTTTTCCGCAGTTTTATATAAATATACTATCTTTTGTTACTTTAGATAAAACAGCTGTCAAATTAAAACATGGTGGGGCTTACGTTTTTATTATCATTATTGTCATCATTTCAAGTTAATTTTAGTAAAGAACAATGATCAATCTGAATGCAGAGATGCACAACACACAATGTTTAATGCGTTGTTGTTGAGTCCTTTTGGAGCAGCCAGGGTTATGGTAGCCTGTAGTGTTCCTGATGCCGATTATAAGTAAATGTAGGGCTTTCAACGTTCGGATTAATGTACTTGGAATCAGCTTTTTCTGGGAGGGGAGGGGGGGGGGCCTCTGGAACGTCATCGTCACCACAGCCTGTGTCCCCCTTTAACAGCAAACTGAGCAGCCAGTCAGCTATGCATACCAAAATCAAATTCAGAGGCACTACTTTAAGAGCCCCAATGTCCACCATCGTGGATACACACGTTTACTCGGTAGTAAAAAAAGCCACTTGCGTGATCTACCAAACAAACCATTCGCATTTGCCTTTGTTCCTTTAATGACACATTGTGATGTCTTTAGCTGATCTGCAAATCATGTGAAGAATGTAACGGGGATAATCACGTGGGTGTATGACGTAAAACGTGTGGACGCTCCAATTTCCATTTCGCAATGACATCAGGATGCTCATCATCATCATCAGCATATTTTTATGTCCACTGCAGGACAAAGGCCTCTTCCTGCAATCTCCAATTACCCTTGTCTCGCGCTAGCTGATTCCAAGTTGCGCCTGCAAATTTCCTAATTTAAACACCCCACCTAGTTTTCTGCCGCCCTCAACTTCCCTTAGCAGCGCACTCAGTTAGGCTCTATTTGGCCCAAACTCAGCCAGATGGCACAAAATCCTTGTAAACAGCAATAGACAAGGTTTCCGGGTGCTAACAAAGAGTGAGTTTGTTTTCAACGATTTTGTTTTCAAGAAAAAAAAATTAACAAATGCCCACACGGGTGGACGTCAGATCTCATTCGTTTAACCGGTACAAAAAATAACCAAATGCATACCGGCTCCGTGGCCGGGGAGGCAGGGGTGGTCCTCGTCGACGTCCAGGACTGCGCGAACGCCGCCTTCTTCGCTCTCGGGACCGGGACCGGGAACGGCGCTTCTCCCTGCCACGGCTTCGGCTCCTGTGACGTCCATGACCTCGGCTCCGGCTGCGGCTCCGACTGCGCCTTTTCTTGCTGCTGCTGCTGCCACTGCAGACAACAAAAAAACAGCCGAGACATTAAGTTTAAAAAATGTTGTGGCTGCTGTATAAAACAAAATATACATCCCAAGTTTATTTGGAGACAAAGCATTCATGATGTACAGCAGAACCTCTTTGATATGATCCCGTTTCATACAATTTCCTGGTGCCTACGTTTGCAATCGATAACGCAAAAATGACCCAATACAGTTACGCTTCACTTTTACCGGTTAATATGTTCCCAAAAAACACAACCTCTCAGCACGAACATTCAATATATCGCCAAACTACAATTGTATGATATGTTTTCTGCCCACTAGATCCCATGCAAACAAGAAAAGGTGCAAGGCAGTCATGATCGCGAACAGTAAGAGAATGCAACAGCAGCTTCCCTGCAGTACTCCCCGTTCGTGTAACATGAAAATGCTGCCACGCACTGTTTCCTATTTTGGTACCAGCGAATCTCCTTGCGGATCACTTGTCACGATTCACAGCTATCACCACTAACCCATTGCAATAAGCATCTTCACCTGTTTCACAGTGCATGTGACGTAGCAAGGACACTGCACACATTTAATAGGCTATAACCCAAATGCACTTGTGCTCCCTGCTTCAGGTGGTGCAAAGTGAGCGCCATGTTTCGCTCTGGCGGCATCCTGGCATCATATTTTGGTGTTGCCCACCAGCTCAATTTCATTTCGGTTTCCTACCACCATCTTAGAACAACAATGTGTTTACCTAGTCGCTAGATTCCCACCAGCTCAGCATGCTTTGTCAGCATCTCATGCTGAAACGATTCTCGCTGAGTGGTCACCAAAACTTCTCACCAAAATGCTCCACTACAAGAGGCTGCTGACCCACGCTGAATTCGAGGAGCCCAAAGGTAAGCTTGCCGAAGCCACAATGACAATGGAAGTCTTGCAATAGTGGGAATGTTCAGTCACTTTGTAGCAATTTTTGTAGCAGATACAAATTTAATTCTGGAGCAGATTGAGGCAGACAAATTCTGATTTTGGAGTGATCTTGCATAAGTAGGGAGCCTTCTTACACTAGCCCACAGTGGTAGAGCAAGTGGACAAAGGAAGGCTCTCTACACACAAGGAACACTTATCACCATTTAGTGCGGAAAATCTAAATAAAATGATGACAGGATGTTTACCACCGTCTATGTTGTGCAAAAGAAAAAATGTCATTTGAAGTTTGGCACTACAACCACAGCTTGTCATGCGCCAAAAGTGACAATTACTCATTACGAGCTGTGGCCTTATTGCACCATACCCGTACAAAATGTAGTGTGGCAGTTCCCATCTATGGTCCCAAATTACCTGCAAAGGTGAGCCAGTCTGCACGATGTCCAAAAATAGTAGCTCCCAATTATCCCAACAGTCTATAAACCAACCCTCAAGGCTCAACTGGTCGACAATGGTATGCAACTATGCTCTATATGCAAGGAAGTCAGTAGCATGTTACGCCAATGCACACATAAAATACTTACTGCCTGTTCTCCTTGTCAGCCGAGCCCTTAGCGCCTTCTCCAGATGAACTTGCTTGATGAAGGCTTCCTGCACCATTCACCTCCTCCTGTTGAGATTTTGTGAGCACGGAGAGGATCAAAAAAGCAGCACCAAGACACCCGCCGTATCCGCCAGGCCAGAAGTCGATTGGTCAGGGCCGTTGATGTGTACGTTGTTCAACAGTGAAGGGGCAGGGGTGAGGGCAAAAAAGGGGGGAAGAGCACAAAATGAGCAAGAACTACCTTACAAGGGGCAAAGAAAAGGAGCACCCTGCCACCAGTCTAAAGCATGGAGACAATGCTCAGAAGCTGGTGGACCTATTTGGCTTCCTTTTTTGAACAGGCCAACAAGTAGGCAAGCCCCTTTCTTACGTGTAAAAAAATCTTTTTTTTTTTTAATGCTAAGGTAAGAAGGGAGGCTAAGGGGTAAAATCAGCAAAGAGTATCACAAGGCACAATCACCGACTGTAACCAACTTGCAGCGCCACCATTCAGCTCAGCCCTGCATCAGATGTTCAAGAATCACAAAATATAATGCAGTACCACCTTTAAAAATGAACGAAAATACAAAGACACTACAATTTCAATATTACCTGATACATCATCCTGGAATACCTGCAAAAGATGGGACCAAACACACTCATGCCATCCACACTCATTCATGCACATTCAGCCCAACCACACAATCTGGATATTTTCAGCTACATGCAAATACTTCCTGTGTACCATGAGGCAAAATGCAATAGATCTTGAGTGTGCATTACGCCAGCTTACAATTACATTTAGGTAATGTTTTATTTTAATATTACTTCACATTTGATATGTGTGTGACATGCAAGTGAATCACACGAAACCAAATGAACAGTGTTATATACCAGTGCTTACACTGAGTAAGGCTTATGACATAGACCTTCTATTCATGAGTAAAATACTTGTATAGCCTCAAAAGTAATTTTATTTTACAAATGTTGCTGTGCTGCGCCATCACCTAAAACAAATGTACATTGTTCCTTTAAAGCTATGCAAAACAGAAATCGGTGCTACGCTTGTGAAGGGAATGCATTTGAAACTTTTTTAAACACCACAATAAAAGGTAAGGTTTGGTAATCAGTAAGGCTTGCATTGAACTTCCTTTGCTGCACACTTTTTGCAATACTTGAACTACAGCCTTCTCCCTCTCACAATAGCTTCATTAGCTTCAGATCTGAACTTTTGTAAGGAAAACATCTGTCCACAAGATGACAGAATAACTTGCAGCACAACGGAGCCAAGCCTACAAGATCTGCGCAAACACACATACAATCAGTCCACACACATACAAGCACATTTACACAAAGAGAGAGAGACAGAGAGAGAAAGAGAATAATCTGTTCTTGAAATGACCTAGAGGGAGAGAAGAGAAAAAAAAAGTCTCCAGAGGAGAAAAAGTCGCGAATGTCTTTGTTCACAAATGCTTTCGTTTTGTTTTGCGAGAAATCAGCCTCCAAGGAAAATGGCTTCGCTGAAGAGTTTCAAACGTGGGGGAGGGGCGGCAGCCATCTTTTCCCAGCCATCCCTGAGACAAGAGGAATGGTACACCATTTCAGAAGCGTGACCCTGGTCGACGTCGGCTGTGCAACAGGCGCGCCAAAAGCCTCACACTGCCTGATAACAAGGAAATGATCCTTGCGTCAAATCATGACAAAATGTAGCATAGCAGTAGTTCACAGTGACTACGGACAAGGCTTGGGCCTGTCCAGACATGAACTGCACATTACGTTATATGCATTATGCTGACATTACTATCAGTATGAGTACTTTACATATGCATTTGCATTAGCAAAAATATGCTAAGCACTTTTATTCTAAATTAGTTAAAATGTGCTCTTACATCAAAGCAAAATAAAATAATAAAAATAATAAGAATAATGAAGAAATAAAAGAAAATAAAAGAACAGGTCAAGTGATGATGCCCTTCAGAGGTTACTACCTTCTTGCAGTGTCCCAATGGTAGCTAGGGAAGAAGTGCTGGTGTCTAGTGTGGGGGGTCTATAAGACACAAAGCGGACACATTATGTAGAGGCGACGCCCCAGTGGCAGTTTCAAAAGCAAACATCGAGAATAATGCCTGACAAAGAATGTGCATCATACTAGGTAATTATGACAACACATGTTGGCATAAGCTAGTGTCATGCTTTACAAGAACTAAAATTTGTAAGAGTACTCTAATTGCAATGATCTGACAGTTAACCTTAACTTGACAATATTAGACACATGTTATCTGCACAAACTTAGTATCTAAAAAGCTTTAGCAACATATCAGCGTTCAAACATATGGCTGTTTCTGCTTTCCCAAACATAAAGCAACGGAAAGAAAAATCACCTTTCGATAAGGTGCCTCCAGCAAGGCCTCCACGTCAAGGTCATCTGCCATGATACCTGTCGAACACATTTGAAGAAGAGACTTATTTTGATCGATGAGTCACACAGAGTGCTTTGCATAGGTACTATATTACTAAGAATATAGCATAGACATTTTCTTCGGCAGAGCTAAAAAATATGTTTGAAGCCTTGTATAGAATTGAAGCGACAAGAATAAACAAAACCAAAGCTGGACAACATGGTGTTGCGACTACTTCAGTGTCCAGTTCAAATTTATAGGGTTGAGAAGCATGGACTTTGACAATAAGACAATGCTCAATAAATTACAAGCAACACGCTGCTGTTTACTCTCCCACATGCGCACCCCAAGCTTGATGCAAGTACGAGGGACAAGAGATGACATGCCCCCCACCCCCCAGGTAGCAACGGCAGCTACCCAATTACACAGGTCATGTACAGCTGTATATCGGGTAAAATTGCACACTCATGCCTCAAACAAGATAGGCTAGGCAGCATCATTAAGGCGCCAAGCGTCACCCCTAAAGAAGTCCTTGCATGATTTCACACACAAGAAACAAAACAATCGGAGATCACCATATATTGAAAACTTGGCACCCCACTGTCAAACTGGAAACTAAATCGTCTCTCACTATTGAAAACAGCATCTTGACTGAAGAATATATGAACACCAATGTAAACTAAAAATACACACCCTGATGATGAAAAAGAAAAGCAAACATGAGAACAATGACGACAATGAATATACAGTGAGTGCAAATAAGGAAGCACAATGCAAGAGCACTGTCGTGTAGCTTTAGATTTCACCCCTCCTCCAAGCACGTAAACATAAATACATAAACATAAGCACATAAACGAGCACATAAATTAAATACACAAGCTTTCTTGTTTTCCACAACCATCAGAATGTGGCTACTTAGCAGGCTGCCACAGCCACTGAGGTAACTGCACTTGCTGTTGTCTCTGTCTACATGTACTGGAATGTGCTACGAATGACAGCATTTCAATACTGGGGCTTTGCGTGCCAAACCACAATATGATAATGAGGCACACTAGTGGGGGACTCAATATTAATTTTGACCACCTGGGGTTATTTAAAATGCACCCAACAAAATAAATTGAGCATTTTTTCATTTCACCCCCATTGAAATGTGAACGACAGTAAAGGCAAGCACAACTAAAGGGGTGAACAGAACACAATGAAAAGTGCTCCCTTTGGTACCCTGTCTTTGTTTGCGTTCAACATGCATCATTTGTACCATCACTGGCTCAGTACCAAAGGGTTATAGGCCACGGCAGCCGCATTTCGACGGGTGCAAAATGCAAAAACACCCGTGTCCTGTGAAATGGGGCCACGTTAAAGGTCCCCTGGCGGTCATAATTAACCCACAGCCCCAACTACGGCATGCCTCATAATCAAATCATGGCTTTAGCACGCAAAACCCTAGAATTCATTCATTCGCCAAGGGCTATACAAGCATTACATCCTGCATGAGTGTTCAATCCAAGGCATCTCATTAAACTCGTCTAACAAGCCCCACGGCAAAATTCATGCAACTGCTCCCATAAAAATCCAAGCTTAAAGATTACCTTGGCATGAGCCTCAACCTGTGCTAGCTTGTGCACACATCCACACACACAAGTGACACTGCACTTCAGGGCCCCCGATACACATTCAGAATATTGTGCATGGTGCATGCCACATGTTTACAACTACAGGAAAACACAAGCCTATCAAGCAATGCCCTTTTGAAAACCTAGTGAGAAATGTACATACTGCCTTCACAGCATATATAGGGAACCACACGACTTATCCTCCAGAATGTAAAATGTGGCTTAGCTCCTGAGAGAGCGTATTCCTATCGCACATTTAGGCTTATCCACTGCACTAAACTATGTTAGTCTAGTGTTCTTTTTACTGCAATATGTTCACAAGAGCAACTGCAAGATGTGCTAAAAGCACATAGTGAGCATAGTGCATGAACACAAACCTATATATTAAAGGAATGAATAACTGACCAAACTGTGCCACCAGATTATGGTGGCACTGAAAATTTGCTTTATATCACTAGACTCAAACAGGATGCAGACCTGCCAACATTTACAGTTAGAAATACTACAGTCGAAGAAAAAAAATACTGTAATATGGCAAAAAATACAAAACACTGTTTTATTACTCATGGTACTGTCTGCTTATTAAAAAAAAAATGGAGTTTGTTCTGCAGGGGCACTGTCCACAGGCACTTTTCATGGTCTGTACTACAGACAAAAACAAACACTTATTCATAAACATTCACATGGTGGTAGCTAAAAATTCTGTTGCCCTTATGCACTGATTCAATGAGTGAGTGGTACTGATGTGGGTATATGCCAGCAGGTAAAAAGAAGACATGCTAGTAACTCGGCTGGGGACTGTCCTATATTGTTTAAAGTACATGTTACCCTGAATGGAATGCAAATGAAAAATTATTGGTGTCAATACAGCAATAATAAAGGAACTCTAAAAATTGGGCGTTTCACAACAAAATCATAAAAGTTGGAGCACTTAGGTTAGTCCTCCTAAACTGCGCCGAACTTAGTTTAAAGAACCATTTGTTATATCACATACACCAAATATGATGTAAGGAACATTCACATTTAAAACCAGTACTGTGTTCATGGCAACAAGTAGAATGGCAGAACATTGGCATCCCTCAACGCCTGGCGTTGTGCTTAAGCGCTTTTGTATGTGTGAGAGCTTATGAGTTCACCAACATCCTGTAGCCTGCTTGCGACATACAAAATGCTGCCAAACCACACTGTTAAGTATCCAACAGTTCTGAAAGCACAAGAGGATCGCCTTCATCAAATAAATTAATTTTTCATGGCTGGGGCCACACTTTCTTTTTTTTACGCTCTGTCATATAATTGCCATCACACTAACTTACCACTGTTTTTGGCATATGGTAAGCAGACATCCGAGAATTTGTAATGAGAAATTGTTCTACAGCATAAATGCTGAAAGACTGGTCACCCTGGACAAAATCAGTGCATTCCACGGACGAAAAAAAAAGTACCACGAGCATTGGTTGTCAGTGCCCTTTAAGCTTATTATGTAGCAACCTTATTAACAGCCTGCAGACATCTCAATAATAAACTAGTGGACTAATGATTTGATATCTTGCATCCTGCCACAAAGCAAAACACAGTTATGGCAGGAGTTGGTGCACTGTCACAAATGTGATATCAAGCCACTGTCAATCACGCACTGGAGGACACTACTGCAGATAGAGCACAAAAGTAATTATAAGCCTGACTAGTCTCAAAAAAAAGTACAAGCTCTATTAGTGCCCTTACATTTCAGTGAAAAAAAATGTAATTTCCAGATTTTTTATGTGCAGTGTTTGGCTGATGCATAGGCTGCTGTATAAATAGCATACTGCTATTAATAGTTCAGTTGCAAGTAGTGTGATTGGCAAGGTTTAGGAGCAAGTATTTTTGCAGCAACTACCTTACCAAGCAGTCACATATCAAAAGTTATTGAACATATTGTGGGTGTCCCATTACACAGTTTTTCATATTTTTACTTCAGTATTCAATGAAGACTTATTGAACTTTTTTTTTTTTTGCATGTATGGATTTCTTCTACTTTCTGTGCTGGAGGTATGCTCAAAATGCATTTTCACTAAAAAGCAGCTCACTGGTCACCACCACGAATGATGTTTGAACACGTGCTTTTGAGACTGGTTATGAAGAAAGTATCGCGATTTAGAGGGTAAAAAGGACGCGCTAAGTCACTTGATGGAACAAAGCGTTTCACATACTATGACAAGTCATATGACATGAAGGGGCACCACTCCTAGCAGTGAAATTGTATATTACCAGCAGCGCAAGCAAGCGAACTTTGACACGTATCTATTACTTCACCGTCAAATTTGGCTATTTCACTCTGCGGCTCATACATGCAGTCGTACCGTCAAATGCACAAATATATGCCAAGTTCATCACATTTCGATGACAGTGATGAAATTAGCAAGTTCACTACACACATGATATTCCTATTACAAAATGGTTGACACCGCATATGAGCAGTACAATCATGAATCAAGTTCAGGTATTGCGTACTTCTTCGGGTAGTCACCGAGCAACAGTTTTACAAAGATGTTGGCTCTTTAAGGTTACCTTCACAGGTTAAGTGGAAGTTAATATCCTTGATTTGCCAGTTTCAATGAACAAAAAATACCAGAAAGATTGGTACTAGCAACAGTAACAAAGTTTTCACGGCACTTCACAAATCCCGTCACGAGCTATCGATCTCATTTAGAAGATAGAAATCTCTACACAGCACACTTGCAAACGGGAATTGAATGAAGGTTTTCTTTCATACCTCCCACAAAAGATTGATTTAGGAATATGGGCAGAATAGTAGTTAGGTGCAAAGCACGGCGTTCACTGCAGCTCACAAACAACCAAACAAAATGGCGGCGGCCAACGAAATCGACGGGGTCTCTCCTTGTGGTGGAAGGGGACAAACAGACAAACCTCGACGACGACGACACCAACGACGAGCGAGGAAAGCTGAAGCATTGGCTGAAGAAAGCGCTGATGACCTCAACTTTAGGTGCTCCTCATAGCAAGTGAATAAAACTTTCATACGAACATGTCTCGCTAGTGCTCAATTTAGTTCATGTAGAAAACGCAAGATAGATCGAAGCTCGCTCTAAGCATATGGCCTTTTCATCGCGGCTCTTATTTTTAAACAGTGCTAGAAAATGGCAATTAAATGTACTATCTACTACCCCGGGCCAATTCTCGTTCAGCCATGGGATGAAATGATAACAAAGACTATATATTATATGGTATCGAAGCTCGCTCTATAAGCATACACTCTAAAGGAAGTTTGCACCCTTTGGGGTGTAAATCTGCCACACAACGATAATCGTCATCTGCCTTGATGCGTTTCCTTTCTTTAACGCTGCGAGCCCGGTACTTTCCAGTAACCAACGGCATGCGCGTTATCAGCATGACATAGCATTCCCGACAGGAAAGGAGCGGGCGCGGCGTTTACAAGAAAGGAAACGCATCAAGGCAGATGACGATTATCGTTGTGTGGCAGAGATACACTCCAAAAGGTGCAAACTTTTTTTAGAGTGTATTTGTCCCACAACAATAATCGTCATCTGCCTTGCTTGCGCTTCCTTTCTTGAAAACTCGGCGCTCGCTACTTTCCTGTCGAGTATGCTGCGTCACACCGATAACGCGCATGCCGTCCGTGACTGGGAAGTATCGGGCTCGCAGCTTTAAAGAAAGGAAACGCGGGCAAGAAAGATGACGATTATCGTTGTGGGACAAGATACGCCCCAAAGGGTGCAACTGTTTTTACACTCTAAAAACAGTTTGCACCCTTTGGGGTGCATATTTGTCCCACACACTCTTAGAAAAATTTACACCCTTTGGGGCGTATCTTGTCCCACAACAATAATCGTCATCTGTCTTGCCCGCATTTCCTTTCTTTAAGGCTGCGAGCCCGGTACTTCCCAGTCACGAACGGCATGCGCGTTATCAGTGTGACGCAGCATTCTCGACAGGAAAGTAGCGAGCGCCGAGTTTTCAAGAAAGGAAACGCAAGCAAGGCAGATGACGATTATTGTTGTGGGACAAATATACACCCCGAAGGGTGCAACTGTTTTAAGAGTGCAACAATAATCGTCATCTGCCTGGTTTGCGTTTCCTTTCTTGAAAACTTGGCGCTCGCTACTTTCCTGTCGAGAATGCTGCGTCACACTGATAACGCGCATGCCGTTCGTGACTGGGAAGTACCGGGCTCGCAGCGTTAAAGAAAGGAAACGCGGGCAAGACAGATGACGATTGTTGTTGTGGGACAAATATATACCCCAAAGGGTGCAACTGTTTTTAAAGTGTATACACTCTAAGTTTGCACCCTTTGGAGTGTATCTCTGCCACACAACGATAATCGTCATCTGCCTTGATGCGTTTCCTTTCTTGAAAACGCTGCGCCCGCTACTTTCCTGTCGGGAATGCTATGTCATGCTGATAACGCGCATGCCGTTCGTTACTGGAAAGTACCGGGCTCGCAGCGTTAAAGAAAGGAAACGCGTCAAGGCAGATGTCGATTATTATTGTGTGGCAGATATACACCCCAAAGGGTGCAAACTTTTTTTAGAGTATCACTCTTAGAAAAATTTACACCCTTTGGGGCTTATCTTGTCCCACAACGATAATCGTCATCTGTCTTGTCCGCGTTTCCTTTCTTTAACGCTGCGAGCCCGATACTTCCCAGTCACGAACGGCACGCGCGTTATCAGTGTGACGCAGCATTCTCGACAGGAAAGTAGCGAGCGCCGAGTTTTCAAGAAAGGAAACGCAAGCTAGGCAGATGACGATTATTGTTGTGGGACAAATATACACACCAAAGGGTGCAACCTTTTTAAGAGTGATACGCCTCGTGCACCGCCTATACACTAAGAAAAGTTTACACCCGTTGGAGTGCCCCTTCTGCCACGCAACGATAATCATCATTTGCCTTGATGCGTTTCCTTTCTTTAACGCTGCGAGCCCAGGTACTTTCCAGTAACGAACGGCATGCGCGTTGTCAGCATGATATGGATGGAAACAACTTTATTTTGAATCCGGCAAATTTGACGACCCGGGCTCAGGTCTCCCATGAGGGGACTTCGAGGCCTTGCCTCGTCGCCGCCTCTCGGGCTTGCTGGACAGCCCACTCTTGTGTCTTGAGGTTGGAGCTGCGCAGAGCGGCGGCCCACTTCGACGCAAGAGCCTCCGGAGCTACTGCTATTGTAGCTGATGTAACCCGACACTCCCACAACATGTGTGACAGCGTCGCTCTATTTTCCTGACATAATTTGCAAAGAGAAGTCGGGTATTGCGCGGGGAAAATGTGCTGCAATCGCACCGGACTGGGGAATGTTTGTGTTTGCAATTGTCGCCAGATGACTGCCTGGCGACGTTTCAGCATAGGGTGAGGTGGGGGCAGCAACGTACCGCCTGCCTAGCTGGTAGTGATTGGTGATGTCATTGTACCTGACCAGGCGTTCTCGCGTGTTTTGAACCAGGAGTTCCGAACTCGAAGAGGCGGTCTCCGATTCTGCGCGGCGAGTCAGGTCTCGCGCAGAGCGGTGTGCTACCTCGTTCAAGTTAATGAGGCCCTCATCGGTGGGGTGGCGATGTGCGCTGGAAACCATATGATCGCGCTGTTATCGAAGTGCTGTTGACCAGCTTTTCTTAGAATCTGGAGAGCTTCGGAGGAAATGCGCCCCCGCGCGTAGTTGCGAACTGCGGATTGTGAGTC
The DNA here is from genome assembly GCF_023375885.2 of Dermacentor andersoni. Taxonomy (NCBI): domain Eukaryota; kingdom Metazoa; phylum Arthropoda; class Arachnida; order Ixodida; family Ixodidae; genus Dermacentor; species Dermacentor andersoni. The sequence goes on along the minus strand of NC_092814.1, from coordinate 112,020,546 downwards.
GCTAAAAACTACCTCGCAGAGTCGGTAAGCACAAGCGCATTCCAGACATGATAGCATTCCCGACAGGAAAGTAGCTGGCGCGGCGTTTTCAAGAAAGGAAACGCATCAAGGTAGATGACGATTATCGTTGTGTGGCAGAAGGGGCACGCCAAAGGGTGTAAATTGTTCTTACACTCTTAGGCAAAGTTACACCCTTTGGCTTGCCCCTTCTGCCACACAACAATAATCGTTATCTGCCTTCATGCGTTTCCTTTCTTTAACGCTGCGAGCCCGGAACTTTCCAGTAACGAACGGCACGCGCGTTATCAGAAGGGGCACTCCAAAGGGTGTAAACTGTTCTATGCTGATAACGCGCGTGCCGTTCCTTACTGGAAAGTACCGGGCTCGCAGAGTTAAAGAAAGGAAACGCATCAAGGCAGATAGCGATTATTGTTGTGTGGCAGAAGGGGCAAGCCAAAGGGTGTAACGTTGCCTAAGAGTGTAGGTTGTGAGTGATTAAGAGATCTAGCGGTCATACCAGTGTCACACGAGCACTTTGATCGCACCGAAATTCTCGACTGCGATTGGCTCCCTCACGCAGCTTGCGCTAAGGAGCCAATCACGACCGAGAAATTCAATCGAGATCGGGCTTGTTCGGATTCAAAAGTGCATGCGCCGTGTGACACCGGCGCCCAAGCCATAGAGAGATGTCAACACCTGACTCCGCGTCTCGGCGCCGAGACGCGTGCCACGGGGTTGAGATGCAGGTCATAGAATAAAGAACCAACTTTGTAGATGTACTTGTTGGGATCGGCTATCCAGTCATGTACTGGATCCTGAATGTTTGGCTGCGCGTGTTCAAAAAAAGGTTTTGCGCTCACTGCTGCACTGTTCTTGCTCAAATTTTGCAGAACGATCGCATTTTGGCGGCGTTGACTTCGTTTAGTATAACAATTGGCACGATTAGTCGCCTATTATTAAGGCAAAAATGAGAAACTATTTTCGTCTATGTGAAAAATGGCGTCTGAAAGCCGGCCCTGGCACAGACTTGTGTCGCCACCTACAGTCATCTGCTGAAAGCAGCGTTGGTGGCGTTTCAGGGAGGGCTGCCGCGTGTTGCCCGCTCCTGGAACCATACAGAGACTCTATGCCTGCAACAGGCCATAGAGTTTGAATGGAATACGCGACTGCCCTCCCTGAAACGCCACTTTCTGGAGATGACGACAGGTGACGACACAAGTTTATGCTTGTGCCGTCGCGGCAGCAGCTCGCATCCCCATAAGCGCAGGCAAATTTCCACTTTTTTCTTAGAAACTAGGCACCGAACTGTGCCAAGTGTTATACTAAACGAAGTCTACGTCAAAATGCGATCGTTCTACAAAATTTGAGCAAGAACAGTGCAGCTGTAAGCGCAAAATCTTTTTTTGAACACGCGCAGCCAAATATTCAGGACCCTGAATGCGAACACCTCCCTGAACTGCGCGGCCTCGGCGCCCAGAACAAAAGGAGCGCCGTTCACTATGCCCCACCTTTGAACCCACCGCTGCGCCTTGAGTGCCCTAGATCTGGCGCCGCCCGCTTTATTATAATCTCAGGTGTTCTGACTCTGCCGAAGCCTTCGTTTGCAAGTACTATTTTTGTTTTCGCATTCAAAATAATCTTAGTAAACGTAAATTCCTACCCATACAAAGGAGCGCGAAAGAAAAAATATACGTCCCATTCTGGAACATACCACAGAATACGTGCTGTGAAGAACCGCTCCCTCATAACAACATATCGAAAATTAAGCTGTTCAGCTGCGACTTTAGGATGGCGGGCATTGCTTGTCCTCAGACAAACGCAGTGCTAAAAAAAAAAAAGAAAGAAGCCGAGTTCATTTAAGCCGAAGCGTCAAAGGCGCCGATAGTCAAGCGCAAACTTACTCACATGCGGAGCCGGAAATAGTCGTGTACGTAACGTCCGGTGAATTTCCTTTGGCCAAATGGCCACCGTCGGCTCTTATTTCCCGGCTGAAGTGACTTGCTTGTCGGTGTCGTTTTGTGATGCAATTTCGTGAGAGGTGTTGTTTGAGTGCCGTATCTTGCAGCTGTTCCCGTGTTTTTGTAAGGCATTCCTTGCTTTATATGTGATGATTACTCCCAGTTAATATTCTTGATCCGGTACTGCTACCGTGAGCATCATTGCTTCAGTATCAGGCATGATTTTCCACGTGTATCTTTTTGTAAACAGAACTTACTCATGCTGCGAGGAATGTCAGTTCAGCGCAAGTGTACTTCACTAATGTTAATTGTCTCGGGATATTTCTTACGTTACCTAGTAAATTCCAACGTACAGATTAACCGTTCGGTTTCTACTAAGAGTTTCCCCTGCTTTTAATTCATTTAGGTAGCGCTTTTTCGTTCTGTCGTGGTAGGGACAGTAGTAAACAAACGACTCTACGAACCCTAGCCTTGTGACGTAAACGCCGTGATCTTTAACGCAGTGATATCGCGACAAACCTGCATGTCGAGGCATACTAATGACATACGTGTGATTTGATGTTTGCAATACTTTTTATTTACGGTGCCGTTTCAGATCGGAAGGTATATCGAGAGATTTGCAGGAGTCGTCGCTGCTTACTATTTGCCTGGCATCAAGAGTGAACCAGTCCCGTAGACTTCGAGTAATTTCCAGTTTCGAGAAAAAAAAAAAAGTAAGTCGCTCGGTGTTTAGCTTATATTCAACTAGCGTACTTGAAGGTAGAAGTGCAACGATATCAGTGTAATATGTAAAATTATCCTTGCTAGTCAAATGTGATTGCGGAAAAGTACAGACCTTCTTTTCATCCTAAATGAAGGTGAAACTAAATATTCAGTTTCGAAGCCAAAGAGGAAAAAAAAGGTGACATGCCTCCCATGAAATAAACAAGAACAAGATTTGTCGAAATAATAGTTATAGTGCAGTGCTTATGTCAGAAATTGGAAACGAACAATCGGAAAGAATCTGGTACGGTCACCGTGCCTTAAGGAATATTGTATAAAACCCCGGTCACGCGGTTCTCCTTAGATCGGGATCGAGTTTCTCGATCGCCAGTGATTGAGCAATCTGCTCAAGGCAGCAACCAATCGCGGTCGTGAAATTCGATCCCGATCAAACTAGTGAACCGTGTGACAAAAACATTGCCTAGAAGGTGCTATGTTGCGCATCGTGCATAAATAATGGTGCCTAATTTTGAACAGAACTTATGCGATGCTGCCACCCATTTACAATACAGCTCCCTGTGCGTTACATGGCAGCTCAAAAATTTCAAGCAAGCACTGTCCACTCGTAGAAACATTGCTTCTCTGTGATGAGTGGAGTTTTATTAACAAAATTTAGATGGGATTACCGAGTTTGTCAGCTTTTTTGTACTTAGATTGCCTCTGTTTTTAGTTGTAATGTTATGTCAGCCTTGTTTGTATGTAGGTTCTTCAGGTGCCTTTAAAAAATTCATAAAATGCGAATTTTTAAACTGAGTTTTAGCTGAATAAAAATGTTAAGGGCTGGCAAACTGAAGAGCTGGTGGTGATGTATGACCTGACAACATTACTACTATTGTGATTTTACTTTGCATGGCATAAGTTTTGTTCTCTACCACATGTATTTTACCGGTGTCACACGGCTACTTTAGATTGCGATCGAGCCCAATTTGGATCGAAATTCTTGGCCGCGATTGGCTCCTTTCCGCAGATTCGGCTAAACAGCCAAAATATCGACCGAGGAATTTATTATGTTGCATAGTGACAGTGGTTGCTCTTGTTGTGTCTGTTATGAAGTATATACAAGTACTGCATAAAGGTTATTATGTTTGTTTAATGCAGCTGCCAACATTTGAAGTTGTGTGGTGTCAGCATTGCTACCTTTTTGCCGAGGTAGCAGAAACAGTGAGGAAAAAGTATAAAAGTAAAAAACAATTATCATTTTCCCCGACCACTGTGGCATCCCTCATGGTCTGATGTGCATCTTTGTGACATAAAACACCATCGGTTATTAAGAGTTTCCTTTTTATTAGTAATTAAGTATATTGTGAAAAATTTTTGATTAACTTTCTTTATATATAGAATTGGGCCCCAATTGCCTTAAGGAGAAGCTTCCATTTTTATCCCTTTTTTAGTGGTCACTACTGCTGGTTGGTTGGCACTTGAAATATTTGGCTTCAGCTTGACTCCGTAAATTGCACTGTGAAGCCCATATAGGGTCACACTTTCGAATTTTCTTTATACAGGTACTTTTAGTTTTCTCAGTGTAGCAAACTGTTGACAAGGCAATGGATTTGTGTCTCACAATGCGCTTGGTGTGTTTCCCATCCAGAGGTTTTTACGCCAGGAGCATACATCTCGGCCTAGGCAGGCAGTGCCGAGGGGCCGCATGCAATGTAAGAGAGACCCCGAGTGGTGGGAAGCATTGATGGCACCACGCAAGCAAACTAGTGGCAACAGCAGTGACAGCAGCAGCAGCATGGGTCGAGGCAAGCGTTCAGCGCTTTTGGACAAGGACAGCGAGGAGTACCGCATCCATCGGGCACGTAATAACCTGGCTGTCAAGAAGTCTCGTACCAAGTCCAAGCAGCGTGCTCAGGAGACGCAGCAAAAGGTTGCTCAGCTGAGGGCTGAGAATGAAGCGCTTGTGGCCAAAATCAAGATCCTCAACAAGGAGCTAAGCTTTCTAAAGGACCTTTTCTTGGCTCATGCTGGGGCCACAGGTGGTAGTCGTGGTGGTAACTGTACAGGCCTTGAGGGTGTTGACCTAAGCTTCCTTAATGAGGATGACAACCCAGAAAGCAAAGGAATTGTCTCCAAGAATGTGGGCTCCTAGTGCCATGTGCCAGCAGCCCATTGTCATCCCACTGCTTGTTTGTCACAGTGGTATTCTCTGTAGCTTGGAGTGACTTCAACTTCAGTCCGAGTGTTTCGGCCAAGTTGTGTGCTTGATGTTACACACATGCTTTTCTGTGCAGTAATGCCATCTTCTTTGGGTACTCTGGTTACTGCAATGAGCACTTGATTAAGTGGGCGTCAGTATTTTTCATGCTTGCGCCCTTCATTAGTAGTGTTCACCATTCTTCCATTGCCTGCGTTCTTTGAAAAGTGAAATCGAAAAATGCCTGTGTACCCTGCATTGATTGCACATTAAAGAACCCCAAGTGGTCAAAATTAATCCGGAGTCCCTCACCATGGCGAGCCTCATAATCAAATGTTGGTTTTGGCACATAAAACCCCAGAATTTAATTTTTTTTTTTAGAGAAAGAAATGCCCAAAAACCAGGTGCTGATACCATCTTTTATGTTGTTCTCTACAGACAGTTTCTTATTCTTGATGACCCACCACGGTGGCTCAGTGCATATAGCATCGTGCTGCTGAGCACAAGGTTGCGTGTACAATTCCTGGCTCTGGCGGCCGCAGTTTGGAGAGGGCGGCATGAAAAAACACTTGTGTGCCGTGCTTTTAGTGCACACTAAAGAATCCCAGGTGGTCTAAATTAACCTGGAGCCTTCTACTGCGGTGTTCCTCATAACCCACTGTGTGGTTTTGGGACATTAATAAACCCCACAATTAAAGTTTTTGTTTTTCTTTACGAGCTTCTGATGCTATATGTTTGTAGTTGTTAATGAATGTTTTACATTTTGTGTTTACTGCTTGATGAGCATCCGCCTGAGATTTGTCTTTAGAAATGGTCTCCTATTCTTACAAGAAGGCTGTCTACCAGTTTTTGCTGATGTAAAGCAATACGTAACTTTATTTCCTGCACTGAGCAAGCATGTAACTGACATGTAGTTTTAGCTGACGTTGTTGTTGCATAAGTTTCATGAAAAGTGAAAATTTTTGTAGAGGTTTGCCATGTACCATTGTTTGCATAAACGATTTTGTTTTTTCATGTATATCTTGTGTCTTGTATAAAGGTACGGATTCACTTGCTGGCAAAATAGTGTAGCTTTTCTGTGCAATAATGTATATTCTGCTAAAGTTTTGCAAATGCTAAGTAGTTGGTGGTTTCAATGTTGCTGCACTTGTTCTGTATAATATATGTTCTAAGATTTGTAAAAAAAAAGGCATTTTTGTATGTTTTAGTGATTTTTGATGAGAAAAGTCACTTTCTGTTGCAACTTCTCTCAATATTGTCTCTGAATTCAATGTGTTCATTATTTTAATATTTTAGTAAAGTGCTATAGATTAACAGAGTTTGGACATTTCATTTTATAAATGGCACAGGCTTTAGGGCCAGACTGCACATACATTTGCTAATGCGTGCAAGATCGTGTCTGCACAAGCACGGACGGTGTGGCACAGCTAGTACGCGTCGAAGCACAGCATGATTTCGTGATCAACTCCTCACTAATATCCCATGCTCAAACTGCCTTGTGTTGTTGCCCCTGGCTAAGCAGCCACGACATGGTACAATCAACTCTTAGAGAGGCTTATTTATGTCGTCTGAGAAAGTGCTTTTTTCTTTCCTTTTTGTGCTGATCTAACAGCTCCAAAATTGAAGAGCTATGTTTATAAATATTGAAGTATTTTGAAGTACTGTCAATAACAAAGTATGAAATGCCGTCTGCCGAGGCGTCTACAAATGAGCCCAGTGAGCATGCGCCGTCTCCCATCTCTTGTAGATGCAAACAGTCATTTCTCACAAGGTGCGGCAGGCGCAAGGTGCAAAGCGTGCAGACGCAAACTTGCGCGCATCTGCAAGCATACTTGTTGCCTGGGCCTTAGTAGAGCGACCTAAATAATGGCCTAGTTTTCACTGCTTAGTTAATCAGCCTGCCCAGAACACATGTATACAGCTTGCAAAGATGTTCTCACAGGCAGCTAAACTTTTGTGTCCATTTTATGTCTGCATTCCTGGAACCTCCACTTTAATTCACAAGTTTCTTGTCATCAAGTTATTGTGTTTTTAAGTAGGGGGTGTGCGAATATTTGAAATTAGTACAATTGAAGTAGTCCTTGCTATCTGATTTGTAATCCAGAATTCACAATTCGAAAGCGTCAAATGTTTATTCCATTTGAATACTATAAAGGACGGCAAAATTTTTGCAGTCTGCAGGGAGAAATGCTGATGCAAGTGGAAAATTTTCTTACTGATTCTGCTTCAGGATAACCTCATCTGTCATGCAGACGCACCAGTTCCTGAGCAACGGCATTTGCACTTGTGCACAATAGGTTGCAGTTGTTAAATAAGCATGTCTTGACTTGGGCAGCCTATAAGTTTGCGGTCTTGGTTTAAGCAAAACAATTTGTAATTTATTTGGCAAGTCTCCCCATGTTTGGATTCCCTTGGAACAATGTCCGGTGCTGTATTGCCTTTAGCTCCTTCAGTGAGCATCATACTGTAGTATGTGCACCTAATGACTTGCAATTTCTTTGTTTCATTACTGTCGTTGTGATGGTGCACCAGGTACAACCACCTTTCCTTTGTTTCTAGTTTACAAAGCTTCTTATTTGAGCTGAAATGTAGTTGATGACAGCATTAGCTGCATGAAAGAACGTAAATAAGCATTTTGTTGCATAACAGACTCCACAAAACTGAAACCTTTTTAATTATGTCACTTCGTTTAGAAATTGGAAATATTCAACTCAATATTTTGATGTTGTTTTTCTTGAATATTTGTATTCAATTTGATTATAAATATCGCTATTCGGACACTCCTTGTTATCAGAAATGCAAGGACTCTACAATTGGTGTTGCTACAGCATCATTCTGAAGTGAAGTGCACTAGATGTGAAATATTACTATATATGCCCATTTTAATACAAGCTATGCAAGGATTTTGTATTTTCTGGTGCATATTATGTTGATGTCCATTGTTGGTTAGAAGCCATTAAGTTATTGTTTTGGCAGTTTTTGTTTTCTGCACATGATTCATATGCAAAAGATATAAGATATAACATATTTTGGTTACCCCTTATGAATGCCATTCAGGAGTTGGGTGTTCCTGATATCAGAACTATATTATTAGCATAGCATAAGCAATTCACTTGCATCTATGCAAAGTGTTATGTGATTGCAAGTTGCTTGTAAGTTATCATGCTATGAAGCTTGAAGTAGCCATTATGATTGTGCAGTTGTACTCTGGTCTACCTCTTCATAGTTCGATTTTATTTTTCTTGGAGCTTAAACACAAATAGCATAATTGATACTGCAGGGCTGCAGCCAACTCTGAAGTTTTTCTTTCTTTAGGATGTGGAATGATGCAGCAGAAGATTCTGCATGTCTTTTTTTACACCCTTGTATGAACATTCCAAAACAAAAATGTTTTTTCAGACATAACTGCTAGAAATTTACTCCTTGTAGTGCAAGATGTGGTTCATTGTTATTTTGTGTAGGGCTGAAACACTTGGACCTTGTAGAATTTACATATGTGGAACTGAGCAAGTTTTTCTATTTTGTTGTGTGTCGAGTCCTTGTGACATTGTCTATGTTATTGCTGCTGGCAGGCTGAATCTGAGCAGGGTTACATCTTATTCACTCAATGTTCTGCTGTATTTATTTCCTGCAATATGAACATTGTCAGTCATTGGGAGCTTGTACTCAGAGTGTAACATATGTTTTTACTTGTATTAGCTGCTAAAGTACCAAGAAATGTGTTTAGTGACTTGCCTGAAAGTTTTACCAGTGTGACCCTTTTGGAAGTATGTTTCATGCTGGCGAAATTCATATTCAGAAGAAATTAAAGTGCATAAAACTTGAAGTTGGTCCATGTTTTCAGACTTCAGTGCTGGCGTTTCATATCACACTTTTATATTTGTGATTACACCTTGGTTGTCATTGAGTCTACCGGCATAATTTTTTGTTTCAGATGCTACGAGCAGGACGTGTTGTAAAAGAGCTATACTAGACCTTGCTATCTGCCGAAATCGCAACTTAAATGTGGCCGTGATTCCTTGAAAAAAAAAAAAAAAAGAAAAAAAAAAAGCGGAGTAGGCGAGTTTTACCACTTCTGGCAAAGTGTCACGGTTTTAAAAGCGTGATGTTTCTTTTTCTTTCTCGCTTTTTTTCTTCTATTCGTTGCATTTAATTCTAAGGTCCTAAACCGAGGGTGAAAATGAAAAGAGACCTAGTGGGCCTTCTTTATTTTGTGTAGTTCACCTGCCAGGGAATGCTTAATGTCGCTGTTCGTGTCAACGGGGACCACACAGCGTGCGCCGCAATGTGTATGTATGTATACAGGAGAAATGCCACGTTTCGGGGTTATTTTTTGCTGCATGCGCGGCGACGCTTTGCGTGCGGTGGGGGAGGGGGGTTGAAGCCGGTGCGGCATGCGCTCTCGTTTCTGACGCTCCGGAGCGGCCCATTTGCGCCCGCCCATGGTGGGCTGCCAGTTTTACCCAGAATGCTCCGCGCGCGGTAGTCCCCCACCCATCCTCCGCTAGCCACTTCCTCGGTGGATAACACCCATGCCTGTTTCGGAAGATGGACAGCAGGTTTTTCGGTGGTGACTAAACGGACCCGGCCCAATGGATAGTTTCTCAGAGATGTACCTGGAATAACTATACTGCAGTGGTTTGCTTCCTCTTGTGCGGTAATCTTTGGAACCAACGGCGGAGTGCAAGACGTTGTTAGGCCTAATGTCATGGGCTGTTTTGGAGGCTCGAGCTCAAAAAGCGACGCCGAAGAGGATAAACGCCGGAAGGAAGCCAATAAGAAAATCGAGAAACAGATTCAAAAGGACAAACAGATTTATAGAGCAACACACCGGCTGTTATTACTAGGTTGGTATGCTCTCTTGAACCGTTACGTTAGTGAAAATCGTTTGATGGTTGTAGGGAAAAAAAAAAAAAAAACCTTTTCGGGTATCACCGCCGGCACGGGTGCTCTCCGGCAACTGCCTTAACCGGGTTTTCAAATGTTGAGAAGCACACTTCGAGCTCGAGAAACTTCACTGTAGTGGCGCTACACTGCTGCGTTTCTGTGTACAGCGTCTGATGGCTTCGTTCCATATTTTTGCTCATGCGAGGGAAATTGGACGGGCTACCTGTACCTTGTAGAGGCGAATGTGATATCGGACTCGAAGTTCTCTGATTTGGCTAGGCCTAACCTAAAGTGTTGATGTCTTTGTGCGCACGCATTGTTTAATTTCTTTTTCATTACAAAAACTTGCTACATAATCGGCCGAACCTTGCTACCCTATTCTCACAACTCTTGTGTGTGTACCAGCCATACGGGTCAAGATATCCGTGTGAGGTATTCCCCTCTTGAGACGGCCGACTTGTTTTGCGATTTATTACATAGAAAAAAAATCGCTCTTGGTTGATTGTATGTTCGTGATGCGATGTAGCTAGCGTTGATCCGAAACTAAGTGCGAGACTAAAAACAAATCACCAGATGGAAGCGTTACGGAGTGATCATAGCCGATCATAGCACTCGCCGATATTGCAATTGGGTTGCATGTCCGAGTGCTGCAACTTCTGCTGTACCGTTTTTGAAGTGATATGCACAACTAATATACCTGTATAGCTGATTGCTTTGGGCTTGATGTTTGCCTGGATGTCTTGCTAATGCAATGAGCTCGATCTAAAACCGTATCCACAATTTTCTAGCCTAAATGCTGGTAACTGTTACATATATTTGAAGCTTTCGGTTTCTCTTGCGCCTATTGCGTTTGTCTGGGTCTTGCAAACAAGTTTTTACTTTTTAAGTATCTGTGCAATAAAATGCTACTTCAGTTGCCTTGTGGCATTTGATATTACCATCACTCTGAGTATTTCTTTTAACCATTATTTGGAACTCAAATGTGGAGTGTTTAGCTTTAATTTTGACATAGTCATTAAAATTAAAACAAAACATTAACATGTTATTGTACTTTTTCTTTTTTATACAACTTTCTTCAATTGTGCAGTCAAGGCATTTGTATTCCTGTTGGAAGGTAGCTGAAAAGTATGTCAAATAATATTTAGGTTCATGCTAACCTACCCCTCCAAATACAGTTTGGGCCGTATCACGTGGCTCTCTATAGTGTGTGTGTGTGTGTGTGTGTGTGTGTGTGTGTGTGTGTGTGTGTGTGTATATATATATATATATATATATATATATATATATATATATATATATATATATATATATATATATATATTTGAACACGGTATGTTTCAATAAATGTCAGAAGCGATCCCGTTTATTTGTGTGCCTTACTCTGTCCTTGTCTTAGAAGCGCCACCCAGTTACAGTATGAAATTCCAACTCACCCAAGCAGCATCACTAATTTCTTGCAACAGTTTCTCTGGCTTTTAAAATTATCCTTGAGACCGAGGTGCTTTTAAACTTGACAAGTGTTGGTGTTGGTGGCAGCAAGCCAGGTTTAATTTTATTGTGCATATGTACTTAAAGCATTCATTGCAATTCTTATGCTCATTAATTGAAAGCAACCTTGTGAATGCTTCCACCAGGCAATTGAGTGTAAGAAAAGCTTTGTGTGAATCTTGTAGGTGGCTGGTTTGATGGTACCCTTGACAGATGGCATTGCAACAATTCTCTTGTGTTCTCTACCATGCGTGTCTAAGCAAACGGGAGACTCCCTTTGTGAGCTTTATGTTGCCTCCTTCCATGTACGGGAGGACCGTGTCAGGTGAAGTGGTAGTGGCTGCTGGAAGGAAGGACCCATTGTGCTACTATTCTTGAGTTCATGTGCAATGTTGCGTTCTTTATAAACTGATGTACTTCAAGTGGTGTGATTTCTCAGAAAAATGCAGTATATTTTGCTTGGGTCATTTTAATGTTTATTAAACAGCTGCTTGTTGTGATTGCGAGTCTATACCCGGGCGTCAACTGTGTCGTTAAGGTTAGCATTAAAATTGTGTCCTCTTCTGAGCTTTGTTTTGTAATTACGAAGTGCTGTTGTCTGTCAACTGACAGGTGTACTTCGATTCCTTCTTTGCAGGTGCCGGTGAATCTGGAAAGAGTACAATAGTGAAACAGATGAGAATACTCCATGTGAATGGTTTTAGTGAGGAGTGAGCTCCGTTTTCTTTATATCTGTCATTTTTGGTTGTGTGCGCGAATCTATTGTGCTTTGATGTGTGGGCCGTTTAAAAACTACACAAATTGCATGGTACTGCTCGTTGAATGCCGCAGATATAATGATTATGCCACATGTTCCTAGGGACATTAATTCAATATACATGGCAAAGTGCTAAGGTGCTTTGGTGTACTGCTAGTTAGAACTCTGATTCCTTATTTTAATGCTCACGGAACATATATTCAATTGTGATGGGAAAGTTACAACACGTTACGCTTTGACCTCCATTAAGGAAAAGTAGTGTATAGAAATAGAAATGTTTTGTCCTCATTCAAAAAGATGGGTTTATTATTGTAAATTCTTTCAGCTGCTTTGTATTCATGATTACTGACTAGTCATACTATCATGAAAAATTTTACTGCTTTTGTGCCATGGAAAGTTCACCTTTGGAAACAGGAGGGTACTTGCGTTTTTCAAGGTAACTTGTATTTTGAGAGAAAATCTTGGTTTTTTGCATTGTGGATTTTTCTATTGTGGAGGGTATCATGAGTGCACAATGCAGCATTAGCATTTCCTTTATACTGTAGCTTTCAAGCATAATTTCATCTGCTGAGTTTAATGGTGCCTAAAATTGAAATGATGGCTCTCACCAATATTTCATTGTTCAGAGTTTGTTTAAAGGAATTCATTCCATGAGAGAGTTCTGGTCTCTTGAGCTGGAATGACTTCCTTTGTTAGCATTTTTTTGAAAACTCAGTTCATTAATATCACCAAGAATTCTTGCCTTTGTGTGCAGGGTGCAAATTGCTTTGGCTTTTCAGCATTATTTGGGAAATTGGGTTTCATAATTAATTGGTTTCAAACCTCTTTTCCCTTGATGCTGTGTTTTCAGGTTCAGGGATTTGCATTGTTATTAGTTTATTTTACTGTGAACAGCAGTTTTTAGCTTTGAAATGGATGGTAGAGCTTGTTCTTCTGTCACATTTTGTTTCAGGGATGATACAATGTAGTGTAAAAAAAAGATATCGAGGCAGGTATACCTGGGATTGAATGAACCATTATGAGATTTCATGAAGTGCATTCTAACCATTGTGCCACAGCCACTTTCTGCAAGTGAACATTGCATGGGGTGCTGACAAATACCAACGGTTTTCTGTTGAATTCAGTGTAGGTAGCACATGAAAAGTGGACAAAGGAAAGACAGGAAGATGCATAGCACTGTGTCTGACATTCTCTCCTTTGTCCTCGTTTTTCATACATTTATTCGTGCATTACCAGCTTGCCCAAACTGCTACACTTGCAATTTTCTTTCGAGCTCATCACGTGCACAGTACCACAGTGGTTTTTTGAGACATGATGCCTGCGCTGCTGTGAGGTTCATGAGTTTGTGAAATACAGTAATTTTCCTATAAGCACTGGGAGCTTGTGTGAAGCTCTACTGGGAGGACAGTGTTGGTCCTGTATAGAAAACAAATCTGGCAAAAGGGCGTGCACATGCTCGGACTGGTGGAAAGTAAAAATGCATGACTGAGTTGGCATGGTATACTATCCCCTTAATTTCTGGCGTTTTATTTCGCCACTCGTTACTACTTCATCTGGCAAAAATGATTGCGCCTCACTGGACACTGTAAATGCAAAAATAAGTGTTTGTGTGCTGTACCGTTCTGATGGGAATTCAATTGAAATTGTTTTCTCTCACATTGGTAGGGATGCAAGCTCTCGTGAAAAATGCTGAATGCAAGTAAAGGAGAGAGAGAAAAAAAAAATGGGGGGGGGGGCTGCGTAACTTGTCAAAGGCCAATGAGGGTACTGATGTGGGCTTGATGGTTCATCTTGTCAAATGCGAGGTATAGCATTAAAATGGCGCAAGTACACAAGAAGGCACATAAACCATGCATAATGCCACATTCAGTGACAGTCCAGTTCGAGTTATTGAATGTAGGATTGTGGGTGTGTTAGATGCGTCTTCTCATGTCCTTGTTGTTTTAAGGCTGTATCTCACTTATATAAAAAGCCACCGTCAGATCGCCTGCTAATTGAGCGTTGTGCCTGTCAATTAACGGTGCATTGGGCAACACACTTCTGCTGCTTACAAGCTGCATCTTTTTTCAAATTGTAGGGGAGCCTTGGCGCATTGTCGAGGTGTCCCCCAGGGGAATGGGGGGGGGGAATGCTATCTCAAGGCCCACTGGGAGTCTGTAAACAAATTACTCTGGGCCTCGTAACTGCCATTCAGTGTAATTAATTTAAGGTAATCCAGACATCCTGGGTTTTTATATTTTATGAAATACATTTAATGCAGTGTTATCATAAGAAGCCAACATACACTGACACCAAGGACAACATAGGAGAAATTACTTATGCGTGTCTGAATCGTTTACTTTTCTTTGTATAACTGCATGGATCCATAACTAGCCTATGGCTAAGGATCCAGACGTGGTCGCATACCAGTTTTGGTTATTTGAATAAGGTTACTGTTGAATTGAAATTGAAATGAAATAAACGATAAATTAATGGAAATGAAAGTGGATGAAAAAACAGCTTGCCGCAAGTAGGGAACGATCCCACAACCGCATGCGAAGCATGTGGGATCGTTCCCCATTTGCGGCAAAGTGTTTTTTCATCATGCGAAGGTTGTGGGTTTGTTCCCCACCTGCGGCAAGTTGTTTTTTCATCCACTTTCATTTCCATTAATTTATTGTTTCTTTATTTCATTTAAGCACAAGTAATTTCCCCTATGTTGTCCTTGGTGTCAGTGTTTGTTGGCTTCTTATATGACTAATAAAATCGGGCCCTTCAGTTAACCTCCTTTCGTCTCGTTTATTTAATGCAGTGTGTGACTCTCTCTCAAATAAATTGAGAAATTGCTTTGAAGCTAATGGGACTCCTGCTATTTGAAATGCATTGTATTATGAAACTTGTTCATGAAAGTTTGAGCCAAAAGGAAAATAACTCATTTATGTGCTTGCACCAACATGCCGATTATTGAAATAGGTTTAGAGCACTCTTCAGTTGTGGTTTTCTGGTTAGTGCTGTAAAATTTGGGTTACACAAACATGTTCAAATGCATCCAGGAATGTTTGGAGGGGTGACAATTATTAAATTGATGTAATACGATATGTTTGATGCCAATGATGTTGGTTAAGGTACAACCTGAGGTGTGCTGCGTTTTCAATTAAATTTTTCTCCTTATCCCAGGTATACCTTATCAAAAGTTGGGGTGCTTTCTTCTACTAATGAAATAAGATTCATATATACAACTATGACTGCTTGGGTAGTTCACTCAATTTAGCCCCTCATTTTTCTTGATTATCTTGAGGTTTATAAACGTTCATGCTGCTGCATCAGCTTGATGATCTTGTGTACTTTTGTGCTATAACTTATTGCCACACTCATCTGAAATAACGGGGTCTGCATTTCAGAGAGAAGAAACAAAAAATAGAAGATATAAAAAAGAACATACGAGATGCAATCCTGGTATGGCTTTACTTTCCCCTCCTTTTAGCAGCGTAACAATCATTCTATAACATTTGTACAATGCACTCACAGGGTTTTTCCCTTTCTAACTAGACTATCACAGGTGCCATGAGCACGCTGGTGCCACCGGTACAGCTGGAGAAATCTGAAAATCAATGGCGGGTGGACTACATTCAGGATGTTGCCAGCTCCCCAGACTTCGACTACCCTGCGGTAAGTGGGGACAGGGCTGCTGCTGTTTATTGCTTGTATAGATAGTGTTGACATTGCTCATTTGCAAATAACTAGGAGAAAGCATGTGTGGGTGTACACATACATATGCACACAAAATGTGCTGTTGGACTTAGCTCACTCATACACTTTGTACCATTATTTCATCAAAAACAAGCTGACCTGCTGATATTGTCCACCTGGGTTCATGTGCCAATGCACTTCTGAAAAATACTGTGTTCGTGATTCCAGTGTATCTTCCATTATGTATACACAGTGCCTGTCATATTTGAAATAGTTTGAAAAGAGGATAATTGCCTTAAAGGGACACTAAAGGCAAATGTTAAGTCAATGTGGACTGTTAAAATACCATGCCAGAAACCTTGCAGCACTTGTTTTCTGCCAAGAAAACGCTGTTTAGATAATTGCCTCTGTAGAGTCCACTGTACTTTTAGCGCACTTCAAATTGGCTGCCCCCAAGTGGGAAGTGGTGACGTTGCGTATGCCATCACTGCCCTTCACTGCCATTGATTAGTTAAATGGCCCCCGACGGATGGTGCTATGTTTCTTTGCACAAAACGTAAACATGCGATCATGGAGAAACCGAGCCAAGACAGATTGGCTTGGATTCGCCAGGTGGCATCAATCGTATGGGCATCTCATGACATCATATGGACGTGGCATTCTTTGCTAATTACAGTTTGTGAGTTTCACAGTACGCGATAACTAAACTACTGAAACGCGAAAGGGCAGGTGGCGCAAAGTCGAGTGAACACTGAACGTTTCGATCGCTTGCGTCGTCGTAGTCGAACTGGACAAGTAGAATTTTCTTCTGTTTTATAATGCAATGCAATGATCTTTTTATTACGAATGGTAGAGTACTAGCGAAAGAATTGTAAGGAGTGCCTACGTCATTGGGCTAGTAGCTGAATGTTGCGCGGAGGAGTCCTAAACTCTGTCCTGTAATTACCTCAATTTTTCGATTGCTAAAGCTCTCTTCACAATAATATTGACGCCTTAGATGTTCTTGAATTAATCCATCACTTTAGCTTGACTTAATATTTGCGTTTAGTGTCCTTTAACAAACTTTGCAGCAATGCCAACTTTTGTTTTTGTTAAAATAAATGTTTGACATTGTTTTGAATCCAACATCAGACATTTTTGCATATTATTCAAGCATGTGTGTATGCGCATGCACGCACACACACACACGCACGTGCGCAAGCAAACACGCACGCACACACACACACACACACACACACACACACAGAGAGAGAGAGAGAGAGAGAGAGAGAGAGAGAGAGAGAGAGAGAATAATGGGATCTGAGGGGCAAGAAATTTTATCTTCTACATATACATAGATACCCAAGAAAGTGGATGGGAGGACCACAGCCGCAGTAGCTTAGCACTGCACATGTAATGTGATAGATCTTGGTTTTAAATCCCACCTGAGGGGTGGCAAGTTATCTTTTTGTGCACTTCTATTTCCCTTTGCATTGAAGTTAAGGACCGTGCAAGGATCAATGGAATGAAGATTGCTAGGCATAACATTAGGAGGCAGAAAGAGCAGTTTGGATCAGAGAACAAACGGGTATAGCCGATATTATAGTTGTCATTAAGAGAAAAAAAATGGAGCTGGGCAGGTCATGTAATGCGCCGGTTAGATAACCGTTGCACCATTGGAGTTGCAGGATGGGTACCAAGAGAAGGGAAATGCAGTCGAGGATGGCAGAAGACAAGGTGGAGCGATGAAATTAAGAAATTCATGGGCGCTAGTTGGAATCAGTTGGCGCAGGACAGGGGTACTTGGAGATCACAGGGAGAGGCCTTCGTCCTGCAGTGGACATAAAATGGGCTGATGATGATGATGTTATTTTTACATTTCAGTTCATTTTCCCTATACTTTCTCTGGCTTCATTGTCTGTTTCTTTGTATGGTTGTGACTATATATATAGGATATATATAGTTGTACCATAGTTATAATTGAAAAGGAAGGTCTACAATGAGTGCATTTTACCTGTGCTGACATATGGGGCAGAGACTTGGATACTGACAAAGAAGCTTGAGAACAGGTTAAGGACCGTGTGAAGAGCGATGGAACGAAGAATGCTAGGCTAACTTTAAGAGGCAGAAAGAGAGCGGTTTGGATCAGAGAGCAAACGGGTATGGACGATATTCTAATTGACATTAAGAGAAAGAAATGGTGCTAGGCAGGTCACGTAATGCGCAGGTTAGATAACCATTGGACCATTAGGGTGACAGAATGGGCACCAAGAGAAGGGAAGCGTAGTAGAGGACGGCAGAAGACTAGGTGGTGCGACGAAATTAGGAAATTTGCAGGTGCTAGTTGGAATCGGTTGGCACAGAACGGGGGTAATTGGAGATTGCAGGGAAAGGCCTTCGTCCTGCAGTGGACATAAAATAGGCTGGTGATGATGATGATAGTTATACCAGCACGTTCTGTTTTTTGTCCCTTTCAGTTAATTTTTAAACGATCACCTCATACAGCACTGTTCTGTCTTGGTGTACTTATGGAAGAGGTGGACATCACTTGAACAACAAATTGCAGTGACCAAATAACTAATTAAATATATTACTATATTCAGTACTTAATCATACACTTTAGGGTGCATGTTCCAATTTTTACAAATGAAGCCGAGCAGTAGTGAAGTCATGTTTGCCTATCAAATACTAAAATGATCGTCACTTTCGAGATGTCCTGCCTTGAAATCATGGTATGAAATACATGGGCGTTTCAGCTCTCAGGTTCCCGAAAGGGTGTGTCAAACAGTTTGGGATTGTCTTAACTGTAACACCAAGGCATTTTATAGTATATTTTGATGGCAGAATTTAAAAAAATGGTGCAGATCTTGTTTCTGCTAAGGAGACATGACACAATAGTCACGGCACCCATTCAAGTTTTCACGGCACCCATTCTGCAACTCCAATAGACGTCTGGTTATCTGCCCAACGCATTGCCTGGCTTGCCCAACTTCATTTCTTCCTCTTAAGCTTAATTAGAATACTGACCTTTGTTCACTTTAAAATCCATGCCGCTGTCTTCCTCTCTCTTAACGTTATGCCTATAATGTTTCATTCAGTCGCTCATTGTGTGGTTATTAACTTGTTCTCAAGTTTCCTTGTTAACCTCTAAGTGTATGCCCCATATATTAGTGCGGTATAATGTAATGATTGTATGCAATTTTTTTTCTTCAAGGGTAGCGGTAAGCTGTTGGTTATCACTTGGTGATGCATGCCACATGCCCTCCATCCCATTTTTATTCTTCTGTAGATTTCCTTCTTGTGATCTGTTTGCCCTGTGATTAATTGGCCTAGATGAACATACTCTTCCACAGATTCTAGAGGCTGACTGGCAATTATGTATATTGTTGGTTTTTGGGTAGAGCTAGACTATTGAACATTACGTTAATCTTCATACCTACTCTCACACTTTTACGACTAATGTCCTCAGTCATTTGCGGCAAGTCATTTCCAGCATTGCTGAACAGGACGTCATCTGCTATCATAGGTTGCTGTGTTTTCCATTGATTGCCACACCTGATCTTCCCAGTCTAACAGCTTGAATACTTCTAAGCACGCAGTAAATAGAATTGCAGAAACGGTCTCCTTGCTTGACCTCCTTTTTAATCAGAATTTTTCGCTTTTCCTGTGGTGAATTAGGGTAGTTCTGCTAAGACGATGAGGAAAATGAGCACAAGGTGAAAGCACGAGCCAACGTTTCGACAAGTGGACTTGTCTTCTTCAAGGCGACATACTCAAGAAGACAAGGCCACATTCACGAAGACAAGTCCACTTGTCGAAACGTTGGCTCCTGCTTTCACCTTGTTCTCGTTTTGCTCATCGTCTTGAATTTCCGTCTCCCGCCTTTCCCGTGTTGTCCCCAGTATTTCTGCTAAGATATTCACCTATGCTTCCTGTACTCTTTGACTACTTAATGCATCCATGACTGCTGGTGTGTCTACTGAATTGAACGCCTTTTTCCAGTCTAATGAAAGCCATTAAGAAGGTTGTCTTGCTTACCCAATTGATGACATCGATGCAATTCATAGTTGAATATTCCTTTCTAAAGCCAACCTGTTTTTTTATTGATTGAAATCAAGCGTTGCTCTGATTCTATTGCAAATTACCTTGGTGAATATTCATGTCAATATGAAAAGCAAGCTAAGGGGCCTATTGTAATTGTCTAACATCTCCCTTTTTATGGATTAATATGATATTGGCATTCTTCCAACTCTCTGGTAGACTTCAATTTGGCATTGCAAAATAAAAAATGAATTCTCAAGCTTTTCGAGAATGATATCCTGCCCATGCTTTATGAAATCGACTGTTATTCCATCTTCTTCTGCTGCTCTTCTTGTGGATATATCTTGCAAAGCTTCTCTAACCTCATCGCTAGCTACATGTGAACTTCTACACCCTTTTCGGCACTATGTTCAATCGCAGTCGCATGGCTTCCCTGGTACTGTTCTTGTTCTTTCCTATACCAAGTTTTCTTCTTACTGGTTTCATGCTGCCCCCATTCTTTACTGATTCTGTAAACTTGCTGGTAGATTTCAAATGTCACTTATTTTCTTCTTGTTTATCTTCTTTGTTAATACAGCCAATTTTATGTGATCTTTGGAGCACACCAACTGTTTTTTTTTTCCTTTCTGTTCAGTTTCTGGAGCTGATTTCTTTGTTACCGTTTAGCATATTTTGACTCCTTTTTTTTGTCATGTTCCTTGGGGCACAGCGCAGGTCGTGATATTCTCGCTTTCTTGACTCTTGTTAGGTTTACGATATGGCTATTCGTCTACACTGAAAGTGTGCTTGATGCGAAAGTAACAAAAAATGTCACTCCAAAAAATGTGTTTCGAAAAAAAAAAAAAAAGCAAGAATGTCACGACCTTCAGCATGCATTTAGCTCTGCAGTCAATACTTAACAACCCTTCTATCACGTTTTTTAAGTCCTCCAGAAAGTTCGAGGGAGAAAAATTCTGCTCAATAAAATTCAATAATATGTTCTCAAGATATCGCTCTGACACTTTCATGGAAGCATCAGGGAGACATTCTAAACATTTGTGCCAATTTTCATGAAAATCCACGAAGAAATAGGGAAGTTGATTTTCAAAGCCACGTCCCCCACTTAAGTGGTTTGTGTCTAATAGCAGCATAAATTGTCAATATTGTGAAGCCTGAAATCTCGCCGTTCAGCAAAAAACTGGCTTTCGGAATTTCCATGACAAGGTGGGTTCGTCATAGGCCAAAAAGGGACAATCGTTCATGATGAGCTGAAGTTGTGAAAAGGTCCCTCACGAGGTTTTGCCATTTTAAACCGACAAGCAACAGCGTATACAATGTGCGCTGATGATTATGTCTGCAAAGTACAGTCTACGCTTGTTACAATGGACCTGCATTCAACAGACTTCCATATATAACGGACCATATTTCAACCTTAGTTTGGTCTGCCTATTTTAGTAACGTAACGAAGTTCACTTTTAACGGACTGCGCTACAACAAACTAGCTGCTACAATGGACGAAATTAGCAATAATTTTTTTAAAAATGAGGTGTATAAAATGGATTTTTGCTGTGTCAACACGGGCTGGCAAATCACTTGCGAGGGTCAGCCGATGATCGTGGCGCAGTATCCTGCGCGCGCGCGCGAGAGGGAGGGAGGGAGGGAGGGAGGGAGGGAGGAAGCGGGGCAGAAGTGCGCTGTCTTTCGCGTGCGAGGCATGGGGGGAGGGGGGGGGGGGAGGGAAAGAGGGGGTATACTCCGGTGGCTGCTGTTAACGGCGCGGCCGCTGCATCTTGAAAGCGATCTGCAATGTGGACAAAGCGTGCCCAGTGGCGATAGCTTCTTATGCGCCGTGCTTTCGACATTCAGTTTGCGTTGAACTGAGAGACAGCACGCAAGTCAATTTGCTTGCTGCTGCTGCTGCACTTTTACCTTGCTTTAGTGCTATCTCAATCGATGCTTTGCCTTTTGGGCGAAACTGTGACTTATTTCTTTGTTTTTTACTTTGGACGTTCGTCACTCACTCTTTGTGCAATAAAGTTGCTAGACATCGCGACGAAAGTTTCGAAAGTGAGGCGTCTTGGATATTACGGAGTTCGGATAAAACGGACATTTTTTATTGGATTATCAGGGTCCATTGTAACGAGAGTCGACTGTATTACACTGCCACGCACCGCGTGGCAGTGTAATACAGCCACCTGTATACAGCCACCAAAAACCAACTGAAATTTCCAACCAAATGCCATGCGCCTTTCTTCTTAAGAGCAGCGCTACAAGCTGGAGAGTCTAGGTCAGATGCATTAGTGTGCCTATCTAATTCGCATTGCTGAAACGTCAACCGCAACATGTGACTTCGAGAATTATTCAAAGCTACAGCAGTTATTTGTTTGATCTGTTGCTTCACTAGATTATATAAAATTTAGAGAAATAATAAAACCTACCACCTTAATGCCTGTGAGTCTGTTTTACTCCGTGCAGCAGTAAGGACTTACTTCCGTTTTGTCTGATTGTTCCCACGTTGTGCTGTCATGCGCACAAAAAACGAAACTATCTGCCATTTTCTACTCGGTTGTAGCACGCGATCGTGCAGTGGCATAGCCAGAAATGTCAATCGGGGGGGCTCACTTTGCAGGTCGGCTTCCTCCTTTAGAATTTGTCGAGGAATCAAATACATGATTAATAACTGCATTGCCATTGTCAGAGATGCTGCAAACGAATTCTTGAACGCTACACACGGTCAAGACGAATAAAATATTTATTTTTCATTAAAAAAAATACTCCTATGTCCCAAAAATTGTTCCCGAAATAACTGACATCAACGCTTCCTTGTTTTTAGTCTAGTTAATAAGTAAAGAAAGTATCACACCAACTTAAGAACTGTATCAGTTTGAAACCAGCAAAGCAGTGCATGCCGCTTTATATAAAAAATGTTAAGGCCATGAAATGAACAAGTTGAGGACAAATATTTTTATGAAACTTTGTCATTCAAGAACTTCGTTTACATTTTTGTATATATGCAAAGGCCAAGGAAAAATCTCGATGACACTGTCTTTTGTTCCGATGTATTGCACAAGAGCAGCTGTCACCGGTTGTGTATTGTAATTGCATCGAAATTATAGTTGCAACAGAGAGCACATATAAAAGGCAAGAGTTCTGCAAAATATAAAAGTACATTAGCAATGCGAAGATAGAGCTTGACAAAGAGCAAAAAATTGTCACTGGAAACAAAGTTCACTGCATGTGTTCACAAAACCTCGCAACATGATATTTAAATATACGCATAAATATCCAACGAATCTACTTATGCAAGAAAAACTCACTGTATATAATGCATTGTACAATGCAAACAAACAAGTTGCGCAATCACAGATTCACAGAATCCTAAGCCCCCCCTTCCACTACACTTTCACTCACACATACAGCATGTGGCACGCGGTCACAATGTTATCGCCTTTCGACTTCATACAGAACATGACGGAGATTGCAGGAATGCGCCTGGAGTGTCCATATAATTGCTATAGCAATAATATAATATGAGTATCCGGCAACTGAAGTGTCCCGTGGCCCATTACTTTCCGCAGACAAAGTAACAAAATGGAACTTTCACCATGCGACAATTCGCCGCACCGCAACAAAATCATATGCATGTTGTTAAAACAGTTGTTAAGGATTTTATCCATTTTAGAAATTGGTCACATAGCAGAGGCGCTAGGCACAGACCAATACAGATGCCCTTCTTTTGCAAGTATAGTTGGTTGTCAAAAAGAATAAAAGTACTTTTGAGATAGCCTTCCAGAAAGGCCAGAAAATTGTCAGAGTTAAGACCAATTGCATTTTGAAGTACCGTTTCACCACGTGCGTCGATGCGTGCTTTGATGGCAACAAACAATTCGCGATGTGGAATAGAGTAAAATAATTCTTCTATAGCCACAGAAAAGCCAAAACCAATGTTATGGTTGACACGAAAAAAACTTATACTGTCGGAGTCACATAACAAAGAAAGCAGAAGAATATGGAGATCAACTGAGCAGTCAGAACTGGCATAAGCTGTGCGACCAACTTCAAGGCACACTCAGCATGAGGAAGACGTGGCATATACTGTGAGCACTTCTAGCTACCACCAAAAACAAGACCCAGCAAAGACATGACCTCAAGAAAATCAATAATTCCCATCCAGGAACTGAGAAACAAATTCTGGAAGAAATCAAGCGTAAGCTTGTCGGAGACAATGCCCCCAAGGTTACCGATCCCCGACCGTACAAAGGTGAACCAAATCTCACCCTCGACAGCCCTTTCACGCTTCCTGAACTCCATGCCGCCCTTGCCAAATTGACCCGTAACACATCGCCAGGAAATGACAAGGTGACCAATAAGATCCTACGAAACCTTCCAGACAAGGCCCTAAATGGACTTCTCGACTACATGAATAACTGCTGGGAAAAAGGTAAGCTCCCGGCAGAATGGAAGCACACAGAAGTCATTATGATCCCAAAACACAACAAGCCACTACAAATCAGCAACCTACGGCCCACATCCCTTACTTCCTGCGCTGGAAAGCTTCTCGAACACATGGTTCACGATCGCCTCACCACATACCTCGAAGACTCAGGACTCATGCCTGACACAATGTTTGGCTTCCGACAGCACCTCTCAGCACAAGATATACTACTACAGCTCAAGGAAGACCTCTTGGACTACCTAGAACGCCACAAGTTCTCTATTTTAACAATAGATGTTAAAGGAGCCTTCGATAATGTGAAGCATGAAGCAATCCTTCAAAATCTCCAAGACACAAACTGCGGAATCCGGACCTACCAATACGTACACGACTTTCTCAAAGATCGCACGGCTACGGTGGGTATCGGCAACATCCGAAGCGACAAGTTCGAAATGCCCAACAAAGGAACTCCACAAGGGTCAGTCATTTCACCTTTGCTGTTCAATCTCGCCATGATTAAGCTCCCACAACAACTCGAAGGAATCTAAGATTTAAGCCATGCAATATACGCCGACGATATCACGTTATGGACAAAAGCGTCCACAACCGGCCAACAGCAAACTACCCTCCAAGAGGCAATCGATCAGATAGAACAGTACCTCTCAAGATGTGGGCTCCAGTGCGCCCCCGAAAAATCAGAGCTACTTATACTCAAGGCAAGGACCCGGGGAAGGCCACCAGCCTACGTCGCTCCAGATCCCAACGTCAGACTCAATGGAATCGATATCCCTCAAGCTGGCTCACTCCGCGTCCTTGGCCTCACGATACATAAAGACGGTTCTGGCGCAGCTACACTTCCGAAGCTTCAGAGGACCCTAACACAAGTAACCCATCTCATTCGGCTTATAACCACCCAAAGAAGAGGACTTAGAGCAAGAAACCGTCCAATTAATCCAAGCACTTCTTATAAGCCGGATCACATATGGCACGCCGTATCTACTCCTCAAGAAAGCTGAAATTGAAAAACTCAACATCATCATCAGAAAAGCAATCAAGAGCGCACTAGGACTACCCAGTACGACCTCTACCACGACACTCCTAAAACTTGGCCTTCATAATATCTGGGAAGAAATGAATGAAGCGCACAGAGCCAGCCAGCTGGAAAGCCTTAAGCTGACTCAAACAGGCAGAGCAGTACTTCGCAAACTCGCATACAGCGAAAACTTCATAGCAGACTCAGACGCGAAAGCCCGATTGCCGCCACTTCTTCGTGACTCTATTTCAGTCGCTCCAATACCTCGCAACATGCATGCAACATACCACAGACAGAAGACAAGCAAGAGTCAGCGCTGAGCAAGAAATACTCAAAGGACCCCAACACGAGATATACAGATGCGGCAAAATACCCAGGTAGACGAGCTTACGCAATTACCGTGACCAACAACGAAGGGAAGGAGCTAATCGCTGCCACCATACTGGCCAGGAATCCAGAAACGGTGGAGGAAGTGGCCATCGTCCTCGGCATCGCCACATGCAAAGACACAGCAGTCATCTTGAGTGACTCGCAAACGGCATGTAGAAACCTACGAAAAGGCCGAATTTCTGCCGCAGCAGTGAAGATTCTGAAAGAAATAACAAGACGCCAAGAACTACCCGAAACCTATGTCGCATGGACCCCAGGCCACGAACACCTGGCAGGAAACGAAGCAGCACATGCTATCGCCCGAGAGCATACCAGCCGGGATTTCCTGCCACATGGTCACCGGAAAGTGACGAGGGTGGAGGACATTCCCATCAATTACGCCGTAATATTGCAACATTACCGACTGGAAAGAAGACAATATCCTCTACCACATCCAAAATTAAGCAAGGGAGAAGCCACCGTCCTCCGCAGACTACAAGTGAATACTTATGTCCATGGAATTATCATGCACTGAATGCACCCCACCGAATTCTCATACCTATGCCGATATTGTGAGGTACCAGACACCCTACAACAAATGGTGCTGGTGTGCCCACACCGCGAGAACAACAGTCAAAATGATGCCCCAGAATTGCTACAAGGGATCAAAGAAGCGTGGGAGGCAATGTTAAAGGCACAGAGCCTGGAAGATCAGCGAAGTCTGGTGGACTGGGCCCGGGCTGCGGCATTAGCCAACGGCTTTCTGGACTTAGAGAGCCGCCCACCTAGGGCGAAGAAAGAACACTTTCTTGCTGTTTCACACAATTCCTCCTGTCGGAGTTAGTAACTAGAAAAGGATCATCGACTTTTAAGTTTCTTGAGACAACTCAGCAAAAATCCGCTAACCTAGAGTTGCCAAGTGCCACATTCACTAACAATGGTAATTAAACTGGTGTCCGGTTTGTGCATTTTAGCACTAAAAAACACAGTGAGCGATTAATTTTTGCTTTTTCCTATGCTTTCTGCAGGTTCTTATGGTATTGTCTTTGCAGAAACTCTCATCACGTGAGGAAAGAAAATCTTTCCTCACATGTGATGTCCGGACCTTTTGGAGGGAGATATTCCTTGTTAATGGCAATGACCGCTTCTTCTTTAAAAGTGCCTGTAGGCAAAACAACGAAGCCGCCATCTTTGTCTGCTTTCAGCAGGCACAGGTCTTTCTGCTTGAAGTAGGTTACAATACGCTGAATTGAACACTTTTTATCCCCACAAATGCGATTTGCAGCACTTTTGTAAAGGCAGTCGGCACCCTCAAGGAAACACCTTTCACGCTGTTCTGCATCTGCTTTTGCTGCCATAATTCTATTCACATTAGCTAATTCATGCGCTGTTAGTTTTGGTTCCTTTGGGCACATTATGTGGCTACCGAAGGAATATTGAAAAAAACGTGAGACGCTTGGTCCACAGAGAACCATAAGCATACTGCTCGGCATCCTACGCCGGCGAGACAAGACTTTCCGGAGTGGTTGTGCTCTAGCTAATGCATGGCATTCCGTCGAGTCCCCACAGTGATGATGCACTCTGGCTGGCTCGGACAGCCTGCAAGTAACGAGAAGAAAATTGAAGAGGCTTAATGTGTCCTCACGAATAAAAGACAAAGTAGAAAAAATAACGTAGTTACCTTTGCTGGCTTTAGTGTCTCGACATGGGTGCTTTGGCGCAAGTGAAAAATATGTTATTCTTTTTTGTGACGTGACTGCACAAATGAATTTCTTCAACGCTTCGTCTCATCGGATCTCGCTGCTTGCTTTCTCAACTTGTCTGATAGTGTGTTGATTTCGCTTGTCTCATTGTATGATCAGACGTACGATTTTGGAAAAGTCAATGCACCTTTGGCATCAAATGTTTATAACAACATTAAACCCACAAAGTTCTGGAATGGAAAATCTAAAGCGCGGCTTTGGAAATGTTAGTGCACCTTTCGCATCAAAAGTTTGAGAACTTTATACCCATAAAGATTCGGAATTGAAAACTATGCACTCCGTAAATCCTGCGGCCTCTGCGAGGTGCCGCAATGAGCCTGCTCGCCATTAAAAGCCCTCGAAACTTTGTGCTTGGTTGGGACTCCTTTCGTTATGCGACTCCAGGTGCATGGGCGTTGCCATGAAATCCAGCCCAAGTTCGCAATGTTTGCGGTGAATTGTCTTCTTCAGTGTGAAAGACATAAAATCCAGATTGATTTCCGGCGCCGGGGGTTGTTTTGGTCGGTGGTGCATGACAGCACGAAAAAATTTCGGGGAGGGGCTGAAGCCCCATAAGCCTCCACCCTGGCTACGTCCCTGCGATCGTGCTCTTTTATCTGCTTGCGTTTACCTCAGTGCTCGTGTGGCACTGACTTATCATACAGCTATTCAGGTGCTCTTGTGTACAGTGCAAAACATCGCGTGCTGCGTGAAACCAGCGTGAATTGGAGAAAGTGCCTATGTTGGTGGTGATGCTTGCCTCCTGAAATCATCATAGGTGTGCGGCATATCAAATCTTTATATCTCTTCTAGAACAAATGTGAAAAATTCTTGCGGTATAACACTCCCTAGAAGGCATGTAACAACTTCCATTATTAACCAAAATTTGCTATACTTGGGAGGGCCCCTTTAAAGGCTGTTGCGGCTTGGGTCGCGTCCAGGGCATGGAATCCACCAAGCGCATAGACTACTACATCAGGTTGTAGAAAATGGAGGAAAAGGGGTCTATTAGCTTAGTTACACGGCTCCAGTATGGAAGCCTGCTCAGTGCAGGAGCAAGTTAAACGTCTCAGTTCACATCAAGACCCTCTATCCTCACTCTCGAAAAGTCTCTGCTTTTAATACCGTCGTCTTCCCTAGGTGAGTCTACTAGGGAATCTGGGGTGCTATAACGTAAAACTATTCCAAAGTTTTCTATTCCAATTCTACAATCAGCCCTCTGTGATTGGTCAAAAACTTTTTTGGACCACCCCCACTTCATCTGTCTGTCACGCGATGCCTTTTGGACCACCCCCCACTTCACCTGTCTGTCACGTGACGCCACGAAAACCGCAATAGCTCCCCACCTGATATGACGTGTACATTATGCGTGATTTGACCAAACAAAAGAAAAATAGGTATTTCTGATTCAACGCCTTTTCGCCATTAGCCCTCGGCTATTGGTCAAAAGTTTTCGGGCTGCACCCACTTCACCTGCCTGTCATGCAGCGTCACAAAACCGCAAAAACTCACCGCATCAAAGTGATGTGTACGTTTTAAAGATGCATTAATATGCCGAACAAAACTGAATTTTCTTCTGAATAGCCGCAAGCTGCCCCGTTCCGAAAGGAATAAAAGATGGCTGCCGCCGATCGCTCTGGCACTGGCTACTCGCACTTGACGGAGAGCATGGGTTTATTTTCATATAATAAAACTTTTTGTGTGGCCGTGTAATGTTTTCGAGCACTTCCGACACATTTACGATCTCTGTTTTACCAACTGTTCTTTGCTTAGGATCCGTTTTAGCGTCATTCTTAAGCTTCCGTTGCATGCCGCCGCGATTTTCGATTAGCCACCGCAAGCAAAGTAAGGTAAAGCGGACCAATCACAGACGCTCGCACCGCCTTCTTCCGGTTATAGATTTCCAGTGCAGTGGCTCGGCCCCATCGAATCCTTCTCTACTTGAGCGTGCTCCTCGCCTCTTGTCAGCTAATTAGTTAAGACAAGCCGCTCAGTCTAGGCAATGTTATTCATTTTTCAAGCAAACAAAAGGGACCTCTTATGAACGAGGAGAGCGTTTGATTGGTCTGTTCAGACAGCCCTGCGGGTGACCCGCCCGATGCTTGCGTCGGCGGTTATGCAAATTTGACGTCAGGAGATTGGAATGAAAACATATTGGAATAGTTCTGCATTATATGGCCCCTGAAGACTGCCCAGCAGCAAATCACCATCGTCGACTCCGTTGTGATACCGCACCCATGCTCGCAATAACCCGTAGTAACTCCACCTCCAAAGAAACTTGTTTGGAATCTGTGGAAAGAAATCAACGAGCGACACCTAGTTTGTTCGTCGTTGCCCCCCCCCCCCCTCGCTTTCTTCTTCGCTCAGGCTGCCAGGTAAAGGGCGAGGTGAGGGCCTTTTGTGGAACCCTGCAACAGCCGGTTTACATGCTGTCTTGACGGGTAGATAAGTGCTGAGAGATGGGTGGTGATTTGAGTCGTTGCAAACGTCTAACTGCGCCTCTCAATACGTTGTCGTGGTTTCCTCCTTTTCATCCTTTGCTCAGGTTTCCAGGTAATGGTGGGGTGAGCACCCTTCAACTCTGTGTCCACGCTGTGTTGTCGTCTGGATAGGATGTGCGGTGGTTTGACACGTGGCAAACATTCAGTTAACACCTTTGGGGTGTTGAGACGTAACCATAGAGTTTCATATTAGTATACCTAGAGGCAAATCTGGCGCTGCGATCGTTCAACCATCATGGGAATGATGGGAAGTACAGGCTTCGGATTGGCATTCTATTGACTGGCGAACTAGTGTACAAGTATTTTTTTGGCAGTTTTGGTTTCGCTCCAAGCGCAATTGCTATAACCTGCAGTTGGACAGTGCAACGCAAAGCTCTCTGCCTTTGTTATGTTGCTCGGAGTGGTGATAGCGCGCTGGGCCAGCGACTGGGACGATGCTTGTGTCGCGGTGTGGCGTCGAAGCCGTGACGAGAAAGCGGCGGCATCGTAAACGTTGAAAGAACACGTTTTGAGCGTTTGGACCTTTGTTTGTTAAGTGTGTTAGGTTGGCACTGTAGCGTTACGTGCTTTATGAAACTTCAGAATAGGACAAAGAAGGCACTACTGACACAAGACATATACAGTTGTACTTCTAGTGGCTTGACAATCAAATTTTATTGAGGGCTTCATTATGTGCTCGTTTATGTGCTCATTGAAATGCGTGTTTTAGGACTTTGAGAACACAAACTTACTTGTGGTAGGAAAGATAGCTGCTTCCTAGCTGTAGTCTAGTGTCGCACAATGGGTACCCGCAAAGCCACGCTGTAACGCTTCGGAAGCGGTACGCCAATATAAAATATGATGCAGCATACTCGTAGGAGGCCACTAGCGTCCTAGCTAGCACTGCAGCAGATGTGCTTAAAAGTACTTGAAGACGTTGAGCAATCGTGACAGCCGACGCAACCTTTCGAAAGAGCGAGAGAGTTCGCAAGTGCCTGTCGTCTGCGAGAAAAGTCTCGCGTTTGCAGCGAGCAGACGTCGTAGCAGACGACACTTCTAGCATTCCTCTCAAGGGCACAACGCTTTGTCACAATACAACATTTTTATTTCCAGAAATACTTGATGAGTATTGTTATATAAGTACTTCCACGGTTGTTTTGCTGTTTCAAAAATGAATAAATAATTATTCTTTGGCGTTAAATTAGGAACAGAATCGCACAAGTATGCATACCCTGGTGTGTTCTGGCGACAAACCATAGTAAACCATGCTTCCATCTCAAAGTCATAGAAAGTTTATGCAGCGTGTTGTACATTATATAACATACTGCAGAAATAGAATTAGATTTTACGCGATAATATTCGAGTATAACTTTGTTTACCGCGCCGCAAGCAAACGCCACTAGTCTAAAGACCGAAGTCAATCCGAAGCCTGTACTTCCCATCATTCCCATGTAGGTTGAGGCAACGCTCATGAGAACCCCCGTAGACACTAGCGCCACATTTCCCTCTAGGGTACTTTTAGAAACTCTATGGACGTAACAAAGCCAACTGCAACAAAATTTTCGACTGTGTGAAAAGCTCAGTTTTAGATAATTTGGCCATGCGGTAGCCTCTGTGAAAGATTTTACGCTTGATATGAATGTGGGTGTGTCTGAAAACAATAGCCAAAATTTTTTTTCATGCTGAAAAAAAAAAAAAAACGCCGCCTTTACCATTTGCTGGAAGTTACATGCGACTTAGACTCCACAGAACCGGTGCCTATGTTGTTTGCTTCTTTTGCCTGTGCTGTGCCCACCTGTGTATCAGTCAAGAGGTCTCGCACGTCTCCTAGCCATACTCTAACCATACTCTAACTGCTTCATGGGCTGTGCCCATGTGATGTTCTTTTAATGCAAAGAATTCTTCTCTGAGTCAAGCTGGTTTTCTGTATCTGATTGTCTACATTTAAGAGGAGACCCTGCTCTTTGGAACCGGAAATTGGCCCAAATATCTTTGAGTTTGAGTCCCATTGCTCCAGATTGGTGTAGAGCGTTTATTCTTGCTTGATTGGATCCCTGTAGCATCCTTGATTGATTTAGCCTCTGCCATAATCATCATAGACAGGTTGTGGAATGTTTTTCCTTGTTTTCTCAAAACAGCATTTCTGGCGGTGTCACTATGTTGGAGTGATGATATCTGTGGCTCTACTTATCCTCTCACATTATATATTTGTTTGTCAGTAAGGTAGACAAATAGAGATTGCAGTGGGCATGTAATATAGGCAAATATTATGACAGAAATATTAAGGTAATGAATGAATGTGTAGTGTTAAGTGGCGCAAGGGCCAGGTATGGCCAAAGAGTGCAAGCCATAAATATTAAAGTAATAATTTGACCTGGGTTTCACTTTGGGTTCATACTTCAAACAGTTTGACATGCTGTAACTTTGGTTCAAATCAGTCTAGAGCATTCATTCTTATACCACTGCATACTCCGATTACTATAGATCATTTTTATATGTCACTATTTATTGCACCATATATAGTTCAGCAAATAATTCACCTCCAAGAAAGTTAAAATATATTATATTTCTAGAAATATGTTTATTATATGCAAGAAGACTGAGTGTATATCCTAAATTAGCACATGGAAATACATAAAGTACACAAGTTTAAACAAAATATACTCGGAAATTAAAAAAAAGAAGCTTGTATATACAGGGTCTCCCCTTAACAAGCAGAGCCTCGATGTGTTCTGTCTCCAATCGGAGAAGAAGAGCGCATCAGGGTGACCAAGATTAAGGCGTAGATATAGTCCGGCGAAATGTGTGCACTTGCAGTGCAGTTACGCTACGTTGGCGAAAATTGGACACTTTACAGTCCAGTGTATGGAGGAGTGTGTGTGACTGGTGGCGTTTGGCGTGTTTTGCCATGGCTGGTGTGGGAGTAGAACATGTCGCATCTTACGCCAAAGCTGCTTGACTGGAGTGTGTCGCACTTGCTTTGCTGGCCAGCAGAGTGGCCCACAGTCAACGTGTCAAGCTATACAGGGGCAAGTTTTCGGCTGCACTGGCATTGGTGGCATGACGCATCGAACTTGGTCGGTCGCTGCCTGGCACGCTGGAAATGCCAGACTATATTCACGACATTAACCTTAGCTATCATGGACTAAGCAGGCAACTGCTGCCATCTGTAGTAAAGGATGGGAGGTAGCTCAGGCTCGGGTGTACAGTGCGCGTAAATTCAAGGCAGAACCCCAGTCGTGGTAAAGTTGCACTAGTTTCACATTTGCGGCATCACATTCTGTCATTGTCCGCCGCTGCATCTACACCATGGCTGCCACATCGCGTTCTTCGTGAGAAATGCAGTATGTGATTCTTGCAGACAGTGTTTCTGGCACTGTGTCAGAAATGCTTCGTTCGTCTCCTTCAACGCACCAGTTGTAGAGATGCGCGAAATGACTTGATGATGATGCAACACTAGAAATGATTGCTTGAGAATATTGCCCATGAATACAACTTACCATAATTTCTTGTGCGCTATTGCAGCTTGTAGTACTTATAGTCATCCCTACAAAGTGTTCGGCAAGCAGATTTTGCACTGGGAACTTACTTTGCTCGCGAAATGTAGCCTGTGCAGCTTCATCAAGTGCACTTTACATGCTGTGTGTGCATTGGCTGGTCCGTGTCATGCTTGCCTGCTGCAGCATGGTGCATGGTTGCACCCTAAAAGCTGGGACAAGAAAGATGTGTTCTGCCTTCTGCATAGCATTGTGTACAGCTATCGCTCAGGTTCATGTGTGTGTTAGAGCACCCAAAGGGCACACAACACGGCGGCATTTGTAGAACAGCTCAAATTACATGCACAATGAAAAAGCATGCCGCAAATATTGGGTGAGTCATGCGCCTGGGTGCCTAGGCGGAACTTAGAGGCCAGCAGTAATTCGCGGTTATGGGACTTTCTCCATATCCACATCACTCTCGCTCACCATCAAGTGCACACGATCATCTGCTTAACTGCTATTTTAAGGCTGCTAATGAGACAATGAAACAATTACCAGCCCTGCGGCCTTGCCAAGATTACTTTGATAGTATATGCTATGCATTGATAGCCAATTTAGCTCTGGTGAAATTTCATTGCAGTTGGCTTAAGGGGTTAAGGGACCCTGCATTTTTGCTCCAGATCTCTTCTTAGCATGTCAAAGAAGTAAGACCAAGAGTAATTAGGATAAAAACTTGCTTACACAAATCGAAGTTATTGCTAGCACAAACTTCGAAATACAAGAAAAATGAGCGCTTCCTTCTACTCTTATTTCTGCAGTACTGGATGCTACACCTCACTCTTTCATGAGCTGGAACTGTGGAACCCTGTAGCAGCAGGGCACTGTGTCAGCCAGCTCTCCCAAACTTATAAACGTTGCATAATTTTTACAAATTTTGGCTACTTCTGCGATTTTATTAGTGTTACATGAAGTTTTGCAAAGCACAGTTTGTGAAAGTTCTAGACGTGGCGAAAGGCTGCAAGAAATGCATACAAAGAACTTTCTGTGGGCATATTGAACGAATGCAGGTCAGACATACACTGGGCACAAGTAGGAAACATTTTAGGTATAGATAGGATATCGGAGGTTCCACAGTATTGCAGTGGTATAATGCTGGGGATCGTCAATTCCTCATAGGAATTCATAATGGTAGCAGTGCTAACAAAACAACGATGGAGTGTAATAATGAATGCAAAATGATATTTACTATTGTAAACAAGAACGAAACAGAGTTTCACTCATTGGTCTCAACAATATTTTTGGAAGTCATCTGATGGTGAAAGGACATCGAACATGTGCTTGCTTCGAGCTAATTCGAGCAAGTTCACAGTCGAGCAAGAATGACTTGGTAATTAAATCTATGCCATTCGCTTTCTTTCCATGCTTAAAAAATACTTGATTTTGTGCACTTATTGGAGATCACATAGATACTATGAAGAAAAATGTATTAATTATGGATGACATGCTCAATACAATGTACGAAGTGATTCTTGAATCACCTCAGTATGCTTTGTATTGTGTTCGTCATTAATATATATTTCGTTTTAACAAGACAAAAGTGTTGTAGGAACATGGGAAGTTACCAATAGCACCGCAAACAAGGGAAGCTTCGGTCTGGAGTCTGCATCTTTATGTGGGGGTTCGTGAGGGCCCAGTGAACACCGTTGTAACATTTGCTTCAAAGTGAGGCTTCCCTTGCTCACCTGCAGTTGATCACGCCTATCATGTTAGTTGCACCCTTTAATATGCCCGTGTATTCAACTTGAACATGCAGCCAGACGTTTCAACTTGGAACTGGAAGGAAACATGTTTGCTGTAGCTATGCAACATTGAATTGTATGCTTGATATGATGTAAAACATCCTATCATTTCCCATATGCCACTGAAGTGACTTTGTACCCCGTGTCACCATAAAGAAAACAACCTTAGAGAGTGAGGATCAAATGCGCTCTGCTGAGCCAATTCACTGGTTCCGGAACCATTTTTTTTTCTCAAACTGTTACTGAACCAGAAGGAAATCAAAGCACCTAAACTTGAAATATGCTGGTATTTTGAAAAGACTCGACAACTTGCTTATAAGGCTACTTGTGCAGTAGAATTAGTACAAGAGGTCATACATAATGTGCACACACTGAGGAGACTTGCGTTGGACATTGAAGCAGGTTCAGTGGCTGAGGAAGTGCTCGATGGTCTCTTCACAGTTACTGTTCTTATATAGGGGAATCAGCCATTCCATAGAGGAAGAAGTATGAATTTGTGAAGGCTACCCCCAGTCGTAGGAAGCACAGCAGTGTATGTTGCACCAGTAGAAGGCTTATGGTAATTGCAGCTGCAGTGACAGACAGATTAAGCATAAGCAAATGGTGGTTGAAGTTCTCTATAGTCTTCCTAAGAGCCATCGTGATGATGGGATAAAGTAGGTGAAGTTCCTTAGCTGCATGCATTCTTGATAATGGGATGAGCATGGACTTCTGCATTATGGGTGTTATCATGGGTGTATGACAGTGTTGGTTGGCACAATCGAAGTGCTTTCTGTGAACTTAGTTACAATAAGATGTCATGTGATAAGATAATTTTAAGCAATTTCCACTGTAATAGGAGCTGGTCATTTCCTCCATCTGATTGATGTGTTATGTAAGCATTGCCGCTAGCAGGAAAAGTTGGTGTAAGAGCAAACTGATGAGTTACGGGCTCTAATGATATTATTAATGGACCTGTGAAGATTTATAGACGCCTTGTATCTGCTACTGTGCTTGTGCTCTCTCCTTTTGCCTCAGCCGTCTCCTTCTTTGTCTGTCATCCCATTTTTCCTTTTCAGGGTAGCGGACAGGACGTTGGTTTGCTTAACCTTCCTGCCTTTTTTTTGTTTTCTTTCTTTCATTTACTATGATTGAGAAGGTCATGAAAGCTCTTGCAGGTCTTGAAACTTAGAAGATTCGATACTGAGATTCCTATCTCTGTTTGATGTAAGGACTCAATGATGTGTAGTTTTCTGCCATCATTAGCCCTTCATTTGAAGCTGACAATGAAAGAGCACCATTGCTCATTTATTATCATAAATACAGTCAAGCCTACTTGAAATACCTAATAAATGCTTGCTTTATGTGAACAGACATTGTGTGACTGTTAAAATGCTTGTCAGGAATATATGCTGAGCCTATATAGTATGAATTTCTGCATGGCCAGGATTCAACTACAATGAACCAGTTTGTGGACGGTGAAAGGGGGGGGGGGGGAGGTGGAATGCAGGAAAGGATTTGCCTAGAGAATTTGGTGTGGTTGCCAAGGGGGCCTTCAAGCCTCTGAATTTGCCACTGGAGGCACACTGAGTGTCTGCTGGGCACTTTTGTGGCAGGCATGTAGGAGACGCAAAGGAGGCCATTTAGAATTGTTCAGACCTAGCTGAATGGCCTTCCTTTTTCAAATTTGTGGCAATAAATGATGTATCAGATTTGGTGATTTGCATGAATTGCAGAAAAATACATGTTTAGCAGAATAGAAATATACAACCAATGAGTCATGTGATAGGCTCAGTAGAACTACTCTCAACTGTGACAAGAGCCTGTCATTCCTTTTATCTGATTGTTATGTTATATTATTGTAAGCATGGTCACTAGCAGGAGAAGTCAGTTGGAGCAAACTAAACAGTTATGTGCTAAGGCTTAAGTTTGTCTTGAATTTTGACTGTTCAGCCGCTCGCGGTACTTTAGTGTGCTGAAAAATATCTGAGATGTGTGGTTTGAGTCTGAATGTCAAATGCGTGCCCTTGCATAATATGTCTTAAACAGTATGCTGTAGCTTGCATTGTATTTTGCAACAGTTGTACTTTGTCCATTCTTCCACAAACAATATTTTTGAAAGCTGAAATTTTCTTTGCATACTAATGGATTTTATGCAATTCACAGGAGTTCTACGAGCACACAGAGATCCTCTGGAAAGACAAAGGTGTCCAAGCTGCCTTTGAACGCTCAAATGAGTACCAGCTGATTGACTGTGCGAAGTAGTACGTGCCTTTTTCTTTACTCTTTTCATGCTTGTGCACATATGCTTTGGCTATTATAAACAATTGTGAGCGTACACAAATGTTGCCACTGTGCTCGACTTTTGGCGGCTGTTGTTTAACAAGCCGTTCAGGTTTTTGGTTCGCTTAGGTAGTAGAAATTGCAGATGCTGACATGTGGTATAACAACTCCCCAGTACTCATCATGGACCATCCTGTAGGGAATTGAATGAGTACTGAGGGACACAATATATTTGTGATAGTTTCTCATTGTATCCTTGATTTACTAGTGTCTGTAAACGTATGAGTTTGGAAAGTGCTTCATTGAAAAGTTGGAGATATTGCTGAGCATTAACCCTTTGAGGGTCAAATTACTTTATTGCGGATCTTGAATTTACAAAATGTATAAAGTCGGGAATAAATAGTAAAAAATAATTAGGACCAGTATTTTGGTGTCGGCATCACTCAGAACTGCAAAATGTTCAATAGTATTTCCGAGCGTGGTACTCCTTGAAACACGGGTCTACGCATAACGCCTTATCGCAGTCTGCACACCTAAAATGCGTGTCTGTTCTCTTGGAGCGAGGAGTTGTGTTGGCGCACACATGACATTTCTGCGTGCGGCTACCTTGGGCAGAGGTCTGAGGCACCCTCTCGCGTAAGCGCTTTGCCGCAGAGAGCGAGAATACCTTGTGAACGGTGGTGATAAACAAGCTAAGAGCGGTGCCAATCAAGATAGAAACCAACTTCCGCCGCCCCTGCGAGAGCGTGCCGACAAAGAGAAAAACCACATTTCACGCGCCTCCGTTGCGATCACGCGGTGAAACCGAAACTGCCAAAGCGGCGTTGCTGCAGTCTGAGTGACGTGCTGAAGCTAACAATCAGTTCTGTTTATCTCCCCAAGAAGGTAGCAGAAATTTCAAACGCATCTTGTAAATGCTAAGAGGTGGCAGCACCTCCCGGTGAGCACGCATCGTCATTATGGTGCGAAATTTTAAACGGAGGGTCGGAACCGTTCCCGTACGGCAAAGACCTTGCGGGACAGAAAACCGCCGCCGTACATGTACGGCAAAAACCTTCAAAGGGTTAACTTATTTAACACCTCCTGTAGTTTGCATTTATGTGTGGTTATGTGAATATAAACACAAATGCTGTTGTATGAAGCAGTGTAATTAAATTTCTTCCTGGGCACATGATTGCTGATGTAATTTGTCTTGCTCACTTGAGTAACGCATTTGGTAGTATATTTCTTGAATGAAAAATTTATCATGTTACGAAGAATTATTTTTAACTTTAGGTTAATGACTTCAGCATAATTCAGCTAAATAAACCAAGTGTATGCATATAAGAATTTGCACGCGCTTGTCAGTGGTTCCCTAATTCATGTGGGACCCACTTTAGAGTCATCATAGGAGTTATGATGATTGTCAGCATTTCTGTGTGTGTTTATTAAATTTGGATTTGGTAAGGTCTGCCTGTGTTATACATAATTATTAGGAGCAAAAAAAATATGATCAAGAAGTGTTTTTATTTTGCTAATAACTGGAAAAGGCAATCATTGCATTGCTTTACACGCATACATTTGCATGTGAGCAGGTTAGGCTATACATTGCCTTTTGTAACTTCGCTATAGATTGTGGAAAGCATTGTGAGGACTTGCACAAAACTTGCATGCCCCGACAGCATTAAACTGAGATTGTCTGCACTTCTTTATTTAATTGATTAAGGCTTTCTACGCCATTTCCATTATCTGGCACGTCCCTCGCATCAATGTGGCTCTTGCTGGCACAGACGCTGTGGGCAGAGTTTGCACCATTTAATAAAAGTTATTATTGGCAGACAGCAAAGTTGCCAGAGATCTTCATATCACTCTTTAACCTGTTGCATAACAAATGCTGCATGTGCAGGGTGCACACAGCAAAGAATGCATAAATGCTGGCTTGGTGGCATGACTCAGTAGGGTGGCATCCTTTTGCTACTTTTGCTTTCAAGGAAGTGTTCGAAATCTATACAAATGCCATTCTTTCTGCTTGTTGCAGTGGGTCAATTTGCATGCTATTTTATATATGGAAGCTGAAGAACAGCATGCTACAAGGTGTCTGAAATATGGTGAAATACATTATGCTATGCTGATGTCTGATAATTGAGGATGTCCAAATTGAAAGGCATCTGGATTTTTTTTTATTATATTACACTATGCACGTGTCTGACTAAATGTGCATGCTTAAATTTTTGGTGTCCAAAAATCCGTTAGTGACTGTAGATGTAAATAAACCATACAAATGCAGTCAGTGCATAGAAATTGGCACCACTAAATTCAAGA
Organism: Dermacentor andersoni; assembly: GCF_023375885.2. Taxonomy (NCBI): domain Eukaryota; kingdom Metazoa; phylum Arthropoda; class Arachnida; order Ixodida; family Ixodidae; genus Dermacentor; species Dermacentor andersoni. The sequence continues at coordinate 111,980,989 of NC_092814.1, read as the reverse complement.
ATAATCATTTAAAGGCTGGTAAATAATTATGGTCAGTATTTTAACAAACGCCCAGTTTTATTGTCGACACCTTGGAACACTCGGTTTTAGCTGGTGCTGTCAGTAGAGCCTATCTTCCACTGGTAAGGAAGCCTGAAATTACACATGCTTGAAAGGGGTTTGAATTTGTAGAGTAACTTGTTTGTGGCTATGAAAGCAATATGAAAATCATTATTACAGCAAGCAGTGTGGTTGTAATATTAATTCGTGAATCTGTATGAACATGACAGTAGGTTATCACAGTCTGACCACACTGAAGATTTCTTTACTACTGTCATGTTCTGGAAGCTGCACGTGCTGCATTGTGCATTTGTTGAATGCAGCACATTGCAGCTTTGATAGGCTTCTGTTTCTGATGGTTATTGCTGCATTTTTAACATTTGTGGTCATTAGGTGGGCTGATGGTGTTCCTTGTACATCTCAGACAACAGAAGTCCATTGCAACATTTCTGTGTGATTGAATGGTGACTAAGCAGTTTTCATAAGTATGAACATTTTCTTTCAATTTTCGTGCCCTTCTTGCTCATTGTGACATTGGAAGTGCCACATTAAAATGCAAGGTTGCAGTTGTGTAGCAGAAGCATCAAACTTCTGGCTATGAATTTTTTAATTCTCATTGCTAGCACATACGAGGGGTTGGTGATGAGAAATGAGTCCTACTCGGAAAAAAATTGAGCTAGGAACCTGTAGCTGCCGCACTATTCTACATATTTTCCAGGGAAAATGCACTTGCCGCATTGCAGCTTCTTAAGTCCCTGTAAATAAAATTCCTCTGTCTGCTGGTGTAACCACTCATTTGCAGCACTAGTTGCCTCGAGCACACTCCAGATCGTCCCTTGAGGCGTTTTTTGAGATTGGGATGAAGATGAAAGTCAGAAGTAGTCAGGTCATCAGGTCGGTCGTCAGGTCGAAGCAGTCAACCCCCTTTCTTCTCGTTCATTACATAACGAGGGTCTCCAATCCTCTGACATTGATGCCTTTAGGCAGCACGTGTGGGTTTATTGACCAGTTGCCTTCACCCAAAAAAGATCACGTACTTGTGACGCCTGCGGCAGGAAGGATGTTCCTCATCCATCACCAAGGTTTGTGAGTGGTGGCGCTGGCTAGCACACCCAGCGTTAGTTCTAGTAGCAACACATAAATACCCCGGAAAGTGTATGGAGAAACAGCGCCGCAGTAGCTCAATTGGTAGAGCATTGCTCGTGTAATGCAAAAGACGTGGGATCGTTCCCCACCTGCAGCAAGTTTTTTTTCATCCACTTACAATTCCATTAATTTATAATTTTCTTTATTTCAATTATTAAGTACAAGTAATTTCCCCTGTGTCTTCCTTTGTGTCTTTGTTGGCTTCTTAGTAGTCACTGTTCTTCATGTAACATACGTTCAAATCTTCTATTTATGACCTGCTATGCTTGATTATTTGGTGTCAAGTGTCTGAGTGATGTCACATTGTCATCAGATTTTATACATGAGTAGAGGGCATATTTGTCTTCTGGGGGGCTTTTGTGAACATTGTTGCATAAACAGGTAAACAACACTGTTAAGGCTAAACCATGGGCTCATATGCACTAAACTTCAGTACAGAGGTGTCATTTTGCAGCGGATGCATTTCAATACATTGTAATCCAGTGCTCAACAAAAACTCGTCAGGTGAGGATGGTGCCTGGTCAAAATAAACAAGTACTTGACTAAGTTTGAAAAGAAACATGATTGGTGTTTCGGGGCTGCTATGGCGACCGTGTTCAGTCATCTAACCCTTTCAGTGTCGGGTCTTTCTTTTTCAGAGGTGACACATTCCCAGCGTTGGGTTCTTTCCCTCGGATTTTATAAAATGAACATAATGGTTTATTGTTAGTTGTGCAGAAATATAAATGACACAACTAATCGCAAATGCTGTCTTAGGGCACTATATGGTGAAACTATTCCAATCTGTTTTTATTCCAGTCTTCTGATGTCATACCTATGTAATCGCTGACAGGAAGCATTGGGCGTTGACTTGCAGCGTTGTTTGAACAGACCAATCAAATGCTATGTTCGTTTATAGGTGGTCACTTTTGTTTGCTTTCAAAACGAATCACATTGCCTACTTTGAAAGAAGGTTTCGGTGGGGCCGAGCTAGCGCAGTGAAAGTACATAACCAGAAAAGGAAGGTGGTGTGGGCGTCTGCAATTGGCCTGCTTCCCCTGGCTTAGCTTGTAGTGGCTAGCCGAAAATAATGTCAACATGTGACAGAAGGTTAAAGATTCTGCTAAAACGGATCTTCAGCACAGAAGTGTCGGCAGTGCAATGTCATAAACATGCCAAAAGGGCTCGAGAAAGTTATACTGCAATTGAATAATGTTTATTATAAGCAAATAAATTCATGCTGCCATGCAACTCACCGTAGCCAGTGTCCGAGTGATCAGTAGGCAGACATCTGTCCCTTTCAGAACGGGACAGTCTCTGGCTTTTCCAAAAAAACTCATTTTTGTTTGTCAAAGTAACGCGGCTTTCATGCGTACACGTCACTCTGATCTGAGTTTACAGTTTTGTGATAATGCGTGACAGACAAGCGAAGTGGGCGCAGCCCGAAAACTTGTGACCTATAGAGGAGGGAAAATGCCAAGAAAGGTGTAGAATTGGAATTATTTTTCTTTTGTTTGATCTGATCATGCACAATCAGTGTGTACACACATATAACATCGGGAGTTTTTGCAGTTTTCATGGCGTCGTGTGACAGGCAGGTGAAGTAGGGGTGTTCTGAAAAATTTTTGTCCAATCGTTTAGGGCTGACTGCAGAAATTGAACAAAAAAAGTTTGGAATAGCTTTATGTTATAGCACCCTTGGTGTGCTCCTTACATTCCTGTCTGACAAAAGGAACGTGGTGGGGTAGAAACACTGAAATGTACTGGTATGTCTGTGATGCCGAAAGGATTAGAGGTGGTGCCACAACTTGTGAACAAGGGGACTGACGTGTACTGGCCCTGAAACTTCAATTATATGTTTACTTTAAACCTTATTTGAGTGCTTGTTTATTTTGGCACTTTTTAGTACCACTTTTTTACCTGGACAACTCACCTGTTGTTGTCCAGAATAAACAAGTACTCTTCATCAGCAGTGATGTAAGACAGAATGTCAAATTTGCAGATATGGTATGGTGCCGCCATGTCGTACGGCAATGCCAAAACAAGGTGTGCACCATGTTTCTTTAGCAACTTGCAGGGGGCCATTGTTATGTTCTCACATTCTGCACTTTTTTCTAGTGGTGCCACGAACATCTGCTTCTGAATTTTTCTTGCCTAAACAGGCATGTAATCAAACACAAAGGAAGATAATAGACTGCATTCTCTCTGAAATGCTATTTTTGTGCAATGAACCAGCAGTTAAGAGGGAAGATTTTTGTACAGTAAAAGCTCGTTAATTCACTACTCGTTAATTTGAAATTTCGGATAATTCGAATTAGTTGCCGCGGACTGTCCCACAATGTATTGAAAGCAGTATGTAACACATCCCGCTAATTCACACTGAAATCCGCACCGCCACCGATAATTCGAACTCCGCATCATCGTGGATGGGGAGAGTGCTAGTGCGCGGGAGCACGCTGGCGTCGCCGCGCGGGTCGCGCAGCTTTGCTTTTTCGATCAGCGGCAAGGACGATAACACCCTCGCCGCGCGCCATGTTCTTTGCGTACGAGCGTGCGAAGGTGAGCCGGCGAACGCGGCTCAATCTCGCGTGCGCGAGAGGGGAAGGTGGGGCGGAGCGCGCCCTCTCTTGTCGCGCGCGAGGCAGGGGGGTGAGGCGAGGGAGGGACCGGGGGACGATCTTCGGCGGCTGAGGCGGCTGCTGCTTACGGCGCGGCCATGCGGCCGCCGCATCTTGAAAGCGATCTGCGACGTGGCCAAAGTGCGCACCCGCGTGGTCCTCGTCTTCAAAGTGATCTGCGATGTTTGCAGAGTGCACGTATTGCCGGTAGCTTCAAATGGGATGTGCTTTCTACGTTTTGTTCGCATTAAAGCGAGGGCTGTACGAACGTCAATTCGCTCGCTGCTACTGCTGCGTGCCCTCACTCCAGCGTTTTTCAGCGAGTTTCCGCGGTCATCGAACGAGATGCGTTCATGCTCACCTGTGCGCGCGTGACACAGTGCTTGTTAATTTAGTTAGTAAGCAAATGCTTACAAGTTTACACGGCCGATAAAGCTATTATCCTTACTTTGTATAGCTATCTACTAATTTTCTATCGCAATCGATGCTTCGCTTTTCGCGCGAGACGGAGACTTTTTTTTTTCTCCGCCCCAGTCAGCGCGACGAACGCGCGGATGGAGCAAGAGCCATCTCGACGTCAGGCGCGTCGAACCGCGCTGGCCGCGTCCGGTTACGTTGGCTGCGCCAGAGCTTCGAAGTATATACGTTTTTCACGCCAGCGTGACGTAGCGTGTGCGCGCGTGCTCACGCCACGTCAGACTATATACGCGCCTTAACCGAGCGATTTTTTTCTCTGACTTTCATTAGTTCGAATTTTGTATAATTCGAATTTTCATAGCATCCCCGCGGAATTCGAATTAACGAGCTTTTACTGTATACCTGGCCTGTCCAATTCTTTCCATAAAGGACGAATGGCAGTAATCTTGCTTATGTCTAGCAGCCATGCGAGACAAGGGCGGAGACAGGGAGGTGGTGATATAGATAAGCTGCCTGCTTCGCTCATCTTCTTCCCCAAGCAAGAACAGATTTCTTGCTTGCTTTCTTCTTCTCAGCATATTCACTTAGAATAAATTTCAAGTTAGGGTGGCACATTGAACACTGCCGAGTTTCATTAAACTTCAGATATAAATTATTTTTTCGTATGTACTGTCAATCCCAAATATATAGCCGGGACACGTCAGTGGGAATGAACTCGGCGTATGACGATCGGCCATTTAACGCGGTTGTAAAAGACATGTGGTGAGGCACATTCACACGCGATTCACGGTACACATGTGCTGATAGTGGCATGGTGCATATGGGCTGGTTTGCTTTCATGCTGCATTTATTTCTACCTTATCCTGAATAAAAACGCAGTACAAGCGTGAGACACACCACGATCTTGCAACCGCTCGATGCAAGCTTTTAGGATTAGTGTCACAATCAGTTAATCAAATAACATTCCACAGCACGAGTGACTTGCAACATTCGTCTGAAAAAAGTAGGCTTTTGTGCATTTGACACTGCCTTGCGTAAACAAATTGGCAAATTACAGTATTTCATGATCCCGGGGAGATGCAAGATGTGCAATGTTTTCAGATAGGTAATTAATAGGCATATATTATATTTAGCATTATGAATATATTAAACTATTTAGCAATCCCCCTTGAAGTTCGATATATCCTGGATGGACTGAAAACTTTGAGGCATTTTCAGTGTGGACAGTTAAGACTTGCAGGTTTTCAGTCATTTTTACAATGTACAGACAAAATACATGATTTTAGCAAGCTTTTTCTTGCCTTTTGCTGTGCCTGAAGTGTTATTTCTGCAAAAGAAAAGAAAAATCACATTCTAGTTTGCTTAAGTTTTCCTAAAGTTTGGTGCCTCACGATTGTTCATCTGTTACAACAGAACTCATGTGCAAGGTTTATGAACTTGCCACGATGTACAGTTTCTTTAAAATACAACGCATATTGCAGATACTTGCATATTTGTGGTGTAGCGATTGTGCCAAGTCTAGTTTTTTGTTAACGTATACTTTTCTTTTGTTTGTTTTATTTGTTTTACATGCTTGTCTATTAACTGCATCACTTGTTAATAACAATTAACCAGGAACCATATTTTGCAAGGATTCATTCCCTCCATTCTGTTTACCTTATTTGCACGATTCTACTGCACCCCCGATTGTAGCGCGCAGTTACATTGCCTAAATATAAAAAAAATTAACTTGGTGCCAATTCTACTACGCACATCAAGTAATGAAACCTGAGTCGACGCGTACCATGTTGAAACGGCTTTATATAAGAGCACATAGACGCACACAGCTGAATCTTAGGGGCTAGTTGCTATGGCAGTTTGACGACACCTACTTTTTGCTGTCTGCTGACCGCAGTAAGTAATCTTCAGTTCCATCTAATGCATTAGAAATGCCACATATACACCAAACTAGAAAATGGTGACTGCCAACCAAGGCATAAAAAAAAAAAAAAAAAACTTTCGTTCGATGGCAGTCTGGCCATTGGGGGTGAGCTCCACCTCTGGAAAAGCTGTCGCCACAGTCGGCGTGACCTGGCATGAGGGATCACGTGGACACAGCGACTGCGTTGGTTGCTTTGGAAGCGCCGAAGTGAACTGAAAAGGGAAGTTTAAAGTCTCACCTGCGCTGCAGTTGTGATTAAGTGGTGAGGTTTTTCCGCCTTGACAACATTTGAAAGCACTAAAATAGGTAATGGCTGCTTTTGGAGGCATGCAGCATGGTAGGCTACTGCTTGGTACCACAGTGCCGGACGTACGTAACAGAGCCTGGTGTCAGCTTTATTTACATGTAGAGGCAGGACAAGGAGCTGCGTGAAGCTTGGCTCGCGAAACTTAGAACCGGCAAGCAGCCATCAGCTACAACTTGGGTGTGCAGTAAGCACAGACGCGAGGAGGATTTCTGCTACGGCGTCGGGACTGTGATGTTCGGTGAGTAGCAGAAAACGCACACTGTGATGCTTGCCCACGCCCACTGCCCGGCTAATGTCATGACGTTTTATTTGGTCTATGAACTTGTTTATGCTAGATTCTGGTAAGTTCACCGAAATTGAAAGGGAGCGCTAATAAGCACATTAAAAATAAGGCATTGCACATGGTCATGTTTGTGTTATGAATTAATGTACTGAATGAATTAATGAATGAACTTATGAATTAATGTAATGGAAGTACTATGTATTAATGTACGAAAAAGAAGGAGCGGGAAATCGCATGCTGAGAAGACCGGTAAACATACAGTGTGACGCAACTTGAGAAATAATAACGAAACATCTAAGAATTTGGAAGAAAAAAAAAAGATTAAATCGTTGCGACAGCTTATTATAGTCGCCTTAGGCATTGAAGTCTAAAACGAAATTATTTTTGAACAGCCCTGATAGCGTCGACGCAGCAGTGGTTGCTTGTGTACTGTCAAATGCTCATATTCTACCGCCTAAAGCTAATGGCACGGTGCGAAAACGCGTTCACAGCAAAAGCAAAACATTGTGTGCGAACATGCATGCAGATGCGCAGTCTGTCGCTGCGAACCCGTGTGATCGCTGCATTGAGGCTTCATTCTGTTATGCTCCATTCAGTTATACAGACAGCCCACTATAAAAACATATGTCACATAGCTATAAAAACATATGTCACATAGTTTGCTCTCAGCGTTTGCCGTTTCATGCAAGAAGCCGGTTTGGCAGACTCCATCGCGGCGACCGTGCGCAGTGGCGTTCACTGTATGTATTTGGTAAAGAGATGGCGTCTGTAAATGATTCTGTGCTTTCAGTTTGCCCAAGATTGTAATTTTGACAGTAAAAACTTCCTTCGTTTTTAGAGTACTTACAGAAATGTCCAGGAGGGCTGCTGCGTGGTGTTTTTATTGAGCACTGTTAGCCAAACTTGTGAAGGAGCGCGCCGCGTTATCCGTCATACTATGCAAGGGAGGCTTTTCCGACAGATGGCGACTCCGTAAGTCCTCGTCCCCAATAGCTGCCTTGCATTGAGTTATTTTTTTAATTAAGAATTGGTTTAGTTTTTGATTTTGCATAGAATTAGTTATGATTGTAACGAGCATGCAAATTTGAACATTTTATTAAAGAAAGGTGCGCATTAGAATCGTGCAAATACAGTATATATTTCCATCCTTTCACTGAGTGGCCAAACTGGTAAGTGTGGTGTCATACAAGCAAGCAGTGAAGGGCAGAATGGAAAAGGAAAGCAATTACAAAATGAGGCCCCAGTAACATGGGGAGAAATCATTTTCTGAGACGAATTCCATTATTCAATTCAAAAAGTGCTATCAGATTCAGATGTGTAGTTAGTTGGCTCTTTGCCCATGTCTGCAGTATATGAATATATGAATGGTCATGTAGGGCTGTGCAAGGGCAAATTTGTTACGTAAAAGGGTACTTCTGTATTAATGTATATGCCGTGCTTCTTATTGCTGCTTGCTTGGTGACTAAACACCCTTGAATCAAAATTTGCTGCTGTTGTAAGCATATGAAATTCTTATTGTTGCAACAGCCTTTGGAGAATCTTTCCTTGTGTGGAACCTACAACAAATTATTTTGCGAGTTTTGTTTGAGTAGCTTTGGTATTGTAAATACTTAGTTACGAAGTTCTGTATTTCTTAAAAAAAATATGCAATAGGAAGTTGGGGTATTTGTAGTGCACTTCATATTAATAAACTAAGTAATTTCACGCAATCTCTTTTAGTTAAAGCCCATTGTGCTTGATTCAAGGTTGAGGGAAGTGGACACCTCCTGCTCCAGACACCAGTCAAGACATACACCTATTCTTTGGTAAAAGGGGAGCCATCAGCACTCTGCATTACGAAGTGCTTTCTCTCTCAAGCACAATGGTGCTTAGCTTCAGTGATTTAACAAGAACTGGCGTACTAGCATAGCATAGCTAATAGCTTTTTATTTAAAGGTATGCTGAATAGTAATTTTGCTGCCATTATTTGTAATGTAAACAAAAGCTGGTCCCCCACAAAAAATACTGGATTAACAAGCAGTACACAAAAAAGTTTTGATTTTTATGCTTGCCAAGGCACTTCAGTGCAAACAATGAATGCATTAGGCCTATCCAGATTGCCCAGAAGTAAGGCATATCATTGACGGACATTACTGCTTGAATAGCTCGCTTGCTGTAGCCAAGGCCTCATTTTGAGTTTTCTTCGATGAGCTGCTTCTGCACGTCCGACTCATACATTTGCATTGGCAACAACAACAGTCACAGCGCAGAATCTCAAGAAAGTGCTACAAAGAATGTTATATTATCAGATGAGTCATTGTGCCATTTGTTTACAAAAGACTAGAAACTCTTTAGATATGGATCTCAGTTGTACAGCCATCACATCTGATCTGGTTGCCTTCAGCATACGATTTCGTTTGTTAGTTTGTGCTTTCTTGTTCACTTTATGTGAATATATTTCAACTTCATGTTTGTTGTGAAAGGTGCAGCTGGAGTAAACTAAATACTATAGAGCTTGCATCTGGGCAACAGTAGTTTGCTTGCAGTATACGAAGCACTGGCTGCCTCTGCATAAGCAGTAGAAAGATAGGGGAAGAATGCTGTAAGCATTTACGGCAGGAAAGGCAAAATACTTTGCATAAGATAAGGTCATAGCAAATGCGCCAGCTGTAGGAGGACTCGTCCACATGTTTTCCAGATTGGCACGATGTCATACCCACGGCTCGCATACCAGAAATGAGCTCCTTTACTAAAGTAAATAATAAGTGAAAGGATAGCATCAGTTCTTGTTATTCATTTTTGGGCATAGATTCAGTGGGTTGTAAATTTTAAGTATTCCTTTACTGCGGTCCTGAACTACCCCTTGGGCTTGGTGAAAAAACATAGTCCATGGATAGCATACGCTGCTGTGAACATCTCAGCCAAATTTTGCAGTTGTGTGCAGCACGCGGAGCTCGCAAGCAGAGCACGAAGTAACCTTTTTCTCAAACTCTCTCTTTTCAACAAAAGCATGCTCCTCACTCTTTTCTAGACGCTTTATTTTTTAATATAGCAGATTCCTATATGCGGCTGCTATTGGCCAATAGCTGACATCAATCAAGAACGGTGTTTGGATCAGTGCACTTCTTCCTACTCTTACCGTGTATATCTATTGATGCAGTTTAATAAACAGGCTAAAGTAAGCTAAAATCTGCCTTCGAATTTCGATAATTACATACTTCTGGAAGAAGCCGACTATCGTCTGTTCATGCTCAGCCGCAGCTGCCTCTGTAAGAATTCAACTGTGCCCACCTTGCATATCGGTGTTGCAGCTGTTGGGTCTTGCTAATTTCAACTAGTTTTGAACACTCACCTAGCCTCTAACAATGTGAAACTTATAGTCAGGCCACACGTATGCTTGCCAACGTGTACTCACTCCTGTCCACTCCTGGCTAGATGCCTTGGCAGGCTTTGCTTTGTTTTAAGTTATTGATAGCACTTCAAAATGCGCAAGTTGGACGTGGCTACTATACGTTGGTCAAGTTGATGCAGGCCAAAGTTAGTCTGCACCACGTAGCAGGGCCAGACTGGAGCATATGACCGCGAGTGCGCACTCAAGCCTAGTCGTGCACAAAGCAAACGGGCATATGCACTACAGTTGAATGCAGCCTTGGTCTGCTATGTAGTGTAGATACCATGGACGCCATGGGGGGCTGCGACGAGACTGCTGGCTAAGTGCACTGCGGCTTGTTGAGGACAACCGCATTTGGCACGCTGTAGGTGCCAAAATTGGAAGTAGCGGCATCTGCATGAATATTCAAAATCAAATTTGAAGTGTGCGCCCCGTTAACATTCAGTAGGCGGAGCGTTGCGGATACGTCCTGTTCTGCCATAGCCTTCGCGGTGCAAGGTATTGAAGGAGGAGCGAGAGCACCGCGAACGGGATTGTACTCAACCTTTGATTGCCAATAACTTCACTTCTATACGCATTGAAATACTTTCTGTGGCAAAGTATTTCTGAAATACTCTTTTTTTTTTTTTTAACTTCAGATGCATTTCTTGACTTCAACAAAAAGTGGTTGAGGGCCGTTTCAATGCACGGCAATGCAAAATGCCCATATGTGAAAAGTGACTAGCTGGAAAGAACAAGGAATCTAAGAGCAGGAAGGTGCTCCTGCGTAGCATAATGTTAATTGCTACAGCAAGCAAGTTGCTACCGCAGCTTTGCATTCATGGACAGCATGCTCAGCTTCTAAGTGAAGATCATTTGTATTTTGCTCATTAAACAGCCAGAAACATCAATTTTTTGCCTAGCAAAGAATTTTGGCTAACCATTATAACAAGTTGGGTATTTCCTCCCGTTAAACGGAGTATTTCTTGTTCCAATCTAATTCACTACTACTGCCTTCTGGACCTGTATTTTGTGACATTCCATATGATTTTCCATTCTTCTGTTGTGTTGTACTGTGTGGCTGATTTCAGAGATAATGATAGCATGGTGTTGACCGCATCTGAGCCAATGACAAAGGTCGAAAAGAATGGTTCATGGAATGAATTGTTAAAAAAAATCTGCCGCATGTAGCTCAGTGGCCATGTCCTTGCGCGTCTGAGCCTGAGGTCATGGTTTCTATGCCAGTCCTTCCGGCTGCGTTCTGATGGTTCGGAATGTAAACATGCTCGTGTACCATGCATTAGGTGCACAATAAAGAACCCCAGGTGGAGAAAATTATTCCGAAGTTCCCCACTACAGCTTGCCCCATAATCAGATTGTGGCGTTATGTAAAACCTCATTATTTAATTTTTTAATGGTTAGACAACATTACGCTTTGATTATTGAAAAGTGTGTGCACCATTGTGAACACTAAAATTGAGTGCAAAGACGATAAATTATGTATCATGCCTCTGGGGCATAGTTCACAGGACAAGAAGAATGTCATTAAAAACATGTTTTATGCTTCTCGTGTCTTCTGAAATGATTAAGTTTGGCAAAAGTGTTTACTCAATTATATTTGGAGGATAATTTCGGGAGAAAAAAAACAAGGAAAAAGGTTACTGCTAAATTGCTGCAGAGAAAGCGACATGGATCTGAAATGCGCAACTGCACCACTATGCAATGCCTATGAGTCAAGAGTATTGATCATTGATGGTGCCACTTTAGACAATTTTGCATGGTTGTTAGGTTTGGCTTAGCTTGGCTGCCTTGGCTTAGTTTAACTGGCCAACTATGTATAGAATAGTAAAGTTGGCTAAAGTGGATGGGCAATTCCAAACCATTCGCACCAGCTGTATAAGCGCTGCAGGCAGTCTCCAGCACTCGTGCAACTCTTTTGTAGGAAAAAGGCAAAAAAGGCAGTCACCCCAGCAACCTTGTGCTAGTAAGTCATACATTGCAGGAAAGACGTATTCTGGTCAACGACATGGGATGGCGCAATGACCTAACTTTAAAAACATTTATAATAACATGTCATGCTAGTAAATGAACTGTCATCGCCATTTTTATTATGGACCATAGCAGTGCAATTTACACCTGAACGTATGGCAAAAGTACAATTTTCTCAAATTTGTGATAATCTTTTTTATACATATTGTGTTTGTGGCATAGGAAATCATTTTTAGTCAACGTTTAAGGGGCCATTTACCATACCCTATTGGAAATTTTGTTTATGCACTGAAAGTTGTAAAGCACTGTATAAGAAGCATTTTACAACAAACAACACATACACACACATGCATGCACATGCACAAAACCATACCTGACAGAAGACTACACTTAGCAAAATAACTGTATAAATGTGCGAACAGAGAAGGGCATGGTGGATGAGGCTTTGTTATACACAAGATCAACTGGCAGTTACTGGCAGTTACTGGCAGTTACTGGCAGTTGATAGGAGCGTGGGAACAATTCGCAGATGACAGCAGAAGTATGGAGCTTTTTACTTTGGCACAGAGGGAAAAGAACACACATAGACATTTGGTGTGTTGGTGTTATTATTTCTAACGTTAAGTTATGTGCAATAATGTACCAGACAAATAGCTACTGTAGCATGCAGTGGTTTTTCAAAACCACGTGTCATGATGTTGATGTTGCAGGCATTCAGCACGATGCAGACATGCCTTTGGTGTGGCATTTGCTCTCTGCCAGAAAGCAGGGCTCCCTGTAATGTAAGAGCAGGTGGACACTATCTGAATTTTAAGCTGTTTATTGTGGCGTAGGTTGGTGTAATACCTTGAAGACATGATTGTCAGTGCATGATCTAGGCACCGTGCTTGTCTGTAATGCCCGAGCCTGGTAAGGAGCCCTGACTGTAGGCAGTCACAAATGGTATTTTTCTCCAATAATAAATACTGTGAAAATAAAGGGAAGGCATGTAATAGGGGGTACATATCAAAGTGCAATTTCTCTGAATTACCCATGTAAAGTTTACACACTTGTACACATCATTTTTGAAATTTTTTTTCTTGTATACCATGTCTTGCATTTTATTGTGAAATTCTAATGGTGCTTCAATTTTTCTCTTCAACAATGTTTTGGGAATGCATTGCCCAAAGCATTACGCAATGCATTCCCAAAATTATAATTCCCAATGCATTGTAAGCCACATTTATAATTGAAATCTGAGAGGGTCTTGTTCAGTGCTGGTTAGCTTGGCATCGAATGACCCATACTGTGGTCAAACACTATTGTACATCTTCGAAGCACACTGGCTTGGAGGCATTCACGTCATTTTCATGGTTGGTAGCACAATGTAGGATGCAGCACATTAGATTTGGCTGTTTAGAATGAAGCATTTATATGCAACTTTCTGGGCAACATAAGGAAACAGATGAAAACACTTGGTGGTCTGGTGTTGCTAGTAAGACTTGGGCATTCTGGTTTTAAGGGAGGTCCCACAATAGCTCTACCACATCCATATGCCTGGATTTTAACCTTCTGATATGCAGACGGCTGGGTTTTGAGTTTGTTGAACGTGAGAGTACAAATATTATTCGGTGTCCATTGTGCATTGCAAGATAACTGAGCTAGAGAAAGGTTATTTTCTTTCGATGAGCACTGTGCATGTTTGTACAGCTTGCTGACCAGAAGGGTGATTGGAAGTTGTACCATGCCTTCCTTAGACAGTGATCCTACTTTCTATAGTTGTCTGTATTTGTGACAGATCATACACTGAGGTGTACCAGAGGCTATTGAGGTGGCATGTGGCACTGTTTTCAGAAAGCTGCAGGAATGTCCCTACTGGAGAATTTAGTATGTGTAGGGAAATGTGGAATAACAGAAGCTCCTTTTTTAATAAAGCAGCACAATAATTTTCCAGAATTGTTGCTCATTACTTTATTTTCCTTGTAATGTGCATTCTTAAACTGTGCCTCACATTTTCTAAAATGTAAGCCTCCTTCCTTGCTCATCAAAACTGAACTAAGGGGGTTAGCTGCTACACAAACCAATAACAAAGTCAGAGAAAGTACAGTTAAACCTCGATATAACGAAGTAGGTAAAATCGGCAATTTTCTTCATTATGTCTAAATCTTGTTGCATTGAAATTTGGCCTTTTATGGAAATAAGTACATTCGCAGATCGATTTTATGGGGAAGGCTGTTTATGGCTAGGATCTGGTGGATCACGTCCGTGCATAGACGAAAGCTTTTTCATATGTGGGTCGATTCTGAAGGTAAGTGCAATATCGGGCCGACCCGTGGAGGAGGTGAAGCAGGCATTAAGCACTATTCATACGTGGGCCGATCCTGAAGGTAGTGAAATGCCGGGCTGACCCGCGGTGGAGGTAAAGCAGGCGTTAAGCATTCCCCTCCACATACGTTGGCAGTCGCTCAAGATGGTGCAATGCCGAGTCGACTCGCGGCTTAGGTGAAGCAAGCGTTAAGCACTTCCCATACGTGGGCTTATCCCGAAGATAGTGCAATACCGGGCCCACCCGCGGTGCAGGTGCAGTTCGCCATTATTTAAGGCGCCCACATACACAGCTTCGCTGGTCACCCTTCTTCATAGAGAGGAAGAGCACTTAGTTTTTTCTCACGTGGAAACGGGCCACAGAATGTTCCGAATTATAGGGCAATCGAAAAAGCAAATTTGAATGAGAAAACAATTCATTACGATGAATTGAGTTGGCAACAAATGATATGGTTTCATGCCACGTCGACGATATCTTCACATAGTCGGTACGAATTAAGCGAAGCCAGCCACACTATCGTGTGCACTCTGCCCCACGGCTGCTAGCGTCGCCCGCACTGGGACGATGACATCATGGAAAGCGCCAGCAGCAGGGAGCGACTACTTCATCCGCCGTGTCTCCAAAATTTGAGATTACACAACCTTCAATACTAAACACGCCGGAAGACATTACATGATGCCACTCCGTCTCAGCACGCCCACTCTTTGCACACGCGGCAGATTACCTCTAAAGCCTGTTTCACATGCAAGCGATTGAGCGAATGGAGGGAACAGCGGTGCGGCGCTGCGAAGCTTTTCTTGAGGTGTTGTTTCACATGCATTGCCACCGCGCGTCTTTTGCTGCTACGAATACCAATGTTGCTGGCAAAAAATACTGGACTTTCAGCCAGTTTCGGTAGTTTGCAACTAGCAACACAAGAATTGTTTTGTCCCTGCTTTTCAAATTTTTATTTTATAGATACATATATCCTGCGTTTTGAGTATCTAAATCATGCTTACTTTTTATCTTTTTTGTTGTTTTTGTAAAAAAAATTCGCATATGCGGCGCACAAACCCGCGAGCGGCTCGGCACTGTGCCATAATGGACGCGAGTGTGTCGGCGGAGATGGATTTATGTGCGCCACATGATGATTCTTGCATGCATCTTTTACATGTATTTAGATAGGAGCACCCGAGCTAAAGCTTCCACTTAACTAAAGGAATGCCAGCTTTATTTTTCTCATGGCTGCGTAATTAAAACGATACTTGTACAAATCAACTGCGTAGAATAACCGTACGCAATAAAGAAAAAAATCAAGAAGCGTGTGATGTGTGCGTAAACTGGGACAATAAATACTTACAAACGCGTGCTTGCAAGAGCGTGACGAAGAGCGTTTCAGTGCGAATCACGACAAGCGCACGAAGTCTGCGCGGCGACAAAGATTGTTTCTGACAAGCTTCAGCATTTCGCTAGAGAGGCGAGAAAAATTAATCTTAACACAAGCATCATCATGCCTTTCAAGAGTCTGTAGCATTTAAAAAAAAAAAAAAAAAAAAACCACTGACAATCTTGCAGTTCAATACAACTGGTGTCTTTGCTTACCGGTGTCAGTGTTTTAGCAAGGCGTCCCTGAGTTCCAAAGGGGCTCCCCCATTGCAGAAGTTGTCTTTCACATTCCACAGCTGTGGCCGTTTCGAAACCTCACTGATTAGCAATTCGTTGAAAAGCTATCTTGGCATGCTGCCCGTACCACATGTAGCAAGTAAATAAACATCGTCCTATGCACAGGTTTTCCCACACTATCCTCCACTGGTCACGTGGCAAGGCGGGCCGTCATTGGTTCGGAAGCAGCGCTGCCATCGAAATTCCAACTTGCTGGACCCTCGCCGCTCCAGCTGCTAGTGCTGCTGCCGTCGCTCGAAACAGTTTCTGCGTTGCGGCGGAGGGAATCGCGAGCATTTTCGTTTGCATGTGAAACAGGCTTAAAGCAAGGTGCGCGGCTGCGTATGCGCGCAGTGGGCAGCCACAGCCAACTTCACCTCTCCCCCCTTTCCTGTCCTACCCTTAGCGCGCGCTTGATCACGTTACCACGATCTCGCTCCTCTTCCCCTCTTTCCCTTTGCTCGCGCCGGGAGGCGGCACTCGTGTGTAAAGTCACCATCTTTCTTTCTCACTCTTGCACACTTTCACTCGCTCCTAAAGCACAAAGTGCATGCGGCCCGATAGGATCTTATCGTACTTGACTTTACATGGAACATGATGTGGCTTCACTTCAGGGTTCGCTCTTGTCGCACCGCTGGTGATTTGAGAGCTGCATTTGCAAGCAGCTGCTTGTAATTCAGTCATTTGATGATCTGCATCTGCGGAAGCTTCCATTTATTGTCTGGCCATTCCTTTGCTGTGGAAGTAAAATTTTGTCATATCGAAATCGCATACAAATACACTTCGTTATATTGAGGTTGTAGTTACATAGATATCTATCGTCTATGGTAGATATCTATCGTTAGATATCTATCGGTTATGAAAAATTAAATATTTCGTTGTATAGAGTATTTCGTTATATTGAGGTTTAACTGTAGTTGTAAAGTTGAAATGAAGCGATCCAAAGTGGTTTCACATGTACAAAAATAATGGCTTGCTGGGTAAATTTTTTTTCATCATCATCATGCACCGTCATAGTCACTCATGCTATCTCTAGCTGTGGAGACTATCCTGGCACTGCTTAAAGGGCCCCTCACTGTGCCCCATGACAAATTTTGGTTATAGACTGGAAACGCCATCTAGGGAGCATCTTACTGAATTTTTAAAATCAGTTCACTATTGGAGGAGATTGAACTGTCCTGTTACCAAGCCACCAGGAGGTGTGTGTTACTGTCAACAGAGATTCTCCCCCTTTGCCTTGAGTAGCGTCCGCAAGCAATGCTCCTCCCCTGCCTTCCATACCAAAGCTGAGGGACCTCGTTACATGCACGTGATGAGCCCCCCCCCCCCCTCTCCCTAATTTTTCCTCATTCTTTTTTTGTTGTGCCGCACACTCCTAGTGGTACCATTGCGCATTCTCTTGGCTGATTAACCGGTCACGTGCCAGTGTTGGTGACGTCGCAGGCTATCTTATTGTTACAGGCAGTGTATCTTGCATAGAGGCATTTGTGCATGTAACCTTGTCTCTCTCATGAGAAGGGAGTGTGGCCATCAGTTTGAAATTTCAAGTTTTTGTGCCACACAGCGGTTTCGTACTAATCATCGCTACAGTATGATTTACACACTGCGCTTGTCTGCTTGCATTGTCCAAACCTGGTGAGGGGCCCTTTAAGCTAACTTGCCCATCGGTGCCCATAATAAATTGTAGATCGGTTTTATAAAGCCAGTTTGTGATGCTTCAGCATGAGATTTTGCTGTTGCATCTGCTTTAAAATCTGCAGCTGTTAAAAACTGAACTGGTTTCTCGCATATGTGTACTAATGTTTATGGGCCACTTCTCTGTCCTGAAATGGGGGTGATGGGAGATAAGGGCTTGTGGTTTACCTTTAAAAAATTAGGAAATATAGAGCTTCAAAATATAATGTTGTATAGTTGCGGTTGTGTGGTAGTTTAGTCCCTATAAATGCCATTCTTTTGCTTCATTATAAACATTTATTGCTACTAAATATTTTGACAGTTCATAAGTTGAAGAAACCTGTTGATGCTTGATAGTAATTCCTACTTACATTAAAGTTAGTCTTGTTAGGCAGGTCAGAGCTGTAGCAAATCAATGCCATTACTGGCATTCATTAAGTTTAATTTTTCTGCAGTTTTCTGGACAGAGTGGCTACAATTAAGCAACCAGATTATACTCCAAATGAACAGGTAAGTTTATGTATGTCAGTTTGGTGAGCTGCTAACCAGTTTATGTTATTTTCTAGGACATTCTGCGGTGCCGAGTGTTAACCTCAGGAATTTTTGAGACAAAATTTCAAGTGGACAAGGTCAACTTCCAGTAAGTTTGCCGCCAATTTTGATTGCAGCTTGTTGGCGTTTGCGTAGTAGTAGTTCGTAGTAGTCATTACTGCTGTAAGACTGCTATATGTCGTTATGTTATATTATATTTCACTGTAACTATTGATAGGAACTTCTGTACTTGACATAGTGCGGAGATATTTAATGTGAAGGTTCTGGCCTATGTATAACCCTTTTAAGCAATTAATGCTTTAGCTCCCTTTGTCGGCGACCTTCAATTGATTTTTTGCCAAAAGCAAGAGTTGTTATCCAGGCACTCGAATGAGAACATCCAGGCGAGTTGCGAGAACAAAACGAGATCACCCGGGCAACCAGTCAAAACTTTAAAAAATGCGGTCTCTGGTCCTCAATCCTTTGTACAGGACTGCATTACATACACTAGTTACCGCCCAAAGAAGCTACAAAAAATATTGCTTCTGAGTTTTTCCTTATGTTCGTTCACAATATCACTCAAGCTGTAACTTCTAGACGCTGAATTTTTGTTTGTCATTTCCAATAGCGATGTTCAAAAGGCACATACAGGGCACCGTACACTTAATTGTCATCTTTTGGCGCTGAGCGCTCGTATGAATGCCAGCGATCCGAGAGTCCCATGGCCTGGGTTTTGCGCTGCAACAAGAAGTGGCACGAAGCTGCGTGGCGCCTCCTTTAGGCCCTTCTACTTGCCACGGTGGCTTAGCAGTTATGGTGTTGTGCTGCTAAACACGAGGTCACAGGATCAAATGCCAGCCGCAGTGGCTGCATTTCGATGGAGGTGAAATGCAAAAAAGCTTGTGTCCTGTGCATTCGGGGCACATAAAAGATACCCTGGTGGTCAAAATTAATCAGGAGTCCCCCATTACGACGTGCCTCATAATCAAATCGTTTTGGCACTTAAAACCCTAGAATTAAATTCATTCTTGTTCTAGCTGGGCAGTGCACTCTGTCTCCCTGGTGTTTTTTGCTGCCTGTCGTGCCACATTCACCTGGTTTTCTCCTTCTAGCTGGGCAGTGTCCATACGGACCTGTGCACAGTATGGCATGGTGCGGTGTGCCGTTGCAAGCATGCACTACACCCATTTTAAGATTGTGGCTAGTATCATCTCCAACCAGTCTGATTTGCCGGTTGCCATTTCATGCTTACATATGAGGAGTTTTTTTTCGAAATGAGCCAAATCCACAAACCGAAACTGGGTCAGATAAAACGGTAATGACAAGAAAAACTAGGCAACTTTCTCATAGAAAAACCGTTGCAATGAAATGGGTCAAATAACGCCAGGCGAACGTGTTCGCAGATCGTATTTCGTATCGAAATTGAGCCAGATCCAGCTGTTGCACGGATCAAAATGAGCCAAATCCATTTGCCCAATAGGAGAGCGCTTTTGGCATGACGTCATTTAGCCATCGCTGCCTCCTTGTCAGTTCCCGCCAAGGAGTTGGTTCCCGCCTGACAGCTCAGAGTGTTTCGTTCGTGTTTTCGCGAGTTCTTTGCTTTTCTGATATCGTTGTTCATGGATTCGGATGGCAATGAAGAGATCGGCGAAAGATCTATCCCTAGACGTCGACGGCGAAGTGACAAAAAGCCGCTTCACCACCGTAAAAGCAAGAATGCGCCGTTGCCAAAAATGTAAACACGCGAAAAAGACTCTCAGGTGTGCGCTTGTGACAGAAGCATCCACTAAACGTTTCAAGGAGAAGTTTTACGAACTGTGTAGCGTGGAACAAAAGGCGTTCGTTTTGATGTACTGCACGCCAACAGCCGTAAAACGTAGGAGAGGAAAAGAAGCGGAACCTCGTCGGAGCCTTGCTGTTGTTTACAAGGTACGGATAGAAAATGGCCAAGAGATTCGTGTTTGTCGCGATATGTTTTGCGCAGTGCTTGATATTAGTCACAGCACAGTTACTCGCTATATAAAGCACAAGCATGAAAAAGGTGAAGTGAAAGCCGACAGTCGTGGAGGTGACCAGAAGATCAAGCGCTACGGTCGAAAGCGATCAGCTGTTGTGGGTTTCATTAAGCGACTTCGGGCAAGAGAGTCGCACTACAACCGGAAGAAGACAAAAAAGTTATACCTTCCAAGTGAGCTGAAGAGCATCCGAAACCTGTGGCAGATTTATAACCAACAAGCACCCGAAGATGTGAGGGTGAAGTATGGCTTCTTTCACCACATTTTTCGAGCGACGTTCAATCTTTCGTTCAGAACACCGAGGACAGACGTTTGCTCTGTGTGCCTGAAAAATGCGTATGAGATGAAAACTTGTGGAGATGTTTCACAGAAGCAGCGTGTCATAACAGAGCAGCGTGTACACAAGTTGAAGTATAAGGCTTTTTATTCCCTGCTGCGTGAGAAGAGGGAAGACTTGAAAACATTCTCATTTGATTGCCAACAAAATCAAGTGCTCCCCAAAGTTCCGGACCAGGAAGCCTACTACAGCCGCCAGCTCTATCAGTACCACCTCTGCGTGGTGGAAAACCAGGCAGATGGATCAATGCCCAAAGAGGCCATCCATTCCTACACATGGAGCGAAGATGAAAGCTCCAAAGGAAGCAACCAAGTAGCCAGTGCGGTACATAATACACTTCGAAGCGCTAACTTCGAAGGAATTAGAGAGGTGCGGTTAGTAGCCGATGGCTGTGCTGGACAAAACAAGAACAGTACTGTGCTTTGCATGCTTCTTTGGTGGCTCCAGAATGAGGCTCCAGCAGGTGTCTCAGTAGTTTCCCTTGTGTTTCCTGTCACAGGACACAGTTTTTTACCCCCAGACAGGGTATTTGGCAGAATTGAAAAAGATGTTAGATGACACGAAGAAATCCTGAATCCACAAAGCTACCAAAGGATTTTTTCAAATCACGGCACTGTGTTAGAGCTTGGAAAACATTGGCATGCGTACGACTGGAAGGCCTACTGCACGGCGGTGATGAAGTCGACATCCAGCTTGCCGTTCAAGATAACCGAAACGAAGGTCTTCTACATTCAAAGAAATGCAGCTGGTAGGAGTCCTCAAATTAGAGCAGAGCCTCACTATAAAGTTTCTGTGTCAAATTTCGTGTCAGTGCTAAAAAGGGGAAGGTCCCTTGCACAAGCACCCATAAGATGTGCACTGTACGCACACCACGTCAACGAAATGAAAGTCAGAGATGTGACCAGCCTTCTTGTGAAGCATTTCGGAAATTCCTGGCAAGACAATGAAGAGCTTGCGTACTTCGTTAGTGTCTTCAGGCGTGCCCAAGGTAATGATCCTGCGGAAGAATTAGAAGAGAGCTGCTTATGCTGCCAAGAAGACGCACCTGCTCTTCAAGTATAGTTCTATTGTTCTTGAAGCACAGCAAAGCCCTGCTGCCAATGTTATTATAGCTTTTCTGTCATTATTACATGATGCCATTCTGGAAAGCCAATTTTAATAAAGTTTTCATAACAATACCGCCTAAAATCCAGTGTTTCAATTCAATACGAGCCAAATCCAGAGTTTTCACCCTAATATTGGGCATATCTGCCGCATAATTTTTCATTACTTGTGGTCGTAAACTTGCCCTAGCCGACATGTAAAGCATATCATATAATAGCTTTGCTAGCGTTGCATTTAGGTCCGGTAACAAATTTTTGCTTTTTTCTCAACTTTTGTTTACGTGGATTTGACCCATTTCGAAAAAAAACTCCTCATATGCTCTTGATTATGGGAGAGCCAGTAATTTTTTTGAGATGCACCAGCACCCAAGTTATACGTGTTGACAAGGATGATGGCTGGAAGGTATGACTTGCCAAGTGGCAGCCATTTGAACAGTTCAAAAGAAATCTGTAGGATTGACAGTAATAATCTTCTACAGCAAATCGAGTTACCATTGAATGTAAATTCTTTATATGTTTTCAAGTGTACTTTGGCGTTGACATTTTCTCTAGTGTATGCTACACGAAAAAGAGAATTTGGTGATATTTCCTTTTAAATTGAGGAGAATAGCCCTTGTGTATTAATTCTATATAGGGACCTTGCCACAGCTGCAGGAGGCACAGCATGCCAATTTTGCTAACAGCCAGTATGGCATTATGTTGTGAGCTAATGTGCCACTCCCTGCATCTGCTAGATATTGGTTTTCCTGTGCATGCTCCCAAGTGTTGCGTTCCCAAGTGCTTAGTCACACTGTGTTGATGTAGCAATGATTTCAGATTCTGAATACAATTATAACTAGGGATGCATAGATATTTTAACCCTTTGAAGGTCAATGACGTAAATGTACGGCGCCGCGAACAAGTCCAAAAAATGGTCGATGCCGTATATTTCTGGTGCCGTCTGTACGTTTAAAAAGCACGAATTTCCTAACTTTTTCTTTTCTTTTATGTGCTGCCACTATGTGGGGAATACAGGGAATTTTTTTCGCGCGCCTCCCTCTCTGTTTTTGTTTCATGGTTTGCTTTAGAGCTAGTTTGCTTTCGCGCATCTACATACTACCATTCGCGCATTGGCGCGCGTGCGGGCGGCGGTGGTTCCGGTTTTGTTCTGTGGGCGGTTTCGGCTTCTTGCGCTTGCAAAACTGATGGCTATCTCGTTACTAATCGCTCAAAGGGCTACTGCCTCTTTCTCGCTCATTTAATGCTCACAGGGGTGCGCATAGGAAGGATGCCGCCGTGTATGCGTTTCCGTTGCTTTTTTTTTACACAGGAAAACTAATTGCCTTTGGTTGGTGATGAGGTGAAGATCAGCGGAAGTTTGTCACACGTTGTGCTTTTTTGACGGGCACACAACCACA
Organism: Dermacentor andersoni; assembly: GCF_023375885.2. NCBI lineage: Eukaryota > Metazoa > Arthropoda > Arachnida > Ixodida > Ixodidae > Dermacentor > Dermacentor andersoni. The sequence goes on along the minus strand of NC_092814.1, from coordinate 111,957,938 downwards.
CAGTTTTCTTGAGTGCGCGCACCTACGCAGTTCGATTACGCTATGGATGTACATACAGTATTAGATATTAGTGTAAGAGCAGGAACATTTGATTCTTGTGAAATATTCTCGTGTGCACATTTTCAAAGCCTTGAACTATGTACCCTATATAAAAATGCATCAAATTTTTAATTCTTCTAAGTTTATTTCCTTTTTTATTGTTGTTATTCAAGAATGAAGAGTACATATATACTAACACAAAATATTTTTTTCACACTTTACCATCACCCTAGAAAAATTGCGGTAAATTTTTTTCGAAACAAGTCCCTAAGAAAAATTAAAATCTGTAATAAAAGAAATCGACCCTGGATGGTCGCATATGGCGAAAAAAATCAACCCTCAAAGGGTTAAATCTTGAGTTTTGAGTTGAATACTAGTCTGCTGTTCCATTTGTATTTGACTAACTATCCTAAATTAGTTGAATATATGTTTCTGTTTGAACCTAAGGAATATCAACACTTATAGGAGTTTACAGGGAGGAAGAAGTGTTCAACTGGCAACTTTCTGAATGATTCTGCTGCAGGACAGCCATAGTTGGTTGTGCAGAGGCACCAGTTCCGGAGTGTGGAGCAGACAGCTCCTGCACAATCATTTTCAATCATTACAGAATAATGTCTTGCTTTTAGCAGCTTATGAATTTTTTGTCTCAATTGAAGCTAAGGAATTTTTGGCTACTCTCGCCATGTTAACATCCCTCAAACAATAATGTGGTGCTGCAACGTATCACTTGTCTCCTTCAATGAACACGCATATCATGCGACATGACATCATTGTCACGATCACGGTGCACCCGTTGACGAAAGGCAGTTGTTTATAATTTACTAACTCCTCATTTGACCAGATGTTCAGTCATAAACAGATGTATCAAATCTAAAAAAGCCCTTTTTTATCAAATGGACTCCACATGCATTTTAGTGGGTTTCCGAGCTATCATGAACATTCTATTATGCTGTTATTCGAAGCCTTCTAAGCAGATAAAACCAACTGTATATTGTTAGCCATCTGAAGAAGCAGATTGCTAAAAAATTTCGAAAACAGGAGAATGAAGTAGACACATATAGATGCACAAGACGCACAACACAAAAAATTTTCCATCTGTAGCTGCGAGGACAGTACTATAGTGCCCTTCTTTCTGTTCCATCTGGATTTGCGTTGCTTTGTTGTTTCTGATCAGCTACCAACTTGCTGAGCTGGTAATTTCAATTGTAGCGATGTATAGTGTCGATATAATAGAGAAACCCAATTCGTTCATAATATTGCATGAGTGCCAACCAGATAGCACGTCAGGGCCTTGTACTGTTGCAGACATGACGGTGTGAGTGGAACAGCCTAGAGGACTATATACACTGTGACTAGCATGAACTTTTAAGGCACGTTCACACCGAAGGCGGAGCGGACAAGCGGACAAGCGGATCCGGCCAAGCGGCCGCAGATTTTCCGCTTTGCGGAAAATACGCGGCCACTTGGCCGGATCGCGCCCGGACCGATTTTTTCAGCGCAGATAGGTTGGCCGCTTTGGCCGCAGCCAATCAGAACCCGACACTGCGGAAGCGCTGGTGAAGGAATGTAAACGAATGTCTTTCTCTGGGCTTTTCGCTTCTGTTATTCAAAAGCGTCAAAACGGCAAGTTGGGCCAGTTGGTTGGGATTCATAGTAAGGTTTGTTACAGCGCAACACAAGACAAGGACAAAAGAAGGTATAAAACGACGACACGGCGCCGTGTCGTCGCTTTATACCTTCTTTTGTCCTTGTCTTGTGTTGCGCTGTAACAAATCTTGAAAATCTACTAGACAAGTGGCGAGTAAAATGCCAACGATCTCGTCTTCTTCGTCTGAGCTCATCATTTTGCAGAAGTAGATAGCGGACGGGAGCGCGCCGACCCACGAAGAAAAAAATATTGAAAGTGCGCGCACAAACCCAAAGTGCCACGAGATGGCGGCACGTCCCTGAAATTGCTAAAGAAATTGCGAGATGCCCCACCTTCCCGGCGGCGCGAATAGCCAGACAACGCGGCCGGTCTGAACAGGCGCGGGCGCTCGCCGCCTCGCCGCTTTGAAAATCCGCTTGTCCGCTTAGACGCTCCGCTTTCGGTGTGAATGTGCCTTAAGTGCATGAGGTCATCCTTGCGCATTATTATTACTGCGCAAGGATGTGGCACTCGCATCTTATTATTAAAGAATTGAGTGGCTGCATGTATTCAGCTTCTTTAGTGGATGAAACGCTTTAACAGATGAAACGGATATCAAAGCCCAGGACGGCTTGGGGGAAAGAATTAAACTATTAATTGATATGCAGAATTAACTGTGAATTAGGTTTGAATCTGCATTTATCTTCATCTTATATAGTAATAAAGAAATGGAATAGCAAGTTGAAAGTTACTGCATTTAGTTTAATGCACGTTGAATGCAATGTTGCAGAATGTGCTAATCTTTATAGAGTGCACTCTTTGCACCAGAGCAATAAGTAACTCTTCTAAAGCATTGCTTCCTTGCTCCAAACAGCAAATTTTTCTGCTCCAAAAGCGCAAATTTCTGTTGCGAACTGCGATTTTTTTCTACTCCAGAAGCTGCTCCAAAAGACCAAGTGCCGCTTCCATCATTGTACTAATTTAATAGCTGTTTAATGTTTATATTTGTTAGATATGTCAACACTGTTTTACAAGACATTCAAAAAAATCAATTTCAATTAATTCCGGCGTGCTCTCTCTTGTGTGACTCTTTTTTACATGTCCAAAAGAAAGCCTATGAAACCTTTAAAAAGATTACCTCGCTTTCTGCTTGCAGGCCACAGCAGTGCTGTACTGTAGCACTCATGTGTGATGAACCATTTTGGTCATAGATATGACATGGGGAATTTATTTGAGGTGGCTGCTACATTCATGCCCATGTTCAGGCTTACCTTGCATAGCGAATTGATAGCTTGTGCGGCAATTTTTTTTAACTTGGCCTCGGCAGTCTGCTTATGCTCCCACAAATGGTGCGTGCTCAGGTGCGATGCTTGCTGCTAGCAGCAATTTCATGGTCTTACCAAAGTAAATGACCTGAGAAAAGAACCACGAAAAGTACCCGTGCTGCAAACAGTTGAAATTGGAAGTTGTCTTCTCTGTTCTGAAACATAGTGTTGGCATATCTGCTGTAAGTAGAACATTTAAACAGTTAGGTGAATAATTATGAACAATTCAAAAATACTGAGCACTTCAGGTTGCCTAATAGCATACAGTTGGTTTCATCCACGTGAAGCAGGCTTTGTTATTTTTTAACTTGATGTGTGAAAGCTGGGACACATTGTAAATTTCACTTTGTCCATAAATGAAAAAAAAAAAAAAAATTGGTATTCAATTACATATTTAAAGTTTTTTTTTGTCTCAACTATCCACATTCTATTTGATGAAGAAATTTCACTATTCGACCACTCCTAAATATAGCAAACAAAAATTAAGTGAAGTAATGTTTGCAAGCCTCTTTGTGAAGAATCCCCATTCTGAATATAGCATACTTGAAGGCTGGCATTTATGAGTAGTGCGTATTGCTGCAAGATTACACTGTGTTCTTAATGTAGTGAGTAAATTCTTGTATTCAGTTAATACGTTGAGTTTGAGACTCGTCATTGCTGACACAGTCTGTGAACATGAATGTTAATGTGCAACAGGCACGAAGCTGTATACATAGGATTGAAACAGGCTAGCAAGGCAACCCGCCACGGTGGCTTAGTGGCTGTGGTGTTGCGCTGCTAAGCATGAGGTCGAGGGATGAAATCCCGGCTGCAGCGGCTGTATTGTCATGGGGGCAAAATGCAAGAACGCCGATGCCCTGTGCATTGGGGGCACGTTAAAGATCCCCAGGTAGTCAAAATTAATTTGGAGTTCCCCGCAGAGTGCCTCATTATCAAGTCGTGGTTTTGGCAAATAAAACCCCAGAATTCAATTCAGTTCTAGCAAAGCAAGTGTGCATCACAATGCTTGTGGCAAGCACAGTACATAGCGTAGACGTCAGCGTATGCATTGAGCTAGTAGTGCAGTTTTACTCCACTATCTTTGCATTATTGTACGTCAAGTAGTAGGTATCTGCACATCAAATGGATGAGTTTGCCTCTATTGTGACGACTATTGTAGCTGCACTTTCTTTCTGCAAGCACGTTTGCATTTAGTTGACATGCGGACCCAAATGCCTGGTGTATGATAGGTGAAGCAGCAGTATATTGGTACCCAGTAGGGTTGCTTAATGCTGCTGCCTTATAGGTTGCTATCCTATCATGTTAACACACAATCGTGTATTTCAAGACGTGCTTTTGTTTACCCTCTTGAATTTAGCTTAGTCTTATCAAAATTCTGCACATCTTAGAGAGGAAACAGCCTTACACTATGTCAAGGTTCATCCTCAATTGTTGTCAGTCATTTGCACTAAAATTTTGGGCCTGCAGCTACTGAGCTCTATTGCAAGTTCATTAATACCAATTGGAAGAGGCCTTATCAGAAGTTAAGGTTAGCAGAAGCACCCACAATATCCGGTTGTGTTTATCAAACTAGTGATGTTCAGTTAACTAGGACTGATAGCATACATGATGTGAAATTTTGATGTGACATATAGACCGTTTTATCGGCGAGGAGGAACATAGCCTCGGAACCAGCGCGCCGTGCTGCTCTCCTCCTTGCACCGGCATGTGCGGATTCCATTTTCTCCCAGCGGCAGCTTGCAATGATAGCGGTTTAATTGTGAATCAGTGTGATTCGAACATGTTCTCTCAAGGATTTCTGCCGTGTCAGATCACTCAAGGTCGATGGGCTACCACTCTGCTGTATTCGGCTGCAAAAATAACTTTCGGAAGCAAGTGGGAAGTGCATCTTCAGCCGCGGCGACTTTGTGGACACCGCCGCTGCGATAGCAGAGAAGTGTCCACTTTGTATTGCTGTCAGCATTAACAGAAAGGGCTTGATGCCATCGCGTATATGTTCGGAAGGTTTTGTTCCCAGTGAGGGCTGTGCGACAAACTTGGAACTCGGCACCCATGATCAAACTGTGATATGCAAGAAAGGTTTGTATTTGACTCTGTCAATTATTGCGAATGAATGAAGTTAACTACTTCTTCGCACATATTAAAGTTATTCTGTTCAAACATGTTACAAGATTATCATGCTTGGCAACCAACGTTCTAGTGGAAGTTGACCGAGGACGTATTATGAAAACGGTATGTACCGACTAAGGAATGAAGGTGTGTTCTTTTCCATTCTTTAACCAAAGCCATGCATACTGTGTGCCGGCCGGCCCTAGTTCACATGGGCCCTCCTGTGCTTCCGAATCTCACCAGCAAGCTGTCGACGCCACTCATCGTGCGCTGTATTACTTCAGAAAATAAAGCTGCTGTTGCAAAGAGTAGCTCGTTTTTCAGCTCTCTCGAGTAGGTGAGGGGCCCTTGCAAGCACAGGCACCATTCAAGACCTAAGAGCTCATCATCTTTCAACGCATTGCGTGTGTCTGGTTGATCGTGGCATATTCGCGGCCTCTATCATAAGCTCATTTTATCCATGTTAACAGCACTTTCGATGGAGTTATTTTACCGTTCTTGAATTTGTAAAGCTTGATGCCCAGGTGCCATGTAAACAATGTTTAGAAAATCGTACCGTGAGCATTTTAGGGTAACGAAAGCTAGCAAAATGTGTTTCCTTGGGGCTTTGCAGTTACCTGGATTGGGATGTACACTGGTACGGCACACCGCATGACACATGGAGACACCTGTGACTGTTGTCGCCTGAGTGATACTTTAATAGAGTTCAAGGCTAGGCATACAATGATAGCATGTTACATGTATACGTTATGTATCGACAATGTTCAGACTCGACTCGCCTCCTATTTCGATTGTGGGTAGAGCTGCGGGAGTGCCTCTGAGCCTGTCGCCATTAGATATTGCAGCGGCTATACAGGAGCTAAAAGCTTAATGATGACACGCTAAGAAGTTCCCTTATCCAAAGAACTTGTTGACACCTCTTGGGAAGGCATGAAAACTTGCCACTTGTCATCAACAGCACGTTTCCCTGCACCTTCCAGCGCGATCCCACATACCAGCATGGCGCTGGACGATAGATGGCACTGTGATTGCGAAATGGTGGCGCCCTCAATAAAACGGTCCATGATATGTGCTCTATGCTCTAAGAAAAAAGTTGTCTCTTATACTGTTTACAAAAACCTCCAAACATTGTTAGTGTGGCTTTTGCCTATTCTGCATCAGTTGCTTGTTCAGCACAAAAAAAAAATATCACTAATTGGCTTCAAGAAACCGCTTAGAACCTTCACATATCTGTAAGAATTCTGTTCATGCAAGGCTGATTGACCTTGTATAAGCATAGAATGTTAAAGTTATTTAACTCATTGCCAGCTCCTTACAAATACATTTACACTGTAATGCTATGCAGTATAGATTTGTTTGATACTGTACCACCTGCCTTGATTTTAAAAGCTTTTGTTGTTCGTAGATGGTTAATGCCTTACATGTGGGCTTAGCACTGAATTACTGCTACCATCAAGACTTGCTGCACCCAATGGTTTTTAGTCATTTCTGTAGAGAGAGGTCTGAATACCTGCAATCTGCTGTGCTTTTTCTTGCATGCAGCATGTTTGACGTGGGTGGGCAAAGAGACGAAAGGCGCAAGTGGATCCAATGTTTTAATGACGTGACGGCCATCATCTTCGTAACCGCCTGCAGCAGCTATAATATGGTGCTTCGAGAGGATCCCAATCAAAACCGGTTGAGGGAGTCTCTTGATCTGTTCAAGAGCATCTGGAACAACAGGTAAGGTATTAAAATCAAGTGCATGTCAAGTTTGTTTGTGTGCATAATATGGGTGCCATACCAAAAGAAGTTAGTATTACGACTAACGAAGCTTTGTCTATTGTGCGCCATTGCTACAATGTTTTGGTGCTTACACAAGAACCTCAGCATTTCAGTAGGGTATTTTTTTAATAGAACATGCAGTAAACTGCATAAGAATTCAAACAATTTTAAGATAATTAAAGAATTTTAACTTCCTGCTGCTGTATTATTGCTCAGATTTCACAGCCAAAAAGCATAATTTTGTCCACACCTTTTAACAAAGTACTTGCAGCTGTTCTTCTATCAGTTGTCCAAAAAAATGAAGAACCCCCATTGAAAGTTCATGTCACCATCAGAGAAAAGAGGTCTCCAAAGATGTGCATAGCTTCAACTGCCTTTAGGCAACTAAGTTTGCCTGAACCAAGCGACTAATTTTTTAACGATGTGGATCAAAAAATTTCATGGTTACCAAAAAATGTAGCAGGAAGCACAATATTTTTTGTCAACCTATGATTGCTAAAAATTTTTATTCCTTTATGAAAGCATTTAATTACGTACCTACACTTAAGTGCTTGTATGTGTGGTTAAAACATTAAGAATTGTATGCATAGTGAAATTTGTAGAGATTAAAAGATATGAAATAGAAATAAATACGTTTATGTCCTTAGGTTTGCTTATTGTATGGCTTTTGACTTGATGGCAGGCGAACTTTGTCACATCTTTTGGCAGCTTGTAAAACAATTGGTATTGTGGACATTATATAACTACAATTTGTGCACCTGACTCTATACAGCAGCACGACTGTTCATCTTTGTTGGGAATTCCTTTTATGGAGCATTGTTCGCTTGCTCCAAGTGAGAGATGGTGACGTGCTGACATGTTTTGTTGAACAGTTACACATGACTTTAGAATTCAATCTTTTCTTACTGGCGATCAGAGCTAGTATGTCACAGAATTGTGACAACCAATTAGAAGGGGCTGAATTATTACAATAAAAGTGTAGGTGATTATATATGAAAGGCAGAATAATTTCAGTGTGTGAATGCACTTGTCTTTATCTACTCGTGTTGTTGTTATTAAAGCTGCAGGAATAAAATTTAAGGAATCTCTAATTTGTTAACAGCAAAACTTGGCTGAATCGAGCATCATTATTAAGTCTTGTTAGGCAATGTCCAGCATGTGCTATCCTACAATTTTTTTTTTATATTTGCAGTACAGTTCACTTTTCAGGCATTACAAAAAAAAGGGGGGGGGGGGGGGGGCTAATAAATATTACTTATTTAGTTGGATTCAGTCTGAAAGTCAGAAATAAATCCCAGTTCTCTCTTTGTTGACACCCTTCTGTAGATGCTTCCTTTAAATAGTATGTACCTAGCCTCTTTAATATTTCAGGTGTAATTGTGAGCATTGTTTGGTGTGCTATGTCAGAACTACTTAATTCGTCTTTTTGTACTTGCTGTGCGCATCCCTCTCAGCTTTAGTGTCTTTTGTGCTGCTGTTTTGCTATTATGGTCACCTTTTCTAGGTTTATTGCTACTGATAACTGATTGAATCCCATTCATGTGTGATGTCACGGCACTGCCTGCCACATCAATGGCACCATTTGAGTGTTTGTGCTCTGCCAGAAAATATGGTCCTTCAGTAGTTTAATGGTTCCCTGTGCATTATACTAGGCTCTTGCCTTTGGATGTCCCTCCCCGCTTCACCACTTCTCACCCACTGTGGTTGCTTAGTGGCCTTGGTGTTGCGCTGCTAAGCACGACGTCTCGGGATCAAATACCGGCCACGGTGGCCGCATTTCGATAGCGGCGAACTGCAAAAACACTGTGTACTTAGATTTAGGTGCACGTTAAAGAAACCCAGGTGGTCAAAATTAATCTGGAGTCCCCCACTACGGGGTGCCTCATAATCATATCGTTGTTTTGGCACGTAAAATCCCATAATCTTATCTTCACTTCTCCTATTTGTGTGTGTGGTGTTTGTGTGTATGTGTATGTATGTGCGCTGTGAGTCACTTTTGTATTAAGTCAATGATTTCAGGGTTTTCTTTATTATTTTTTTACAGACGTAATATCTTCAGAATGACCTAGAACTATTTTTTGAAGGGACAATAAAGCTAGATATTTTAATCACTATAATAATTAGTCAATGACTAATTTTTCGGCATGTCTGATAATTTGGCCACATTCCTGGCACAGTGTATAAGGACGTATAAAATTTCAAATGCTGAAACCCTTCGCTGTCCAAATGGTATTAATTGAAGCCACTGCGCGCTGTCATAGCCATTTGTTTGGCCACATGGTGTTTCGTGTGTGTTCGTGTGGTCATTTTGCACTGTCGTGCGCTCTGCAAAGCTAAGCCTAGCTGCTTCGACGTGCGCTTACCAAGCTTCCTGCTACGGTGGTATTCTGCAAGTGTTTACATAGTGGACATGTCTATTTCGTCTGCTGGTGAGGTGCTGATTGGCTGGGGCTGCCTGTCTTTCTGATGCGTGCTGCCCCATCCCAGTTCATCAGAAATTTAAGTGCAGACGAAATGGACACTCACAGAATCCTCCCCCCCTACCCCACTGTTTGCTGCTGTTTTTCTATGAAAGAATTTGTTGCTGTCAGCAATGTTGCAGTTTCGTGCCAGTCAGCATGGCTGCACGGTGAAGCATGTGCTATGCACTGCGGTGAAACATACCAAGCACGAGAAGGGGCCACTGTCACGGGACATAGTATGTATTCTGGGGCCGTATTCTGAAATGATGCACTTTAACAAAACTATCGCCTCAGCATTAGTTCGCCATCACGTGCGCACTGATTGGCTGGTTGAGTAAAATCGGATGATGTAGCTCATCCAATTTAGTTAAAACAACCAATCAGTGCGGACTTGACGGCGAACTATTGGCAAGGCAATAGTATCCCCAAAGGGAATCGTTTCAGAATACTGCCCCTGTAATCTTAAGACGTGCGCACCTGCCTTATCTTGTCGCAGTACTAGCACCAAGATCCCTACTAAGTGTATTGGTAGGCCTTCAGAGCTATTATGATGTGGTTGTGGTGATCAGAGCCCTCAAAGACAGTAAAGGGCATGCATTCATTTTTTTTGTATTGATTTTTATGGTCACTAGGGAGCTTGACAAATGAGACATTGACTGTATTTTTATTTGGTCAATATTATTATCCAGAACTGTGCCTGCCGAAGCCAAACAAGGCCCTATTTAATGTCAATATTATACATGGTTTATTCTTCAGCACGTGAATACTTGCACAAACAGTAAAATTCATACAACTTATTCCTTTCTTGGAAATACAGTCGAACCTTGACATAACAAACACTGATATAATGAAGTAAATATAAAATTTGGTTGTCCATGCTTTATTTCAATGGAGTATTGTGCTGCTATAGTAAAATAAAGAATGCAGGATCCGACACTATATGGGGTATAGCGGAGCATATTTTTATAGGGGGTATAGAGAAGCAAGTTCCTTGTATCTATTCTGATAGCGGAAATGTGAAATGCAGTCGCCGACAGATTTTTCAGATGCCCGATTTTTCGAATCTGCATGATTTCTTCGGCACTGCCACCTACCTCTAGCTTGAATGTATAACGGCAATAACTGAAATTTCAGACGTCACTTGTTGTTTCGGGCATGCGCCGTGCGTGAACAATATTGCAGCCATGCTGACTGGCACGAAACTGCAACATTGGTTGTTGACTAACAACGAAGCAGTGCTGGCTAGGCCTAGCAGCCTAAATAGTGTGGCTGGCGGAGTGGCTGGTGACATGCCATCGTGGGAAACTCGCTACTAATATATTTGCACTCATAGACTTTATCAATGATGAAGAGAAAATCAGATGCATGTACTAGACTGATGACTAATAAGGGAGTATGGATCCATATGCGTTCTCCTCTGTGTCTAAAAATTAGTGTGTCGGCAGCATGCTTGTTTGTATGTTTGCACTCGTCACCCTTCTCGGCGATCGAGCGGGAGATTAGATGCACAGGCTAGACTCTGTAGTAACAGAGTATATAGATATATATATGCATCCACAGGCGGTTCCCCCTGTGTCTGAAAAGACTCCATGGCATACACGTTTTAGCCTGTGGCTTGGCATACGTTGGAATTGCAGTTGGCAAGCCAACACGCCAATCCCGCTGAATAATGTGAATTGCATTGTTCCATGTTCGCAGCAGTGCAGAGTGTGTGTATGTCATTAAGTGTCGTTTCTGTACATCGCATCAGCAAGGCAAGATGTCGACAGGGTATAAAAATTTGTCGGAGGCACCCTGCTTGCGGGGCCAGCATGTGGCCATGCATGTTGGAGCAATTAGCGGTCAGTATTTGGTCCGGGTAAAGTTCAGCGGATCTTGCTGGCAGCTTTCAGCTTTTCATGCTGCCATCTTTATTAGCAGATGCTTACATAATTGACGCCTGAGGGTTCTTCCTGATGCATGGTTGCCATTCTCAAAAGCATACTCAACAGCTTTGACCTTGAGCTGGCTGTGTAGCTTGTGTAATGCCCCATTGCAGTGTGTGCTGCCACTCTATTAACTGCTTAATGATGGTACATGTAAATAAGCAAAGAAATTTTTAAAAATCTAAGCAAGCAAGACACGTTGAGAATAAGCATAACCAGTGAAACGGAAAATATATTTTGTGTAAATTTTTCCAGCAGTAAGGGGGAAACCCACCCTGGGCAGAAAACTGGAAGTGGGCTTCACCCGAAGCCACATAAGGCTTTGTTTATAATTTCTACAGACAGCTCTCCTGGTATATGAACCACAGGTGTACGTTCAATTTGCTTTACGTCATGTTTGTGGGACACTACTACTGCTGGGTATCTTGCATCGGTCTGTCTTTTCCTGTATTCCTGCTCTAAACCAACAAATGACTTTTGCTGCTTGGCATTCAGTGCTTTACAAATACATTTAGCAGGAACTTCATACTCAGTACTGAAAGTCTGCAAGAAAAAAGAAATTCTGCCGTGTTGCCTGTAAGCAACACCCATCAATAAAGGGTTAACTCCACATACATGTTAACAGGACCAATGGCCTAATCAGGCTAAAAAAACATCAGGAGCAGATGGTGCTGGGTAGCCCTAAAGAACATCTAGCATCTGTTGTTGAGTATCATCATCAGTATTATTATCATCAGTGGAATTCAGAACTAGGCTTGCGCATATGATCATTGTGTTAGGGGAAAAAATGTGAATTTTTACTGACCGATTACAGGAGTGAGTTTATTGCATAGTTATGATATATACAAAAAAGTTTGCCAACCACGCATGGTACACCAGTCTCCCGTGATATTCAGTCATCTATGGTGCAAGGCACCAGTTGGAGGTCTGCTGCCTGCATGTCTTTAAATAATGAGATAAGGTTCTGATGTCTGTTCACCTTTTTATGCTTTGTTGAAGTTATTGATACTGTATATACTCATGTGAGGGTGCCACTTTCACAATTTGGCGAGGTGCGGCCCTTACATGGGACCAAACCTTTTGGTTTAGATGGTGTCGGTGCAGCTGGCAACTACTGCACACCCCGGATCCTCGAATGTACCATTGCATCAGAGCTCAACGCCCAGCTCTTGCCATCCAGTAGGGGCACATGAAAGTGTATAGAGTGTGAAAATTAGCTGATGCACGCATGCGGCATCGGGGCACCGGATGCGATTGCTTCTCCATTGGAATTTTCTCCCCCAAAATTTTCAACCAGCAGTTCTCGACCAGCAGTTCTGGCTACGAGATTGTGAGGAAGAGTAGACGCCGCAGGACGCGAGATTATGCATCCAGTTCTGTATCCTCTGGGCAGCCCTGACCTTTGCTCTGCTTTTCTCTTTGGGGCTGTTCTTGGTGCCTTTCCTGCTCGGTAGCAGCACGACCCAGCTATCCGTCGAACCACTCTTCTAGGGTCCAGCATCAGCAAACTTGGGGATGGCTCTTGTCACATTTTCAATGGCCGTAACTGTGCCCGTAACTGTACCCGTAACATGTTTAAATTGTGCTTCGCACTAGGAGGGGGGCCCTGTAGCGGCGCAACTATTGCCTCCAGAGCCGGGGAAGATGGCTCATGGGCATGTAGTGCGAGAAGAGAACATGGTGGCATGCTTAACCTAAGCGGCTGCGATATCGACCGCTCTAGAGATCTTGCGGCACCATGGCTGGCTGGCTTAAATAAACTGTGGCTACAGCAACTACCTCTTTGCACTGCCTCCCACAGGGTCAGAAGGATGGTTTCCTGAGGATACCTCATGGTCCCACAGTGGTCATGGAACAGTGCTTCATCTGGCTGATGAAATGGTTGCCACCTGAATCATGTTCAGTCTCATTTCCATGTACAGCCATTCTGCCACGTTGCTTCACCACGCACTAATTTCTTTTCTGGTCTGTGCCATCAACCTTTGCTAATAGAAGTTCACATGCTACAAATTTTCTCTGGAAACATAGCACTATCATGTCTCATCGCTACCTTCTTATTGATGTGACAGACCTTAGTTCTATTTTTTGAAATTATTGCCACTGGAAGGTCTTACATGCAGTGCATTGGCCTCCCTGTCACTTCACTTGTCTATCTTTTTTTTTTCTTGGCTGATTGTTCGGGTGTTACACAGCCACTTGACAGTCTCATTTAAATCTGCTAATGAACTGATGGCAGCCGAAATATGAAATGGCAGATACATCTCTGTAAGGACATTTGTGAAGATGATAGTAGCTTTTGCTACGTGCAGGCCTTTACTGATGAATCCTTTCTGATGACTTTACTCCTCTCCACCGCATCCTGCTGGCAGTCCTAGGGCCACTGGTTTATGGTTGTCCTTGATTCTCATAAATGCCATGAGGAAGTGGCGCCTGTCTGCTCCTTCATAGAAGAATTCAAATTTACTGGCTATGGAACTTGTGTTGCTCTACCCAGCAATTTGCCAGCTTTAGCATTAATGTCTATTCAGCATAGGAATGTTGGATATTTTCATTTATCTAGAATGGCTTTGTTGTCATTAATACAAATAATTGTCAGTTGATATACCTCCCAGCATTAACTTCAAAGGCAGCTGTTTTTCAGGTTCAGCTACAAGCAGGTAATTGCAGAAATCACCTTGAAATGTTTACTTGAATAGGGCATTGCTAGCAATTTCAGCCTGTAAGGTCACATTGTTGTACTTGCATCCGTTTGTATGCTACAGGCATGCTTCATTGTTATGTACTTACAAATTCACTGACATCACTGGGGCTTGTTGCATGTTTGCTTAATTTTTGCTCCATGGTATGTTTTGCTGGCAGATTTGTAGTTATCACAGCCTCTTTTTAAGGAAACAAGCCTCTGGCCGTGATTGCTACTCTGCTGCTTGCAATACCTAGCTATTGGCTTGTTGAGGCCAGGCCTATTTTGCCAAATTACAGGGGAGGAAGTTAGCCCAGTCGACTTCCATTAATTCGATCCTGATGGGACCGCTGAAGTTGGTTGAATTATTCGGGCGGTCAAATTAAGCAAGAGGAAGAAAAGACTCCGAGAGACACCGCTGATTGATCGGCAGTATTTGCCCCGATTCTGAAACACTCCTGAATAAAATGCCCACTGTTCTTTTTATCAGTTCAAAGTATAAAACTAACATACAAGAAATTTCAGGGTGTCTACCAACAGGGAAAACCGGGAATTCTCAGGGATATCGAGTAGTCTGGAAAAACTCAGGGAAAGCTCAGGGAATTTGTGCCTCTATCAGGGAAAATTGCCGGTAATTTTGTTGAAAGGGTGAAAGTCTCGGTAATGTTGGCTTGAGTCGTCTTTGACGTCCTGTCGTCGGCTGGAGGTGTTTCCAGTGTACAGTCAACGACCGACTTTCCGGATTCCCGATAATTTGGATGGCTTCTCGGCACCACCTCGTACCCCATAGAGTCAACGTATCAGAAAGTCCGAAATTTCAGACGAAAGAACCCTTCGCCGTCTGATTTTCTGGACTTCTTGCCGTGACCGCAGTTCCGAAAGGGCATTAATCAAAGCCACCACCGCTGCCGTTTTGATTACCTCGTCGCCTCGAACCGGTGATCTCGCACGCAGATCCGCTGGCAGCCGTAGCAGCCACCACTGCGGCAACGGTAGACCTAGCTGCTGCGACGTTTGCTATTAAGCTTCTTGCCGTTGGGTGCCGTGTTTTTCATTGAAAGAATTTGCTGGTGTCAGCAATGGCATGGACTCCGCCTTTGCGGTCCTCGCGATTGGCTTAGAAGCTTGGAAAGCATGGTGCGTTGCATTATGCTGGTTCCCGAAAGTCAGCTTCACCTCCGTACAAAAATGTTACTTGGTGAAGCATACACAAAAGTATCGCAGTCAAGCATAACAAGTGTGGGAAGGGGCTATTGCCATGTGACAGAGTATGTATTCCTTAATTATACACACGTGCACCCGGTATCTCCTGTCAGAGAATGAGCACCGATATTACTAATACATGTACCGACAGGCCTTCAGAGCATTTTCGAATGTGCCTGTGGTGGTGTGAGTCCTCAAGGGCAGTAAATGACGTGCATTTATTTTTTTCCAACTGGCCGATTTCTCGGACGTTTTTGTGGCCCCTAAGGAGTTCGAAAACTCGGACGTGGACTGTGCAACTGACCAAGAAGATGCTTCAAATGGTCCGTGGGGTGAACGAGTGGCGGAAGGAGTACAAGAACAGAAAGGATCTACGCATTGAGGAATAAACGGTGAAGGAAGACTGCTGCCGCCGTTTTGAAGGAGCTTCAGCTAAAAAAAAACAGTGTTGGCCGATGCCGAGATGCGGACGTCCCCCCTCATCCAAACCAAAATAAACTCTTTAAAGCTGGGAAACACAACACTGAGGCGTCGTGCCCGAGCTGAGAGTATGTCAGGACAGTTGAGGTTGACTTACGAGCTGTTGAGAGAGGATCTCAATTGTGACAAAGTTCGGGCCTTGTACCACTGAGCTTGCTATCAGTTGATAGAAATAGCTCATATTCGAAAATATTTGCTATTGTATGCATCTCGTTTTTTATTCGTATTTGAGAATGTCCGACTCGATCTGCAATTTTTTTCGAAGACATTTTATTTGCTGTGCATTTTACTAACCCGTCCCTTCTATTCTCTTTTTGAATAACATGAACACTACTCCTTTATATTCAAATTGGATTAAGTCGTTTTTAACATTTTTTTTTCATACGGAATCAGCCTGGTGCTAACTTTGCTTGGAAAAAATGCATTTTGTAATCAGCACTTTCTATCACCTCCCAGGAACAACGGTGGACTTGCTTCAACAATCGAAACGTTCATGCACATGCGCAACCTAGGTCCTTCCAACTTTATTTGTCTCGGTGATGTCAATGCGCACCGGGCCCTCTCTATCGACGTGCAGTCATGATGCCACTTTCGATAAAGAACTTCTAAATTTTAGCCTGAATTTGGGGCTTACTCAGATCGTACTCATTCTGCCTACCAGGCAGAATGCTCTTTTGGACTTGGTCTTTCTTAGCTCGAACCTTGCCGCGAATGATTACACTTGTGAAGTGGTAGAAGGCATTTCTGATCATAAGGCTGTTTTTGTTTCCCTTCCGTGCATTGTTCCTAAACCATCCTTCGTTCTTACTACATTTCGCGATTTCAATCATGCTGGAAACACCTCTATTATAGATATGTTGGCTGGTGGCTTCGACACTTTTGAAACACTCAGTATATCAAGTGACGTGAATGTTCTCATGACATATTTTGAAGATGTTGTCATGTCATGTATTGAACACTTCATTCCCATCAGAACAAAAAAGAAAAATACTAAAATCCCTTTGATGAATAGAGATATAGAACTTTCACGTCGTGTTCGCAGGCTTAGACGATTGAAGGACTCCCATAACCCCGTACACACTGCTAGGTTTGCTAAGGCGAAGGAGGATCTTCGTACAAAAACCAAATCAGCTAAAGACATTTTTTATAGCATGCAGCTACCACTTCTGTTGAAAAGTAACCCGCATAAGTTCAGGGGA
This sequence comes from Dermacentor andersoni, assembly GCF_023375885.2. Lineage (NCBI taxonomy): Eukaryota > Metazoa > Arthropoda > Arachnida > Ixodida > Ixodidae > Dermacentor > Dermacentor andersoni. The sequence continues at coordinate 111,941,125 of NC_092814.1, read as the reverse complement.
TCCATTTTTCCTCGTGACAGCTCTTGTACATCTTTGTGTGAACAACGAAATGACTAGTGATTCATTATTAATCTCCAACACCTTCAACACATAGTACTTTAAGTCCGCTTTTACTTGCGATAATCATATTGTTCCTCCTTTTTCAAACATTAATCCAACTTGCCCCATTAATTATATCTTAGCACAGAATGTGTCTTAAACCTCATAATAAATCTTGATACAAAGAAAAGTGAAGGGCCTGATGGAATCCCAAATTTGTTTCTTCAGTATGGCTTATGGACCTCACAATACCTTACTCTCATCTTCAATAAATCACTAACTTCGGCATAGTACCTTCATCGTGGAAGATAGCTAAGGTGCTTCCGTTACATAAGTCAGATAGTCAGCAGCATCTAACTACCAGCCAATATCTTTGACACCATATTCATGCAAAATACTAGAGCATATAGTATACAAACACATTATGGAATTTCTTGAATCAAATAACATTCTCTCTAATGTACAGCATGGATTCAGACGCGGATTTAGCACCATAACACAACTTGTTGAGTTCACGCATGACATAGCTTCTAACCTGGATAAGGGATTTTGAATTGACGCTATATTCATAGATTTTTGAAAGCTTTTGATACGGTACTTCACTCAATACTACTGTCCAAACTAAATGCCATTCTTAACAACCCTCAATTAGTCAACTGGATAGAGAGTTTTTTGTCTCACTGCTCTCAATTCGTAAGCTTTAACTCGATCAATTCCTCAGTCGTGGATGTGTCATCAGGCATCCATCAAGGATCGGTCCTTGGCCTTCTTTTATTACTGTATATTAATGATTTACCACGCAAGATATCATCTAAAATTCAAATGTATGCAGACTGCGTATTGTATGACATCATTTCATCTCCCTTTGATCACGTTCGCCTTAATGTATCGTTTGTCAGATTTTCCAAATGATGTGAAACATGGCAAATGATTATTAACTTCCGTAAGACTGTCGTTATGTCCTTCTCCAATAAAGCTAGCCCGTTCTTTTTCAGCTATGAATTTAATGATCATTTAAATCAACGCGTTTCTGAATATAAACATCTTGGTCTCACGTTCACCACTAACCTGTCCTGGTCAAAGCAGATCGATTCCATTACGACTAAAGCTCTACAAAAACATGGTTATTTACGTCGTACGCTGTTTAATTGTCCGCGCGACACTAAATTACTGTTACATAAAACTATTGTTCGCCCTATACTTGAGTATGGTAGTATCATTTGGAGTCCCTACAAGCAGTACAAAATAGACGGAGTTGAGGCCGTCTAAAGGAGAGCCATAAGATTTATCTACCGACGTTATGACCACCAGTTCTCACCATCGTCAGTCATGTCCTCATTCAACCTAACATCTCTCGCCGAACAGCGACACGTTAATTCTTTAAAATTTTTTCACGGCATTATTCATTCATCTTGTCGCCTCTACAGTAATGAATATATCACCTTTGCAAAAATCTCCTCTAGTAGGAGACATAACGCACTTAACATTACACCCTTTTTTGCACGCACTAATACTTTTAAGTATAGCTTTTTCCCTAAAACAATTGAAACTTGGAATTCGCTACCAGGAACTAGCCGTTCTCTATTTAAACGAATTCTTGTCTGTGCTCCCTCAACATTACGCTTAACTTTCTTTCTTTGTCGCCTATTGTATTTCTTTTTGTATTATATTGTTTTATTCACTCCTGCTATAGCCCCACCAGGGGCTGCAGTATGTGAAAATAAAATAAGATATGCTTACTTGAGAGTGCAGCATTGGGCGATATGGTTTCAGCTCGTCTTGACATAAAACATAGTTCTGCATCACTCAGGGAATTTCGCAAAGGCACTCGGGGAAAACCTGGAAAACTCGGGGAATTTGGAAATGTCAACATGGTAGACACCCTTAAATTTACATTAGTGGTCCTAAAAAAGCAGAAGTCAAATGCACACCCCATATTTTAGCAAGAAAAATGTGCCATGCCTTCTATTTTGGCAATAAAAAAAAAAGACTAAATCAGTGAAATTTTACTTCACAGAATGGAAATTTATTTCCATAATGTCCATTGTCATCACTCTCCGACAGTACTTTATCACTGTTGGAGATCATTATTGTTATCATATCATTATCAGATCATTATCACCGCGACATGTCATGCTTTATATGGTCCGTAGTACCTTTAGTAGGGTGCATTTATTACACAACTCCTCAACAATTGCAACAGAGATCGTAGCCTATGCCTAGGCTAATTGCTTTGCTAGTTTGTCCTGTTATGCATGCAATTCTCAGGAATGGCAAGAACATGTGACGCAACTTGTTGCCACTAGTGTAACATTTAAAATAACTCTTCGTTTCAATGTGCTTTCGTAATTGGAGTGAAAGCAGCGCATCGTCATCGTGCTATGTGAGAAAACTTGTTTTTTTTCACCATACGTGGTTGCCATTTTGCAATGGCAATGGTGATGATGCTGACTAGGCTGGCTCTGACCACAGTCTCCTGCAAATAATTACTAGAGGGAACTCTGGTGCTGCTATTGTTCAGCCACCATGGGGATGATGGTCAGTACATGGATTTTTCTTGTCTTTGTACTTCTGGCTTCAGATATCTTGTGGCTTTGCTTATTATGCTTTATGTGCCTTCATTGGCCTAACTTTCGAAACAATGAATACCTTTGTAAATTCAGAATGCAATAAGATTTGGTAAACATGCCTAATTGCTACTAATAAACACCAGGTGCAGTACGAGTTTTAACCGGTGGTGCCTTCATCTGCCGTCGCCCCAAATGTAATGCCAAGTGATGGCTGTGCTGGGCGCAGTGGGCACAGGTGCCAGATATATTGGTTGATTATATTATGTTTTTTCTTCTGTTTTGTGTTGCTGTAATACCAAATGGAACCAAATCCAAACAAACATGTTGCGTTTCACAAACAGACTAAAGCTGGTAAGGCCATTCCGTTCCATTGGTTTTCGTCGCGATATCGCCAGATGAAACACCAGATAGCCTGGATATGTGCAGTTCATAGGCAACGGTCCTTCTGCTCCTTCTTCAATGCCTTGCACTGTAAAGGCTACGGTGGAGCGGGGCATACCCACAACGCTCCACTTATTGAAAGTCACCATGGTGCACAGTTCAAGTTTGACTTTGGGTGTTAATGTAGATGCCAGAGCTTCCAATTTTGGTACCTATGACACATCGAGCGTAAGGGCTCATTCACACCAGCGACTGACAGTGGTCGTGCGACTAAGTTGGTCGCAAATGGTTGCTTTTCTCGAAAAGCAATCATTTTGGGCATAAGTCGCTCGCTGCTCGATTTTTCAGTCGCGCAAACGTGGTCACAAAACTGATCAATTAATCAGTGGTGCACTGGAAGTGATCTTTCATGTGTTTACATCCGGCCTCCTCCCGCGTCGTGGCAAATTCCGCACAGATTCTGAGAGTTCTTGCTGAGAACGATAATCTCCGGGATTGCGACTTGTGGGTCGCGCTCAGCTGGGCTTGCGGGTGTGAACATCAATCGCCTTCGGTCGCTTTTTGGTTGCGAGTTGCAAATGGTCGCGCGACCTCCTCAAGTCGCCGGTGTGAATGAGCCATAAGCTAAATGCGGTTGCCTTTGGCGAGCTGCAGTGCACTTAGCCGGTGGACTTGTCGCGGTATTTCGCGGCGGCCGCGGTATATACACTATGTAGAAGACTGCAGCTATATGCAACTGTAGTGCATATGCGCAGCGTTTGTTTTTTTCGCAACAGGGCTTGAGGCAATGCTTGCGCACATATGCTCTAAGAGAATGGATAACTGGGCTAGTTGGTTTACTTGCATCTTGAAACTGTAAAAGCGCACAAAGACTAGAAACGAAGAGAGTGGACAGGACGAAGCGCTTACTCACAACTGAAAAATTTTATAGAAAAGAAGCAAATATATGTGCACAAAAAGCAGAGTAGGACGGCTGAGCATGCATTACAAGGCTCCCGGGTTTAATTATTTGAAAGGCAGAGCTAGAAGCAAAAAGTGAAAAAAAAGGTATATCCAGAAACTTGAATTCCCTATCGTGTAGCTAGACCGAGGGGTGGGTGACGCAGTTATCTCCTATTTTCTTTATGTAGAAGGCCTCGATTTCACAGGTTAACTGGTTAGTGCTTTTGAAGATAATCTGAGTATCATCGAAGACAGGATAAGAGCTGCATTCCCTACAATGGGCAGCAAGATTGGTTGTTCTTGATTAATTATATGCTGCCAGGTGCCCTCTTAGCCTCACGTTGATACAATGCCCAGACTGGCTTACGTAAATCTTACCGCACTTAAACTGGATCATATATACTATGCCCATTGCATAATATACAAATTTTTTGGCATGTTTGATATTGCACTGCAGTGGCTTCCTGCGAATACGCGAACAAATTGTTTGAAGTTTGTTTTTCGCTGAAAAAAGAACCTCAAACTTATAGCTAAGTGCCTATATGTTTTAATTCGTGTGAGGTTCTATGTAGGTACGGAACGACAGCAATTTTATTATTTTTTCGACGATCTTCCCGGGTGATCTGACTGTTTTCTTTCGTTTTTATTTCTTTCAAAGTGTTAGCACACACTGATTTAATGACAGACTGAGGATAGCCTGCTTGTTCAAGATTGTCGATCTGGTTGAGAAAGCTTGTTTCTGTCATGTGTTGACATGATTGTTTCAATGCAGAACTTATGCTGGTCTTTATTATTCCTCTTTTTAGTTTTTGAATGGTCTGACCTGTAGTTACAGATAAGTTTAATAGACCTGGGTCCATAGTACCAGCAGACATGAAGCGGTGTAAAGATTAGTCTTACATCAAGAAAGTGTATTTGGTTATCCTGGGGCAATTCAAAATAAAAGTTTAATTTCCTACAGTTTTCCTCAAATACCTTTAAAATGTTTATAACATCCCAGGTTGGATTAGTGGAATTGAGACCAGAAAATCGTCTACATACCTGAACACCTTATTCGCTAGTCCTGAAAGCTGAGTTTGCTCAAAAAAATTTCACTTAAAATTGGAGCAACTGGCGATCGTATGAAAATTCCTAAATACTGAATGTAAAGTTATCCCTTTCCCCAAGACACAAATGTAAAATTTAGGTAAAAGCTGAGCAACTTGAGATAGCTTGCAACTGAGGTTCCACTTATTAGATTAAAAGAAAGTTTGTCATTATCGACTGTGATACATTCTTTCACGCAGGAGTACGACGGCATGCTCAGCTGTCCTACTCCGTTTTTGTGCACATATATTTGTTTCCTTTCAATAAAATTTTTCGGTTGTGAGTAAGCGCTTCGTCCTGCCCACTCTCTTCGTTTCTCGTCTTTGTGTGCTTTTACAGTTTCAAGATGCACATATGCTCATCTGACTGTGCTACGTAGTGCATACTGGCTTTGTCTTTCACCAGCTTGACTGATTGATAGTAGCTACTTAAAGTATGTGAATTTTGAAGCGCTATCGATAATTCTGCCAAGGTGTCTAACCAGGAGTGGCCAGGAGTGAGCATGTGCTAGCAAGTGTTTGGGTGCTTTGCCTTTAAGTTTCATGTGGTTCAGGGCTAGTTGAGCATTCAGAACTATAGTTGAAATTAGCGAGACCTGAAGGCTACGACACCGATAAGCAGAGTGGCCAAAGTCTAATTGCTATGCAAGGTGGCCGTGGCTGAGCGTAAGCAGATGATAGTCAGCTTCCTCTGGAAGTACATAAGTATTATCGATATTCAAAAGCAGATTTTCGCTTATTTTAGCCTCTTTATTAAACTTCATCAATAGATATGCACGGTAACAGTAGGAAGAAGTGCAGTGATCCAAAACCCTTCTTGATTGACGTCAGCTGTTGACGTCAGCCGCGTATGGGAATCCGCTTTATTGCAAGAAAGCGAATATGCTTTATTTCGCAATAAAGCGTGAAAGGGAAAAATAGGCATCCACCTGAATTGTAGCACGAAGCTATAGAGGAAACCCGTATGGGTTTCACGAACGCGATCGACCGTGGATCGCTGGCGACGGATTTGAGAAGTGCAGCTGTCCTGGCCTTGCGTCTGCCTACATTGTGTTGTGGGTGCACATTGGCAGTGAACGACGAGACCGTGACAGCCTCCCCCGTCCCAGCATCAAGTGCGCACCACCTTTCTCTGACAGCAGTGGGGTTGCAATCCAGCGCCTCCAGGATTCGCCTCCCCGCAGCCGAGGAAGAGAGCCTGACAACCTGAGCCGTCTGCTGTGACTCAACAACCTCGTCGAGGGTGTTGTAGACTCCCAGCTGCATGAGCTTCATGCTGGCGCCCATGGGGATGCCGAGCACCTTTTTGATGCTCTTGTGCATCAGCATTTCGAGCTTTGCCCTCTCGTATCTGTGCCAGCAATGCGTGATGGTTATGTTCACGACGTGACTTATTAGGAAGGCGTGGTACAACCTGAGGTTGTCCTCCCTCAGCCTTCCGTGACTGTTGGAGACCCTAGTGATAAGCCTGACCATGTCGTCAATTTTGGTGGCGATACAAGCGATGGTCTGTCTGTTACTACCGTTTGCCTTGATCAGCATACTGAGTATGCGGATGACCTCTACCCTGGGAATGACCTGCCTGATGGTCGTGTGAATGGAGATGTTGACTTTCCCGAGAGGTACCTGCCCTTTGAGGATGTGCCCCCTCGTCGGTTGATACAAAAGAAGTTCAGACTTCAATGGGGAGAGCCGGAGCCCCGTGCTCACCCAAAATTCCTCTGTGCAACTCAGTTTGTTCCTTTGGGGCAGGCACGCCATTCTCAAGGTAGGCGAAGTCTGATCCCTTCAAGCTGGGGGCGAGGGGCACTCCTGAGGGGTCGACCATCTCGCCGATTCTCAACATTGCCATGCGCGGCCTCTCCGCGCGTCTCTCCGATGTGGATGGCGTTAATCATGCTCTTTACGCCGACGACATCACAGTGTGGTGTGATGGCGGCAGTGAAGGCAGAGTTGAAATCGTTGCAGGTAAACAAAAATTTGTCCTGGTCCGGGACTTGAACTCGGGACCAATACCTTTCCAGGGCGGTCGCTCTACCATCTGAGCTAACCAGGAGGCTAGCGGATCGCAGAGCAAGGGCGAATTAATCGACAACTCGAGGCACTGGGACAAAGAATATGCAAATCAGTTCTGCAAAAAACCTCAAGGTGGAGGAAAGTACAGTGAAACCTTGTTAAATTGTAGTTGGCCGGAGCTCTGAAAAAGTCCGTACTAAACGGTAGTACTGCTTCACCGAAATAGCATTAGATCGGCCACTTACCTGTCAAAAATGGAACTCTGAGAGAGTGCGATTAAAGGGGAAAAACATGCAGCATTTATTTACTTCGCGCGACAAACGTGTTATTTTCGTTTGATGCCGCGGCGGCCTAGCAGCGACGACGGCGGCCCCAAACTTGCTGAAGCTGTGAGCCAGCCTTTCAGCCAGCCCCGTCTTCTCGGCAAACGCTCGCATGGCAGATTCCTCGTTGGCATTGCATATTTTTTGTGCACAGGCGCGGTAGTGTTGCAGAAGTTGCGGGGCACTTTTTCATTGCGGGGTGCTGTTCTCGTCGCAACGATTGCATTCATGAGGCTGACATAACGCGCAGCTTCTACCACTGTCGGGCCTGAATCGCCCGTGCTGTCGCTTTCCGTGTCGTCCTTATCACTGTCGCTAGGTGACACTTTGGCAACAACAGAGGCAACTATGGGGAAAAGTCAAACCTTCTAGCCGACATCTCTTTGCAGTCGCAGGAGCGCTGCCGAGCAACTTCTTCCCATTCCAAATGCCGCACCGTAGTCAACAGTAGACTCATGTTGCGTCCCAGCACCGACTTTTCGTGTCACGTTTGATAGCACGAACGATGTCTAATTTTTCTTCTATGCTGAGCACCCGGCCTCTTTTTTGTCCGAGTTTTGGCATGGCGCGAGTTCTCGCTTGCACGATGCCACAACGCTCTCTGGCACGGCACCGAGATGATGTTGATGTTGATGTGGCTTCACGCGCAAACGCACAGTGTGCTTGGAGGCTATTGTGCTGATCTCTGAGGCTTGTTGTTCTGCCGGGCCTCTGATGGAGACGACGCACCGCCATGTTTGCGCTACGAAAAGTGGAAACACTACGTGCTAACCGATACGTACGCAATAAGCTGGTACGGTTTATGGCAATACGAAACACATTATGTTCAATGGCCGCTGAGTCGTGGATTTGACTTTACTACTTTTAAAACGAAACTACTGCTTAAGCAGGTACGGTTTAACGAGGTTTTACTGTACATGAAAGGAAAAAATTGGCATCCCGCTGAATTGTAGCCAAAGCTACAAAGGAAACCCATACAGGTTTCTCAAAAAGAAGGCCTTGCAGTTGAAGAAAAATTCATCCTGGTCCAGGACTCGAAACCAGGACCAACGCCTTTCCACGGTGGTCGCCCTATCGTCAGAACTAACTAGGAGGCCAGCCGATCGCAGAGCCATGGTGAATTAATCGACAACTCGAGGACGAATTTTTCTTTGGCTGCGAGGCTTTCTTTCCGAGAAAGATGCATGGGTTTCCTTTGTAGCTTCGTGCTACAAATCGGGTGGATGCCAATTTTTCCCTTTCATATACTTTCCTCCACCTTGCGGGTTTTCGCAGAACTGATTTGAAATAAAGCGTTCAGGAAAGAGTGAGGAGAGGCTTCGGTTCAAAAGAGAATGTTTGAGAGAAAGGTGTCTTCGCACTCTGCTTGCGAGCTTGACGCGTTGTGTATGACAGCAATACTTGGCTGAGATGTTTAGAGCAGCATGAGCTATCCGCGAGCTATGTCTTTTCACCAAGGCTGATGGGTGGTTCAGGGCCCCTTTAGAGGTGTTTTATGCCACTTGTCAACACATGCCTCTGTGGTGTAATGGTTTCAATATCGGACTTCTGTACTAGAGGTCTTGTGTTAAACAATTGGGCAATTTTAATATTGTTTATTTGATTATTTATAACACAATACTTCGAGTAAAATAATGAGGTTTGAAAGTGTCAAAGCTGTGTAAAGCCGGAAGGACAAACTTTGGCAAATCTATGTACTAACCATCATTGCCATGCTGGCTAAACCACCCTGCTTGCACCTCCCTTAGACACGAGCGCAACAGTTTGTTCTAGTAATTATTGTAGGAAAGTCTATGGCTCTGACGGTTGAATGTCGCAAATGCAGTTTACGCTTTGTAACAGATTGCACCGCCGAAGCAATTTGGTACGCATTCAGTCGGGTAAACACTGTGATAATTCTTTGTAAGCTATTATTTTTTCTTGAAAGTCTTCCTTGGCTTGGCCGAAAATGGGAATTTTCGATGGGAGATGACGTTGTGTCCCACACATTCACTGTACATACCCTTAGCACCACCACCATCACCATTGGGGCTGGGCACATGCAGGCTGATAAGCCAAATTCGAATTATCTGGCGAAGGCTAACTTTAGGATTAAAATTTAAAAAGTTTGATCCCATACAAATGTATGGCCGCCGGCCAAGACCTTTGTTCTGGATCAAGTTAACTGGAGTCAAATTAATGGAATGCTACTGTATTACGTAATTAGAGCTCACACATTGTATTTGAAGTTGACCAAGTAACCGCACCTTGTTCAATGTGTCTGATGTTGGGCATAATTAACGCTTATGGGGAAGATAAGAAATGCTGTAATATATGGCACACATTTCTGTCACATTTCACCCTACTGATATGTTAAAAAAAAAAAAAGCAATGTTAAAAACTGGCATTAAGTGTACTGGGTATCTATTTTAATGGAAACAGATAAAAGAAAAAAAAAAAGCTATTTGTGCAGTTTCATATATGTCATCCTTTGTTGAGATATTCATTGATAAAAAATCGGCGTGACCTGTTTCGATACTAAAACTAGGTGTACAAAGAGTGTTAGAATAACTGCCCACATAATGCTTCCCGCCTCGTTTGGTTTCTTGAAGTCAACAGGTTGATTGCCATGTTGTCATTTCATTGCAAGATGAGCATCAGATGCTTTTTTGCCTTACAAAAGCTATCTTTATCTGTGTGTTTTATTTGTAGTTTTGTTTCTTCTAAAGCCTTCTGTAGAAGATAAAAAAAAGCATCTAATATAGGAGTTAATGTAGGAGTGTGCAAATATTTGAAAAGTTCAAATATGAATAAGTAACTTTGCTATTCGATTCAAAAATGCATTATTTGAAATATTCAAATATTCTTTTCTGTTTGAATATAAGGGCCATCAACATTTATGAGATTCTAGAGAGATAATCGCTGATTTAAGTTGGTGTTCTCAAAGAGTCTGCTGCAGGAGAGCCTCAGTTTCTGTGTATTGGCGCCAGTTCCAGAGTGAATGCACAGGGCAGGTAACTTGGGCTCAATAATTTCAGTTATTTAATAAAAGTGCTTTATTTTTATCCAGCTGATGAACTTGTCTTCGTTTTTTGGTCAAGCAATTTATCATTTGGCCAGTTTAGCATGGGTGCATTCCTTTGAAAGAAGGCGTGGCGCTGTATGTAGCATCACAACGTATGTCCTTGAAACATTGCAACACTCTTAGAGGCATCTAGTTACGTGCTATTTCATTGTTTCATTACTGGCGTTGTCATGGTGCACCAGGTAACTGAAAGTTTATCATTTACGTTCTCCTAATTTGACTGGAAGTCCACTTGTAAAGGGCATTACATACATATCAAGTAATGCATGTAATATTTTAATGCGAAGCATTCTTTTGCTTATCCCAGGGACTTTGCTGTAGGTAGGTAGGTAGGTTCATGTCTAGTCTCGTTTCAGGCCTCTTCAATAATAAATTCAAGTGTCTGATGTTGAGATCGAACCTCTTTCTCCCAGCACAGCAGCTCAATGCTCTAACCATTTGGACACAATCGTATGCTTCCTGCTTTTGTGCCAAAGATGTTTGGCGCATGTGCCATGTGCCAATTTCTCCCATTGTTCCCTCAAGACAACTAGCACTTTGAGAAGCTGTGTTAGATTGCACCACCTTTGGGATCAGATCACATTCTAGAGTCCTTTCCTCATAGCAGAAGATAATGCTATGTAGGAGCTGTGCGATTTGTACTGCCTACACGGTCAGTGCAGGTCTTAATGTTTCTTAACTGGACTACAAATGCCATCGTCCTTTTAACCCCACGAAGCCTGCACACAATTTCATGTCAAAGAATATAAAACTGGTTCACATTCATTTCCAGCCATGGAGATTATATTGGTGCGAAGAAAACAGTGAAATAAGTCAGAAATAATTAGTATGTTAATTACTTGATTAGTAATTGATTTGCTGAACTATCCTCAACTGAGAACTCTCTCCCAGCTTATCAGAAACGCTAGTATAGTGGCTAGAGAGGCAGGTGGGCTGACCGAGCATAGTTCACCATTTCTCCACGTCATGGTGGAAATATGGTGCTGCAGTCAATAGAACTGTTCTCCAGTGCGTGTCGTCTGTACGCAGGGAAGACAAAATACGTGTTTGAGAATATTGCAGCCGCTGATTTCAGCTATGATGTATGCTTGAAATAGCAATCGATAAAGTGCAAGCAAAGCTGTATGGGTAATTGAGCCATTGTCAGAAAAGACAAAGTGCTGGAACTATTTTTTTAGCTTCTATGTAAGAACCTTGCACTAAAGGTTTAGCGGCTTTGAACGAGGTCGGAGTTGGACTTTTAGGCTGTGAACTTGTGAGTAGTTTTTTCCGTAGATTTGGTGCAGCCACGTAGAGTTTGAATCTGATAATCAGGTTCAACGTGCTGAACTACATGGGCTAGCTGTGAGAGACACAGCAGTAGGGCATTCTGGAATAATTTTTGCACCACCTGACAGTCGTTAAGGGCGGATGCGGTGCTAAAATACCGATTTCGGTGAAAAAAACGTGTTTTTTATTGTGAGTTGTTCTGAACTGCTTGTTTAATAAAGAATCTTCTCACCAAGTTTGATAGTTATCTGAGCAGTAGAAAGGAAGAAAATGAATTTTTTTTACAAGTTGGTGGCGCGCATTTCCCGTCGAACGCGACTCTGAATGCTGTTTTTCCAAACGTGGCCGCATAGCGGGCAAGAAACGAAAGGCAAAGTGAATGCCCACGTTAGGAAGTTTGTTTTTCGCACTTTTTAGAGAAATTGAGAAACTAAAGAAAACGACGAAAGGTCTAGGAGGCACGAGGAAGCTGACACAAAGTGTTGTAAAAAAACTCGCTGCTTACTATGCATCTGCCCTGAAAGACAATGCTCCAGATGTAAAAAAATGCAACGAGGAGTATTTACGACGCTTTTTCACTCCTACTCGACAGTTGAAGTCCCACGACATGACGCTTGCCCAGTTGGTGAGCACTCTTGGTGTCACTACAATTGACACAGAGCCCTAGTTGCAGCGGAAAAGCCATCAGTGCCAAGATCCCATCGTCCAGCTTTTTCAGCAGAGATGTTGCCAAAGAGCTGGTGCCTCTCTACAACAGGCTTAGTAAGCCAGAGCTTCTTGCGCGATGTTCAAGGATGCAGACACAGAATGCAAACGGGTTCTTCAATGCTCTTGTATGGAAAAGGTGCCCAAAGACAGAATTTGCATCACTGAGAACACTGGAGACTGCAGCAGCCCTGGCTGTGCTGGAATTCAATGAAGGAGCAAGTGGCATCAAGAGAGTTTCGACAAGCTGGAACTTGCGCATGGAGTTCAGACGAATCAGCACGTTCAGGAAGCAACGAAGCAAGCCATTTCACGAGCGCAGGCAAGAGCGATGGATAGCTCTAAAGCTGAAAAAAAAAAAAAAAAAAAAAAAAAAAAAGAGACGACGCCTTGAAGCAATCGCCGTAGAGCAGCGTCATATTGACAAGGAGAGCCCGACATATGCAGCAGGGCACTTTGATTAATTTTTTCTGATCATAAGAATAAATGCCATGCTCTGAAATCATCGAAGTGATTTTTCTCAGTTTGCACTTTTTGCAAAAGAAGAGCTTCAGGAAAAGTATCATTTCGAAATTACTTCACCCAATGCTGCTTCCAACGTTTTTTTCTAGACAAATTTTGTGAGGAACAAGATAAGGTACTTTCAGATGCCTAAATTTTTTCCAACATATAATATTTAGCAGATCTTTGACATATAATGACAGTGAAAAAAATAAACTTCACTTTCAGAGTAATAGCATTTTTACAGAAATGACATAAAAAATGTCCAACTGACCTTATCCTGCACTATAAACCATCTAGAAGGTAACTAATCACAAATAATTTGTATATTTTCATTATTTTGTAAACGATAGTTTTCCTAAGTTGACACACAAGATTGCTAAATTTCTAGTGTGCTAAGATTGCTAGGGTGCTGATATTTGGAAGGTATTTTAATGACAACAAGATCAACTACCTCTGAAAATTTCATAAAAATTGGTTGAGCATTTCAAAAGTTGACCCTTCAGCGTAGCATCCCCCCTTAATGTGTGTCGAAACCTAAGTACACGAGCGTTTTTTATTCCGGCACAATCAAAACCTGTCGGCCATGACAGATAAACGAACCCACAACCTCATCATCAGCAACACAACGATAACCACGAGGCCATCACGGCGGGTAAGAACTCCGTTTGGAGCAAGGATGTTTCACTTTGTGCTGAATTTACAGCTCCCGTGTAATTAAGTCTCATTGTCCTTCGTCTTTTCTAAAGCTTAGTAATATATTCCTACGACTGTTCATGCCGTAGCTGGCAATATTTCGTAGATTTCAGGAACAAGTCAAAGTGTGGCAACCGTGGATCTTCCACTTCCAGATCCAGTGACCGAGCATGATGCAACACTTAGGCGATAGTAAGCTCTGCAGTCGCCGGCACAGAAATCTTGATGTTGTAATTTGCGCAGGGTTTATTCGCAGCTTGTTGCTCAGATCTCTCTCGTGGTTTGCGGTCATCTTGTGTGATCAGTACCAAATAACATCTGCTCTTCTTTTTTCGGGCATCATATTATAGAGATGAGCGGAAGCACCATACCATTGCATCTTTGGTAAACTTCGTCAACAATATGGCTGAAATCGCATTTTAGGAACCGTTCCTAAATGCGTCCTCCATCCAGTAGTGGTGTCCACTGCTGCTTTAGGCCCCTGTGATTTATAGTTCTGTGCGAAGAAATAAATGAGCTTGTTGATCTTCTCTGAACCAAAAATACCACTACCATTTGGTGCGGACTCCGCTTATCCACCGTAGGAGATGCGCTTCCGCTAACCATGCCGCTCATCTTTTCGTCGTAGAAGCTTCAACATATTTTAGCAACTTGGAAACGCGCAATAACAGACCTGTATCTCCTCATTGCACAAACTGATGGCTACAGATGAGTCTTTCACTTTGCATGCTTTATTTGTTTCATGCAGTCTGCCTCAACTACCAGACATACACCGCTCGGAACCGTTGTATAGAGTGGCTTTACCGTTGTACTGAGCGCAGCGCCACTTCTGCGTCATGATGCGGAGAAGTGGCGAACTATGTTCCTGATGGGCTGGTCAGCACACCAACTCCTCTATCCATCATAATGCTAGTGTGGGTTCTGCATGGGTTTTCAGTTCATCAGAGTTTTCAGGAATCAAATTCAGCAAATCGAAAATGATACATTGGGCTTTGTGAGGTTAAATTTGCCACATGACATAGGCATAGGTACGTGCAATTGTATAACACTTAGTAACTGATGACATTGTGTCACAATTCATGTTCTTATGCCCATCCATTACCTACAACTTTGTAGAATCCAACGAATGGCATGTCAAAAACTTGTTTCAAATGGCCGGTCTAGAAATCATGCTGTCACCATCATAGAATAACCTTCGTTGTCATCATTGCCTTGCTGTTGTCATCATGAACACGGTTATGTCACATGCAGCTGCTTGATTTAACAACCAGGTAAACCAAACGTTACCAGGTGGACACGGTCCACCTGGTAACGCTTTGCAGAACTTGAACGCTGCTGAATAGCCAGCTACTTGCTAAATTCTTCACATAGCATCGATTCCCACAGTGCATGGTATCTGCTTTTAACAGCCAGACTCCACGCCAACTTTATATTTCACTTTGTTCAGAAATTCGAAAATATTTTATATTCAATTCAATATTTGGAGGCTTGAGCTAATGCAACCTAGGTTCCTGGTCATACTTATGCAGGTATCAATATTTGTCGTACAGTGATTTCACTGCAAGCTTTGTAAGTTGAGGCAGCTCTTGTGGTGTCTGTAAACACTGCATTCGTGGCATTGTTCGTGTGAGAAGCAATTTTGGAAGCTTAACGAGAATTTCTTGCTTTGCTTCCAGATGTTAAGGAAGAGCAGGCGTGTCTGGATGAGTGGTGTGGATGTGAGACTAAGCAATCTTCTCTCCACCCCCATATTTTACTGGTCAACTCGTGACTCTTGCATGCTTCGATGAGAGCTCCAAATAGTGGCAGACTGGAGTAATAGTTAAGCTCAACCCGAGTAAGCCTTGTCAGGCTGGTTATAGCTTGTAGGCTTTCAAGGTGGGATCTTTCAGCTGTTTGAAATCAACTTTATTCTGTGAAGCATGCTGCTTCGCGCAAACCAGGGTTTCCAGGCATAATGTCATGACTCTCCGGCCATAGGTGTGTCATATGAGAGACGGCAATCCTTTTCTATGGAAAATGTGCGCTGTTACATCGTTTGCTCTGCAACCTTTATAATGTGCAACAAATATAACGGCATGACTGTGTTCCTTTGTCAGACCTCTGGGTTCAGCACATAGCTTTGTGCAATGTCACTGGAGGAAGAGCTACCATGAAGGCATACTTGTGGCACACTGTTTAAATCCATTTCTTGAGTGATCATTGCCACCTGTGTTATAGAAAGCACATTCTACCTCTATAGTGGTGCTTTTTAGAGACAGGAATTTGGCCACCTATGTTACTGCCTTTATAGTAGTGCTTTTTAGAGACAGGAATTTGGCAACCTATGTTACTGGATTAATTTCTTTTAAACAACTTTTTTGATTACATTGTTAAAAACTTCTGCAAACTTGTGCAATTTCTATCAAACAGTTTGAAATTTAGTATGCATATTTGAGGTGGGTACATGTATACCCAGCGACAAAATGAGACCTGAGAAAAAGCTGATTATCTCCGCAACCTCACAATGCAGTCTGTTATTTGCATTTCAGGCCTACAATTTGCAGTTTTACAGTTGCAGTATATAGTTTTACTGGCTACTCTACTGGCTGCTTGAGAATTTAACATTTTCGGAGATCCCATGGTCCATAAACTTTTGTTGTGGGGTGTACATATGTGCACAAAGAGTTCCCAAGCTAGGTATTCTTGTCTTGCTTTAGCGCAGCTCAGTTCGAGTAAGTCACCGTGGCACTTGTGGTGCTTGCGTTCCAGTCGAAAGCTAGTGCGAAACTATGGCATCGGCAGCAGCAGATATACAGCAGTGCTATGACCACTTGTTGGAATGGCGAATCAGCGCTTCATGTTTCTTCGGGAGCATGGTCAGGCATATAAGCGGTGAGCAGAAAGCGCCTGGTACTCGGGCGCTTTCTGCTCACCGCTTTCATCCAGGCACTTTCTGCCCACCGCTTTCATGGTGGAACGCGCTCCCGAAGAAACAAGAAGCGCTGATTCTTTATTCGAGCAAGGGGTCATGGCACTGCTGTATATCCGCTGCTGCTGATGCCGTAGTTTCACACCCACTTTCAATTTGAATACAAGCATCGCAAGTGCCGCGGTGACTTATTCGCACCGAGTTGCGCTAAAGCAAGACAAGAATATGCTACACCAACCGGGTCATTCAGCAATACTTGTGAATCTCGGCTAGGTAACTTGTTTTTTTGTCGCACTTTTTTTTTTTGTGGTTTATGTTCTCAGCACTGCTGTACTTTAGCACTTTGCATTGTTTAAGTTTCCAGCTTGCATGCGGCAGTAACTTATCTTTAGCATGAACTTAGACAAGTTAGAAGATTTAGGTAATGAATAAATATACTAAATCTAAGATTATAATGGAAACTCACTAGACTAACTTGCCTGAACATCTGGCTTCTGCCTCTTTCCCTCTCTCTCTTTTCTCTGATCTTTACAGTAGTGAGGGTGATCAAACACATTAGTCCCACTTGGTTTTGAATACATGTTGCTGCACTGTAAAGTGCTAATTTTCATGTTTTTGCAAGTTTAGTGAAATGAATGCCAGTGCAGCAATTCGCATGTTTTCAATTAGGCTAACTGCAAGTGAAAGTTTTATTAAACACACACGCAGGGCGCCGAGTGTACTGAAGGGCATGCAATTATGTTATCGCATTTCATTCGATGAGCGCAATAGAATTGAGTATTTGTTGCTCAACGCTGGCATGCATCTCAAGACATGCTGTCACGAAAAAATGCTAAATGTAGTGGTGTGCTGCTTTTTCACAGGGTAATGCTGCAATCACCAGTCTGTTTAATTCCTACACTGCTACTCCTGAGATAACTCACGGGCCCACCCTTGCACAACGTCTGCTTCGCCCAAGTGCACTTGTTTTGTGTTTTCAGTACGTTCCCTGCATCTCCAGAAGCAACTTGGGCAATAATGAACTTTGTGCACTTGTTTTGTAGTTTATGGAAAGGTCATCCAAACACACAAAACTTCTGAGTTATTTCTGACAGCAAGTGGAGCACGTGTCTTCATGCTTTGTTGCTCTGTCTCTGCAGGGCAGCCATGGTTAGCCAGTGTGGCAGGGCCATCCACACTTTGAATGGCAAAGGAATTTATGAACTGTTGATAATTTCTGAATTCGAAGAAAGCGAAGATGAACACAGTTTTACGTAGCATGAAACCAACATGCACAAAAATATGGCAGGGACTAAGGATGGGCAGGGAAGACATGGCAAACCACTTTGGCAGGTTCACCTGCATTTTGACAAAGGAAGATATTCTTGAATGAGAAGAAGCTGACCAAATAGCTGGGGATTCATCGTACAGAAATTTAGGCATGCACAACATGGGACATCCAAATAGATTGAGAAGGACAACACAAACCTAACTATCAACTGAAAGCTTGTACAGCTGTCATACTCTATTTCTCCCCGTTGGCTTGGTAAAGACTGTGCTTGATGAATTGCTTCCCATGCTGCTCCACGTGTGGTTCTTGTTTGCCGATTTGATCTTTTGTGCCAGATATGATTCCTGAGTGGTCGATGGATTGCTGTGTTTTACTTCTAATGTTTCGTGTGTGATTCGTCTTGATTGGCTTACATAAGGCAGGCTTGTTGCAAAAATAAACTTAGTTGTGAGTGGCGCCGGTCCTGTCGTTTGTGTCCTTCAGTCCTGGTCTTTTGCGTGTTGCCTTTACTCATTCAGTCATACTCTTCTGCCATTGTGCAACCTTTCAGTTGATAGTTGGCATTTGGTTTGTACTTTTTAAGCGGAGACGCTCCTCGAAACAACTTTTTTTTATTACTTGTATTAGAGGTTTCAAAATTCAGCCAATTATACAATTTTCTATGCAGATCTCAAATATGTCATTACTTTTTGTGTAGCTGATACAGTTTTTGAGTTATGTGATGCACAATGGCAAAATATAGTGTTCTTTGTGGGCACTTTTTTATGTACTAAATTTTCACAAAAAGCATCGTGCTTTAGCTTGTTTAGCTCTTTGTAGATCATGAAGTGCCGATATCTAGCCAAACAATGTATACAATTGCTGGAACTATGCAGAAAGATCAGAGCATTTCAACTATTCTTTTTCTCAATTCCCTGAACTATAACCTTGTAGTTTTGCAACTACTGGTAGGAGACAGCAATTTTAAGTAGGTATCAGCATTGTACATATCATCAAGATTAAGTGTGCCAAGTTTCGTTAGTATAAGACAATTATAAATGTACAAGGTTATTTTCATGTAATTGTGGAAAAGAATTAGTTGAAGTGTCCTAATTTTTTTTTTCATAATTGCAGAAATTGTAGATAGTGTGTGAATAGATATCGGCACTTAGCGGTCTACAAAGCTAAATAAGCTACAGCACAAAGTTTTTTGTGAAAATTCATTACACAATAAAGAGCCCACAAAATCCCTCAATTTTGCCATTGTGTAGGACCTAACTCAATAACTATAGTGGCTACACAGAAACTAATGACACATTTGAAATCTGCTTGTAAAGTTCTATTGGTGCTATGGTGTTGGGCTGCTGAGCACGAGGTCGCGGGATCGAATCCCGGCCACGGCGGCCACATTTCGATGGAGGCGAAATGCGAAAACACCCGTGTACTTAGATTTAGGTGCACGTTAAAGAACCCCAGGTGGTCGAAATTTCCGGAGTTCTCCACTACGGCGTGCCTCATAATCAGAAAGTGGTTTTGGCACGTAAAACCCCATAATTTAAAGTTCTATTAGTGGGTGGATTTTGAAATTGCTAGTACAAATATTTAAAGGATGATTTTTTTTTTTTTTTGAGGACCGATTCCCTTTAAAGGGCCCCTCACCAGGTTTGGCCATTTTGAGCTGACAAGCGCAGAGCATACAATGCGCGCCATCGATCGTGTTTGCAAAGAATTACATCGCTACGCGCCGCGGAAAGGTCTGAAATTTCAATCCG
Source organism: Dermacentor andersoni (assembly GCF_023375885.2). NCBI lineage: Eukaryota > Metazoa > Arthropoda > Arachnida > Ixodida > Ixodidae > Dermacentor > Dermacentor andersoni. Next base: position 111,921,602 of record NC_092814.1, on the reverse strand, counting down.
AACGTCGTTTTCCCTTCTCCTCATGGCCGTTGCATTCCAAGCCAGACGGTGATGTACTTGCGTCCCTGCACCTATGTACTCGTGTCCGCAGTGTGATGTCGCTCGTGGTGACACGTGACTTCGAGAATTATTCAAGGCACCATCTGTTATTTATGTGATCTGTTGCTTGAATTGACGAATTGATGTTTAGAGAAATAATAAAACACACAAACGGAATGTCTGAGTGTTTTTTGTTTTACTTCACACTGAAGCAAGAGGGATGTACTTTCGCTTCATCTGCTTGTTCGCACGGTCGTGTAGTCACGTGCGCAGGTACCGGAACTATGCCATTTTCTACCGTATTCCAACGCGTGATCATGCTCTGTGATCTGCTTGTTCTGCCTCAGTATTTGTGTAGCACTGAATTATACCACTAGTCATGTGTCCTTGTGTGCAGTGCGCAAAATCATGTGCTGCGCAAAACCTGCTAGTCACAACAGCTCGTGCACAGCGCCGGAAAAAAAAAAAGTGAAGGTGGGGCCCATGACGTATGTCACGCCATCCTCGAGGTCCGGTGTGGGAGAACGCAGGGAAGGAATTTTGCTTGCGGAGGCTATACGGGGCGAGTGGAGAAAGCATCTCGCTATGCAGTGGAGCTTGCTTCCTGAAGTCATGGGTTCGCGGCACTGAAATATTTGTATCTCGGCTCTTAATGAGGTCTTGAAAAATTTTTGCAGCAGAACGCTCCCTAGAGGACATGCAACAACTTTCAGCGTATAACCAAAATGTGCTGTGGGGCCTTGTGAAGGGGCCCTTTAAGGTACGTCTGCACTCGCGACAAAAATGCGCACGTCGTGTGCGGCGAGCAATGTTACACTCTTAGACAAAGGTACACCCTTTGGGGTTTATATCTGCCACACAATAATTGTCATCTGCATTACTTGCATTTCCTTTCTTGAAAACGCCGTGCCCGCTACTTTCCTGTCGGGAATACTACGTCATGCTGATAACGTGCATGCCGTTCGTTACTGGGAAGTATTGGGCTCGCAGCGTTAAAGAAAGGAAATGTGGACAAGACAGGTGACGTTTATTGTTGTGTGGCAATATACAACCCAAACGAATGACAAGATTCATGAAAAGTGTCGGCAATGCACGGCAACTGCTCGAATGGGTGCGAGACCCATTTTTCGCAGCTCCCACAATACGAGCACCAATCAGAAGCGAACCATGCTGTTGTGGCGCCACTTGTTTCACAATTAATCATAATATATGGCCTCTGAGATTGAGGAATGATATGCGCGCCATGAAATCTCAGAGGCCTTGTTCAGCCAATAAGATTGTTTTCATTAAGCCTTCCCATACCGCTGTCAAGATGCGCCGAGAAAGAAGTGGCTTCGAAATAGAAGTGTTTTTGGAAACAGTCTGTGCATATGCCTGTTTGTGTGAGAAATCCAACGTTGATTTCAAGGACAAGGAGTTATGTTATAGTTGCACGCAGGCGGGGAAGCAGAGTGTGTGCCTGGCCCTCGGTGTCCCTGTACCGCTAGATCTAGAGCACCTAAAACCTTCTCGTCCTTTTTCTGGTGCATCAGCATCGCACAAATAAAGAGCAAATTACTATGTTCACAGTCGCCAGTAGCTACTCGTCCATGTCTGACGTGCCTGAGCATGATGGGCATTGGCGCAAAGAAACACGGACACCTCTGATGAAAGACAAAATCGTCCGAACGAAATGCGCATTTTCATCAGAAGTATTGAATGGAACGGAACAATTCGGGATGCCAAGTGTTGCTGCTGCGTGCCGCAAAACGCTATTGTGAACTTTCCTATGCGCGTCTGCCGTGCAGATGCTCACCGCGCTCGGCATGCCGCGCATATTTTTGTCACTAGTGCGGACGTACCTTTATTCGTCATGCGTCCATGCACTGGACGCCTGCATTTTCATACTGTAACAGAAATTTATGAACTTATGAATTTCGGAGGAGACAATGATAAAGCAGCTGCATGTAGTATAGAATGTCTGCTGAACCAATATGTGAAAAATACTTGGGAGGGGCTGACAATCAGTTGGAAAAAAAAAAAAAAATGCTGGCTGACAGAGAGTTGAGGTTCAGAGTGATGCAGACTATATCTGTAAACACTTACGACGACACTTGTTCCACTGTCTCTACACCTAAAAAGCAAATATCTTTCACTGCAACTTGTACCTTATTTTTTATGCCTTATCCTCATGTATACGTAAGGTGTGTGCCGTCTAAAATTCATGAAGAAAGAAAAGAAAACCTTTGGCCCTCTATGAATGAAGCCAGTTAATGCTGTTTGCAGCCTAAGTGTAATGCTGCTGGTATGTTTTATGTCTTCTGGCTAACCGTTCAAATATTTAAGTTCAATATTGATGTGGGAGAGTGCATGTTTCAAAGCTATCTTATGTAGTATTGCTCATGTAGATCATTTTTCCACATTTCAAAAAAAGCCAACTTGTAAAGCTTCATTGGTGTCGCTCACAAAAATATTGCAAGTGGATTATTGCTACCCTGACCCTGCCTTGGAGCCTTTTAAATGGTTGGGTTGCCTTTCATGGAGGTGGCCTCTACATTTGTGCATGAGATCAAAGCATGCACCATGGTTTCTGATAGCTTGGCTTTCAAGAAACTCGCCAAGATGAATGTCCTGTTGCAATCATGCACCTGTAAATATGAAGTTTTTTTTTTTGCCTTACCTTGAAGTGTCACATGAGTGCATTCAGGGTTGAAAGAGTGATGCTGTAGTAAATAGTAAAGGCACCCATTCAGTACATGCACTTGGCTTACAGGTGCTGTGAGTACCCACACAGAGCAAGATATGCATCGTGTCACACGTCGCCTCGCAGACGTGTCGCCTCTGATGAGCAGCTATGGCAGAATTTTTTTTCCCCTTCTCCGAGTTTTGGTATCAAAAATATCTACTTTTGCAAATTTTTTGTAACGAATGCACTGATATTAAAAAAAAAAAAGCTTCGTGGAGGCTGCTCTGTATCTACATTATCCGAAACTAGGGTTTTTAACCCTGTCAGGGTCAAACTGTTTTGCAAAAACTGCCTCCGTGGTCAATTTTTTCGTTGCAGTTTCCAATAAAGGAAATGATTGAAAACTTGTGAATACAGCAAAAGTTTTTTGCAAGCAATATTTTGTCTCAGAAATGCATTTCTTGCACGAACATATACACACAAGTATACTGTACAGTAAGATATCATTGAGAAAAATGTCTGGGACAATTTACAGGTATCAGTTTGTTGTCCCAAAAATGTTTCATCAAAATAAGAAATGCTTAAGCAGTCGCTGCGAAAAGAGGTACCCTGTGCGGCTATAACGGAATTACAAGCATGTGCACTCCATTGTACAGGAATATGCGAACTGCAACTGAAATGGGAATCACAAAGGCAAAGAAAAAGAAAATTTATTAGAATCCCTGAACTTCAGCTGTGCAGGGTTATATCTAAGCTACCAGAAGCACTATGGTGGCGGCCGTAAAAACTATAGCATCTTCTCCACGCACACCTTGGTGGTAGCAGACACGCGCTTGACCATGGGAGCGTGCGCTCCAGTAAGCGAAAACATAATTTCAAATGACTGGGCAACTTCATGGAGATGGCAGTGCCTTTCATCAACTAGTGTCGAATATGCATGAAATATCAAACATTGGATCGGTGCCATACATATATGTAAAAAATCAGTGGCGCCGTCCATGTCTGGCAGTCCAGAATTTAATTGCAGTCTCCCTTTAAATGGCACCCTAGCAGGTCCCCACCACACTGGAGCAACTAGATGACAGGAAGCAACACATGCTGAAGAGTGCGCAACCGAAGCAACGCAGACACAGATTCGCGAACAAAGGAGGGAAGCCATGAAATAATGTGTTGCTAGCAAGTATGCAGAAGAAAATTTGGCAGAAACCGTTATGCCGAAGCCACAAGCTTCTTGCTATAAACCATGAGAGCTACAAAGGATAAACAATAAATTTCTCGGTAATCTTGCACCACAAAGCTATCGCTTAACTGACACATACCCTCTGATGGTTGCTTCTCACCATGTTTAAGGGCAGCTTCTGCTGGTGTTGCAAATATATACTATTACATTTGGGTTGCCACATGCTCCCTCCCCTTCCACCTTCTTCCTATTCTCTCCTTCCCCCTTTTCCCTTTTCTCTCGTGCCCCCCACCCCACCTCCCATGAATAATGTGGACTTGCTTTTAGATATGGCGATTAGAGTTTCATAATAGGTTGTGTGCTGCAAAGAATTCCATTCTGTGCTATTAAAGAAAATATGACAAATCGTTTGGACTGGAGCATTGGCTGCTGTCATAGCAATTTAGCATTTTTTAACTAATATGCAAAAGACAAAATACTGGTGGCTCTTCCAGATCGTTTCTGGCATCTCATATGCAGAGGTGGCCTCCTTTTTTATGGTGTGTGTGTATGTGTGTGTGCGCGCGCGTGTGTGTGCGTGCGTGCATGTGTGCACCTTGTATATTTTCCCCAATAGCCAGCCATTGTCTTCATTCATCTAACAGGGAGTATACTCTCAATCAAAATGTGCTGCATGCAGGTCTCATCTTTTATTGTGAGTGTCCAAGGTGCTTCAAACCTTTTTAATATTATATTTTAATGAAAGGAACTAGCACTTCGGAGTATGGTGTCTGGTGCTGCAGAGACTTTCGTTCTTGTAATCAATGTCTGACATGGATATGTAGCAGTGTGAGGACCTTTTGTAAAGAATGACGTGCCTGGTTGCTTGCATGGACTTTGGTGGAACGTTTTTCTTTTTGATGTGTGCTTGTGTGGTTGCTCTAACTACATTGGTAGCTTGTGGCCTGTGAGATGGGATTTTCTTGGGAAGCTGTTCTTTCTCACAACTCTCTTCCTCTGCTCTTTGCCAGGTGGTTACGAACGATATCTGTGATCCTCTTCCTTAACAAGCAGGACTTGCTAGCGGAAAAAATCAAGGCTGGCAAGTCTAGGTTAGAAGAGTATTTTCAAGAATTTGCGCACTACCAAACTCCCTCGGATGGTGAGTGGTTTTCTTCCCCTCTCACTTCCTTTCTTTACTTTCCCATTAACCTTCTCTGATATTGTTTTACGTGGAAATACTTACTGCTGTGACATGTCACATTATCCTTACAGTCCCAGCGATTTCTATCTCTTCACATGATGCCTTGGTGAATAGGGAGTTAGGAGCAGTAAAAAAAAAAAGTTGCATATATAGTCTACATGAAGTCACCATACCTTAGTGGTGAAGCAGCGAACTGACAAGGACAAGGCAAATACACACAAGAATACACAGCACTTGCTGCTCTACTCTTGTGTGTGCCTTGTCCTTGTCATTGTGCTGCTTCACCACCAAGGTATGATGATTAATCACCAACTAGCCCAACTTTCCACATTACTGATCTATATGAAATTTTTGAATATGTGTATTGCTGTGAAAATCTTTCTTCTAGAAATTACTTGTCACAAAATTCATGCCTGACACAGTGCTCTTAACATTTGTGTGCAACATGATAGAGCTATTTGTTTTCTACTTTATGAAGTACAAGCGCAAATAATGAAATGCTGAAATAGTTGACTGTTCAGAGTTACTGATGAAATATGATTATATATATTTCTAAAATAGCTTAGAACAATAATTAGATGACCATTTGCAGATTTAAGGCTATACTGGCCACCTCGTTGTTAGTGTGGTAGGGCAGTAGAGGCTTAAAAAGTACCAGATTTAAATAATGTGTGCACATGCATGCGTGTGTGTGTGTGTGTGTTCGCATACGTGCGTGCATGTGTGTGTGTGAATAAACTAGAATGTCGTATATTTCTCCTGTATTGAAAAACTTGAGTTGCCTTTTCGTTATCCACTTCCTGCTTTGACTATTAAACTCTATTGTATTCAGTTGTCGGAGATGTAGTGGAGTTAGCTGGAATTAGCTTTGTAACACTTTCAGAGTGTGACATTGTTCTGATATTCTTCTTTTGGCAGGTATCAGCAAATTGTTGCTCCCCTTATATTTTTATAGCAATAAAGGTAGCGAGCTTAATTCAATAATTAATCTGAAATTAGAACCTTTTTTATCTGGAGTGTAGAGTAATATAATATTAAAGGTACATTAAAGAGAAAAGTTATTTCACCTGGGTTAGTAAATCACGCTCCTGCAGTACCAAAAACTTTACACTTACCGTGAGAAAAGATTTGGTAAACCAGAAAAGGCACAAAAAGGAAAGATTGGTGTTGACACTGCCTTGGAGTTTCTACACCAGATCGCCATGCTGTCATGGATTTTGATTGCGTCTGCTAGGGCCTAGTTAATTGTTTATCAGTAAAAATGGACTGCATTGTGTGCTAAAGGAGCCAAAGATTGAACTTGGCAGGTATGGGCAACTTTTACCGAGCCAACACATGGCCCAAATGGGAGAAAATACTTTGAAATGTGTGACATCACACTGACATACCGGTGCAGGTGTTTTGTCCTAAATTTACTTAAATCGAACATTGTCATTCATTTTCTCTTTAATAAATGTCTTATTGCACAGTTATTGAATCATTAAACACAGTCTAAATCAAAACACTGAATCAGTCTACACTGATTTAGTGTTTCTCTTTAGTGTCCCTTTAAGGCATCAGGTTTTATGTTATAATCTGTTCTTTATACGTTGCCTTCTGAAAAATATATAGTTTGCATAGTCACATGACTTACTGTAAAAGGCCTATTTGTGAAATACCATTTTTGACTGCTTTATTTCGTGCTGGAATTCTGGAATAACTTATCTACACCAAAACTGCAAAAGATGCTCATGGTGGCGGTAGGGTGTTGAGATCTTAGAGCTATTAGTACTAGTACCTTGTTCTTGGGAGAAACTGTCAGCCACTCAAGAGACACCGACACATTTGCCAAGCATTACAAGTTTACTGTAAGGATTATGTATTTGGGCTTGTTCTACGATTTTACAAATGTGTCGCCAAGTTTTATTAAAAATAGATTGTTTAAAAAAAAAAAAAGTTTTGAAGCTGTTAAAAGTTCGGGCTGTGCAAGATTGCAAAACACCTATAAAGAAGAAATTATGATGGTACCTGCGGCTGCACTCTTGTGGCAGCATGAGGTGCCATATACCGCAAGCGTTGCCTTCATACACTTTTCAATGCATGTGTAATGGCCCTGGAGTGGGTGTCCAGCCATATTTCTTCTCCTCCTCTCGTACTGCCCAGATGTTCCTGTGGACTGCTTAACAGTAAAGAGTAGTCACTGTATATAGTGCAAGTCCATATGTATCCCATAAATGGTGTTTCATGCAGGCAAAAAAAAAAAAAAGTGTGCTATACCCCTTTCTTCCCCGATGCCCAATATATATTGTGTGTGAGATTTTTTTTATTAATTTTAAAGTTGACAGGTTGGCAGATATGGAACAATGAAATTAAATCTTCAGCACCTTACATATTTTTACCCCGCAGGCTTTGTTCTGCACCATGGTAAGCCCAAGTTCATCAGCTACTTGCACATTATGAAAATTGGTTGTGAATTATCTGCATTTAAAATGGTTCTTACTGGCAGCCACCCTTCATGATGAAACTGTACCAGATCTTTTTTTCTAAAGCAAGCCTCATTTAGCATGTATCATAATCTATAAAACTCTGAATACTGGTGTATTTCTGGAGGCTGAACTTTCTTTCGGCTTGCATGTGCACTTTGGAACTAGGAGAGGTGCACCACAGCGTTTTGTTGCTTCCCAGCTCTTTTAAAGAATACTATGAGTTAATTTGTTTTTTCACTGTGCCAAATTTATGTAGGAAGAGTCCTGAAAAAAAAAGTGTGGTTTGTCTTTCAACCAAAATATGAACGATTTGCTCTGGAAGAGAGAGAGATTGAGAGAAATAACGTTTATTTGCACTGCAAAAAGAGCCCGGAGGAGTCAAGAGTCTTCCTGTCTCTTCGGCTTGCTCCTCCCTTTTTAGCTGGCTGATGCTCCTTGAAGCTTAGTGGTGTCCAGGGCCATGCGGATGACTTCTCTTTGATGATCTTCCTTCGAGCTGGTCATTAATGTCTATCCCTCTTGTTTATGGTATCTAGGACATGTCCATATTATGTGGATCATGTCTGCCTTTTCCCCGCAGTGTTTGCAATTCATGTTCACAGTGTTACCGTGTTACCATCTCTTCAGAATGTAGGGGTTGCACATCACCCCCTCTTGGAGTTGCCTCCATGTTATCTCTTCTTGCTTGCTTAGTTTCTTATGCACCTCTGGCAGTGTTTTCCTTCCCATTCTATAATAAGTGAGAATTTTGCTGTAAGTGTTTGTGCCTTCTTCTTTTTCTTGGGGCTTCCTGGCTGGAGAGGCTGCATTGGTGTACCGGTAAATAAGCCCTCTGGCCAATGCGTGCACTTTCTCATTGCCGGGCAAGCCTTTGTGGGCAGGAGTCCATATAAGGTTTACTAATTCTTCTGGAATCGGTCCTTTCACCAATATGTTGATTGCCCTTTGGAGATTCTCCCTTCGGTATAATTCCTGATGCCTGTTTTGGAATCTGACACTGATTTTTACCCCTTTTTGAGTCAAAGCTAGTGCTATGGCCATCTCCTCTGCAACCTCCCTTCTATTTTGCGTGGTACTTCAGCTCTTTGAGTTCTCACCGTTTGCCTGTGTCGTCACTGAGACGGAACCTGGTCTGCTTTCATATTCTGCTGCATCCGTGTAGAACACTCCTTGTTTTTTATCTAGCGATTTTTGTAATGCTTTAACCCTGTCTTTCCTCCTATCCTGCTGTGACTGGGATGCATGTTCTTCAGGAGTGGTGGTACGCGTATCCTGTCTCTGATTTTTGACGGAATGGCTCCAGTGTTTCTTACTTTGGTGTGGGTTTTGTATCCTAGTTTCCCTAGAATTCTCAGACCGCCTTTGCTTCTCATTAGTCTCTGTTGCATGGAGACTAGTGTTGCTTCGATCAACTCTTCTAGGGTGTTTGAAATGCCCATGTTTAGTATCCTCTGCGTAGATGTGCATCGTGGCAGGTTTAGGGCTGTTTTAACTCCTTTCATATTGAGGATTTGTATTTTGTTTTTGTCGGCCCTTGTTAGTTTAAGGTATGGTGTTGCGTATGTGATCTTGCTGATTGCGAAGGAATGTACTATCCTTAATAGGTTAGCCTCCCTCATGCCTGCCTTCTTGTTGGTGATTCTTCTGAGGAGTCGGCATGTTTGGCTTACGCTCATTTCAAGCTTTCTAATCATTTCCGTATTTCTTTCGTTGTCCTGAATGTACAGGCCTGGCACTCATATAGCTTTTACGTTTGGAATCGCGTCCCCGTTAACCGTGAGTTTTTTCCCGTGGTTAGGGATTTTCTGTAGCATTTTCTGTGGACTGATGAAGAGAGCCTGTGACTTTGTAGCTGAACAATTAAGTCTGGCTTTTTCTAAGTGCTCTTCAATTCTATTGATCGCCTTTTGCAGCATTTCTTCTATGTGGGCACCATTGCCTCTATTTATCCATAGGATTGATGTCGTCCGCATAGATCGTATGTTCTAGACCCTGTAAGTCCTTAAGTTTGTGTGGTAGTCCCACCATTACTATGTTGAAGAGAATGGGTGAGAGCACAGAGCCCTGCAGTGTACCCTTGTTGCTGAGCTCTAGCCCTTTCTCCTCGTTACTTCTAGACTGACCGTTACCATTCTGTCAGTCAGAAAGTCCTTTATATACTCCTAGGTACGTCTCCCTATGTTTAGGCTATTCAGTTCTAAGATTGCCTTGTGGTCTATGCTGTCAAACGCTTTGGCCATGTCCAAGCCAATGATGGCCTTAGTGTCCTTCTTTTGGTGGTCAAGAATTTGCTCTTTAAGCTGTAGCATGACATCGTATGCAGATAGGTGTGCTTTGAAGCCGATCATCATGTCAGGGTACATGTCTTGGTCTTCCAAGTACCTGTTGATTCTAGATTGTATCACATGTTCCATTAGTTTCCCCAAGCATAATGTTAGGGATATTTGTCTTGACGTTTTCGAGACTGAGCTTTTTTGCCGGTTTTGGAATTAGGACTAATTTAGCCTCCTTACATTCTTTGGGGATTCTGCCCTTCTCCCAACATTCTTGCATAAAATTGGTTAGGTTTACTTTTGACTTGTCTAGGTTCCTCAACATCCAATCGCTGATTCTGTCTGGTCCTGCAGCTGTTTTTGTTTTTAGTCGAATCAGCTTGGCCCTAACCTCTCCTACCGTGACGGGGCTGTCCAAGCGGGGGTTCTTTTCCCCTTTGTAGTCCGGTAGTGTTTGTTGCGGGCTGCATTTAAGATATCTATCCTTAACTTCGGCGAACAATTGTCTATTACTACCTTCGTATTTATACACTTGTTTCTGCATGTTTCTATATATCTCTGATTTGCTGCTTTGGGAATCTAGTAGGTGCCTCAATAGTAGCCATGCATTTGATTTACCAATTTTGTGATCCATCTGTTTGCATATGCTATTCCAATTTTGTTTCATGAGTTCGAGTGCGTATTCTCCAATCTCTCTGTTCAGGTGTGCTACTGCCCTCCTAATGTTTCTGTTGCTTCTATTCTCTTTCAGTTTTTGCTCCAGCTGCCCCTTTTTCCTCCATAGTTCGACCATAGTCCGACCAGTTTCCTCTGTGTCCACTGCCTTCTCGGTGGAGGCAGACGAAACCGCTTCCAAGAGGGCGTTGCTCCAATTGCCTACATCTTTGAGCTCCTCTTTTTTGGCAAATTTCTGCCTAAAGAGGTTCCAATTAACTGCTTCGATTTGCTTGGGTTTGGGAGTTGGTATGCCGTGTTCTACCACTGTCTCTATTATTCTGTGGTCACTCCCCAAGTCCTCTCTCGTGTTACACCATTGTGCGGTTATGTGTCCCCCTATGAGAGTAAAGTCCGGTGTGGTGTCCCTGAAAACGCTATTTCCTTTTCTCGTCGAGATTTGAGGATCTGTTAGAAGAGTTAGTTCATGCTTGGAGATACTATCCCATAATTCGCTGCCTTTTTGTTGCAAGGTTTTGTACCCCCAAGCCGTGTGTTTCGCGTTAGTCTCCGACTTTGACTATGGGTCTGTTCCCTCCAATGTTTTTGGCCCTTTCGATGAGCTGATTGAAGCCACAATTCTTGTTTTGCTTAGGAGAGTTGTATACGTTGCGAACGTATAGGCTCCTATCTTTTCTTTTCCTTGGTACTAGTTCAATTAGGACGTGATCAATCTTATTTGTGTCTGTCTCGTGTAGGACTGCTGCTAAGCTTCTTTTAACTAAAATGGCTGTCTTCCGACTGTATCCTTGCCCAGTGTAGGCTGTGTAGCCGGCCAATTTTGCATTTTTCCCACACTCTTGCAGCGCAATGACTTCTGGTTTATCGATACTGGTTAGGAATGTTTGTAGGACTGCTCTCTTTTTCAGGAAGCCCCAACAATTCCACTGCCAGATCGTGTTATTTTGCCAATGCATTTTAAATGTTAATTGTGTTCTAAACCAATCAAATTCCGCTCGCATTTGTTCCATGAATCGCATCATAGCTCCGTTTATCAGGTAACGTTCTGAGTAACTTTGTCCATCTTGCTGTCTGAGTCTCTCTCTCCCGTTCTCTTCTTTTTGAGTGGGGGCCGATCTGTTTTGGGCTTTTTGTCCCCTACACCCTCTTCCTGTCTCATACTGTTTCCATCCTCTTTTTTTCATCTCCTCAATTATCTTTAAAAATTCTTCTCTCTACTTTTTCTTATCCTCAATTTCTGATTTGCTCTTCCTGCCTCTTAATAAGTGCTTTTAGCTCCTGGTTTTCTTTATTCTTTTCTGAATCCTGGGAGACATAGTCTGACCAGCTCACCTTGTTACTTGTTTCCTACTGGTGTCTGGTGTTGCGGTGTCTGTAGCCTCGGAAAGGACTCCGAGCGGCTCCTGGTCCTGCTGCTCGATCTCTCGCTTGGCCTGCTTTTACGAAGTTCCTCTTGGTTCGCCTCCTCGGGTGATTTGTGTGGCTCTTTCTAGTGAGCAAAGCAAAAGAAAGTGTAGTGGGAACAAGCAGATGGAAAACATTGAACGAGTAGGATTAAAAACAAACTGGTTGACAAATTCTGCATGGCCAAAGGGCTAAATGTTTGATTTGAGGCTTTATGTCCAGGTTGCAAAGCTTTAATTTTGCAGCACCCATGATATCCAGACCTTTCCTTTGTTTCACATTTTCTTGATCAAGTTTATTTAAATATAGGCTTCATTCAATTCGTTTTTTTTTTATTGCAGTGACGTGGACTAGTCTAGACGACTAAAAAGCAGTGTTTAAATATTTATATTTTCCTCTGCCTCACTTTTCAAGACGGTGTATACTGATATATATATATATATATCAGTATACCAGTATATATATCAGTATACACCGTCTTGAAAAGTGAGGCAGAGGAAAATATAAACATTTAAACACTGCTTTTTAGTCGTCTAGATTAGTCCACGTCACTGCAATAAAAGAAAAAAACGAATTGAATGAAGCCTATCTTTAAATAAATATATATATATATATATATGGGGCTGGTGTTACTTGGGAGGAGTTTCTTGGGAGAAGCATTCTTTATTCTGTATTCAGTGATTACCCCACTTAGCCCGCAGGCACTATAGCAGAGGGGTTACAATGTCAAAAAAACAAAAAAGAGACGTATCTTCATTGACACAGTACACTTGCTGACTTGATAGGCGATTCCATTCGCTACTGGAACGAACAAAAAATGAATTAGCATACATATTAGTTCTAGTGTGGTATTCTAAAATCTTGAAACGATGATCAGTACGTGCAGAAACATAATGAAGCCTGTGTAAGTATATTGCCTTTCGAATGCCGGTTTTACTGGGAAATATTTGATACAGGAGTTTGTCGCAATTGTTTTCGAAGAGAGGAAAGAATTTCCCATCCTATTTCATTTTTCATATTGGTACAGCTATTGGTTCTCGAGTACCGGCTTAAGACAAATCTTGCTGCTCTGTTCTGGATTTTTTCAAGTTTATCACTTAGTAGTTTTTGCCAAGGGTCCCACACGGCTCACGCATATTTGAGCATTGGTCGAATGTATGTTATAGTCAATTGATTTCATACAAGGCAGCGTGCGTCTCAGATTTTGCTGTATAAAGTTTTAAGGTCCTGGCGGCCTTAGCAACCACTGTATCAGCATGAGGTTTCCGTGAACAATCGACTGAGAATCTCGCCTCACTGTTTTATTGCTAATGACATACTCAGAGGCTAGCGTCTTTTTACGTGTAAAAGTAACATGAATTAATTTTTTAGTATTTAAGTTCATTCTCCATCTTGAACACCATTCAAGAAGATGGCATGCTAGATAGCATGCTAATATCTGTGCAATAAGCAACTATGCATAAGAACTTGGCATCTGAGTCAAGTACTACAAAGTGCTCATATGGTTGACTTCCGTTAATTCAACCCTCATGGGACTGATGAAACTTACCTAATTATCTGGTGTTCCGAATTAAATAAGATGTAGAAAAAACGGCAAAACACACTGTTGATTCACTTAGCAGTATCTGCCCAGTTTTAACACGCTCTTGAATCAAATGCATGCCCACTTTCTAGGTGTCCAAAGTAGAAAACTAACATAGAAATGACATTAAAGCTCCTAAACAAAGTAGAACTCTAACGCTAGCAAGAAAATTGGTCAAGGGTCTGATATGTGTTTCACAATTGCAGCAGATTTCCTAAGGTCAGTTTCGCCGCAGTTTTGAAATTCAGCTTTTGGGGATTTGGGGAATTCGACATGCCATTGCGTGGGCGCATTCACCTGCTCTGCCATCCCTACGCCTCGGCCCTTTTCACTCTGAACCGGTTGTCAGTGGTGGCGCTCCACTTGTGGGTTTGCGGTGAGGGCGGGGCTACAACGTCACAAGGCAGCCCCTGGCGGCTACTCTCGTGGCGGTAGCGTATCTCTTCTCCCCCTTGGGACAGCTCTTGCGAGTTGGCCCATTCGTTATCGCGAGAGCAAGTAGCATAGCCGCCGGGACTTTTCCTAGCGGCGTGTCCCAGCTTGAGCCTGTGCTCTTGCAGCTACGTGCTATAGGCGCCCCTGACTGTATCTTTTGCTCTTGGTGTGGGACCCTTTTTGCTCCCCGCTGTCCCGAGACTTGGCATTTGTGCTGTCTCAGGTGCCGCCGGATACAATAAACAGTTTCCGTTAACTCGGGGCAATACTGTGTTTTTGCATGCGTTGCTTCTTAGCCCCTTGTGGCCTGAGCTCTTGTGCAGCAGTGCTAGAGGCCTACGGCTGACGCGGCCCTGTGGCGCAGAACTCAAACCCGCAGTGGTCAGTACTCCTGCGAAACCTGAAAACCCCACAAGCTTTTTTGCAATACATCTGTTTTATGCGAAAAAACATAAACTTTGCCGAGGCGGTTTTCGTTTTGAGTGTGATTGCAATAATTTTCTTGAAAAGTAAAAAAGAACAATAATAAAAAGAAACAAACAAAAAACATTGAGATTACGGTAAATGCTGTAGTCTGACATTGCGAGCTACAGTTATTGATCGAAAGTTCTCTTAGGGCATGCTGAAAATAGGCGTTTTTGATGGGAGACCCCCTTCCCCAACATGTGTCAACGCATTCACTGTCCCCTAAGGTTCGCTTGGACAATTACTGCCAGTAAAGTGGTTGCTATTGGGGGTGCTAGAGGCATTTGGGTACATGCATGCTGATGGGTCGCATTCTATTTATTTGGCTAAGGCCAATTTTAGGATCGAAATAATCACTTTTCTCCCATAGAAATGAATGGGTGCCGGCTGTGACCTTCGCTCGGGATCGAATTCATCATCATCAGCCTAGTTACGCCCACTGCAGGGCAAAGGCCTCTCCCATACTTCTCCAGCTACCCCGGTCATGTACTAATTGTGGCCATGTTGTCCCTGCAAACGTCTTAATGTCATCCGCCCACCTAACTTTCTGCCGCCCCCTACTACGCTTCCCTTCCCTTGGAATCCAGTCCGTAACCCTTAATGACCATCGGTTATCTTCCCTCCTCATTACATGTCCGGCCCATGCCCATTTATTTTTCTTGATTTTAACTAAGATGTCATTTACCCGCGTTTGTTCCCTCACCCAATCTGCTCTTTTCTTATCCCTTAACGTTACACCTATCATTCTTCTTTCCATAACTTGTTGCGTCGTCCTCAATTTAAGTAGAACCCTTTTCGTATGCCTCCAGGTTTCTGCCCCGTACGTGAGTACTGGTAAGACACAGCTGTTATACACTTTTCTCTTGAGGGATAATGGTAACCTGCTGTTCATGATCTGAGAATGCCTGCCAAACGCACCCCAGTCCATTCTTATTCTTCTGATTATTTCATTGTCATGATCCGGATCCGCGTTCACTACCTGCCCTAAGTAGATGTATTCCCTTACCACTTCCAGTGCCTCGCTACCTATCGTAAACTGCTGTTCTCTTCCGAGACTGTTAAACATTACTTTAATTTTCTGCAGATTAATTTTTAGACCCACCCTTCTGCTTTGCCTCTCCAGGTCAGTGAGCATGCATTGCAATTGGTCCCCTGAGTTACTAAGCAAGGCAATATCATCAGCGAATCGCAAGTTACTAAGGTATTCTCCATTAACTCTTACCCCCAATTCTTCCCACTCCAGGTCTCTGAATACCTCCTGTAAACATGCTGTGGATAGCATTGGAGATATCGTATCTCCCTGTCTGACGCCTTTCTTTATAGGGATTTTGTTGCTTTCTTTGTGGAGGACTACGGTGGCTGTGGAGCCGCTATAGATATCTTCCAGTATTTTTACATATGGCTCATCTACACCCTGATTCCGTAGTGCCTTCATGACTGCTGAGGTTTCGACTGAATCAAATGCTTTTTCGTAATCAATGAAGGCTATATATAAGGGTTGGTTATATTCCGCACATTTCTCTATCACCTGATTGATAGTGTGAATATGGTCTATTGTTGAGTAGCCTTTACGGAATCCTGCCTGGTCCTTTGGTTGAAAGAAGTCTAAGGTATTCCTGATTCTATTTGCGATTACCTTAGTAAATACTTTGTAGGTAACGGACAGTAAGCTGATCGGTCTATAATTTTTCAAGTCTTTGGTGTCCCCTTTCTTATGGATTAGGATTATGTTAGCGTTCTTCCAAGATTCCGGTACGTTCGAGGTCATGAGGCATTATGTATATAGGGCGGCCAATCTTTCTAGGACAGTGTTCCCACCATCCTTCAACAAATCTGCTGTTACCAGATCCTCCCCAGCTGCCTTCCCCCTTTGCATAGCTCCCAAGGCGTTCTTTACCTCTTCCGGTGTTACTTGTGGGATTTCAAGTTCCTCTAGCCTATTCTCTCTCACCTTATCGTCGTGGGTCTTACTGGTACTGTATAAATCTCTATAAAACTCTTCAGCCACTTGAACTATCTCATCCATATTAGTAACGATATTGCCGGCTTTGTCTCTTAACGCACACATCTGATTCTTGCCTATTCCTAGTTTTTTCTTCACTGCTTTTAGGCTTCCTCCGTTCCTGAGAGCCTGTTCAATTCTATCCATATTATAGTTCCTTATGTCCGCTGTCTTACGCTTGTTGATTAACTTAGAAATTTCTGCCAGCTCTATTCTATCTGTAGGGTTAGAGGCTTTCATACATTGGCGTTTCTTGATCAGATCTTTCGTCTCCTGCGATAGCTTACTGGTTTCCTGTTTAACGGCGTTACCACCGACTTCTATTGCGCACTCCTTAATGATGTCCATAAGATTGTCGTTCATTGCTTCAACACTATGGTCCTCTTCCTGGGTTAAAGCCGAATACCTGTTCTGTAGCTTGATCCGGAATTCCTCTAGTTTCCCTCTTACCGCTAACTCATTGATTGGCTTCTTATGTACCAGTTTCTTCCGTTCCCTCCTCAAGTCAAGGCTAATTCGAGTTCTTACCATCCTATGGTCACTGCAGCGCACCTTGCCGAGCACGTCTACATATTGTATGATGCCAGGGTTCGCGCAGAGTATGAAGTCGATTTCATTCCTAGTCTCACCATTTGGGCTCCTCCACGTCCACTTTCGGCTAACCCGCTTGCGGAAAAAGGTATTCATTATCCGCATATTATTCTGTTCTGCAAACTCTACTAATAACTCTCCTCTGCTATTCCTAGAGCCTATGCCATATTCCCCCACTGACTTGTCTCCGGCCTGCTTCTTGCCTACCCTGGCATTGAAATCGCCCATAAGTATACTGTATTTTGCTTTGACTTTACCCATCGCCGATTCCACGTCTTCATAGAAGCTTTCGACTTCCTGGTCATCATGACTAGATGTAGGAGCGTAGACCTGTACAACCTTCATTTTGTACCTCTTATTAAGTTTCACAACAAGACATGCCACCCTCTCGTTAATGCTATAGAATTCCCGTATGTTACCAGCTATGTTCTTATTAATCAGGAATCCGACTCCTAGTTCTCGTCTCTCTGCTAAGCCGCGGTAGCACAGGATGTGCCCGCTTTTTAGCACTGTATATGCTTCTTTTGGCCTCCTAACTTCACTGAGCCCTATTATATCCCATTTACTGCCCTCTAATTCCTCCAATAGGACTGCTAGACTCTCCTCACTAGATAACGTTCTAGCGTTAAACGTTGCCAGGTTCATATTCCAATGGCGGCCTGTCCGGAGCCAGGGATTCTTAGCACCCTCTGCAGCGTCGCAGGTCTGACCGCCGCCGTGGTCAGTTGCTTCGCAGCTGCTGGGGACTGAGGGCCAGGGTTTGATTGTTGGGTTCATATAGGAGGTTGTGGCCAAGTACTGCACCAGGGTGGCCAATCCTGCTCTGGTGAGAGAGTGCATTACCGGTTCTGGTCACCGGGATCAGGCCGCACTCCAGGCCTGTTTGTGCAATTTTCTCAACACACGTTTTTTTTTTTTTTTGTTGTATTTTCTGGTGAGGAATTGTGCGGCATCAGGATTTGAATCACGGTCCTCTTGCACGGGAGGCGGATACTCTACCTTCCCCGCAGGAGTTAAATTAAAAATTTAATTATGGGGTTTTACGTGACAAAACCACTTTCTGATTATGAGGCACGCCGTAGTGGAGGACTCCGGAAATTTCGACCACCTGGGGTTCTTTAACGTGCACGTAAATCTAAGTACACGGGTGTTTTCGCATTTCGCCCCCATCGAAATGCGGCCGCCGTGGCCGGGATACGATCCCGCGACCTCGTGCTCAGCAGTCTAACACCATAGCCGCTGAGTAACCACGGCGGGTCCCGCAGGAGTTGTACGCCTCATTTAACCTACAGTGGTGCCCTATTTGATCAGTCAAGGTGGACCAATCTGAGCTCGGTTATACCGCACGGATGGCACTCAGCTAGAGAACCTGGTATTTATGACCTGCACATGTGTGGCCATACATAATTGAAGATATATATATATTTTTTTAGGAGGGTACCCGTAGAGTGGTAAAATAAAGGAAAAGGCATTAAAAAGAAAGAAAGAAAAAGCGGAAAGAAAAAGGAACATGACAGGCGATTTGAACTCGTGACCATTGGATGTTGCCCGGAAAGATAGCTCAATCGGTTGGTTCGTCAGGCCCCAGGTTACTTTGAAGTGCCATAGCTCCTGCTCCGAGCCTCATATTTACGTGGAAATGGACTGATGTTGTCCGCGATAGTCGTTTTTTGCTGATTCCGAGTGCTTGGAAGGCATACTTTCTTGGAAAAATGGCCGCCCGAGGAGAAGAGCGAGCTCGAGCGGCTTTAGAGACTAGGAAAACTGCGTTAAAATATTTAGACTTGAGGGAAAGCTTCGTGTACAAACTATAACACGGCAATCAGCACTTGAATACGACGAGAGAAATTATTGAGACGTGGAAAATTTCCTTTAAATAAATATGGTTTGCGAGACAAATGCTTGTAAGTATTGAACCTCTTAAAAGATGAGGGGGAAATATGCGCTCACCGAGAGGTCATCGTCTGCACGGGACCACCACCAGGCACCTTACTGAGATGGGGGGGGCTCTGCGGGCCGGACACAAAGCCTCCCTTCTCCGCCAGCCAAGAGGGGAAAACGCGCTTTCCGATCGCTCAAGGTTGCGCGGACATATTATAACTCTAGCGTCTAGGAACAGCTTAACCAGGTGCGACGGCGGCACGCATAGCGTGGGAAGCTAGCCGCCAGATTAACTATCTCAAGGACTGCTGCTGACGAGGGCGAAATACCTTCGTGTAATTATAATAACCCTAATCGGACTACTTTCGAAAGAAAAAAAAAAAATGGAAACGGCCCAGAGGGCTATAGTACGAGAGATATGACTGATAATTTTCTCTCTCTCTCTCTCTCTCTCTCTCTCTCTCTATATATATATATATATATATATATATATATATATATATATATATATATATATATATATATATTCATCTCATCTATGGGATCGCATGCGCGCGCTGTTGCTTTGTCTCTGTGTGTAGTAGTTAAGAGAGCCAGTTTAAGGGCGGAGAAGAAGGAAGGGAAGGAAAACAAAATTGCAGCGCCGTGGTTTTAAAGCGCACCCGTGGTAGCGAAACGGAAGGCGATATAAGCGTGCGTGGCCATGATACGCACACGACAAACTGCCTTAAAACATTTAGACTTGAGGGAAAGCTTCGTTAACACACGATAGCACAGCAATCAGCACTCGAATATAATTAACCCTAATAATAATTGTAAATATTCATCTCATCTATGGGATCTAATGCGCGCGCTGTTGCTTTGTCTCTGCGTGTAGTCGTTAAGAGAGCCAGTTTAAGGGCGGAAAAGAAGGAAGGAAGGGAAAGTCTCTGAAGCAAAATTTCAGCGCTGTGGTTTTAAAGCTCAACCGTGGTAGAGAAACGGAAGGCGATATAAGCGTGTGTGGCCATGATACGCACCCGACAAGCTGCCTTAAAATTTTAAGGGACCGAATTAACTGGAGTCAAATTAACAGAAGTGTACTGTACGATATGTGCATTGGTACTTTTGTCTGCGAAATGCCTGACTTTGTGGATGCTTTGATTTGCAGTCATATTGTGTGGAAAAAATGACTGTCTTCCACAGTTTTGGGAGGTTCATAAAATTATTTTATCATTTTTGCCAAAACATTACTGAAATGCCTGCATGTATGTAGAATTTTATGAACCCTACAGAACCAGAGACCACCATCAATATTTACTACCTTAGAAAACAGAATGATTATATATTCAGGGGTCTTACATGTGAGAAGCACAATCTGATTATGAGGCACGTTACAGTAGGGGATCCTAGAATTATTTTGACAACCTGGGGTTTTTAATGTGCACCTAATTTCAAGTACACATGTTCTTTCATTTGGTCCCCATTTAAGTGCAGCTGCTGTTGTTTGGATCAAGCCCATGACCTTGAGCTTAGCAGCAAAATGCCATCGCCACTGCGCCACTGCAGTGGGTACCTTACCAAACATCTCATTAGGAGATTTGGATATGTTGATTTCTCCCTGTAAATCTGCACTTTGTTTGCTTGCATTCTGTATGTTGTGCAAGTACCAAGCTCCTTCTTTGGTGCCTTTCTGTTGTATGGTTTTAATGTCCCAAGCAGCTTAGGTGCTATGAGAAATGCCTTAGTACAGGGCTCTTGATTAATTTAGAGCACCTGAGGTTCAATGCACAGCCTAAGTATAATGCACAAATGTCTTGCATTCCTTCCCCGGAAGCCAATTCAAGATGGACCAAACTGTTGAAGAAAGTTGGGGACATAATAATTGCAAGAATACTACACCATGGTGGTTGATTGCAAAGCAATTTTGGTTCTCTCTTTTGCTATATGCAATCTTGCTGTGAATAAGGAGGTACATATAAGTCCTGAATTGTTGTCTCTTTATTGTTGGTCACTTGTCAGTGGGTACCATGCTTTAGTGATAACTGTTTAACAACGAATAGTTCCTGGATCCCTGAAACCACACTCGGTAGTGGAACTGGTGCTACATTTGCCAACAATAAACTACTGTACTATAGCACTACTATAAATGCCAAATCTGGTTACATGGGGCTACAAAAGCCTCATTTTGACAATAATTGTGGCATGACTGCCCCAAGTACTCCTGCTGTAGGTCTGGTGGCAATGATTGTGAAAACGAAACCAGAGCTGGCACTTCTGCAGTTTTAAAGTCTGTGTGGTTGCGCGTCAGTATTTCGTGTTATGAATCGTCCTCTGCATTTTCTATTGTGCATTTCACTAAGGCTATTATAACGGCTCGGAGCAGTACAGATCCGCCTGCAAGCAGTAGGCAACAACAGTAGCAGCAGCTAGAAGCCGGGGCATCGATAATGAGCACAAAATGGAAGTAAACCTAGAGTAATTCTGAGTTACTGGAACAACGACAAATGAAGAGAATTTCTCAGGATTAAATCAAATCGGCAAAAAAGATGGGAAACATTGCCTTACTACTGAGTGCCAGAAAGACGAAGGCAAAATGTTTTTGAGACAACCACTGTTGGGGCCAGAGGAGGCTTTCCTTAGCATTTACAATCTTAGTCTCCAAAATAAGTAAAATTATACACCTAAATTGCAGGGTGAGATTCCACCTTCTATATGTAATCTGTTATTTTGTTAATGCCACCATTTTGTAAACAACTTGCCACATGGTGCATTTCATAACTTTATAGGTCATCACTCTGTCTTAAAATACATAAGATATAGTAAACTTTATCTTGTGTAGTTTCTTCTAAATGTCAGTTTGCACAATTTTTGTGTCTTGACAGCTTTATAAAATTATTTCAGAGTTGCAGAGCTTGTGTTGTATGTGTATATATATATATATATGTATTTTTCGTCTGCGATTTACTCTTTGGCAATTCCCAGCTAAAAAAGCCTAAATGCCTGCTATAAAAGGACACTTCTTCTACAAGGAAAGCTTACATGAATCCTTGTGATTGTAGCACCACTATACACATTTAAAGGGAGGAGTGTTCAAGTATTCACTGTAGAATATTGCCCTAACTGCAAACAGTGTGACCTAATCTTTCATATTTTAATGAAGTATGTGTGACCCCACTGTGCTTTGTGCACACTTAACCCTTTATGACTGAGTGTTGCCCACTGGCAATGAACCAGAAAAAAGAAATCTTGCTGTGTTTTGGTATTAAGTGTGCAATTTCCAGCTAAATGTCTTCAGCCAACACTGAATGGCAGGCTGCAAGCATCATTTGTTGGTTTAAAGCAAGTACACCACACAACAAGGAAGATGCTTGGCACTTGACTCGCTTTCTCTTGAAAGCATGGTTAGAGGAGACAGACTGATGCAAGATTTGACTGCAGTGATATCACACACGTAATGTAAAGCAAACGTAATATACACTTGTGGTTAGCATAGTTCCAAAATGAAGCCATAGATGGGTTATTGTGAAGCCCACTTCCAGTTTTCTGCCTGGCATTGCCTCCTATTACTGTAAAAACTCACTCAATATGTATATACAGGGTGTTCAAAGTTAGACTTTCTGGGTTTTTAAGAAAAGTACGAAAAGTACACCAAAGCCATTTGTCTACCTAGGTTATGTGGGCAGGCGGGCGCAAACTGTGAGGATTATTGTTGTCGTAATGTCAGTATTTAAATTCTATAAACTTTTTATTTACTGCAGTTAGCATGTATGTTTATATTGAAAACTCGGAGGCGGTGGGATTTGGTGACTATTTGGTGACTATATGGCACTCCGTCTGACAAGAATGTGGGGTGATAGGCAACGGTGACTTTTCATTCTCGGCCAGCGTTTCCGTTCTTGGCCAGCGAAACTAAAGAATGACTGTGTGGGCGACATGAGATGAGCCCTTTTTCTTTGAGCAATTGCTAGTAGAGTGGGTGACAAGACGATGTGCTGCTTAAGACTTCTTATGCATACAGTTGCAGCGATACTGCTCTGCTGTTTTTTTTTTAATAATGGAAGCTTTGTTTGCAGAATGACTGAAATTAATGCCATCTCACAACATCAAGTGACAGCGTCAGCTGCCATACAGCACATCATTAACCACTATTGGATCTTGCCGTTGAGTGCGGGAGTTGCCGACGTTGAGGATTTTGAGATTAAACTGGAGGTTTATTTACATTACTTACCGTAAAAACATTAAGTAATTAAGTCATAAAGTCATTGATGGCTGGCAGCAAATCGGACGCTGCGGCCCGTTGCATGAAGCCCGAAAGAGATGAATGAATGAAGGAATGCTCCTCTTGGCTCCCTGTCTCTCGTTTTTAACCCTTTCGGTGTCTCGGGGTCACGTCATTTTTGGCCACTCGTTGAGCGCGCTCCAATGGTAGGCGCCGTTGCAAGTGCCGTCACAATCCGCGGATGGGGGTTGCTCCAAGGGTATCACTGTGAGGCGGGTGACTTGCCACCGGCGTTGCCTCATGGCTTGCAAGTGCCGTCACAATCGGCTGATAGGGGTTGTTTTCGAGCGAACTTTCAGAGCTGCCAAACAACTTCGCTCGGGACCCAGATTACCTGGAACTGTGCCAGGCTCCCGTTGCACTTTAGGGAAGAGTCAAGCAGTGGGACAATAGCTCCACGTGCGGCGCACGAGGTGGGGGTCGCCAGCTTGTCTGACAGGTTCGGGAACGTGTTAGATGCGCTTCTGCGCACATTAATTGGGTGCGACGGTGATTGGATGTGGTCGGGTGAACTTGAATGATGCCAGGAAAAAGGTCCTTATCTAACACCGCTAAAGTTTCCTGGGCGCCTTGCACATGCGTAAAGAGAATTTGCATAGAGAGATTGCATCTACCAGTCCTTGTGACAAAGCATGAAATTGTGTCCACGCAGTCAAATTCATATTTATTTAGTTACACACAGCTCCAATTCCGGCATTACTTAGGAAGAAGTGGGAATAAAAGAACAAAAAAACTAGTACAGTGTGAATTCATGGCCTACATACAAAGAAAACAAACGTTTTAGAAATTTGCTTCAAATATACCATTGCTTACACAATATTAGTTTAGAGTGATATGAAATCTTACTCAACTTCGAATTATGACAATTGCCAAGAAACCGACGGTTTAAAAATGTTCGAAATGCTTGCTTTCTGCCGCAACACACCACCTGAACCATTCTTGCGTCGAGTCGACAGCTCTGCGCAGCATTTCCGGGTCGATGCTTCTACAGGCGGTAACTATTCTCGTGTTCCTGTTGTTGACATCAGTGGGCTCAACTGTGTAAACGCAATCTTTCACGTAGCCCCACAAAAAAAAGCCTAACGGAGAGAGATCAGGGGATCTCGGCGGCCAAAACATCTCTCCTTCGCGTCCAATCCACCGCCGTGAAAAATTACAGTTTAAGCAGTTCTTTGCAGTGGAGGAGAAATGTGGTGGGGCCCCATCATGCTGCAACCAAACTTGCCGCAGTTCATTGAGTAGGAGACTCGCAAATTTATTGACAACACCAGCAAGAATTTCGTGCACATAATTCTTTCCATCGAAGTTCCCTTCGAAGAAGTGAGGGCCAATGATTCTGTCCCCAAGTATGCCACACCATACATTTTGACCCCAGCGAATTTGGTGCTTGTGTTGCCGCAGCCAGTTAGGATTTCCTTGGGACCAGTAGTGAGCGTTGGGAATGTTCATTGTGCTGTTCCTGCAAAATTGAGCTTCATCAGTCCAAATCACTCTTCGTAAAAAATCGTTATCTTGGTCAATTTTTATTAGGGTGCAATTACAAAAGTCTGCCTCACTTTGTTAGGTCCTGATGAAGACTCGCGCGGTATGGATCAAACTCGAGCTTTTTTAGAACGTTGTACACTGTTCCCACGCTTTTCCCGCATTGTTTAGAAATCTCTGTGATACTTACATTTGGCATTGCATGCACGCAGGCAAGGACGTCATATTCATAGTCATCAATGATGCTCTTCTTGGGCTGTCTTTTCGGTGTACTGAGCCTGTTGTGCAAAAACATCTGAAAATGCTAACAAATGTTGTTTTGATTGGAACTCGCCGATCCAGATGGCGAGACGCGTGTGCAAACTCATTGCTAATGAGGTATTGCCGTTCATCTCTGCCATTGATAGCACTACATCAATTTTTTTCAGCCGTAGAATAGTACCTCGACCCAGACGAAGCAAGGTCCCAACGCAGGGCTTGTTTCTTCTAGCAGCCCAGCTTAGTAGAGGCAATAAGTGGCAAAGGTAAAGGCACATAATGGAAGCTCAGGGGTTCACTCGATGCGCTTGCAAGGCAATGCCTGATTTGTTCGGCACTTTCGCAAAACTGCGAAGGATAAAAAAAAAATCATCAGGCATACACCAATGAAGTGCACTACTGACGGCAGTTGAGTCGTCCTTCTATTTCACAGCAGTTTTTCAGGCGTAGGCAATGCAGGGCCCTCAAATCACACACTACGGACAGGTACAGCGTCCCTGGAACACCACTGGCAAATAATGTGCTGCCCGGCAGCTGTCATCTTTGTTTCAGGCTTAGTGCTTGCATGACTTTGAGCCTCCGAAATGAAAAAAACAAAAAATAAGAAATAAAAAATAATAAAAGCAAAGCCAGTATTGTAATCTTGCACTTGATTGCTTTGAAAGTACGTGTACGGTGGCACCGCTCTTTGTCGCTAACTCTGCAAGTCATTGATTCCAAAAAGAGCTTGGCTAAGCCGCCACGCAATGTCATCGTTCAGTTTCGCTGGCCACAAATGAGAACAGTGGCCAAGACTGAAAAGTAATCACCGTCGCCTGTCACCCCGTATTCTTGTCAGACGGAGCGTCATACACAACAGCTGCATCACACTAGGGAGGAACCTCATAGCAGGTTCCGCTGTCTCGCATGCGTAATTAGACGGCTTGGGCTGAAATTTCTAACGTGCATATCTCGGGGCACAGGCACGTTACTAAAATTGTACAAAATGGAATAGTCACCAGATGGCACCGCCTCCAAGTTTTAAATATAAACACATGCATGCTGTTGCGACGCCTGGTTCTCGAACCTCGACCGGCGTTACTATTGGGTAGCGTGGCATTGTTGGCGGGCTGCAGGCGTCCTGTAGACCATGGCGACCAGGCAAAGACGAGACGATTTTTAGTGCGAAACTTGCACTGTTTATTCAATGGTTGGTGAAGAATCAGAAGAAGAGAATGAATGAATTGAAAAAGTACATTGCAGGGCCCCTTAAATAGGCCCTCTAAAATCGTAGGCAGGATCTTGCTCACGTCAACGTCACGTGATATACAATGAGTCCCTTAGGTGCTTGGCGACGGCTCCCACTTTCCTAGGCGACGTTGCACCTCCTTGCCTCCGCTGGCGGCAACCCGCGGGTCAAGGATCGTAGGCAGCTGATACTTTCTTCCAGGCGATGTTGCCCGGGCTTGCCCTTTCTGGTGGCAACCTTCGGGTCCGGGATCGTAGGTGGCTGATCCCTTCTCCCAGGTGACGTTGCACATACTTGTCTCCTCTGGCGGCAACCCACGGAGTCTGGTCGAGGATGGGAGGCTGATCCTTTTCTTCTAGGCGACATTGGTTCGTGGAAAGGGTCACCCCTAGAATTGGACAGTTCGCGGAAAAGGTGCTCCCGTGGAGTCGCACTCACAAAGGGGCTGGTCATCACTGCGGGGTGCCTGGCAAACCGGCAACCACTCGAGACAACCATAGCAAATTATGAATCCATTCTTCGTTTCGATTAGGCATGGTCTTTGAGCATCCTTTTTGCCCAGGGTGTTACGTTCCAACCGTAACAGCATCTCCGGCGTGGGAGGAAGATCCCGACGCGTACGACGCGGACCACTGGGCGAGGGATCGGCTTTTCAGCAGCAGAATTTCCCTCCGGGGTTACAAACCCTTGGTTCGTAGCTGGTAGATTCCTGGGAGGCGTTCATCAGTTCTTGTGGCGCTTGTGTGCCTTTTCTCCCTGGTCCGGTCCGGTGAAACAGGTCTCGCAACTTTTCGTCTCCTCTTTGGACAAACAATCACTCAAGAACAGTGCTGGACCCACAACCATTAAGTAAGAGCACAAGGCCATCCTCCCGCAAGACGCACCAGGCTTTACCAAAAAAAAAAAGAGAGAGAGAGAGAGAGAGAGAGAGAGAGATAACCTTACTGCTTTCCCATCCCTGTTGCGCGTCCCCCCCCCCCCAAAACTAAAAACAGCAATTTCTTGAAAACGTTAAGACGTGGTTACTAAAATCAGCTAGCAATCAACTACAACTTCGCGATAATAAAAAAACGCATGAAAAAAATACCAGCGTAAAAATGACACGGAAACCAGAATGAGCATGAGGCTTTCGCCACTTTAGGTGCAATGACTCAGACCGTCGGCATTGCCATTAAGTTTACCCTTCTTATAGTGAATATCGAAGGTGTAATGTTGAAGAGCCAAGCTCCAGCACAAAAGACTGCCGTTTTTAGTAGACACAGACTGCAGCCATGTGAGGGGACAGTGGTCATTCTCTATGGTGAACCTTTAACCAGCGATATAGCAAGCTAGCTTCTGCACCGCCCGTACCACACAGGCGCATTTCTTTTCTGATGCACTGTGTGCTTCCTCACGAACTGAAAGCTTTCTACTGGTGTACAATGAGGGGTGTTCATTTTCTTCATCTCTCTTTTGACAAAGCGCCACCCCCACATCGCTGTCGCTGGCATCACACTGAAAAATGGTTTAGAGTTGTCGGGCACGTTCAACGCTGGCTGACTTGTTAGTGCTTTCTTCAGCATACTAAAAGGTCTTTCTTTTGCGTCATCCCGCTTTACCGTTCGTGGTTGTTTTTCTGAGAGCATCAGTTGAAGAACTTGCAATCGCGGAATAACGCAGGATATATCTTTGGTAATAATCTGCCAAACCGAACCTGATGTCCCGCTTGGTGCGGGATTGCAGGAAGCTGTCTATTGCGGCCACTTTAACCTCTGAAGGCCGACGATGGCCTTGCCCTATAACATGACCTAGATAAGCTACCTCCGTGCGCCCCAATTGGCATTTGGGAGTCAGCGAGATACGGAAGTGCAAAGTCCTACATTCCCCATAGCACCTGGTCCATAAGGCTAGAGAAACAATCGGGACGATTCTTGAATCCCAAGCTCAGGACTTTCGGCTTAAAGGTTCCTATCAGGGAAATAAACGCCGCAAGCCTGCTTGCCCTCTCAGTCAACGGAACCTGCCAGTGCCCTGTGACTAAATCGAGCTTAGAGATGAAATTAGCACTGCTCGCTCACTCAAGCTTTTCCTCGATATGCGGTATTTGGTAGGGCTGGTCCTTCGTGATTAAGTTGAGCCGGCGGTAGTCAATACGCGGTCGCGGCTCTTTACCTGGGACCTCAACCAAGATAAGAGGTGAGGTATAATCACTCTCTCCTGGTTCGATTACACCTAGCTCTAACATCTTGTTTACTTAAGCGGCCATGACTTGACGTTGACGAGGTGAAACGCGATAAGCTTTCGAACGAACTGGGTCCGATGAGGTTAACTTGATATTGTGAACGATCGCAGTGGTTCTGCCAGGTGTGTCTGAAAATATGTCCTTATATTCAAACACGAGTTCCCTCAGTTCGGCCCTTTGATTGGGATTCAACTCTGCCTGTTCTACTAGCTTGTCAATGGTCTCGTGAATGTCTTTTGCCCCCGTTATTGATGTCAACTCCGGAAAGTCGACAGGACCCGCCGTGGTTGCTCAGTGGCTATGGTGTTAGGCTGCTGAGCACGAGGTCGCGGGATCGAATCCCAACCACGGCGGCCGCATTTCGATGGGGGCGAAATACGAAAACACCCGTGTACTTAGATTTAGGTGCACGTTAAAGAACCCCAGGTGGTCGAAATTTCCGGAGTCCTCCACTACGGCGTGCCTCATAATCAGAAAGGGGTTTTGGCACGTACAACCCCATAATTAAAAAAAAAAAAAAAAGTCGACAGGCATCTCCTCAGGTTGGTTAAGGGACATGTTCACAATGGCCTTCCTCTGCCAGTAGGGTTTTAATACAAGTGGTACACTTGTGGTGTCCTTCGTTTTCCCGGTACCATAATTACATAGTTTGTTTCAGATAATTTCTGATTTATGTCAACCGGTCCTTCCCATTGAACCTGTACTTTGTTCTTCAATGAGGTTTTGTGCGGGGCAGTTCGAAGTGCGAACATTCCTGTAGGTAAGCAAGCCTCCCAATCGGCTTTGTGCTCATAACAAAGTGCTCGGAAAAGCCGTTTCATAATTGAGTGGACTTTCTCTACCGAGTTTGACTGCGGGTGGTACACTGAGCTGTGAATGATTTTAATACTGCACGTTTCCAGAAACGTTGAGGTCAGTGTGCTCGTAAAGACGGATCCTTGACCTGACTGGATTTCGTCGGGAAACCCCACTTGCGCGAAGACAGACAAAAGCGCGTTGACGGTCTCCACCGAGCTTAGCTCTTTGAGGGGCACTGCCTCTGGGAATTTCGTTACGGGGCATAGTGTAGTGGGAATGTTCCGATAGCCAGACGGCGTTGCAGGAAGGGGTCCCACTGTGTCTATTATGAGCCTGCGAAACGACTCCGTGATAATGGGAACAAGCTTTATTGGCGCTTTAGCCTTATCTCCAGGCTTGCCTGTGCGCTGACATGTGTCGCAGCTTTGTACGAATGCTTCTACTTCCCGAAAGCCGCCGGGCCTGTAAAATTCCTGCGGGAAGCTGTCTTTTGTTTTCCGAATGCCCAGATGCCCTGTCCAAAAATCCCCTTGTACCACATGCAGGAGCTGCTCACGATAGGGATGGGGCACCATGAGTTTGTCAAATTGCACTCCCTTTTGACTGGCGTACTTTCTATAGAGGACGCCTGCCCTCTTCAGGAACTTTACATTCTGTTTGGCCACAACTTCTTTCACGTCTGGCCTTTACGCAGGGTGGAATCTTTTTCCTGTTCAGTAATCAATGTGGCAGAGCTTATATTCAATAACTTTCTTCTGCATTCTGCCTCTCGAGACATTTCAGGCTCCGGTGCCTTCCTGACCTCTTAATTAGCTAGTGTACTTTCCGCAATATCCCCTATAGCGCTGTCCTGTTTGGTGCTGGTTGACGAATCCTCCGTCAAACCTGCTTCCTCCACCACTGGACGTTCCTACAATGCCTCGGCCGCGTGCTCCCTTGCCTTGGAACGAGCTAGGGCTTGCACTATTTCCTCACTAAAGCCACTTCCCCTGTGTCACAGGGGATGTGGGAAGTACTCCTAAAGGGCCTTCGATATGAATCTTGCCACAGGGAGACAAACACTGGAGGCATTTGTGGCTTGACTTATCCAAGCATATTCTCCCATGAACTGGCCTTCCTGTACGTACGACTGTCTAATCTCAAGCGCTCGGGCACAATGTTGTCAGCGAAAGTGCTCCGCACCGAAAAAAAAACAAAAAACAGGTGAAGTGAAAAAAAAAAATATGAAGGTGGTGCCCTTGACATATACGTCACGCGATCCTCGAGGTCCGGTATGGGAGAACGCAGGGAAAGAATTTCGCTTGCAGAGGCTAGACGGGGCAAATGAAGCGAGCGTCCCTGTTTGCAGTGAAGCTCGCCTCCTGAAATCATGGGATCGCGACACTGAAATATTTCATATCTTGGGTATTAATGAGCCGATTTGAAAAATTTTTACGGAAGAACACTTTCTTGAGGACACGTAACAACTTCCAGCATATAACCGAAGTTCGCCTTGTGGCCTGGTGAAAGGCCCTTTAAAGGGACGCTAAAGGTTAATATTAAGTCAACGTGGCCTGTTGAAATACCATCCCAGAAACCTCAAAACACTTGTTTCATGCGAAGAAGTGGCTTGTTTTAAGAGAAAATTCGTTCTGAAGCGTCTGCGTACCTCTAGTGCAGTTCATATCGCCCGCCCTCCTTTTGAGGAGTGGTGACGTCATGGTCTCATAGTGACGTTGCGCCGTTGGTGAGTAAAACGACGTCCGCAGATGGCACTAAGGCTTTTCTGCGCAAAATGCAAACGCCCGGCCAGAAACGGAGCCAAGACAGAGCCGACAGCAGCGCGAAAGTGGAACTATGGGGTGCGATCTTGTACGCGTTCCAAAATCGAACAGAGGCGGTTCATTTTTTACGTCACGAAATAAGCGGTCCGTTCCATTGTGTTCGTCCGATAGCAGACGACATGGAATGATTGACAGCAGATATAACGTCACAATTGATGTTATGGCATTCGTCACAGTTCAAATTGACCAATAGTGTGTGGCTCGGTGGAACGGACCGCCTCCGTTCTATTTTGGAATGCGTACAAGATCGCACACATGGTGGCTAGCGGAAGGGAAAGTGTGCGACGATAGGCTGGTTCTTTATTTTTCGACGCCAACTTCGACGCTCGTTGCAGTGGACGACCCTGACGACATATTGGCTCGCGATGCTGGGCTCGACTTCAGCGATTTAAGTACTGATGAACGTGACCCGCTGCTGAATGCCCGCGCTGCTGGCGTCGTTGCGTACGTCTACGACGGCAACTGTATGTCATGGCTGTACATATTTGCACTTTTGTAGCTTTTCCTTCGTGAAAACCAAATGCCGCACTCACCGCCCTGTCTTCGACCTCCAGTTGTTCTTGCGCTTCGGAGAATGCAGGCTAGACCGACGGAACAGTGCTACCGGAAAGCATTGCTTTGGAAGGCACTCCACACGACTTCAGTAAGTCAGCGTTGAACTCGTAATCCTCTGGACGAAAGTGCAATGAGTACACTATGCGATTTTTCGACTCTTTGCCGACGCACTGTGGCGGAGTTACGGCACTTAACCACTTCGAATGGAGAGGTTCACTCGTTGGCACAAAGTGATAAGTAATGTTGGATTCGCCGCTGCAACTGCCCTTGGCCAAGTTCCGCGGACCGTTCGCGCATCCCACGACATCACATGGACGTGCATTCTTGCTGCTTGTCCCAAATGCAAGTTTCGCGAGCCAGCAGAACCAGTGCAGTGTAACGCGATAACAAAATAACTGAAACTGCGAAGCGCGCGGGCCACAGAGTTGAGCACGCAGAGTCGTGCGAAAACGAAACCTTTCTGCCACCCACACTACTCAAGGATAACGTCAAAATGTTATTTTTGTTAGAATCGAAGTAAACAAGTAGCATTTTCTCCCGTCTTATAATCTAATGAAATGATCTTTTTAATACGAGTAGTTGAGTACTAGTGACATAAATTATGATGAGGAGTGCCTTCGTCATCGGGCTAGTACCGGAATGTCGCTGGGGGGTCTTAAATTGTGTCATGCATTTACCTCAATTTCTCGGTTACTAAAGCTTTGTTCGCCATTATATTGACACCTTAGATGTTCTAGATCATTACTTTATCACTTTAACTTGACTTCATAGTAACCTTTAGTGTCTCTTTAAAAGATGCACCTCAAGGAGCACAAATGAAAGTAAAAATTTACTATTTTTAGTAGGAGTACTGACAGTGAAAGGAATCACATGCTAACATAAGCATGCATGTCACAGTGTGATGGGTGCATGCTTGCTTTGTACAATTCCACCCCTCAAAACTTCATGGTTGAGGAGTCCCAAATGTGATACTATCGGAAGATGTGGTCTATGGATCTTGGAATCAGAAATTGGCTGAACTTTTTGTTGAGTATTACACCTGCATATGTTTATATACAAAATTATCTATATACTGTCGAACCCGTATGTAACGAGCATTCATATAACAAATTATTGTAGATTACAAAACAAATTTAAAATTTGACTTCCCAGGGTGTCTATCAACCAGGTTAACTGGCAATTGTCAGGGATTCGGAATAGCCTGGAAATACTCAGGGAAAACTAAGGGAATTTGTGCTTCTATCAAGAAAAAAAATTATGTGGTTTTATTGAAAGGGAATGAAAATTGCACAAATGCTGGCTCGAGTAACTTAGAGGAGTCGTAACGAATCGGCTTTAACACCGTGTTGTCGGCTGAGGAGTTGCCAGATACATTCTACCGATTTTCAGGATGCCTGACTTTTGGGGCATGCCCGATAATGCAGACGGCTTTGCGACACCACCACGTCCCATAGACTCAATGTATAAGAATGTCGGAAATTTCGGACGCAAGACATTTTTTTTACATTTTGCCTTGATCGCAGGTCTGAAGTGGCAATAATTGAAGCTACCACTGTCGCCATTTTGATTATCTCGCCGCCTCGAACCGCCCCTCTTGCACGCAAATCTAATGGCAGCTATAGCCACCACCGCGGCAACTCAAGGCCTAGCTGCTTCGATGTTTGCTATTAAGCCTCTTGTCGTTCAATGCCATGTTCTCTATTGAAAGGATTTGCCAATGTCAGCAATTGCACCGATTCTGCCTTTGTAATCTTTGGCTTTGGCCTCGAAGCTTGGAAAGCACGGCGTGTTGCATAATACTGCTACCCGAAAGTCAGCTTCACCTCAGTACAGGAGTGTTACATGGCAAAGCATATGCATAGGACCAACAAGCATAGGAAGGTGCAATTGTCATGGGACACAGTATGCATTCCTTCATTATACACGGGTACATTCACCATCTCCTGTCACAGTACAAGCACAGATATGCCTAATAAGTGTACTGGCAAGCCTTGAGAGCTTTTTTGGATGTGCCTCTGGCGATTTGAGCCCTTAGGGGCAGTAAAAGGAATGCATTTATTTTTTCGGACGGTTTTGTGGGCCCCAAGGGAGTCCTAAAAATTGGACTGTACTGTACAACTGACCAAGAGGATACTTCAAATGGTCTGTGGGGCGAACGCATGGCGGAAAAATGACGAGAACAGAAAGGGTCGATACTTTCAAGAATGAATGGGAAAGGAAGTGTGCTACCGCTTCTATGAAGGAGCTTGAGTTCAAACAAAAAAACAGTGTTGGCTGATGCTGAGATGCAGGTGTCCCTCAGCCAAACCAAACTAAACTCTTTGAAGTCAGTGAAACACTACACTGAGGCGTTGTGCGGGGCCTGAGGGTATGTCAGGTCAGTTGAGGTGTACTTCCTACCTGCTGAGAGAATGTCACTTGTGACAAAGTTCGGGTCCCATACCAATGAGCTTGCTATCAATTGATAGAAATAGCTCATATTTGAAAATATTTGCTTCTGTATGCATTGTTTGTTTATTTGTATTTGAAAAATTTCGACTTGATTTGCAATGGATTTTGCCATTTTTTAGAAGATACTTTATCCGCTGTGCATTTTACTAACCCCTCTCTTCTGTTTTCTTTTTGAAAAAAATGGATGGTACTCCTTACTATTCAAACTTGATTATATAGTAGATTTTTTAACATGCTTGCTAGAGAGTGACAGCATTGGGCGAGATGGTGTCAGCCCGTCTGGACATAAAACGGAGTTCTGTGACACTCGGGGAATGTTGCAATGGCACTCAGGGAAAAGTGGGAAAACGTGGGGAATTTGGAAATGTCACTTTGGCAAACACCCTGCTTCCCGATATTAGCATGTAACGAATGTATGCTTATAGCAAATATTGGATGTAATGAAGGTATTTTTGTGTCGAATGTACCTTCGTTATAACAAAACTTGGCTATATTGTACTATTGTGTGGTCTCTTTATAATGGAATGTATCTGGGCTTGTGTGAAGACATTCAAAGGTTTTTTGTCAACACAATATTCTTGGCTCCGGTTGTTAGGTGTTTAATGAAGTGTACCAATTGGCCATATAACTAATGTTTACTAATCAATGTTTGAATTACTTCTCTCCACCTTGCGGATTTCCGCAGAACTACTACGTCAAACACTTGCCTTTGCTTCGTGTTGTCGACAAATTCGACTTCGCCCGGCCATCTGCTAGCCGCCTGGTTAGCTCAGATGGTAGAGCGGCTGCCCCGGAGAGGCGGTGGTCCCGGGTTCGAGTCCCGGACCAGGACGAATTTTTCTTCAACTCTGAGGCTTTTCTTTTGAGGAACCCGTATGGGTTTCCTTTGTAGCAGTTGCTACAAGCGGGGGGATGTCTGATTTTCCGTTTATGAATTACTTCTCTCCACCTTGCGGGTTTCTGCAGAACTACTACGTCAAACACTTATTATGCTTTACC
This sequence comes from Dermacentor andersoni, assembly GCF_023375885.2. Lineage (NCBI taxonomy): Eukaryota > Metazoa > Arthropoda > Arachnida > Ixodida > Ixodidae > Dermacentor > Dermacentor andersoni. Next base: position 111,886,686 of record NC_092814.1, on the reverse strand, counting down.
GCAATAATTTCGTGTATGCTTCACCGCATAACATTTCTGTACTGAGGCGAGCCTGACTTTCGGAAACCGACATTATGCAACGCGCTGTGCTTTCCGAGCTTCGAAGCCAATTGCGAAGACCAGAAAGGTGGAGTCTGTGCGATTGCTGACAGCGGCGAATCCTTTCAATGAAAAAACACGGCACCGAACAGCAATAAGCTTAATAGCGAACGTCGAAGCAGCTAGGCCTGGTGTTGCCGTGGTGGTGGCTACGGCCTCCAGCAGATCTGCGTGAGAGCTCCGGTTCGAGGCAGCCAGATACTCAAAATCGAAGGTGGTGGCTTCGATTAATGCCATTTTGTATTTACGGTCACGGCAAAAAGTCCTGATAATCGGATGGCGAAGGGTTCTTGCGTCCGAAATTTCAGACGTTCTTATACCCTATGGGATACATGGACAGCTTCGCGGTCATTAACGGTACAATGGCAACTCTTCCAGTCATCGACACGGCGTCAAAGACGATCCGTTACGATTCCTCTCTGTTACTCTGAACCAGTGTTACTGCGACTTTCGTTACCTTTCGATAAAATTACGAATTTTCCCTTATAGAAGCAAAAATTGCCTAAGTTTTTCCTGAGTATTTCCAGACTATTCAAAATCCCTGATAATTTCCGGTTTTCCCGGTTGGTAGATGCCCTGAAACAATAGTACAATGGAGAAGAAAGAAAGGACATGTGAATTCACTGCGGGCCACACTTGTGAACTGGGGGAGTGCTCCCGTGTCGGCCACAGCTGTGTCTAGATCTGTCTGCTGTCGTCTGCCCTCAATACAATGGCGGGGTAGTTGTGGCAGGAAAACACTGGGATGTGTGCCACGGTAACTGTTGTGGTGTGGAAGAACCATATTGTTTATTGTAGAGGTAGACCATTGCAACACTTACAACTCCAACAAAAATGGAAAAGCAGGAAGACCACGCAATGTGCTATTGGCTGTAGAACAATCAGAGTACGAGGACAGGCATTCACAGCAGAGGTGCCACTATAACCGACAACATGCCCGTGCAAAAGCAGAGAATGCGGCCAGTGACTTCGCCTCTGAAGAAGGTCAGCGAGAGCAGATGCAAGAGTCTAATCGTCAGAGCCGAGCGCAAGCTACCAATGAAGATCACGCACTGGAGGCCACTAGTAAGCGTCAAGTGTGCTCAAGTTTCTGGACGCGGGGTTTGGCCATAGTTGCTCGGTCTGTGATCGACAGCTTTGCTGGCTACTCCGCCACCATATAAATGGTTTGGGCAAAATTTTTTTCTTTAGTTTCACAGAAACACATACGTACACACATGCACACGCATGTACACATTGTATGCTATAATATAGGGGAGTGAATGTGCATGGAATTTAAAATGACATAAATATTGTTTTGGTGCCATTGGTTACCATAGTATCTGCAGTTTTTCTTTGTATTTCCCTTGCCGAGTATGGCATCCACTAGTACTTTTTTGTGTTGCCGCTTTGTAAACCATACACAGCTTCCTTGCTTACAGTGCAGCAGTCCATGCTCATTGTATATCCTATTTGATGTGCTTATTCAGCATGAGAGTTTTGCGTAACATTATATGATTTGCCTAAGAGTTTTTATATCTGTTGAACAAAGATGTTAACTGACTTTATGGTGTAATTCTACTCACTTAATGTCTATAGATTTTTCCAACGAGAGCTCCCTTAGCTCTGCTATAAAGCCTTCTTGACTGTTGTGAACCCGCATGAGCTCCCTCTAAAGAGCACTGTTATAGTGGCAGCCTGTGCACTTCGTATTCACGTGTAGCAGTCTAGATAGGAGCTACTCTCCCCCCCAAATGGAAAGGTCTATAAACAGGGGCAGTGGTGTAGTGCAAAGTTTAATTGATAATTTTTTGAGAAATCATTGCCTTGTTTTTTTGAAATTCACTGTGAATATTCAGAAGCAAGATGTTTTATGAATTTGACATAAAATGCTGTCATAGTTGCATTTGGTGTGCCAATTGTGCTAAAAGTAGTAAAGAAAATATGAAAATGTATTCATGCTTTTCGCTTGCTGCTTTGTTGCCTGTGAACTCTGCTTGGAGAGCTGGTTGTAGCCTCGGTGAGTGGTTACATAGTTGCAGTAAACTAAGCTTGAGTCAAAGCTTTTATTTTAGTTGTCTGCTTGTCTTAGACTTTGCTTTTCTCTTTCTCTTTCTGTCTTTCTTCCCATTCTTCCCTGCTTTTTCTCTTTGGCTTGCATCACCAAGAACCACGGTTAAATCCATTTCAACCTGGAACACCACACAGTGAGCAAAACGAAGCTTTTTCATATTTGCAGTGCTCTTTATGATTTTCATTGATGTCAGCTATAAGGTTATGCTTTAATGCTGACATTAGAATGGTAGAGGGAAGTGAAGATTACATATATTATTGGTAGCTATATGAATATTTAAAAAAAATTCTATTGGTCACGTTTAAGTTAACCTTATTGTGCAGACTGTAATAACCAGGCTATGAGTAGTAGGGCTGTGAGCATGTGAGTGTTGGTTTAACGTAACATTAAATTCCCCTCAATTTAATAAAGCTAATAAAGGTAAACAAAGTGAACAAAATAAATGCTCTGTTCAGGAACATCAACTTTCTCTTTTGTGGCAGAAAGGGACCAGGGTTTTTCAGCTGTGGACAGAAAATTCCTGTAGCAGGCTGTTTGCTATGCGAGGTGCATGTGCATTATAAATTTGTTTTCATCACGGCTTGGTGTGCTTTATTGTGTGGTAATGTTAATTTGCAAAGGAATTCTCTATTTTGAAACTTCCAGTCTTTGCCCATGCCAGCCAGGCTTTCAGGATATCTTATTTTTATTGTTTCATTAGTATCTTCTTGTAACATGATTCATGACAACAGCTTTTCCCCACCAGAACAGTGATGCCCTGCCTGTGGTTCCTTAGTTTTCTAACATACCTGATCCATAATAGGATTTTTTTTTTATCTATGCCTCACAGAAACATTGCAGACACCAGGAGATACTATTTTGGTACACTACATTTTTTTATTTAGAAAAAGGTCCTATATTTTTTACATTGATAAATATATTTGCTGTCCTCCTACCTATGTCATGAAATGTCTTTTGCTGTGCATTTTATCTGCGTGCTGAGCTTGCAGAGCATTTAAACACTGTGAAGAGTGGGAACTGTAGTGTGCATTTTGAAGGAGAGTGCTGCTTCATTTTGCCGCTATATCTAGCATATGAAACAAGCAAGGTGGAAAAAACTCATTAGGAATTGAAAACACATAAAACTGGGTTTGGACATACACATTTGCTGTGAAAGCAACGAAGGGCACCATTGTCCTACCAAGCTGTGTATATTCAAAGTCCTTAAGCAGCTGAATCATGCAGCCACCCAGTGCACGTCAAACCTGGGTAATTTAAAAAAAATTTGGAAGATTAGAAACTAAGCCCCAATCTACATTAGCACTTCCACTATGCAATCTTTTAGAGCACTTGGTTACTTTCGGTAGTCGTAAAATATTGAAAATATAGCTTATTTTAGCGATTATAACTGTAAAGCTGCCATAAAAACTGGAGTATAGGTCGAACCCCCCCCCAAACTTTAATTCGAAAAAAAGAAAGAAAAAGGGGCGAAAAATAAAACTATAAACAGGTAAGAAATTACCAGGATATAAGACGGGTCGACTTTTTTCCACATTTTTTTTTTAAGTTTGACCTATATTTCGGTTTTCAGCTATCTGGTGAGGCAGTTATCACACTAAATAGACATAGCAGGAGCTCTTTTTCTTTTTTTTTTTTGCAGACTGTACACGAAACCAGTCAGTGTAAACTCCTGAGTACACTCCATATCTCAGAGAGCCATGGTACAACCTATCCGCCGCAAGGTGAATCCTACATGTGGCAGCATCATCGCTGCAGTAGTATGGATAGGCAGTTGGCAGCAGGCACGGAAGCGTACACGTCAGCATTCTGCTGTGAGCGATTTGGGGCGTTTATCTGGTAAACAATGATTGCAGTGGATTTGTAATGTGCCATTCTCTGATATCCAATTTTTTGCATTAGAAGCACAAAGTTGTGACACTATGTAAAAGAGGTATTGGCAGTCGGGTATTGAGGGGCTGGAGCTGTAAATCACATTTAATGTTTTTGTGCGCTTTAGCTTGCACTATGCTTACTCGTTTAATATTCTTGCTGCATCAGACTTCCTGCAAGACATCTTGTTTGCACATTTTTCGAATTTGTATATAAAAGCCAGTTCGTCATTGACATTGTGATAGCAAGCTTATTAATCACTTCACTCTTGATATGTTTTGATGTTTTTTCGTTCAACTGCAGCACTGCACTGTTGCTGAATTCACTCAGTGAGCACTATTTAGATGTCTATTACTGTAATAGGAGGCAGAAATAAGTGGGTGTTCTTATTTGTGAAACCCAATAATTGGTGGTGTATTAAAGGTTCAGAATGCGGGCCAAGAGAAAGGAAGTGCAGTCAAGGAGACTAGAGAATCAGGTTGTGTGAATAAATTGAGAAATTCACAGGCATAAGATTGGATCAGCAGGGGCAAGACAGGGATAATTGGTGATCACTGGTAGAGGCCTTCGTCCTGCAGTGAAAATAAATGGGCTGATGATGATTTGTGAAAGTGATAATTGTTGCAATTTATTATCAAGCTTAATCTGCCACACATACGCTTCCTGACCAAACCATTCTGCTTATGTAAGATATCTTAACGCTGCAAAATAATGGTCATGGGAAGTATGATGTTGTAAATGAAGGCAGTATTACTTGACTGCTAATAGGATCTACATAAGATTATTAGGTTCTTTTGATGCAGAATAAAAATGCTCCGGTGATATCAGATGCATTCTATAGAATGGCATTGGATCTGTATTCTCAAGCTCAAGTCTTCATGCACAATTAATGATTGCATAAGCGTTAAAGAGTAGTCATGGATTTGTAAAAGTAGTGTCAAGTTTACACACATTTTTTACTAAAATCCTAAAGATTGTGGAATAATCATGTTGCTCAGACAACTAATTGTTAGAGCTTTTCATTCTTTTACACATCTTGCATCAACAACTTTATATCTTTAGAAAGGTATAGATGTCCTTGCATGATGTGCTTCGAAAACCCAACTACAAAAGAAGTAGACATGGCTGGGGCCATTGGAGACTGCAACAGTTGGAAAGGACGCACTGAAAATTGACAACAATAAACACTGATTATAGTGTGCACCTAGCGTTGCAAGACTTGGTGGTTCACTGCATTGTCAAAAAGGGCATACAATTTTTCACAGTGCATTACAACCACGAAACAGTCACTTTGAGATAAGAATGCATTGTTCACATATGCACAAACTGTCTTACTGACAATGGAAGAAGTAATTGGAGCACCAAGGCAGCGCATGGTTCGTGCTAAAAGCATGAGCTCTCTCTTTTGATGTCTGACAGTACCTCTCCTCAGATGAAACATGTCTTTCTCGTGTGCAGCCTTTGTCAGAAATATGTAAGCTGCCATGCCAGTGGTTTGAGCAAGTGCCAATATGTGCAATGGCTGGTCCTATTGCCACTGTGCGTCCGCTTGAGATATATAGAGGTGACGTGACTGAACTGCAGCTTGTGAGCTGCATGCAGCTCTTCTTGGGTCTACGCGTGTCTCTCAGCCAGCTGTTCATTCGGGCATCAGTGTCCTTTCTGATTTAAGTATGTGTTGCGCTAGTTTTACAAACTAGGTAGTTTATGCAGACTTACGCATCTGCCGTAAACTAGACCAGCATTTCTTAGCAGGAAGAATAAGTAGTCAAAAGGCAGGATATGATAAGGCCTGAAGCTCCAGTGTTTAGCCGTGGCTCCGGGACAGTGCGGTGGGTGTTTTAGTAGCTGTTTATATATATGTCTGCCTGGCCACCCATTGTATGGAGAAAAAGGAGGATTAACATTTTCATGCCCTTCCCTGTTGGGCAGCAGAAACGCAGCGGTTGAGTGGCAACAGGTGCATTGTCCTTGTTTTCTTCTTGACTTGTACAGCTTTGCTTGTTGTGTGAGGGTGCGAGGCCCATTAAACAGTGCAAGACACCACACTACAGCCAGGCATCTTGAGTGAAGTCACACTTGTTCAGCTTTAAACTGCAGAGAAGTCGCTATACTCTTCTGCACTTATTCTTTAGCTAACAAATGTTAACATTTCTGGAGCTAAAAAAATCGAGAATTGAAAATAAAATGTACTTGCGCAGTTGGACACAGACAAGGACGTAAAAATGTGAGCACAGTTCCGGTGACTGAAAAACCAATTTCAACAGTAAAGGCATTTCATTGTTCTTGACAGCCTAGTCGGCATGATCCAAAATTCATTTACTGACTTTTTCTCGTTGTGTTTATTAAAATTATCTGCTTGAAATTGTCATGACCTAGGCTGCGGGTGCATTTCCGGTTCTCCCATTGCTTCGTGCTTTGTCATTTGCCCACACCTTTGAGTTCGCAACACTGTCAGTTTAGGCTATGCTACACAGTATCAGTTCGGATCTTTACTGGCTTTATACCCACACATGAGCATGCACTGTTCTGGCCAGCGCACACACAAACTAGGTAGGTGTTCACAGTAGTTGCCAGCTGATTGTCCATGGACCCATACTCAGCCTTGTGCATGGCCGTCAGTCCAGCCCATGCACTTCTTGACCAATATTTGATGTAGTCTACTGGTATGAACATACAAGGGCGAGATTCCCGTGATAGCTTGCTTTCTGCCACTCTCACCAGCTAGGCCTAACCAATGCCGCTTTTTCAGAAGTCTACAGTGTTGTAGTTTTGTGCAGAGCCAACGAAATGCAGTAGCTGTACAGCATTTAAAAAGCTGAGGAATCGCCTCGATAACGAAAATGTCCTCACAGGTGACAACCCCAATGGCAGCAACTGTGCTCGCAGCCATTGTGATGGTGGCATCACACCCACGAATCAGTAGATCAGTTGAGCGATACATTATGTGACGTCTGAAATTTCGGTTGCCATGATGAAGTCCGAGAAATTGTCAGCGTCAGTCTTTTATTCTCATTTCACCTGATTTTGTTGGAGTTGGCTTTAGTGCCACATAATGCAACTGCTTGAAATTATCTCCCCCTTTTCCGCAGAGGCATTTGCATAAGCAGGCGTTGGGTGTATTGCGACACCACGAATTTGAGCTCATGAAGGTGGGACCCTCCTGTGTGTAGCTGTGTGTGCGCGGCTTAGCCGTTTCTGGGGAAAAAAAGATCCGGGGGTTTGAGCCGATGCTGACTGTTAGGGCCTTTAGGGCCCCCCCGGCGGAGGCAACGCACCTCTTCTGCCTCTGCTTCACGTACACGGTGCCTCCAGACTGATGATGAAAATCAGCAGTCGCCAGTACCTGTCCCCCATTCTCCAGTCTCATTTCTTTCTTTCCCATTTTTCCGGTCTTCTATTCGTTTCTCCCTACTTCCGAATTTCTGAATGGCAAGCCTTGTGTGTTACCATATTTGCTCGCATAATGAACGCACACGTGTAATGAACGCAGCCCCCACTTTTCCAATCAAGAACTGTGGTTTTTTTTTTCTCGTATAATGATCGCACCCTGAACTTGCTGCCGTGAAGTAAGAGACACACGGCACGATTCGGTGTCTGATATGGCATTTGGCGGGTGCGATTGTGTCTGACACTGTGCCGGATGCCGACTCGTACCGTGTCTCCTACTTTTATTGAGCTAGCAATTATATGGACGTACCAGGCACATTTTTGCTGTCGTCGCCGCCGCCGCGGACCGCATGGTGTAGGTGGAAGTGAAAGCATGCGAGGGAAGCTGAGTTAGGTCCCTCAGGGACCTCAAAGGGGCAACTCCGGCAATTTTTTGTCCATGTCAAGGTAATGGAATGTTTAGGTTCCCAAGACCCCTTGTCACGCGTCTGATAGAATTGTTCCACAAATTTGGAAATAATCATGAATAAAAAAAAAAGTGCAAAAACGAAATCGAAACCTGACCAAGCAGCCGAGTGAACCTCTTTGTGTGACGTCACGAGTGTCCCCAGCCAGCGTGTTGCCCCAGCAGTGAAGGAGCACAAGGCATGCCGGTTTCGAAACCAGGGAAGAGCAAACACTCGGCTGATTCGTGACCGTGCCGGACCTTTGGTTGACAATGTCAGGTGAACTAGCTCTTCATATCTGTCAAATATTGACAGTTTTGATTCTGACAAATTCAATAGCCACGAATCGCCGTTCACATTCAACCGCCACCATGAGAGCCAGCGCCCATGCGCTACACATCGTGCTCTAACTAAGGGTAGCTCTAACCACTGATATTATACGTGCTGCTTGCCATTTTAGGTGTTCTGGCCCTTCTGAGGGTAGCACTTCGCGTGCTCACTGTAAGATATCAAATGCGAGTTTCCACATTTGTATCCCGCAAGATGCCGCCGATAGTCCAAAGCACTGACCAGCGCATTTGTTTACATCGGCAGGTACAGTGACCACTCATCGTTGGCTTGAGATGCATAATGCTAGCTGCTCATCGTAGACTCTAGAGCTGCTTCGGGAACTCACTTCCAAAATGAAATAAGGCTGAGCATTGTTGTGCCCGGCAGCCGTTCAGAGGGGTGATGTCACCCCGGCGACATGCAGTTGTTGCGCTTCATGCTACGATTCTTCACACCTGTCAGCAGCCCAAATTGGCCTGTCCACACCGGAGTGAAGGTCCGTACAAGGCTACGCTTCTTGTCGCCTGTCAGCCACACAAACTGGTATGACCACGCCCGGGATTGGAGTCTGCGTGCGTTCCCCCTACTTTCCTTGTTTGTGTCCAGTGATGTACGTGCGTTTCCAACCGGGCTCACCGAAAAGGGCACTACCTCACCCATACCACCGGCGCATCGAAAGGGGCAACCAGCTCACCGATGCCATCAGCTCACCGTCGCCGGGATTGGTCTCCTGACGCCGGATTGGTGGAAACCATGAACAATGACGACGCAGGCATGAAAACGGATCTGGTTGGCTGAGGAGGAGGACGCTTGGAAACAGTGGCTCGGACATGCAAAGACGCTGGCGTAGTGTGCTTCGATAGTTGGAGCCATTTTGTAATCTCAACCATGTACCTTTTTGAATATATTCCTTTTTCTTCAGTCTCTTAAGCGTTGCTCGGAACCCGTTATCCCGGCACCTGGCACGGCACCATCAATGGAAACTTCGCTGGCCGCACGGACCCCCGACTTCGCAATAGTAGTCGTCAGTGGTGAGATTGACCTCACGGAACTTGGGACATGCTGACCATCGTAACAGTGGCTGGCAGCTTATGGGATCGGTTGGCGTTAGCTACATCGGTGTGGTGAGTGCTGCGTGTTTGCTTCTCTTTTCGCCAGACTCATTAGCGTAGGCAGTCAGTAACGATGTTCGGTGTTATTAGTTATTTTGTCTCGTAGACCAAGAATCGAGTGTCTCGCGTGCTAAATTGGTAGTGGGGAAGAAACACAAGGTGCATGGAGAGCATGGAGAAGTAGAAAATCCAAGAACTCCTCAAAAATCATGAGCAGATGCGCATTTTGACAAAAGGCATTTGCCATATCCTTATTTAAAGAAGGTGAATTTCCCAAAACGGTCCCAGTTTTGGGAAATTCACCTTCTTTAAACCAGGATTTCAGTTTTAAGGAAGTGTGAATTTTGAAGGCAAACAAGATCGCTATGGAGAAATTCGAAGTGCAGGGCATTTGCGTAGTCTCCGAAGAAACAAAAGGTGCATTTCTCGACGTCATGAACCTAGAAGATGGGACGGCTGAAGAGGCTGACGAAGCTTGGGAAACCATAGTTGAAAGAAAGCTTAAAGTAGAGGCAGCGGCAGTATTCGCTATGGAGAAATTCGAAATACAGGACCTACTTCTAATTTGCAACGAATTAGGCATTTCCGTCGGCTCCGCAAAAACGAAAGCAGAAGTTCTCTACATCATGAAGGCAGAAGTGACGGTTGAGAAGCTGACGACGCTTGGGAAACCATTGTTGAAAGAAACCAAAAAACAGAGGAGTGCGAGAGGCGTGAGCCTAAAGCAGTAGAGAAGTGCAAGCGAGAAGCAGAGGAGTGTGAGGCGTGAGCGTGAAGCAGTAGAGAGGCGAAAGCAAAAAGCAGAGTATGAGAGGCGCGAGCACGAGGCAGCGCAACGGCACGCTCTTAGGATGGCACAACTTGAGCGCAAAAGTCAGATACTCGGATGGCAGATAGCGCGATGCCAGCTCTGTACTTTCGAGGCAGATGACGATGTAGTAAATTTCCTCACTGATTTCGAAAGTGTGTTTAAGAAAGAGGATGTCAGCCGCGGCTTGTGGATCGAGAGATTTCCAGCACTAATCCTGTTGAGTATCGCTAAGTGCTTCATGAACTGCTTGTCCGAGGAAGAATCACGAGACTACGATAGGGCTAAGAAGGCTTTGTTCAAACACTTCGTTCTGGAATTTGCGCCGACCTCGAAGGCCAAAAAGAGAAGTGGCAGAATTCGCCGAGGATAGCTGCATGCAACAGTTTCCGTAGTACGCCGTGACAATCGGGGAGAAGCGACAAAGCGCGATATGGTGCCAGGAAGCAAAAGGGTAAAAAGTATTTCCATATGAATGTTAAACTGGAGACTTCAAATTCCCCAGGCATGCATCAGGAGAAAGAGGGCCCGTTAGACCAAGTATGTACGCAGGCAGCAAGTTCGGCCGGCCTGCCAGAAAAAGTCACCTTCGGCTGTTCGGATAGGTCAGAACAGATAGTGAATAAAAGGGCGAAAACACAGGATGAGACCCGGAGACAGATAGGTGTGTCCCCTATTGAGCAGTGGTCAGAGGACCAAGGAACAATTCCCGAGGCAGCTGCATGCAGTGACGAGTCAGACGTGTTAGTAGCCAGAAGTGAGGAGAAAGCGGTAGAGAGCAGCACTGTTCCCACACAAGAAATGGAGGACCGTTAGGCCAACTGTATAAGGAGGTGGTAAGTGCGGCCAGCCTGCCAAAAAGAGCACAGGAAACAGAGGGCCCGTTAAAGACGAGTTTGTACGGAGGCGGCAAGTTCAGCCGGCCTGCTGGGAATGTGTCACCTATGGCTGTTCGGATAGGTCTGAACAGATGAAGAGAAGGCGTAGGCACAGGAGAAAGGCGGACGTGGTCAAGGCGTCTAGAATCAAACGTGCGAAGCGCCAAGGTGACAGAGGCAAAGGCGTGAAAGTTGGGATCCATCCGAAGAGTGTGAAAAAGTGAATGACTGTAAAGCTTAGGCGTTTGCAGAGATCGGGGATCGGCGCGGCGCATGTCGTCAAAAAGAGAGTTTTGCGTAGGTTTAGGCGTAGAAACTGTCGCCTAACCGTATTGCGCACGTCTCGTAAACAGAGGGACAAAGGGAAACGTCCTGTAGGCTGCTACAAGAGCTGGTCACTCACGAGCGCAAAGAAAGGCCACCTTTCTGCCTGGCACCTTGGGGAACAGTGCATGTGCAGGTCGGTAAATGTACCCTTCTAGTACGCGGAGACTGTTGCTCTAAAGTCGCAGCTACGAGGAGCGTCAGGCAAATTAGCGGCTTTCACCTTCTTCGCGACCGCACTTTGTGAGAACCCCGGAAGGCGCTACCCTCTCGAGCTCATCTGAAAGGATTTGTTAAGGCCTGAAAAAGAAATCAAGAAGCGTTGCAAATTGTTTTGTTCATTTTTATTCATTTTGTAGGAGATTAGTTACGCGCTGAACGTTTGATAATGCATAAAGAATACCACAATCTTTCTTTTTTAGGTGATTAACATTTTCGGCGTGGGTTAGTTTCATAGCTGGAAGTGGAAAATTTACGTGACAACACATATAGAACTGCAAGGCAGACAGGTTCGTTGCTGCATACAATTTGGAAGGTCACACGCAAGTTGATCTGTTTATCTTTAGCAGAAGTTCATAACGAGTCATGTTTGATTTGGCAGAAGTGCTTTTGGAGGTACCTTTTGTAAATTATGTTCATAAGCTTTAATATCTTCGACGACAATAATGTTTTCGAATGTTTTAAGTTTGAGGAATTTTTGTTAGACAGAAAGCACCGTTGGTTTCTTCTAGTCGTGGTATGGCAGATTTCTTAACATTAAAGGCTGAAGATAAACAGCCTCAATGTAAGTTTAGTTGCGACTTGTTTTGGATAATCTGCACAAGTTATTTTTTTAAGTTTTGGTATTATTGGTCAGATTTGGTAATTTATTCCAATCGGAAGAGAAGTGGGAAAAAGTGAGGCCTTCTGAGCCAATATAGGAATACGATAAGGTTTTCAGATGGTTTTTCCTTTTGTTGATTTCACAATTTGGAGTTATGTAAAGATCATGTAGCTATCTGGTGCTAAGTGATGAACATTAATTAAGGTCAGTTCTCCCTTCGCCTTCCTCACCTGAAAAATCTCTAATTCAAGATTACTTAGCTTGATTACATAAACCCATTTCTGTCTATTTGAGAGGACACATAATTGGAAGTTTCTGGGTACTTGTCCAAATCAACATGGACCTTGTGTTTCAGGTTTTTCTTTTCGGTAAGGGGTTGTCGAATTTTTTAAATTTGTACAGTCTGGCGATGAGAGTGGCATGCACAGGGCACTTGAGGCATTGTGTGTGGCTGACAATGGTCGCTCCTTGGAGCTTGTCCCCTTGCAGTTATGCAGTCCAGTCAGAGCCCACCTACCAAGAGGTCTTTGGCCAGAGATCGTCATTCCCAGAAGCTGCTGCGCATGGCTTCGAACAATGCAGGCATCCCGCCGACCGAGCTGCCTCGAACAACTCGACCTCCCGATGCACCATATGGCGGCGGGGGTGCTATTGTGCCCGGCAGCCGTTTAGAGAAGGGGAATGCCACCCCTGGAACATGCAGTTGTCACGCTTCACGCTACGATTTTTCACACCTGTCAGCAGCCCAAATTGGCCTGTCCACGCCGGAGTGAAGGTCCGTATAAAGCTACGCTTGTCACCTGTCAACCGTACAAACTGGCATGACCACGCCGGGGATCAGAGTCAGCATGCGTTCCCCGTACTTTCCCTGTTTGTGTCCAGTGATGTGCATGTGTTTCCGACCGGGCTCACAAAAAAGGGCACTTGCTCACCGATACCATCAGCTCACCGACGCTGGGATTTGTCTCCTGACGCCATCTGTCTCTTGACGCCAGATTGGTGGAAACCATGAACAATGACGACGCAGGCATAAAAAGCGGATCCGGTCGGCTGAGGAGGAGGACGCTCGGAAACAGTGTGACTCCGAGATGCTAAGACGCTACCATAGTGTGCTTCGATAGTTGAAGCCATTTTGTAATCTCAACTATGTACCTTTTCGAATATATTCCTTTTTGTTCATTCTCCTAAACTTTGCTCGGAACCCTTTCTCCCGGCACCTGGCATGGCACCATCGATGGAAACTTCGTTGGCCGCAGGGACCACAGACTTCACAACAGTGGTAGTCAGCAATGAGATTAATCTCATGAAACTTGGGATGGGCAGACATCGCAACAGCATAGCTTTCGTAAAGAACACAGTTGCCCGGGGAAACATGCAAAACTTGCATTGAAGAAGTATTGAAACTGTACATAATTATGAACACAGGCATGTCAGATGAAGATAAGGGTGAACATCTCCTGCAGGGCATCGCTGAAGATATCTGCAATTTTCTTGTATCAAAGGAAGACCTGTATACTCCGTCTGATCTCAGACGTCACTGTCGCATGCTTTTAAGGTGCTGAAGACGCAACGAATATTGCCAAAGTTTGGTAGACTCGACAACGTGACCAGGGTCTCAAGGGTGGACATCCCATGACATCGCCCTATTAGTTCGTCAGCTTGTTAAAGTAGAATTGGTGCACTTTCAAGTATGAGGTGGAGGAAGAGATGCAGGATGACAATACCACCAATCCACAGTTCACGTATGCTGTTCTGAACAGCTGGTACTTTGCCATTTGCAAACTAACAATGAAAATCTGCCCTTGCATAATGAACACGTCTGTATTGATGCGGCAGAGTTTTAGCATCCTTCGAGTACCGTCAGGCTTCACCACTCCAATGCATTTCTCCCTGATACGGGCGGCCTCAAACCCTATTTTATGACTACCCTGTGTACTGCGAGTCACCTGTTTGCTTTAGTTGCAGAATCCGTGGACATCTCGCCAGGTATTGTCGCTGATGGCAGCGGCATGTTTCACCTATCCCTGATTATGAATCTAAAGGTCAAGACAGCGAGCCGTGGCAGAACATTGTGCCTCTTCGATGACATCCATGTGAGCGTGTATCCCAGCATGAGTGTCCAGCTTCCAACCGCAGTTTTACTGCACCTCCGACTGGCTATTGCCGCTCGCCATTGCCTTGCCGTCACTCACTTTCACCATCATCCCAGCTGAGAACTAGCTGGAGCGACTGATCGAGGTGAGGTCGCAGGATGGTCACATAGTCCTCCGCCTGTCCGCATGCTCAAAAACAAAGTGTGTGTCTGTACGTAATACTATTTAAATGCAGAGTTTATAAAAACCACAAAGGGACACAAACGGGACAGGTACTAACTTCCAACAAACGTTTAATGCAAGATGTGAATATATACAGAAAAACAGAGATACCGAAACAGAAAAGACAAGAATGAATGTAACTAATAATTTGATTATTCCATTAATTAACAGTTTAACAATTGTGAACTGCCCTAGAGAAAATTTATAATTTAATTTTCTTGAGGGCAGTTGGTGAAAATTGCTTAGTAATGCACACATGTTAGATGGTATGATGAAATGATTAGTTATGTTCATTCTTGTCTTTCCTGTTTTTTTTTTTTTTTGTCTGTTTTTCTCTGTATATTCATGACATCTTGCATTAAACATTAGTTGGAAGTTGGTGCCTGTCCCGTTTGTGCCCCTTTGGTGTTTTTCAAACTCTGCACTTAAACAGCATTAAGTATGGATTTCCAACTAGCTTGAGCCAATGCTTTACTTGAGCCAATGCTTTACTTTGTGTGTCTGTGTTTATTTAAATGCTGATACCTTAGTGGACACCAGTGCTGCAGTTTCAGTAATGATTTTTGTTTAAAAATCGGCTTGGATACAAAGTGATATTAACATGGGACGGGGTGAACCCCTGCTGCTCGTTGGCGTTTGCTCTGCTGTAGTGAATTTTGGTGGACAATATTTGCCAACTGAATTTGTTGTTTTAGTACAAACCACTTGCAACATCATCCTTGGGATTGACCTTCTTGGTGAAATTGGTGCAAGTTAGATTGTGGTGCTGCGGAAATTTTTCTTCGAAGTCTAGTGATTTCACCAATACCAGCTGTATCTGATTTGGACAAGCAGGGAGTATTTTCTGGGTCCCATGATGTTCTTTTAGCGGGTCAAATTGCAAAATTTTTTCTGGTGACTTCCACACCTCCATCTTGTAAGGCAGAAGCTTTACCGCATGTCCATGTCGGAGCGCAAGATCATCGCTCAACAGGTCGGCGACATGCTAGCCTAGAGCATCATTCAATATTCCTCTAGTCCTTAGAGTGTACTGGTCATTCTCGTGAAAAAAAAAGACGGGTCCTGAAGGTTGTGTTGATTACCGGTGTCTCAATTCTGTGGTAAAAAAGGATGTGTAGCCACTTCCCCATATCGATGACATTACCAACTGTCTTCATTCTGCATCCTACTTTTAATCTGTGCACCTTTGATCAAGCTACTGGCAGATACTCATGCATTCAGCCGACAAAGAGAAAACAGCTTTTGTGACACCAGACGGCTTGTTTGAATTTGTCATGCCGTTTGGTTTGTGCATTGCACCTGCGACATTTGGAAGGTTTAGGGACACGGTACTGCTTGGCCTGAGATGGGAGATTTGTTTGTTACCTTGACGACGTCGTCATTTTTCGCTGCACTTTTGCAGAGCACAATCATCAACTTGACATTGTTTTGAGGTGCCTTGAATAAGCTGCCCTTACCTTAAACTCGAAGAAATGTCATCTTGGCCAACGGGAGGTGCTTGTACTTAGACATGTAGTGGACAGGCACGGTGTGCGACCACACCCACAGAAGGTTGCTGCAGGAGACTTCAAACAACCAGTCACAATGCGAGCTGAGAAGTTTCTTGGGTCTTTGCTCGTATTTACGACATAGAGTTCCTAACTTTGCAGATACTACCTGCCCTCTGACTTCATTGCTGCACGAGAATGAGCCTTTCACATGGACAGCAGATCGTGATTCCTCATTTCTTCATCTGAAGTTCCAGCTCTCTTCCGGACACACACTTCGTCATTTTGACCCCTCTGCTGCAATGGAATTGCACACTGATGCGAGTGGGATCGGCCTCGGCGCCGTCCTCGTCCAGCGCTTTGGTGACACGGCGAGCATGCCATTAACTACACCAGCCGTTCATTGAGCAAAGCCGAATAGAATTACACCGTCACTGAGCAAGTGTGCCTCGCTGTAGTTTTTGCTGTCCATAAGTTCCGCCCATATCTCCGAGTGCTACTTCACGATCACTGCTGATTGCCATTCACTATGTTGGTTGGCTGGTCTCCGCGACCCGTCTGGCTGCCTTGCTCGATAGGCACCACGTTTGGAGGAATTTGACTTTGCAGTCTGTTACAAGAGTGACTGGCATCATGCGAACGCTGACTGTCTTTCGAGGCTCCCTCTACCAACAACTGCATGTGGTGCTGACAGTTTCAGTGAGTTTCTGGCCGCCATCAATGACATTCTTTTTCCCAACCTGGCCACTTTCCAGGAAGAGTAGTGCAACAACTGTAGCCTGGATGCCCTCTTCACCTTAGCTGCTCAGCCGGCGGCAGTTATCAACGGCTTTTTTTTATCCAGGATGGCCTGCTCTACAAAAAGAATTACACGGCTGATGATGATCGGCTCCTCTTAGTGGTCCCTAAGAATTTGAGAGCACACGTGCACCGTGCTATGCACGATGACGCCACCGCTGGGCACATGGGTTTCACCAGAACATACCACCGCATTCACGGCTGGTTCTACCGGCCTAATATGCGACGGAATATAGACATGTGGCCAGTTGTGACAAGTGCCAGCAATTTTATCGCCCTAATACTACTCTGGTCGGACTCCTTCACCCTGTGGCACCACCATCATCGCCTTTCAACAGCGTTGGAGTGGATTTTCTTGGCCATTTTTGCGCTTAACAAACGAACACTGTTGGATTGTAGTCTGTGTTGACCATCTGATGCGTTATGCTGAAACCACAGCGATGCCAACAGCCACAACTATTGATGTTTCGAGCTTCCTCCTGTCCTCCGTTATGCTGCGTCATGGACCCCCTCGTATTATTGTGAGCGATCATGGTCGCCAGTTCATGGCCAGCATAGCCGAAGAGCTGTTGCATCTTTGTGCTTGCCAATTTCACCACACGACCTCGTATCACACACAGAAAAATGGCCTTGTTGAGTGCACAAACAGAACTTTGACCAACATGCTTTTGATGTACATCAATTCCAGGCACAAAAATTGGGATGACATCTTGCCTTTTATCACATACAGCTAAAGTACTGCAAAGCAAGAAACTGCCAGCTACAGGCCCTTCTACTTTATGATTCTGCCTTTTACTCATTGTGCGGACTCTATCGCCCAGGTTCTTTGGCACGCTGACGAAGTACGTTATGTATCTTAGCTCCGTACATTGGCGTCTCAGAACCGCACCAAGATAAGCTACGATTTACGCAATAAGAATGTGTTCTACAACGAAGGGGACATAGTATGGCTTTCGTCACCACTTAACAAGCGTGGCCTGTGCCAGAAGTTTGACTCATTACACTAGGCCTTTCGTCATCACCGATGGCCTAAGTGATGCGACCTATTTGATTGCTCGTCATGTGCCTCATGGCTACCGCTCTAAGAAGGCGCAGCTTGTTCATGTTGCCCGCCTGGAGCGCTGTCATCCCTGTGACTCTTAGTACACGTGACAGTTACTCGAAGGGAGGAATGTTACGCTAACGCAATAGCAAGGACAGAAGAAGAGGAGGACGAAGTGCGTTTCTCTTTGGAGTGGCTCAGTGTTAGTGCGGCAACCCTTTTCCCCTTTTTATAAACTAATCTTTTTAAATAAACGCACCTCATCTTAACAATATTAAGGGCCTTGAAGCCCTTAAAAGGGTCTTGCTGCATTATTAAAGCGGCAGCTTTTTATGGCTGCTACCTCTGCTTTTCGGTTTGTATCTATGTTTCCGGCCATTTATGGCAGGAGTCAACTTGGGCTACTAGGGATGTACTGGCTGCTGTCTTGCTAAGCAAACAATATGGCCCTCTGGGTATATGTCTGAATAGACAACTTGCTGCTGGCTTCCGCCTATATGCATAACTTCGGCACTGCATATATGATATTGGTGTGTGCTAATCCGTGGCCATTGCCCATTAATGTATGTGCCAAGGTAACACAAGGGGTATTTAACCTTAAATATATTATATCAGTAGCAACCCATTTGCAGCAGACACCTTTGCCATGAGCGTGGCGACTTAATGGATAGACATTGCAGTAAGGTTGCAGCCAGGATACTGGGAATTACTGCGGCGTTTCAGCTAGGGTGCGATGATTACAACAAGATATATTATGCTCTGGTATCATTTGGCATGGGATTCACTGATGGCATGGTCATGTGCAGCAGGTCACATAGGAAGGCTATTTGTGATATTGGTAATCATATGCGATGGTTTCTGCCACAATTGTTTTGGCTGTAAACAATTTTCTTCAAAGGATTCTTTGTACAGTCCCAAGTTCAAAGAAAAAAGGATTAGCAGAACTTGGCACATGCAAGTGGAAGTTATTGAACCACGAAATTCAAAAGGGAAGCCGATAAGAAAAGCCTTCCTTTTCACATGCCAATTGCCAAGACCATAAGCTGCTACCATTGAGAGCAGCGCTATCAAAAACATATACTGGAAGCTTGTGCATTATGGTGGCCTTGTCTTCAGAGCTGGTGCCTGCACTTTTTGAATGTGCCATATTGTGGGCACATACCAACACTACCAGTGCCAAGTACAGGTCAGGTGAGAATTGAGCAGGACACGCAAGGACACCCTGTAACATTGTTTGAAACAAACTGTATGCAGCTTCTCAAATAGAGTTGAAGTCGTGCCACTTATTTAAAACACTAGAACTCTAGCACATTGTGTTTTTTGTTGAATTTGAGGAATCAATTCTCAAACTGCACCACCAACCAAATGTAGATCTTCAAACTTACCACTTACCAGCCATAGTGAACAGCATATCTGTTAAGTTGTAAGTTTCATATCGACTGTCAAAACTCAATGATGCATGCTGCTGCAGTAGGCAAATAGCTCTAGTCCTACAACAGATTAAAATATTATTCTGTTGTCAGATCTGTCATTGCAATTTAGGCATTGGCAAAATATCCATACTTTGCTAACAATGAATAAAAGCTATTGCACTGTATCTATGCCGCAAGGCCTCTTTAATCCTTTGACTACCACTCCTAGGTATATTAGTTTTGTTGTCTTTTAAGCGCATTCCCTGCCTGTCAAGAAGCAAGTCGTGCAAAAATGAACATTGCAGGGTATGTTTCTAATAGTAGGTGAAGCAAACGTCTCAGTGCTCTGCCGTCTCTCGGCAAGACAGCTATGGCAAACCAGTGCGGCAGGTCTATCTTCACTTTGACAAAGGGATTTGTAAACTGCTGATGAATTCTGCGTCAGAAGAAAGTGGTGGTGAAGTAGCAGTTTCTATGTAGCACGATATAGCCACTGAACTAGCATGCGAAAAAACCTGGCAGTCAAAGTGTTTAGGTCTCATGAAAGGCTTAAAAATCTTAAAATTTTGTTTATCGCTAAGCTTAGAGCATTTTGTTTGGACATTGGCACAAAGTTGCTGCCAGACAAAAGTCAACCCAGTCCAGTCCTCCTAGCAGGTTTATGGTGATTACAGTGGTTCACCGGCTAAGCATATTGTTGCATCTTTTTCATTCATGTGCAACAAAGGAAAATTGCTTCCTTTTAAGGCAGTATTTCATTTTCAAGCTGTCAAATATGTTTCTTCGATCCTCAATCAAACTTTGTCTGGACCTTAGTAGTCCTTGAAACCATTGCACATTTGTTTTTCGCAGAAAATATAACCCTGCTATATCCTTTGCACACGTAAGCAGCACCAACAGGGTTGCTAACACATGGCTCAGCATTCAGTCTGACCACTGCCGCAGCAGCGCGCATATTTTTTTAGAAGCAATAGCTGGAACATTTCTATGTTACAATAACAAGTGCGTCTTCACCTTGTCTGCTTTAAGTACTTGAATGAGTTTGAAAAGCCTTCCATACGTTTGAAGCTGCTTTATCACCCTTCTGGGCTTGTTGAAGTAATGCTTATGTCTTGACTTCATTATTATTGACTTTAGGTTTATTCGATTCAGCCAAGTTTCTCTGCACCTTCTGCACCTATTAACGGTGCACTGCACCTAGGCCTTCGATTCCCCGAGATGCAGCGGTGCACCCTGCACCCCCCGTGCTTTATTGAACGTGGTGCAATGTAAGGTCCCGCCACGGTGCAGTACACCATTGAACCTTGGGGTGGGTGCAGCCCAGCTCACCATAACTGGCACCACTGGCACCTTTTTGTTTGTGGTGCTGGGCACCTTTTCCAAATTGAGCAAACCTTTCATTCGCTGATGATATTTTCTAGCTTAGTAACTCAGGGGACCAATTGCAATGCATGCTTACTGACCTGGACAGGCAAAGCAGAAGGGTGGGTCTAAAAATTAATCTTCAGAAAAATAAAAGAATGTTTAACGGCCTCTGAAGAGAACAGCAGTTTACAATAGGTAACTAGCCACTGGAAGTGGTAAGGGAATACATCTACTTAGGGCAGGTAGTGACCGCGGATTTGGATCATGAGACTGAAATAATCAGGAGAATAAGAATGGGCTGGGGTGCATTTGGGAGGCATTCTCAGATCATGGACAGCAGGTTGCCATTTTCCTTTAAGAGAAAAGTGTATAACAGCTGTGTCTTACCAGTACTCACCTACAGGGCAGAAACCTGGGGGCTTACGAAAAGGGCTCTACTTAAATTAAAGACGACGCAACGAGCTATGGAAAGAAGAATGATGGGTGTAACGTTAAGGGATAAGAAGAGAGCAGATTGGGTGAGGGAACAAATGCGAGTTATTGACATCTTAGTTGAAATCAAGAAAAAGAAATGGGCATGGGCAGGACATGTAATGAGGAGGGAAGATAACCGGTGGACATTAAGGGTTACGGACTGGATTCCAAGAGAATGGACGCGTAGCAGGGGGCAGCAGAAGGTTAGGTGGATGGATGAGATTAGGAAGTTTGCAGGGACAACATGGCCACAGTTAGCACATGTCCGGGGTAGTTGAAGTATGGGAGAGACCTTTGCCCTGCAGTGGGCGTAGCCAGGCTGCTTCTGATGATGATGATGATGATGATGATGAGCCTACTCTTTTGACATGTTACCATTTGATGGTGCATTGAATGTCAAATGTTTTGTCTTACTAAGTATAAAGAACGTGAAAAGAGCAGGAATGCATTAAAAAGTATTTGTAACTTGAGGGAAATTCGGCATGCTCACCTGGGAAGCATGCCAATAAAAAAGAAATAGGTGTTTATGGAAGCCTGAAGATTAACAGAACAAAGGTACCAAATTTGATCAGATCAGTGTTACTAACCATATCCAATATGTAATTATTAATATTGTAGGGTTATACAGGGTGTCTGCAAACCGGGAATTCTCAGGGATTTTGCATTGTCTGGAAATACTCGGGGAAAACTCGGGGAATTTGTGCTTCTATCAGGGAAAATTGGCTGTAATTTTATTGAAAGGGAAAGAAAGTCACGGTAATGCTGGCTCGAGTAACAGAAGAATCGTAACGAATCGTCTTTGACGCCGTGTCGTTGTCTAGAGGAGTTACCAGTGTACATTCAACGACCGACTTTCCGGACGCCCGATAATTCGGACGGCTTCACGACACCACCACGTACCCCATAGAGTCAATGTAAAAAAGCATCTGAAATTTTGGACGCAAGAACCCTTCGCCGTCCGATTTTCCGGACTTTTTTGCCGTGACCGCAGGTCCGAAACGGCATTAATCGAAGCCACACCGCCGCCGGTTTAATTACCTCGCCGCCTCGAACCGGCGCTCTCGTGCACAGATCCGCTGGCAGCCGTATCCACCACCGCGGCAAACGCCGGGCCTAGCTGCTTCGAAGGTTCTTGCCGTTGGGCGCCACGTTTTTCATTGAAAGAATTCACCGCTGTCGGCAATTGCACCGACTCCGCCTCTGTAGTCCTCGCGATTGGCTTTGAAGCTCGGAAAGCACGGCGCGTTGCATAATGCCGGTTCCCGAAAGTCAGCTTCGCCTCAATACAGGAATGTTAAGCGGTGAAGTATACGCGAAAGTTTTGCGGTGAAGCATAACAAGCGTGGGAAGGGGCAATTGTCACAGGGCACAGTATGTATTCCTTAATTATACACGCGTCCACCCGCCATCCCCTGTCACAGCGCGAGCACCGATATGTCTAATAAGTGTACTGGCAGGCCTTTTCGTATGTGCCTGTGGCGATTTGAGCCCTTAACCCTTTCGCTGTCGGACCTTTCTGGCCGTGACGCACCCCCAGTGTCGGTTTGGTTTCACGGAACGAGCATAACAGGGAATGAACATAGCAATTTATTTTTGATTATGATTGGTATACAAATAACATAGTCAATGCAATATGCACATTTCAGTGTTCTGCAGCTGTTGTTAGTAAACATCATCATCAGCAGCCTGACTATAAAATCCGTTCAACATCCGAATCTGACGATTCGGAACCCTCTTCCTCGCATTAGACTCTGTCCGAGTCCGAATCCGAGCTTGGCTCGTATTCTGAATCGGAATTGAGCTACTGCTTCAATGAGCAGACGAAGGTCCCGCGCGCTCAGCCATCCGAAAGTAACCGCGCGCAGGGAGGATGCGCTTTCAGTCGCCCGCACAACAGAGAGAAATGGGACGTAGAAATGGGACGTTGCGTGATCAAGAAGACAGAGGGAGATGGAAAAAGGCTAAAACAAAGTTCGAAGAGCTTTACGTTTACTGCTGCAAGTCGAAAGCGAGGGTGCGGCGAGAGAGCGAAAGCAGCAAGCGAGTCACTCTTTTCGGAGAGGCAACGGAGCCGTGTGCCCCTGAACTTGACACGCCATAGCAGACACACCAACAGAAGAAAAATAAAAACCTTCAAACCAGCGGAGATGGCAGAACAACCCTTGAACTCATAACCACACGTGCGCCATGTGTGATCCAGCGAACGGGCGGAGCCACCGCGCCACTCAGCGAAGAGAGAGGGGCGAGTGGCAGTCACACCGTACTCTTCAATACATGTTCTAACACAGGTCGGGGCGAAAATACGAACTTGTAGAAAGAGTCAACAGATGGCGTGGCCAGTCCAGGAGTGCCAGCTTTGCGCTCAGGGGCGAAATTTTGAACGCACAATAGAGAACGTACCAGTACGTCAGTGACACTGTGGGGGGAAGCGCGAAAACGTACCGGTACGTCCGTGACAGCGAAAGGGTTAAGGGCAGCCAAAGAAAAGAAAGCATTCAATTTTTCGAACTGCCCTATTTTTTGGACGTTTTCGCGGACTCTAGGGAGTCCGGAAAATTGCACGTTGACTGTATAACTGACCAGGAGTACGCTTCAGATGGTCCATGGGGCGAACACGCGATGGAAGGAGGACGCAGGAGACCTTTGCATTGAGAAGTGAACGGGAAAGGAAGTGTGCTGGCACTTTGGTGAATTAGCTTGAGCTCAAAAAACAGTTGGTTGACGCCTAGATGCATGTGTCCCTCATTCAAACCAATATAAACTCTTTGAAGCAGTGAAACGCAACACTGAGGCATTGTGTGCGGGCTGAGAGTATATGTCAGAACAGTTCAAGTTGACTTACCAGCTGTTGAGAGCGAATCTCACATGTGACAAAGCTCAAGCATCACACCAATAAGCTTGCTATCAGTTGATAGAAATGGCTCATATTTCCTTCAGTCACGGCATCCACATTTGTAAACGCTACCTATTTTTTCCATTTCTGTGCTGTGGTAGCAAGGGACAGAGCCCAAACATGAAGCCTTGGGTAAATTGAACATTCTGATAGCCTAGATTTCTTCCAATTTACTTCCGAGTGATATGTATCTTTACAGAGTACCGCTTTGGTGAAGCACTACCGTGTTTTACGTGACATTTGACGTGGGGCATGTTGGTAGTAGCCTCGAAATATTTTTCCTTCTTGAACCCAATGTAGCTCGAGAAGCGGCATTCAGAGAGACCATCCGCGGCTCCATGAGTTCATTTTTCACAGATTTACTCATCTTGACGGTAGCAAGGTGGTGGCTGCCCCAGCTACGCCTACGGGGGATTGCCAAGCTTTGCTCTCCGAGGCCACGTGCCACGCGCCTTGGCCACGCGCCTTCTTCCCGTGCCCAAGCTTCGTGACGGAGCTTCTTGTCTCGTGAACCACGTGCCCCGTGGTTCGAGCCGCCGGAAAGAGACTCATTTCTCATTTCCTGATGTCAGATATGGAAAGCCACCAAGAGATGCAACTGGATGACGAGAGCAAACAGCAACAGTATAGCTATGACCAAAGCAGTGAAAAAACAATCGAAAAGCAAGGACTATGGTTAACGAGAGGAGAGAAGAACAAGGCTATGAAAGCGTGGGATGCAGAACAGCCCCCCCCCCCCAAGAGAAACCATTGCAGCAGCAGGCATCAAAAAAGGCTATTCTAAAAAGGGCTGCGATTCCCCCAACTACCGAGAGAAGAAAAGAAGATTGTCTACCGACCGCAGGTAGGACTTCAATTTTCTAAATGGTCGCAGCTCGCAATAGCACAAGCAGTATGCAGAGCAAGTGGGATATCACTGCAAACTTTCAACAGTACAAGCGCAAAAGCAAGATAATGTCATTTTAGCCAGCAGCACAGATACTGTACTTGCCCACAAAGTGCTCTTCAAGATCGAGGAAATTCAACTAGGAGGAGTCGTTTACAAGGTTAATGCAAATATCACTGTCCCGGAATACGTTGCTGAAGGTGTAGTACACGACCTAGAGCCAGGAATCACTAATAAAGACCTCATGTCCAAAATCGCGCCAGAGGGCAGATAACGGTCATAGACGCAAGGATGCTTGGAAGGTCAAGCTCGGCCTTGGTCTTCTTTGAAAGGCTGCATATTCCTTTCAGAATTAAGGTCTGTGGAGTGTTACTTTGATGTAGACCGTATAGAAAGTCTATACAGTATTGGAAACTTTGCGGTGACATTGGGCACAGGCAAGACATCTGTCCGCACCCATAGCAGAACTTCTGTCATCTTTGCAGTAAAATTGGACATCCCCTAAACCACGAATGCACACCAATCTGCAAAATATGCGAACTTCCGCATGAAACAGCCGGGAGGGAGTGTAAAAAAAAGCTAGAACCAGCGCCACCACCTTTCAGAGTTAAGCAAAAGTGGGAACAAGCACAACAAGAAAAGCAGCAGGAATGGGGTCTGAGCTCGCCCTCAGACTTCCCTGACCCAATAACATCTAGCAGTAGCAGCAGCAGCACCTTGCTCCCTACTACCCAATTTCCTCGGCCATCCCGTAGCAACTCGAGATCCAGATCAAGCCAGTCTAGGTCCAGGTCAGGCTCAAGATCGCGATCTAGTTATCAAATGAGAATATCGCATGCAGGTATTGTGACCGGCAAAAGCACGAATAGGGAAGTTGAAGAAATGGAGAGAAAACAAAGGAAGGAATTTCAAGCCAAGCTAGACAACAAACGTTCATAAGAAAACTCGATCAACGCTGCAAGGAACAAGATATCATCATGAAGTGTGACACAGCGAAATCCAGCGACACCGAAATATTTACCAAGGAAGAGGTGCAAGTGATCCAGAAAGCAATGGGACCAATTGTCCAGCATGTCACGCAACAGCTACATACATAACTCAACAACTGGCACCAATCCAAACAGCACTTCAAGAAATCAGCAATTTCAATACCCACGTTCAGTGGAATTTTGTCACAAGAGCCGCACTAGACGGTAAGCATTAACAAAAGAAGGCGTGAACCGACATGCATGATTCCAAGAGACAGGCCAGAAACACCGACACGGACGACAAATTAGAACAGAAAGGGAATCCACATTAGGAAAAAGCACCGACATCAGCCTTTCAAGATCTGGCAATGGAACTCATCATCAAACCACTAAGAAGGGAGCGAATGGGCACGACACTGCACAGCAATATCACCTGACGTTGTGCAATGATCCGCACACGCCCACGAGAACGGGCAGTAGTGTCTCTCGTGACACCAACCCCGATCTGACCTTTACCAAGGGCATCAGTAGGGCAGAGTAAACCAGACTCGAGGAGGACTGGGGTAGCGATCATCATATTATACAATTTAATGTACTGCACCGTAAGGCACAGATTCAAACCAAGAAGGCAAAAATCAAGGCTGGGCCGGTTTCAGGAAAAGTGACGAAGCCGGTAAAATTGAAGACATACAAGCTTTGCTCTGCACCGTCGTTAAGGAAGCCAAAAAGCACACCAAGGAAATTCAGTTCACAATGGACACACGGGCAGTTGATGCACACCTCCTCCACCTATGGGAAGCCAGAAGAGGGCTTCTCAAAAGGTGGAAGATGAAACGCAACCAGAAATTCAAGCAACGCATTGCCTGTATTACTCAATTGGCCGAGGTGTATGCTGAGAAGCTTAGCAGACAAAATTGGAACCAAACGTGTGACCTACTTCAAGGTATGCTGAGTATGAGAAAGACGCACATTCTCAAATTGCTTCTACAAACAACGCAAAACAAAACATAATGGAGGCATAACGTTGCAAAGTTACTCCACTATTACCAAAATACAGAGCAGCAAGTACTGGAAGAAATCAAAAATAAGCTCACAGGAGGAAAAACTCCAAGCAAGAGTAATCCGAAGCCATACAAAGGCACACCCAATCAAGAATTGGACAGACCCTTTTCCCATGCTGCGATTGGGGCCGCACTGGCAAAGCTAACTCGAAACACCTCGCTGGGAATAGACAAGGTCACTAACAAAATCCTTTGAAATCTCAAAAAGGAATCAGTAAACAATCTACTAAATTATATGAATGAGTGCTAGAAGAGGGGCGAGATCCCAGCAGCATGGAAGCATGCCAAAATCACCATGATCCCAAAGCCCAGTAAACCGCTGCAAGTAGGGAATCTCCACCTCGTTTCTTTGACATCGTCTGCAGGAAAGCTGGTGGAACACATGACACATGAGCGCCTCACTCATCACTCGAAGACAATGACCTGATTCCCAAAATAATATTCAGCTTGAGGCAACATCTTTCCATGCAAGATGTGCTATTACAAATCAAATAAGACCTAATAGACTACCTGGGAAAACATCACAAAGTGCTCCATTCTTAAGGGTGCCTTTGACAACGTGGCGCACGAGGCGGTACTCCGTAACCTCCAGGCGACCGCCTCTGGTGAGCAATTGTCTTGATACGTACAAAACTTCTTGTCAGGCAGAATGACCACCATTGGGGTTGGTAACCTAAGAACCGAAAACATTGAGATGCTGAACAAGGGAACGCCTCAAGGGTCGGTAATCTCACCTTTGCTCTTTGACATCACGGTGATGCAGTTGCCTAAAGAACTAAACAAAATAGAAGGGCTCAGTCACGCCTTTTATGGAGACGATATAACAATATGGACCAAAGCACTATCTACGGGCCAACAACAGAACACCCTAGAGGAGGCAGTACATTGCGCCGAACTTTACTTAAATAATGCGGATTACAGTGTGCACCCAAAAAATTAGAACTGCTAGTGCTCAAAGTGAGAAATCGAGGCAGACCTCCAGCCTTTGAGCAACCCTACCCAAGCATAACACCTAACGTAATCCAAATACTTGGATTCCGTTACTTGGCCTTGTCATACATAAAGATGGGTCAGGAGCCGCGACCCTCCCCAAACTTCAAACATCGCTCACCCAAGTGTCGCACCTCATTCAGAGAGTTTCAAACCTAAGACACGGCCTTAAAGAACAATACACGCTGCGTATCCTACAGGCGCTCATCACAAGCCAGATCGCGTATTGCACCCTCTATCTTGCCCTGATGAATGCAGAAATTGAAAAACTAAACATCATGTTTAGAAAAGCTACCAAAACTGCATTGGGAATTTTCGAAAAGGTACCTACGGCATGATTAATTAAACTCTGCCTGCACAATACGTGGGAGGAACTCAGAGAAGCGCACAAGACAAGCCAGATTGAAAGACTAAAATTGATTCCCACCAGGAGAAAAGTGCTCCTTCGGCTGGGCTACGATGTGGAGGCAACTGCGAAATCGGACGAAAAATTTAGACTCCCAACACGCATACAAGACTCGATCTTAATGGCGCCTGTACCCTGCAATATTCATCCAAACTTTCATGA
This sequence comes from Dermacentor andersoni, assembly GCF_023375885.2. NCBI lineage: Eukaryota > Metazoa > Arthropoda > Arachnida > Ixodida > Ixodidae > Dermacentor > Dermacentor andersoni. Next base: position 111,858,295 of record NC_092814.1, on the reverse strand, counting down.
GGAAAGAAGACAGGCAAGAGCAAGAGCACTCCACAAGAAATTGTCTGCAGACCCTAACACGAGATTCATGGATGCGGCTAAGTATCCAAGGGTACCTGCTTTCACAGCAACCGTAATTAATACCAAAGAATAAAAGGCCGCTGCAACAACAATTGCAAGACATTCGGACATGACCGAAGAGGTGGCAATAGCACTGACCATCTAAGCATGCACCAAAAATGCCGTAATATTGTTCGACTCGCAATCCGTGTGTCATAATTTCCGAAAAGGCATAATATCCACGAAAGCTCTGAAAATCCTGCAAGAAATATCGAAGCGCATGCAAGTTCCTGGGACCTATGTCATCTGGACCCCTAGCCACAAACCACTGGCAGGAAACGAAGTGGCAGACACCGCAGCTCAAGATCATACAAGCCGGGCTTTCCTGCGAGAAAGGTTCCGAAAGGCGACAAGGTCTGAGGATGTTTTAAAAAAAAAATATTTGGATATCTGGCAGCATTAGAAATTTGAAAGAAGGGTATACCCCTTACCGCACCCCAGTCTCACCAGAGAAGAGACAGTTACTCTATGGCATCTCCAAACAAACTCCAATGTACACAGCATTAAAATGCATAGGATGCACCTGACCCAATTCTCATGCCTTTGCCTATCCTGTGGGGCGCCGGACAGCCTTTGTCACATGGTGATGGGGTGTCCTAATTTTGTTGAACCCAACAATCAAGAACCGAAAACAAAAGCACAGAAGACCAACAAGAATCGTGGGAGGCCATGCTCGTGGCCCTGGAGTTGGAGGACCAGCGATAGCTGTGAACCAGGCCGGGGAAGCAGCAAGGGCCAATGGCTGCCTGGAATGAGGAGGCCACCTGCCTTGGGTGAAAAAAGAACTTTCTCACTGATTCGAAAGATTCAATGTTTGTTCTCTCTCTCTTCTTGAAACGATTGAGACCAATGAATAACTTGTGCATGTAATCCTTTTTATGAAGAAGTACCGTATTTACTCGATTCTAAGCACCCCCTTTTTTTCATGATCGCGATGCCCAAAGTGAGGGGGGGTGCTTAGATTCGAAAAATTTAGAATTACCCCCCCCCCTTCCCTCTTTTCGCTGCGACTTCACGACGAGACGGGTGCGAGAAATAAGATTTTATTTTGCAAACATTTAAAAGAAAAATTGGTGCAGAGTGTGAACCCACCGCTTGTGTCGGATGCTCAGTCACTATCGCTGCAACTCGAGTTCGTCGCACCGCTCGAACCGCCGCTCTCGGTATCCCACAGGAGGTCGTGTTCCATTCCGTCGAAGTGGTTTGTGATCGAGCACTTCTTAAATGATTTGACCACAACGTCCACTTGGTACCGCTTCCAAGCGTCCGAATCCACTTTACGATGGTTGATGGGTACGCTTTTTGCAGCTTTCGCCGTACAGCCGTACAGTCCGGCTGTACGGCGTACTCGCGCCGCGGCCGCCGTGCCACTTCGGGACTCCGACGGCTCCCGTTCGATGACAGAGTGAGCAAGTGTGCTTGGCGCCTTTGGCTACGCGCTCTTCCTAACAAATAGGGGGGTGCTTAGATTCGCATGCAAGCTTTTTTCCCAATTTTCTCGCAAAAATAGAGGGGGGGTGCTTAGAATCGGGGGGTGCTTAGAATCGCGAAAGTACGGTATATCATGACTGACATTACAATATTCAAATATTTAGTTACTCTGTAATTATGATGACTCATAAAATGCTCCAAGAGTCATTCTACTACCTCGCTTTGCTTTCAGTGGAGTCTCAAGCACCATCTATGTATCATTCTCAATCAATCATCAATCAAATGTTTTATTTCCAACAAAACTTGTTGGGGATTCTCCAGGCGAAAAGCTGCGACATACAGCTTGAATGTGCAGACATGTAGTCATAGTCAAACATAATTCGTGACTGAAGGGGATATTTGAAAATATTTGCTTCTGTACGCATCTCCTTTTTATTCGTGTTTGAGAATGTTCGACTCGATTTGCAATGAGTTTTACCATGTTTTTCAGATATTTTTTTCACTGGGAATTTTACTAACCCCTCCCTCCTGATTTCTTCTTGAATAAAGTAAATGCTGCTCCTTACTATTCAAACTGGATTAATTCATTTTTTTTAACATGTTACTACAGAGTGACAGCACCGGGTGACATGGTGTCAACCCGTCTTGACATAAAACAAAGTTCTGTGTCACTCAGGGAATTTTGTGAAGGCACTCGGGGAAAACCTGGAAAACTCAGGGAATTTGGAAGTGTCAATTTAGTAGACACCCTGGTTATAGGGCAATCCCACTGTTTTTCCTCCAGATTTTCTTTCCATATAGTGGCAAGGGAAATAGAGATGTGATGGCTCAGAAAAAACGAAAATTGGGCAAGTGGGGGAATTTTGCACCAAATGTGCTATTTTGATATGCAAATTGCTATGCCATATTGCACTGAAAGGGGAAAAATCTCCAAAATTGTGCCACACTGCATCAGAATAGCCTTGGCTCCGGCAGGCATCGGCAAACAAACGCTGGCACAGTGTAGGGCTTTAATCTTGTATTTATTTTCCGAGGTTGTGTAAAAGTAATTTACGTATTCTGGACACCAGTGGGCGCAAACAGCCGCACACAAGCCCCCTGAATAAAACTAAAGGTTGTGACATTGTTTTATCTTGCCGCCTGAGAGAGTGAGCGAGCACAGGCAATGAGATCTGGGGCTTATCCATGCATTCCTTTTGGTAGAATGGGGTCACATGATTGTGCTGGTGTTGTTATTGCGCAGACAAGTGCGTTCGCTTGTTGCCGGCCGTGCCTCACATTTTGTACTCGTGCCGGTGCCATGACAGTTGCTCTTGATTGTGGCTTGCAACCCCCGATCGCATTGATTACAAATCCTGATATCCCCCAATGATCCCGAATCCTGAGCAACTTTCGTGGCACCAGAACCATGACAGTTGCTCTTGATCATGGCTCTGAGCCCCACTATCATGGTGATTGTGAATACTGATATTGCGGTGATCGCAGTGGTACAGCGCGATCGCCGCAATCAAAAAGAGCAATCCAAGAGGGCAAGCAGCGAGGGGACTCAGAATGAAGAGGCCATGAGTGGACTAATGTCGCTACCTTATCTTATTCAGGAGACTTAAAGCCTTACACTTATTCACTCAATGCGAACTCCATATGTTGCAGTGGTTCTAGTGAGTCTAAGTGAAGTCAGCCACATGCAGAATCTGTTTGAACCAGTTGCTGTTACATTACCTAGAAATGTATTTGAATAAACCACTGTGGTGTTCGCGAACCTTGCTTTTCACATATATTGGGAAACACCTTCAGTTCCTTCACCAGAATTTGATACAAAATTAGTATGAAAAATGCCTTTAAGCTGCTCTCTAGCACTTCTTTAATGCTGCAGAATGCAAGCTTTTGTGACTGTTACCTTAGTTAATCATATCATTGCTCTAAATTAAAATCTGCTTGCTCCAGATTGCTCCACTAATAAAATACATGTGCTACAGACTGCTCCAAAATCAGAATTTGTCTGCTCCAATTTGCTCCAAGATGAGAATTTACCTGCTTCAAAAATTGCTACAAAATGACTTTGGCCACTCCCATCGTAGATCGGGGAAAGAAGTTTTTTCTAGTTTTTTTCCTGGGCATGAATATTGGGGGGGGGGGGGGAATCGGAGGGTCAAAATTTAACTAAGAAAGTGGAGTTAATTGATATAATTCATGCAAAATTCACGTTAGTGTAACTTTGCGAGTAAGAACATTCACGCAACAAATTATTTCATTCAATTTGTGTAAATTATTTGATCATGGTATTCTACATCTCCATTTTTTTGCTGCTACGTGTCCTTTATCTACATTACCTTTATCTGTAATGTAGATGTAATGTAAATGTAATGTAAATGTATCTGCATTTACATTCATTCACAATGGTCCATCCCAAACAACTCCATGAAATCCAACCCTGCATGAGCCTTAAATTTTCTAATGTAGTTCATTTGTTGGGCCTGAGCACATTCTTTGAACGTCCTCAGGATTGCAGTCAATTTTTTCATTAGGAAACTTCTGTGAAAGTATATCGGATGCCTTGCCTAGTCTGCCTTTGGATGTCTTGGTCAAAATGCAGAACAGGAGTTGCTGTTGGGTCAACTGAGTGCTAGAGTGCAGATGAGCCAAAAGATTAGCAATTCTGTCCAGCATTTTTCAGCAGCTACTCTGCGCTTGTTTCTTGGCATCAATGCAAGTGCACCATCCTATAGTAGTTCTGTCTGAGCTTTTATTATGGTTGCACCAGAAAGTGCAGCCCCTACTTCCCCTGTATATTTAACATTTATTTTACTGGTAGGTGTTCTCTGTAAAGGAACTGCTTGGCTTGATTTTATTCTCATTCTAACAAGGCAAGCTTGTACAAATGGTCCTTGCTTCCCTCTCCTTTAAACTTCTGGGCAAGCTTTATGCTGTCATCTTCCTGCACCTTTTGAATTGATGTACTTGTAGAGTAAGATTTTAATGTTTTCCACATCTATATAATTTAAAAAAGATGGTTAGGGCACATAATTTTATTAATTAGATTTTATATCAAGTGGATAGTTCTTACAGGTACAATGAAAAAAAAAAGCCTAAATTAAGCTGTGCTAGCGCACTAATCATGCTTCATGAATGACAAAAAATCCTTTTCTACTGTGAGGTAGGAGACTTAGTGAGGCAGGAAAAACGAAAAAATAAAATCTGGTGGGTGGTGCTGCCCTGAAGTTCCCGACTGTCTCTCTTGAAAGACGTTGTGGATTTGGGTAGCATTTGCATCAATCTAAGCGGACTATTTTTCATTGATGAAGTATTACAGGGCATTCTGAAGGAACCAAAGGCTCAACCTAATAGCAAGTTTTAAGAACTTATTTGAAGCCAAAATGGCCCAAATACGAGAATAAAAATTTTGAATTTGTGAGGTCACACATTTAGGCAATAAGGTTTTGATGAGCAATTTAGTAAAGTTTATCTTTATTTCTTCATTTATAGAAAGCAATTTTAGCACAGAATGAATGAAAAAGTTGGAAGGATATGTTACCATTGGAAGCTGTTGGAAGCAGGTTGCGTTAGATAATCTATTTCATTATGGCTGCTCCTTTGTCACCCTTCCATAAGTCTAAAGGCGCCCACATGTTTGACCTTGTCTTTGTCATGGTATGTAATACGCCACGTAGGTCCTGCAATCCACAAAAAGCTATTGTTCCGGAAGTCTGCAAAATAGTATACGCCAGCCTTGCCTTCCTAAAAGCAGCTTTCATGGGTAGTAGATAATTCCAAAAGCTACTAAGAATATTGGAGCAAATAAGTGAATTATTTGTTTTTGAAATTTCACATCAATAAAAAATGCATTAGAAAGTCTTTTTATTGAACAGTTTCAGGTCTCTTCATTTCAGTTATCACAGGAAACATGCCACTGTCAACACAGAAGTGACGGTTCTCCTAATTGAACAGGACCTTTCTGTTTTTATCTGTAACGTCATGCCATTACAGCAACAACATTCCTGTATCTCACTCTTCACGGTTTTTATTGTTGTCTCTCTACTTGACCTTTGCTTTTCATCTTTTGGCAGAAAGGAAAACGCAAGTTTTAGTGGCGAGCGTACTCTGGTCCATAATGCGCCCTGTCCATTCGGGATGTGGCATCACCTTGAAATCCTTTTGAATTGTGGGTTAACACATCTCAGTTGCACCTTAAGGGGCATTGAATTAGCACATATTCCACCATTAAGTAGACAAATATGTCAGCCATTGAAACATATGCTGCCAGAGCCACAGCACGAAGATAAACCATGCTCAACACAGTGCCAGTAGCAAGGTCCCATGAGTTGGAAGGAAACTGAGAGCCCACCTTAACCTTTGCTTGAATGGTGGTACATTTATTAACTGCTTTTGTGTTGTCCTTCATGCTGCTATATTGAAAGGGGCATGAAATGAGCCACTTCATTGCATGTTGTAATCTGCAACATTCCCAAGCAATCATAATGGTATATTTTGGATGTAGCAAACCATGGCATGTTTAACATTAGCAAGAGTGTGTTGGGATAAAAAGATGGCAATAAACTTTTAATTCCTATTTCCCAGTGAGCTTGTGCATTTGTTGTTTGCACACTTGCACGCCACTGATTAAGTTATGAACTGAAGACACAAAACATATCTACCGAAAAATTTTCTGTAGAAGTGTAAAAAAAATGTATGACTATACATTCCTCACCTCTTAGAAGAAGAATTTGAGTGACACAGTGCTATCAAGAGCATTCCATCGCCTTTACTTCAATTTCAAAAGCGAACAGGACCACAGCAAAATCTGTCAGCCTTGACTTTCATGAGCACTATCACCATCAGAAATGTGTACCTGAATGGTAACAGAGTTGTTCGCTCAAGCCCACAAGCACTGCATTTGTATAAGAGGAAATTGGCTGATTGCAGCAATTCCTAAGGCTAGGAGCTCATTTACTGCAATAGCAGCAAGCTGTCGTTGCAGACACCGACATCTTTTCAAAAACCATTTCTTTGCAATGCTCACACCATCCTAATCCACTACTACCTGTTGTGGCCTCTGAAATATATGCATGGGCATTCTTAGGGTCTGTGTAATGCAACTCCTTGCAGGAAATGCCAGAGCTGTGCAATAATGCTATGCTTAGCTTGTCCAGCTTGCAGGTGCACATTGCTACAGAGGAATCAGTGGGGACAGCGATGACTTGACGATGATGGCTGTTGGCGCAACTGAAAGGATGGATGGGCAGACACAGGGACATTGTAAACCTGGTTTCCAGCTTTTAACTGATCCTGCAGTAAAATGCTGATATCCGCCTGTTCTAAGCATTTTGAGTCGCCTCGCATGTGATTATGGAAAGAAGTTTGTAAAGATGACAGGGAGTGCATTAGCTCTCAGGTAGCATATTGTATAGTGCTACAAATGTGTACCGCATTTCTGCTTTCAGCTTTTTAATGTGTTAATATAAGCACTAAAGTTTGTAATTTAACAATCGATGCGTTTTGCAGATTGTGCCAGCCTGGCCCAATCTACACAAACTACACAAACGATTTCATTTCTTTTGTCACAAAATGTTTTAAAAAGTGCTGGCTGCTTTAGATTAAGTATTCCTTACTTTTAATGGAGCATTAAAAGCTATGGTGGCCCAATTTTTATTTTATTTTTAAGCACTTCATGGTGTAGTATACCTGTGTGTGCCCCTCCCTCTTCTTTCTTATTGCACCGAATGTGTGTGTGTGTGGGGGGGGGGGGGGGGCAACTGCTATGCACTTACTAGTGATATGAAGATACACATACGAAGGGGAGGTTGCAGTACTGACAAAAAGATTTTATCCCATATTTTTAAGGCAGCTGTAAACTCCATAATTACGGTATGAAGCTTCAAATTCTTGAGAGCTCTGCAAATAATTGTAATTTTTTATGCAATGCATTCAAAACATGTGCCAAATGCAGTGCAGCTTTGGATGGGGAAAAGGAGGCTTTTCACATTGCTGAAAGCAGAGGCAGTGGTCATGCAGCATCACAACTTAGTAGCATGCCAGTCAGCTCAATGCAATGGTTGAAGACCATACAATGACTGTGTCACAGAAAGCTGCCAAATTGGCCTTTACGACTGCGTGGTTCTTTTGGAAATGTAGGGCAACCCATTTTTTCCTCTTGCCCTACTGTGTTCTAAATGGACTTAGCTTTCTACAGCACGATCATAGCGCTTGTGTATGTGTACCTGGCTTTGGTACTGTGAGACTGCCACATCAGGTTTCAGTGATGGGATAGTCTTCTTTTTCACATCCCAAGCTGCACTGCCCTTGTCATGTCCTTTGAGCTATTCATATTAAATGTTAGTGTATTTGTTGCGCTTTCAAGGAATTAAGACTCCATTGCAGAAGTACCGAGTCAGCAGCTATCCAATCAAGAAATAAGAACATGACAGAAAATTTTGTCAGTGCTTCTTTAAGTTTGTGTAAACAGCCCATTGTGGGTATGATATGCATTCACACATGAATTTAAGTATACAAACAATTGTATAGGTTGAAAACTACCATGGTAAGCATCTAGACATAATGCTAGCTGTGGCATAGCTAAAAGTATTAAAGCAACATTGGCAGCATCACCATTCGACAGGCTTTTTACCTGCCTATTGAGGTCACTGAGACGATCTTCTATTGCTAGTATAAAGGATTTGTAGTGTTAGCCCTAACCTGCCCTGTTAACACTGCTGCTGAAAAAGTCTAACATGAGGAACTAATCATGTATTCAGCTTAAGTTCTTGTCTCTGTGGACCCATGGCATTTGAAGTGGGTGAGCAGGGGTGGTGGTTGCCCCATACAGATCTCACCGTCACTGCAAATGTTCTGCCAAGCAACTGCTTCCCTGCCCCATCACTCATCCCATCTGCTAAGCACTTTTGAAGCCTCTGGGGGGGGCCATTCTTATAGAGATGGAGTGTCCTTGTACTGAGCATCTTGAAGAATTGTTTTTGTGGTCTGACTATTCAGGGCCCTCCCCTATTGCATTTCATATATCATTGTGACTTGGGGTTGCTGTAGCTGACCAACATGAAGAATCCATTGTAATTTATGCTAGCTTTGTGTCTTAACTGCCTCTAAGCATAGAAGGTGCCTTTTATTGTAAAGCAGGCCACCGTAAAGATTCTGATGATTGCCAAGATTCACCTTTCTTTTTCTTTTTTCCAGCTGTTATTGAAACGGGAGAAGACCCTGAAGTCATTCGAGCAAAGTACTTCATCAGAGATGAATTCTTGGTAAGTCTCTGTGTTATAATTTTCTTCCTCGGTGTTTGCGCACATATCATGGTGTGCAACATTATGCCAATTCCACCTTTGTCTATGAAGCTACTTGCTTTAGCTTCCCAAGAGATGTGCGTGCATGACGCAGTGAACTGGCATTGCATTATGTGATCCCCCATGCTTCTGCACTGTGCATAAAGCATGCTTTTCTTGTGTGAAACTCCAGTGGTTTGTGCTTCAGGCTACTTTCCTAGCCATGCACGATGGCCTAAGTTTAGTTTCTATGGCTGCTGCAAGGTTGAAGTTGGGCACGTCAGCTTGTTTCATTCCTGTTGTTCCAATATAGCTTGAGTTTTTATTAACCTCTGTAGCGGGAATTGGTGAGTTGTGTTGGCTTCCAATGAATTTCAGTAGGGCCATATCACACTTTCATGTAATGGTCGTGAAGAGGTTTGATTTCTTGTTGTTCGTATTTTACTTTGGCCTGATACTACCACATATGTCAAAAGTTTTAAGACTACTCTGCATGACTGCAATGGTTTGTGGAATGCCCGATTGTGGACTGCTGCAACTGTGAGCAGGAACCTTGTGCAGGTGTGCCCTGCAGCTCATTTGAGTCATTCCAGCAACTGCTTGCTGCAGTCAAGGTTCAAATGTAACACTGGCCTTCAAGCTTTTTCTGTAAGGTCTACAACACAGACAGCACAAACAAGAGCTTGGTTCATTCTTGGTGCAGACCTACATGCCGTTTTGTAGTTGAAATAGTGGTGGCTGAACGTGCCACTATTATATCAAGTAACGCTGTAATGAAGCGTATTCAGATGTACTCAGAAGAGAACATTCATGTGCAACATTCATAAATCGATATCCACTGCTGAATGCCATGCCTGACAACACTTAGCACTAATGACCATGGTTTATCTGGAATAGTCTGGCTCGCTGAGTGATGGTGCGTGCTCCACTACATAACTTCTCTTGTTTTATGCCCACTATGGGTGCCAGGATGAAATTTATTTAATTTTGCTTCAATTTTATGTTTAAGGTGGCAGTTCAACCGCTACGGGTTTGCACTTGTTCATGGTTTGAAAAAAAGTCGCTGTTTCGCTCAAAAGGCAAAGCATCGTTTGTGATAGCAAATTATTAGACAGCCATAATAAGTAAGGATAGTTGTTTTATCAGTTGTATAAACTTGTAAGCATTCGCTTACTAAGTTAACAAGCATGGTGTCAGCACGCACAGGCACACATCACACTCGGTGACTGTGGACGCTCGCTGTTAAAATGCTGGTGTGAGGAAGCACTGCAGCAGCAGCAAGCGAAGTGACCTTCGTGCTGTCTATCGCTTCAATGCAAACTGAGCCGCGAGAACACAGCGCACACGCAAAGCTATGAGCCATTGGTTCACTTAGACTCTGTCATCAAAGCAGATCGCTTTCAAGATGAAGCCCGCACAGCAGCGCGTTACTGCCAAAGTACAACCTTTCCCTCCTTGCGCACGCGAGATTGAGCTGCGATCATTGGCTCATCCTCGCACACTTTTACTCTAACATACAGCATGCAGCAAAGGTGTTATCGCGCTTGGACTTCATACGGAATGTCACGGCGACGGCAAAAATACACTTGGAGTGTCCATATAATTGCTATTGCAATAAAATTTACTCCTTGAGGGCCACCGGGGCAGTTTAGAGTGCCACTCCTCACTTATAGTGCCTGGCACCACTGCTTCATTGAAGGGTGAATGGAAAGGTCACAAAAGAATTACCGGCATACCATAGAGTAACCCTTATTGGCTTTTTGAAGACTCACAACTCTGGTTTTTGCCTCAGTCTCACTAACTCTGTGCAGCGCAATTTTGTGTGTTCTAAGTAGGGAAAAGGCTCACCTGTGTTGTGCCAGTTGGCATTGCCCAATGAGGGATCAGAGGTGGACAGTAGAGGAGCCCTTTTTCTTGTTTTCTATTCTACTTGACTGGGGTGACCCAGAGCATTAGCTTCACTGACGTAATTGGTAAGACAAACTTGCTTGCTCATTTTCGCCTGCTTTCATGAGTGGCAGCTGATCATAGCGTGAGGGAAAAAAGGACTGTACGCAATGAAAAGCATATATTACTAGTAACATTTCGTACAAACAGAGCATGTTTCTAGAGCCCATTCGAAAATTTTGTATACATACTCCACTTTTTTTTTTTTCCGTCAAGGAAGGCTCACATTAAAGGAAGCCTTTCTCTTTCATTGATTTGCGAAGTTTCTAATCTTACTGCCATATTATTCCAGGGCGTTGGGAAGGCCATGAAAGAAAAAACTCCTTTCATAAAAAGACGACTATAATGACAGCAAATAATAAATTTTTTGTGGCAGAATACTGTGCGATGCATGCTATATCTAATCGCACTGTCTTTTGGGCTTTGTCATTCGTTGCATAATAAAGGATGTCATATATAGAGGGTGCAAATGGTCCGAATGGACCTCAGATAGATAGGGCAGCGCAATCATGTGGGAAGATGAGGCTTGACTTTTGACTTTATTTGTTCCGATATGTTGTTCTCCACATTGCAGCTGCAGGTCTTGCACACCTCTTATAGATCCCCTATTTCAGTCTATTTATCACGACAATGACAAAACAATCAGTTCAAGAAAATCCATGCCCGGCCTTACAAAAATGTTGAATAGTTTAAATGGCCAAAATGTAGAACAGCCATATACTTGCGGAAGCATCTCGGAAATAAGAAAAACCTTTTCAGAGTGGCTCCCATATATTTGTAAACAGTCGTTGAGAGCACACACCCCAGTGATGCCAAAGGGTGCTAGAAAGATTTTTGCAGACCACATGTAGAAACATAAAGACCGGTATCATGCAATGACTAATACAATCAAGTCCAGTGTGAAATGTTCATTGCAAAAGATCAGCTTATATGGTTTAGCACATGGTAATGCTTGTTCACAGGCCAAACACGCTTTGAACAAGATGACATATTCCTGTTTTTGCCTTTGTTGGAAAGATTGATGGCTTCGCATATATTGTTTTTCAGTAATAAAAATACTCAATGGGTTCAATTAGTTCGTCAAAAATCAGACAGGCATTTGAGGCTGGACTTCATAGTGTTGCAAATCTGACAAAAAAGAGTTGAAATGGCCACACCTTGCTTTTTGACTGGTGTATGCTCAAAGTATTCAGATTAGGTAATTAGAAAAGCCCCATAGTAGAAATGTAGCCTGTAGTCGAAAAAGTTATGCCTTAGGTTGGAACCCTAGGTCATAGTGGATTTCTAGAATATTTTAAATCCTGGTACACAATAAACAGAGCAGACGTGTTGACCAACTTCTACATTTCAAAGTTCAGTTGAAGGAAAAAAAAAAAAACTTTGGTCCACTGCTCCACTATTGCATCTAAATTCAGAAAACAAACATGAAAGGCCGCCCAGTCTCCAAGAGTGCTTCCTGGTTTCAAAAAGTTTAAACTATCAACAGTAACTATTTCTCCTGAGAGCCTTGCAGACGGGAGTGTCTTTCTTCACAGGGGAAAAGAAAGCTTGGCCCCAGTCGTTTTGATGTGCAGATGCAGCGTAGTGTGGTTTGTGGCAAAACCTAATTGCTGGATAAGTATTTAGAAAGAATAGCGCACTGTTCTAGCTACCTGGTACCAACCAGCTTCTTTCTGCTTGGGTTTTCCTGCGGACTATTCAATGCCTCGCGCTTCAGATCAAATTTAACAGGGAAGAAGTTTGGGCGAGTTGGTGGGATACATACAAACGGGGATACATAGCGCAAGAATGACACAGGGACAAGCAGGAACACAGGACGAGCGCTAACTTTCAACAATTGATTTATTGCAGCTGGTGAGCATATATATACTCACTGGGACGCCACTGCAACAGACACACACTGGGATTTTTGGGCATAGTAGTCACATGACTGCTTTTCCTCCTTCCCTTCAGTGTGTCTGTTGAAACCTAACCACGCAAAAACGCTAATGCTAACTCTTTTGTGTTGCACTGCAACAGACACACACTGGGATTTTTGGGCATAGTAGTCACATGACTGCTTTTCCTCCTTCCCTTCAGTGTGTCTGTGAGTATATATATGCTCACCAGCTGCAATAAATCAATTGTTGAAAGTTAGCGCTCATCCCGTGTTCCTGCTTGTCCCTGTGTCATTCTTGCGCTATGTATCCCAGTTTGTGTCAAAGTTAAGTCATGAGCCCATAGATGTACCCCTTATTCTAACACTGCTTAGCAGAATTTTGCATATCGTTTTGTTGAACACAATCTCAGCAGTGGCTAGATAAGGGAAAACTCACCAATATCTCTAATTTGCAGTTAAAGGAATGGAATGAAGGCAGCAAGTAATTTTTACCTGTGGAATCGAAGCCTCTGCTGCTTCACCCAGCTTAGTAATGACACTCACTTCGATCTATTGTATACTGTGTGTCCCGGCTAATGTTAGCCAAGTTGTTCGACGAAAGAAAAAAAAAAAATTTAGAGAGCACTGTGCAAGATACAATTATAAGAACTACCGTGTTCGGTCAGTGGAGGTCTGGCGACCTAACATAGTAGGTTTTAAAATCGTATCTTTCACCATGTTTTTAATATCTTATTTCTTATTGAACAGCTTGGCTAAAGTAAACTGGGACGCCCTATATATTGTTGGTGAGCATCATGTCCTGCGCATAAAGAAATGGCGTTTTGAGCTGTCTTTACTGCAGCAGTCACCTTCCTCGATCAGCCACTGCACTCACTTCAGTGGTGCCACCCCTTACTTGACACAAAATGAAAGGGTAACCATAATAGACAGTTTTAGTTTAGCGTACGCAACTTATAGCGTACGATATACGCTATAGTGTAGCGTACGCTAAGCAGTGCATGTTTTCTATAATTTTAGTTGGCCGGCGATATCTTCGCATCTCGGAGGCCATATGCCGTCGTTGCAGCTATTTTCCGACTGTAGCGATAAGTGGCACTGACATCTCGAATGTTTCTTTCGTTAGGCTTCGACTCGTTGGAAACGAGAAGCGATCTCGAAAACACCACGAGGTTATCCATAATACTCTGTCGTTGAAACAGCCTGAGACTAAGCGAAAGCTGTTTACACAATCATTTGCTGTGAACGAAGTGCATTTTACAAAAGCAACGTCAAATTCAATTCGAAGCAGGCAGCTGGGACCGCCGCCATGTTTCACGCAAACTCCGCAAACCACGCAAAAACGCTAACACTAACTCGTTTGTGTTGCATATGCCCACTATACCTGCTATTTCGTTTAGCGTTCAGCGCATGTGCAGTGACGACCTGCTATTTTTTAGCGTACGCAATGGTATAGCGTACACTATACTAAAACTGTCTAATAAAAAGAGTGCTTAGTGGACCACCATTACCGCTGTGCTGAGTAGCGAAAGGGGATGAGGTAAACTTAAAACGATGCATATGGACGGAAGACGAGCTTCATCTCATGTCAGTAGCAGAACTATTCAAAGCAGTAATTATTATTCTTTTATTGCATTATTCTTTTTACTGCCAGTGTGTTTCCTTGTGCTGCACATCGTCTGTTTGTCACTGCATCAACATGGGTACGAATGTGCCACTGTGACAAAGACCATACTGTGTGTCCACGACAGAGCGCCGTGTTATTGATGACTTTATAGCCAATATGTTCAAGCACGGTGTCATCCAGCCTTTCAATAGCCCCTGGTCATCTCTGGTTCTTGTTAAAAAGAAGGATGGATCGATTCATTCCCGTGTCGATTACCGTCGACTTAACAAAATCACTCGCAAAGATGTTTACTCTTTGCTGAGAATTGGCGATGCCCTTTGCTGCCTTCAGAGCGCGGAGTTTTTCTCTTCTATCGACTTGCGCATCGGCTATTCACTAGTTCCCATGGGGCCAGACGACCAACCTAAAATGGCCTTTGTCATGCCAGATGGCCTATATAAATATTGTCATGCCTCTTGGGCTTTGCCACGCCCCCACATTTTAGCGTCAACCTTTTGGACAACCTTTTTCGTGGTCTCAAGTGGAAAATGTGCCTGACATGGTTATTTTTTCACCGTTTTCCCACCCATCTCTGTAGGCTAAAGGAAGTGTTACAGTCCCTAACTGATGGTGGCCTTCAGCTCAACCTGAATAAATGCCGCTTTGGCGCAGGTCAACTCACCATCCTTGGCCATGTGATACCTAACAACGATATCTTACCTGACACTGCCAAGCTCCATGCAGTTGCTGATTTTCCCCAACCTTCCTCCATAAAAGAACTTGGCAGCTTCCTTGGCCTCTGTTCTTACTTTTCCTGCTTCATTCGGAATTTGCATCCATCACTGCTCCTTTGAATTGGCTTCTAAGAAGTGACTCGAACAATTATGCCTGGTCGCCTGCCTGTGACGATGCCTTCCAAGAGTTGCGTAGTCTGCTAACCTCTCCGCTGATACTGCTTCACTTTGACCCTAAGCTCTGACCGAATTACATATTGACACCAGCGGTGTTAAACTCGACACTGTGCTTGTGCAGAGCAAATCTGGCTTCAACAAGTACGTCGTTGCGTATGCAAGCCACACCCTCACCAAAGCAGAGAGGAATATTCCGTTACGGGAAATGAATGTTTAGCCATCTGGGCACTTGGCAAATTTATACCTTACCTCTATGGCTGTACCTTCGACATAGTTACAGACCACCATGCGCTTTGTTGGCTGTCCACATTGAAGGACTCCTCAGGCTGATTAGCTCACTGGGCTGTGCGGTTGCAAGATTTTGACATGCGCGTTGGCTACAGGTCTACCTGTAGCCACACTGATGCCGATGCGCTTTTACGTTCACCCATGTCAACTGAAGGCGCTGCCTGCCTGTCTGTCATTGGCGAAGTACTTTTGTTCCTGGCAGGCTGTGGCATGGCTTCGGAGTAACAAAAGCATGCCTGGATCTTCTCTGCTTCCTTTCAAACCCATCGACTCTTCCTGCATGTTCTCGACCTTGGTACCGTCAAGCTTCTCGCTTCAAAATGCAGGATGGCCTTCTCTATCGCCGAAACTACCTGTCTAATGACCACAAGTGGCTGCTGTTCATACCTCGACATCTTCATGGTGAAATATGTTCTCCTTTCCATGCTGACCCATAGTGTGCGCATGCGAGTGTCTTCAATATGTATGTCCTACTTCGCTGCAGGTTTTATTGGCATGGCATGTACAACTTTGTGTGCAAATACATTCGATTGTGCCTTCAGTGCCAACACTGCAAGGTTCCTGCTCAGCTTGTCTCTGGTTCACTCCAGTCAATTCTGTGCTCTACCAGGCCCTTTGATCGCATAGACACTGACCTGTATGGACCCCTTGGAAGCATAGCGTCCGGAAACCACTGGATAGTCATTGCCAAGGTTCATTTGACACGGTGCACAGAAACAGCCGGCTCTGCCTGCTGCCACAGTCGTGATTTAGCATCCTTCCTCCTACACATTCTCCGTCGCGGTGCACCTCGCAAACTTTTGAGCGATAGAGCATGTATGTTCCTCTCCAAAGTCACAAACGTGCTCCTTGCTGAAGGTTGCATTGTTCATCATACCACCACTGCCTACCATCCTCAAACTAATAGTTTGATTGAAAGGTTCAACTTCACTCTTCATGACCTCTCTCCAAATACGTTGCCTCTGATAAAACTTATTGGGACGCTATTCTGCGATTCATGACGTGCGCCTACAACACTGCACCACAGGCAACCACAGGTTTTTCCCCATTTTTCTGCTCGTATGGTCATGAACTTTCAACCACACTCAGCACCATTGTTTCATACCGACCAGAGTACCATGCCGAGGAATGCCGTCAGCTCGCTCGCTCCGCCACAACCGTCGACCAATGGCAACAAAAATTTTGACAGGACAATGACCACCCTCCTTGTCACTTCCTTCCAGACTACCTTGTGTGGCTTTGTGTTCCAGCTGTTCCTGCTGGCCTCTCCTCCATTCTTGTCTCCAAATATCAAGGACCCTACTGTGTTGCAGCGCAGACATCGCCTGTGAACTATATTGTTTAATGCCCCTAAATAAAACAAAGGTAGCACCATCTCCTCTCTCCTCCTCCTGCGCCGGCGTTGGCTCCCTCTATGCAGTGCTGAACTAGCAGGCGCTCCCTAAAGACCCTCTCCACGTATCTCTCTTCAGCGCTAAGTAAGCGGCGAGAACACAAAGCGTGAAGCTTTATCAGCAGTTGGCACTCTGTCGGCATCACAGATCCTTTTTTTTTTTGTTATTGTTCTTTTTGTTTTTGTTTGCGTGGCGGTGCCACCCCTTGAGTATGTTTGGTCACGGTTCATAACGGTTCAACGCCGATGGATAAGGCGCTAAAGAGCGATAACGGCTTATAATGATCTGAACGTCACCAGTGCAGTTGTTTGCCTACATACCGTCACTGCTTCGTAACATGCGGCGATACACTCAAAGGTGCTATTTGCATACATTCAGGCCAAACAAAGACAATGCCATGGAATGAATAGCTGAGTCAACAAAAAGCATGTGCACTTGAAGACGACCTGAATGAAATCAGGCACAGAAGTTGCAAATAAATGCAGCACGAACATGCGGCTTTTCGGAGAGCGAAAAACTAATGAAGCCGCATACAACAAGTGGCAGCATATGAGATTAGCGATAAGGAAAGAATCGCTCGCTTACCTCGCAGAGCCGGGACCATTGCATTGGGCTGAAATCAGCCCAGCTGATTCTTTGAAGCCAGACCTTCTTCAGTGCCACGTGTCACTTGGTAGATGGAAGACGGAATAGTCTCTTGCCATCCCTATCCCTTGTGCTGCACAAAAAAGCACAGCAACGTGGAATTGCTAACACGGAACTACGCTACAAAAGTGCAAAGGAGACGCGAAGCGTGGTGCCCGTGTAGCCGCTCGCAGTGTTTGGCACCGCGATGACAGCGGAAGCAAAAAGAAGCAAGAAAAAAAGCGCATGACGCCGTTTCACCAATGAGAGGGTCGAGCATTGAGGGAAAGCACAGGGGAGGAGTATGGTGGCAATTTTCAAAGGATGGTGCTACTTTTGTTTTTTATAGAGGGGCTTTAATATTGTTGACCCTGTCATGCCATCTACAGACCAACGCTGCCATGGTCGCGAAACCGTCCACGTACAGCACCTTAAAGGGGAGCTGAAGCACTATTAAAAGAAAAGTGAGCTTTCAGCGAATTATTATAGTTTTTCACCCCCTGAATAGGAAAATCATAGTTCAACAGACCAGAAGTCACCGCTACGCGCTTTATTTAGCAAAACCAAGCCGCAGCGTCTGTGGGAGACACCGCGCGTCGGTTGACGGGCTCTGATGGCGAAGACGATCGCGACGTCCTCTTAGGTATTGACAGGGTGTGTGATTCAAATAGAGCGCTCATGTGACCCCTATATTGACATCATTGTCGCGCCTTGTCTTTCGCTGCTATGCTTGGCGTGCGAGGGGGGGGCAGAGCTTCAACAAAAATTTAAACGGTGATTGCAGCGCTGCTACTTGCATGAGAAAATAGCTTCAGCAGTTCAAATATACTGCGGCAGCCTTTGAAACCACTGTAACTCTTTCAATTCTAGAACCTCTTCTG
The DNA here is from genome assembly GCF_023375885.2 of Dermacentor andersoni. Taxonomy (NCBI): domain Eukaryota; kingdom Metazoa; phylum Arthropoda; class Arachnida; order Ixodida; family Ixodidae; genus Dermacentor; species Dermacentor andersoni. The sequence goes on along the minus strand of NC_092814.1, from coordinate 111,839,967 downwards.
TGTCCCTTTAAGCCGTATTACGACCCACTCATCCTATGTTCACCATGAGTCGCCAGGATGGCTCCTTTTCCAAGGGGGTGTGATTATAGTGAAGAGGAATGCCCGGCGCTGCAGCCACATCACCAATCGTCCGGGAAGCGCAAGCTCAAGATTGCCTGGGCTGCTCTGGTTGAGGTGCTGCCAACGCTGCCTGCTGCTCTCTTGTCCTGTCCTTTGTTCGCATTAGAATATGCATATATAATCTTTAATCTAGAATTCGGCACATGTGCTGGTATTAATTTTCACGCTGTTAATGCTCAGATGGCAAACTGGCATCTTGGCTGCATTGTAAGAAAGATGTGAAATAAGCTACGCAGGCATGAACTCAACACGAGTCAGTCTATTCAGTTGTCAAGCTCACCCTGCCTGACCTGACCATGTTTACGTTCACCTTGCCTGGCACTTAGGGCAAATCAACCTGTTTCTTGCATTGGTAAACCCATTGGTGGATTTACCAATGAGCTGACTCAGGCCGCCTTTGTCATGACATGTAAATGTGTGTTACGTTAAAGTGAAACCTTAAAAGTAAACATGTTTGTTATAAAACTGGATTTTTCTGGAAAAAAAATAAAAGTGGTTATTTTAAACATTTTTCCTGCAGAAAGTAAAAATTTGATCGAGGGAAGAAAAAAGCATGATTCCAGCCATCTGGCATGTGAAATTGAGTAATAAACGCTCTTTAGGAAAGGATTTATGAAGTTAAATGGTGTATTTTTCAAAGGAGAGCACCCTGGGCATCGCATAATACCTTAAAATTCCGAGCACCCCCCTACACCTTTCGAGTGATCTAAAATTGGTGTCAACTAGCAACCGAGCATCCCCTTTCTTTATCCACCCTGTTCACCACTTGATGCCTTTTCTTTTAATGTTATCGTTTTATGAAATTACAGAAAACAGTGTCATTTAAAAAATTAACAGCGCTAAATGGACAAGGACTAAGGAAAAGAACACGACACTGACGCTGACTGACTGAGACCAGTATCGTGTTCTTTTCCTTCGTCCTTGTCTGTTTAGCGCTGTTACTTTCCAAAACGTTAATTACCACCAACTCGCCCAAGTTTCTCTTCTAGTGTAATTTAGTGAGGACGAGAAAGTTATTGCTTAGCCAGCACTTCTCTCAGGGCCTGGCTATGCCGCCACTACAGCCAAGTATCTTTTTGTTTTATCAGTAACCATTTTCGTCAGGTACATCAGCTGTGAGAGGTGTTGGCTACTGATATGGATTTGGTGTCTGGGGCTTTGGTGTGACTGGCGTGTATGTGATGTAACAGCCCGGTAGCATGCATTCTTATACAATGAAAAGACAAAAAAAAAAATACCAAACGTGGAGGTTGGGGATTGGCATCAGTGAACTGGGAGAATTGTGCTCTGCTGTTCGTGACAGTACAACCAGAAGATCATGGACCCCTTCAGGCCGAGTGAACGGACCTAATTTTTGGGTTGAACTCATAGGAGTAGTTCGATGGATTTAAGAGCAGTGATGCAGTATAAAGACAGTAAATGAATCTCAAATAATGCCTTTGAGTATATAAGTACTGTGCTGTTTCTTAGGAGGGTTACAACTTTTCTGCCGCCATCTTGAATTTTCAAGCCAGGGCCCTTCCCCAATCATTCTTCGATTATCTTTGGCTGTGCACCTGCTCAAAATTTTACAGTACCTTGCAGAACTCACTTGTGAGCTCACTCCCATAAACCTAACTTAAAAGCACTGCAAATGCGACGACAGTGAGCTTTGTTCTCAAGGTCAACAGTCCAGGGAACAGGTTTCCTTTTCCCCATGATGGAAAGGGCAGCGAAATCTAGAGTTCTTGTCAACTAGTCAGTAACAAGAGCTGACTGCATGTTCCATCGAAACGAGGACCCATTTGCTACTCCTCGCCCATTGCCTGCTACCAATCCTTCTGCGAAGCTTCCATTCAGTCGCCATCACATGGAGGGCAATCAGAGGCGGACAGTGGAGGAGCCTTTCTTGTAATTCTTTCCTTTGGATATGACAGCCTTCACTGCACCTTGTGGAGTTGCTGAGATGGAGTATAAGTGAGGTGAAACGTATTGCTCTGAGGTAAACTGAAGAAAAAAAAAAAAGTAGGGCAATAGTTATTACCTAATGAAATGCCTCTACAAGTTCGGAACATCAGTGACCAATCAACTCACAACAGTCGTGCTTCTGGTCAGAGAGCATCATTGAATCATGCGTAGTTTCAGAAACAGGTTTGTCTGTGCTGCAGGAATCTGGAGACAAAAAATTTTTAAATTTATTGCACCCTTTTGTGTAACAAATCATTTCAAAGAGTTTATGAAACTGTTTGCATCTGAAAAAATGTCTTTTGTATTTCGAGTTCGTGTATTTCTAAAACAGCAGTTGTTGAACATTTGAATGAAAAAGTCAGGTAATGATCACATAGTCTTACACACAGCGTTTATTCAAAGATGGGTGCCTTCCATGCATGCTAGACATTAAAGAGTTAATTTTCTCATATCTGACATTCCTGTGGAGAGTTCTCACATGGTCTCACATTCTGTAAACTTGACTGGTTGCCTTCACCCAAAAAAAGATAACGTTTTCGGGACGCTTGCAGCTGAAAGGATGTTCTACATCCACCGCCAAGGTCTGTGGGTGGTGGCGCTGGCTAACACTCCCAGGGTTCTACTAGGAAACATGAATACCCAAGGAAGTGGATGGGGAAACGGCGCCGCGGTAGCTGAATTGTTAGAACATCGTACGCGAAATGCGAAGGTTGTGGGATTGTTTCCCACCTGCAGCTAGTTGTTTTTTCATCCACTTTCATTTCCATTAATTTATCGTTTTATTTAATTTATTAAGCACACGTAATTTCCCCTATGTTGTCCTTGGTGTCAGTGTTTGTTGGCTACATTCAACATTGGGTACTTGAACTCGCAAAGTAAGGTTGTGTTGAACGACCTGACCTCAGTAATGACGTTAAGATGAGGTCAAAATGAGGTTCCTCACTTTGTTGAGGCAGGGTCTCATGAAAGCACTTTAACCTCATTCTGATTGGAGGTTGAAGTGGGGTACGTGCATGCATGTGGTGTGCAAAATTATGGTCTAGAACTGTAAACAGGCTGACATGCTTCAGTTGTTTTCATCTATGTAGGACAAGTTGCATGAGAGGGAAAGCATACAGCAGCTTATGCTACTGTTTAGTGGATGCAAACTTCCCCTTTCATGAATTTTCCTCCACCTTGCGGTTTTACACTGTATTCATTTCTACCCACCGTGGTTGCTCAGTGTATTAGCGGTGAGAATTTGGAGTGGCGCCCTCTCACGAGTGGCGTCACGGCCAGGACGCCGCTCGCTCCGGCTCGCTCGGCTGCCATGCGCGCGCTCGTTTTCTTGGTGCGTGCTTGGGGTATTGGCGGCTTGAGTTGTACTTGCAAAAGGTTATTTTGGATTATTTCTGTTGCCATGCGTGGACAACAGTTTCTTCTTTGAAACCGCGTGAGTCGTGAAAATTTGCAACTCGTATATCGCAAGCTATGTAGCGCTGAAGGGGTCTACTCGTATTGCAATGCAAAATGCACCCTGTCTGTTCATAAATTTTGCTTAAAAATAATGTCTGCAACTTCAACACGCGAAGTTATTTATGATGCTCCTCTAAACACTTAACATTCCCTTATTACTTAGGTATGAGAGACATAGCATTTTACATGGAAGAAATACCTTCAATTTGATGTCAACATTATAAATCCGTGTTAGAAGGACACTGCCCAGCAAAGCTTTCATCATAATTCTTATCACTCTGGTGAGTTGTTTTAATCAAATGTGGCAACTGTATTAAGGCCTAAATGGAAGAGATAGGCGCGCATGTTGTGTGAAAAGGTTTGGTACTACTTTCACCGTTCTCTGAAATAGGCACCCAGAAACGCATTGGCTGTTAATACGACGGCGCATCATGTATAGTATATATATATACTTCACGAATACCATAACAGAAATCACATGAAAGAAAATTTCGCGTTTAAGATCAAGAAGCAACCAAATGTGAGCGATGAAATGTGTCATAGTGACCCTCAGTAGCTTTTATCGACGATATGGCACACCCCTCCCGCAACGGAAGCAACTGACTGTCGTTATGGCGAGGCGCGCATTGTTCGCGAAACCCAGCAGTTCTCTACAACTTCGAGTTGAAACCATGAAGTAGCCTCTTTACAACTCCAATTACAATGCCTATAGCATACTCGAGGCACTACAGCGCAGCTTAGGCTGTGTTGAAATGGAAAATGCAAGCACATTCTGTCTCAACATGTCTCGATCCTGCGTTGTTTAATTTCACAGACTGAAAGTTATTTGCTTCATCAGTGCATAAAGGAAAACCTCGCATACCTGCCTCTTCAAGAAGACACCACAAGTCTCACATGAACACTTCACCTCCACTGGGGAACAATGATATCTTAAATATGTGCAACACTACTAATGAATGGGCCTTCGGCTTCTTGCTCGTTGCAGCGAACCGGTCCGAAAGGCATATTTCACTCAAATATTTGACTGGAGCAGCCTGTGTCAGTTCTTTAAACAGATTCATCATGTCTGTTTCTCAAGCAAGAAGCACCAGTTAATTGCTCAAGTGAGTGGAACGTGTAGCACGGAAAGTGAATAAATATTGGTACATTCCTTTCTGTGTGCTGCAAACAGCTGTGAACCTCAATCAGCTTTGATTCAAGTTACCGCCACTTAAATTTAACCGGCAAAGAATGGCCTACTTTTGAGAACCAGTTAAAAACGCAAGTGGTGCTGGCCGAATGTAAACTGCAGTGTAGTTTAGATTCAAGTCCTCGTGTTACTGCCGAGGGTTTCTGTGAAGAAATAAAAAAATTCGATATTATACCGTGAACTATTCGTCGTGAGCAAACATGTTTTAGCGGGTTAAAATCAAGATAAATGTTGTAGAAGTCATATATAGTCAGCGTTTAATTGTGACACGCATATTGCACCATAGTGGGTATGGAATCTTAACTAGATTCTTATGTGCTGTGCTTTTGCATCTACGCTTTTATTATTCACGTGAGCTACCACTGGAAAGTGTAGATCCGGGCATGAAAAACCCGTAATGGGCTGATCTGAGCTCCCCCCTCGGGTGGCACTATAGCGTTGCCTTCGAGAAATGTATTGTCGTCTAGGAAATAAGCTCCTTGATTACATTTTCGCGAACGAAGACATCGTAAAATATATATTTGAGGGGCCCATCATAAGTATACAAGCATTGGGAATGAGAGCGAACAAACAAACACTGCAGAAGGCGTCCGTACACCGTCCGAACTGCAGCAGACGACAGGCGCGAGTCCGTGCCCTGATGTCACGCGAGTGGCGCTCGCAGCGCCCCTCTAGGTCGTTCTCGGGGCTAGTAGTGTTGGGCTGCTGAGCATGAGGTTGTGGGATCGAATCCCGGCCGCGGCGGCCGCATTTAGATGGGGGTGAAATGCGAAAACACCCGTGTGCTTAGATTTAGGTGCACGTTAAAGGACCCCAGGTGGTCGAAATTTCCGGAGTCCTCCACTACGGCGTGCCTCATAATCAGAAAGTGGTTTTGGCACGTAAAACCGCATAATTTAATTTTGTATTCATTTCTGTAGAAAGATGGGGAAGCTGGCAAATTGGAAGTGATCCATTATAAGTATCCCAAAAGTGGACGAGGGTGACTAGGAAGAAACACGGGAAGAGCGCAACTGAAAGCTAATTCAGAAAAGTGTGCTATTATAGACACTGCAGCCTTCATACAATGAAGACAATTCTCGAAAGTCACATGAACAAGAAAATAATGAGCCATCAAAGAAAAGCTGTTTCTTCTGTTGATAGAAATACCAAAGCCTGGCTGATTCATATGCCCTCACACTTTACAATGTGGAAAGCTTCAATTATTTTATCTTCGTGCTGATTCTGCATCATTGATATCATATGGGTCACTGCATTAATGTTTAAGAGAACATGCTAATTTTGAAAATGTACCAGGTTCTCACCTGTAGTGTCATTGGCGCTAGTGTGTTTGGATTCTGTTTTTTGACAGCACATCTATAGTCATCAGGCATCATAACGATCGCGTGCAATATGCCATTGGTCTGAAAAAGTTTGGAAGAGAATTACAGTTAAGAACTTCCACATTTTGCAAAATTACACAGCTAGTTTCCCTCTGTGGCTATGCGTGTGTATCATGCTGTCTTTGCTGCTGCGAATTATTTTCTGATAGTGCACATTACTTAATGTCACAAGGCTTTGTAGAATTCTCGTTAATGAAAAAGAAAATTTGTCATCAACATTATTGATGACAATTTTTCTCTTTCATGAACCTTCCGTCACCTTGCGGGTAGTGCTCTTTGGCCATCATTGGCCCTTGCGCCACGAAACCTCATACATCGTCATCATCATCCACCTTGGGATTCCACAAAACTGACTTGCCTGAATTCCGGTAAAATCTTAAATATCCTTGATTTCGGCCAAACATATCCAAGGGGCCTTAAAACATTTTACGCATGCATTCATTGAATTCCTTAAGAACTTGTGCAAAGGCACATATACTTTAAGCTAGAAAAGTTAGAATGTATTTATCTAGAGTAGCACGAAAAAGCAGAGGCACCAAAGCAAGGACAGTACAACACAGTGTTTTTCACCACTGGAGACATTTCGAGGCAGCCACTGGTTTTACAAAGGAATGGAGCTCTGATACAAAATGACCCACAAAATTAAAATACTGCTCTGATGTTTCCACGTGCAAAGTGTGGTTTGCTGCTGTTTTGTTTGATTTTATTTATTGTGTTAAGGGTAGATTCTTGCCTAACCCAACAGCTGTGCTGAAGTAGTTTAACGTTAGACTTTTGAAAAATGCCTTGTAGTCCTTGTGTTAGATTGTGTGTGTCTGTCCATCCTTCCCTACCCCCTTCTTTTTCTCCCTTTTGTTGGAAGATGCTAATGTGGTTGTCATATAAACCAAAATGCTTTGTAAATACTGGGCAGAGCTTGCAAATTATGCACAGTATAAATGCATATATTGCTTTTGGCAGTGTAGAATTTATGAATAGCTTTTGTGCTGAGGTGATGCTGAAAGGAAATGACTCTTAAACAAGGCAGTTGTCACTGAACAGCCAAGCAACAGGAGGTAGAGATAAAGAACTTCAACTAGTAGTAGAGATTAAGAACTTCAGCTAAAATAAAGGTGGATTGAATGTTCATGAATTGAGGCATGTAAATAAACCTTGCAATGTTTTCCTTGAATTTAACTTTCAGCGTCCCTGAAATGCTTTGCCCTTGACTTTGGAGCTGAACATGTACAACTCTGAAATTTTTGCAAAAGAAGCTTGTCACTTCTATTTGCAGATGCTTTTTGCCACTTGATGTGTTCTTCACTCAAGAATTCTCACATGCTCTCACAGTTTGTGACATTTTCATATACAATATACAAAAGTATAGTAGGTCCAAAACAAAGGATTTTACAGTGTTCATACAACCCATGGCTGTCATCCTGTTTTCACGCGTATAGACTGGATTGATGAGATAACCGTATATACTCATGTAAGGTCTGCAGCCCCACTTTGGAGGGCAAAATTGTGGGAAAAAATTTAAAATGTCCTGCCGGAATGTGAAGTTAGTTCCGTTAGCTGCTACTGATGCTAGCTGCTTTTCCGTCGACGTCGCTCAGGCCGGTACATTGTCTTGGCTGTGTCGGCAGTGTTTCCAATCAGATCGGTGGCATTTCACCTCTAGAGAAGGGAGCCCTGTTTGGGACAGCACTGGTCAAGAACGATGGGCCAGCATCTGAGGTCCCTTACTGCAGCGATATGTCATTTGTGCCTCTCTCACCCTCTGCTATAGTTCCAGAAACAGTATGAACCTTTAGTGGGCCCTCATTGGCCTGATTCGTGTAAGGGCCAAATCCTGCCAATATTCTGAAAAAAAAAAAAAAAGTGGGGCCCTTACGCAAGTATACAGCGTGTGACCGCTCGAGTATACAGGGTGTGCCAGCTAACTTTAGCCAGAGTTTAAAAATATACGAATGCCACATAGCTGGACAGAACCAAGATAATGTTGTTTGTCATCACTTGGAGATGCTCAAATTATTTTTAATTCTGCCTAATTAGATAATTAGTCTTAATTCATTAATCAGCTTATCAAATATTATAATTAGATGAAAAGTGTCAATGAGAAATTGTAGAGTGACATGAAAAACTCCTGGTACAGCTTTCTCTTGCTCAATATGTGCTACATAAAAAGTTTTTCCAAGCATGAAAGAAGCCCGCAAATACAAGCAAAATTTCCATGCGACTGGCGGCTCGAGGCACTTTGTGTGTATTTGCGGTTTTTCATGTAGCTCTACAATTTTCTCGTAGACGCTTTTCATCTAATTATAATGTTGTGACTTCAATGCAAAAGTGGGAAGAAGGCAGGCTGGTGAACAAGCAATTGGCAACTACAGCAGTGGTTCTAGAAACACTAGAGGAGAGCTGTTGGTAGAATTTGCAGAAAGGAATAAGCTGTGAATAATGAACACCTTCTTCAGGAAGTGTGCCATTAAAAAGTGGACCTATAAAAGCTCTAATGGTGAAACAAGGAATGAAATCGATTTCATACTTTCTGCTGATCCCAGCATAATGCGGGATGTAAAAGTGTTAGGAAGGGTAAAGTGCAGTGATCGTAGGTTAGTGAGGTCTAGGATTCACCTGAATTTGAAGAGAGAGTAAAATCAGTCAAGAGAAAACAGGCCAACCTAGATGCAGTAAGGATAAAAGCAGACCAATTCACGCTGGTACTTGCAAACAAATATGCAGCCTTAGAACAGTGAGATGTAGATGACATAAAGGTAATGAATGAAACCGTAACTTGGCTGGCTTCAGAAACAGCAGTTGAAGTGGGAGGCAATGCATGAAGGGAACCAGTAGGTAAGCTCTCTCAAACAACGAAGGACCTAATAAAGAAATGACAAAGAATGAAACAGTCCAACTCAAGAGATTATATAGAATTTGCGGAATTGTCAAAACAGATCAACAAGGAAAAAATAAAGGATATTCGAAATTGTAATGTAAAAAAGACTGAGGAAGCCGTAACAAATGGATGCAGCATGAAATCAGTGAGAAGAAAACTTGGCATAGGACAAGCCAAGGCGTATGCTCTCAAAGATAAGCAGGGTAATATCAGCAGTTTCGAAGATATAGTAAAAGCAGCAGAAGAATTCTATACTAACCTGTACAATACACAGAGCAGTCAGGATACCTACATTGAAAGTAGTAATGAACAGGTTACAGAGGCTCCTTCTGTAACTTGTGATGAAGTTAGAAGGGCCTTAGGAGACATGAAACGAGGAAAGGCGGCAGGAGAAGATGGAATAACAGTCGATATAATCAAAGATGGAGGAGACGCCATGCTTCAAAAGCTTGTGGCCCTTTATACGAAATGTCTCGTGACTTCAAGGGTCGCGGAGAACTGGAAGAATGCCGACATTATAATAATCCACAAAAAGGGAGACGTTGAAGAATTGAAAAATTATAGGCCCATTAGGTTACTTCCAGTATTGTATAAAATATTTGCCAAGATAATTTCCAATAGAATAAGGGCAATACTTCAGTCAACCAAGGGAACAGGCTGGCTTCAGGAAGCGGTACTGTACAACGGATCCACTCCATGTAATCAATCAGGTAATTGAAAAATCTGAAGAGTACAATCAGCCTCTCTATGTGGCTTTCATCAATTACGAAAAGGCACTTGATTCAGTAGAGATACCAGCAGTCACAGAGGTATTACGTAATCAAGACGTACAGGACGCTTACCTAAATATCTTGGAAAAGATCTACAGAGATTCCTCAGTGTTGCGACGCCGGTTACTCGAACCTCGACCGGCGTTACTGCTCGGTAGCGTGGCATTGTCGGCATGCTGCAGGCATCCAGTAGACCATGGCGACCAGGCAGGGGCGAGACGATTTCTAGTATGAAACTTGCACTATTTATTCCATGGTAGGTGAAGGATAAAAAAAAAAAAAAGAAGAGAGTAATAATAATACATTGCGGGGCCGCTTAAATACGCCAGCTAAAATCGTAGGCAGGATTTTGCTCACGTCAACATCACATCTATGGAGTCCGGTCGGTGATGGGTGGATGCTCCCTCTCTCCTAGGCGACGTTGCACGTGCTTCCCTCCACTGGCAGCAATCCGTGGGTCCTGTTTGGTTCGCAGAAAGGAGTCTCCCCTTGAGTCGCACAGTTCGCGGAAAGCAGCCCTCCCTCCTGTCACGTACACACACAAAGGGGCCCATAATCACTGCGGGGCGCCCACCAGACCGGCAACCACTTGAGACATCCATAGCAAATTAGGGATCCATCCTCCATTTCAATTAGGCATTGTCTTTCGATCATCCTTCTTGCACGGGGTGTTACACGTCAACCGTAACAACAGCTACCTTAATTCTCCACAAGAAAAGTAGGAACATGCCTATAAAGAAGCCAATCAGATGAGGAGACACAATCTCTCCGATACTATTCACTGCATGCTTGGGAGAAGTCTTCAAGCTATTAACCCTCTCAGGGTAGATTTTTTTTCGACATATGTGGCCGCCCAGGGTCTATTTTTTTTATTGCGAACTCCAATTCTTCTGAGGGACCTATTTTGAAAAAAAAATTACTGTAATTTTTCTAGGGTGACCGTAAAGTGAAAAAAAAAAAACTATTTTGCATTGGTATATATGTACTGTTTATTCATGAATTACAACAATAAAAAGAGGAAATAAACTGTTCAAGGCTTAGAATATGCACACATGAGAATATTTCGCAAGTCCTAAATGTTCCTGCTCTTACACTAATATTTACATCCATAGCCTAATTGAAGTGTGTAGGTGAGCACACCCAAGAAAACTGTGTGGTTGTGTGCCCGTCAAAAAAGCAAAACGTGTGACAGACTTCCGATGATCTTCATTTTATTGTCAACCAGAGGCAATTAGATACAGCGAGTCTCCCCAAAAAAAGAAAAGGAAACGCATGCACGGCGGCATTCTTCCTATGCTCACCCGTGTGAACACTAAATGAGCGAGAAACAGGTGGCCGCCCTTTGAGTGATTAGTAACAAGATAGCCATCCGTTTTGCGAGCATAAGAAGTCAGAACTGCCCGCAGAACAAAACCCAAACCGTCGTCCGCCCGCGCGCACACCAATGTGCGAGCAGTAGTATATAGACGCACCAGAGCGAACTAGTTCTAAAACAAACCATGCTACGAAAAGCAAGAGAGGGAAGCGCGAGAAAAGAAATTCCCTGTATTCCCACATAGTGGCAGCACATGCCAGGAAAGAAAAAATTGGGAAATTGGCGCACTTTTTGAACGTACAGACGATGCTGTAAATATACGGCATTGACCATTTTGGACTTGTTTGCGGCGCCATATATTCACGTCATTGACCCTCAAAGGGTTAAACTGGGAAGACTTAGGAGGAAGGATAAACGGCGAGTATCTCGGCAACCTTCGATTTGCAGATGTTATTGTCCTGTTCAGCAACGCTAGGGACGAGTTACAAGAAATGATTGAGGACCTTAACTGAGAGAGTATAAGAGTGAGATTTAAGAATATTATGCTGAAGACAAAGATAATTATCAATAGCTGGGCAAGGGGACAAGAGTTCAGGATGGCCAGTCAGCCTCTAGTGTGCTGTCAGCCTAGTGTGCTGTCAGCCTCTAGTGTGCAGTCAGCCTCTAGCCGGTGCTGACATATGGGGCAGAAACTTAGAGACTGACAAAGAAGCTTGAGAACAAGTTAAGGACCGCTCAAAGAGCGCTGGAACGAATAATGATAGGCATAACTTTAAGAGACAGAAAGAGAGTGGTTTGAATTGGAGCAAACAGGTATAGTCAATATTCTAATTGACATTAAGAGAAAACATGGAGCTGGGCAGGTCATGTAACGCGCAGGTTAGATAACTGTTGGTTCATTAGGGTTACAGAATGGGTACCAATAGAAGGGAAACGCAGTCGAGGACGGCAGAAGACTAGGTGGGATGATGAAATTAAGAAATTCGCAGGTGCGAGTTGGAATCGGTTGGCGCAGCACAGGGGTAATTGGAGATCGGAGGGAGAGGTCTTCGTCCTGAAGTGTACTTAGAATAGGTTGATGATGATAGTATTTGAGAAGTTCATTAATTAGGACTAATTATGTAATTTATTTATTCATTGTGAATACCTTCAGGGCCCAAAGGAACTATAGAAAGGAGTGGTATGGACACAAACGTGTGCAGTGAAATAACAAAAAAATTTTACAAGGCATTTTCCAAGGCGGTCGGATCATTCTATATCCACAATTGCAGAAATGGAGGAGGGAAGGTATTTCCAGTCAGTGGTTGTTCTTCGGACGAAAGAATCATAAGAGTTAGTGCAACATGATGGCAAGCTTACTTAGAAAAGGGGATCGGTTGTAGCTGAAACGTACCAAGGTGGTGGAAAAAGAGTAACTTTCAATACTTGATTGTAGTGGTAGATTTTATGAGAGAGTCAGGCGGGAGCATTTGGGGCAGAAGGAAAGGTTAAGTAAGTTTAATGTTCTTTTCATGGAAGTGATCCTAGAATGAAGGGAGTAGTTAGACAAGATGAAACGCACGGCGCGATTTTGAACTGCTTCGAGGGCGAGGATGAAAGAGGTTTGTCTGGTGTACCATATGGCGCATGCATACTCTAATTTTGTGCGGATGAGTGCTTTGTAAAACATTAACTTAATGGGAGATGGTACAGTGGAAAAATTTCGACGCAAATAGCCAAGCATGCGGTTTGCATTACCAGTTACATGTTCAATATGACTGTCCCATGACAGATTAGACGTGATGTGAATGCCGAGATATTTGTAACAGTCAGCGGGGGGTAAACCGACATTGTTAAGGAAGTAAGTAGGCATACTTTGAGTAGAAAAATGTCTAGAGATACACATGTGCTTACATTTACTTGGGTTAAGTGTCATAAGCCAATTAGTGCACCAATCAAAAATACTGTCGAGGTCACATTGAAGTTCAAGGGAATCTGTATTGTTAGCAATTTTTTGGTGGATTAAACAGTCATCTTCAAAGAGCCAGATAGTTCAAGTTAAAACGCAGGAAGGAAGGTCGTTAATGTAAACTAAAAAGAGCAAAGAACCGAGAACTGACCCTTGCGGGACACTAGATGTTACTGCGGTAGAGACAGAAGAGATGTTGTTTGCTGTCACAAACTGGGTGCAGTTAGATAAATTTTTTTTTATCCATGCTAGACATTGGGATCTGTATTAAGCTGACAAAGTTAAGTAAATCATGCGAAACCGAATGAAAAGCCTTTGCAAAATCAATGAATATACAGTGTGTGTCAAATCTCAGGTCTGCATTACTGAACAGGTTGTTAGTGAAAGATAGCAATTGCATTTCGCACGAAAACATTTTGAGGTTCTCGTGTTGGGAATTAGTGAAAAAACTATTGGACTCAAGGAAATCTACAAGGTGTGAGTATATTATGTGCTCTGACATTTCGAGAGGAATGCATGTTAATGAAATGGGATGGTGATTATCGGGAGAATGTACATCACCTGACTTATGCACAGCAACCACCTTCCCTACCTTCCAATCCCAGGGCAGCGCCTGCATTTTTAATGACGGTTCAAAAAGTTTCGGCCGTATCAGCAGTGAATATATTTTTGTACACTTCAGCATTTTTGATGAAATGCAATCAGGACCTGCAGATGACGACACCTTCAAATTATCAATCAGTCTCTCAACATCAACCGCATTAATCGCGATGGGGTCCATTGGTAGGAAGGAAAAGCTTGGAAATAGCAGAAATACAGTGGGGACACCTTTCTGCAAATATGTAGCAAATTTATGGTTTAGCACTGCGCAGCATTTATTTGGTGCTACCGGTGTGCCGGACTAAATTAACTGAACATGCAAATCTTTTGTGCCATTGATTATGCTGGAAAACTTGTGAGGATTGGAGGATAATAATGATGGAAGTGTTGTATCGAAAAATGTCATCTTGGCATTTAATGCTGCAGTACAATGCTCTTGATTTACGTTAATGTAAGGCATCCAATGATCGGTTTTGCGCGACTGTTTTATGCGCCTGAATACCCACTTCTTTTTGTTGTGCAGTTGTTTTAAAGAACTACTGAACCATGACGAGCAGGAATTTGATGAAGCTTTGAGCTTGGTCTTATAGAGCAGCCAGTTGTCTTCAACTTGTTGTAGCGGGTGACAGAGTGATGGAGACTGCCCAAGAGCAAACGCACAACAATGTTTATTTCATAGACAACGAACTATATAGGTAGGCTGCTTGCCTATGACGTAACACAAAAAAATGAATCATGTTTGACATGTGTTAGCACAGCACTTCAAAGCATTTCTTATCACTTCTCCCTCTCTCTTAAAACTGCCGTCTTTGCACAGGTCTTCGTTGTCAGGTAGACCTCTGTAAGACCGGCAGGCTTGGGGGAGAGAGAGCCTGTTCAGCTGGAAGGGATGTTGGAGGTGTTGTCAAAGGAACAGGCACGGCGCCAGTTGGTTCCGGAGTGGCTGGACTGGACCGGCCTTCTCGCATTGACGTCAGCTGATTCTTGTTGTCTGGGCTGGGTTGAAGTGATTCGGGAGCCTCCGCTTTTGGGGCCACGGGTGACACAGGCATCCGACGGAAAATTTGGTCCAAGTGACGCCTGGCTAGGCCATCTGGAGTGTCGACCGTTACCAGCCGTGAACCCTCAGTGCTCTTGATGATGCCTGGACGCCAACACCTCCCTTGGCCAAAGTTGCGCACGCACACCTGGTCCCCGGACTGGAATCTGGAAGGCTGCGAGTAACTTCGAGGTAGAGAAGGGACAGAAGTATCCAAGCATGAACGAATTTGGTAGTTCAGTAGCATTTCTGAAGGAGACTTGCCGCACGGTAGTGGGGTACATCGATAGCCTAGCAGCACTCGTGCTAGTTTTGTTTCGAGATCGTTCACCGTCAAGTGCTTGAGAAAGCCATCCTCTATTGTGCGGACCGCACGCTCTGCGAGACCATTAGATTGTGGGTGGTACGGCGCACTGCATAGATGAGTTATGTTGTTGGCAGTCATGAACTGGGAAAACTACTGACTTGCAAACTGAGGTCCTTTATCTGATACAACTGTTTGCGGCAAGCCAAAACAAGCGAACAGTTCACGAAGCCGCGCGATTGTGACTCCTGTGGTCACCGACCTGACGGGAAGTGCCTGGATCCATTTAGTACGCGAGTCAACGACTATCAACAGCATGCGTCTCTCTATTGGTCCGGCATAATCAATGTGAAGCCGTGGCCACTTGGTCTCCGTTTCGGGCTAACAGATAGGAGCCTGTCGATGAGGCATTGGCTGCCCTTGTACACATGAGATGCACAAACGTGCAAAGCTTTCGATCTCGCCATCAAAACCAGGCCACCAGAAAAGCGTCTGAGCCAGTCTTTTCATCGCAGATGCACCCTGGAGTGACCGATGTACCTCAGCGAGCACTTTGTGGAGTACGACGATGTGATGACCCCAGTAGAGCAGGCCTTCTATGCTTGACAGCTCCAGTCTTCTGCAAAAATGAGGTTGAAGGTGATTGTGACAGGGTCACAAGCGTTTAGGCCATCCATTAAGTACAAAGTGCTGCACAACACTGAGGTATTCATCTGCGTTTGTCAGCGCCTGTATGGCACCCGCTGGCATGAACGAGCTGTAAAGGTTCTCTGAAGACAGCACGTATTCTGGTAAGGTGCCCGATCGACAAGCATCTGGTATCGGCACGGGCAAGCGGCTGAGTGCATCTGCGTTGGCGTTTTCCTTGCCGGCCTTGTACTCGATGCGGTACTGATATTGGCTTAGAAACAGAGCCCATCTCTGAATATGTGCCAACGCCATTGGGGCACAGGTCGATCTTCTCGTAGAAGTCCCACTAGTGGTTGGTGGTCCGTGACCAATACAAACTCGCGTCCCAGCAGGTAGTCTCGAAACTTTGTTACTCCGAACACCAGTGCGAGAGCTTCCTTCTCGAGCTGAGAATAATTCTTTTTGGTGTGCGTTAACGTGCATGAACGAAAGGCAATGGGCTTATCCAATTTCCCAATTCGGTGCGAGGTTACGGCACCTTAACCTGAAAGTGACGCGTCACATTGCAAGTGCACAGGTTGTTTGGGATCGAAATACGTCAGAACTGACGAACTCAGAAGTGTTTGTTTAGCCTTGCGATATGAATTTTCCTGCGCCGTTCCCCACTGCCATTTGTGCTCTTTTTCAAGCAGAAGATACAACAGGGCCAACATCGTTGACTTGTGTGGCAAGAACTGGTGATGATAAGTCAACAGACCCAAAAACGAGCGCAGTTCGCTCACATTCGTAGGCTGTGGTGAGTCTCGTATTGCTGCTAGCTGCTTCTCAAGCGGATGCAAGCCATCTTTGTCGATGCGATGGCCCAGGTAGATGATGGCATCTTTGTAAAAATTGCATTTTTTGGCCTTCAGCTTGATGCCATTCTCTTGAAGCCTGTACAAAACGTCCCGAAGCACTGAGCCATTACCATCTTGACATTCTGCTATCAATACATCATCCAAATGCACCTGCACGGCTGGAAGGCCGGCTAGGACCGTTTCCATTCGCCGCTGAAAAATCACAGGAGCTGAGGCAACTCCAAATGGAAGACGGTTATAGCAGAACAACCCTTTGTGAGTGTTTATTACGGCCAACTTCCTTGCCTCCTCATCCAAAGAGAGTCGGTTATATGCATCCTTAAGGTCCAGTGTTGTGAAAAATGATCCCCCACGTAGCGACGCGAAAATGTCTTCAATGTTTGGTAAAGGGTATTGCTCAGTTATGCAAGCAGCATTTATTGTGGTTTTGAAATCGCTGCAGATGCGAAGGGACCCGTCTTTCTTCAGTATTGGTATGATTGGCACCGCCCACTCAGAATGTGCTAATGGCGATAATATGCCTTGCTCCACTAAACGGTCCAGCTCTGTTTCCACTTTTTCACGAAGAGCATAAGGGATTGACCGCGCCTTGTGAAACTTTTGGTTGGGCGCCTTCTCGAATGTAGAATTTCACAGGTGGCCTCTGAGTGTTTACAAGCCCTGGCTCAAAAAGGGCAGAAAGCTCGGTCCTGAGGCTGTCGGGATCTGCTCATGTCGATTGAACCGTAGCGACAAAACTGGACGGCAGAAGCGAAAACACTTGGATTAAGTTTCTTCCGCAAAGGTTGGGACCCGAACAGCCTATAGCAATCAGTGTGGCAGGTATAGCCTTCCCCGCAAAATGGGCTTGAAGTTACAGTTCACCGACAATGGGTAGCTTGCCCAAGTAGTAGCTGAGCGTGTGTTTGCATTTCGATAAGCGTGGCCAACTCAGACAGTGCTTAAGATACACCTCCTGCGGAATGATAGAGAATGGGGATCCCGTGCCAATAATCATGTTCAAGGCCACACCACCCCAGCGGATAACTCTATGGAACGCCTGGAGCAAACATTTCTTGTCTCGTGATTCCTGCAATGTGAAGACTGTTGAAATATTGCTTTCCTCCGTTTTGGATACAGCACTCTCACAATGAACTGTGTCAGCGACGCCATCGCGCCTATGACCAGTCCGGAGCCCCGATTGGGAGCGGCATTTTCTTGCGAAATGACCAGTCTTCCGACAACGAAAACCCTGCTCTCTTTGTGCGGACGGTCGCTTGCTTCGTGATTGTAGTTTCCGCAGCGTGCGCAATCAGTATGGCTTTGCTTATCTTTGGTGAAGGCCTGATATCGGCGCGATTTTCTCGCCACACTGCACACTGCTGCCTCATTATCAGGTCTGGTCATGGCGCTTACTTCCAGTGCGGCTGTCTTTGCCGCTGTGGCAATTGTTTCAGCTTGGGCAAGTGTGGGATCAGTTCTTTCAAGCAGCATCTGCTGTGCCACACAATTTCAGATGCCACAAACTATGCGGTCCCGTAACATGCGGTCCAAGCTGGTGCCAAAGTTACATTTATCCGCAAGCTTGCATAGCTCAACAACATAGTCCCGGACAGATTCGTTTGCAGCCTGGTCCCTTGTAAAGAATTTGTAACTTGCGGCAACCTCATTACACTTCGGCGCATAGTGGTCATTTAGGAAGGTAAGTGTTTCCTTGTAACTCAGGCCATTTACTTTCCGGCGGGCTCAGTGTCCAGCAAGAATGCCTACAGTCTTCGTTGACAGTGTTGAAACCAAGAGCACCCTTTTTTATCATCTGTCTTAA
Organism: Dermacentor andersoni; assembly: GCF_023375885.2. Classification (NCBI taxonomy): domain Eukaryota; kingdom Metazoa; phylum Arthropoda; class Arachnida; order Ixodida; family Ixodidae; genus Dermacentor; species Dermacentor andersoni. The sequence continues at coordinate 111,821,732 of NC_092814.1, read as the reverse complement.
TATCATTCGCTTCAAAGAATGTCTCCAGTCGAGTCAAGTAAATATCCCACTTATCTTGATTTTCGTCAAAACTTGGGGTACCAAAGTTCGTAGCCAGGGCCATGACCGCCGACCCTTCGTAGACTCGGTTACTTACAGTACCCATCAGGACACCCAGTGCTACCGAGACACCACCGTTGGTGGGGGGGGCTCCGCTGCGTGGTCCCCCTTGTCGCCACTGTTGTAGCAGGTGACAGAGTGACGGAGACGGCCCAAGAGCAAATGCACAATGTTTATTTCAGAGGCAGCGCACTATATATATATATATAGGCTGCTTGCCTATGGCGTAACACAAAAGAATGAATCATGTTTGACATGTGTTAGCACAGCATTTCATATCGCTTCTAGTTTGACACATGTTAGCACAGCACTTCCAAGCATTTCATATCACAACTGATCGCTGCTCGAAACCAGAGAAGTAATAGTCCACAAGAACCTGTAATTCCCGGTTTATAGCATCGATGTCTGCTTTGCTATAATCCTGGGTAACCTTTATTTCTTAGAAGAAACCTGTTCCTGCAAAGTGATGTGGATTATAGAATGGTCACTGATTCTCGGTAAATATGTCAGAGAAGAAGTTAAATTAGGTGCCATGGTGAGTTTTAGGTCTAATGTGTTCTCAGAAGTGGGAGTAGTGCAGGTGGGGTTGAGGACAAGCTGGGGGAAGTTCAAATCATGACATAAATCTAAAAATTCTCTGGACTCTGCTGAATTTTGTCTGTCGAGGTATTTTTCCTCATAATGTCATGAAAATTAAAATTTTGGGTCCCTAACAAGAAGCTGATTTATGACGTCATGAAGTTCATTGCAGAAAGATGGTGGCGCAGTTGGCAGTCTATAGGCAAATACAAAGAATGATTTCACAAGCAATTACAATGCGCACGCACACAAGTTCAAGTGGTGAAACAACTGCAATTTCATGAGAACTGGTAGTATCAACAACTGCGATCAAGACACCACCACTGGAGCAAGCATCCTGATCGCATTGATAGAATCGATAGCACTTTGCACATTCAAGTATCTCTTGATTTTGTAATTTCGCAGAAAGCCAGGTTTCTGTCAAAGCAATGATATCTTCGGAACAGGAATCAATGGCAGAGGACAGCTGGACATGTTTATTTTGTACACTCCACACATTGGCAAAAAAAAGAAACGATAAGTAGAATTAAAATAATAATCTGGGTTCTGTCCAGCTACGTGGCATTCACGTATTTTGAAACTCTGGCTAAAGTTAGCTGGGACACCCTGTATGCCGTATAAGAGTTTGTAAGCCAAAATACAATTTCATATCTGAATTGTCATTTTTTGCAATGATGCTGTGCCCTTAAATTATGATGGAATTTTATTAAAACTGGTTAGATAGGTTATATATGCATTATATTTTCCAGTGGCAGAGCTGGAATTTATACCTGGGATGTCTTGCATATAACACACAAAACATAATTATACCATTTTAGCGTTCTCTGTGTAGTTAGCACTAAGAAAAGCTTTGGGCTCTTTGACCAGCTTATAATTTTCCAGTGCGCAGATGATTGTTTTCCAGAATTTTTTCGTCACTAAGTCTAAAACTTCCACAGCCTTAAAATTCCATTTGAGTTTCTTTTTTGCAGAAGCATGATCTCTAACTACAAAACATAAATCTTGCCACCATGCTGCAGTCAGCAACTATAATCATTTTAGCTGCAATTATGTTGGGGTCTGAATTAATGATGGCATTTAAGTAATGCTGGTAACTTCAATTATATAAGTGTACTGTAAAATAAGGAGCAGTGGGGCTGTGGCTATGAGAGAGACAACGACGATGAGAGAGAAAAACCTTGTTTCGGTGCTCGATTGGCTGTACTACCTCTTGCTGATCTATCGTTCTAGTCATGAATGCTTACTGCCCAAAGAGCTTCGCGACATTTGGTGGAGATGCTGGACCTTTTGCAAACCTGGAACTCCGAAGCCGTGCGATCCCTGTCACACCTCCCATGCCTGAGGAGACAAGTCCTACCGAGCCACCCCTGGCACCACCTCCGGTCATCTGTCCTGGTATGCCACGCCAACGGTATCCTCCCATATTCAGTGGCACTGACAATCGTGATGTAGAGGACTGGCTGTCATCGTACAACCAAGTGAGTGCCCACAACAAATGGACTTAAGCTGACAAGCTTGGTTACGTACCATTCTACTATTCCGGGGTCACCCATCTTTGGTTCCGCAACCATGAGGATGACTTTCCCACCTGTACAGCATTCCGAATGACACTTCAAGAAGTCTTCGGTCGCCCTGCTGTGCGCGAACTTCGGGCTGAATGACAGCTTCACTGTCGTGCCCAACAAAAGGGCGAAACCTTTACCAGCTACATTGAAGCTGTAGTTAACATTTGCTGGCATATCAACCCAGATATGACCGAAGATGATAAGGTCAAGAACATCTTGAAAGGCATAGAAGATGACGCCTTTCAAATGCTCTTGGCGAAGAATCCTCATACGGTTAACGACCTCATAACGCTTTGCCAGAGCTATGAGGAGCTACGCAAACAACGGCTTTCTATGCGCCGAGCTCTCGCTCCGGACGTCGCGCTTTCAGCTCTGAGTGATGGTGTCAGTGCTACTCCTTGCAGTTCAGTAATCTTCGACCAAATCAAGCAATTTGTACGAGAAGTGGCATGCCAACTCTCTCTTCTGCCAGTCATTCCAGCCTCAGAGTCGCCCTTGTCTCCCGATCTCCGTCAGGTGATACAAGAACAAGTCGCTAACCCAGTACCACTTGCTCATAAAACGCCTCCTACGCCTGTTTCACTTACGTACGCTGCCGTTGTCGTGAATCCAAGGCCTCTGTCCCGTTCTGCTACTGCCGATCAGCCCTTCGAAGCCTCGCCTCCTGCTTCCAGAACCTTCAATACCCGTCAGCAGTCTCTGTCGCCGCTTATCCGTCGCCCTGAAGCTATCCGAGAGGAAAACTAAGGAAAGTAGTTCTGGAGGCAAGAACTGCAATCTCAATGAACTCCTCAAGACATCATTTATTTCCTGCGAACGTCCTTGAAGTTTATGCAGAAGACTTTGCCGTTCATGCGCTTGTAGACACGGGAGGAGCAATATCAGTGATTTTGGACCAGCTTCGTCTTAACCTTAGAAAAGTCGCAACGCTATATTCTGCCATTTCATTACATACAGCAAGCGTTGCGCCGATTGAACCCTATGGGAAGTGTACCGTGCGTGTTATCAGCGGCACTTTATACCATGTTGAGTTCGTTGTTCTGCCTCGCTGCTCCCATGCCATGATTTTAGGATAAGACTTTCTGTCCTCTCATCATGCCGCTATAGATTGTGCCCGTGCTGATCTCGCTCTGTCACCATTCGGCAACAACGTTTTTGAAGATACATACTGATGACGCTTCCGGTTGTGTGTTCGTCACCGTCGACACCAAGATTCCTCCATACTTTGCCGCACTTGTGCCCGTTTCCTGCATTGGGTTTTCCGATTCAACAGTTCTTTTCACACTGTCTAAGCTTGTTGCAGAGCTCTTTGGGCAGTAAGCATTCACGACTAGAACGATAGAGCAGCAAGAGGTAGTACAGCCGATTGAGCACCGAAACAAGGTTTTTCTCTCTCGTGGTTGTCTCTCTCATAGCCACAGCCCCACTGCTCCTTATTTTACAGTACAAAGCATTGTATTTTGCAGTGGCAGAGTGTCAATTTATACTATTGGTGTCTTGCATATATCACTTGACAGTGTCCAAAATCCCAGCACATTTCAGCAATCAACAGCAGCTATTATGGTAAATCTTTACCTTCTGTTGGGGCTTGCAACTTCTGTCTGTTCATCGATACATTACTTACACTAGTTTGTGTTATCACTTCAATTCTTTTTAAGCATTTTATCAAAAGGCTTAGCTTTTTATTTATAGCTTCATTGAAGGCACATGCCTTGAAAAGCGAATGTGCTTCCAAATTTACTTCTCTCCTTCCCTTCCCCCCTTTTCCCCCAAGTCTGGAATTCATAAAGTAAGGCAGCAAAATCGCTTTGTTTGGCATTTCCAAAGCTGATCAGTTTTTCTGTAGTTTTTGTCTTGTTGCATACAGTTGCAATTTTTTCTACACACACATCTTACTAGTGCTATATATAAAATTATAGTGCAATAAATTTTGTTCTAAAGCAATGTGATGTTCCCTATAATGTGAAGTTCCATATAAAAGTTTCGCTTTTCTTCAATCTATAACACTGAATGGTTGTATTTTGTACCGTTCTTGCTGGAAGCTTTATATAAGTAAGTACTGTAGTATCTATAGCAAGTGCTGCCGAATGATTGGCAAGAAACAAAGGGGGAAACTTGAAACCACTACGCCATTACAACAGTGCTGCCATGGAATGGTTAGCGGCAACAGTTCTTCACCTAAAAATAATAATAAAAAGTTTCAAACAGTATTTTTTTCATATATGAACCCCGAAAACATTGTAGCCCTTCACCATGAATTAAACTAGCCAGTCTTAATTGCTCCCAAGAAACAGGTAGTTTGTTTTTGCTGCCACATGCATGCATAGACAGAAAAAAATGACAATAGCTGAGGCACAGCACTCATTTGCCAGCAATAAAAAAAAAAAAAAAAATTTGCCTCGATAAAAAATATCACAGCAGTGCTATCTTGTAGCATTGGAAGGCGGCACTTTACTAGTGGGGGCCCTTGCTCAGAATATTTGAGTTGGAACCTGCGGAAGCATAATAAATAAAGGAAGCATAATAATGAAAGCTTCACTTCATAGAGTTGCCTCAATAGTTCAACTGAAACAAAAACCTAAGGCATGCTATCATCATTACAGAAATCAGTGGAGTGGCCATAGCCACAGATATAGGTGATGCCATCGGTCCTTTATTGCTGTCGGTCCTTTCTTTCACTCTTTTATTTCATTTCTCTCTGGTGAAAGTTCAATGCGCAGCCACTGTGTGGTCTTTTTGTTTGTGCCGTTTGCGCTGCAGTTCGGTATTCCTTATACCAGTGGGGCGCGAAGCTTGCTCAAGTAGGATGTCGCATCAAAGAGATTCATTGATAATGTCTGGTTGCAGTTGTACTTAGAAATAATTGGATTTTTTTTTCTTGCTCGCTTGAAACGCACTGAACACGCAGTGCCTGCAACAAATCAAATTGGTAGAATCGGCTTTATGTCATGATAGGCACATGGTGGAAGCAATTCTAATAAAATTAATGCAACTAATTGGTAATTTCTGTTCTGAATTCGTCATAGATTGACATTGAGTCGGCTCTGCTATTTTTGTTTACTATTTCAGTGAAACCTTTGAGTGCCATATTTTTTGGAGAAATGCAACACTCTAAAGTAACATTTTTTTATTGCAGATTTATTATTATTTATACTGTTTTATGGCGCAAAGGCTACAACGGCCAAAGAGAGCAGATTTAAATTGCAGATTGAAATGCTCAAGAGTGGCTTATTTCAAGAGAAAACAGGCCAATAATATTTTGGGTGGCATTAAAGTGACAGATTTTATGTGTGCAGTGTTTACATGGTTTATTGTTGCATACATGATTAACCTTTTACAATCATAAGCCTTTATCCAATTTGTAGTAGTTCTAGTTAGAAGCCATTCGCACATTTTGGGTGCCATGCAGAAAAATTCTCAGGTACGCAAACGTGTTGGGGGATTTACTTGAGAAATATTCCTTGATATCCTTGGCTGTCAGCAGTACTTCAGCACAGTATGGTAATGCTTGAAGCAGTCGCCAAGGTGGAGGCCAGGATTTGCACTGCCTGCCTTGCAGTAGAAAAGCTTCTTTCCGCCTTTCTTCTTTCTATCACTGTACACAGCGAAGTCCTTGCTGTTGCCATTTGCATTCTTATATATATGAAGTGTGGCTTGCCATCCAAGCGTTCACCCCCTTGGAAATTTGCAAACAGGCAATTCTTCAGTTCTGACTGCATGTCACCAACAAGCTGTTCAATAAGGTTTCCTTGGCAGGAGAGGTGTCCCGGCTCTTTGATGCCTTCAGCAGCCAACTGCATCTTCATCAAAAGGTAGCTGTTTACAACAGAGACCTCAGCCAGCCAGAATAACGGCTTTCTCGACTATTTCACTGATTGCAGGCAATCACCACATAAACCATCGCCGCTTGGCTCATCATAGTCAGTGTCTTCTGACATGCTGTCATCCGAGGACGTTTGATGTGACCATCTGAAGGCGGCACATAGGCCTCCTCGGCACTAAAATCATCATCAGACTTGCTAAACTCATGCAAGTTCCATCCATAAAATGTCGGGGCAGAAAACGTCGTCATCCGGTCAGCAGGACGCAGCTCAAATTGTGCTAAAAAATCCCTTCAAGTGCATTTGAGAAAGTGCTGCGCTCATCTAGAGACAACAAAATCTTCAATATTCATAGTTCAAAAATGCTGCCGAGAGATAGCGCAACCAGCTCAAATAACCTACAATAACTAGAGAATGCGAGCAAGCGTGAGTGTCAGGCACTTCCCAACATGTGACCGGAGGCGATATTTTCGCAATTGTGCCATGGGCCCAACACATGTCTGCAAAGGGTTAAACCAGAATTAATTTTTATAACTGTAATAAAAATCACAAAACCTATTTTTGTTTCAACTAGGTTTGATGCAACTAAAGCCCATACTTTATAATGTTCCGTTTCATTTTCCATTTTTATCATGTTTCCCGCCAAGCATGTGATCCCAGCAAAGATGCAGTGCGGTGGCCTTGTAGCCAAGCACGAACAAATGTGAAAGGGCCATATAAGAATGGAATATTAAGTGGATTTCAAAAAAATACAGCCCCCAGAGCCACGACCATATTGAAAGTGAAACATGCCATGTGGGCACCCTCAAGCAAAGTCAGCAGTCTGCACCCATCGGAAAAATGAAGCAAGTGAGAAACTTGCAGTAATCAATTGTTTGAACACTAGATATTCTACCAGCTCTCACGTGTCTTGCAAAAAGAGACGCACACATGGCAGTGTCGCTGGTTTGTGAGTGCCGGCCTCTAAGCAAAGTAATCATCGGCCTATGGGAGAGCCATGTGAGCGGGCCTTGCGGCAACCCTTTGAGGGATAAGAGATGAGATGGAAATAATTTTTTCTGACTGTTGTAACTCGAAATGACACATGCGAGAATGCCGAATGTGAAGTGCGCAAGCGCAGGTGTAAGGAGTCAGCTAAGTGAACCAGGGACACTTGCCTACCATGGTAGCAGCCACCATAAAGCAGAGAGAAAAATCTGTTCTGGTGAAAGCTTAGGGTTGGTAGCACAATAAAAATTTAAGAAGTCATGGAAGGTTGCAGTACCTTCAGAGTGACGCTTGGGGGTACGTTTTCCTGAGCGGGCTTTTTGTTTTTGTTTTTCCCCTCAAATGTTCAGTCGCTGCCGTACATGTACTATCGGAGGACAGAACTGCCTAGGACCCTGCTGCAACGGCCAGAGCAGGGGAAAACTGCATTGTTGCGCCGTCTAGTGATGGCTTGCCTGGTTCGAGATAAAGCTTGCGTCCTAGCTTGCGTGCAAGCGTGTACTCGCTGGCTCCTTCACGCGAGTTGCTCTTCGCCCGGAAACCTTCTACGAGATGCCGCTATGTGGGCATCAGCTGGGAGCGTGACTTGCTTGCAGTCCAGTTTATACAAGCACAGCACATGCGGCGTTATTGGCAGCGTCATTGTACCACTTTCCCATTCCGTAAAACCAATGTTTGATTGTCTGGGTACAGACTGCAAAAAGAAACGCAGTTAGCAACAAGAAAAAAAATGTTGCCATTCAATGCACGCTTGCTTAAGAGGATATCACGCCCGCTTGACGAAAGCCATGACAAATGCCTTGCCACCAGCGCTGCAGCATGGGCAGCAGACGCTTTGAACCGATGCTGTCATAGCAGCATCTCATGCAAGGTATGTGGGCAAAGAGCAACTCGCGTGAAGGCACAAGCCAGTTCACGCTTGCTGGCAAGCTAGGATGCATATGCACTCATTCATGATCTCGAATGAGGTGAATCATCACTAGCTAGCGCAGCAGTGCAGTTTTCGCCTGCTCCGGCCGTTGGAGCCATGTCCTGGGCAGTTCTGTCCCCGATAGTACATCTGTGACCACTTACAACTTGTTTCCGCCGCTGTACATGTATGTTGGTGACTTTCAGTGGGCTCAAACTGAGACCACATCTGGTGTATAGATGTTCATTGGACACGGTGCCAAAAGGGCTTATTGCTTTGCCTAAAAGTCAAATGGCTGTTCCTTCACTGCATTCTGAATACGAATGCAGCTTATCAATGTCGTCTGACATTTCACTGCAAGGAACACGATTACATCGTCCTGTCTATTCGCAGGAATCACAGGATCACAACGAGGCTTCATATACCTTTCACGTTTGCTGGCACAGAAACAATGTTCCAGGCAACACATATAATTTGCAAATTTAGTTGATGTGCTTTAAATAAACTTTATACAAAAGAAAAGCGAGGAAAATGCGCGCTACTCAGCGTTGCCTAAAGACAGTCCCAGCAGTTTGTCACTGTGCAAGTTGAGAATGGTGTTTCACTTGTCCTCTGGGCTACGATGCAAGGACCTCACTTCTTCCCCTATGTCTGTCATCACTTAAACAGCCTGCAGACGACAAAACTACAAATTGTGGGTATAGTTTGATACTTCTCACACTAGTTTAAGATTATATTCCTTGTTCTTTAATATACATTCAGTAAGCATTTGCAAAGTATTGTCTTCATTTTCGAATACTGATGTTTTCTTTAGAATAGTTGATTGGCTGCCACAATATTAAGCTTGCAATTGGCAAAAAAAAAAAGTCAAATCCTAGTGTGCGCGATCTAGCATATCCTTTATTTAAGCTCATGGCAACATTTGTACAAATTTGAGAACCTAAAAAATTACAGCTTTTCACCGCTGCAAGGTTTGGTGCTATATTCAAAAGTAAATGGACTTTGACAACCTGGGATACAAGAATATTGGTACGTTCATATTGCATTCACACCACCAAAATATGCACTGTGAATGCAGTCCTTCAAACTCTCCCACAGATGAATTTACTAGCATGGCATAACACTAAATATCATAACTTTCTCATGGCATTTTATCTACTGATGTTGCTGCTTTTTGGCGGGGATATTGAGCTTAACCCAGGTCCACCAACTGCCGCACGAATCCAAAAACTGTTGAATGGTTAAAGTAAAATACTTTCTATCGCAGCTCACCGCAGATGTTACTGATGTAAAAGCTCGGCTGCTTTCTTTAGAAACTAAGCTAAAAAAAAATTACACAATTGAAATTACCTTAGCTAACGTTGAAGATCAGCAACGACAAGATCACGAAGCTTTGACAGGCATGATTAAAAAAATAGACTTGGAAAATCATGGGAGGTGCAACAATTTGCTTTTTTATGGCTTGGCAGGCTCTTATGTCAATGAGACGGCAGCCCAGTCTGAAGAACTTGCGATAAGTCTGTGCACTGCGAAGTTGGAACTGCCTTCGTTATGTATTAAATGTGCACACAGGCTGGGTAAATTCGGTGAAGGAAAAAATCGGCCCATCAGTGTACGCTTCAATTCTTTTAAAGCCCACCAAGCCGTGCTTGCAAAAGCATTCAAGCTCAACGGATTGAGCATTGCTATATCTGAAGACTTTTCCCATACTGTCTGTGATAAGCGAGAAAAATTATGGGCTTATGCCAAACAAAACAGCAAAGAAGGCTTGAAACTAGTTCTGAAATTTTATGTACTTCACTTGGGGAGCAGGCGCTTTCAATGGGACAGTGAAGCAGTTGTTCTACAGGAACAATGACTAGGTGCTGTTAATGGCACTATGTGCCGGTCAGCATTTTATTAATCAATTGCCACAGTATAAAAAATGAAGTTTATGATTTTAACTTTTTTTTTTCACCTTTTTTTTTTTCAAACCGTGACCGCAGGTGTGTTGAGGGAGCTGAATTCGAAGGCAGCGGGATAGGCAGCCTCAATCTCTCATCAGACAATCCAAGTAACGTCGTCAGTGTTGTTGGCATTGGGGAGCGTCGGCTCAGGAAGATGTCAATGCAGTGTTTTGTAGACGGGCAGACTGTTGGTCGATACATAGCTTTTTGCAAGTTCCAGGTGGCAGCACCTTTGATATCTGCGTCCGCCGTCACCACATTGTTGAAGACCAGCAGGTTGAAGGCATCATCGGCAATACCTTGGAGAATGCGGGAAACTTTGTCTGGCTCAGTCATGTGACCGTCAACTTTGTGGCACAGAGCCAAGACGTCTTGAATGTAGGTGATGTAGGGCTCTGTCGACGTCTGCACTTGGCTGGATAACGCTTTCTTCGCAGCAAGTTCGTGACTGTAAGGATTGCCGAACAAGTCTGGCAGCTTTTGTTTAAGCTTATCCCAACTGGTGAACTCGTTTATGTGTGTCGTAAACCATACTCAAGGTGTCCCAGCGAGGTAAAATACGTTGGCGAGGTTGATAGTAGGGTCCCACCAGTTATTGGCACTGACGCTGATCCAATTCTCACCGTCTTCCCCATATTTTCCCAAGAACATGCCAGGATCATGGGGAGTGGAAAGAGTCATGTAGGTCGTCGGAGTGGCTTCAGGTGTCGAAGCCACCTGTTGGTCGAGCTGTTATCTCCGGGAGCCATGATGGAAGTGAAGGCTCAGCGTACTCTCCACTACGAAGCTGCATGACGAGGTACAGGGAATGTCCATCTCCACCAAATATGTTGTGTGAAGACGCAGATGCGATGCTATATATGCAAGTCTATTTACAGATAAGACACTGCACTTCGCCAAAAGGCAACAGCCCGCGCTAGCCGCAAATGATTGTTGTCGTCATTGCACCACCGGCCTCTTCATCCTTGGATATCAGGAGTACTGGTCCATAGCAATATCATCATAAAGAGTAGATGTGATAATAGGCAACTCTGCAAGCCTTTCTGAATGTCACCTGTCTCACTGCAAGTTGGCCCTTTACATGCTATCTGTACTTTATCATGCTTGTGTATTTCCATTAGCAGCATTACATTGTCTTCCCCCTAGACATTCTTTTCTAAGAAATGTTCCACAAATGTTCTGTGTTTACATTGTCATATGCACTATGATTCATGAAAGCTACCCACCATGGTTGCCCAGTGGCTATGGCATTGTGCTGCTGAGCTCGAGCTTGTGGGTTCAATAATGGCCACATGTCAGTGGGGGCAAAATGCAAAAACACTTGTCTAATTATATTTGGTTGCGCGGTAGAGAACCCCAGGTAGTCAAAATTAATCCGGAGTCCCCCACATCAAATCATGGTTATTGAATCATTGAATAACTTTATCCAGGAAAGCTAACTATAAAAGGGTGACTCTCTGCTCTGGCAGTTTCTATAAACTGGGATTATAAAGAGTTTGCCCATACACCTCCTATTCTAAAACTATTCTGTCATTTTCCTACTATCTCCTGCTCTGCTCATGCTTGATACTTCAATTTTATAACTTGCATTGCTAATGTGCTTACAACTGATGGTACTGTAGTTGGTCTGTGTGATTTAATGTTGGTTCTAGCTTTGTTAATTAGAATCATTCCACTTAGTCGCCAAATATCTAGAATTTAATAGTCCTACATGACTTATAGTGCTTTACTTTTAGCCTGAGTTTATTGATTACCTGATCTCTATTCTATCCAATCTGGTTGCTGTATTTTCTCTTGTGCCTTTTTCAAATCTCTGTTGTTCTAGACCAATTCCTTTTCTGCATCAGTCTCACTTGTATGCCTCTCCCAATCTGCTCCTTCACTGCTATTGAAAGACTTGGTTATATTCCTTCTGATGTGCTTAATTGCAGCTTTTCCCTCCAAATAGTTCCCCTCATCATCTTGTATAAAGGCCTGTACAGCTTCATTATTCTACCTAGATATGTCACCTGGTTGAAAATACTTGAGAACCTTTGTTTTTCTCACATCCTTCTGAAATCCTGTTTTGCTTTTGATGTTGATCTCCTCAATAAGGTTCTGTGCTTTTCCTTTCTTCCATCGATGTAATTCCTATTTTGTCCATTTCCTTCTGTGACAGCTGTGCTTTTTTTTTTCTTTTTTTTAATGAAGACCTCTCAGGCCATGCAGCGGCCACACTCACCATCCTCTGCATTCTGTGCACCCAACACGCTGTGTTTTGGTTTAGTGTCATACTATCACAGCAGAGTAAAATGGAAACAGCGGTGTGTGGTGGCTTATGGTGCAATTTGACCTCTACCTGACAAACTGCTGCATGTGCAATTAGTATGGTTCACGGCACCATGTCCTGCTCTTATGCTCTCAGCAATCGCTCGGCTTACCAGTATTTCTTGAGCATGGTAGTCGAGAAGTATAGGCCTCTGATTTAACTCTCATTGCTAGATGCCAGAAAAAAGAAATTGGTTTTATTGTTGTCTAGAAGCATTCTTTCACACATGGCGACAAGGATCTTATGAAATCAGGCTTGTAGCAATTCAACACATTTGTGAAGCACTGATAAGTCAGGCTATTGGTTTATGTTGGAAGAATAAATTGACGCAAGGTATATTTTTATTTCTTTCATTGTCCACTGTGGGCTGTGTTGTTCCCCAGCAGGCAGTGTTGGCAGTGAGAGTGTGTAATGTTTACAGTGAATTAATGGTTACATTGAAGTGCTTTCGGATCCTCCATCAACTCCATTATATTAAAGTTTTCCTGCACTTTCAGATGTTTATTCCCAGTTACTCAGCTCATTTTTTTCACAAGGCTCGTGATTTTTCACATGTACCAAGCATTTACTGCTTTGATTTCAACGTTTTCCACCTTGGTTAATGCGACATATGAGCTCATCTCAATTAACATGAGAATAGGGCCAGTTTGTTTGACAGCAATGAAGAGCTTCGTGCACATTTTTAATTGTTTGTGGTGCAGGTCATTCTGGGTGCATCTAGAGTGCGGTGTCCTTTCACAGCATTATTTACAGAATAAAGCTCATGAAATTTTCATAAACAAGGGCAGCATCTGGTGTAATATAGAAAAAAAGGATGTTTCAGAAATTATATTTTTTGACTGCATGTCTAGTATATAAGATTTTAAGTTCAGTAGATCGAAATGCCAAAGCACTTGGACACTTCGCACGATGTAGTGGTGGGAGTGTGTCTGCGCGCGCGCACACACGCACGCATGCATGCGTGCACACACGCACACATGCGCGCTCTAAGGGAGCTTGCAGGAAATAAAGAATGCATTCTTCAGCTTTATTCCAGAGCCCTTGCATTGAGACTTGGCTAGTTGCTTCTAATATATGTTTGCATTATTTGGGGCTTGTCACTAAGAGCGGAGAATTTCTCATTGCCATGTTCCACATCAGTCGCAGTGGAGTGCGATAGGTTTTTTGCCAGTTGATTTAAAGGGGAAGACATGTAGTTTGTTTAGTGATTGTTTTAATGTGCAGTTCCTACGTCATTCCTTTGACAAACCGATTTTTCAAAGAAAAAATAGCGTGCCTTTGTTTTTCCTTTGCCTAGACTGTAAAGGCAAACATTATAATACCCACCATGTTGGTTGAATATCAATCATGTTCTTCTGCTGAGCATGCAGTCACAGCTGATAAAGAATCATTCCAACTGGTTACAGTATGAGGAAAAAATGAAAACTTGAATAAATCTGTTCATGCAAACTTCGGTGTCAACGAATTAGGGTGATCGTGGCAAGCATGCCTTGATGTTGAAGAAGATAGGTAGGGGGATGGGTTAATTGTTAGAGCCCGATTCCAAAGCAAGAAAAGAAATTTCAAACGGAAGGTTTTCAGTCTTTGCTCAAGACACTAAATGCCATTAGCCTGCATTATTTCAGAGGGTGAGTCATACGGAGAAAATTTTGAGTAAATGAACCTTGCAGCTTTCCTTTGTACCTTTTCACGACGGTTAATATTGTGTTTAGTAAACGGGTCCCAAGCGTCGCACGCTTATTCAACTTTCGGTCCAGTTGTTGTAAGCAAGTAATTTTACACTCAAGGGTGAAATCTTGAGCTTATGCCTTAAAAATGTATTGTTTACGTAATGCAGAAGAGCAAAAGTTATATATATGTAAATTCCAGCATAAAGTATTAGTCAGTGTAACACCTAAGTGCTTGTATCGAGTTTCTTCCTGCAGTGGTGACGAACCTAGCCTGTACGTAAAAGAGAGCGGAGCTTTTTCACGAGAGTAGCAAAGACTGTCTTATCAGTATTGTCACCGCATTAGTCGTTGCCAGATACTGTCGCAACTCGTGGCCCTCAACACCTCGCACGCTGACCAACCTGAGCCGTTCTAATGAAAATGCCCGCAATGTTTCACCTACCGCTGAGTCTAACTCTGCCAGGAACACGTGGTACAGTCGCTCACCATCGCTGCGTGGACACCAGTCTCGTTCACTACAAACGCGTCGCTCATCTTTTCGTTCACCACAGCCACGTCGCCTTTCGTCCCCTGTGGCTTTTGGCCGCACCCTTTCGGAAAACTAAGAAATGCAGCCCTCGGAGGTGGTGCTGCATTGCCTACTACTGCAGCAAATCCTTTCTCTGCGCCCACAAAGAAAAGTGTAATTGACGTTAAAATAGGCGGCTTACTTGTCCAAGCACTCGTCGACACTAGAGCCCACGTATCTCTGATGAGTGCTAGCCTATGTAGACATTTAAAGAAGGTCCTCACCCCAGCAGCTGCCCGGGTGCTTCGTGTGGCCGACGGCGGCGTGCTGGTTGTTCTTGGAATGTGTACTGCGCGTTTAAGTATAGCCGGCTTCCCTACTTCTTTTCTCTTTGCTGTGATCGACAACTGCCTTCACAACGTTATCCTTGGATTGGACTTTTCATCCCATCATACCGCTCTCATCGACTGTGCAATCGGCATTCTTTATTTGGAACTGCCTCAAGTCGCCGATGCTCCGAGCACCGCTCCACTGCACTTGTGTTCGCTTCAAGATGTGCGTCTATCACCTGATGCAGTCATTTACATCGCTTTGACCGCACAGCCACAGGTTCCTGCCAGTGAATATGTCCTTTGCCCCATCATCGACGTGCTTTTGAACCGGAACATTGCTCTTCCGCATATGCTGGTAACAATTGCCAATAATGGTGTCATTCTACCGCTTCTGAATTTCAGCCTGTGTCCTCAAGTGCTTCCAGCTGGCGTGTTCTTGGCCAGCATTTCTAATACTTCCGAATTTGACATTGAAAGTCTGAATGCCGAGAGCGGTTTCTTAGCACCAATTGCAGCTCACAGCTCTGATTCCCGAACGGATGACTTCGCAAAGATGATTGCACCTGACCTCACCTCTCCACAGGCCACGGACATACATCTCCTCCTCGAATTGTACCATGACATCTTTGATTTCGGCGACAAACCTTTAGCACAAACATCTGTTGTTGACCGCCGTATCAACACTGAAGACATGAATCCTATTCGTCGGCGTCCCTATTGTGTATTGCATGCTGAACGTCGAGTCATCCAATCAGAAGTGGACAAAATGCTCTGCAATGGGGTCATCGAACCATCAGCCAGCCCTTGGGCTTCACCTGTCGTCCTTGTGAAAAAAAAAAACGATGTTACCTGGCGTTTTTGCGTCAATTATCGCCATTTAAACAAGATCACCCAAAAAAACGTCTACCCACTACCATGCATCGATGACACCTTAGACTGCTTGCATGGAGCTAAATACTTCTCGCTCATTGATCTTTGATCCGGCTACTGGCAGATACCAGTTGCTGAAATGGACCGCGAGAAGATGGCCTTCATCACACCTGATGGTTTATATCAGTTCAAAGTCATGCCCTTTGGCCTATGCAATGCTCCTGCGACATTTGAACGTTTGATGGACTCTCTTCTGTGAGGCTACAAATGGACCACCTGTCTTCGTTTTCTTGATGACGTTATTGTTTCTTCTCCCACGTTCGGCAGCCACCTTACCCGACTCGCTGCAATTATTGCGGTTTTCCGAAAAGCCGGCCTCCAACTGAACTCCACGGAATGTCAATTTGGGCACCATCAGATTACCGTGTTGGGACACCTCGTTGACGCATCCAGTGTACAACCAGATCTGCAAAAAGTTCACCTCGTTGGCAGTTTCCCTGTGCCACATTCTGCTTCTGACGTGTGCTGCTTTGTTGGCCTATGTTCTTACTTTTGCCGTTTCGTCAAAAACTTCGCCAGCGTTGCTCAGCCTTTGACAGATCTTCTTAAGAAGAACACGCCGCTCTCATCGGGTTTCTGACCACCCCTCCCATACTTGCCCACTTTGATCCACCTGCACCGACCAAAGTCCACACTGACGCAAGCGGCCATGGCATTGGCGCTGTTCTCGCCCAACAGCAGAATGGCAGTGAGTGCATGACAGCTTACGCTAGCCGCCTGCTGTCACCTGCTGAGAGAAATTACTCCATCACCGCGCGGGAGTGCCTGGCTTTAGTTTGGGCTGTCGTCAAGTTCGGGCCATATTTGTACGGCCACATGTTTTCGGTCCTTACAGACCACTACGCCCTCTGCTGGCTGTCTTCCCTCCAGGACCCCACAGTACGGCTTGGTCGCTGGGCTTTGTGGCTCCAGGAATTTTCATTTGTTGTCAACTATAAGTCTGGATGTCTGCACAAGGATGCTGACTGCCTCTCGCGTCACCCCGTGGATCCTCCCAATCTGTTGCACATAATCCGGTGACCTGCGTGATGGCTTTGACTGACATGACCGACATGCGTACTGAACAACGCGACGCATCCTTACACTCCATCATCGCCGGAGTGCAATCTGGCAGCACCGACGGCACGTGCCGCATGTTTGTGTTGCATGATGGCATCCTCTACCGCCGCAATGTCAACCCTGATGGCCCCGAGTTGCTGCTTGTCCTTCCTCGTCATCTGCGATCTGTCATGCTCTAACAACTTCATGATGCACCGTCGGCGGGACATCTCGGAGTTTTGCGTACATAGGGCCGCGTACAACAACGGTTCTTCTGGCCGGGTCTCTACCGATCTGTGCGTCGTTATGTCGCAACTTGCGAATTGTGTAACCGCTGGCAGAAACCTCCCCTGCCACCTGTCGGACGACTCCATCCAATTGAAGTTCCCCCTGAACTTTACTTTCGCATAGGCCTTGACCTGCTTGGCCCTTTTCCGACGACGACTAGAGGGAATAAGTGGATCAGTGTCACTGCTGATTACACGACATGCTACGTGATAACAAAGGCATATCCGACTAGTTGCACAACTGACGTTGCCGATTTTCTCCTTCACGACATCATTTTACAGCACGGTGCACCTCGACAGTTACTTACAAACCGTGGCTGCTCGTTCTTGTCTCGAGCTGTGGACGACCTCCTCCGCTCTTGTGCAAATGTGCAAGAGCTCTCCACCGCCTACCACCCACAAACAAGCGGTCTTACGGAACGTCTCAACTGAACACCCACAGAGATGCTGTCGATGTACATTTCCAACGATCACCGCGACTGGGATGCCACGCTGGCCTATGTGATATTCGCATTAAACTCATCCCTACATGATACTGCAGGATATTCGCCCTTTTATCTTTAGTATGGTCGCGACCCCACTTTGCCCTTTGACACAATCCTACCTTCTGTGCCATGCGTTGCCCCTGAGTACGCTTGTAAAGTCATCGATCGTGCTGACGCGGTGCGTCAAGTCGCCCGATGTCGTTTATTAGTCTCACAGCATCTGCAAAAAGAGCGTTACGACCGGTGCCATTGTGATGTTCAGTTCGCCCCAGGTGGTTGGGTGCTGCTTTGGTCACAATGTCATCGGGTTGGCCTCTCCCAGAAGCTTCTCTCTCGCTACACAGGACCTTATCAGGTCCTACGTCAAGTTAACAACTTCAATTACGAGATTGCGCCGATACAGCTTCATCCATCCTCAAGTTTGCCACCTGTTGATGTTGTGCACGTTTCACGGCTGAAGCCATGCTTCGCTCGCAGTTCTTCGCCTACTGTGAGCTGAGACAGCGCTTCAGCACCCGAGAGTCCTGTTAGGGAAGGATAAAAGAAGAGAGAAGAAGATAGCAAAATGCTGGCTGCTGCATGTTGTTGCTAGTCAGCCATCTTAACCCCATTGACTCTGCTTGTATATACATTGTAAATACAGTCTTATACTCCTAACATCCCCAGAACAGTATTAAGCTGCATATCCCATGTTTCACATCATTAAAAAATGTTAGCAAGAGTGGAGTTAAGGTGGTTCTGATCTTTAGTTTAAGTGATTTCTTGAAAAAGCACGCAATCATCTGCAAACAACTTGATTTGCATGTCAGGATCAATTACAGTGATTACATCGTTAATGTACAGTAAAAACAATAGTGGTCCTAGTAAACTCACTTGAGGGACCCCGGAGCCGACCGGAAGACAGCCTGCTGCAAATTGATAGCGATCGGTTAAACAGTTCGTTATCCATATGATCAAAATTGTGGAAGTTCAATGTGTGTGAGTTTTGGTATTAGTTTGTCATGTGGAACTCTACCAAAAGCTTTTATGAAATATAGAAATATTATGTCAATCTGACTGTTCTTAATCAAGGCATGAAGCAAGTGAATGTATTACAGTAATTAATTGTGTAATCGTTGAGTAGCCTTTTCTAAATCCATGTTGGTATCTAGAGAGGACTGAATGCTCTTCTAAAGATTCATTTATCTGATTGACAATAATATGTTAGATTAGTTTACAGCATGATGATGTAAGCGATATAGAATGGTAATTTTGTAACAAGGCCCGATCACCTTTCTAACAGGGTGATCAGGGCCTAACAGGGCCCGACCACCTAACATGTTCACCAGAAACACGTTAGGAAGGATGTCGGGACTACATGATGATTTAGTTTTTAAATTTATTAGCATAAAAACTATGCCAGGGTATGAAATAAAATTCACATCAGAAGGATGAAGTGCCGTGTGACTGGACGGACAAATACCAGAGTTAGAAAACACCCTGTGAAAGCAGTTAATGAAATGATGCGCAATATCTCCATGATCGGTAGCTATAGAACCATTAATAGAATTTGTGACACTGGTTTCTTTTTCTTTTTTTTTTTTAGCTTACATAATTCCTAAACTTTTTTGGCTCCTTTAGATGAAATTCAGTAACACTGTATTAAAGTAGTGTTCTTTTGAAGAGTGTACTGCATGTGCAGGGTTTTCTTTTAGTTCCTTTAGATGACCTATATGCATGCACTGTTTCTTTAATCTTTTTATCTTTTGCTTCAGATGGATTATTTCATGCGTCATCCATGGCATCTGCCTACGAACTAGTTTACGTTTCTCCGCACAAACTTATCTATACAGTAATGACAGATATATTTGAAACGACGCCAAAGTCTGTTCACATCATTGTAGGTCAAATCAGTAAGACCTGTATCCAAATGTTCTATAATGGATGCATTGTCTGCACGGGAGGAATCTTTGAAAGAACACTTCACAGGGTTTTTAGATTTGATAAAAGTAGCAATGTATAAGCAAACACTGACAAGTAAGTGGTCAGAAATCCCTTCCACAACAAGCAGGGGCGTAGCCGGGGGGGCTTATGAGGCTTCGCCCCCCTCCCCCCCTTGAAATTTTTTCGTGCTGTCATGCGCCGCCGACCAAAACAAGCCCCGACGCCAGAAATCATGCTAGATTTTGTCTAGAATGTCCTTTTGATGCTCGAAAAGACATTTCAGCGTGAACATTGTGAAATCGGGCTGAATTTCGCGGCAACGCTCATGCACCGGGAGTCGCATATCGTAATGCAAGGAGGCTCATCCGAGCACGGTTTCAAGGGCGTTTTGATGGCGAGCGGGCATGTTGCGGCATCTCGCAAAGGCCACGGAATCTATGGAGAGCATGGATTTCAATTCTGAAACTTTATGTGTATAATGTTCTCATACACTTATGATGGGAAAGGTGAATTGACATTTCCAAAGTCGTGCTTTAGATTTTCAACTCCAGAACTTTGTGGGTTTAATGTTGTTATAAACATTTGACGCCAAAGGTGCATTGACTTTTCTAAAGTTGTACATCAGATCGTTCAACGAGACAAGCCAAATCAACACACTCTGAGACAAGTTGACAAAGCACGCAGTGATGTCTGATGAGACGAAGCGCTGTGGTGGTTCATTCGCGCCGTCATGTCACAGAAAAGAATACCAACATATTTTTTTTCACTGGTGCCAAAGCATTCATGTCAGGACACTAAAGCCAGCAAAGGTAACTGCGGTCTTATTTATTTTTCTACTTTTACTTTTATTCGCGAGGACACATTGAGCCTCTTCATTTTTTTTTTTTCTCGCTACGTGTGGGCGGCCGGAACCAGCCGCTAGAGCGCATCCGTTTTTCTCGTGTTGCCCTGACCACCGCGCGGTGCACTTCGATGCGCATTCGTTTTTCTCTGGCCAAGTGGATTTTTGCCTGGCATAGTTTTGGACGCTTTCTGGCTAGCAGGCGAGGTAAAAAAAAAAAAACAATGCATGGTCGCTCGCCTCAATCACTGCAGGGACAGGAAAAATTGCAACATGTTCGCTTGAGCGCAACCTCTCAGGAAAATTTTGTCTCGCCAGTGCAGAATGCCGAGCAATATGCCTATGGTTCTCTGTGGACCAAGCGTCTCACGTTTTCTTCGCTATTCCTTCCGTAGCCACATTAGGTGCCCAAAGTAGGCAATCGATTACGGCCAACATGTTTTCCTTGCATTTTTTTCGTTTCCACACCCCCGCCCCACAAAATAAAGACATTGCTGCGGCGCAGCCAATTGTCGCGTGGTGAAAGTTCAATTTTGTTACTTTTTTTGCAAAAAGTAATGGGCCACGGACGCTTTAGTTGCCAGATACTCTTATTACGTTATTGCGATAGCAATTATATGGACAGTCCAGGCACATTCCTGCCATCGCCGTCGCCCTCATGCTCCGTATAAAGTCCAAGGGTGATAACACAGTGACTGCGCGCAGCATGCTGTATGTGCGAGTGAAAGCGTAAGGGGGTAGGGGTAGCATGGGTGAGCCGACGATGGTGGCTCAGTCTTGTGTGCGCAAGGGAGAAAAGCGGGGAGCAAGCGCGCCGCCTCCTGTCGTGCGCGATACATCAGGGAGAGTGGAGGGAGGGGGCGGGCTTTAGGATTCTGTGATCTGTGAATCTGTTGTTGCGGAAGATGTTTATTTGCCTTGTTTGACGCATGATATACAGTGACTTTTTCTTAGATACGTAGATTTATTGGAGATTTATACTTTCATTTAAATATCTTGTTGCAAGGTTTTGTGTATATGTGCAGAGAAATTTGTTCCCAGTGACACTTTTTTGCCCTTTATTAAGCTGTATCTTCGCATTTGTATATTCCATTGTATCTTCGCATTTCTGATGTACGAGGGTGAGTCAACTGAAAGTGAGCCAACCCACACCGCGCAATAATGGTTCAGTTCATTATGTATGAGGCATGTGCGTGGCACAGAGTTCTCTCATTTACAAAAGTGACCCACGGGTGTGAGGATAAAGGTTCTTTAATGCTCTCGTACACTAGGTTGAACTTAGTTTCGTGCCATAATGAACTCTCCAAAAGCTTAATAGTGCGGTGTCGTGAGATTTTTGACAGCTGAAGATGTTTGTCCCCCAAAAATTAGTCGCCATATGGATGCCGTGTATGTTGAACATTGCATTTCATTGGCCACTGTGAAGCGTCGGAGAAAACGGTTCAAAGGATGTGAACGTTGCAAAGATGATCCAAGACCGGGTCAAAGCCCGCATGAAATCACCCCAACACAATTGCAAAGGCTGATTAGGGAGGATAAGCGTAGATGAACTGGCAGGGCGTGTAAACATCAGTCACGGTTCGGGTCACACCTTAATTCATGAACACCTCGGTTATCGGCTCTTGTGTGCACAATGGATGCCCAAGATGATGAACTACCGCCAGAAGACGGAGAGGGTCGGCACTGCCTTGACTCATCTGATCCGGTATCACAATGAGGGTGATGACTTCTTGTCTGCAATTGTGAGCGGGGACGAATCATGGTGCCGCTAATACGAGCCTGAAACACGACGGCAAAGCTTACAGTGGAAACATTCGAATTCACCACCCTCAAAGAAAGCAAGGGCCATCATTTCCGCCGGAAAGGTGTTGGGTTTTTTGATCAGGGGCCATTAATGAACGAATTCGCTAAACCTGGATAGACTATCAATCGTTTTCGATATTGTGAAATGCCGGGTCGGCTGCGTGTCACAATCAAGAACAAACGACTTGTAAAGTTGAGGAATGGGGTCATCTTTCTCCATGACAATGCCCGTCCCCACGTCTCTGATGTGGTTAACACAAAACTGGCAAACTTCAAGTGGGAAACGCTGCAACATGCGCCATACAGCCCAGACTTGTCGCTTTGTGACTTCCTCATTTTGGAGCATCGAAAAAAACAGCTGAGAGAACCAGATTCATGTTGAACAATGACGTGAAAGAGACAGTTACAGCCTTTTTGAAGCAGCAACCCAAGGAGTTTTCAGAGACAGGAATCACGCGACTTGTTAGTCATGTGGGACAAATGTCTAAATGCTCATCGATACTACTTTTAAATAAAGTGTGCCGTTAGTCATATATTCGTATTTGCCCACTTTCATTTGACTCGTCCTCGCATATTTTGCAGGATTCCTTCTTTTTATATGTGCTCTCTGTTGCGACTATAATTTCGGTGCAATTACTCGCAATACACGACCGATGACAGCTGCTCCTGCGCAATACATTCTAACAAAGGGCAGCGTCATTGAGATTTTCTCGTGGTCGTTGCATATGTACAAAATGTAAACAAGGTTCTTGAATGACAGAGAGAGAGAGATGCAAATAAGGGAAAGGCAGGGAGGTTAACAAAGTTTCATTACAATATTTGTATTACACTTGTTCATTTCATGGCCTTTACATTTGTTATATCAGCGGCATGCACTGCTTTGCTGGTTTCAAACTGATATAGTTGTAATGTTCAATCGTGTGATATTTTCTTTGCGTATTAAAACAGACAGAAAACATGGAAGCGTTGATATCAGTTATTTGGGGTACAATTTTTCGGACATACGAGTATGTTCTTTTACGAAAAAATACATGTTTTGCTTGTCTTGACGGCGCGTAGCGTTCAGCATAAACATTCGAGGCCGGGAATGTTTTCCAAGAGAACAGCATGTATGTGGTCTTTAATAAGGACTGCCATGCCACCTCCCCTGGAAGGCCGATTCTTACAGTAAACTTGATAGCAGTATGGGAAAACATCCTCGTCGCCTATTTCAGTCCTCAGCCACGTCTCGGTTATGATGGCAGTGTGGGGGTCTTGTTCTAGTAGGGAAATCTCAAGAGGTTCTGTTTTGATGATTACGCCATGAGGGTTTAAGTTGATTATACGCAAGTGCTTGTCACATTCTTTTGAAGGGTTTCATGTCTCAGGCACCTGGGTGTGTTGGTTCACTATCTTGACGTGCATGTTTTTATAATCTGTATCTCTCCGCTGCAGCGCTTTAATAAGTAGAGTTGCAGCAGTTCCAATATTTACAGCTGTGATTGCATGCTCAGCAGTAGAATGCAATTGATATTGAGCCAACATGATGGGTATTATAATGTTTGTGTTTACATTCTAGGTGAAGGAACAACAAAGGCACACTATTTTTCTTTAAAATATTGGTTTGTCAAAGGAATGACATAAGAACTGCACAATTCAGTCAGCCGACACATAAGTATATCAAAACAACTACATATGGCCTTCTCTTCTACCTGATGTTCACAAAGTGCGTGCTGTGCTGGTGTATTGTGCTCCACCACATGTTCTGAAGCACTCATATACCAGATGGAGAAAAAAGGCGAAAAAGATGTAGCGGCCAAATAACGCGTACCTGCCCCTTCTTGCTCACACCTGACCCACCTGCAACATCAATGTGCCACAGTTGTGCCCCTAAATGACACTGTCAAAAAGCACAACTGAGGTAACTGCGACAAGAACACACTGAAAATAAGGTTTCTGCTTCATGCATGAAAGTCATTGTTGTAATGATTTGCAGCCTCCCTCATCACTGGTCAAGCAAAATGTGAAAGCGTGTACCTCTCACTGTGTGCATTTTTTCTTCATTTATTTTGTCTCATGTACAGAGTTACAATACGACAATCTAACCATGCCTACTGCACATGTGCGTGCTTCCTGGAAATTTCCTTGCCACCATGTTGCTTGCAGTTCTCAGGAGATATTTGAACATGGCGGAAAAGCCCAGTGCAATGTTTATCCTCTTCACCTTTTTGCCACCTAAAGCTTTGTGGAAACAGTGGTGGACAGCTCATAAGAGTGCATATTCAGCAACTAAACTTTGCGCAGGTTAAGGGGCTAGAGGTGTCAAAAGGTTATCTTTTGATGTAGATGGCAGGGTTTTTCTTTTTGAAAGCTTGCATTTGTTAACATGCATCAGCAATGGGAAGCGCTGTCACGCATCCTTTTTCTGTTTGTGGTAGGAAACATGCAAGGGCATATATCGTTACTCTCCAAAGGGCGCTGTGAAATAATTTTCAAGCTTGACATTCCCAAATGACAATTTGTGTATAAAAGCAGCGGTGCTCATGTTTACATTTCAGCAGTGCCCTAAATCATATCCAGTTTGTTATAATTACTAGAATTTAACTTTTTCTGTCAAATGCAACAAATTTTGTTAGAATCGGTCTAGTCGTTGCCACATAAAAGCATTTCTGGGTTTTACATGAATAGGAAAATCGTAGTTTATCACAAGCTAAGGATTACTCTTAAAGGTTTTTTTCTTAGCATTTAATTGTAGCACGCAGGTAGGCAACAGTATATTCTTTTACTATACTATCACAATGCACTAATCAAAAAACCTTTTAAGAAGGCTCGGTGCATTCGCGTTTCCATACACTCAGCGTGCACAGCGGCTTCGGTAGCGTAGCACAACTTACGATGAGATCAGTATAAGGAACTCTTTGGAATACAATAGTTTGTGACCAAAAAAAAATGCAGAGCTCATTTGGGGCAAGTTTGTTCTATTTACTGTGTTCAAGCCAGTTTTGTGAGTTGTTTGCCACAGTGTTGATTTATTTGAGCCTGTATTTTATTGTTGGCCACTTTGCCATTGCTCTTGGCAGTGGTAGTAACAGGTAACACAATGCAAGCTGTTCTTTTTGCAGCGCATTAGCACAGCCAGTGGAGATGGCAAGCACTACTGCTACCCGCACTTCACCTGTGCCGTGGACACGGAGAATATCCGCCGCGTATTCAACGACTGCCGAGACATCATCCAAAGGATGCACCTTCGCCAGTACGAGCTCTTGTGATGTGCGCTTGGCCCCCCTTCTGTTTTTCTCCTCTAGTCTTTTCTTTCTCTCCTCCTCGTACAGAACAGTCAAAGCCCGGCCCTCCATTTTACTGTGTTGCGTGCATGTAAGTGACTGTGTGAGTGAGTGAAAGTGCTTAAAGAAAGTTCTGGTGCAGCCGTTACCTTCTCTTTGTTTTTGTGCGCTGTTGTGTTTTGTTACGGCCTCACAACCTCAGCCGGACGCTACTGCGCTCCTCAACACCCCGCCCCCCACACTTCCCTCTTCCTAGTTTGGCACTTGGGCGTGTCTGGCGTGCACTGCCACACACACTGCGTTAGTCTTGGCGCCAGCTGGAAAGCGTTTACTCCCTCTCCCCCGGGTTCTGTGGAGTGTCTTAATCACTGCCTGTGTTTGGCATATCGCCAGCCCTGCTGGGAGCAGGGGCTGTGCATGGAGACTCCTTGAGGGATGTGTTTTCTTGGCCAAATTGCTTACCCACTAACAGTCTGGTGGTGTTCCCTCTTGTGCTGGGACTCGCTCTTGGTTGCACTCTGTGGTGAAATACTGTTTGCTGCCAAACTGTTTTTAGCTGCTGCTTTTTTTCCTAAGACTTGCTTTGAGTTTTTGAAAAATTTGGTTGGGCATTGTAATGTTTGAGGATAGAATAGAAGGGGCAAACTTTCTGTCTGTTCTGTTTTTGTGTGTTTTTTGTTGTAAGTAGGCATCTTCAGCATAATGGTTGTGTGTTTTCGTGATTTTTAGTGCTATTTTTAAATTATTGAGTTGTTTTAGACTTGTCAGTGGTGGTTAGAAGCAAGAACTGTGCAGTTGGCCTGATGGAGGGCAAAGGAAGGAGCACATAATTAGAGTGGCCAAACACAAACTGAAGAGCTCCCAGGAGTGAATCCTCCCCATGTGGGCATTACTGTACATTGTCGTTTGCAATTGCACCATTGCTAGTGGTTTATGTGTTCTCTCTGGACAGATGTTTCTCTGACTTCTCACCACATTTCAGTTTGGGCATTTGGCAGCTTTTGCTCACAAGCATTACAGTGCCTTGCTTTTTATTGTTTGAAAGGCCTCATTTTGTTATTGACAATTGCTTTAGCCCATACTATTTTCTTTTTCTTTCTGTTCTTGGTGGTGTGTGTACACATTTGTTCTTGCCACCTTCTCCTTTCACATGGAAGGAAGCCTTGCCTAAGCTATGAATGTCAGGTGTGTAGGCTGCCTCTGTTTGGCTGAAATATGGCGATTTGTGACAACTCTCAAGTATTATGTCCCTGGCCGTTACACCTAAGCAAG
Source organism: Dermacentor andersoni (assembly GCF_023375885.2). NCBI lineage: Eukaryota > Metazoa > Arthropoda > Arachnida > Ixodida > Ixodidae > Dermacentor > Dermacentor andersoni. Next base: position 111,795,165 of record NC_092814.1, on the reverse strand, counting down.
CATCAAGCATCAAGTTATTGGCAGAGTGGCCTCACCATACTGCTACAAGGGGCAGCCAAAGAATGGAGCTGCCGAGCATGGAACTCTGGGTGGCCCTGTGCACACACCTGCCTGGACGCAATACTGTGCCTGCTGCTGTGGGTTAGCATTGTTGGCATTGTGCGTCTTGTCTGCACCTGGTCCCAAGAGCGCCTCTCTCAAGGGACAAATTCCCTGCGCTGTGCAACTGGATTTTCATGCTTGCTTAATTAAGTATGGCAAGAGCCCACTACAGTTTTGTCTGAAGGCATTGGAGCCCGTCCCCATTGCCCCCCTCTCTTTCTATTTATATATATATATATCCCCCCCCCCTAGTTTTTTTTCTTCTTTTTTTCTTTTTTATTATTTTTTTTCTTGCTGCAATCTGATTTGCCTGGAGCTATCTGTCTTCAGTGTTTTTGGTGCACTGTGACCAGAGCGCTACACTGAGTTTTGTTGGAGAGGAAAAAATGTTAGATTAGTGTGTATAGGTTTAGTATTGAAGAGCTTAGCAAATATCTGAAGGTTTGTTAGCACTTTCTTAAGGTATTGTTTTCCTGTACACATACAATGCTGTGGCATCGTTTTAAGCATCCGAGTTTAGTTGGAGCAATGTGGCCAGACTCATGGCTCCCCCCTCCCCCCCCCCCCCCCCTGATTTCATTTCATCCATGGACAAAAAGTCTGTATTGCAGTTGTTGAACCAACCACACGGATGTGAAACACTCCAGCAGGCCATTTTTAGATGCCATTCTACACTGCTGGCCACTGTGCTACACCCTTTTAAAAACTGCTTCCATTTTGCTCATGGTAGTGCTTCCATTTGCTTCTCTGGCCATAGAATCAATTGCTTTGTTAATTTTTTAACATGTTGTTTGCGCTTCTTCCTCACCCTCCACACCAGTGATCAGTGTGCATTTCTGCGACTGTGTATATATATATAACAATGACGTGGTGGCTCGCAGTTTTAGTGAGTGGAGTGAGGGCACCATAGAGCATCCTGCAGTGGGCTTCAGGAAGAAAAGGGTTTCTAGGGACACAGCTGATAGGTGGAACCCACCCAGGCCTTTTTTCTTTCTTTTTATTTATTTTCTCCCTATTTCCACCGAGTATTTTTTGGAGGAAATGAAAAAAAAAAAAGAGGCTTTGTTGTCACCATTTCTGACATATTCCCAGATAAGAAACAGTCCCCTTCTTTCCTCCTTTAGGCGGTGTTGCTTGCCATTCTCTCTCATTAATAATGATGGGGGTGTGCTGCAAACCGATGACACAAGAAATTGCTACTAAAGTGGCTGCTACCGTTCGGGTTTCATTAACTAGTGCACTACACAAGGTTGCATGTCTTCCTGTGTGGGGTAAACATTTCCCCCCCCCCCTTTTTTTTTCTTCAGCGTCTCCAGGGTGCCCTTGCCTCAGTACACGCATCCAGACATAGGCAAAATCATTGTCCGTCCCTGGACTCGCTGGGCATAGTGTGCAATTTCTAAAATGTTAAATTCTTTTTAACTAGGACAAATGTGCGCATGTGAACGTGTGTGTGCAAGGGAGGGCGGGGGAGGCGCTGAAAAGGATGGCGCTGTGTGGTTAATTTGCAGTGTGTCTCAACCTGTATCTTCCTTTCATCTGCGTTTCTTTTCTGTGCTGCATTTTTCTCCACTCCGTATCTTGTACAGATCCAGGTGACTTTTAGAAGAAAAAAAAAATGCAGGGGATAAATGCAAAAAAAAGACAAAAACAGGTGGTGTTTCCGTACCCAAGTAGGCTCAACTGTTGGATTTTTTTCTTTTGTATTTTAAGAAAGAAAGACATTGTGTTTGTTGTGTAATTTTTGCGCACTTGTCTGTTTTTACTTGACGATAAACCTGAACACAAAAGGTCTGCCTGAGTGGCTGCTGTGCAACAGCGCTTCTAATGCTTCTGGTACGATGCCTGGCGTGCCAGACCATGACGTTTGGCCCTGGCTCTGCCCTTGCCTAGCTTCCACATGTAATCTCGGGAAGTCCATGTGTATGGCCAACACTGAGAAGTGTGAACAATGGAGCAAGTTAACTCTTGCACACATCGGGTGCCCACAGTCTCTAAAGTTGCACACCTGCGCATTTGTATTGTAGATTCACTGCATCTGAAATTGATGCTGTAAAACATTTATTGTCTCATTTTCAGCTTTCATATACAGCCCAGAAGTGATGTTTGTTCATAATCATTTTCATTGGACCTGATGGCAGGTCTCTTGTTGCTCCAGGCACATTTGTTGCCTATAAATTCTTGTCTGCCTTGCATGGGCATAGGTGCCTCTATGGCCTTAGTGCATAGATAAGCTCGTTTGTGTGGTGGGTGTTGTTATATGCAGCCTCACATCAGAAATGTATCTAGGTCTGTTGCGCTGGAGTTTCAATTCATCATGGCGCAATCTAGGAGCAAATTACACACTTTGCATAGTAGTACAACCCGTAGCCCAGCACACCAATATGGCACTGTCACCAGGAAGTAAGACATTTCGCTTCCAGTGTTTGTATATTCAGGCTGGCTTTATGTCCTTATTTATCTGTTCAGAGACTCAAAAGGTATCTTTATTTAATTGTACTTCCCTGTGTCCCAGCTTGTCGAAAGCGCGACTCGTTCATGATATAATCATGCGAAAAGCATGAGCAAACATCACCATTTATGCTGATTTCTAGATAAAAGCTGCTATGCACAAGAATTTTGAGGTCTTGAAACGAGCTTCTGATGTCTGGTGAACGCTATAAGGGATTAAGCAAACGCTCATAGAATGACAATGCTGTCTGTGAAGCAGCTTGCTGAGATGAGCAAAACGAAACAAACTGACATATTGACAGCCAGTTAAGAGCATGCAGTGAAAATATTGACATAAAATCTTGGCGCCATCTCATACGTTGCTCGGAACAGATGAATCGCAAAGCGAGAATTGTGCCCGCGCCGTTCTCGCACGAAGCAATAATGCGTAAATGCACAGGCCAAAGGGAAATCTTGCTGACAGTCGTTGGGAATTTGAATTTCCCGCAGAAGCGTGTTTGGGGCCAACCGTCTAAGCACGTAGCAGAGCCGTTCAAGTCTGATGTCGCAGTGCCAGTGTTAGCAGCTGATTTCGTCCTTTATTAGCTTAACTGGTTGATTGCACCATTGTTCAGAGCTCACATTTCCGAGCGCTTCTGTAGACTGCACAACTAAGCATTCATTAGTCAAATTGTTTATATTACCTGCTGCTATCGCACATGCTTTTAGAAAAGTGAAGTGGGTGTACACAGTGTGTGAACACATTAAACATGGACTGGCGGGAGGTTGTGGACTAGTGAAGCTATCAATAATGTAGGTAGCGATGCAGATGGTGCACAGTAAATAAGGACAATAAGGAAAAGCAGCTGGAAGTTGCTATGTGTGGCCCCATCTACCTCTAGTCCTCAAGCAGGGAACGTGTTGCGTCAACCCTAACAAGTCTCCATAGCAATCATCTCGCGTCTGCAGCAGGCATTTACAAGATTATAGCATCTCTATCGGACATCAGTGATGCTAACTGCTGCGAACAGTAGTGAGGTGGTTTCTCGTGGCTCTTTCCCAATTGCCCTTCGTGCTACTGCTTTGCAAGATTCTTTCCTTTCAGCCTTGGTCTGTCAATGCAATGATCCCGGCTGCAGCTCTCTATCCCTAGGTCCTGTGGCTTTCCTCTCCCCCCTCCCCCCTTCTTGTCACTGGCCTCACACTATTTGGGAAGCACCCATTTCTTGCCTACTGCACGTTGGTCTGCTCATCCAGGGACTGGCATGTTCAGCCTGTTGTATAATATAAAGCAGTTCACCCCAGTATAAAGTGGACGTGGAGCATTGTTTAAAGTGCTCGATTTAAGGCTAAACCCCATGAGAGCGATTTTGTGCACGACGGCGACGAGAAACAAAACAGGCCATCACTTCAACAGATCGCTCGGTTCTAGAAATGTAGAATTCGTCGCTCGTCGCCCGGAAATGCTATGAGAGACTAGGCGATAGTGCGAAGCCTGAAATGGATTTACATCACTCAAACACTACTGATTGTCGCACGGAACGAGCAAACTATTGAATTTTATACGTGCAAGAATAAGAGCCTACTGCAAGACCTTCAGAAATATTTTATGCTGCTTTTTGCAGTAATATACATGAACTTAAATAAATAAAGCACACGTCACGCTAATTTCGGCGCGTATATTGCTGCCCTCATATCGACGTCTCCCCAGCAACACCCGGGAGACGTCGCTCAAAATCATTGCTCGCATGGGGTACGACTTGTAGGCGACAACCGAATGCGACAGCCATTTCCATCGCTTGCTTGTCGCTGTCGCGCACAAGATCGCTTGCTTGCATGGGGTTTATGCTTTAAAGGGAATGTTACCCTTCTTGATCCCCCACTCTACTGCACATTGACGGACCTATTAGACTCATTCCCGAGCTGCGGATGTTCGCAGTAAAACTAATTTTTTGAATATAATGCAGTGCCACTAAGAAAATTTGTGATGACCCAACTGTTGCGAAGCCCTCTGCACGCCGGAGTTTGTCGTGCCCAGCTCGGCGACCGCCGAAGCTTTGTAGTGCTAAGTAACGAAGGCTCCGACTAGCCTACATGTAGATGCAATAAAAGAAAGCTCAAATAACGCATCTTGCAGGCGACCCGTCGCGTCCGCCCGTCATCCTGGCTACGTCAAAACTAAACTCGTTACGGTACTGCAGCTTCTTTGAGAATGTGCTCAACTGCTACATGCAAATATCTGCGAGAGAGAACTGTCACCAAGTTTATTGCCACGTCCATAATATTATGTTCGCGGTGTGGGCATTTTCAAGCACCGGTTTCCTGTAATGTCCCGGATGCACGGAGCCACAGGCATACGCTTCTGCATCAGTCTCGCACCCGGGAGAGTGCCAGTGGAGTCGGCTGGCGTGATAGACGTGGCGCTTCGGTCTTTTGCTTGGGCGCTTTTGATGAGCTCGCAGTTATGTCCAGATTTCTTCCCTGATTGAGCTAGCCACTGCTGACAATTGTGCACTGCATTTGCAACTCTCACCCGAGTGGAGCTGCGTAGGTGGTTGTCGAACCGCGAAAACAACTATTTTTTCCCCTAACCCATACGGCCTTTTTGTCATACGAGCGCGTGCTAAGACACACATTGGAAACGACTTTTCGACTTTTCAACCGTGCATGCCTCAATCCACAAAAAGTGGGAAAAGTGCTTTTTCAGGTCTTGGCACGCAATCAGCCCGTAGTTTCCAAAGTAGAGGAGTGACTACTTGCAGGAAGCGCATGTATACAGGGCCAGCTGAGGTTCCGTTGGTTCATTGTTCAAGGAGAATGTTCTACCACGTGTTCATCTAATCGATATAGCGGGCGGATGTTTGGCTGGATTGGCCAGGCGCTCACGTTCATACGGGGGCGTGCTCGAGAGCCGCCTTTTTTAATGCAAAAGCATTATATGCCCCATGAAGCGGGAAATCCGGCGAGCGTCCGGCGTAAAAGGGACCTTGAAACAATTTTGACGTTTTTCTACAAATGTACTGAGTCGTTAGAGTAGTTCCTTCTGATCATTAATTGACGCATCTAAGTGCTCCGCGTAAAGCAAGGATACGGTCCTTTACCTGACAGCCGCACACATTGGTACGTCCACGCCGGAGACGCGGTTAGTGCAGTCATACGGTCGATCACCTGTCAGCCGCCCAAATTGGCATGTCGAGGCCGGGGACTGAGTCGGCGTACGCTCCCCCTTTCCCTCTTTGTGCCCAATGATCTGCGTGCATTTCCGACAAAGCTCCCTTCGGAGGGAAACGGCAACAGACCTCCGGACTGACGGGACCTTACGTCATCGGTCTCCTGACGCCGGATTGGGGGAAGTGACTGAACAATGACGACGCAGGGCATAAAAGGAGCAACGTAGGCGGGAGTGATCGGCTTTTTCTGTATTACTTTGAATTTTCTTGTACATATGTAAATATAGCGTGTTTGTAAAATGTCCTGGATATCGGGCCCACCCCACTCCACGAGCAAAGTAGATTCCACGTCTTCGGACCCCCAGTCGCAACATTTGGTGGCAGCGGTGAGATAGTCTGCACAGCGCTTCGACTTCGGCATAGTGCACTAGTGCACGACCTTTTCTCATTGAGAGTTACCAGGCTTAACGTGGTTCTTCCTGGTAACTAGGGTGTAGGAAGCCTTTTTGAAAGGTACCTTGATTCTACACTTAATATCCTTGAGAAACTTGTCTGCAAAAGAGAGGTAGCCATGGATTGGAGTAAGTTGCGCGGAACGGACTTAAATGCGATATGCGGGGAATTCGGGATTGATTGTGCGAAGCAGCTAAAGAGGGCGGAGGTCATCAATGCGATAGAGGCAAGCGGCAAAGATGACTAAGAGATCATGGAGGCTTGGAAGGATATTCAGGGCCAGAGGGAACGCGAACGCGAGAAAGAAGCCGAAATAAAGCGGGACAAAGACTACCAGATTGAACACGAACGCAAGAGAGGCCGACGTAAGGCGGGACAAAGACCGTGAACTAGAAGGAAAGCGCTTGGATCTACAGATAGCCCAAGCAGCGGCCTCTCAAAGCACAGCATCCAATGCTCAAATAGTGAAAGCCCCAAAGATAAAAGATCTGATACCCATTTTTAAAACGGGCGAGGACATCGGTTTCTTTTTGGTAAATTTTGAAAGAACCTGCGAAGACAGTGCCACGTGAGGCATGGTCTCGGGTATACTAACCGTTCTCCCTTGTGAAGCTGCAGAAGTGCTTGCTCGACTCTTAAAAGAAGGTGCGGCCGATTATAACAAAGTAAAAAGCGCGCTGCTAAAAAGGTACCGACTCTCCGCTGAGGCCTTCCGCCGTTGTTTTAGAAATAATGTAAAATGAAGCGAAGAGTCATTCACCGACTTTGCGTACAGCATGAAATGCAACCTCACGGAATGGCTTAAGGGCGAGGAAGTTTTCTGAGACCACGACAAGGTTGGCGAGTTAATATGCATTGAACAATTTTTTATTGGTCTGAACGAGGAGGCACGCTTGTGGGTATTGGACCAGCCAGGGAAAAAGAACCTAGAGCACACCGCAGAGCTGGCCGAAGAATTTAGTCTCAGCCGAGGGGAGGAGAAAGAACGCGAGACAGCGGCAAAGAAACCGTACCTAGAAACTGCTTAGCACGCCGAACCTAGAAATCATGCCAGGCAGGTACAAAAAAGGGCGAACGGAATAGATCAGTACAAAAAGTCGAACAGTGCGCGCTCAGGCGCGCACTGTATAAGGAAATAGGGGAGCAGAAGAACCGAGCTAGAGCGTTCAAGGCACATAAATCAATTGTGTGCTTTCGGTGCCACGAAACAGGCCATTTGGTGATTGGTTGCCGCAAGGAAAAGGTAGTTTTTTCGTTGCTAACGAACAACGACGATACCATGCGGCTGTTAGAGCATTACTTACGAGACATGACATAAATGGCCAAAACTGCCGCGTTATCCGTGACTCATCGGCTACCGTGGACATAATCCACACTTCGTACGTACCCGCGAACAGGTTTACGGGGGAATGTGCATGGACTAGGCAGGTAGTACAAGAGGATAGCGTATGTCTGCCCATGGCAAGGGTACTAATTAAGGGTGCGTTCGGAGAGCTAGAAACAGAAGCCGCCGTGTCACAAAGTTTACCAAAGCAGTACGGTTATCTTTCTTTTTTTTTTTTCTTCTAATCATTTAGAGCAAATGTTGAGAGAAAGAGGTCTGAGCTTTGGAGAATACAAAGTACGGGCTCTCACACGTTCCAAGGCCAGAGAGTTCGGAAACAAAGAGGCACAGACACTCGAACAAATAGGGACCGCAACAAATTTGGAAGGCGTTTCGGGCGAGGACGAGAATAGTTCCACTCTTTCTATAGAAGTTAGCGAGAAACAGGAACCCTTTCTGGTGCGTCCCAGTTTGGACAGCTTCCCATAACTGTCGAAAGTGGGCCCAGAGGTCATCGCGTCAGAATAGAGGACGAAACGCTTCGGGAATTAAACTGTACGGTGGGGGAGCACCAGGCACAGGAAAACGTGGTTTTTCGCCGTCGCGCAGGCATCTTGTATCGTCAGTACAAAGACTCGAAGGGTGTGTACTATGACCAGCTTGTAGTCCCACAAAGGTATCTGGCCAAAATACTGGAGCTTTGTCACAGGAATGGTTGGGCGGGCCATCTAGGCAATAAGAAAACGAAGGCTCGCCTACTGGGGAATTTTGCTGGCCGAATTATTTCAAGGACATCGAGAGATTTGTGCAACTTGTGACGTCTGCCAAACACAGAACCAGTAGAAAGCACCCGTTGGTGCCGCTCATTACCGAGCCCTTCCGCCGGCTGGTCGTGGACGTAGTGGGTCCACTGCCGATAACGCAATCGGGGTGCCGTTATATATTGACCATGATATGCCTCGCCACGAAGTTGCCCGAGGCGATCCCTTTGAAGGAGCTCACCTCGGCTAATAATGTTTTTGGGTTCCTATCAGTGTTCTCGCGAGTGGGTTTTCCGGCGGAGTTGCGAAGTGATCAGGGTAGTGTATTTACCAGCGCACTCACAAGAACGTTTTTGGAAAAGTGTGGCATCCGAATTGTACACAGCTCCGTCCGGTATCCCCAGGGTAATTCCGTCGAGGCGTGGCATTCCGTCCTAAAAACAGTGCTACGAGCACTATGCTATAAGAGAAAAAGATTGGGAGGCATGTTTGCCCGCCACAATGTTCGGCTTAGGTGGGTACCCCCACGAAGCCACTGGATTTAGTCGCGCCGAACTCGTCTACGGGAGGTCGTTGAGGTCACCCCTTCGCATACTGCGAGAACATTGGGAGGGAGCGGGGGATGATCCCACAATAGTTAAGTACGTGCTGGGCTTACTCGAGAGGCTCCAGGCTTGTAAGGAGCTCGTGGAGGCGAAATGACCTCGGCGCAGTTGAAGACGAAGCGTCTGTACGGTAAAAACGCGCGCCAACGTTTGTTTTCTGAGGGAGTCCAAGTAATGCTCTTAGCACAATGTAAAGCTAAGACGCTCGAGATTCAGTGGGAGGGCCCTCCGGTGGCAATACTGTCAGATACCAACTATGTGATCAAACTGCCCAGTAAGCGAAAACAGGTAAAGATTTACAATTCAATTTTGATGAATCCTTACCGCCAGCGTGCAGCAGTAGTCCAACTCGCGTTAAATATCCCCGAAGAACTAGATACAGACATCTTTATGCCCGGACACGCTTCAGAACCACAGAACAAAGGCAGGAGCTTGAACATGTACTTGTGCAATTCAGAGAGGCGTTCGTGGATAGGCCGAGAAAAACCACCTTAGTGGAACACGACATTGAATTAATTTCCAACGAGCCAATTCGCTCCCGACCTCACCGAGATTCACCCAAGCAAAAAGAAATACTCGCACGCGAAATTCAAAGAATGTTGGATATCGGTGTCATTGTCCCTTCCGAGAGCGAGTATACTTCGCCTTTCATGCTAGTAGAGGCACCCGGAAAGGAGCCGAGACCCTGCATAGATTATAGGAAATTGAATGCAATCACAAGAGACCAGCTGTACCCTATTCCCAACCTAGAAGAGAGAGTGGAAGCTGTCAGCCAGAGCCCTGTACGTCTTTACACTCGGTCTGACACGCGGCTGCTGGCACGTACCCTTGACTAAACGAGCCAGTCAATGTATACGCCGCGTTCATTTCACCTTTAGAGACTTTTCAACCGTTGGTCATGAGTTTTGGGCTCAAAAACGCGCCCTTTTGTTTCTCGCGGCTCATGGATCGTGTGCTCGCCGGGGCAGAGGACTACGCGATTCCCTATCTCGATGATATCGCAGTTTTCTCGGACGGTTGGCAGGATCACATGGGCCACTTGCGAGACGTCTTGACGCGATTACGCGACGCTGGGCTCACTATAAGTGCCGAGAAATGTCAGTTCGGCAAGTCAGAGGTGGAGCACCTTGGGAATCTTATTGGGCAAGGATACCGGCGGCCTCATGAGATAAAGCTTGCCGCTATCGATAGCTATTCCCGACCCACTACTAAAACCGATATCCGCGCATTTCTCGGACTCGATGGATATTACCAACATTATATACCCAACCATTCCAATGTCGTCAGTCCCCTAACCGATAGCTTAAGGAAAGAAGAGCGGACTAAGGTACAGCGGGGGTGGGAACGAGATGAAGGAGAGTTCTTTCCTGGCTTTAAAGAAAGCCCTAACCTCTCAACGCATTTTGAGAGCTCCGGATTATGACCTACCATTCATACTGTATACAGTGCGATGCGAGTGATAGGGGTGTCGGGGCAGTTCTGAGTCAGCGGGAGGAAAGTGGACAAGAGCACTTGGTGCTTTTTGTTAGTCGAAAGCTTACTGTAAGCGAGGAAGCATATAGAGCTTCTGAGAAATAGTGTCCGCGCCTTAGGTGAGCCATTCAGAAGCTTCTATGCTACTTAGCCGGCTGCCGCTTTGTTGTCGAGACGGATCACTGTCCTTTGTCATGGCTCCGTCATATGTCACCCAAGAATGGTCGCCTACTCAGATGGAGTCTTGCCCTACAGTAACATAATTTCGAGGTTAAGTACAAAAAGGGAAGGTAAAACGGAAATGCGGACGCGCTCAGTCGTGGCTTTTCCTACTGATGGCAGGACTGACTCGTATTCCAAACTCAGACGATTGGTTGATTTTCTGTTTCTTCTAGCGTTATGTTAATGAGTAGTTTATTGTGCGAGTTGAAGACACCTACGTAGGTACGGGAAGTGTTTTTTTTTTTCTTGTGTTTTGATTATTGTTCCTTCAGGTATGTTTTAAGCTATCTCCCTTTGTTTGTCGATCACCTCCGAGCTGCGTGAATTGCGCCTTCTTTGAGACACGGTTGAAACTAAATTGAGCAAACGTCAGTCACGCTACCATTTCAACTTTGTTTAGCCTTTCTGGCGCTCGCTGGTTCTAAACTCGAACTTGGTTATGGGAGAGGGTATGATTACCTGGTATATCTCGGAGGAGGTTTGTGTGCTTGCCTTGTCGCTGCTCGGGCGCTGTGCGGATTTGATCGCTAAATGCCAGTTCCCAGCCTACGACCTGCAGCCAACCCTCCCTCCAAGGTGGTCATTGCCCCTGGACGTTATCCTCCCAGCGAGCCCGGGTCTTCGAGTCGGAGCTGAGCCTCCTGAGCGGCCAAGGCCTCTTCAAGGGGCTCCGATGATCTGCCCCCTTTCGAGTCCTCTTCCTGGCGGTGGACGGGCTGTTGTGGTCGGCGGTTCACCCCGCAACACCCACCGGTCACGGCTCGCGCGATTAGGGGGAACGGGCGGACGACCTCGTCAAAATGGTTCTGGAAACGGATGATTTATGGCCAGCACGGGAGCAACTCGGTCAGGAGAGGTTTGAGCAATTAGCAAGGATACGGTCCTTTAACTGACAGCCGCACAAGTTGGCACGTCCACGCCGGAGACGCGGTTAGTGCAATGATACGGTCCATCACTTGTCAGCCGGCCAAATTGACATGTCCATGCCGGGGACGGAGTCAGTGTGCGACCGGAGTCAGCGTACGCTCCCCCTTTCGCTATTTGTGCCCAGTGATGTACGTGCGTTTCCGAGAAAGCTCCATTTTGAGGGAAACGGCAAGAGACCTCCGGATTGGTGGGACCTGATGTCATTGGTCTCATGACGCCGGATTGGGGGAAGTGACTGAACAATGACCAACCAGGGCATAAAAGGAGCAATGTACGGCGGGAGTGATCGGCTGCTACAACTTCATCAGGAACTTTTTCTGTATTACTTTGAATTTTCTTGTACACATGTAAATATAACGTGTTTGTAAAACGTCCTGGATATCGGGCCCACCCCCACGTTCACTTACTCCTCCACGAGCAAAGTAGATTCCACGTCTTCGGACCCCCAGTCTCAACAGCACGAACGCCGCAGGTGCGAGACAGTCTGTCCGACACAACGCTCGCGAAATGGGGCGTCAGTGCCCGCTGCTTGACCTATTTCACCGCACCGGCAGCTAGCGTTTGAGCGTAAACGAACTTGACCCCACTACGCAATGCCGACACGCCTAGGGACAAACGCATACAATACGCGCTGAGAAACGTCCTCCGTAGTGCCTAGGCAGTCATATATTCAAAGAGGAAAAGCTCCCAGGTTTTCTCTCTCGCGCCCGCTCTTACTCGCGCCTGCGCGAGTAGAGCGGGCGTAGCAGAGGCGGCGCAAGCTGCAACAATCCACTCGCTCATGCCCGAAGATCATCCTACTCCTGACCTTCGACATCTCAACCTCCGTTCCGCCAGACGCCGAGCAGAAAGACGAGCGATGAGAACAAGGCTGCCAGAACACCACTCTGAGTACAACCGCATCGATGCTGCCTGGCAGCGGCATGCCAACCGCCGCCGACGACAGAGCTGACGGGAATCTGCAACTCTGTCAACCAGGCTAATGGTGGTCCTCGAGCATGGAGGCTCCTGCGGTCTCTGCTCTTTGGCCCAGGGGTACGTCAACCAGTATTCTCAGTGGCCATGTGCCTAGGCATCAGCGAGGCATCCCTGGCAGAGCTCCTGGCGGACCGTTTCACAGCCCACCCAGTCACTCCCAGCGGCTATATTGCATTCCCCGTCCCCAAGGCAGCCTGGTGGCTTCCATCCAGCATGGACATCCAGCCAGATCGATGCCCTCTGCCATGATCCACTCCAGGAGCACGAGTTGACATCAGCTCTGGCAAAATCCAAGCGCCGCAGCACCCCAGGAGCTGACGGCATCACATTCCAGATGCTACGAAACCTGGACAAGGGGGTCAGATGTCAGCTCCCTGGGGCCTTGAACGAGATCTGGGAGACCGGCTCGCTACCAGAGACTTGGCTGACCGCAGTGGTGGTATCCCTCCGAAAGCCTGGGCGACCAGCCACGGCTATCAGCTCCTACAGGCCGGTATCACATATTTCAGCAGCCTGCAAGCTGATGGAGACCATAGCACTCAGACGCCTAAACTGGATTGCAGGAGCGGTAGGGTTCCTGCCGGAGCAACAAACAGGCTTCGGTCGCCACCGATGCACTGCTGACTCGATTACAGACGTGATCTCCACCCTGGAGGGGGCAAGAAGCAAGGGGGAAGTGGCCCTCCTCATCCTGCTGGATGTCCAGAGTGCATTTGATGGACTGCCACACGAAGTCATCGAGAACGCACTGGATGAACTTGGCATCGTGGGCTGCCTCCGGCAGTTCATCAGCTCATTCCTAACGGGGTGGACACTTCGGGTGAGAGTCGGCCGGACTGAGTACTTCCCGCAGGGTGGCTACGGGCGTTCCCCAGGGCTCCGTCCTGAGCCCATTCCTATTTAACGTGGCACTGGCTGGACTCCCGGCAGCCATCCCTGCAGACCCAAGGTTTCCGACGCAGTGCTCGGTGTATGCCGATGACGTGGCCCTATGGACGCACGGACCCAGACGGAACCTGCAAGCCATCCGGTCATCATTGCAACGTTCTCTGGATGCAGTAGCTGCATACTTCCTGAGCATCGGACTTCTGGTCTACCCCACAAAGACAAAGGCTCTGCTCATCCATCCGTTAGCTGCCGCATGTGTCACCGTTAAAAGGCTGGTGCTGGGCGGTACACCCATCCCATGGGCAAAGGAGGTCACATTTCCGAGGCTCCAGGTGGACCACCGTCTCACACGGATACCCGCTGCTAAGGCTGCCACCATCAAGGCTCGCAGGGTGAGAACAGCTGTCAGCCGCCTCCTCCAGCGAGGAAAAGGATGCATATCCCTATGGGCCTTACGTCTCTACCATGCCGCCACCTCCATGTTCCTGTATGCACTGCCTATCGCGAACCTAACACCGACCCGCAAGAAGCAACTTGCTCTGGAACATAGGACAGCCATGCGAACATTCTTAGGACTTCCACGACGTTCACCGGTGGCTGCTACACTGGCGGAGACCCAGGCTTGGCCTCTCTCGCTGCTAATGCTGCGGCAGGTGCTGCTCCACATAGACCGCCTACACCACACTCCTGACGGTGGTGCCCTGGTGCGCAGACTGCGGAGCCGTCCCTCCTCCCCGATGGGCAGCATCTGCGCACTGTACGACGAGCTAGTAGGCCAGTCCCCCACAGCAGTGGGGAACTTGGAAGTCCATCTCCAGTTGGAGGGGAAGCAGAAGAAGAGGTCTCCACCATGCGAGCTGGCGCAGGCAGCGTTGTCGAAGCTGCACGTACTAGGTGGGTATCTCCACATCTTCACGGATGGCTCTGTCCTCCCATCCAATGGCTCGGCGGCCGCGGCCTGCATAGTACCGGCAGCTGGAACGACCCTGCAATGCCGCCTCCCATTTGCTGCGAACTCCACAGCAGCAGAGCTGGCTGGCCTCCACCTGGCAGCTGACTTCCTTGCGGAGCACCCACCGCAGGCGCCCGCAGCCATCTTCTCAGACTCTCGCCCGGCTCTTCGAGGACTACTCGCACCCGATCGAGCTGGAGTCACCGTCACCCTACTCCAGCTAAGCTCTTTGCTATTCAGAGGAGTGGCATCCCCCTCTCGCTCCACTGGCTGCCCTCACACGTAGGGATAGCTGGAAATGAAGAGGCGGATGCTGCAGCCAAAGCAGCCCACAATGCTCCCGTTGCGGTAACCACTGTGGTAGCCTCATCGGACTATACACGGCACCGGCTGCTCAAACTGCTGACCACAGTCCACCCGGACGCGCGAGTGGCTAGCGGTAAGCCACCCCAGCCCCTCCCCGAGAAGGGACTCGCGAGAGAACAGGTACTCCTCCTGCGCCTCAGGACAGGCAGCGTTTGGCCTGCCGCCCGGAAATTCAGCGTAGGGAGAATCGCATCACCTGCCTGTAGGAGGTGCGGCTCCCCTGAGACCCTGGAGCACATCCTATGCCATTGTCCAGGACTAGCCTCTCAACGACAGGAGACGACAGCCGCATACCGCCGTCTCGGCCTTCCAGCCAACACCGTAGAAGACCTTCTCTTCCCCCGCCTATCCCCGGTCGCAGCACTGCAGGCCTTCCTCGAGTTTGCTGCTGCGGCCGGACTTGCCGCCTTGTAGCCGATCCCCCGGCCACCTGCCCCTTGCGGTGTCCTGCCATGACACGTTGCGACAGCTGACCCTTCCCACAACCTACTTCCTTCCCTTCCTTACTTCTCTTCTTTGTCCCTCTCTCCCCTCCCCCCTGATGCTGAGCCGTGCTCCCTCACGGGTAGCAGAAAATAGCATCATTTTCTCCTTCCTCCGAATCACTATATATATATATATATATATATATATATATATATATATATATATATATATATATATATATATATATATATAAATAAACGGCTGGCGATCCCTCAAATGAACGTGTCGTGCAGAGAACGACAAGGAGCTTAATAGCGAACGTCGAAGCAGCTAGGCCTAGCGTTGCCGCGGTGGTGGCTACGGCTGCCAACCGATCTGCGTGCGAGAGTGCCGGTTCGAGTCGACAAGGTAAATAAAATGGCGGCGGTGGTGGTAACCTTTATTAATGCTGTTTCGAACCTTCGGTCACGGCAGAAAGTCTGTAAAATCAGACAGCGAAGGGTTCTCGCGTGCGAAATTTCAGACGTTCTTATACACTGACTCCATGGGGTACGTGGTGGTGCCGCGAAGCCGTCTGAATTATCGTGAGTCCGGAAAGTCGGACGTTGACTACGCACTGGCAATTCCTCCAGCGGACGACATGGCGTCAAAGAGGATTCGTTACGATTCCTCTCTGTTACTCGAGTCAGCATTACGGCGACTTTAGTTCCCTTTCAACAAAGTTCCTGCTCATTTTCCCTAATAGAAGCACAAATTCCCTGAGTTTTCCCGAAGTATTTCCAGACTATTCAAGATCCCTGAGAATTCCCGGTTGGTAGACACCCTTCGACTGCTTGTCACGCTTCCCGGCAACCGCAGCTTTCTTGCGGACGCGTGGAGGCGAACGCGATAGTTGCAAGAAACCGAGCGGGCCGCACTGCTCCGGAAAGGAGTTTGTGTTTCCGCGTAACAGAATTACGTTTTCTGGTGTATTCAAATTAAATTCCGACGCTATCATATCTATAGGTTGTGTTTAGGTCGTACTTTACGATTTTTCTACGCATTTAATTTTGAAGAATTCAATTAGTTCAGTAATGCCTCTGCGCCACGCGGAGGGCCTACGTGGCTGTGGTTCGGAATGATTTTTCGCCAAGCGGCATCCGATGCCGACATCGCATTTTTTTTTTTTTTTTTTTTTTTGCTACATGGGGCCTTTCACGCTAGCGCGTTAAAAATGCGTCAACCCGCTGTCCCGACAGCGCCCACCGGTGGCGCAAGCAGTGCCGGAAGCTTAAAACCCCTTGATAATTTGAAAGTAGCGACACTCCCCTCCTCACGGCGCTTTCCTCCTCGATTCTCCTCGCCCGCCGGCTGCGCACGGCACGCTATTCCACCTTGGCTCCCGCGGACGGGCCGCAGGATTCTATGGAGGTGTGTTATTTTGGGCCAGTTGCGCGCCCCAGTGGGGTTGAAAATTTTGAGAAATGCTAATAACAGCATCGATAATGCTGGAGGGAACGTTTATGAGGAGGTTGGTTTTTTCTTAAAGCCGTATGAGCGGGGTATACTGGTTTAAAGGGAGCTTTGAGGTGAGTTCTATACTCCAGACAATTTTTCTGCCACACGATCAGACGCGTTACTTCGTGCGTCTGATCTAGTATTTCTTGTGACACATCCCTTTGTGTGTGGCTTATTAAGCGAAAGCCTTAGACCTCTGTTTCAAGGTACCGTTGGAGCTACAGAAAATATCACGTGACCGAAGGAAGGCGGGAAGCGAACCAAAGCATATGCAGCCGCGTATAAGAGATGATTAATGGTTAGCAAAGTAATGATTGATTAGGGATTGGATTAAGATGAATTCGCGTGTATTAAGGATGATTAAGGTGGATTAAAGTCGACGAAGGTGCATTAGGGTGAATGAAGGTGGATTAAGGTGCATAAAGGAGGACTAGGTTGGATTAAGGTCGATGAGGTTAATTAGGGTGGATGAAGGTGCGTTGATGTGCATTGAGGACGATCATAGTGGATTATGGTGAATTAAAGTGCATAAAGAAGGATAAGCGTGGATTAAGAGGGATTAAAGTGCATTACGGTGGGCTAGGGTGTACCAAAGTTACTGAGGAAGCATTACGGTTGATTAAGGAGGATTAAAGTGCATTAAGGAGGGTTAGAGTAGATGAAGGTGGATTAGGGTGCATTAAGGAGGGCTTTCATAGATTACGGTGGATTAAAGTGAATGAAGGAGGATTGAGGTCGACGAATGTGCATTAGGGGGATTATGGTAGACTAATCGGTCTTAATACTCAATGAACCCCAATTCACCTTAGTCCACCCTAATCCACCTTAATACTCCCTCATCCACCTTAATACTCCCAATCCACCTTAATACAACCTAATCAACCTACATCGCCCCTAGTGCAACTTAGCCTACCCTATGCGGTCTTAATCCTCCATTATCAACCGTAATCCATCATAATCCACCTTAATCCTTATTCACGCACTTTTATCCCACTCAATCCTGCTTAATGGTCCTAATCTACCTTAATACACCCTAATCCGCCTCTATCAAACCTAATCCAGCTCCATGGTCCCTAATCCACATTAATCTGCCCTAGTCCATCCGAATCGGTCTTAATCCTCCTTTATCAACCCCAATACACCTTAATCGACCTTAATCTTCCTTTATCCACCTTAATCCTCCCTAATCCTTGTTCATGCACCCTAATCCACCCCAATCGGTCTTAATACCCTTTCATCAACACTTCACCTTAATCCACCATAATCCGACTTAATCCTCCTCCACGCACCTAACCCTTTATTCATGCATCTTAATCCTTCGTAATGCACTCTAATCCACCTTAATCTTCTTTAATACACTCTAATCAACATTAATCCTCCCTAATCCACCTTATGTCAACCACTAATGATTCATTAATTAACTTGGGTAATCATTCTCTTATACAGGGGTGGACATGCTTTGGGTCCCCTCTGGCCTTCCTTGGGTCACGTGATACTTCCAGTTTACAACGCGACCTTGAAACAAAGATCTAAAGGCTTTCGCCTTAAAACTTAAAAAAAGCTCAATTTTGACTAGTTAACGCTCATCACCTGCAATACTACGGGCATACTTGCCACTAATTTTTTCAGGGCGCAAAGCAGAATCAATAATACTGCACTTCCGACTGAATAACAACAGTTAGCGACGTGCGAAGTGATGGAGCCACCCCAGAATATTAAGCATACTGAGGACAACCGCAACAAAAACGCTGGTGAGCAGGCCGGAAGAATGAAAAAAATAATGCCGCATTACGGGATGCTTTGCTACGAGCTATAAGAAAGACTCATCAGCTCTCAAACAACGCTGTTCTTTGTCGGAACAAAGTTCTTTCGGCCAATGTCATGCAGCCACTGCTTCCTACGCAAGCCGTCACGCTTTCATTGTGGTATCATAAAAACGGCATAACCATCTTCAGGCTTCTTTCTTCAGTTATATGCGCAACAGCCCGGCATAGCGCTAGCACATAGACCAGAAACACGGCGTACAACATTCGCTACGCCGAGCTAAAGCGCCGAGCCAGCCGTGCTCAGGAGGAAAATGGCGCGAACGAAAAAGAAAAACACAAGCAAAACTCAAGATCCCCGCGTTTCCAAGGGCAACGGCAGGGAGACCAATCGTCGTGCAGAAGAACGGGGGCAAAAGTGGTTGCCGCGGGGGAACGCGCAAGGGGCGAGGAGGAGGCGAGGAGGTCGCGCGGCGGCGGCAGAGTTCAAAGAGTGTCGCTACTTTAAAATTATCAAGGGACTTTACGGAAGCTACGTGCTCCGAGTATTGGGGGCGAGCTCCACCACTGGAAAAGCTGGCGCCACCGTCGGCGTGACGTGGCATGAGGGAGCACGTGGACACAGCGGCCGCGTCGGCTGCTTCGGAAGCGCCGAAGCGAGCTGAAAACGAAGTTTAATGTCCCACCTGCGCTGCGGTTCTGGTTAAGTGGTGAGGCTTTCCCGCCTTGGGTGTCTGCTTGACAACATTTGAAAGCACTATAATAGGTAGTGGCTGCCTTTGAAAGCGTGCAGTATGGTGGGCTTCTGTTCGGTGCCGTTGTGCCGGACGTACGCAACCGAGTCCGGTGTCAGCCTTATTCCCACGTAGCCGCAGAACAAGAAGCTTCGGCTACAGCCATCGGCTACAACTCGGGTATTCAACAAGCACAGAAGCGAGGAAGACTTCTGCTAGGGCGCCGGGACTGCCATGTTCAGTGAGTAGCAGAAAACGCGCAGTGATGACGCTCGCCCGCGCTCGCTGCCCGGCTAATATCATAACAGTTTGGTCTATGAACTTGTTGATTCTAGATACTGGCAAGTTCAGTGGAATGGAAAGGTGCGGTAAGAAGCACATTAAAAGAAGTATGGCATGTGGTCATGTTTGTGTTATGAATTAACGCACTGGATTACGATACAGACGCAGCGGGAAATCGCACGCAGCAGAATACCGGTAAACATTTAGTGCGACGCAACTTGAGAAATAATATTGAAACGTCCAAGAATTTAGAAAAAAAAAACAAAGATTGAATCGTCGCGACGGCACATATCGCCGTGGGCGTCGAAGTCTCTATAACGAAATTATTTTTTAACAGCTCTAATAGCGTCCACTCAACAATGGTCGCTTGTGTACTGTCAAATGCTCATATTCTGCGGCCTAAAGCTCATGGCACGGTGCGACAACGCGCTCACAGCGAAAGCGAAACACATGTGCGCGCCCAGACGCCCAGTCGTTCGCTACGAACCCGTGCGATTGCTGCATTGAGGCTTCATTCTGTTATGCTCCATTTGGTTATGCAGACAGCCCACTATAAGAACATATTTCACATAGTTTGCTCTCAGAGTTTGCCTACGTTTAACGCAAGAAGCCGGTTCGGGAGACTCCATCGCGGCGATCGCACGCAGTGGCGTTCACTACGTATTCGGTAAACAGATCTGTAAACGATTCTGTGCTTTCAGTTTGCCCAAGATTATTACTTCGACAGTAAGAAACTTCCCCCGTTTTGAGAGTACACACAGAAATGTCCAGGAGGGCTGCCGCGCGGCGTTTTTACTGAGCGCCGTAAGCCAAGCCTATGAGCAGCGCGCCGCTTGATCCCTCATACTACGTAAGTAAGTAAGTAAGTAAGTAAGTAAGTAAGTAAGTAAGTAAGTAAGTAAGTAAGTAAGTAAGTAAGTAAGTAAGCAAGCAAGCAAGCAAGCAAGCAAGCAAGCAAGCAAGCAAGCAAGCAAGTAAGTAAGTAAGTAAGTAAGTGAGTGAGTGAGTGAGTGAGTAAGTAAGTAAGTAAGTGAGTACACTCTTAGGCAAAGTTACACCTTTTGGCTTGCCCCTTCTGCCACACAACAATAATCGTTATCTGCCTTGATGCGTTTCCTTTCTTTAACGCTGCGAGCCCGGAACTTTCCAGTAACAAACGGCACGCGCGTTATCAGAAGAGGCACTCCAAAGGGTGTAAACTGTTCTATGCTGATAACGCGCGTGCCGCTCGTTACTGGAAAGTACCGGGCTCGCAGCGTTAAAGAAAGGAAACGCATCAAGGCAGATAACGATTATTGTTGTGTGGCAGAAGGGGCAAGCCAAAGGGTGTAACTTTGCCTAAGAGTGTAAGTAAGTAAGTTTGTTTCTATAGTCCCTTTTAACACAGGGCAGGCATTTTAGGTGCCACAGGAAAATAAAGTTTTTTGCTGTCTCTCACAGTTCACTGTTTTTTTTTTTTCGTGCACTGTAGAGTTTCACCACAATTTCGCATAACTATCTTTGAGCACTCCCCCCCCCCCCCCCATCTTCGTTCACAGTTCCGCAGACAATGCCGTACCAAGACGAGCCGAGCCAAGTTTGCCCTCGTGAGTGGCATGGCGGCGCATGGGTGGTGTATCGTAGCTAGGGTGGCTAGCCACTGTTGGGGTCTCGGTGCTGACGCCCGTTATTGCCAATGGGTCGCAAGCCCCAAGGGTAGCGTTGGCCTGGCGGCCTGGGGCACTGGAAGCATCCGAAGGTCCCGGCAAAGCATGAGTAGACTGGTAACAGAACAACTGGTTTATTCTAACATAGCAAAAGAGCGGCCGGTCAGGTCGACCGAAGTGGAGAGACGGGAGAGCACGTAACTCAACAGTACAAATCGGAGCCTCTCTCCTGGCGTCCGGGGGCAGCTGCTCTTATACTCTCGGCGTCGCGGTCCAAAAGGGAAGGTCACGGGATGAAGGTCACGGGATGAAGGTCACGGGACGGCGGAGCATGAGCCCACGACGGCGCGCACGGTCGAGCCGAGAGACCTGCTGAACCGAGTGCAGTGACGCATCGCCAACCCGCCCACACGACGGCGCGCACGGTTGAGCCGAGAGACCTCCAGGCTCCTCATTCGGGGAACTCCGCTCCCCGGCTGCCGCGCTTTGACAAGCGAGGGCACACACACACACACGCACACACGAAGACACGTGGCACTGAAACACGCCTGGACACGCTTGGCGGGAAAGCGTTGCGGCGGCGTCGCACGGGCCAAAATGTCCGCCGCTTTGAACAAAGCCCCGGCGTCCGTTGCATCCGCGCCGGCATTACCGCGCGTTGTAGGCGAAACGTAACACCACCCTATCGTAGCCTGCAGCCAACGCTTTGGCTACCGTCGCATGGGTAGATCTGGGCTCCACCAGGTGTTCTGTGGCTCCACTCAGCACTCTGCGCAGCCGTTGTCTATGCATAGGTGTCCAAAAGGTGGTGTGCCGGTGTGTGCGGTTGGCAAAGGGAGTGTGTTGGGCATTAACCCGGCCGGTCTGCTTTCGGTTTGTCTGCAGAGCCGTTCCCACCGCAGCAGTAGGCTCTTCGTTGACTGGATCCGATCGATTTGTGACTCATCCATTTGACCGTACAGGCCCAAGAGTTCATTCAAACTTGCCGGTGTTCGGGGTTTATCATGCAGGCGTTGGCAGCCCTGCAACACGTGGGTAACTGTTTCTTCGGAGGCACCGCCCAAACGGCACGAAGGGTCCGAGTCGAACAGTTCATGACATCGTTGTGGAGTGGCCAAAGACGGTATGCGAGCTTGGAAGAGTAGTGCGCTCGGTCTGTCCCCCCTGTAGTATGGTTCACTGCCAGGTTCTAGCTTATGTTTCGCATAGCATGATAGACTGTTTTTCTTTGCGGTCGCTGTGCGCCAGATGTCTGTGCTTGTCTATGTTATCCACTTGTTTACTTCTTTACTCCATTCGCTTTCACTTTTGCTTTCTTGGAGCTTTGGGTTAGGGCCGAATTTTGTTTTGATAGAGGCGAGTCGTTGCATTCAGAGGGTCTTTATGCCCTTATACCCCAGGTGTAAGTATATTCGGCGGCTGTAATTGGCTTCGTGCATAAATTTCAACCTACCCATGTATTGTAATTTTGACTTTGCTTCTCGAATTTCAAACGGTGACCAGCCCATGTCGCCTGTTATTGCGGCATTGGCTGTGAAGATGTTTCCTCCCAGCAGCCATCGCCCAAGTTCGTTCTGGTGCCGGTTTAGGCATTTTATTGTCTGTGTCGAGTATGTTAGTGTGTCAGTTGCGTATGTTGTTGCTGGGACTACGAATGTTTTCCACAGTGTGCGACCGACTGAATAAGGGTGTACGAGCGTCGGGATAGGTGCCATACTCGGCCTTTTATACGGTTCGATTTTTTTATGATCAAATCAGTTTGTTTTTTGAGGTAGTCTTTTTTGTCTGATATTTCAATTCCAAGATACAAGTTGCTGTCTTTGTTATAGAATTTCCTTCAAGCGTGACTGTCAATCCTTCAGATTTTATGTTTATGCTCATCCATTGCGATTTTTCTGCGCTGAACTTGAGGTAGTCCTCAGCCACAACTCGGGAGCAGATATCTAGGAGGTCCTGTAGGTCTGCTGCCCACTCAGCCAGAAGCACAATATCGTCAGCGAATGCCAAGCAAGAGATCTTTGTGTACACCTCTTGGTGGTCTGTTGTTATTGTGGAGAGTCTCACTCCAAGTCCCTCGTCATTTCGTGCTTTCAGGAGGTTGTTTATACAGATATTAAATAAGGTCAGTGATAGAGGACATCCCTGTTTTAATCAGGCTTTTAGTTTCACTTTCCGAGATTTTAGGCCATGGACTTCAAAAACTGCTGTGTATTCTTTATAAAATGCCTTCAGTAACTCACCCACTGTGGTTGCTCAGTGGCTATGGTGTTGGGCTGCTGAGCATGAGGTCGCGGGATCGCATCCCCGCCGCAGCGGCCGCATTTCGATGGGGGCGAAATGCGAAAACACCCGTGTACTTAGATTTAGGCACACGTTAAAGAACCCCAGGTGGTCGATATTTTCCGAAGTCCTCCACTACGGCGTGCCTCATAATCAGAAAGTGGTTTTGGCACGTTAAACCCCATAATCTAATCTAATCTTTAGTAACTCAATAAATTTCTGGTCCAATTTCATGATTTCAAGCTTTTCCCATAGTTTAGAATGTGGTACAGAGTCGTAGGCTTTTTCTATATCTAGGAAGGCCAGATAGAGTTGAGATTTTTCCTTGTACTTCATCTCGTATACTTGGGTGAGAGTGAAAATGTGATCACTTGTTCGTCTTTGGGGACGGAAGCCATTTTGTGATTTACTGTTTTCACAATAGTTTTGTAATCTACGAGTTAGAGTTGTACTGAAGAGCTTTAGAATGTTGCTGAGCACCGCTATTGGACGATAGGCATTGATATCATTTTCTGCTTTCCCTTTGCCTTTGTGAATGAGTTGTATTCGGGTTTCTTTCCAGGCTTCAGGTATATTTCGTGTCGCAAGGATGTAATTGAAACAGTTGAGTAGTGTTTCTCTAGCTTTTGCTTGGAGAACCTTAAGAAATTCATTTGGAATGTCATCTAGGCCTGATGCTTTCTGGTTCTTTGTCTCCGAGTCGCCGCTTTAATTCTGCCATTGAGATCGTCCCGGATAGAGTGTCACTGTGTGGTGGTGCATTGTAGCGTTTCATTGTGTTATTTGTGGGTTGGTGCAGTGGTGTCGCGTAGTTTGCTTGTATGATTTCAAAGTGGTGTGTTATGTATTGTTCAATTTCTTCTTTTATGTGGAGAGTAAGTTCCTCACCTGTTAGGAATGCAACATCCTTGTGTAGGTCCTCCCGTGGTTCCAGGGTCTCTATGTAGGCGCAGAACTTCTCGCTGTAGTGTTTTCGATCCTTTGTTACATGTTCCTCTTGCTGTTTAAATGTTTTGTCTATCTTATTTGCGACCATAGTTTTGACTCGTTCTTTTTGCTTCAAATATTCTTCCCAGATGGCATCTTTTAAGGTAGTGTTCTGTTCAGGTAGTATATGGCAGTGCTCTCTGGAGAGTGTCTTTCGTTTTTGTATCTCAGTTTTCAGCTCCTTGTCGAACCATGGCGATGACCTAGACCGTTTGTTTCCAGTTGTTTTTCCAATGGTTTTATGAGCTATTAATAGGCACTTTTCTGTGAATTCTTTATAATTCAGTGGTTCTTCTATTGATAACTCCAAATCTCTTGCAAATGCTTCAAGGCGCTGGTCTTCTCTCACTTTCCAGTGTGCTTTGGTGGGCTTTGTCGCAGTGTTCTTTCTAGGTTGAATCCATTTTAAGGTTATTGTAATTCTATTATGGTCGTTTCCATAGTTATACGTCTCTTCATCTATGTGTACGCATGACATCTGCATGTGTTTCCGTGGTGTCTCGTCATTGTATAGAACATAGTAAATAGCAGACTTGCTTGAATTTCGTGACCATGTGTATGTTCCGTTGCAAGTAAGGTCCAGTTTGGCTATGTGTAGGTTGCACTGGTTAACTAGCTTGCGTATAGGCCAGCTGAGTTTTTTTCGTAGCCATCTAGCTCTGTTATATGGTAGTTGAAGTCTCCTATGAGGAGGACTGGCTTATTCTTGTATGTTTGTTCTATATCTCTTTTGATGCAGTCATAGATATTTTCATTCCATGTTCTGGGTTGGTAGCCATGTATGCGACACATATGTTGAGTGGGCTTTTATCAATTTTCACTGTGGTCCACATATGTTCTTGGCAGTGGTTCTTTGTTGCTAGTGCGTTTTTGCTTTTTGTGATGAGGCCAACTCCACCTCCTCGTTTATCGCCTCTTCTCCTGTTTTGGCCATTCCAGTTGAGTCCTGTATGTAGGAGTGGTTGTTCATCGTCTCTGAGGTGAGTCTCTGTAAGTGCATATATGTCAATGTCTTCATCTTCTATCTGCTTTTGAAGTTCAGCCCATTTTAGATTATTGCTGCCCTGCATCTTTAAGAGGCATATTTTAAATTCTTTCTTTTATTTGCTTTGAAATTTTCTCTTTTTGCCTTAGCGTTTGTGGATTCAAGAGGCTCTCTAGTTTTTTTCTTTGCGTGGTGGATGCCTCTTTTCCGGCATTCACCTGCGGCGATTTGGTTGAATTAGCTGGGCTAGTGCTGTTGACATAGCTTTCAGCAGTGTCCTCATCTTCTTCTCGTCGTGTCCTGTCGTATGTCGTCGGTTGCTTGGGAAGCTGGCATGCCGCCCCTTGTTGGTCTCTAAAAAAATGGGTGACCTTTTGAGCCAGAAGGTGTCCAATGCGGTTTCCTGTTGATTCTGTGTAGTGTATGTCACTGAGGCTGTCATTCTTAAGTTGGTCTGTTATGGGGGCAAACTCTTCTTGAGGGCCAAGCTTGGTGCATATTGCGCTGGCTTTCCTGTTCCATTCTTGGCAGGCGGCTCTCACGTGATGACCTCGTGACGTCAGCTCCGGTTTGGCACATATTACGTAGTGGTGCTGAGGTGCATTTTGGCTCCAAGATTGCAGTTTCTGTATCAGCTGCTCGATGGATCCGTTTGCTTCTCTTTCATTTAGTATATCGGTGGTCCCAACGTGGAGTGTTAGTTAGAGCCCAGTTTCAGATGGGTTTGCGCGTGCGATCTCATTTTCAGCACGAAGAAGTGTCTCCTCCATTGTTGCCCCAGGTTTCCTAGTGACGCGAAGCCTCCAATCGCTGACTTCTTTATATAGCTTCCTCTTTAGGCAATGAGCGTTGGAGTCTCCGAGCACCACTGTGGGTCTACGCTGCGGTAGTGTGTCCTTGGGTTGCTGCTCGGGTTGGTTATGTTTCTCCGAAGCAGATTTCTGGCTTGTGTAGTGTGCTGTCAGATGTTCATTTGATGGTTGCACTGCGCGGTTGTTTTTTCCCACTTTGAGCCGTGGGCCTGCTTCGTTTTCCTCCCCGGACTCGCCGTTTTCTGTAGGGTAGTTTGTTTTTTTCTCAGGGATTTGTTCTAGGCTGGAAGGCGGGTGGGTAATTCTGTTGTTTGAGGACTCAGCGTTGTCTTTGGGCATAGCAGTGTCATTGTCGTCGGCCTGGTGGCCTTGTATGGATCTGGGGTTTTCAACGCAGTCTTGGAGAGCCGTCACTTTTGCCAAGAGTTCTTCACGTAAAGAACATTCTTCGTTGAGCTCATGAGTGAGTTTTTGTATTTCTGCCTTATTTGTAGTTTCAGCTGTTTGCCACTGGTATTTCATTGTTTCCACCAGTAGGTCAAACTCTTCCCTCATTTTTCGTTCCTGCAATGCTATTGTGTTGTACAGTGGAGATAACTTGGTGCAGAAATTGCATGTGTATGCCTTCCCCTCGGCCTCTTCTAGACTAGAGAAAGGGGAGTCCTCCAAGTGGGCCCAGCCTTCATTGTTGCCGCACTGTACCATGCCCGATTCTTCCACTGCGGCGTCCGGCTATTTCGTTGTGCGGTTGCGTGTTTTGGCCATACTGACGTTAAGGGGGGCTGTCTTTTTATTCAAAGTTTGTAGGATGCGTTTTCACTGTAATCGCACATTGCCATTTGCGCAGAACTGCCACACGCACTCTGCCAGTCCAGTGGTGCCAGTTCGGCGACGACACCCGTCAGGCTTTAGCGGTCGCAATATGTTAGGCCTATCGCTCAACGTCCGTTCGTTGCACTTGTCAGGCGATTGGCATTACGAATGTTTCATCACTTGCCTGGCGTCGTCCTGCTGTCACCCGTTGTGCATGGTCATACGAACTCCGCTGGTCTCCGCGATGACGTTAACCAAGCGCGCGAAACACTCAAACACATTCACTGAGTAAAATGTGCTTCGGCAGTCGAAGTTGAACCGAAGAAGCGGCGCGTGGGCTTTGTGTCAACCTTCTCCTCGGAGGTGGTGTGCTGTTCCGATACGAACCACCGGACTGCATGGTTGACTGTAACATTACCTGTTTCCCTAGCGAGTGAGCTAGGGAAAACGGAGGGTTTTTAAGAGACATTCTGGGTGTGGGGAGTAGAGCACTGCACGGGCCTGATCTTTTGGCCCGGGCCCGCTTTATGATGCCCGAACCCAGCCCGGGCCCGTGATACCAAGCCCAGGCCCGTGTTACTAACCCCGGTCCCGGGCGTTCATTGCTAAGCTTAGCTAGGGCCCGCGTGTGCATGACCAGGCTCGGCCCGGGTACGCTGGAGGAAATCAGGTGTGTACGTGCATTGAAATGCTGCCTTTCCCGCGGCGACAGCTTAGCGATTAAGCTGTTGCGTTTCTAAGCTTTAGGACGCGGGTTCGATTCGTGGCCACAGCGGCCGCATTTCGATGGGGGCAAAAAACATACGTGTACTTTGATTCAGATGCACATTAAAGAAATCTGCAGGTGGTAGAAATTAATCCGGTCCCCACTATGGCGTGCCTCGCAATCGTATCGTGGCTTTGGCATACAACACCCCAGAATAGAAATGAAATGGTGCTTATGCGGTACATGAAACGTCAGTACAATAAAAATAGTGTGGCAATAGAACACAGCAAAACATTTTTTTTTTAAAAACTGAGTGTAAGATTAACATAAAAAAGCGGATAGAAGCGATCCCAGGGCATTCTCTTTAATTCTTGTCTACACTTCACCTTGGAAACAATAATGATCACAAAAATTTTTAACAGAGGCTCTTGATTAATAATTTGTTGCAGCAAAATAAACGAGCTTAAGGTTATAGAGGTTGTTTCATGTAACGAACCAGGAATTTTAAAAAAGTGGTTAACAACAGCTGGGTGATACCGACCACGTATGATTTGCCGTCATGTGGCGCGCCTCAAAATATTTTTTTATATTCCGTTTAATTATTGAAAATACCGCTTAATTATTAAAAAAGTAATATTAACTTTATGGCCAAGTGCGTATCGTTACGCTGTAGAAGGGCTTCAGAAACGACAGATCCAAGTTGTGGCAATGTACAGGCAGCGTGGTGATTTTTTTCCGACGTTTAAAGGTGGCCAGCATCCCGAGAAACATGCACCCTGAATACCACAGAGAAAGGATGCGAGCGAGAGTGAAAGCTCTACGTAAGGCCTACGAAGGACCAAAACAAGGATAAGTCCGATACACCGACGCGGCAAAGTACAAGAACAGAGCGGCCCACGCTATCAGCGTGATCAACGGCCAAGGACAAGAGGTAGCAGCGGCCTCGGTAAGCACTCCAGACATCGACTGCGCGGAGGAAACGGCGATAGCCCTGGCGGCCACCACGGGCCATCGAGAGGAAGATCAAATCACAATCATCACCAACTCACAAACAGCATGTAGAAATTACCAAAAGGGCCGCATTTCCAAACAAGCCCTGAGCATCCTCGAAAAACGAGACAATTTTCCAGAACTGTACATTGTCTGGGCCCCGGGACACGAATCCGTGGCGGGTAATGTAGCGGCTAATGCCGCTGCCCAAGATCACATTCTCCGGGCTATCCCACCGGGTTCACGAGCACCGGTAGACCAACAAGATAGCGTCCCTAAAAGATACGCCGATATCCTGAGCCACTACAGAATGGGTAGGAGGATCTATCCACCCCGCATCCCAAGCTGACAAGAGAAGAGGCAGTGATCTTCCGAAAACTACAGACCGGCACATTCCCGCACGGCACCCTGCTACACGCCATGTATCCTACGAGCTATACTCACAAATGAGCCTTCTGCTCTACGCCCAATACCCTCTACCACATGGTATGGGAATGTCAACAAAACCCACCGACACCGCCCATCACCGGACCAACCGTCGAGCAGTGGGAGGCCCAGCTGACAAACTCGAGCCCTGAAGACCAGCATCGCCTGGTGAGCAGGGCCAAGCTATCGGCTCAGGCCCACGGCATCCTGGACTAGGGACGCCGCCCACCTCGGACGATTTTACCGTCGGCTCATTTCTACTAATAAAGTTTATTCCTCCTCCTCCTAAAGAAAGCCCACGCAATATGAAATAAAACTATATGATTGCGCTCATAACTATAACGTCCGCCTCTTCGAATAGACCAGCTCATGGAATAGAATTGTGCTATCTGCCACAGGCAATTTTTAAAAGCTTTTGAGAGTGTTCGCTGAAACACCCAGTATATATACGAACAGGTGAATTCACGGGCATACAGCATAAAATAAACGCACAAGTAGAAAGAGAAACCCCTTCCGTTAGTGTTAAAATAATTTAATAGTACCGAGTGCCATCGCAAAAGCGCTAACAGGGAAATAGTTTGAAGAGCGGTCATTTGTATAATTCACTTTTCCTTACGCGGAAACAATATTCGCTTTTTGTGGATAGATGGATGGATGGAAACAGTTTTCTTGTACGTCTGTCAAGGTTTAACGCGACCCGGGCTCAGGTCTCCCACGGGGGAACGTCAAGGCCCTGCCTTAACGCCGCCTCACGGGCTTGCTGGACTGCCCACGTCTGGATTCCGAGGTCTGATCTGCGCAGAGCGGCGGCCCACCTCGACGACAGGGTCTCCGGAGTAACTACCAACCCTCCTATAACTACATTGGACTCCCACAGCATGTGCTTGAGTGTTGCTGGTCCTTCCTGGCACAATTCGCACGTGTCGTCCTGATGCTTATCTGGGAAGATACGTTTCATTAAAACTTCTTTCTGGGCGAGTTGGTGCATACTTGACATAAAAATTGTTACAGCGCAATACGTTTCAGATACGTTTCAGACGGAATGGATTAGGGAAGGTGTTCGTCTGGAGTTCCCTCCAGGCGATGGCCTGCCTCCGGTTCAATTTGGGACTCGGCGGTGGGTATATCCTTCTGGCGTTCAAATATGCACTGGTTGTGTCGTTGTATCTGGTGAGCCTGTCCCGTTCTGCTCGAGAAGCGTTCGCTGTCGTGCGAGAGGCGTTGCCCTGTTCGGAGCGGCGGGTCATGTCTCGCGCCGTCCGGTGCGCCGTCTCGTTTAGGTTCGAGAGCGCGTTGCCTTCCGTGTGGAAAAGAAAAAAAAAAGAATATAACTTCACCTAGCTGTTTTTCTATTTTCTTTGCTAATATATACTAACAGCCAGCTGTTTGCACTTGTCATTTCAGTTTATCACAGAATGCCTTGGGCCATGCAATGCAGAACGTTCGCGTGTGCTCGCGAAGGCCCGACTTTGGCCGTTTAATGAGCGGGCCCGAGTCTGGCTCGCTCCCGTGGCTTCAAGCCCACGCGCGGCCCGGGTCCGTGGCCTCATTTATTTATTTATTTATTTATTTATTTATTTATTTATTTATACATACCGCAGCCCGCTAGGGCTATGGCAGGAGTGCGTGTACATGCGAGGAAAACTGATTATGATATGCAGAAACAAGAACATAGAAATATAAGAATGTGAAGGTACTATACATCAGCAACAGCATTTAAAAATTGAGAAATGGGTAACAAACGAACTTCGGCAGGTAACAAATTCCACTGTTCAATCATGCGGGGGAAAAAACTGTATTTGAAAGTGTTAGTGCGTGGGTGGAATGGTCTGATATTAAAGGCATGATAAGCTCTAGTTGAAGTCGGACAAGCAGGCATTAAAAGGGAGGGATCTGACGGGTGGCAAAGAGAGTTCTTATAAGAATAGAAAACCTTCAGAGATTCTATGTGCCGCCGTCTAGAAAGAAACTGGGGGTTTAATTTCGCAAGAGCAGCTCACGGTGACAATTTAGTCTCGGTCGAAGCGACGGTAAACAAAACGAATAGCCTTCCTCTGGACTGACTCAACACAATTAATTTCACATTGTTTATATGGGTTCCATACGGAGGAAGCATACTCTAAAATTGGGCGAATCAGTGTTTTGTATGCTACTAATTTAGTGTCCCTCGGAGCAGCAGACAACGTCCGCCGGATGTAACCCAGTTTTTTTAACGCTTTACTACAAATGTAATCTATATGTTTAGACCAGGGGCGCTATAACGTAAAACTATTCCAAACTTTTCTATTCCAATTCTGATATCAGCCCTCCACGATTGGTGAAAAACTTTTTTCGACCACCCCCGCTTCACCTGTCTGTCACGCGACGTCACGAAAACCGCGATAGTTCCGCATCTGATATGATGTGTACACACTGATTATGCATGATTTGACAGAAAAAAGAAAAGCAGTTATTTCTGATTCGACGCCTTTCCCCATGAACAGTAGTCTATTGGTCAAGAGTTCTCGGGCTGCACCCACTTCACCTGCCTGTCACGCGACGTCACAAAACCGCACAAACTCACCGCGTCAAAGTGACGTGTACGCGATAAAGATGCATTAATATGCCGAACAAAACTGAATTTTCTTCGGAATAGCCGCAGGCTGCCCCGTTCCGAAAGTAATAAAAGATGGCTGCCGCCGATCACTGAGACACTGGCTACTCGCACCTGTCGGAGAGCATGGGTTTATTTGCATATAATAAAGCTTCTTGCGTGGCCGTGTAACGTTTTCGAGCCCTTTCGGCACGTTTACCACCTCATTCTGCCAACTCTTCTTTGCTGAGGGTCAGTTTTAGCGTCATTCTTAAGCTTCCGTTGCATGCCGCCGTGATTTTCGACCAGCCACCACAAGCTAAGTAAGGCAAAGCCGACCAATCGCAGACGCCGGCACCACCCTCTTCATCGGGTTATCGATTTTCAGTGCACTGGCTCTGCCCCATCGAATCCCTCTCCACTTGAGCGTTCTACTCGCCTCTTGTCAGCCAATTAGATACGACAAGCCGCTCAGTGTAGGCAATGTTATTCGTTTTTCAAGCAAACAAAAGTGACTTCCTATGAACCAGGAGAGCGTTTTATTGGTGTGTTCAGACAACCCTGCGGGTGACCGCCCGGTGCTTGCGTTGGTGGTTACGCAAATTTGACGTCAGGAGATTGGAATAGAAACATATTGGAATAGTTTTACGTTATAGGGCCCCAAGACAAGGTGGGTGTAAAAATGCCCGAGGCCGGCCCGGGCCAGGCCGAGCCCGTGCAGTGCTCTAGTGTGGAGTGTGCTCTCGCAGAACGATGTAGTCTGCTCTGACATACGTGCTCCGTGCACTGCGCTCGATGCTCCTGCTAGTACGAGTATGTTATATGTCTTTTCCTATAAATAAGTTTGCCGCTTTTTCCCTCATGTGAACAAACCCTCTGTTCTATTCCTCCAACCTCGATACCTCGTAACGAATACAGCCGAAGCAGAAGAAGTGGCCGTGGCCCTCGCACTCACACAACCGGGAGTGAGGACCGTGGTCACAGACTCCCAGACCGCCTACGCAAGCTACCGCAAGGGGAACATCTCTCCCGCGGCACTAGCGATCTTCACCAAATGCAAATCACAGGGACGGGCCGTTGAGCTCGTGTGGGTCCCGGCTCACTCGCAAGTGGAAGGCAACGCACTCGCCGACCACTATGCCCGAGAACTGTCAAGCGCGGAGGTCGTTGATGTTTCCGCAGCGGCTGTCGTGCGGCAGCGTGCGACGGCGTGGTCGATAGCTAATGTAAGTGCAACGCAACTTGTGTCGAAGCCACGAATTTGTTTTGAAAGGTAATGATCAATTATTATAAAAGTTACCTAGCGTATATATCGTTCGAATATACAACAGTTTATATGTGCGGTTATTTTTACACCAGTAATGCGTACTTTGCTTCTCACGTCGCGTTATACCGCCTACACTTTGGAGGTGAACCAGGGGTTAGCATACGGCAGCGGCGGTGGAAGCCTGCAGAGGCCCTGGTGCTGCGACGCAGTACGTGGGAGTCGTCACGAGCCAGCCACGACCGCGTTTGAACTCAGCAGCTGCCCATCAAGCATGCTCATATGTTTCCGAAGGGTGTGAGAACTCGCTTATGCAGTTTTGATGTCTTTGATGTATCAGTTGTCAAATTGGCGTACACTTGAATGTGGCGCGAAATACATTTCGTGAAAAGGCACAGAAAAAGAAGACAGTGAAGCGCAAAACTGCCAACTGTTTACTGACTGTTAGATATGGGGGTTTCCTGAGCCCCCTTCGAGTTCCCCAGACCACATCGAATCGCAGCACAGCTAATTGAGAAGCGCAGAGGCGCGCACGGGCAAACAAGTTGAGGGCCCCCACTTCGTACGCCGCCGGTTGGGCTATTCAATGCTTGTCTCTGCTAAAAAGCGAAGGGATAGCCCGGCATTGTTGCAAGTAAATTGGGTCCCGAAGCAAGACGGCTGTAATGCGCCGTGACAACCTTCTGGCTGTAATGCACCGTGACAACAAGACGGCTGTGATGTACCGGGAAGGCCTGGCAGCGTCTCACCGGCCGCCTTTGAAGAAGGCATTGCACCACAGCAAGGCAAGACCACGGGGAGCCGCCGGGTGTGACACCACCGCACGGGTGCCTACCATTGGCCGAAGGTGGCGTCATCTGAGCGGGCTCTCCCATTGGCCGAACATGACGCGCCTTCCAGAGATCGAAGGGCTTAAAAGACGCAGACCGAGAGGATTCCAGAGCATTCCCGGATTCACCTCTCTCGAACTTCTTGCCGCGGGCCGCAGCGTCCGAGCTGCTGCCGGCCCGTAATGACTGTACGACTGTTCATTGACGTCTCACTGTAAATAATGTAAAATAAACCTCCCAAGTTTTTTTCATCGCAAAGTCCGTCCTCAACTCCTACAACGGGTGCTAGCGGTGGGATCGTCCTCAACTCCTACAACTGGCGGCAGCGATGGGATTTCCTCCAACCCCTACATGACCCTCCCCCCCCCCCAAGCGTCAGAAACACAGAGAAAAAAAGACTATTTCCGCGCGTGCGCAGAGAGCCAAAGTGTGACGTAGAACAACATGGTCATGATAACACATTTTGAAGAAAGCATATTTCTCCAGAATACAATATGATAGATGTAGCGCTGACAGAACCAGACCCTTTCTTTTTATAATACAGAACGCTTACAACAACTACCCGGCAGTTTGGTCCCTATACTTTTGCTAAGAATCAAAACTTATTCAAAGCATGGCGTACCACGATAGGCTTTACAGTGCGCAGGAAGACGTGCATTGTCACACTTACCAAACTATTAATATGCTCTCTCAATCTGTCAGTAATACAACGTCTCGTTTGTCTAACGTAGGACTTGCCGCAATCTAAGGGTTTCTTAGATTTGCCGTGCTGCTTCTGGCCTCCCCGCGGCCCATCGCTTGGGATCCGGAGGCACAATTGGGCAAGCTTGTTGAGAGCCGAAAAGACAACCGGAATGCCATATCTGGTAGACACCTTACTGAGGTTATGATATATAGTTACGGCTCACACGGTGCACATAAGGGATTTCCTCTGGCTTAACACGCTCCCTGTACAACGTAACGAAAGGCGCATGGCCCTAAAGTGCATTTTTAAAGAAATGCATAATTTATCTTAGTTAATTAACCAATTAAGCGCAATATATAGATAATACCCTATGACGGCAAACCATATGTCGTCGGTATCATTCAGTTGCGGTTAACCACTATTTTTTTAAATCCTTGGTTCAAGTTGCGTGAAACACCCTGTGTAACATCCTTGATTCCATCCATAGAGTTTCCTAATAAAATTGATATAGGGAACTGGCGCTGCCATCGTTTCGCTGTCATGGGTGCTAGTCTGGACAAGGATAGGTTGGCACAGCCCGACCCGTTTGCAGCGCACATGTAAACGCAGACGGGTTGGACCAGCCCAACGTTACTAGACTAGCTGGGCCAGCCAGCGCTGAGCCCTGCGCGGGACCACTGAGACGCCACCGTTCTTACGCGCCGGCAGCGGCAATGTTACCAGCACAATGCAAAAACAATCTCTGTGCAGTGTAACCTCATCCATGTAACGATATGAGCCATGAAATACGGTTTGCGCAGCCATCTGCGGGAACCGGAAGCTCTGCTCGAATGCGTTGATATATCAGCTCGACGCTATATGTGCCGCCGTTGCCTAGAAGCGGGTTCATGTAAACGGCGCTCACGTCGGGCTCGGTCAGCCCCGATTTATGACTCGACCCGCTCACTTCGGGTTCATGTAAACGTAGCCATAGTCAGTAGATGGATTTGTCTGATCTTAGTGATTGTGGCTTCGGACGTTTTATTTATTACGCTTTATCTGTCTTTATTGGCTAAAAGTACAAAGCCAGGCTATTTTTCTAAGCGCAGAGAGCAATAAGACTCTGCGCACACGCATAATCATTGCGCATTGTTGCATTTATAACAGAATACTTTGCTAAAGTTATCAAATTGCAAGGTCAAAAATTTATTTCAAGCCAGGAAAACAAAGTTTAGGCAAATCCATGTTCTAACTATCATTCCTACGCTGTCTCAACCGCCATGCTTGCAGCTCCTGTAGAGTTAGTGCACTAACTATAAGTATAGTAACTCTATGGCAGCTTCCATAGACAGCGCCTAGTTACCTCTGGTAAATTTTGTTGGAAATTATGTTTCCAGTCATAGAAGAAGGGAGCATTACGTCACGCAGTCAGCCTTCGCTAGCCAACACTCCGGGAAGCCATCCTCTTTGCTTTTTCTCCCTCAGAAAGTCGGCCGAACACGTGACCCTGCTAGGCGTTCTCGGCCCTGTATGCTCGGCCCCGTGTGTTTTGAGTGACGCATTGAGCGTCAGCTGATTTGCGCATGCAACACACATTGTGATAAAGTGGAAGCTTCGGCGAGTTTGTGATTCAATACAGACGTGTGCACAGCGCAAAAGACGAGGGCTGAAATAAGAACACAATACAGTGCCTGTGTTGTGTTCTGTGCACTCATGCACATTGTGCTTTCTCGTGTTTGTTTGACAGCGCGCGCGGGCTATTTTAATATGCGCATTGATCGGTAACATTTCTCTAGTAGCAAGTTGCAAGCAGATGAGCGCTTTACCAAATGTGTATGATCATAGGAAGCCCATTTGTCAAAAGAATGCGGACCGTACTGTGTGACATCTTGACTGCGTGAGTGGCGTTGTGAGAGGAGGACAGCGGTGGTTTCAATCAGAACGTCCATACTGTAACATGCAAAGATATATTTGTAGTGATTTACGATTGTGTCACACTGGACAAGGACTGGAGGCAGACCAGCTTTGGATACCAAGAATTATAGTCGGTACACACTGCATATTAGGACACCAGGAGTATTGGAAAAATATCAGATACATAGGTATTATATGCCACGGTCAGTCTGGGAACGCTGTTCGCATGAGGGCGGTTTCTGTGTATGGTATGCTGCAGACATTTGCGACAGTTTTTGTTACTGTGCTTGTAATGTCATCAATGACGCCTAGCCACCAAAGTGCATGTTTATCTTAAACGGCATTGCTAGTCCGAAGTGGTTCTCATGCAGAATCAGAAAAACTTGATAATTTGAACAGGCAAGTGCAAGACATTTCGATTTTATATGCGCACATGCACAAGCTTTCTTGTCACTGTGCACTGATTTCGAGACTCCCGAAAGATTTTCAACTAGCTTCGCGCAAATATGCCTTTGACTCGACCAGCGCTCCTGTGTATATTACGATACGATGATATGTCTTGCCTTGCTGCTGCAGCTGTTTTACATTTTCAAGAGTATACCCTTTGTTGGTTGTAGATAAGTCGTGATCTGGCTACTAATCCTTCGACTTCATTTGTAAGCTCTGTGTCTTCAACTTATTCGAGAGGTGCTCGCTACAGTGCTTCTGCCGTAAGATCGCTTCCTGGGGCGCTATAACGTAAAGCTGGGCACTATAACGTAAAGCTATTCCAAACTTTTCTATTCCAATTCTGCAATCAGCCCTCCGCGATTGGTCAAACACTTTTTAGGACCACCCCCACTTCTGTCTGTCACGCGACGTCACTAAAACCGCGATAGCTCTCCATCTGATATGACGTGTACACACTGATCATGCATGATTTGACCGAACGAAATAAAGATAGTTATTTCTGATTCGACGCCTTTCCCCATAAACAGTAGTCTATTGGTCAAGAGTTCTCGGGCTGCACCCACTTCACCTGCCTGTCACGCGACGTCAAAAAACCGCGACAACTCGCCGCGTCAAAGTGACGTATACGCGTTAAAGACGCATTAATATGCCGAACAAAAGTGATTTTTTTCTTCTGAATAGCTGCGGGCTGCCCCGTTCCGAAAGGAATGAAAGATGGCTGTCGCCGATCACTCGGGCACTGGCTGCTCGCACCTGCCGGAGAGCATGGGTTTATTTGCATATAATAAAGCTTTCTGCGTGGCCGTGTAACGTTTTCGAGCACTATCGGCGCGTTTGTGACCTCGCTCTGCGTACTCTTATTTGCTGAGGATCCGTTGTAGCGGCATTCTTAAGCTTCTGTTGCATGCCGCCGCAATTTTCAACCAGCCACCGCAAGCTAAGTAAGGGAAAGCGGACCAATCGCAGACGCCGGCACCACCCTCTTCATCCGGTTATCGATTTTCAGTGCGTTGGCTCGGCCCCATCGAATCCCTCTCCACTTGAGCGTGCTCCTCGCCTCTTGTCAGCCAATTGGATACGACAAGCCGCTCAGTGTAGGCGATGTTATTCGTTTTTCAAGCAAACAAAAGTGACCTCCTATGAACGAGGAGAGCGTTTGATTGGTCTGTTCAGACAACCCTACGGGTCACCGTCCGATGCTTGCGTCGGCGGTTACGCAAATTTGACGTCAGTAAATTGGAATAAAAACATATTGGAATAGTCTTACGTTATGGGGCCTCTGGCAGATATTGGACGTTCACCGTGTTGCAGTACAGATGTAGCAGTACACATATATTGGACGTTGTATGTGTGACGCTGCGACGCATCCTTGGTGACTGCTCCTCAAGCCGTTTTGTTGAAAACAGGCACACCGAGGCTTGTCATCGTTTAGAGGACAAAATTGTTGCCAACTAGGTAGTCTATGACTTTCCTGTTAGCACAGACCAGCGGCAAACATTAATGTTTCTCAATTTGTGTGTAATCACGTTCCAGATCAATATTAACACTAAACAAGCATGTGATGACCTGGAATTTGCCGTCATGCTACTTTTGTCGGAGGACAGTGCCAAGAACAAAATATGATGCGTCCGGGATGACGACTGTACCCCTGGAATAAAATATCCCAAGGATACAGTTTGACGAGAGCTCTTTGCAGTTTTGTAAGGCTCAGAATACGGCTTTGCCCGTACAAAGTTGTGACTGGAGCTCAACATGCGAGAAAATGGCTGCAGGAGCCACTGCATTGAAAACAAATTGAGCAATGTGCATGAACATCCCAAAGAGGCGTGGGAAGTCTGCTTTGTTTTGGGGCTGTGACAGCCTTCTCTCAACTTTCTACTTCCTAGTCGACTCAAATGCCAGAGCTGCTGCTGGTGTGGCCCAGAAGAGTCACTTGCTCGAGGGTGGATTGTAGGTCCTTGTTTATCGTCATCCATGCCTGTCTCATGTGCATCATTGCCACTTACAGGCATTTGTCATATGATCAGCGTAACTGGAGTCCCAAACAAGTACGTCGTCCATATGGCGCAACAAACTGTGGAGGCCATTCAGCAATGTGGCCAAGCGCCTTGAATATGTTCTGATGCAGGCACTATTTCGAATGACACTGGGTTGAAGCAAGACAGTCAGAGCAGTGTTATGAACGTGCTGAGTGTCGTTACGGCTTTCTTTGCTCCGTCGTATCTATTTACCAGAAGTCAAAGTTTGCATCCAGCTTGCTCAAGGCGTTTGCGTTTCGCAGCAGGGCCAGATCGTGTTCAGTGGAAGGAAATGGGTGGAACTAGTTGAGCTGCGTGAAGTCTGCACAAATTCGTACGGCACCTGAACACTTCGGGACAATCACCCGGGGTGGCACACCTGCCGCTTAATTATGTGACATTAGTTATGATATCCAACGCCTCACTGCAATTAATTCTACACATTTTGCATAATAGGGACTCTGTATAAACACATCAGCTAGAACACATGGGTCGGGCTCTTACGCGAAAGTTACTGGCAAAAAATGTACAATAGCTCAGTCTTCAACAAGAGCGACTTTATTTATTTATTTATTTATTTATTTATTTATTTCTTTCTTTATTTATTTATTTATGGGGGGGGGGGGGGGAGGTTGTAGACACTGCTTCCCGTGCCCTTGGAGAAGTGAACTTATGTTAGGTTAGCACGAACAATAACACTGTTACTAGAGGGTTCACACACACAGCGAAGAGCAGGTAAAGTGAAATACTGTCGACTGCATTTTTAAACAGGAACGATCGAGCCGAGGTGAGCCTACGCATTTCTGTCCCGTAGTTTGCGCTTGGGCTGAGAGGACTGTAGTCCTTGGATTCCTATACTGCAGTTTAGAAGCCAATCCACCTCGCAGGAAAG
Organism: Dermacentor andersoni; assembly: GCF_023375885.2. NCBI lineage: Eukaryota > Metazoa > Arthropoda > Arachnida > Ixodida > Ixodidae > Dermacentor > Dermacentor andersoni. Next base: position 111,755,563 of record NC_092814.1, on the reverse strand, counting down.
CGAGTACACAAATCGGTGATCGAACTCAAACGAGCACTTCGCTGAGCCAGCAGCGCAGCTACACAACGCAAGATAACTACATGTTAACTGATTCAGCTGCTGCATTTTCGTTATCCCCTCCTCCGTGTAGCCGCCATCCGTAAGCAGTGACACTGCCGCTGGAAAACGTTTCTTTTTTTTTCTTTTTTTTTTTTTTTTAATCCAGCGGCCGTGGCAGCGGTATCATAGCCAATGCAAGACTCAATCAAAACCGCGCTAAAGGCAAGCACAAACCAAATTTGAGTGTGCCGCCCCGCGTAGTACCTTTTAGAACCTGAGAGGGCGCCACTTCCGCCACCAAATAAAGACATTTTTATAAAAATAATACAGAACTACAAGGTGTTTATTTTTAACCATAAGAACTCAGAATGTACCAGCAACGCTACAAATTTTAATATTGTATAGCTTAAGAATAACGCTAATAAATTTATTATTTTACTAGACGTCGATAGATGTCGACACTTCCCCGTGCGTGTGGCGTTCGATTGTGACTGATACGGTGTGCTGCTTCTCCGGAGTGCCAGAAAATGCAAGGTGTGTTTGCATTTGTCACCTGCGTGTTGTGCGTTGCCGCTCCAGGTGTGTTAGCGGAAGAAGAAAGCGACCTGCTGAGCTGCCCAGCTGACCTATCAGCTGAACCATTGTCACCGGGCCGCGACATGGCTTCGGGGGAAAATTGGAAGGATGCCTGCTCCGTCTACGATTTCACCGCGGAAGATATCAAGGGCATGAACGTCTCTCTTAGAAAATACGCCGGTCATGTTGTACTGATAGTGAATGTTGCCTCTCGATGTGGATTCACTGACTCCAACTACAGGCAGCTACAGGCACTGCATGACAAGTACGCTTCCAACGATCCACCTCTGAGCATCCTGGCATTTCCCTGCAACCAGTTCGGGAGTCAGGAACCTGGGAGCAACGCGGAAATAGAGGATTTCTGCAAGTCGACGTATGATGTTAAGTTCAACATGTTCGCCAAAGTGGACGTGAACGGCGACGGCGCTCACCCCCTTTGGAAGTTTCTCAAGCATCGGCAAAGGGGCACCTTAGGCGACGAAATCAAATGGAACTTTACCAAATTCCTTGTCAACAAGTCCGGGCAGCCTGTAGGTAGATACTCGCCAACGACAGCGCCCAGTGCTATTGAAAATGACATCAAGAAGCTGCTTGCTGGTTCTTCGCAACTCTGAACTCGCACTGGGGCATGTGACACTTCATAAAGCTGAAGCACTGTTCTAGTGCGTTAATGTCATGAAGCGAGGCTTGTTACCTGTGGACTGAGAGAGATAGAGAACGATAGTTTCTCCTTTTTGTAGCTGTCTTTGCTGTCAGTGCTTGGACACACGAGTTGTGGTGGTTGCGGCATTTTCTGTGCTTCTTGCATAAAGGCCACAAAGAAATTAGTAGTCATCAAGATGTCTCCTGTCCTCACTTATGGGCGCGGCAGTAGCATGTGCTGTACGCATATACTAGGGACACGCGCCCTTCTGTGCATGCAAGGTATACACATGACTAACGCTGTCATACGCAGAAATAACAACACAACAGAAATATGATGAAGCCATTGCGTTGCAAATAAAGACAAACACAAAGAACAGCGAAGATCAGACACCATGGGCGCCCGTGCTGTCTGATCTTCGCTATTATTTGTGTTTCAATGGCTTCATCAATTATCGCCCAACTAGCCGAAAAACAAGTTAGCCAACAGAAATATATGTTTACAGCTTCATTTTAACCTATATGTCCGCCACAGCTCTCTTAGCCAACCACTTATATAAATTTATGTGGTAGGTAATTAACGGCAAAATCATAGTGTCAATCGCATAGGCCGAAAGCTTCCATTTTTCCGGGGATATATATATATATATATATATATATATATATATATATATATATATATATATATATATATATATATATATATATAGGTTATATATATATATATATATATATATATATATATATATATATATATATATATATATATATATATATATATATATATATATAACCTTTGATGGCAGTTGCACTTGAAACTTCGTGTTATCTCGAAGAATTGCTCACTTGGAAGAATTGTCATATACTTCGCTAGCACTAATCGTGCTTCGCCTTTCCGGCAAAACTGTGGCTTTTTTTTTTTTTTTCCTGTAAGTCCGAGCATAAGCGTTGCTGCACATGACGGCTGATTCTGATTTTGAGTGAATCCGGCGTGGTCTCATATCGGTTACTACGTGAATTATGTATATTTATGACCTCTACATGCAAGAGGCGATGTTTCCATCCCTGATAAATGTTGTAAATTATTAGAAGAGTTTTCTTATTTATTTTTCTCTTTTTTTCTGTTTTCATGATTCGTCAGCATTGCCTACGGTAAAGAGAAGCAATACTGGGACGCATATTATCCACGTGCATTTCGCACGCCCTTGATAAAGGACTCTGCCGAAGGGGTCATTGAGCTCTGCAGGTTTTTTTCACGGTCAAAAAAGCACGCAAAGCTATTTGAAGTGAGGTAAACATACAGTACCATATTCATTCTCTAGGCATAGGCTATCCATACTATTAGGCGTAATTGTTAGTTTGCTGCCTACTGCTCTTTAAAAATCTAGTAAGCTTAGTCCTGTGTATATATTTAAATATATTGTGTCTGTGCATGGTGTTAACGTAAGTTTTAAAAAAAAATTCTGGAGTGAAGAAATACAGATGAGGTAGCCGCCGCTGGTGCTTCTAATACGCTTGTCCTACTGTTGTCAGGATTTGCAGAAATAAAGCGAAAGTATGAATTAAAGTCATGCACGTCCGCGCCAACAATGCATGCAGTAAGCTCCCAGGAAGCACGGAGCTAGCTAGTAAACGCTTACCTTCCAGGTTGATCTAGCTAGTAGCCTTCTTTGGTAAACTGTGCTCTAGACCTAGACTTATACAAGCCAGCTGGTAGCTCAGCTAATGCTCCCTCCACTTGCGCCTAGTAGCCATCTTGGGATGCACTGCTGTAGCTGCGGTGTAGACATTCAATTTTCAGGCTTGTTTCAGCTACGCATGTGCTATAGTTCACTCTACTTACCATGTTTCCGATCCTGGTAGGTTGAATTATTATTTTACATGTCACCTCAAAAGCACAAACAAGGCAACAACCACATTAAAAGTTTCATTTAGATGGTGGTCAGTGTATTTCTTGTGGCAAGTTAATTCGCAACCATATGAGCTGTTGCCAAGCCCTTGATTTCATGCCACTGTAATATTGCACAAATACGAAACTAATAATCATATAAAGAATAAATACAGTGTAACAAAATGTTTTTTTGTCAATACATAGCACCAGTACCGAAATAGTTTAATATGCCAACGCTCACAAAGAAATGTATTTGTGCTCCATATATTGTTCCCTCATACCTTGCTTTTAAACTGCCACAGAACAGTTTTTGCCTAAGCTCGTGCAAGTATAAGCCTTTATAGTGATCAAATGGCGCCTGCACTCACCAACTTTAATGTCTACCAAAGTTAGTAATGAAACATTATTGGAGGTTTTCATAGAAAGTATGAATTCTGCTGCACCGCATGTATGGCAGAAAAAAAGCTACCTTTCAATGTGCCCTTTTATTTTCAAGAATCTAAGACACAGCTTAAACAAGTGTAGCAGTTTACCTTAAGCACACACTGAGTGCACATAATACATTGCAGTAGACATTGCAGTCCACTCATTTTGTTCAGCAATTTTCAACGTTCGAGCCCCATGCATGTAAGTTATATTTTCAGAGTCTGAAAGGACCATTGTATTGTGGCACTAGTGGAGCATGCCGGCTGTAGTAGTGCACTTAATAAGCATATGTGTCTGGAAATATTTCAACAAATGTACGATTCTATTTCCCTTGTTCCACAGGCCGTGAGTAGATTGTGCTGCATGCGCACCTTATGGGCCAGTAGACTTGCGCTGGTAGGAAAATGGATGGATCCATATGTAAAAGCCACATATGCCATTTCCACAAGTAAACACAGCTCATAAGTACCACTATCACCTCGGTTAAACTGCACTCTAAACGTTTGCATACAGTACTAATGGCAGCAGAACCGAGTGCAAGTGTGTGGAGAGTGCACATTAAGCAAGATAAAACAGCATGTAGAAAGGCTATTTCCTGTCTCACAGACACAACCTTCCATAATGGCTCATAGTTGCTTTAGGGAGGAGTAAAAATGCAGTTTGTTTCATAAATGCAAATGTGATTCAGTATGGTCCCTACAAATATGACTAATACAGTGGGTCCTTAGTCAATGCAACTTCCTTACAGAGAACTTGAAATTCTTCATTGTCAATTAAAAAAAAATTCTCTTAGTTAAAATGGTAATTCAGATGTTTATAAAACGGTTACAGGGACCAATAAGCTTTTTGAGAGCATCACTAAATGTAGTAGTCTTTATTTTAAAATAAAGCAAAAGCGCAGAGAAAGAACAGGCTAAGAATTGGACAGAATTGTAAGCTTAAAAGGCAGCAAAGGTGCATTCACAATTCTCTCTTGAAGAAATCTTTCCAGTAACCAAAAATACTTATTTTGCCTATATCATGGCTGCAAAAACTATACAATTCTAAAAAAAAACGCACACAAAACTTATTTGTAGTGCTTTCAAAAATCACCAATTGGGATTACAACTGAACTGTGGCTGGCCTACCCCAAAGAGCTCGTTGTGGGCCCTGGAGCCATGTTTTGATTAGGAGGCCCACGATTTCTGCTAAGATAAAAGGCTTGATTTTCACCCTGGAATATTTAGTTGCAATCTTCTACTAACAACCGGAACTCCCACGCAGAAAGTTGGTCGATGAAATCACAGCTACGAAACTTCCTTAATCGTGCCACCTCAGGGAAAAATGCAGCTGCTTACACAAGGATTGGCGGGCTCGATGATTTCTAGTATTGTGCACAAGTTAACACAAGACATTAACAGTGTAAAACAAATTGTGCATCAAAATTATTACTATCTTTTAATATCAATCAACGCACATAGAAATTCATTAAACGAGTACTAACAAAAAATGTTGCGCTGCACTTTTGTGCCTTTTTTGGGTAATCGCAGACGCCACAATTATGACATAGAGCCTCAATTCCTTTAGCAGCACAAATAATTATTACATCACATTTTATGCAGCTAGTTTAAAATGTACTCCCAGTGGATCACTATCTTAGACGTGAAGCAGGTGACTATTGACATAACCGAAACAATAGTTGGAATCCATGCGGTGTCACAAACAACTCAGGCATGGATCAGTTGGCTCAGTGCAGTAGTTGATGGTGATAAAATGACCTTGTCACTAAAAGCCGTCAAACTGACCCTCCCAATCGCGACTTCGCGCGGCTGATGAAGTCGGCGCGGCATAGGCGAATCGCGCGCGGCACAACAGAACGCGCGCTCCGAACAGCGATTCCAGACCGCGCTTTTGATTTTAAACTCACATTGAATATGGTAAATCTCTAAAAGGAAAGACCACTTTCCTTACTGACAAATAGCACAACATAAAACCCCATTCCTGAAGCTGACATCATTTAAACATCGAAGTTTGGCAAGCTAGAGTTCAGATTTATATTTATAACTAAATTGAAAAGCTAGAGGTTCCCCACCAATAAATGCACGCATAGCTCACTTTCATATATGCCAGGAAACACAGAATTCTATGTAATCAAGGTTACAAAATGCATCACATTTACCTTTGAGGCACAGATGACGCTCAAGCAGCGGTGTTGTCAGCCAGTCTGTCACTGTTTTGATAGAGTGTTACAGCATATTGGCTCATGTTGGGTCGTTTCTAGCTGCCTCTGAAATTCATAAAACATTGATCAGCAAATGCAGATAACACAGACGACCACTTAAATTAGAATAGCAAAATAATAGCACATTGCCTATTAACCGCCTTAAGCTGCACAAGATTATTTATGTCAAGGAAACAATTTAAATGTGATAGCTCGCTATTCAACAAACAAAATGCGCCTTATTTTAGCCTTGTTTCATGTCTCAAATTTGTTTTCATTGCTTTCTCTATGCAGCCATATTAATACTACATTACTTCAAGGTCACATTCAATGACAGCTATGAATCACTTCATCCAAGGTTTTCCTCTTGCAGTGAGAAAGGTAGAATGTCATATGAACAGTGATAGCTTAGACAGTATTTCAATTGCGACCTCCAAGTAAAGAAAGGTGCACCAAAAAAAGAAGATTCAAATGCTCGGAAGAACAAGAATGAAAAAAGATGAAGGCTATATCTACTTCACGTGTTCACACTACTCTGTGACAGCACTACAAGCGACACAGCTGTCTTGACAGTTACATGGGTTAGTGCAGCGCAGGAACAATTCAGTAAAAATAAAACGAAGGCCAACTGACAGTTAAGCGGAGCTGTATATGGCTAGGGTACCACAGAATTTGGGTGTCCGCACACAAAAATTTTTATCATCGATGGATCATACTCCCGTAAGCACTCATATCCCCGTAACAAGCAAAGAATGCAATGGCTCATAGTTCCGTAAGGCAGAGGCTACAGGCACTCAGCAGAGTGAAGCGATCTGTACTTTCATTCTTTATAATCACGCATACAACATACAGAACGGCATGTCTAAAACTGTCATCATCAATAGCTCATATCCCCATAAGCAATGGCTCATACCCCCGTAAGCAAGCAAAACATGCAATGGCTCGTAGCCCCGTAAGGTTCATGGCTACTCGCTTTGCTTGGGTTAGTTGCGATGACACTACCCATGTGGTCGTTGTCGGTGATTTAAATATTGATGTGTCCGGACCGAAAAGGGAGTGTTTTACGCGTTTCGCGTTGCAGACATATCGCTTGCGATGCTACACCGATCCGGTGTTGCGTTCTCCTCCGTTTCGAGGCGACATGGTGGTTCAGCATCCTTTTTTGCCCGAGGTGTTGCACGCCAACCGTAACACCGGCCAAACCGACCATCCAGCGGCGTATGTACATCGATTTGAGATTATCAAAGAATGTGTTTGCAGTTGCGAGTATGCCGATCAGTGTATATCATAGCGACCACAGTCATTGAGACGTGACAATGAGTGATGAAATAAAGTCTTTATCACACGTTTTCTTACCACAATGCTTACACCTCCACTGGTCACCCACCTTCTTAAGATGGAATGGCCTTGAATTTACTACTTAAATAATTTTTGTTAAATAATTTATACGCATTTAACCAAAACAATACAAACAAAAGTAAATGAAAGTTCATCATAATTTGCGAATCGGCTTTTTACATTTCATACAGGAACGAGTCACTCAGTACCAAATTTACTCAGAACGAGTCACTCAGTACCTACCCCCCCCCCCCCCCCCCCACCTCGTTCACTCTATGTAGGGGCAAGCCACCCCTCTCGAATTCGTTGAGGCTGCCCTGGATCCTCCCTGGCAATGCCTTTGAAATTTTGACACTTTTTCTAAGTAATTTTCTTCACAATGGCAAGAAGCGTATGGATTGGCGACATCAAGTGCTAGCCATTTTGAAGATGTCTAAACTATAGCTCGACATAGCTCTAGCTGCTTCTAGCCTGCTCAAGCTGTATCAAGCTAGCTAGTAGCCAACTTGTGCTTTCTGGGCTTTTACCCACGCACAATAAAATTTTAACTGAAAAGGTAGAGGCAACTCAAAAGAAATCTCAAATGATGTGGGTAGCAGAAGTCTGGTAATGACACTCTACGGGGGGGGGGGGGGGGGGGGGGGGCGGTCGTAGGCTTTGACATCGCCAGGGATGGGAATGCTCGGCCTCACCTCAACTGTACGTCTTTCTGCCGAAGTTTCTTCGCTTTGATGTCACAAAAAAATTGTTTAGAATCTACAGACCCAGATCTTTGACAGCCGTTGACAGCAATGATCGAGAACTTAATTTCGAGCGTGCTTGAGTCAATGTAGATTGACCTCCGTGACAGATACGGTCTGCAATTTGATTGGATTTGATATCACGCTCTAATATTTCCATGCACATCGACTTCAGTAAACATCGAAAGTTTCCTTTTTTTGTACAAGGCCCATTCTCAGACCAGCCCTCTCACCACGGGAAATCCGCGCATTTCCGTGTGCATTTTAATCAACGTAAATTGAGATAGAGAGATAGAGAAAGAGAGAGATAATTTATTTGAAGTAATGCTGTGAAGTCGGCCTGAGATAGCACAATCTAGCCTGCTACTCAGCACAGGGAGAGGGGGAATGAGGACCTAAAGGTGCGATTAGGGCCGGATGATGATTCAGCATTGCACTAAACATGGCAGCTCTTATACTATATGTCCACATTTTTACACCTACAAATAATCGCCGCGCTCTTACGTTAAATTTTGATAACCGTCTGGTTACTTTTCCTTAGGTCGCAATGTAGCATAGAAGTAATTAAAATCGAATAAATGTAACATCACGCCTGGTGCCGTACAACGTATGGTTCTCTCCAGTAAATGTTACTACGATTGGTATTAAAGCCCGCGGAAGAACTAAAATATTCTAAACATCAAAACTCAGGCCGATTTTGCCGTTCTTCAAGGCGAAGAGCGCCGTTTACTTTGAGATGTTTAATGTGCACCACTATAAATGTTACTGTCTTTAGATAGTGAGCTGCACGGCCCCTTCGATCACCCTTCGTGTTTAATTTGCGATCTCGATATCCAATGTAGACAGACTGCGATTAGGATTGACTCCATACACCAGGTGTTTTGTTTAGGGTAGGGATTACTCAAAGCTTGGATGTCAAGCTACGTGCGTGCATGCTCATTCGACCAGCGCCTCGGTCTGTTTCTCAGTTCTCCGTGCAGGTGCTCGCAAGGTTTCGGAACATGAAAACCACTGTTAATTTCTTCGCAAGTCCGCATACAGCCAAGAATCGATGCTTGTAAGATCTGTGCGTACGACTTAAGCATTGATTTCGTCAATTTCGGGTAGTGTGTTTATGTCGTGAGAAAATTCAGTTTCTTTTCCGTGACACACATTTTTTTTAAATTGAGAGCGCGGCTATGACCGTAATAACCTCCGTTTTCGGGTTCCCTGACACTGATGACGCATGAGTCGGGGATGTCACACACGCAGGTGACGATGCTATTTGCGTCTTTTAGGCAAGCATTTATGAAAAGGATTGCAGATTATCAAATTAAAAGAAAGTAATGACGGCCCTGTTGCAGCCCTCTGTGGATGTTTCTGTTCTGAAACGGAGGGAGGAGGGCGCCTTACTATTGGTCGCGTAGGTTGCTTCTCAAGTGCATGCACGGTCTTATTTCTTTGCTCACAGGCTTTCGTATTTTCAAACATGTGTCTGAGGAGAAAGAACAGAAAAGTTGAGTTCGGTCAGGCCCGTATAAAGTTCATACATAGCACCTGCGCGTCCTCCAACAGCAGTAGCAGACGACGCCTAAGTTGCCTATTGGCGGCGTACGAGGGCGCCACCGACTCGTAGCCCGCGGAACGAGCGACCGCCGGATCCACGCACGCACGCCGAACTCGCGGCGCAGGATCCTGTCATCGGGCCTTCACATTACGCGGAGTAGTCCTGCTGGCGTAATGTAACAGCGCTCCAGTGCGCCATGGGTGAAAGTGTACTGGCTCCTGCTGTCGTGCGTACCCGCCCGTCCGAGGAGCTGCGTCTCTCGGCCGCGCCTATCCATGACCTTTGCGGACCGCTGTAAAGAGGAACGGACATTTCTTTTCTTTTTACACGACAAATGCCGGGCAGCTTCAGCATCGATAGGCAGTAGTAGCAATCCCAAAACTGAAGAAGCTAATGTCGGAATTTTGTACCAAATACAATGAGCAAAAAATGGGCATCCGTCAGTCGTGTATTCACTTTTCCTTTCTTTGGAGGTGTGGGAAGAGGGGGTTGGCGGTGCTTGCGAGAGCCCTAAGCATTTAATGCAATCAGGACTACGTACAGAATTGAAAAGCGAGGAGGGCAATAGGAAGCGTACTTAGAGCTTCCTAACAAAAATATAAAAATTGTGGATGGAGGTCTAGCCATACATTGACATAATGTACATTCACTGATTGTAGAGTTAGCTCCCATTTCCCACCGTGCTACAGTTATAATGAGAAATGCGCAATTTAAGCGATCTCGTCAGGGGCAATCGTCTAACAACACGGAAGGAAAAATACAATAGCAAAGCCGTCTAGAGAGGTCTACTAATATCGCTAAAAGGCATATTAAGCGATTTCTGTTCTATTGAAGGATTTTCAGTGGCGTACGTGTGGCTTTCTGCTAAAGATATGTTGCATGGACGACGGCACCGCAATGCGAGCGATGGAGATAAAAAAAAAAAAAAAATCTGGGAGAACTATAAGATTGCAGCGAGCTATTGTGTGCAGTGTGCCAAAAGCCAGGAAATGTGAAAAAGGCGGGCTGAACCACGATTGACTGATGGACCGCATTGACGACTAAGCTTTCATTATGAGACCCAAAGATAGTTGAATGACTCCCCATAAATCTGCGTCTCTGCAGAATGATCATGCCCCCAGTGGCAAAACATATCGCGTAAGTGCCTGCCGCTTTCACCTGCTCCGGAACTTGTCAGGTGGCGGTTTCGCACCGAACTATGCGGTGTGCCACAGGCTTCTCTCGGACGCCAGCGATGATCATGGAGACTGGCTGCACTCGTGTCGTTGCTAATTTTGACCGGGCCCAGGTGCGTCCCAAACGGGAGAGCCCGGTCCCAAGAGCCCCTGGAGCGCAGTGTTCATTCAGAGCGGGTGGAAGCGGAAGGGTGGCGACCCCCCCCCCCCCCCCCCACACCCCACCACCACCGGGCCGAGACCTTGGGCGCTTTTAGCCGCCCGGTCTTGGCCAGGGCCCAGCGGCGCTGTCTCCAAGCGGCCTCACGTGGCGTCCGATCGATGCGGGGGCTTCCCTTCCGCGGGCTAATTGACTTTAGAGCGGGGCAAGCCTGGCCTTCGGCGCCAGCACGTGCTCCGGAATGTTAGGGAAAGTTGGAAAAAGGCGAGCTACGAGCGGAGTCCTCCTCGCCAGCGGGAGAGGCGCCCCGCCCCGAGGAGCGTCACGCACGCGTCAGAGCAGGGCCTGGCGGTGGCCAATGAGCGCGCTGCAAAGTGACGACACCGCGGCGGTGCACGCTGGCGGCCGTGCGCGCTGCGAAAGAGTGCGGCGCACTATAAATGTGGCGCGTGGCTGGCGCCGAGGGAACCGTTGCATACGGCTGGATCGCGCAAGCAGGCCAGCCTTGAGTAATCTGTGCGGAGAGTGTGGACTTGTGCGCGCGGCAAATTCGAGGACCGAGCGCATCGTCGGGGTGCGCGCCCGGCGAGGGCAGTGTGTGGAGTGGTCACTGGCCAGCGCCCCCCGGGTCACGACGGCTTCTCCGCTGCGGAAAAGCTTTGACTTTGAGCACTGCGTGCAACTTTCGCCATGTTACGCGTCGTCCGGCATGGACTCGCCCCATCTGTATGAGTCGGCGAGCAGCGAGGACCTCAAGCATCCGTCTCGACAGCAGCCGTCGCTGGTGCTGAACGCTGCGCTGGGCGCGCGGTCTCAGCTGGGCGCCTTTGACTTGGGCTCGGACGGCTGCGTGCCGGACCTGGCCGAGCTAAACACACCCGAATTGTCATTCGATCTGCAAGGCTTCATCGCCGACTCTTCTTCTTCGGCGCACTCGTCGAGCAGCCTCGAGGAGACTCTGTTCACGGATCTGCTGACAGAGCAGCAGAAGCGTTACGGTGGCCAGGCCTTTTCCATGCCCCACCAGGGTGGGTCCCTGAACGAGCACCGGTACGGCGCTGAGGCGGGGCTCGGCATCAAGCAAGAACCGCTGGATCAGGCCGAGTACTCGAGCTGCCGCGAGCAGCCCTACGGCCGCGGCCTGCTCGCTTTTCCGGGCCTGCACGGCGGGGCCCCCTCGGCCGCGCCTACGCTCAGGCCTGTGGCCGTGTTCTCGTCAGGTCAGCCGCATGGTCTGGCGCCGCCCCAAGGGCCCCTGGGCCTGCCACCGCCGCCCCCGCCACCTCAGGGAGCGCAGCTGCACAGGCTCGGCGGAGGACCTCCGACGCACCACAACGGGGCTCTTGCCGCGTCCGCTGCCGGACTTCGGCCCTTGGGCGCACCCCCCGCCAAGCCACAGCCGCACCGCAGTTCGGCCGGCAAGAAGCTGCTCGACAAGGGCTCCGACGAGTACCGCCGCCGCCGCGAGCGCAACAACATCGCCGTGCGCAAGTCCCGCGAGAAGGCCAAGCAGCGCTCCCGGGACACCGAGCGCAAGGTGTCCGAGCTGAACCGCGAGAACGACTCGCTGCGCAAGAAGGTCGAGCTGCTCACCAAGGAGTTGGCCGTGCTCAAGTCGCTGCTCACCAACGTGGGCGTGCCGCCGGAGAACGTCGACTCCGAGATCGCTCGCTCGCTTCAGGGCTACTAGGCGGCGCCCGCGGGCCGCCCCGTGTCTAGTCAGCTGTACAAAGGGGCCCCCGGGCCTGGACTCGCCGGCGCCGGCTCGCGGCGGACCCCCAGTGCGTACCCACCCCCCTTCATTCAGACTGCCGCCCCCTCCGTCTTGCGTTGAGTACTGTTGCACCGTTTATTTTTTTAAGAAAAACAATATCAATATTAAAGTCCATTTTCCGTTCATCGAAGCGCTGGCCCCGGTGTGTGTGTCTCTCGCCCGCCGCTCGGAGCCCCGGCCTCAGGGCAGACGAGCGGCGGCGCTGTGCCCCAGACACGACGCCTGCTGGCGCGCGCCAGCTGCTTGCCGCGGTGGCAGGCTCTCGCGCCTGCCGCCGCGCCTCGATGATCCCATTGGCTCGACACCAGCACGGCATCACACGTTGCTTACCAGCAGCGGAGTTCCTATGAGCACACTTCGCTAACTGTAAAGCTTTGTTTAATGGCCAGCTACGTCAGGTGGTAGCTTAGGAATTATAAGCATTTGCTGTGATACTTGCTTCATATAAGTTTGTGGTATACCTACTAAGCCAGCAAGCGTTCCTTGTGGTACCGTAATTTGTTCATTTGGGATATCTTAAGCTTTCTCAGAAATTGGATGAGTCAATCTGTTTGCTGCTGTAGCTGTGCTTCCTGTTGCGCGCGAGACTTGAGGACAGCTTTCGGCACCAGAACAATAGTGTGTAGGTGCCCGTGTGTCGCACTGCTCGCAGAGTACAAAAGAGCTGCTGCAGGTAAGTGCACGCTGCAGCGGATCCCAGAGGAGGCGATAGGTGATCGCGGCGGCCGCGCCAGGGGTGTCCAATGTGAAGGCCGGCCCTTATCGTGCGCCCCGCGGGGTCAGCGTAGCGCGTGTGACGCAAGGCGCTCGCGCGCACTGACGGAATTTCCGGATGGAGCGCGCGTTGCCTAGGCGACAGCGTCCCGCGCGCTGCCAGGGGCAACCGTGCAGCTGTCTTTCGGTCAGGCCTTGTGCAATACCGAGGATACACTGTTTCAGCGCTTGGCAATATTGCGGCCGCAACTTAGGCGCGCCGTGTGCTGCGCTCTTCGCCATTCCATCCCCCTCCCCCATCGATCCACGCGCGAGCGCTGTTTCGCGGCTGCCCGCAGGCCGGCGTCACGGGCGCGCCCGGCCCACGCTCCCGAAAGGTTTCAACTGGCTTAACGCCGGTCCAGCTCTTTCAACAGCCCGGGCTCATTCGGTCTCTTCTCGTGCCAATCCGAAGAGAAAAAAAAAATAGACAAAAATGGCGGCGCATACAAGAGGACAAGGAATAGACAGGTCTACTGGTATAGTCCAGGTCTACTGGTCTACTGGTATAGTCCAGCGCTTTCGATTGTTATAAGTCCAGTGTTTGCTCCACCGATTACTTGTTCTTTTGCCTACGTTGTCGTAGATGGGTTTTTTGATGGTTAGTTTTTGCCCTGCAAGCGTATACACCAACTTGCCGCTCAGCCCAGTTTTGCAGAATTCGGCCATAGATTCGTGCGGCCACGAGCCTCAATTTGTTCCATATGCAGAAGATATTGAACGTGAGCTTCGCAGTCGCCCTTACTCCCCACCATGCTCCACAAACCCGATTTTGTAGCTTAGGATCCGCACTCGCTTTCCGATTGTTGCGCGTGCCGTTACTTCTGCCGATACGTAAACTTAAGGCTTGTGATCGTCATTCTTTGCTGAACTCGGCGTGACAGTATGCGTTGCGGCAGCTTCAATGCTTCGCGACCTGGTGACTTCCGTTACGTTAAGTGTATTTTACTACGAAAAGTGCAAAGGGGCATTGAGATAAATGTTTTTGTGTGCATAGCAGTATGTAGGGCAAATAGTAATGTAAAGAGGAAAAAAACAAGTGGGGATGTTGCTAAGGAAAACGAGAAATACTATATGTACATGAAACTTTATCTGCTACTGAGCCGTTACTGAACTGTTACTGTTACTGAAATAATATGAACAACCGGGAATGTTTGTTAATCAGGGCCCGTGTTGCGTGAGAAGTTGCCACTCTTTTTGTCCTTCGTCACTAGTGCGCACGAAGCCGTGTCCCCGCTAATACAAAGATCAGCCGTGCAGCAGGACAGACGATAAGAAATGGATAGAATCGGACGAAAACAATTCTTGCACAATACGGGCCCCACTGTAAACACACACACACACACGCACACACACACACACACACACACACACACACACACACACACACACACACACACACACACACACACACATATATATATATATATATCAGCTAATCCTACGAAAGCAGCTTGGAATTTAAAGGTGTGTGGGAGCGGAGTGGCGGTACATAGCAGGAGCGTTACATGGCAGAGAAGCTGCTCACATTAATCTCCTCTTGAAAGGAAATGCAAAATTCAACCTACGTTAGCTGTATCATGCAATTGCTAAAGCGCTCCACCTTGTAATAGTTAGCGACCGTCGCTCCTATAGACTTGGTCCATGTCTCAGACATGTTATACTTCACACTGAAGACGAGCAGTCGACGCAGGTTATTACCATGATGAGGTCCTGGATGCATGCGGTAAAATACACACGAACAGACGTGTCCCAGGTTGTGCACGTTGACATCAGGTGAAAGATGCCGCCCACCTCTATGTTGAATTGTCCTCGGTCTGCAAACGAGCGGCTTGTGCTACAGAAAGGTCTTCACGTGCTGTCAAAATCGCCTTTGTTTAATTTTAATCTTACGGGTGCGCCTACTCTGACATCTACGATCAAAGTAGAGCTTTGCTCGCCGTTAATAACTTTGTTTTTCAACAAAAAATAATGACCGTTGGGGATCGTTTAGCTTATGGTCTGCTCACATACTTCTCTCAAGCTTGCCTAACGTGCGTCGCCAAATCACGCGTTAAGGGAGAGAGGGATCTGTAATATTCCAGTCACAATGCATAGTGCCAGGGATCTTCGCCGTGCCCATAGTGTAAATAGTGTGTATAGAGTCTGGATCATTCATACTGTACATATTGTACATAGATTGTATGGTGGGTTGTGTGCGGTTTGTTGATTTTCCGTCGTCTATTCTGTATTTCATTCCTATTGCTACAAGTAGTTATGCTCTCCGAAAGTAAATGCTTTGGAGTAGCCGGCTCCAATGGAGGAGGCCACGTCTTCGTTCTTAAATAAATAGTTATCTCTATTTCTTGCAGTTCACGCTTCTTTTTCGTCTGCTTATATGTACTTTTTTCTAGCGCATCGGTGAAGACCTTTGGTGCATCGGTCAAGACGTTTTTCCTCGGCGGAATTACATTAATTTTTTTTCCCGCGTCTCGCTTAAAAGTGCCAAAAGTAGTGCTCGACTGTTATATCAAAATAGCATCAACTGCCGATGCTGCCATATTTCATTTTAGTGACAACATTCAGTGAGCGCGACTGCATTTAGCCAATCATATATGTTGAAGTAGGAATTTATCTGTGGTCTCAAAGAGATTGTGTGTAGGCGTTTCTGCTTGCACTATATATGCCACTGGCGCAGTTCAATGTCGCTGGAGCATCCTTGACCATGATGGGGACAGTATAGAGTCTGCTGGAGGCTTTCGCCTGCCTTCTTTCGCGCGTGTCTCGCTTCGAGTTGTGCGGCAATGATTAGTTCTCATAAACGCTGGTTTAACGGCACGGGAACGGAACATGCAGCGCCGGGGTATGCAGGCGACTGCGCTGATCATTTTCTCTCTACGTATGATGATGATGATGGTGTATTGCAAGGGGGCGTGATGTGCGCCGGCAAAGCTTAAGTATAGCATAGCGTTCGCCGTAATAACAAGGAAGATGTCCTAATTGCCGCTATACTTTCACCTCACGAAATCTGTGCCGTCAGAGTGACTGATCGCATCAGCCACTCATAGACATAACCATGCAGGAGAAAAAATTTGTCCACAGTACGCTGCTAATCCTCGCATGTGTGGCAAATTGGACGGAACAATCACGAATAGATCAGCGGCGCACAGTGGTACAATGGACAAGTCCATTCTCCAGTTCTCACTCGTACCTCATGTGGCTGGAGCCATCTGACAGAGTGTAAAGCCGCGTTCAGACTACAGTCGCATCCGATATAAGTGGCGTATTTATTGCAATTTGCGCAACTGCTGGAACGACTGTTTGCGCAGCTAGCAACCGCCTATGTAAGCCTTTCGATAAGATACGTTTTTTACGACTGGCCAATCACCGTTCCGGGACAGCTGCGTTTCGCATTTTTCAACATGGCACCGATCAGCAAGCGGCTGTTAGCGCAGGTCGAGGCTCTTCAAGCCCGAAGCTTTCAGGCGCTGGTCATAGAGTATCGGCCTCTGTCCCACTTCTTCAATTAGTAATTCATCGCTGCACAGCGAAGAAGCTTTCGCACTCAGCATTATCACTAGGCACGGACAGTGTACACAACACAATGAGACCGGAAAACCGCATTGCACTCAGGGACACCGCGCGCGTTCGGCGCGAACCCGGGAAAACGCGGATGGCGTCGGCAACAGCAGCAAGGAACAGCGTTGCAACGCCGGAAGGCTGGGATGGCGGTCACGCAGAGGCTTCCGCAGCTAGTATCATCACCAGCCACGAGCACACACAGCACAATAAGAGCGTCAAACCGCATAGATACTCAAAGAACAACGGTGCTATGTCGGATTGCTGGGATGGCGGGCACCAGATGAAAACGCGGAATCTGGGGAGGCCGGAAGCTCCATGGCCGGAAGATGCAAACCGAAACTACTTCGTGCATTGGCGGCGTCGTAACAATCTGTGCCTGTCGTAAAAGTAGCGGGTACTCCAACATTTACGCTCAGGCTGGTTGCGATTGTTGCGTACTTTCCGCTCAATGCAACAGTAGTGTGAACAAACTATTTGCGCTTTTTGCGTTTACGCTTACGATCCGTGCGAACGATCCGTGCGTAGCGCACGTAGTCTGAACGCGGCATTATGAAGAGCACTGGCGAATCGGCAGCCGCGGAGGAGGCTCGACGAAAGACGAGAATGCGTGGGCCGCCATTGGAAGCCCTTCTTGTGCATGCTCATGGACGCACTCCTCTTGATCAAGTGTTTTCAGACTCACTTCAATGCTGCCTGAATTTGGCGTCTCCATGCAGCCGAGCGGTCCATCTTTCGTCCTCTGCGGCTACGTGGCGTAGCTTGCTTTACAAGGGCCGCGACCGTCGAGGAAAACTCCCACGCGCGTGCGGAGAGAAGAACACAAAGAGAAGGGCGGAACGAAGTCGTGAAGGAGATGGCCCAAAAGTCGTCCAAGGACTCGGCTGTAAACTAAACCCGCTCCCTTCCCTGCCTGCGATCGCCGCAGCGCGCGCCAGTATCGTGTTTCGGTAAGCGCTCGGAGCGAGATGACCGAAAAATACAAACAAGACTGGCGCTGGGTCGAGAGCAGCTGGTCCCGCGGCGAAGCGCACCACCATGGAATGAAGCACGGATGCTGCGCTCTATCGCCGCATTGTGGGCAACCAGCGCGGAAAGTGCGCCTGCAAACGGACTGAGCGGATGATCGAGGTAGCAAATTATCCCGTTTCTCGACTTTTTGTACTCATCTCGAGGTACAGGTGTCCCAACTCCTGACGCATGACCGGGAACCGCTGCGCGCTTGAACGTGGGGATGCCTGTGCTCCTCTACTCGAGCGTGGCCATGTACCATTGGCCATGGCTGGGAGCATCTGGCGACAGTGAGCGTTGAGCGTCTGTTGTCGCTCAACACCCGCCAGCGTCTGACGAACCGCTGGCGGGCGTCGCCAGAACCTCCGTGGCACAGAATAACGGACACCGACCAATGAAATAAAAGCTTAAAGAAACCAAAGGCCGTTTCGGCTCCCATGTTCACGATATGGTTAGAGGTGAAGTTTGCATGCAACATAAATCTAAATAAAGATGGCGCAAACAGCGCGCGTAAGCCGTCGGAAATATTTCGTCATTGCGGCTGAGAATCTGCAAAATCGTTCGAATGTGTAATGATTCTAGATGGAGGCTTGCTATCCTGTTGCGCTCAGTGCCGATCATAGCCAGAACATTTATTGCCCCAATGAAACAGCAGTAGCGACTACTGACTTACCACTAGTTTACTGGTCTATCGCTAAATGTGTTCAGCCTTCTGGATTTCTATATATACTGATTCAGCCCATCAGGGCACGAATTTTCAAATCTATTCACAGATAAGCGTAAACGACGGTTGCAATCGGGCTGGCGCCTGTGCGTTGATCAGTCAAAGTGCCTGACGATACTATGAAGGTACCTACCAGTCGTGAACTTTTTCTACACGGGAGCAGGCTTTGGCAGGCTGCCGATATAACAATTAACTGACGCCTTGCTCCACCCTGTGCAATGCTACAGGATTATTATTACCAAGAAAAAAGGAACATGATTGATGTTACCCGAAATTCGCCCTGTCGATCCCTTGGCCTTTCTCTATTGTATTATTTTTTATAAGCGTCGCACATGGAAGTATCACATTGAATCGCATACTAAAGAACGCCTTGGGCGTGGTCAGCATAGAAAACAGCCTTTTTGGACTGGTGTGCAAGAACGCTTGCTTGAAGAACGCTCGCATGAATTTAGCTCTATACGCACTCGGCGTGAATGAAAGGAAACCACGTTTTGATTATGAGGCACGGCGTAGTCGGGGACTCGCGGATTAATTTTGACCACAAGGGGATCCCAATGTACGGGACACGGGCGTCTTTTGCATTTCGCCCCCATCGAAATGCGGCCGCCGCGGAGGCATTCGATCCCGCGATCTCGTACTTAGCAGCGCAACGCCATGGCCGCTAAGCCACCGCGGCGGGTGCACTCGGCGTGTCTCGCGCGCATAAAACACCCACGTGTGCCGCAGAAGTGCAGGAAGACATAGCGCACGGGTTTTGAGACGGCGTGGCACCAAGTCCCGCTATTTGCAGGTGTTCAACTGTACCAACCTTTACTCTCCTGAGACAATCACAATACCCATGATCACACAAGGAAGATGCCCTTCCGCTCTGTACCGTTGCAGTGAATCCACGGGACATCGTTTTAATACCACCAGTGCTTCAGCGCAACCGCCGAACAATGTTTCCGATTTCTTTATTTCACATGAGCGTCATCTGCATCGACTGTCCCATCCCAATGATAACATCGTACGATGCATGCATCACAGCTACCTGATTCAGAGATCGAGCGATGATCCCTGAGTAAAAGAGAAAGAGGAATCGTGACGTAATTCGAGTGGTGCCTGAAATCGGGCTGCTGCATCAACTTTTTCCCTCTACGGAGCAGAAACCACAAGCATTTTCGTTTATTAGAACTATTTTTCATTGGTCAGTCGTTTTTGCTAATAATATGATGTTCGTTATCGTGATTGGCCGGCATCTGTTTTGTGACACACTGTATCCTGTATATACGGCCCTGTTCTGTGAATACGGGCCCGCCGTATACGATTGACTGAATTCAACCTATAGTTGCACTATACACCGTGTCGCTGGCAACGAATTGTTCAACTTCAAGAATAAGTTTATATTTTTAATCCCACGGCACCAGCACTTCACAAATCTGACGGATTTTATGGTGTCGAGCGTTGCTTTACAGAAAGAAGGTTGCATGATTCTCTGGTGGTTCAGTCGACACGTCCGTGCTGCCGGCAATGATGCGACAGAGGGAGTACATACTTGCCAGCTACCCCCGCTGAAGGTAAGTCAACAAAACATAGAAACAGCGATATTCTTTGCAATAGAGGTATAATTTGTTTTTCTAGATCTTTTATTTTTATTTTTTCGGCGTGTGGGGGGCACCCATACTGGCCACAACATGCTCGCTTTCTGCAGTTACGCGGCTCCTGTCGTCGATCATAAAGAAAGACTCTATCTCCATCCTGTATTTATAAACTGGATGGACAATGTGCTTTTTTGATTTAAATTTTGCAGTGCCGAATATCGAGCAAAAACAATTTGCAAAAAAATTGGCAGTCACATAAGTATCCTTACGTGATTTAATGCGAAATCATTAGGACTTGTTTAAGTTATCACCTCAAATTAAAACTCCACCTTAATCCACCTTGCTGTAATTTGTACCAAGCTTAATCCATTTTTGGGTGCCACGACGTCCGTCCGACGCGGTGGCTGTTCACCGTGGGATTTCGCAGTGCGAGCCGCAGCAGGTGCAGCGCTGGGAACGTGACGTCATCACTTGGTCACGTGGGTTTTCTTGCCATCCGATGTTAACGCCAGGCGCTCGCTGGATTTTCCGCTTCATGGGGGCATACAAGGCTTCTGCTTTAAAAAAATCTAAGTCAACTGCCAGGCAAGGTGGTTTATCAGCCAAAAAGTCTCGTCTGCATTTCTCCTTCCAAGTACAATGCCCTCCTGCATTTCAGGGACGAAGCGCGAGCACGAAGCCGCTATTCCGAAGATGACATGTCGCCTTAGTTGCCCACAGCCAAGAGGGAACAAACTATTGTTGCCATTCGATACCCTTTACCACCGCCGAACCTTCGCCGAGTAGAGGGGTGTGCAGGATTCGGAGACGATAAAGGCGAAGCTATTGAATTGGATCAATACTTTGTTCTACTGGCCTGTGGTCGAGTGTTCTGGTTAGAAAAAATCTTCCTCGCGCATGCGCAGGAACGTTTTTGCAAGTCCATTGTGGCGTGAAGGTAAGGAACACACAGAATGAATCTGATCAAAACAATACTATTCCTTAGGGCATTGATGTTTAAAAAGATAACCTGGATTGTCAGCGCCAACCACGGACCTAGTTGCTCAGTCAAACCGGTTACTTGCAGAAGTCGCACGACTAAAGAATCCGCCGCATGCGGAGCCGAATCGCACGCCGCGCATGCCACCAACTTGCTGAATATTTTTCGTGCGACTGCCACGGCGGTCGGACGACTGCAGCCAATGACAACGCCGGTGGCGTGAACGTCATGACCACGTGGTCGACCCGGCGGGGCGGGGCCGGCGAGTGAGCGCCTCGCGGGTATGGTGGCTAGACCATATCGCGGGCCTCGCCGCTCGGATCATGCCTGAATTTTTTTCTTCTTCTTGGTCGAAACGCTGGCATCTTTCGCCGCTGACGGCGGCACCTAAATCGGCTAGTTTGTTCCTGACACGACATAAATTATAGAATAAAGCGACCTCGAAAGAGTGCGTGTTATAAAACGTTGTGGGAAATAGTAAATCGTTGGCGTGATTTCTACTCGGAAGAGGTCAGCGCACACACGCAGCAATTGTCTGTACGAAGCGGCTCGCTTCACTGACGTGTTTACTCATTGCAACTAACGGCGTCCGGACAAGAAATCGTGTTTTCACTTAAGAGCAACATAAATGCTCAGACATTGATTGTGCTGACGAGTTTTGGCACTTTATTACGAGCTGCGGACGCATCGCAAGGGCTATCGGCCCCTGATAGACGGCCGGTTAGCTAGGCCTACACCGTCTCCCAGCGATCGCAAGCTCGCCTGGCATGCTCGTTCGCTTCAGCCGGCGCGGATGAAATCAAATGTACTGCAATTTAAGTGTGACACAACTGCGTACACGTTGTGCCGACTAACATAGGCGCTTCGTTATACGAGCTGCAAGCGATCGTGTCACAAGCGCCACCGGTGTCGGATTCGATGGCCGAGCGAGCTCTGCCTGCCGGCTCCTAGCCATCGGCGGCGGTCAACGGAGCCGACACTGCGAACGCGGCCTTGCGGAAACACGTCTACGGTGTTCGCATAGACGTGTTTATATTGTCATCGTTTGTTTCAAACAAGATAGCTATGCAAATACGTTTGCTTTCACTTTCTGCTCGAAGTTACGCAGCATTCCGAGCTTCCACGCAGGGGCGCCGGTTCTGGGCGGAGCTACGCGCCGCTCGCTCATTCGTACTGTGTGTATAGAGAAAGAAATTCCGTGTGTCCCGAATCGCCGCATGCGGCAAGTCGCACACGACGCGCCGTACGACCGATGGAAAATCGCACCATGTGTCTCGCGCTTAAATTTGTCGCAAAGCGAGGATCCGGTCCCAGATAGTTGTAAAGGGTCGCTTTGGTTGAAAAAGCTAAATTATGGGGTTTTACGTGCCAAAGCCACTTTCTGATTATGAGTAGTGGGAGACTCCAGAAATGTCTACAACCTGGGGTTCTTTAACGTGCACCTAAATCTAAGTACACGGGTATTTTCGCATTTCGCCGGGATTCGATCCCGCGACCTCGTGGCCGGGATTCGATCCCGCGACCTCGTGGCCGGGATCCGATCCCGCGACCTCGTGCTTGGCAGCCCAACACCAGTCGCTTTGGTCGAAAGCGACTGTTTTGGGCCTGTCGCGCAACTGCATTCGCAAACCTACAACCTACTGAAATAATCAGCGGTGCAGGAACAGACGTCTGTACAAACTGGCTCTTATTTTACGTGGTGATGGCTGCACCAGCAGACAGGAACGGCATCAATCACGAGACATTCCGGTGTGGGGACGTGCACAACTCCTGCTTGCCGGTGTGAACATCCGTCGCAAATCGCGGTCGGTCGCGCGACCTCTGTCAATCTCTGGTGTGAATGATCCCTAAGGGTTGACAAGAACGCAGGAGTAACTAACGTCAACGCAACGAGCTTGGTGGCACCAGTCCCCACGTCTGTTCTTAAATTTCTCGTGCTACGTAACAAAAGCGGTCAAAAGATTGCATCCGCTTCCACCGGCTATGAGTGGCGCTGGTTAACACTCCCTGGATAATGAAACATAAGGCATTGTGGGGGTACAACAGGTATGAGGTACTGAGAGGTATTTGGAAGGGAGTAATGGTGCCGGGGCTTACTTTCGGGAATGCGGTCCTGTGTTTAAGGGCAGAGGTTCAGTCGAGACTAGAAGTAAATCAGAGAGCTGTGGGAAGGTTAGCACTAGGTGCCCACGGGAAAACCACAAACGAAGCAGTACAGAGAGATATGGGCTGGGCATCGTTCGAAGCACGGGAAGCTCAGAGTGAAATCCTATACGAAAAACGTCTGAGGAAATTGGACGATAACAGGTGGGCAGCTAAGGTGTTTAAATACATATACAGAAAGAGCGTTGACTCACAATGGCGGAAAAGAACTAGGAAGCTAACCAGTAAGTATGCCAGATACGAGGACGAAGAAAGACAGAGCATTAAACGACAGGTTAAAAATGCGGAAGGTAAAAATTGGATAAATTCAATGGACAAGAAGCATAGTGTGGAACTATATCGATACTGGAAACAGCAGATCAGGAAGGAAGCGTTTTATGATAACTCAAGAGGTAGTGCCCTACTCTTTGAAACTAGATCAGGATGTCTTAGAACGCGGAGCTATAAAAAGAAATTTAACGAAGAAGAAGACACATGTACTGTGTGTGGTAAATATGTAGAAACAATGGAACACCTCATAATAAAATGTGATGGTATCAAGCCCGATGTCGATGCGGCCACAGTCACCCTTCCTGAGGCCCTAGGGTTCAGAGATAATAATAGTCATGTAAATAAATATGCGGTGGAAATTAGCAAAAGGCGATTGGAGGATTGGTGGCTCAAAAGCAGAGATGTGACATAAGGTCAAAAGGGTAGGAAGACGTATTTAAAGAAAATCGAGAAATTCAATAACATTCAACACAGATAAAAATAAAAATAAAAGGCAAAACAAAAATCTGAGCATGGTGGCAACTGCCATCGCCCCGTTTCAAAGGGGACGCTCCTACCTTCCATCCATCCATCCATGGAGTCACATGGATGGATGGATGGAAGGTAGGAGCGTCCCCTTTGAAACGGGGCGATGGCAGTTGCCACCATGCTCAGATTTTTATTTTGCCTTTTATTTTTATTTTTATCTGTGTTGTATGTTATTGAATTTCTAGATCATGTACACTGTTGCCACCGGCGAACCGAAGATGTGGGAAGTTCCCACACATTCAGTACGTTTTAGAACACATGTTTACATTTACATTTTTTCCAAGAACGTAAAGGAAAGATGAAGAGAAGTTAATTTCAAGTTCAGGCTCGCGATGTCGACCACAAAGCGTCCATCTCGTCTTTTAACTCTTCCGTCGTCCAGGTCACATTACCTTCCCCCAATCCGGTGTCAGGAGAAGGGTGACATTATCTTCGGCCAACCGCGGAGGTGTACAGTCCTTTTCCTCCGAGGATAGCTCTGCCCAATACACACGCACGCCAATGTGCACGAACAGGGAAATAGGGAAACACACAGAGGGCACACAATTCCCGTTGGCGAAGCAATGACAAGAGAGGAAGGCACCACGAAGTCGTTTGAAGGAATGTCACTTCGCAAATCGCCCAAGCCCGTTTGGCGGTGTCGAACTGGTTCCCATGAATCACCGCAGTTGGAACTGTCTCTGACGAGGGTGTTGGATCGTTTACCATGCCCCTGGTTGTCGCGTTCTCCGTGAGCGACTGGTTCCGCGGGGCCAACGCACGATCACAACAGCACACCTAAATACCCAAGAATGTGGACCTGCGAACAGCTGACACCGTATAGCTCGATGGTAGAGCATCGCACGCGTAATGCCCGGGTTCGGCACCTACTGGTGTTAATTTGTTTTTTCGTCCATTTTAATTTACCTTATTATTTTTACATTTCGATTATTCCCACTCGTTCAATCCCCACACCGTTGCGGAGAGGATGCGCGTATAGGTCACCTGTCCATCGTAATTCCTGGACCTCATGGACGGGGGCAATAAAAGGTCCTGACGTCAGTTTTTAGAAGGCGAATGTGCATGCTCCACCGCCTTGGTTTGCCGTCTTCTTCCTCCCTTTCTGCCGGATCCTTTCTCGAAGACACACCGGCTCTCTTCGCATCCTCCGCACTGAAGCGCGCCGTGGTACCGAGATGACTAGGGTGCCTGAATGATCTCTGCTAGGGAGATCTAGACCATTCAGGCACCCGAAAGGTCAAGCTTACGTTGCACCAAACAGTCGGCATTTCAGGAGACGAAGTCAACCCGAAAGTTACGAGAATGCACACTGCGCATTGCCAGCGTTGCAGGCATATACAATGCTCGGTCAGCTTAGGGCTTGATGAGAACCGTGCCAATGGCAGCGTGCACAGCGGTCGTCATCGCAGCCCCCGTTCGCGACCGAAGCGCGGCTGCTATAGCCACGTGGCTGCGCGACCCAATCGTCCTTTGCGAAAAAGACACGTGACTTCTGCCACGCTTTCTCCAACGCAGCCGGCCTAGCAGAGGCGCCTCTGCTAAGCTCTCCTTGCTCCATCTCGGTCTGGGGACTAAAGCAGGCTTTTATTTCATTTTCGGAAATTCATCTAATGACCGAAAAACGTTGACTTTCTGGACATTAAACAGAGAAAATCTACAATTTATATGAGTATAATTATGCATCATTTCTCAGCAAATGAACTATAAATAGTCACTAAAAAGTACTACTGAAGTTTCACGCGGCTATATAATATTGACCGAGAAAGCCTGAAAAAAGTGCGTTTTCGGATACACGCTACAAATGTTCACCGAATACACACCCACCGCTCTGTGAGTTAATCGTAGGTCGGTCAGGCAGGTGTCTGAATGAAAGACTTGGGGAGCGCAATTACAGTGCAAACAAGCATCCGCCGCGGTGGCTCAGCGGCTGCGTTGTTCTGAAGCGAAGCACGAGGTCGCGGGTGGCCGCGGCGGCAGAATTTCAATGGGGAGCGAAATGCAAGAATGGTCGTGTATACTTAGATGTATACTTAGATTTAGATGCACCTTAGAGAACCTTGCGATCAAAATTAACCTGGACTCATTCAATATGGTATCTCTCAGCCCCAGAGTTTCTTTCAGACATTAAACGTCGCAAGCAAGCAAGCAAGCAAGCAAGCAAGCAAGCAAGCAAGCAAGCAAGCAAGCAAGCAAGCAAGCAAGCAAGCAAGCAAGCAAGCAAGCAAGCAAGCAAGCAAGCAAGCAAAGCAAAGCAAAGCAAAGCAAAGCAAAGCAAAGCAAGCAAGCAAGCAAGCAAGCAAGAAGCCCAAAAGCCATCTGACGAGCAGTGCCGGCTGGTTGTAGCCCTGCAGTGTGCTTCATGAGTGCAATGTATTAGGAAAGAGCGCTGATAGACTTACTATAGTAGGATACAACCTAAAGAAATAGCAGTTGGCAACCAAGGCACACGGACTGCGCGGGGTTGTTAGTCCGCCAGCCAATCACAGAAGAAAACAAAATCGTCGTCATGCAACCATTTCAAAATGGTGTCCTACTTGATGCCTCCGGAGCGTCTGCTGTTCTTGAAGAGCCTTTTCATCGGCGGAAGTGATGAGGTGTGCAGCAGACATAGTCAAAGTGTATGGAGTCTGAGCATTTCACTCTTCAAAAGTCCGCGGTAAAGTTAATTTCACTGCTGACCCCGTTTTACTTATGGCACTTCACTGCCAACTGAAGTGAAACTTGACAATAAATAGTTGTAGCAAAGCAAGCATTTTATTTCAGTTCAATAAAGAATTAGGCTTTCACCGTTCCACTATAACAGACGAGTGAAAACGTACAAAATTACGCGCTTATAATTTTATTTGTGTTGTTACCGCCTTATTTAGGTAACAGGGAAAGCTTGAAGTACGAACTATTTCCAGCCTCGCGGAGGAACAGTGGCTGGCGGTTATGAAGGCGTGGGCGGGGCTTCACCGCAGACTTGAGTTGTATCCGACTATAGAAAAATCATCGATGCTCATGCTATCGACAGGCTGAAAGAACAGAATGTGTGAGTCTCACTGTGCGAAAAAAAGAAAGGAGATAAACTTGACAAGCGCGAATTTGAATGCGTCGACTACTATCTAGAATTTCGCTTGTGCGTCGGTCATTTGCCCTAGTGAGAGCCTTGTCCGTCTCTCTTTGGCCTGCGTGTGTCAAGCGCTGTCGTTTTCGAGAGGCGGTACCAACTAGCTCTCCAGTCTACTCTGCTCCAGTCTGAAAATAAGTTGCCAGAAATATAGCGGAGATATACTGTTCATTAAAAAAGGATACTAATGGAAAATAGCTGAGTTGGTTCATTACAGTACCATACAGGTTACTGCGACGGAGAGGGCAGGCTATCCGCAGAAGATGTAAAGGAAAAAGACCGATGGTGACTTCTCCTTGATGATCTGCCGCCAAATTTCTTCGACGTCAAAAATTGCGGCAACTTCTCGCTGAGGCTACATGTAACTGTTAATACTTCAAAATAAATAAACATAGAAACACTAGCACATAAAAAAAAAAAAATAGCTCGACCTGGCGACGTTTGTAGATTCCCGCGCAACGAAGGACGTAAATCTGCAAAAAATGTTGTTGCAAAAAGGAAGCAGGCGCTAATGGTACGCAACAATGCAAGTAGCGCTGACAATACGGGAAACCGCTAGCTCCTTAAACCCATCCCGTTGTCGTCATCCCCATTTCGAGTCCTCGTCTTGCGCAAAGCAGCAATGCCCCTCCCTTAATGTAGCGCTGACCCTGCTGGAGAATAGCGGTAATGTCTGGCTTCAAGGTGAACTAAATGAACGACCTCGGTTCTCGGCTTAACCGACAGTGGGCAAGGGTCGACTGGGACAATCTCATATGCGAATCGGAAAGCTGACGTAGAGACGCGAATAACACGAAAGAAGTTCTTATAGGCGGCGACAATGGTGAACACGGGAGCACGAGAGAGAGAGATGAAAACTGGGGCCGTATTCTGAAACGTTCGCCTTCCGCGATAGTCACGTTCAATTGACCAAACGTCAGCGTGCGCTACCAACAGGCGCTGTCGAACGCTTCACATCGCATGAGAGAGCGCACCGTGCGAGTGCAGAGCCGCTCGGATGTGTTGTTTGCGAGGGGCCCTGGACGCCCCCTGGCGCCTATCACAGCGGCACTTTTCGGAAACCTCTGAGGTTTAAAATATATGTAATATAAACCGTCACAAATAAAATAAACCGTCACAAGTAAAATAAACTGTCACAGGTTTAATATGGCGTGCCTGGTGGCCAGGGTGATTGCATCGCAGGCGTACTACGATAGAGGTGCAAATGCAAGTAGTACAACGTCCAGCATGAACGTGTAGAATCTCGTGTAAAGAGGATGTAAAACGGCGATTAGCCAGCGGTGACATGTGGCACAGCGACGCGGCAGTATCGGTGGCATTCTGAAAATGTTCATAGCAAACACGTTAGTGAGCCTTCTGTTAATGCATTCTGTAAAGTCAATTGTTTACGCATGGTAAGCAGCGGCGTCTCGATGCTCAGTATAGACCATCAGCGGAGGATGCCCCACGCGAAAGAAAGGTTTGGTAGGGATGTCTATGGGATCCAGAGGCTCAGCCGTAGCTGGCGAGGTGGCCTCTAGCGTTTGCAGCTGGCAGATTTCGGTAATAAAAGGCATTGTGCTCTTTGCAGCGTAGCTTATTGTTTCACCCCTTTGTTTCTGTCCTTCTCTTGTGACTGTGTTTTATGATTTTCTGCCATATAGTAAAGATAATTTCCTATAAACTAAAGGTCTCGGCAACACACACAAAAAAAAAGACACTGTGTGGCGATTTGGGTAAAGTCTTGTTGTCGATACTACATGATATAATTTTGTATTATGGCACCGGGCCGCTTCATGGCTTATTTTCAGCTGCACAACTCCTTTTGCCTGTTTGTTGTTGCTGTGACAATTTTTTGAGTAGTGTGCATTTTACTATCACAGCGACGTAACGGCACACTGATTAAAATATCAAGTGCGTGTCATGCATGCCTGACTTTTACGGTTATTATTATTATTTTTTTAGATTGATTCGGTTCTTGTAGTGCGTATTTTCTTTAATTTTTTCTAGATCAGTGCCTAATTTCATGAAAGAAAGAAGAGAAAAAGTATCGGCCATATTAAGCTGAATCCGCCGGTTCTCTTCCGATCAATGCAGCTAAGCGGCACCTGGCAACGCCGAATGATGATGGTTTCCCTACTGCAAAGAAAGTTGGGTGTACGAGGTTGACACCTCGCGCTTAATAGGCAAAGAAATTGTGTGCAACTTCACTTATTATTGTCACCATGTCTTTTCTAGCTGGGAGCGTGGAACAGTATAGATGTGTAAAACCACGGAACACGAGCAGTCTATCAGTGCATATGCGCTGTCTTAAACTGGAAAGCAAGTACTTGTGATATCATTCTACCCCAGCCGGGGCTTGATATCCTGTCACCGTGTTAGTGACCGTGTTAGTCGCGTGCATGAGGGCAACGCCTATCTCTAACAGGGGACGTCGGCGCTGTTAACACCGGACGCCATCTGCGTGCGGGAAGTTTAGAAATCGCGTGCATACGCTTACTTAAAGCAGCAGGCGTTAGAATCCCGCTCTGCCAATTGAAACATGCAAATGTGGCAATCATCAGTAGAGATAAACCGCTCCGGATGAAACTACTGCTAAGCCCAATTAGAGGGGATGTACACAGCCAAGTGTTAGTGACACGTCTGGTTGACGCGACACGTGCTTGCCTGCATTACAGGGTACCCTGAACGGAACCGCCCGCCGTGAACGACGAAGCTTGGCACCAGCGATCGAGTTTCGCAGTGATCGCGATGCACTGGCGCGCCGTTATTTTCCGAGCGGTGCCGGGCTGCACCGAACTCCTTTCACTCACCTCACGCGTGCCACTTGCTGGTTCAAGGTCCTCCTTAGCACTGGATAGCAGCGCAAGCACATTCATTTATTGCACCACTCCTCTGAACATTACTGAGCAAGGAATTGCCGGACACAAGGCAATCGTGGCGCAGACGCTGGTTATCTCCGGGACCACGCGATTGGCCATCGTCGTCTCGTTGTTACGCCAATCGCCAAACGCACCTAATGGCAAGCCCTGTACCGCAGCTCCTTCGCGAATTACTAGCGTTCTTTTTTCCCATCAAGTATAGCTCGTCCACGTACCCTTGCGTCATTTTTTTACCTTCATTGTTCTGCTGAGCTTTCATACACTGGAACAATCTTCCGAACCACATCACCGCCGCCATCTGCCCAAAATCACTTTAAAATCTTCCAAGTACTCGCCTTTGCACTTCAAGTTATTTGGTGGCTGATTGCTTGTTACTTCAAACCGATGCCTTATGTAATGTCTTTCTTGCGGGAGTATTTAAGGCAACAAATTGAAATGTAATGAAATGAAGTATTCTTAGCCAATGGGTAAAAACGCTTTTACCTAAGAGTTTTGTGAATACGGATCCCGTTCTTTCTGTAAGTGGCTTGTCTGGGCATGGACGCGCGGCGTCACATCGCATGTGTGCTTATGTGGCATGCCATTACCCCAACGTAGAGTTCTAAGGTTTATTATGACGGGTCAACCTTGGATAAATTGGTTGTGTGCGCAAATTCACAGTCTGCTCTGCAGCGGCTCTACAGCTTCGAGGCAAAAAGTTCACACAGTATTACCACCGCGAAACTCGCGGAGCTTGCTCACGTTGCAGGAACTTGCGGCCATGAAATTGCTTTTCGGTGGGTTTCTAGCCCTACTGCATGGCCTGTTTGGAAATGAAAGAGCAAGCGGATTGGCGAGACATGCACACGAGCACTGCGAATACACAATTCTGCTAGTCACTGATAGTCTTTGGAACATAACACGGATATTGTCGGCGAGAACACAATCTGCGGCGTGAATTAGGAGGCCAGTAGGTTAATCCTGTATACTGTAGCTCCTATGTACTAAAATTCTGTGTATATGTCAAGTTGCCACGAAGTGTAGAGACCTTATTTCACCCCTTTCGCATTGGTGTTGCCCACACTAATCACTTTCAATTTAACTTTCATCGTGCGAGTTCCGTATTGCTTGCGTGTGGAGTGGTGGACGAAGACGCATATTCCACGTGCTGCTGGACTGCCAACTTTATGCAGAACAAAGATGCCAGCTTCACTACAAACTGAGGGCGCTGGGCAATCACCCATTGTCACATCTGGACAATCTTATAATGCCATGGCCGGTTGGACTTGCTTTGAAATGATAGTTTCTGTAGTCGTGAAATGCTTATTGAGTAGCACGGACATCTGCTCCAAATATTAGACTATTTTATGTATACTTACTCGCGTTCATTGTTGATGTTTTGTCTTCCCCCCTCTCTCTCTCTTGCAGGCGTGCGTTAGTGCTTGCGAGTGCTAAAGTGTCATGCTTTACAATTGTTTTAAATTCTTAAAACTTATTCATATTTTTTCACGATAGGCGAAATGAACGTAGCCAGTATAGCATGCTGCTTCCAACCTCTCCTTTTATACCCCAGTTAACACCTCTTGCCTATCATGTAGTCTTCTAAGCTTTGATGTAAGATTAATATCATTGTGTTCTACGTGAATGTTTTCTTTGTGCTATCTCGTGCTCTGTTTTTCATTTAATCTGTGGGCTTGAGCCCCCACATTTCACTCGTCTAAAGAATGTTGTAAAGAACCTTGATCAATGTGAGCAAAAAAAAAAAAAAGGACTACTTTATATGCTCGCACGCCTGCTCTATCCATCGTTTCAGTTCTGGCTGCGGATATGAGCCTTATGCATCCAACTGTCGAAACATTATAGAGTGTAAACGCTAATATAACACCATGCACACGTTCTGTGATGCACCCCACTCCGCACTTTTGTACAATGTACAACGATGCACACGGAATAAGCGCATAACGACACTGGCTCCCAGCCTGAGTATCGCATGGACCTGGCGGAAGAAATGTGCGAACACTTTCAGGAAACTGCTGTATCCCCTGCGAGAATGCGCACGGCATTTTGGCTCGGGCTCAAATGCGCGATCAGTGTACCCCACGGCGCAGATCGGGCACGCGATCAAGGTCATGTGCGCTCAATTTGCGCACTGCACAGGTCGCTCACACGAGTGTCAGGGGGCGGCAGTGGGGGGGAGGTGATGGGCAAGGCCGGCTTATAACGGCGCCAGGTTGAACGGCCCGTCCGTCCTTGTATTCAGCGGCCTGGGCCCTTGGTTCCGAGCCAGCACGGGCCCACGACCCTCCTGAAAGCCGCGCGTCATGCGCCACTTCGGAGAAGCGCCGCCGGGCCAAAGGCATCGCGACCCTTTAATCGGGCCTGGATGCCCGCGGTCTCCAAGGAGCCAGTCCAACGAGTGTGGTGATGGTATGGCCGCGACGCCGCTCTTCCTTTGGAGGGCTAGTAAACTCAGCATTGCAAACACGACTTATAGAAGCTGTCGGGCCGGCAGCTGCATCCGATTTTGTATCAAACTGGCAGTGGGTGACCAGAGCCTGCTATGCGTATGTTGTGTAGGTTTGGAACTGATTCATTTTTTTTTTAGCGGATATTTCTATTGCTCAGCTGTACTCGGAGAGTGGGTAACGAGATGTTGGAAGAGATTGTGGGTGAAGAAAAACCAGACAGACGCTGATGCCTGGTGTCCACAAATTATATATTTAGCCGAGCCCGCTCAATGAGGCGGAAGCCTGATTCCGCCGATCCCACTGATCGCGCACCGTCAGCGTGCTGGGCGTGTCCTCGTCGGCTTTTGTGACCGGACCGTTGTGGCACGTAGTAGTGCGCTACAATATAATAACAAGGTACTGCCGTAGTAACCGTACTTTGACAAAGACTCCCGCGCTTATGTTCAGTTTAATAATAATAATAATAATAATAATAATAATAATAATAATAATTATTATTATTATTATTATTATTATTATTATTATTATTATTATTATTATTATTATTATTATTATTATTATTATTATTATTATTGCCACAGAAGATACAAAACAACACAAACAGGCCGGTCTAAGCCTCAATTGGCTTGTAGGACCGTGCCTAGGAATATGATAGACATGGCAAGAAAAAGAAGATGCATAAATTGATGAGACATATAGAATAAAGAAATAAAACTAATAACAAAGAAATCGAATAGAACAAGACAACATTTGGTTTGTCTACTTAAAACAAAATAGGTTGAAGAAGTAAATATTGTGATGCAAAAATGTTCTGGACGTTAATTTCAACATATCTGCTTTAATAAATCTTTCAGCGTGCTTTTCGATGTCGCATTAGAAATTTCGTCAGGCAACTTGTTAAAGATGTCCGGCACATATATATGCACAGCGTATGGCCGCACCATACCTTGTGGCTGAACGAGGAACTACGTAACGGACGTGTTTTCTAAGTTTTCTTGTGGCGGCACTTTTTTGTTTGAAATCGGAATTCCAAAAAATGTTTAACGACAACTGTTTCTATAAGCAAAGAGTGAAACTTCGTTAGACCAAGTTCACAGAAGATATTTGCAGCTGTTACTATTGGGGAATTGTACGCAACATTTTTAAGAATATATTTTATAATCCTGTCTACCCTGCATCTCCAACGATCCGAACAGAAGCCGTAGACTGTAAAGCCGTATCTCAACACACTGTAACCCAGTGCATGTACTATGATCTTTTTTACAGACAAGGGTGCAATACTTTTGACATTAAACAACAGCCGAGCTACTGACCTCAGTTTGGAACAAATAAGTGATAAGTGATGTTGCCACGATAAGTTACTATCGAAATAGATTCCGAGATATTTCACACAGTCCACGTTTGGAATAAGCGCACATTTACAAGAAACACAGTCCGAGTCATGTAAGTAGAGAGGCATGTTAATTACAGTAGTCTTGAGCGGAGAGCGAAAACAAACAAGTCGTGTTTTTTGGGCATTAATAACAATTCCATTATTAGTGAACCAAAGCATTACCTTGTACAAGTCATTTTGCAACATGTCAGTGGACTGAATAATAATAATAATAATAATA
This sequence comes from Dermacentor andersoni, assembly GCF_023375885.2. Classification (NCBI taxonomy): domain Eukaryota; kingdom Metazoa; phylum Arthropoda; class Arachnida; order Ixodida; family Ixodidae; genus Dermacentor; species Dermacentor andersoni. The sequence continues at coordinate 111,721,460 of NC_092814.1, read as the reverse complement.
ATAATAATAATAATAATAATAATAATAATAAAAGATGCACAGCTTTGGTAGCCCGCTTTAAACGAAAAACTTCAGTGACGAATGATTGAGAAAGAACCTTATTAATGGAAGCAGGAAAGGGAAAGGGCTTGAGGCAAGAGAGAGAGAGAGAGAGAAAAGGATGCATAGAAAGGCAGGGAGGTTAACTAGAGGTAGTTCCGGTTGGCTACCCTGCACGGGGGGAAGGGTGAAGGGAGATAAGAAAGAGAGTGGAAGGGGGAGATAGAGAGAAAGAGCTACGAGCGCGAACAAACCGCGTACACTACACAGCGGCAGGCGGCGGCGTTCTTAAAATATACCGTGAAGCCCCGTAGACGGCAGGAACCTGAATAACGCGAGTAAGGCCTTCAGCGAGAATGTTTTTTTGGGAGCACTGGCCTATAGGGTTGAGTTCTGATAGTGGACGATTGTCCAACTGGTCCAGGCAAATAGGCAATCATACTACGCCAGGTGAAAGCCAAGCGACGCATACGCACATAACATACCGCACTCGCACAGAATACACAAAGACGCATTCCCAAAGCTATATAGCCGCAGTATACTTCGTTGAGGCCAGTGTTCAGCAGGAAAAATAGCAGTGTCTTTGCAGCGCTTGACGTGCAGGTGGCGATGCTCCACGGTCCATACAGGTTTTAAGTTCATCGCTAAGAAACCAGACTTTGTGGTATGGTTTCTACACCAATTACAAAGGGTTGAGGAGTACAAGTACCTAAATTATAGCGCTTTTACGTGCCAAAACCACTTTCTGATTATGAGGCACACCGGAGGGGGGGGGGGGCTCCGGAAATTTGGACCACCTGGGGTTCTTTAACGTGCACCTAAATCTAAATACACGGGTGTTTTCGCATTTCGCCCCCATCGAAATGCGGCCACCGTGGCCGAGATTCGATCCCGCGACCTCGTGCGTAGCAGCCCAACACCATATCCACTAAGCCACCACGGCGGGTATAATACAAGTACCTAGAAGTGTGAATTAAAGAATGTAAGGATTAGAGGAAAAAACATGAACAGGTTAACTAAATGTAAAGGCTACAGAAACGTGGCCATTGTGAAAAGCAGAGTTACAGGTATGCGACAAGAATGACGTAGTGCGAGGCAACCATGGTTCCCGGACTTATGTTTGGAAACTCGGCCCTGTGTTGAAAATATGAAGTGCAGTAAGGATTGAAGATTAATCAAGCACCTGTGTGAAGACTAGCTTCGCGTGCGTACGGGAAAACTACAAATGAAACAGTACAAAAAGACGGGCTGGGCGTCCTTCGAGGTGCAGGAGGCTCAGAGCAAAATATGCTGAGAAAGGTGTACGACCGACGAATATGAACGAAACTAGTTGGTTGCCTTTGGGGTATCCAGGTACCTCTAGAGGAAAAACCTTGACTCGCATTGGAAAAAAAAAAAAAAAAATAGAAGCTCATGAAGCTGACCAGTCAGTATTGCACTAACGATGTGGATAGCGGGAGATAAAAAAAAATTATACGTAATGTCGGATATGCAGAAACCGTATACTGGATCGGAAACATGGAGAGGAACTGGAGGAAATGGAGAGGCAAATGGAGGGAACTATGTCGAACAGCAAAAAATAAGTGCAGAAAGAAAGTTTGAAGATCAAAGATAAAGGACAGTGCCATATGGTCGTGGAGCCCAATATGGTTGTGGAGGCTCCCTCTTCTCCTCGGTCGCCTTCATAGAATGTCTGAGAAGACAGAGTTATAAGGTAAAATTTGCCGAATACTTCATTAAATAGGTAGCGCTTCCCGGTGGTGAAGTGGCGACGCGTGCCATTGTGCCCTGGATGCGAGTAACGTGGCGCACCAGGACCAGCCACAGGATCTGGAGCACGACTTCTGGTGATGCGGCTCAGGTCTAACGTATGGAAGCCGCGCGAGGGGGGGAGGGGGGGTATTATCCCGCGTGATAACACGGGCTGACGTGGGGCCTCGGGGACATTCGCAGTACGTGTGTATCACGCTATGATGCTGCCGTCAGACCTGAAATCACACCCAATGTGATGGAGGATCGCGTCAATAGGTAACGCGAGGGTCTAAGACTGTTGCATGAGAGATGCGTCCCCTCGTGAATAGTGGTAGGAAGATGTGCGGCGTAAAGAAAGAAAACAGAGAATGAAAAAAAAATTTATCGAAATAAAATTTATTAAGATGCGATGGTTAATTTGCTAGCAAGAACCACGCATCTTGAGGGCCCAGAACAGATGCAGCAGCAGGTAAAAAATAACAAGCTTCTTTTTTCTTTTTTTGGCACCAGCCAGACAGCTTGTTTCAAGCCAGCCTGTTTCAAGGGGATGCTGATAAAGTTCGTCCATACCTCCAACCATGCAAGCAACGTCTTGTAGAACAATGTGTGATCGGTGGCGTATGTTCAACGCAGATGTTTCTGCCGACAAAAGTGATGTTCAAGTGCAATTACTTGAAAAACATATACGGTGTAATAATTTTTAAGCTTTATGGAAAACTTAAACATCGCCTGTGAGAGATAGCATAATTCTTGCCCTTGAGCAGGATTATTTGAAGAGGCGGACATTACTAGCGCAAGAAATCGAAGGTCATGTTCAACTAATTAAAAAAATCACAAATTAACTTCTTAATTAATGACATTGCTGCACATATTGCAATTTACGAATTGTAGCTGGTGAGCTTGCAGACGTAACCACTTGAAATCAATTTCCAGGATGACACCAGTTTTTCGAGATATTTCCCGATATGTTGCACGGAATACATGGGCATTCCTGTTACCTTTGTGCTTCAATGCATAGAAGAGCGTTTTGTTAAAAATGTAATAAGTGGAACAAAGTGAATTTTTACGGCGGAGTTTGATGGCGCATATCTCCAAACTGGCGTCATTCTGAAAGTTCATTCCATGTGGATGCACCTTGCAAAACTCACCGGCTACAACTCGTAAATTGCAATATGTACTGTAAAGTAATTAATTCAGAAGATAATTATTTATTTTTTTGTTAATTAGTTGGACATGTGTTTCGATTTCCTGTGAATGTCCGCATACCTAAACAATCCAGCTCAAGGACTAGAAGTATGTTATCTGAAACAGGCTATCTTTAAAAATTCTGTAAAACTTAAAAATCATCACCCTGTATACGTTTTGCTGTTCAGGGGTGTCGGAACCCGACTTGAGCAGCCTGATTTTATCTGAGATGAAAGTTCATACGGTGCGCTAGCTAGCTTAGACAATACCAGTAAGGTCAAAAGATGTCAGGTTCACTTTGGGGTGTACATAAGTTGGGATCGAATGAAGGTTAACAGTGAATACAGAGCAAAAAAGCATTATTTAGCACGTTAGAAACTTCAGATTCAGGGACTGAAAACCCATTGATGTCACTCAAGGAAATTGTATTAGGGCGGGAAGAGTTAATGGCTTGCCAACATTTTTTAGTTTTGTTTTGAGGCATGGCGGGAAGTGTTTTACTGTAGAACTCGCATTTAGCAGGGAGTAGAACTGTGTTACGTGATTATATCATAACGCAGCGACGTACGGCCAAAATGCTCTACTGACTTCAATTTGTGCCCTTTTCTCTATTCGATAATAGCGCGTCGATGTGTTGATTTATTTATGGGATAGCGTCTTAATATACGTTGCGCGTATCCCTTATTTAACAGCGAAAAAGCCAAAATGTTTTTGATATGCCTTTTTTGGGGATACACCATTCATTCTGAACGCTTATACAATTGGCTAACGCACGCCGCGTAAGACATCTCAGAAAATCCTTGCTTTGATTACGTCTTCCGTAAGGAAAGACGGCATATACGATGAAGAGGTTGACACGAGGCTCACTGAGTGACTAAGAATATTTTTCCATTGCCACTAACATGGCTTTGACGCTATTTTGTTGACCATTATGTGTCGTTTGCTGCATGCCTGCTCACGCGTTTTGACTGACGTGGTCTAGTTCTGTACATTAAGAAAGATATTTCCGCCTGCGCTCTGATCCACTGTACATCTATATTGAGAACCGGATTAAATATAAAAAATAAATTGGCATATACAAATTTTAAGAAGAAAATTCGATTTTGCCCACAGATATGTTAACACTGAAATGAGTCCCACGTATAGGTCGATGCTCTTCCCCTTTGTGATTTAATGGTCTTGCTTTCACATCACTGACAGTTCCCCTGCAAGGACGCGAAGTTTCCTTCCCAACTGTCCCTGGTAATAGAGATATCTGACTGGGCTTTCAAAGGTCGACCCATGTAACCCACTTCTTTGCCTGCCAGAACTCATTCAGAACCCGTCTAGACAGATTTTGACGTTATTTCCGCACAATTCACAGGTATTTGCTCTCCGTTTTCCCAACTCGGCTCCCTGGCGCAGTAGCCTCGTGTTATCGAGAAAACTTTGCTCCGGTACGGCTTACGAGGAAATGCTGCTCAGAAACCACATCCATTGTCACCGTGCTCCAAGCGCGTAATGCTGGCTTTACTTGACAGGAAACTTTCCTCTCTGCTTCGGTGATATAGCTAGCAAATGACGCGAACGAAAGCGAGAAACCCTGCGGCAGCATGCTGCTTCGCGGAATTCGGGGCATTTGAAAGGGCACCTTCAGAGCACGTCCTGTTCCCTTGTATTTCATGAGAGAAAATGGCCGCCTTGACCCTTGGAGAACACGGACGTTCCGGATATGCGAGGAGCTAAAACTTTCACCCCTGAGCACAGTCGGATAAAATGGCGGCGACGCTAACTGTCAAGACATTCTACTTGAACCTGTGCTACAGCCAGACAGAAGTTAGCCAGACAAAGGAAGCCGACCGCAATGCTCGCAGCAGGAGAGTCGCAGTTGGCCTGCTTTTAGTATTAAGCGTGGCGCGCGCTCGTCGTGCTAGGCGCGCACCACCGCCGCAAATATCACGAGAGCCTCGAGCAGGCACCTGTGCAGGCAACCTTGGCGTCAGGCGATGCAGAGGCCGCTGCGGCACAGCAGCGAAGGGCTGGACTCGAGCTGCGGCTCTCAAGATGGCGCGGTCCCCGAAGCAGGCCCTCGGCGGGCGCCAGCACGGGACGCACGCCAAGCGCGGCCGGAAAACAACACGGCGACTGACCGCGGGCTGAGAGGCCCGCGACGGCGTCGACCGCGCGCGCCAACTCCGCAGCAGGCTCCGTGCGCCCGGGGCAAAAGCCGGCGGTGCACCCGGTCGAGGGTCGACGTCTGGGTGCCCCCGACAAAGACCGTGGCCTGCCTTGCATGACTGCATCTCGTTCTCGTGAAACGGACGCGTTGCAGGCGCACTACACACCGCTTGCTTGCGAATGGACTGTTTTCGTTGCCTCCGGGTTTGGTGTAGCAAACGCGAAGAGATCCGTTCCGAGGCGTGATCCATTGTTTAGAGATGGTAAGCTGCCGTAGAAAGAATGCAAGCATCGTAACGGACAAATACCCCTTTAAGAATTGCTGAACATTTGTTTCAATTTATATTTCGCCTCCCTTAGAAGATATGGAGCGCCTTTTCGATGCTTTTCAACGGTCAGCCGGCGCTTTCCGAGGATCAATTGCCTCCCACTCTCGAGGCAGCCTCCACACGCGTGCGCGCCGCATGCGCGATAAGAGATGAAGTCGATGGCGGAGTCAGTAATGTCGATGGTAGAGCCGCATGTTACATATTCACACGTCACCGGGTGCGCCCACTCCTGTTCCGCCTTTGCCGAACAAAATACACTAAACGAAAGAAAGCGCCGGTACAGTAACATCCAAAACGCGGTCGGAGGAACACCTGAGGGAGTGTCCTAGCCGGCCAGACACTCCCTTATCTTTCAATTCTTTCAACACCATGACCCAGACTTGAGTCGTCGAAGTAATGTATTGATCATTCACTTTAGTGCCTCGGCACTCATGCATGGGAGACCCCTTTTTCTGGCGCACACCAGAAGTAGTATATTTGCGTAATTTCTTTTAGTAAAACAAACAAATAAATAAATAAATAAATAAATAAATAAATAAATAAATAAATAAATAAATAACATAATGGTGTGACTGTGAGTCACTCGATATAAGCTACTTGTGAAAGGCAGGTAAGGGACAATTGTCAACGTAAGCGGAAGGTCAGAGATGCGGCACGTGGGCGGTAATGCGGTATGTATAGCTTCAGTTTTTAAGCCGACGGGTCACACCTCTGGAATAGGGAAGCATACATTTATGTTTGAAAGCGGTTGGAATGGCTTGCAGGCACTGCTGATAATCTCGCCAGCATCCGATGCCGATTTCCAACCAAAGGACCCTTGTAAATCCCTAGGTTTGTTCAGGGTATGGTTAACTTTAATAATACACTTCTCGAATGTGTATTTTGGGAGTTGTGCGGCAAGTTAGTATGGCTTTCGGAAGATTTATTGCTATGTATTTTTTATTCTTCCAATAAAATGATTGTGCAGTTGAATACGATGATCTTCAAGTACACTCTTGTTGCACATAGGACACCGAGATAATACGATGATTACATTACCTGTGTGATGCCTGTAAACAACACTTATTAACTGCAACTCTGGGTAACTGTGAACCTATTTTTTGTGTTAAAAATCGCAGTAAACAGAGCACACGATATCAAACTGACTATTTGAATACGATGTCTTGGGCGAGTCATCAGCTTAGACAAGGATGTTCACCTAGTGTGTGTAGTATGCTTAATTCCCACTTGCAATCATGGTGGTATTGCAGCACTTAAAATTAGGGCAGTTGAGTTCTTTAATGAAAAGGAGCCTCGCGAGTTTCAATACATTGTTGCGGCTCGGTGTCGTCATCGCAAAGCGGTGCGGCAAGGAAATAATCCTGTTCAAGAGCATGCTCAGTGCCGTTTCCTCAACTAAGGCAGGTTTAAATTACTCTTGCTGGGGAACATACATCCCACTGCTGGCTGCCTTATTTATAATGCCAGATAAGAGGACCGGGTGAGTCAGAAACTTGAAGAAAAAAAAAATGATTTTCTTAGCTACCACATAAAATAGAACTGTCCATTCAGGCCTACTGACTATACTACGAATAATAAGGCTTGGTAGATGCCATAATGGGACTTATGAGACGCAAATACTTCCGGAAAGCAGAACCAAGTCTTTAGGCAATACGAGCCTAATGGTGGGAAGTGGCTCCACCATGGATCGTGGTTCGTGCAGTGTCACGCCGCGAGCAAATATTTCACAAAATATTTTCGATTGAAGTCTGTATCTGAAAATTTCTGAAATTCTCGAAATTTTTTCTTTATCCCCCGATAATGGCAGATATGCCCCTACGTTGGGGAAAATGTCTCAGCATCGCTCCCAGACCCGATTGATCGAGTTGGCCACATCTCATACTCATGCACTTCTGGCACAACATGTTCGGCAAGTTCAGTCTCCCGATCAGTGCATTTTCGGTCGTCAGCTTGTGCGCTGCCTCGGTGGTCGCGAACGTCTACAACAAAGCGACACAGGTGGGCCATTGGCCGCACGTTGCCGTAAACGATATCAGAGGCTTGCAGTTTTCTTTGGCAAATCCCGAGAGGATTCTAGGTACGCGCTGCCCGATTTCGACACCGTGAAGTAGCCACTGGCACTGTTCGCTCAAGACAAAGCCTCGAGCCATCACGATACCTCTGTGCACCAGGACTCGAGCTCCAGGGCGGACCCGACCCTCTGGATTCAATCGTTTTGGGCATCTCGCGGAGCTCGTCGTGCATTCGCGTGCTTATTCGCGCAACGCCATGGCGTGCAAATAAGAGAACGTTAACTACGGTGTTTTTGTTCTTTTTTTTTGAGGCCGTGTGTATGTATCGTACGGAGCATTCCACGCTGTGTCACCGCAAGTGCGAGGCAGCAGCGGGCGCTTGGCAAAGGCACAAGAAAAGCTCCTCTGTTTAAACGAGGTAGGGGGCAGGAGCGGTGCGGTGAGACTTCGCTGAACGGCCGGGTTTTTGCCCCGCCGCCCTTACAGGCCTGTTTGCAGTCGCAAATAGCGCGAACAGAAGACGATCAGTCATAAGGGATGCGGTATTTTTAGCGTCGCTGTGGTAAATGAACGGTATTGTTCCGCACTGCCAAGTGGTATATTATACGGGAAAAGCCTGCTTTAAGCACATTTCCACATTCATTTCCCACGAGCGTGCGATGGACGCTCTTTCCGACGTCTAACCAAACCAATGCACACTTAAAGCAGCTGCCAGCTTTTCGCATCCACATTGAAACAATTACACTTTCTTTTGACAATTAATGACCGACATAACTCACGCGTGTGTGTAATGATTAAATTAGCGCTTCTGACAAAATTGTTAGCAACCTTCGGTCACTTTAAAATTTTCTCTGTAACTTTAAATGGAATTTTGTGTTGTCTTTTAGGAGCAAACGCATTTCTTTTTCGTGGAGGCTGGGTTTGTTTTTGACCGCTGTCTATATACATGTATTAAATTATCGGTCATATATTGCGTCATATTTCATTTCATTCAATAACACGTCTTAATTAACTGGCCTCAGAAGATAAATGCATGCACGCCTTTATTTTAAGGTACAGCGTGAAACGAAGCACCATATACATCTCAAGCCCCGTTTCCTTGTTTCTTTTTTCGCATTTCTATATCTTGCAGAGCGGGCAATTAACGGACCAGAAGGAAATGACGTATTAATAATTATTAAAACCATTAAAGGAGCCGCTCTGCGGTGCTCACGCCTTTTATAGGAAGGAGGGTAACCGGCTCTTGCTCGAGGCCAGCTCTCTCTCTTGTTCGTGCGCGCCGCTTGGACCCATTCACCGGCACGCTAGTAAAGTCGTTTGGAATGGATGAGAGCTGCTGTGCAGCTCATCGCGTTTGGCAGCTGTAGTCAACCATGAATCTTGCAGCGGCTCTTTTTTTATTTTTATTTTCCAGCGACGACCGCTGCTTATGGTGCCTGGCCTGCTGAGCCATCCCGTGCGAATTCCGCCCGACGGGGCCTGCGTTCAGTGCACTCATTTCTTTTTAAGGCGAAGCTTTCGTTGCCTACGTTCCCGGAGTTTGGCGAGGCTGCCTGGCTGTCGGGTCGATCGCAATCGCGGTGCATATATGTGTGGGCATATAAACAAGGGTTGTGTAAAAGTACCATCGATGTGGTTTGCATAGCCTTTTGTGTGCTTACCAATTAAGAATGCGCACCTCTGTTCTGCGTAACAAAAAAGATTACTTCCTACGTAAAACATGAACTTATAATGTCGGCTCACAGGTAACTCTAAAGCCCATTGATTTGTTAATGGAATGAGGAGTTATATGCAAAGCGTTCCTTAACTTACTTTCTTTGATTTAGACGCTCGGTATGTGCCCCTGGTTGTGTGTCCGTTGTTGGCCAACACTCCGGAATGGGCATCACCCACTACAACTACTGCATTAAACCTGAACAAATAATGTCGCCTCACAGATATCACAGATAGCACACCAATCTGCTATAATAGAATGCTGAAATATATTTCACGCATTCTTCGATTTATTTCATTTTCATTGCTTTAGCCGTTCGGTATGTACCACTGGGGGTGTTCCTGTTTTTGGCCGATCCTCCAGAATGGGTATGTCCCACTGTGACGCAGGACAGAATTCTAAATGCTGCTTGATACGGGTCGTACACACTTTCCTGTACATACACCTGTCACTGTCATTGCCATTCTTCCCTCAACAAGCGTTGACTTCGTCCTTGTGACATCGTTGCGTATGCACGTCTTGTACTGTGCATCCAATACGCCTGATTTGGAATTTGCATTTCGACATGGCTTGTGAACGATATAGTGTGTAAACCTAAAAACTGCATCAATAAAGTTGACCATTGGGGCGCATCAACAAACATTCCATGAGATTACGCGTTGCATTGAATTAAAGTAAACAAAATTGTACGCATCGCCGTGAGTTGTAAGCATTTAAACAACAGCTTCGCTTAAGCTTTGCTTCAAATATATGACAACATGTGCGTTAGATCTGCATATTCATTTTATTTATTTTTGGTGGTCGCCTTTTTTTCCTTATATGTTGCTTTTGATGCCTTTCAAGGTCCAATATGTGTAATAGGCGTAGTGATTCTGACTTCAAATAATCTTATTGGGCCTTCAACGAACCTTTTTTATATGTGGGTTCTGCATTTCTCGGAGTAACAAAGTACATATCAAAGCTAACCTAACTTATGCAAGCGCACAGGAGCTGCTTACCAGTGCTGTCGCGAACTCTCTTCCTCTTTGCTTCGATGACGATGTCAAATATACTGCGATACGAATGGAGTGCCTTGCACTTCTAGCGCCGTGCTCAGTTCTTTTGCATTGGTGCTATAGCTTCGCTCGCAAGCTGTTGTATTAAATTGCGCACCGTGCAGTGGCCGATGTGGCCGTTGTGCAGCTCAAGGGGGAAACAGTCCGAAACTTGGAGCACGACGCGAAAGAAAACGGCGCACACCACGCCGTCTTCGTGCTCGTGTTTGGCGCCATTTCCACACGACGTACAAGAAGTTGACTCGCCACTCCTTCTCAATATGCCTCATCTAACATGCTTCCTTGAGCTATACACATCGTGGAATGTAGAAAAGACTTTCGCACACACACAAGCAATATATATACATATATATATATATATATATATATATTTTTTTTTCTTTTGCACACTACACAAATTAAGAGGTGGATGCACGCCATCTATATCGAAGGCCTCATTTGTCGATTAAATAAACGGGTTCGATAGCGGGTTCGATAAAGGGTTCGACAACGAGGCAGAAGGTTACATAAGGAGATCCGCGGTGCTCGTCCACACGAGGTTCCGCCGCTGAACCAGCAGCAATCGCGGGGACGAAGTGGCGCCGTATACCAACGCTTTATCTCTCTCCCATATTACACCCTCCCATGCAATGGCTGCCAACAAAATGGCTCTAATCAACGCTGAATTATCGTCTATGTGAGGTCGCGATAAAATGAGTGCAGAGCAGCACACGGAAGTTCGAGTCTGTTGATGATAGGGACATACTCGAGCGAAAATATATGAGTGACGGCGGGCCTCTTGTCAACTTATCGTCTTTTATGTCTCTCCGCTGTGAAGCGTTGTTGAAACAGGGCGGTATATGCGACGTAAAATGAAGAACGACCAACAGGAAGGAAAGAGTCGCTCACGATCCACTTGCGCTACCCTTACGCTGCCTCATAACTGTATGCGCATTTTAAAGCGCCCCGAGGACGACGTTGTTCTGGAAATGGGAGTACGTTTTGCCATTCGCGACCTGTGTTTCTATATTTAACTCGCGCGAGACGTCGACGTTTGATGCATACACCTGCCAGCGCACCGGAAGGTAGGCCGATCAAGCCGTCGTGCGCGCCGATTACGTCGCAGTCAAGGGCGCTTGGCCGAGGCGTCGGTCACCGCCCTCGATCGCCGTCCAGACCTGGAAGGGCGTTCCAAGTGATGCGAGCGCCGTTGTTGCCATTTGATGCATTATCCTCCTCTGTACAGCTGGCTGTTGCCCAATTATCGGGTACCCGTGTAAGTAGGGGTTTTCGCTCCTTTTTTCGCGCTCGGTTCATTTGCTGCGAGGCAGTGATGGCATAACTTAAACGTGATATGGGCGTGAAATACGAAATGCGAGCCTCCTATAGTATAGCGCGATGACAAAATCTTTCTGTGTTCCTTTTCGTTCCAGCGATAATAATAGGCGGCTTTCAATTTGGAATTGCATCAATCGCGTGATTTGTCATGCGCGTCACTGCAGCTTGAGAAATTGCCGTGGACCAACTAATCACCACAAGCAAGGAGCACGTGTACTCGGAGGTGCACTCAATAACTTTTGCTGCCGAGAGGAAATAGTGTGTTTCTTTGCAGACCCCTGGCGTTACTGTGCAGGGGCGGAAGTGGGCGCTGTAGAATAAATTGAGGTCAGTGAGAGCAGAGATGGAGAGGTTGCTGGAGTTGTGGAAAAAAAGGAAAGACCGGTGTCCCAATGATGCGACCCGAATTAATTTCGTTCTTCGGCATCTGCCTCAGAGGAATGGCTTCTCGGTACATGTCCGCTGTTCTTGCTACTGCTGTGGCAGAGCGCTGATCACGAAATCAGTAGAACGTTTTCCATATGGTATTTGTTATAGTGGCTAACACTGAGGACGAAGAGAGTGCGAGGGGCAGCAACGAATGGAGCTTGGGCCAGTCCACGAACAGATCAGCGCTGGTGCGAGCTGTCGGCGCGGGTGTACGAACCGGCGAGCAGGCCAACTATAAACAGGGTGAGCTCGGACGTCGGTGTACGCGCAGACACCTCGGCAGCCTGCGGGGCGCTGTGCCGGCCAAAGGAGGCAGGCCGTCGGCGGGACGCGCTCGGCTAGCTCACCAGGTTACCCGATTGTGCAGCACGCGGCAACGCTCGCTCCTACGGGGGCGGCCCAAGGAGAACGCCCGCCGCGCAGTGAAAGTTAAATTGGTCAGAACCAAGTCCGGGCTAACAGAAATCACCGAGGGAGGACGAAAGACTGGCGCGGCGCGACCCTGATCGCCAGCCAAGCGTTGGACGGCGCACCCGGTGATGGCACCAGGCGCACACCGCCGGAAGGAGAGGGCCCGCTGTGAGGCCTTTGCGGGAAAGGGGCGCGCAGAAAGACGGGGCTTCATCGGGACTCCGGCGATGGCTCGAATCCGGCCGCGATTATGCCGGAATCTTCGTTTCAATAATTGAATAGTCGTTCCCCCTCGAAATCGGCGCGACGCATGCGCGCTGTCAGGCCGCCGGCGCGAGTTATCCACAACGTCGGCCCACAAGTGCTGCGAACCGTGTCCGGCAAAAAAGACCCAACAAATAGGAAGGAAACGCGGCAGGAACGAAATGGGCAAGACGTCTCATGCGTCTCTATAATATTCACGCAGGCAGGCCACGGTGGAGGGCAACTTCTCGCCTAGCTATACTGCAAAACGTATATAGAATTTCGGTCACAGTCTTCTTGACCGCATGAGCATATACATAGTAGCGTCGTCAGGCGTCGTGTTTTGCGCTTCTCGACAGCCTTGCAATTTCGCATCCGTCGCTGAAATAAAATTTCTTATTATTGTTATTAGTTTTTGTGAAAACATATTTTTGACAGAGATGAAGGAATTAAGCCGGCTGGCAACAGCCAACCAAAAAAGCACAATACACTTCAGGACTGAGGGGATAGAAACGTAGAAATTGAAGATAGGAAGAAGAGATGGAAAGAGGAAAGAAAGAACGTGATGACATATCACAAAGACTAAAGAAAAACAGAGAATGCAGTACGGCATCAGGAAAAAAAAGAAGATATATCACCGCAGATCGCACAGTTTACAAAAGAAAACTAAAACAAAGCTGAAAAAAGAAGTCGGGTTTCGTCACTTGCAAAGAATAAGTACGTTGTAAAGGGTAACCCAAGTCAGTATTTTCCAGAAAAAAAGTGAGGAGGACGTGATATGGTCACGTCGAGATGCGCGTCGAGTCAACCCAAGAACACGGCAGTCCCTTAGTAGCGATGTGTGCTGCACCCTATGTAAAGCAGGACACTTTAATATAAGATACTCAAGTTCCTCACAGGAATAGCAGGAAAGATACGACGGAGTGTCCACACGTCCTTGTAAGCGTTCACACACCAGGACACAGCCAACCCTCAGCTCCAGTAGCAGTGCTCTTGCGCGACGAGGCAAGCCTAGACCACGGTCACGGGAAGGGAACGATTTACTACACACTGGTCGAGGTGCTGCTCAAAAAGGTAACGACGAATGGGCAGACAAGCGGGGGTCGTCGAGCTTAGACGAAATTTCCGGCCAGTCACCGTTGTGAGCAAAAGAGAAAGCCAGTCGACCAGCCTCTTCATTTCCGGCGATACCTGCAGGTGCGAAGGTATCCACTATAAATCAACCGAAAGAGCCAGTGGAAAACACGCATATGCAACAAAAAAGTAGTCTCAGTTGATTGGTCGCTTACCAAATCGCCCAGTACATTCTTGTTCTTATAAAATAAATGGTTCAGTCCTCATGTACACTTAACGAGGCATGTTATTATTCTTTTTAATTGGCAAATAAAGTGTGTTCAAGCGCGCAAGTGCTCAAGAAACATCATAGGACTTCGCTGTTCTCCAATCGTTTGGAAAGCAATTGCACGTAAGCAGCTTTCCTGGATTCCGATTGTCCGGCATAGGCAGCGAACGAGGGAGAGTATTGACCCATGGAAGCATACTTGTCACGAAAGACAGATTACGTTAAAGACTACAGTGACGACATCGTAACCAATGGTGACATCAGTAAGGAATATCGTGCATGCACGCAATGTCTAGAACACGCGGAGCAGCCTCATAAGGTTATTCGGCTCTTTCATCTGTACCTTAGAGTGGCGCGTTCCAAAAAAAGTAGGAAAAAGGAAAGGAAGTGCCTGACGACCGACACCCGTTCTAGCGGCCAGTTCTGCAGCGACAGTCATGCGTCCCAGCTGTGAAGCCATGCTCGTCGCCGACGCGACGCTCACGAGGCGCTGTCGGGGAGTCGACCATCCCCGTTAGGGCTGTTTACGCAAGGCGCACCTCAAAGGCGCTCCTCCTCAAAGAAAGGCACCTGAAAGGCCCATGGTAGCGGGACCCCCGCCCGCTTCGCCCGAAGCTCCCCTTTCGGCCCTACGCGTGGGTCAAACCATTCAGCTGAGCAGGGTGCATGTGCCAGCGCCTTGTTATGTTAAACCTTCAATATATGGCCTCGGGTGCTCTGCTATCGGTGGCCATCTCTGCGCGCCCTTCTGTTCTTGTCTTTTTGTTCTTCCTTTGCTGCCGTCTCAGTGAGTCACGCTGCTTGCGCCGCATACATTCGGCAGTCTTTGTCCTGGCCAGCCGAAGGTATTAAAGGGCTCCCCTTGGGGAGAAGTTGTCCCTCAGGTGCACGCACACAGGCGGGTGTCGAAACACGACGTGAAAAGTGGCGCGCCTCCCAACCCTTGCGAAACAAGGGACGAGTAAAGACGTCTCTGCTGCCGCGCCTACCGGAACGCAGTCGACCGTACAATGGAGCCCTGGGTACGCGGCTGTGGCGTCGACGCGAAAGAAGCGATTATGGTGCGAATTAAAATTGAGTCATATAGCGAAATTCGCTATGAATTGTCTAAGAGAGAGTGTGAGGTATTCAGTGTCGGAAGCGTCAATGTGGCGACGCAGAGTCGACAGCAATTTGAAATTTAAAAAATAATAATAATGAAAAACTTGTGAAAGGCACAGCCTTGCGGTTTTACGGCGCTGCTAAGGGTTGGAAGATTCAGCGAATCGCGTAGCAAGGTTCATTCACTCCGGCCATACTGTTGCCACACGAGCGTCGCCAAACTTGAGCCATCACTGAACCTTCCAGCCCTCGAGCAGTGCCGCAGAACCAGTTCTATAATTCACTGCTTCTTCAGACTGACATCGCGCCTGTGCATCGCACGTCATACCCTTACAGCTATTGTAAGGTTGTTTAACCCCTTGCTGCTCGCACTACCGCTCATCTTAACTTTTTCTTCGTCTAAGCTGTGAAGACTACAGCCTTCTTCCTGCCGAAGCCGCGCACCGCTCCAGTCATACAACTTTCAAGGCATTCATCGACAATATTACACTCTGAAATACCCTCTGATACCCTCTGAAATATTACCCTCTCCCCTCGTGTAGTAAGCAAAATACCAGAAAAACACACTGGAGCAAATATTCGCAACAAGATGAGGCATGTGTCTGCTGAAGCGAAAATCCGCAGGCCACTCAGCACATCCTAATGGAATGCGAGACAAGCGAGACCCGTAGGTAACGCACACCTGCCAGCAACGCTTGGATTTAAAGTGGATGGAAGCATCAACCCGTCAGCAGTCGAGCTAAGCAAGATGCGTTTAGAGTATTGGTGGAAAAAGCAGGGAAGAGATTAATAAGATCCGTTATAGGCATAGGTAGCGGTATATATGAGGTAGATATAGAAGATTAAGGAAGGGAAAAATATTAAGGAGGTGTATACAAAATGCTACAATGAAAGCATGTATGGCATACCTGATTAATTCAAGCAGGCTAGGTAACTATTAGTCACCGTCCCATTTCGAAGGAGATGCCAATATATCAGCATCATCATCATCATCATGTAGGTGGCAGTGCCGGCAGTACCGCGATCCATTTAGCACTTCTGTTAGCACTTCTCTTTCTGCATGCTTTTCGCCAGTGTGTGGAACGCATGTGCGTGGACGATAGCGGGAGCTGCTTGAGTGGCTCGTGCAGCTCAATTTGCGTCAACGAACACCACCACTACTCGCGAGTCTCACCAATAGGCGACAATGTCTCTCTGCTTTTGAGAGCGATACAAAAGACTAGACGTACGGAAAAAAGGGGACAAAAATCTCTGCAGTCTCATTTGTAGCGGCGATCTCGTTTCCTCTGACGGAGTTGCACGCTCTCTGCCAAGGTCTCCCTGATAAGCGTACTTTTCCGCTCACCCGGGGAAGTCCACTCGACAGAACGCTGATAGCCGTTGACGAGCAAAGCGGTGCGTCTGCAACTCTCTCACGAAAGTGGCTGGCGAACACCGACAGTCACATCGCCTCTCCGCTGTCCTCCTCCCCTTTCTTTCTTTCCTCCAGGCCTTCTCAAAGTCATGTCTCAATCACACAAAATTTCTGAAGCTATCGTTTGTGTCCTGATATTTGTAGCGCCAGCGAATCGTTCCTACAGCGGAATGATGTGGAAGGGCTGTTTAACGAGGGAACAAAGATTGTCTTGTCCTCGGCTCGTAATCGCTTACGTACACCCTTGGTAGTGGACTACAAACGAACGCACGTTGTCATGTCGCCAACTCCTTTTACATGCATACTTTTGCTTCAGCAAGAATGAGTTATATGTGCAAGTAACATGCGTGAGAAGGCTTATGTCACTTGTGAACGCGTGCAATAATTTTCGCGAACTTTGGGGCCTGTACGGTGCAGAATTGGGCGAGTCATCTTTTTAACAACGGATGCTGTACAAGAGCCTACTCACGCACATTGACGAGTCGGCTATGCCTATCATATCCGGAGGTCGATCACGAAATATCATGCTGCAGAAATGTCTTTTCGTAATATATATTTTACTTCATGAACTGATCTCGTAATTTCTAGTGTTACTTACAGCGCTATTATTTCATCAGCCTCCGGCAAGATCTTTTGACGCTGCGGAGAGGTCTCCAAGGTGGGCAAATCTGAGCCGAGCTGAAAGCACGCACGCACGCACGCACGCACGCACGCACGCACGCACAGAAAGACAGGGAAACAAATAGCCTGCGCGCGTTCGTCGTGCACTCTGGTGACGCCACGCGCATGATCAGGAAAACGAGAAGGTGTGTCCCTATAGCCGACGTCAAATTATGCGCACGAGAGCAGAAAGCAAAGGAAGAAAGAACTTTACGGTGCGCACTTACTCGCAGTGCACGGATTGACAGGTGGTGGCAGTGTATACAGGAGCACTGCTTCGCGTCCGAAAGGCTAACTGATAACTCTCTTGACTGGCGGCTTTGAGGAGATAAGCGAAACTGCAGCACGTGCGAATTTGCTTCCGTATGCTTCCGCGTTCATCGGCTTGCCAACCTAATGAAACGGGGAGCGTTCAATTTAACCCTTACCGCGTGTCAAACAAACTGGTCTGTTCCTGAGAGGCTGCCACTGCATGCGTGTATACATCTGGCATCGCAACAGCACGCACAGACGGCGAAGGGTTGGTCCTGCGCGCGAATTAACCATTTGTTTCGCAGTCGGCTGGCACAGAAGCCCTTGGTGCAACGAATTACAGAAAAAGGCGCCTCTACCCACGCGGGAATTCGCGCTCAGTCTTCTAATCGACGCTAGTGTTTATCATTGAAGTGGAACGCGATACTGGGAACGGCCAACAAGCAACCGCGGTATATGGCTATCAGCACGGCCGTGTTTTCCCGGGAGCAAAATAAGAGAGCGCGCGTATGCGCTGCGCTCTTTTCGGTACTTTCGTCATATTCCTCCGAGGCCGCCTTTTGGTCTAACTGTCGTCTGCTCTGCAAAAAACTCGTGCAAATGAAAGTGTCGGTATCTCTCCTGCCGCCAAAGGACAGCACCGTCGCCTATCTTTGGCAATATAAAAAACACATTTTTTTCCCGATTTGCCGGTTGTTTTATTTCCTGAGAGCACACACAGCAATCATGTGCAAGGGTTTATTTTCTGAAATGATCAGAACTTTCCGAAAACGTAGAGTGCATATAACCACTGCCAAAGAAGCAGACCATGATGATATGAACAAGGTTTATTGGCGCAAGGGCCAGGGATGGCTAAAGAGCGTCAAAAAACAGACCATGCATATGTGCACTAACGAGCTTTCTATTGCTTACTGACTCATTGGCTGCTCCAGAAGCGTTTTTTCCCGGAGACTTTTCTAGAAAATCCTCGTGCTCTTCGCGAAGCAGCGATGCTGTGGTAAAATAGCCTCAATCGATTTTGTTCATGACCTCGAATTGTTTTGATGTAAGCGCTCGGTATGGCCGCTATTGTACCTCTGTCGGAGGCTGTGAAACTCAGCGGATTTCACTTTTAAAAAATAGAGTGAGTTCCTATATTAGCCACATAGTGACAGAGTGCGAGAAGAAATTAGAAAGAAAAGGCAATCAACCGCAGTGCGCACAGCGACGACGTTGGTATTCTTCTCATAGCAGTCATCATCATTCTTTTTTTCGGCCGTGAGTCGAAACCGTGGCTGCAAGAGGACGGCAGGTGATTACTGTCTCTGTACAAGGATTTGACCCAAAAGTCCCTAATGTACCATGCGCAAACTACACTTAAGAAAGAAAGAAGGAAAGAAAGGCACACATTTTACTCAGAATACCACTTTATTAAAAGGATTAATTTTCTTGTTTGTTGCACTTGGCACACGAACTGCAAACAATACGACCAATGGCCGTGGCGCTTTTCGCTACTAAATGTTGTCAGAAAAATGATCTTTTCTACTGTTCTTCGCACCGGCCTGCTAAAGCTCCAAGTGCACAATCGGTGGGTCGCGCGCTGTTGTGGAAATTCCCGCCTGCGCAAGTGGGAACACTTGTTCTTCCAGAATAAATAAATAAATAAATAAATAAATAAATAAATAAATAAATAAATAAAGTGATAAACCAAAAGAGATAAGAGGCCCCCAGCCACTGAACTGTCACCGCGCGGACGTTGTCGTGCGCAGCGGTGCCCAGGCGGCCACCCCGCTGTCGGCGCCCGGGTTCGCCCTTAGCGGCGGCGGCCAGCCGAGGAAGGAGTGCTGGTGGTGGGGCAGCCAGCGCAGCGGCACCGTCGTCGGTCGCTGGGTCGGCCGCCGGAAAGCGGAACGCCCCAGATGGAGGCGCGCTGCTCCCGCCGATCGGGGTCGCCGCGGCCGGGGCCCGTCTTCGCCGACCCGGCCAAGCGCCGCCACAGCGCGCGCGCTTTCATTGCCACCGGGCCCACAGCACGTGCACGACAGCTTGAGTTGCGCTGTGCCGCACAACAACGCAGGCAGACCAGCTGTATTGCGTGCCGCCGCCCTTTCCGAATGCTACAAGCGTTCTCCTCTGTCGGCGGGGGACACTTCACAGCCCGGCACTGTTGTAATCAAAATGTCGTTTCTTTTGGGGCCGTGGCCACCGCGTACAGGAATCCCGTGCGTCTGCTCCCTTTAGCTTAATTCGGTATCAGCCAATAACTTTGTTCCAACGTCAAAGGATGCGTACAATCAATCACAACAGGGACAATCGGTCACAAAAGGGATGGCGTGGGTCAAAATAAAAAAGCCACTAAGGCTTGGCAAAGGCTTTCACCCCGCTACAAGAAGCAGGTTAGCAGGTTTGTGCTACAGGTGCTGTGTCGACCATGATAGCTCCTATGGAACGTTTTGTAGAATCATGTAAGTCAGCCATGTTGGAAGTTCAAGTTTGCAAGGCGAAGAGAACGTCCAGCAATGCTGTATGGAACATAAATGGTTACTACGAGGTTACAAGAGGCCGAAGTGATGATTCTGAGACGGATGTGCCAAGTGAAAAGTGGAGTTTGGAATGGCTGTATGAAAAGAACAGTGGGAGCCTTGGTTTGACCAACGGATGAATAAAGGCTAGGGTATCTCGGCAAGGCGGCAGTGCTGACTGACTGTGGTGACAAGGGGGAATGTGGCAAGCCTAAGATGGGGTGGCAAGATAATATCGAAAAATACTTCAACATCAATATGAAGAAAGAGTGAGTGCCTGGCATGGAATGGAGGTAGATCGTAAACAAAAGCAACACCCCCCCTTCCTCCCTTCGTAGGAATAAGATATTGTTGCCTTAAATAGCTGACAACGTACCCTGATTAATGCTACCGATCCCATCCTTCGTCATTAATTTGTTTTTGTTTTCTTCTTTTGAAACTTAAAACACGAGTACATACATGCGAGGCCTTAAGACGAAGGTGGTGCGCCATATTTTACGACTCTCTGTAAAAAACAATATTTTGGAGTTTTGCTTGTCAAAACTATGATCTGATTATGATGCCTTCCGTAGTGGAGGACTACGGATTACTTGTGACCATCTAGGGTTCTTTAACGTGCTCCTAAGTCTAAGTAGACGAACGTTTTTGCATTTTGCCCCCATCGAAATGCGGCCGCAGTGGCCGTGATCGAACCCGCGACCTCAGCATCGCAACGCCATAACCGCTGAGCTTGCTGAGCTACCGCAGCGGATTAATTACGACTCATACAGAAGTTGGGCGCTGTAGTACCCTTTTTTTTTCCTACCCGCGTCACCATTATATCGTTCGTTTCACTACTAACAGTTATTTTCCTCACGTTTAGTTTCTGCGAAATGCAAACCGCTAAAACTCTGAACGGTAATGTTTCAACTTGCCTTGCTGCGAGGCATGAAACACCTACCATCAGGAATCCTTCGATGTAACCCATTCCACAGTCTCCGATTTGTTATGATGTCTAGGGAGGAATCGTACAGATTTACGGTGTTTGCATGTATACGCAAGAAGCTAGTTTCTGGACACGGAGATTGGGAACCAATGTTTTGTGGTTCAGCAGTGTGTGTCATTGGATGGCCACCTCTTTCGCTCTCCCGAAGGAAATGGTTTGTAATTTCTATTCGTTTCTCACAGAGTGCGTACGTCATTGTTTCATAATTGGACAAAGTCCTTCCGATACGGCGTTCTTGTGCAGCTTTTTATTGACACATGCTTCATTTTTAGTATAAAGCGCCGAATGTTAGTTTTGTTACGTACTGCTACTGTCAAGAAGTAACCAAACATTACATCAGTTTTCAATTCCAAATGAAAGAAAACTAACGGTTACTTCGCGTAGGTCACTTCACATAAATAAGAACCGCGGCATTGTTTTAGCTTTGTTTAGTAACAAAAAAAAGAAAGCTAAATAACTCGACATCTTGGCTGAAGCGAATGGCTAGCGACTTTTGAGCGTGCGTTGAGTGAATACTAAATGTGATTTGTGCGCCGTTCAGCCGATGAGTGGCGCAGAAATACGTGGTCCTTGCTGCTTAGAATAATGCTACGTCTGAACAGCCATTTTAGTGAGCGGTCGTAGCTACTCTTGTCAACAAAGTTTCGATTTCACAGGAAGTGAGCACGGAGGTAGTTACACAACGAGCGAGGTTGTTCCTTTTCATATACAGTAGAATCTCGGTAAACGGAAATCTCTTAAACGGAATTGTCGCTGAAACAGAACAGCCTCTCGGTTGGTTTTGCAGGGTGCTGCAATAAAGCTTTTATTAATCACAACCAAAATTTTCCCAACACTTTGTAAACGGAGCCACAGAAGGTAGTTTTAAAATATATTTTTTAATGCAGCATCTGAAATATATTTTTTTGCGACAACTGTTTTCTATCCAGAAAGCCACCCTTGAAAAGCGGTCTCAAAGACTCAAGCAGTAAAAAATTTGATAAATTTTTATTGCACAGCATGTGCATACCTAGAGCGCTTCGCGATACCGCCTCACCCCATAGACGACCAAAATAAGGAGAACCGAAATTTCGGACGTCCCACTGCTCGTCGTTCGATAATTTGGACTACAATTGCAGGAGCGCGTGTTATTCGGCCACTGACTGGAACAGTAAGATGTTTATTTTATTGGTCGCCGGCATCTCCTCAAAACCGAAACTAGCGAAGCCTAGTCAATGCAGTAGAACTCGACCGCGCCCAAGCAACGGGACAAACTAGCTGCTACATTCGCTTCTTTATGGTCAAACTATGTAACACTGTTAAGAGGGTGCATGGCACATAGTGGTGCACCTGTGCACATCTTTCTCATAAAACGGAATTCCTATTAATCGGAACGAATTTCTCCGGCCCCTTTCCGTTTAACGAGATTCTACTTTAGATCTCAACGCCACAGCCGCGCTACATCATGCAAATACTTTTTTGCAAAAGCCATCAGTTGACGCTACATAATGACAGTCTTCTTTACAAGGCGATAAAAAAATACGCAGGAAAAAAAAATGCGATTTTGCTTGTCGACGACGTTACTGGATCACCTGTGATAATAGCACACTCTGCGCGGAGGCCAAGTCTAGTAAGCGTACAGCCGCCCTGATTTTTAATAATATAGCGCGAGCGTCGACTGAACTGCTGGTGAGCGCCTTATAACGGCGATAAGCGTGCAACAAGGCGAGAGTTCGCGCACGAGCAGGAAGAAAGCTCGTGCGCGTGCGCGAACTCTCGCCTTGTTGCACGCTTATCGCCGTTATAAGGCGCTCACCAGCAGTTCAGTCGACGCTCGCGCTATATTATTAAAAATCAGGGCGGCTGTACTTATTTTTTACTAACCGAGCGCGTTCACATAATGCACTCAATCGGTTTCCCTGCGATCTATGAAACACTTCGCGCGTTCGGCCCAATTTGGAGCTTCGGAGTCGTTGACGGGTACTAACTTTCGCGACGCAGGATGACTTTGACATCTAATATGTTTTAACAGCGCGAGTTGCTCGCGGTAACAGACATTCTTGAACTAAGGCGCGTTCGCAATATTGACGTTAAGCCTTTCACAGCTTAAGGGCAAATTGATCAAACCTAGAATACATACACGGATATTTTTGGTCATTATAGAGTCAATTGTATCCAACGACAGTGGAAAGAGCGAGGGAGCATACAAGACAGAAGTAATCTCGTTGATAAGAGTGAAAAAGCAGCCGTCGGGCGGTTCACGGCTGAACGAGGGACACTCCTAAGCCCGAAGAGGTTTCAGGAAAAACTGCTAAAGCATATGCTGGAGCAAGGCGTGAAGTGGGCAGAGAGCAAACAGAACAGGACGCGTGGAGTACATAGCGTTCTCACGCATCCGAGAGGTTGAGACATTTCGAGCTTCCGTAGGTCGGAAAATGAATGTTTAGCACATACAACGTGCTGCATATACAAGCCCAAAGGCGTATACAATGCACACAGCGTTCCGTTCAAATTCCAGCATTTACGCGCGACCACAAATCGCGGCCACTGTCATCGCACGCACGCACACTCCGCCAACACCACGCATACTAATCAAAGAGGAGGCCATCGGTGACGGCATGCGACATGTGTGCACGCGCACATGTGTGATCTCCTAAAGCACGCGCTAACATATACATACGTACACGTGCGGTTGTCTCCTAACACAAATATTCTGATAAAAGATGCGCCCATGCAAACGCGCGCATGTCGAAATCATGCGGAAGTTGGGCAGGCACGGGAGTTATTACACAACAACTCTAAGTGTACGTAAGCGGCGTTGAGCGTTGAACAGGAAAATAATTATGTAAAGTACACATGCAGAATGTCCTTTTTTTTCAATTCCAATGAAAATGTTATCGCAGTAAAGACAGATATTGACATTCTGTATGCGGAATCGTATGGCATTGGTACATTGAACCTGACTCAAGAAAGTAACGCTGTTATTTTTGTTTTCTTTTTATAAGCAAGACCTGTGCAAGACGCACGTAACAGGAGTAATGTTCTTGCGTAATGTGCAGTGTGCAGGTAATGCGGTCAATTTGTCCGTATTGTTGCAAAATAATTGCGTCGCACATATGCAATATCCACAGAACACCCCACTAGAACTTGAAGAAAGGGGGTTAACCGAGGGGCCCGAACCCACAACCTTCGCGAAATTCGAAGGTTGTGGGTTCGGTTCCCACCTGCGGCAAGTTGTTTTTTCATTCACTTTAATTTCCATTAATTTATCGTTTCTTTATTTTCATTTATTAAGCACAAGTAATTTCCCCAATGTTGTCCTTGGTGTCAGTGTTTGTTGGCTTCTCATGATATGCCCACTAGAACTTGACACTTCTGTAGTGTGAGTAGCTGTGAGTAGGAATAGCCTTCACTAACTTCTACAACTACGGTATTGGAATGGTGGACTCACCCATGGGAGCTAAATGCAAGTGTGACGAGACCATCGATTATCTTCTGTTCCACTGTTCTCGGTTTGATAAGCATCCCCAGACTGTCCAATGTGCCTTGAATAGACTAGACGATAGGCCATTCACAGAAGCAAAGGTCTTGGGCGCCTGGCCTCACCGCTCATCAATCCGGAAATCTATTCGAGCTCTTTTGCAGTACCTTGAGACTTGACTGCCCGACATTAGAATGCTGCACTTGGATCCGTTCATGTGAAAATGCGATTAAGACTCATGTCCTCTCTCTCTCTTTATTTGACTCTCCATCCCCTCCCCATGCGTAGGGCAGCAAACTGGGCAAAGTCTGGTTAACCTCGCTGCCTTTCTTCCTCCGTTCTTTCTCTTTCTTCTGAATTGCAGCGAATTTCATTGAAATCGCTTGATTAGTTGCTTACGGACAGACTTCATGCTTTTCGAGTGCATGCCTGGTTTTCGCGTGCATAATTAAAGCTTTAATGGAGAGTGATTCTTTGAATCCGACTACCGGAAGGGGTTTTGCTGGTTCAAATGGGTGATCGCCAAGGCGACATGAAAGGAAACTAAGAAGAAAATAGTAATATAATAATAATAATATTATGGGACAAGAATAACCAGAAAAATCTCCTGCAAAACAATTAAATAATTCTAGAGTTTTACGTGCTATACGCCGTATCGCGTGTATCCAGACACCCCCGCTATAGTGGGGGACTCCGTATTAGTTTTGACCACCTGTGGTTCTTTAAGGGGAACCAGATGCACGGTACACAGGCATTTTTTGCATTTTGCCCTCATCGAATTGCGGCCGCCGCGACCGGGATTTGATGAAGCGACCTCGTGCCCAACGGGAAAACAATTATTCTCATCCACTAGGTAGAGCATCCGCTCGGGCAGGCGCTGCTGTGGCGTGCCACGTGTTCGTGGCCACAGTTTGCTTCGTTACACGGTTTCTCTGGGGACGGTTAAGAACTGCTCGACAATGAACTAGAGCGCACAACCTCGGGCCATCCGCGGCGCACACCATTCGCCCCAATCATGTCGCGGGCGAGGTTGAGCACCCTCCTCGACAGTCCTAACGCGGCACCCTTAACGCTCTCGACAGGCAAGGCGAAGCCACCCCGTAGCCGCCGTGCCGAACAAACAGATTTGGTCAAATTTACCTCCACGGTAGACGAGTGCATTCTCTGTTGACAGAAAACCGCTGCCATGCAGCGCGAGCCCTGCAGGCCCCAGTGGCCGACAATGGCACCACGTCAAGCAACAACTTTCCACTTAAAGACAACTGACCAATCCAGTTCATCGATTAGCCGAAGACATGGCTGGGTGAGTGATGTCGGCGACTACGTTGACGGGCGCAGAAAGCCGTCTGCTTTTACCCTCTTTGTTTATTTCTGGGATACCCGTTTACAAACCCACATTTACCACATCTTTCGTGGTCGTGTAGGAACTTGCCTACACTGCAGAGAGAAAGAGAGAGACAGATAAAAGGGGAAAGGCAGGGAGGTTAACCAGATGGGAAGATCCGGTTTGCTACCCTACTTAAAAGCACTTCTTGTTGAGCTAGTTGGTAGCTGTTCATTATAAAATATGAAGACGCCAAATAAACAGACACACACAAGAGAAGAGAAGGCGCCCTGTCCCGTTCTCTTCTCTTGTGTGTGTCTGTTTATTTGGCGTCTTCATATTTTATAATTGCTACCCTACTCTGGGGAGAGAGGGGAGGGGGAGGTAAAGTAATAGCAAAGTAGAGATAAAGTACCTACACTCTACCTACGCTGCGGAGAGAGGGGACGTAGAGGTAAAGTGATAGCAAAATAGAGATAAAGTACCTACACGTTTTTTTTATTTACCTACACTGTAAAAAGAGTTTACCCCTTTAAGGGTGCTTTCTTGTCGCACTGGTAAACTACTTACCTTTAGGTTTTTACAAAATTTTATGAAGGACGACAACGGAGCCGACGTATGATGACATCACTAGGCGTGTCATCACCAGACGTGTGATGACAAAAGACGTAGTTGAAAACTATGTAATCATTCTGACAACCTTCGGCGCACAGAAATATCTGACAAGAGAATTTCGCAGAGAGAGATATGAAACTCTCCTGTCGAATATTTCTGTGCGCGCAATGCTGTCAGAATGATTACATAGTTTTCAACTACGTCTTTTGTCATCGCGCACCTATAGTCACAGTTCCGTTGTCGTCCTCTATAAACTTTTCTAAGGCCCTAACGGTAAGAGTGTTACCAGTGCGACAAGAAAACACCCTTAAGGGTGTAAATATTTTTACACTGTATATATTACTTGAAGGACATACTAGCAAAAATTGTGAGTTCAGTTCGGGTGGTGCCCATGCTTCGCGTAGCTGCTTGCAGCGCTAAAGGTGACATACTGATGAATAGTGTACGTACAGTTTCCGTCGAAAATTTCGAAGCCAGTTTAAAAGTTGACATCTCTCTTCAAGTCCTGTTGAAGAGCTTTAGTGCATCTGGTGCTCCGGGAGAGATACGCGCTGTCCCCCTTGTTCGTCTCAATGTGTAGGCCTTTGGAGCAGTGAAACGATTACTAGGGCCCAAATACATAGCAGGACGACAAGTTCAGACACGCGTGCTGCAGGTTCGACGCCTTTGACAAACATAGCACATAAATATTTCACTTTAATTTCTTAGACCTCACTCTGGGGGTAATACATAATGAATGGGCGCACATTATATATGTTGAATGTCTTTTTTGTTATGTGAAATGACTTGACACATATATTCAATGAAGGCTTGTAAATTGGCTTTTACAGCAATGTCACCGGGAAGGCCGTTCCGGCTCTACAGCTGTGTGAGGAAAAAAAAAAAAAAGATGAGAAGGTGACAATATGGCCATCACTGAGAGGAAGGCTTAGCGAAATCGTATATATGCGTTCCCGTAGCAAGATGGCGCACAGAAACAAGCTACGATCTATGATTACAAAAAGAAAACAAAAACTAATAATGTCACTGTTTTCCAGTTTCCTCTCCGGGAAGCTTGCACGCTAATTACAGGGGTACGCTGACGGTCAGGTAGAGCCTCGAGTACAGTCTACTGAAGTTGCGCATTGTTGGGCGTAAAAAATAAACTGTGCTTGTTCCGTTGTGGCAAGTTCCTCTTGTAACTCGGCACGAGTGCGGCAAGCCTCGGTCGAGTTTTACCTCGACTTATCGCGGTAACTCCTCGTGCCCGTCCAACATGCGCCGAACACAGTGCGGCGCACTTCGTCCGCTGAAGAGGCGCCTCGCGGGGCTGAAGCCGGAGCCGCCGCACAGGGCGGGCGACGTCGCGGCCGTCGGCGGCGCGGCCGACGACCCACATCGGCGGGATGCCGTCGAAGTGGGTTAGCGCGAGGCGCGCCTCCTCGGCGGCGGCAGCGGCAGTTCCGGCGCTTTCTCTCCCGGCCCGGCTCCGCTTCCCACTTTCGGTTTCGGTCGTTCCGCTCCGCGGGCTGCCGCACGCACATCTCGGAGCGTCACGTGAGCGCCCGAGCTTTTCCGCCGGCACACAAGCGGGCCGCTGGCACCGCCTTCTCCCGAAGCTAAGGGGTTAACCTCCACCGCTCCCCAAGGGAGAGTGCTCGGGAACAACAAAAGTGCACGCGCATTTCGCCTCATTTCTGTGCCGCGCACATTCAGGGACGCGTCTTTTTCTTCGTCTCGCGCGGCCGCTTTTCCTTGTTTGTTTCTCGGAGTGGAGCACCTCTTGTGCCGCTTCGTCGGAAGCTCACTCGCGTTTCCTCGCGTCACGCTCCTCGGCAAGCGCGCACTGGCAGAAATCCATGTCGTTTGTCGGAAGGCAAACAGTGATGAACATTCAGAACGCCGCAGGCTGGAGATGACATTTGTCAGAAGGTTATGTAACAGGCACATCGCTTCAGAGAGGTGGTTTGTGCCCTCTGTGGAAAAAGAGGGGATAAATTGCCGCGTCGGTCAGCTTTTGCATTCTAACCGGTGTATACAGCTGGTTCGGAAGGTATTGCACAGATTAGGTATTTTAATGTGCTACGTCGTATGCATGAAATAAGTGTTACTGAGAAATTCACACGCACGTAGTCTTTCACACATACTGGGCCTCCGTGGACGTATGTGTGGTAAACATCTGTGCGTGATTATCAAGGAGAAATTATTTGTTGCAATCATCTTTGTTCGTTGCGATGACTGAGCAGCAGAGAAAGCAAATTGAAAACTGCTGGATATCACGTATCCTTCGGCGGGACCGCGTTCACTGTACTTTCACTGCTGAAAACACTCCTGACCAGATAAGCTCCTCATATTGCTAATAAGAGGTCGACATACACCCGAAATCAAACGCGGAAATGAATATGACTTGGCTTCCTAACTGGGCCGTCCGTAAGGTTCAGGCACGCTGCTGGCTCGTACATTGTCCTGGATTGGTGTGTCTCCCACAAGTGTACCGTCGAACGGTCGTGCAGGCCGGGCACACAGACACAGCAGTCCGAAGTGCTTTACTGGCAACACGGTATCCTATCCCAAGACTTGTACTCCATCTTTCGCGTCGCATACTTATGGTGACAAAAATTGCTATCCTGTAACTTGAATTCTCCACAACTAAGACAAAACAAGAAGTTGACGACGTGCATGATTTCTGACGTGACAAGAGCCTGCTTTCGTTATTCGATCAGCATGTTGTTATGCCATACTAAACAGTTCTGCAATAAATTAGGAATTCCTCTAAAAAGAAAGAGTGATAGACTGCCAGTGAAAACATTATGTATGATAATTTTATTGCGGCAGCAATTATACGGACGCTCGAAGCGCATTGCCGCCGTCATGCTGTTCCGCTATCGACGGCGCGTTTGGCTGCGAAAACGACGAAGCTAAGTCGACGCACAGTCGGCGCCACCGTCAGTCGGCTCGGTGGTGGAGCCAGGTCATGCGGCGTTCTGCCTTCCACTGCTGGCTTGAGCGCGTGCACACTGTAAGCACACTGTAGCATCCCTATTGGCGTTTTGTGTGCTATATGCGCTGGGCTGAGCGGAACGGACGATAAACGTCAAGCTCAGGTTAATGTTTCACTGGGCGCTGACTAAGGCCAACGGTTTCCCGCCGGTCTCATCGCGTGCCGGCGTTGTGAAACCGCCAGGGCGCTGTTACTTCGCCCGAACATGTCACAGCCGCGAATAGTTGGACCACCGTTCGACGAGCTCAAATGCGACGTGAAACCTTTCTACCACTGTCAGCGCTTGGGGCGAAAATTCAAAATTTCTTTCCCCTCTTGAACAGCCGACGAAATCTCAGTTAAAGCTGCTTGTTTTTGTCTATACTATTGGTTCGGAGTGCTTAAACAGAAAAGCGAGGGTCTGCTCTGCCCCCCCGTTCTCACAGTGTGTTGTAGTACGTAAAAGAAAGTCATTATAGTCTAACCTTTTTCGTCCTGAGAGTTAAACATGTGATGCTGATTGCTCAGTAAATAAAAACGAAAGTATACATCTGTGTAGGGAAATCAAGTCTACTGGAACCACTTTCTTATTTTTTTTTCTCGTGTAAGCGCACCTTCTCTAGGAGAGCGCGTAGGCGCTGGCACACACACACACTTCGCCGCAAACTACAATAGCCTAGCTCCACGACGCTTTCCTTTTCTTGTTCTTTTTTCCTCCTCGCTTCTCGAGTTGCGCACCGCCGACATGCGCGATTTGTAGCGAATGCGGTCGCGTGTGCGGAGAACAAATTCCACGCAGCGACGACGCACACACAGACGCCCGCCACCCCATGTGAGCAGCATACTGATCGTGCATAACCCTTGTGGATCCACATGTGTGGGCCCTGCAAGGTCGCTAACAGGGCCTGCACGTCTTTGGAGTTGAAGGTGTGCTTGTTTTGCGTATCACTTTTGAGCCGATATATTCCACGCATAGCTACAAGTAGACTTTTCTTAAAGAATTGTTTAGCTATTTCTTGCGAGTAAGTAAAGAATGAGTAAAGGAAGAGTAAATAGAAACATGGTGCCCTGTTTGCCCATCTCCTATTTTTCTTCGCTGTACATTGCATGTGCGTATGTTTGCGCCCTTGCGGCTGTCACTAGGATGTAAAAACTCGCCCAGCAACAAG
Organism: Dermacentor andersoni; assembly: GCF_023375885.2. Lineage (NCBI taxonomy): Eukaryota > Metazoa > Arthropoda > Arachnida > Ixodida > Ixodidae > Dermacentor > Dermacentor andersoni. The sequence goes on along the minus strand of NC_092814.1, from coordinate 111,691,035 downwards.
TTTTACTAAAGAAGAAAGAGAAGAGGCATTTCTACAGATTATATAAAGAGTGACGATTTAGCTCCAATGATGGAAAGAGCAATAAAGGAACAGGAGGAACGTTAGCACAATGTCGGGTTGGCTGTGGGAAAATATGGGACAGAGAACATGGAGGAAAGGTTTGTAAGCTAAGGGCAAGCTTACAGGCAGTCCACGTTGGCACAGGTAGGAAACGTCACAGCGTGTCATAGACGGGCCCCTCAAGTGCATTGATTTCAAGGATCTTATTAGAGCTCGTACAGCTTTGTGGGCAGATGAAGGGTAAGGGCGCGCTTCCAGGATTTACACTACCATAAAAGGTCGTTAGTCGAATCAGCTTGGCGCACTCTGACAGTCTGGCTTTGGGTGTATTTGGGTGGCTTTGGGGACGGAGGAAGTGGCGCACGGACTCGTGAGATAGGTGACTCGTCTCAGCTTTTCAGTTCCGTCGGTGTAAGCAACGCCACGAGGCCAAAACCAGGCTAAACGCTTAGAACTAACGCGCCAAAAATGGCGGCGGCGGAATACAAGATTGATCTACTCCTCTCTCCACGGCGGCTCAAAAGCTGCGATGAAATTCGCCTTTTTGCAAAAATGGAAAAAGTTTCCCACAATATCACCGAGTTCCATGGTAGGTAAACTCTCTGTAATTCCTGTCATTTACGATGTCGTTGCAAAACTCGACGGCGGACAAAAGCTGGTAGTTTCGAAAGGCTGCAATATATATCACGCTGCTCGTGCACACACGAGTGGTATTCGTGCGCAGCTAGCGCATAGCATATAGAAACTCGCGAGCAGCTTCGTGCGTAAACTTAGGTCTCTCTTCAGAGTGGTTTGTTCTGACAGTTAACATCCGTGGACCTTTTCTAGCGATGCTTATGCGAAGGAGTATACTTTTTGGACTATTGGCAGCACTTGCCTCCGACCTTCAATTGCATACTAGTGCGTGTCGTAGCAGTCCAGTCGCGCTGGTCGCAGGGCTGTGTAGGTTAGGTCAACAGGTATGGGGGGGGGGGGGGGGGGGGCGGCTACAAGCACTTTCCCGTTGCTTCATTTCACTTTTGAATGGGCAGGAAGATGTAACTCAGGATGCAAACGTGATAGACTTCTGGAATTAAAGAAGGCGACCGGCCACTCGCATATGTGCAGCCAACAGTATTGTCTAAAATTTCCTTTTGCGAACAATTTTCGCGTATAAGCGTATAAGTACGGATACGGGTCCCTGAGCACTAAGGCGTTGCGAATGATTGGAATGATTCAATGACAAATAAACCTAACGAAAGAAGAAAAAAAGAAGTGCGAGGCCTAGACTCACACTTCAGCGGAAGTTAAAAGACAAGAAAAGTTCACGTTCACCAAGCCATCTCGAACATATGTAGAATGCATGTAACCGTAGGGTATTTCGCCCTGCACATGGAACGCTCCTTCCAATATCTGGAGAAGGTCCGAGGCTTTCGTCGACCAACGAAAGACGACGGGTTCCGAGGCCGCGGGCCGCGCACGCAGGCCCGGCGTCGCAGGTGTGCGCGCCGACTCGCTCGGAATGCGCCGGGAGGAAGAGGGGGCTAACCCCGTTCGGAGGGCGGCTAGTCCTACTTCCGACGGCCCCGTCGCCATGCGTCACTTCTCGCCAGGCCCGAGTGTCACGGCATCGCGAATGAAAAGATCCGCGCCCCTTGCCTGGGTCACCCCGACTGTCGTGGAGCCGCGCGCGTGCGTTAATTGCAACGCAGCGGAGACACCCTCCTTTGCTTGCCTGTCACCGGATGATGCGTCGCCGCTGCCGGCCGGTGGCGCGGACCTGCCCTGTGCAGGCGCCGTGGATGCGTCCCATAACGGCGCTGTAACCTAACCTATCGAGTGTTTCCAGAGTTTTCCAGCTGTCCTGTCTTCGCAACCGTTTAAACGCCGTGAGGCGCCGTCGCTCCGAAGGTATAGCGTTGGAGGGCAGCCAATCTGTCACCATCAAGCCTGATATATATATATATATATATATATATATATATATATATATATATATATATATATATATATATATATATTCTGTAAAGAAAAAAAAGAAATTGTTTCAGCAGGTTTTTTTTGCTGGGCATTTTGATTTTGAACGTATTGAGAATGAACAGGAAACCAGCCAAGAGACGTTAACACAAATGGAGAAGTGAACGAGACGACAGCTGGTCCAGTCCACGTCTTCCCAAGCATCTGTCCACCAGATTGCTCTTCAATCTCAAACATTTTAGTTTTTGGAACTTTTCTTCAGAAGCTACCTGGAGTGCACTACACTTTCATATTAAAAATGGTGCTGAGAGAAACCAAGACACAAAAAAAGTGACATGTAAACGTGAAAGACGAGCGTCGCTTACCGAGCGTTTATTTGGAAAGCTCGCAGCCAACCCTTTAAAAACTGGACCTTGTCCTGCGCACGCGTTGCTGTTAGGACCACAGGACGACCAACGCGCTATATCTACCGACAAAACTCATACTCTTATGACTTAGTAACTCAGACGGTATGCTTACGTAGTCCCTGCAAAATATATGAAGACAGCTCGTTGTAGCTTGTTGTTCTTGCCATAAGATCAGCGAGTTCAGGCGAGTGCCTGTACCTTTAAAGGTTGGCGGCCAGCTTTCGAAATAAACAGTTGGCAGTTGGCGTATGCCTTCGATTTTTCCATGCTCCTAATTTGCCTTAGTTTCTATTTGCGGCATTTTAATATTCGAATAAGGAAGATCCACTACACGGCTCGGAAAATGTTTGGCGTGCATGCGTGGACGTTGGCTTCCCTCTTCTACAGCGTGCGTCAAAAGTAGCCCATCAAGGCGGTTATGCATTGCTGCGTTGCTCCTTTCATGAACCAAAGTTTCAATGGCAGGAAAATAAACGGCCAATAGCTGCGCCGTGATGGCAATGGCTTAGGCAAGCAAGGCCTTACTCTGATCAGTGGCTGCCATGCTTGCAGCGTTTTGCGATTTCGCATATGCCCTTTTTTTAACTTTGGAACGACATTTTAAAGAATCACACGGAGCAGGCCGGGTGTCCCAAGTATCATGCACCAAGATTTAAAAATATGCAAATGCCACGCAGCTGGACAGAACCAAGGTAATGTTTGCCGTTGCTTGGAGATACTCAGATTAATTTTGCATTCCGCCTAACTAGGTATTAACCTTAATTAATTAATAAACTTCTCAAATATTATAATTAGATCACAAATGTCCATGAAAAAATTGTGGAGCAAGATGAAAAACTCCCGATACACATTTCTGTTACTCAATACGGGCTTCACGAAAGTGTTTTTCCGAGCGTGAAAGAAGCCCGCGAATACACGCAAAATTGCAGCGCGACTGGCCGCTCGAGGCACTTTGCGTGTATTAGCGCGCTTGTTTCACGCTAGGGAAAAACACTTTTATGCAGCACCTATCGAGCAACAGAAAGCTGCTTCGGGTGCTTTTCACGTTGCTCTGCAATCTTCTCATTGACACTTTTAATCGAATTATATTATTTGAGAAGTTTATTAATTACTTAAGACTAATTATGTAATTAAGCGGAATGCAAAATATAATCTGAGTATCTTCAAGCGTCGACAAGCAGCATTATTTTGGTTCAGTGCAGTTGGGTGACATTTGCATATTTTTAAATATTGAGGCATGATAGTTGGAACCCCCGGTATAGCGCCATTCCCTCCTTCAAATGTGGATTACCCGAAAAAAAGGACATTAATTGCAAAGAAATCAACGTAACTAGGTAGCTAATTAAAAAAATTGCTAATTAACTTTTAACTTACTCACCTTAGAACACAGGTTGCAATTGCGAAATTGAAGTCGGGCAATAGTGAAGTCTGCTTAGCAGAGCTCCTACGGCTATGCGAGCGCTTTTTAAATAACCGTTCTTAAGATATTCTACGAAACACATCAGCATTCAAGGCTAGAAACTGGGACGCGTCTAGAAGTTTCGGACGATCTTAAACTGAAACGCTAATCCACTTTTAGCAGATTTTTGGGGCGGATATCTAGACAGGTTTTTTTTCTGCTTGCGAGACATGACTTCGCTACAGCTCAGCTGCAATTGCGCAATTGCAACATGTGCCCTAAAATCAATAATTAACAGTTATTTGGTGTAAGGTTTTTAATTAGCCCCCGAATTTAATTTAATTTTTTTTTAATTATGGGGTTTTACGTGCCAAAACCACTTCCTGATTATGAGGCACGCCGTAGTGGAGGACTCCGGAAATTTCGACCACCTGGGGATCTTTAACGTGCACCTAAATCTAAGTACACGGGTGTTTTCGCATTTCGCCTCCATAGAAATGCGGCCGCCATGGCCGTATTAGCCTCCTAGGCATTGTGATTTTAAATGCAGGTTTACTTTACGCTTCATCTAGAATTTCGCATGACAAATCGGATCAGCGCTGTCTCTCACAGGCGTCATTTTTTCTTAATTTATTAGAAAAAAAAAAAGAAAAACGGTATACCTCGTCTTGCTTCGGGGAAACAAAAGCGTGCATCCCGTGCGCTGTAGGAGTATTTGACGAAATAAAGGTAGGCGTTGATGCTTTGGCACAATCATTTCTCATCGCAGTTCATAACAAAGGCTGACTCCAATACGCTCGCGAAAAACCGTAGCGAGGGAAGGTGAGGAGTCTTCTCAGTGCAGGTGATGAACAATGTTAATCCGAGAAGCGACTTCGGTAAATGGATAGCGAACCAGCATACTTTATATTTCGCGTACACACATAAACGCGTTATATAAACGCGTGCACGCAAGCGAAATTGGCGAAACTAAAACAAGTGAAGGTCCATGTTTTAGGCAACAAAGTGCATTTCGGCAGACTAAAATGTATTCTTAAAACTACATTCTAGGCATGCAAAGAGAAAAAGAACGTGAGAAAAATTAAATTTGTGAGACATTAAATTATTTTATGCGAAACATTGCACGCGCAACATCTGCGGCATAAAACGACGTAAATGAAGTGTTTACGCGATCGAGACAGCCACCAACCACGTGAGCGAACTGTTAAACGACAAAGTGACGAAATGCAGCGCAATAAGAAAAGAACAGCAATAATGACGGCAACAAAAGAAAGAGAAAGCCTGAAAACGAGAGGCTGACCCAGATTAAAACTACTTTAACTTCCGCAAGCCGTTTCCCGCAGAGTTGGGAACATTAGGGACAGACGTACAGCTGCTCAATGAATTTAAGCCAACCCAATTCCTGCGTGATACGGTATGCGCTAGAGAAACACAGGTAGCATATATGGGGCCAAATTCGCAAAGCTCTTCTCTTCGTAAGTGCTATTGCCACTGCCATATGAAACAATGTCTGCGATGCTTCAATAATCGCTGGAAGCGACCAGGGCCACCATAAAGCATGAAGTCGTGGCGCTACGTGCAGTGTCTGTGCATGTTTACCACCTTGAAGACGCTGATTGAGGCTACGAAGCAGTCATAAAAAGAGAATACGTTTAGTTTTCTGGTGATGTCACGCCATTTCTCAATCTTTGTGTGCCTTTTTTTTTATACATAGCCGGACTCGCACAAGAAATGAAGCTCTCCTTTCCCAAAGTACTGAACGCTTCGAAACTGTAGAATGATCACCACTTGCTAGTTAGTTCATACGTATTACAGTTCTATTTCCTGTCCTGGCTTTACTTCACTTTATTTCGTGTCTCATTACACTGTAGTACCTAGAATGCTATCTCACACGCCTACAGGTGCACCTTGTAACTGCTGGTCCAGTTGGACATTTAACGGCGACGTTCCCTTTGCATTGGTTGGCGCGGGTGTAATAAATTATCGAATGGCAGAAGGCCGCACTCAATAAATCCATAGAAACTAGTCGCCACAGAACGCCCTTGTTATGAGAGCCCAAGACGGGCATATTCCAGCTAGAAATGATCCAAACTGGTGAAAACAACAGCCAAGAAGGGTTGTACGCTGGTCAACCGGCTACGAGGACAATCACGCTTACTAAGGCGCCTATAACGTAAAGCTATTCCAAGCTTTTCGATTCCAATTCTGCAATCAGCCCTCCACGATTGGTCAAAAAATTTTCCAGCCCCCACCCACTGCGTCTGTCTGTCACGCGACGTCACGAAAACCGCGAAGACATGTGATATCTGATATGATATGTGCACACTGATTATGCATGATTAGCCCGAACGAAAGAAAAATAAATTATTTCTCATTCGACACCTTTGCGTCGTTTAACCAATTGCTACTCGTCAAAATTTTTCGGGCTGCGCCCACTTTGCCTCTCTGTCAAACGACGCCACAAAACCGCGAAAGCTCACCGCGTCAAAGTGACGTGCACGCGTTAAAGATGTATTATTATGCCGAACAGAACTGAAATTTTTTTCTCAATAGCCGGAGACTGCCCCGTTCCAAAAGGAATACAAGATGGCTGCTCCTCGATCGCTGTGGCACTGGCTACTCGGAGCTGCCGTGGAGCATGGATTTATTTGAGTATAATAAATGATTTTGCGCGGCAGTATAACATTATCGAGACCTTTCGGCACCTATACGACATTGCTCTGCCAACTTTACTTTGCAGAGGATCCGTTTTAGCGGCATTTTGAACCTTCCGTTGCACGCCGCCGCGATTTTCGGCCAGCCACCGCAAGCTAAGTAAAGGGAAGCGGACCAATCGCAAACGCCGGCACCACCCTCCTCATCCGGTTATCGATTTTCATTGTGCTGGCTCGGCACTATCAAAATTCTGTCCACTTGACCGTGCTCCTCGCCAGTTCTCAGCCATTTAGATAAGAAAAACCTGTTAAGGTAGGCAATGCTATTCGCTTTGAAAGCAAAAGAAAGTAACATACTATAAAGGCGAAGCGCGCTTGATTGGGTTTTTCAAACAACACTGCGAGTTACCACTCAATGCTTGCGTCGGTGGTTACGTAAATTTGAGGTGTGGACATTGCAATAAAAATAGATTGGAATAGTTTTACATTATATGGCCCCTGGGCACGAACCTGTTTTCGTATAGTCGCCGTTGTCAAGACTAATCGAAGCAAAATCTCAAAGGAGAGTAACTGCGCCGTTTAAGAAAAAACGTCCTTTAATATAAAACACGACATTGGGGTATAAACTTGAAAAGTAAGCACTTTCAGGCACGAGTGTTGTAAATAGCCAATTATGGATACAATAACAGCAGTATACTAAACGTGTTATTGATATTTCATTCGTACCCGCATATCAAGATGAGGCCCGAAACAACAACAACAACAACAACAACAACAACAACAATAGAAATACAGATTTAATACAATGTTGGAATCCATATGACGCGAAGCTTGCTTGAGTTAGGTACAGCAGGGGGGCACTTAGCGGATGACACGTGCACAGCCTCGTCGCCTGTGCAGCTGCCTACGTCACGGAAACGAAGGTGATGTATGATATACTTGCTGATGGAAAATACATTGAAGGCCTCATAACCCTCGTGTCATAGTGGCGCATATACGTTCAGGGCGACTGGCTAGGAATGGGCTCACATATATATATATATATATAGATATCCGCAATTGTATCCGGCGGGGAAACGACCACGAACGCCATACCACGGGTTAGAGGCAAAGAAAGTTGTTTCCCTTTGAGAAATAGTTTGCGTATAATGCGGCCTCTGCGAACAATTACTGTTTTTGGCTGCGTTAAAGATGTGTACATGGAGCATCTTTAATGTACTACTGTGCTGCTGAACATGCTTCACCAGAAAGGAATTTTAGGGTACTCTCCACAATGTAATACGGAGAAGAAAGAAGCATAACATTTTACTGCGCAGCCATATAATAAAACACTACCTAGTATATACTGCAGTTTTGAATGGAGAACATGCTGTCGCACGCTCAATACAGGCATATCCATCATCACTTATCTGTTTTTCACTTCCTTCAAGAAAATCGGTGCTCTTGAACACTCGAAGGGCACTTCCGAAAGCTTCCTACTTGGAAGCACCGACAGGGACTCTATGGACGTCACCGACTTCTAACGTCCTCGGCAAGCGTCGCGCAGATCAAAAGGCTTACAGTCCAGTCGCCCCGCAGAGCCAGTTACTCGGAGCCAATGTACCGGGAAGGGCAACGAGAAGGTCGAGCGTGTAGCCCGACAGCGGAGTGTCTGCGCGCGATTCACGGCGATCGCCGCAAGGATTTCACGTCATTGCGCGTCCTTCGTAGCTCGTACGCACGCCGCGTCCCGATTGCAGCAATCCGTGATCGCGCCTCTGTTTGAAAGAGAAAGCAAAAATTATACATTCCTGGCTTTGGCGGGATCGGCTCATTCACTCGTCGATAGGGGTCGCGCAGTGGACCGCAGTGGCGTCACACGAGAGCTTTTTTTTTTCTTTTTTTTTGAGACCGAGGGGAACCCGGGCGTGCACACCGGGACTTGCGACGGCGCGTCCGGCGACGTTGACAACTGCGCTTCCTGGTCGCGCACCGCGTGTCGCGCGCCCAAAGAGCTTCGCGCCGGAACCACGCAACCTTCTCTCGGACCATTTCTGCTAGAAACAAACGGCAATTGTGCGCCTCCATTCGAGGCCAAGGTTTTCGCGGGCCTTGGGCGACGACGCACTCCCCCGCCCCGGTGGCGCTTGCTTCCCACCGGGTTTGCTTTTCGGGCTCCCCCGCCGAAGCGATTAACCAGGCCGACGAGTAGCGGCGCCGCACACCGTGGCATTGTTTCTCACCGGCCGTGGAAACGCTGTTCTCGAGGAAGGGGACACTGCGGCGCTGGCTTGGGTGTGTGCCCCTTTTCCGGGCCCTGATCGGCAGCCCTTGTAGCCCCTTTCGGCTTCCGGCCTGCACCTGTCGCCATGTACATTGGCCGCCTGTCCGCGGTACGCACCCACCGCGACAACGCAGTGAACGTCGCATTAACGTCTTCGGGCGAAGTAGCGCGTATTCCTGAGTGCAAAAAGATTTCGACGCGAGGTAGACACAAGCTCTGGAGCTCCTTGTTTGTTTTCTGTCGCGATATAACGTGTCCATATTGCACCGAAGCATTGTCATCCAAAAATTCGCGATATTGGTCATTTTTGCGCAGTGTGCTACTGCGATGTGCGGCACAGGCAATCGTGCTGGATATTTTGCATCCGAGTCCCTTGAACGCCGTTCGTGTGGCTCTCGTTGTGCCCATTTAACATGTGTGCAGCATTCGGTGGTGGCAACCAAGCACCGAGAGCTGGGATAGCTGTCGAATACATTTGCGAACAGATAGCTCTTCAGTCGCTTCAACTAATGCCAGACAATGGGAATTGGCTAAAGATGGCAGAGAGAGAAAGAGAGAGAGAGAGAGAGAGAAACGCTCCAATTTGCGTCGGCATGAGCCAATGCTCAAAACTTAGCTCTCCACGACACCTATTCATTCATTCATCCATTCATTCATTCATTCATTCATTCATTCATTCATTCATTCATTCATTCATTCATTCATTCATTCATTCATTCATTCATTCATTTACGGGGCACTCACAGTCATAGCACGCTGAGTTATTGCAGTGGGAGAGAAATACATCTTACAACTTCCATCTGAAACGCAGAAATTTTATAAATCGGAGCACAATACCAACATTACGATCACGAAAATGCAGCATGACATTTAAAGGTCATTTCGCAGCATTTCCAACAACTACAAGTAGTTAATATGTATATTTGTAATGTATATTATAGTTTCTTATTAAAGGAGTAAATGTCGCCAGTTGTGTACGTGTGTATGTGTGCGAGAGAGAGAGAGCAGAACCGAAGTAACTGAGGAGCTCGATTTCTTTAGCCTTTAATATATGAAACTGACAGACATTGAAGCCAAAAAAGCACATTGGAAACGAATGTTTCTTTTAAAATTTAAGTATAGAATAAATCAGAGATGGAGGCTAAATTTACAAAATACTTCACATTGTGAATAACGGAAACGACAACTAAAGTCGAAAAAAACAAGAGAACTTGCTGCCGATGGGAACGGAACCCGCAACATTGGCACGACCTCACAATATTCGTGGTCTTTGATGGTGGCTGCATTTTTGTTCCATCATTTATACCACATTCCTAAATGGTGTCGCTCTCTTTCATGATTGCCTTCTACTTAACCGTAAATATTCCGCACGTAGTGCAGAATATACTGGAAACAAACGTTCACGTCCATAGCGTTTCTTCGAAAAGGTTCGTACTTGTAGGCATTAGGGAGAGAGAGAGAGCGAGAGAGAGAGTTCTTTATTGAAAGCATAGTAGTTAGCCAACATTCACTTGCCTACAATGTAGGGATCAGTTTTTAGATCAGCTTTTAATTTTGCAAGGGTGCTCTCGACGTTGTAGCGTTATTGCAGACACCTGCGCTGTGTCATTACAGTGCAGCATGCGCTTATTGTGCGTAAGTAACTAAGTTCGGACATTTGCAAACGTTCGCTCACAGCGTATGACTGCTGTGATTTCCATTTCGCTGACATGTCTATGACATTTTTGCTCGCTTAGTTGTATTGCTAGTCAGTTAGTTCGTCTACACAGCTCAAGCGCATTTCTTAAGAGGACTGCAGTTGTCGCTACATATAACTGATGCATTACTGTAAGGTTACTTTCATTATTTATTTTTATGTCTGGGGTGGTTGATTCAGAGAAACGAGTCTGTTACGAGAATCCCCTTTCGGCATTGTACGTCTCCTTATATCTTCTACTTCTTTGCAACAGAAAGCGTTTTTTGCGCTCTTTAGCTTTATTCTTTTCTATTTTATTATTTTTTTTAACCGAACAAGGTCGTACAATGTCCCACAGGAAAAAAAAAATTATAGTCTTTTACGTGCCAAAACCATTTTCTGATTATGAGGCACGCCGTAGTGGAGGGCTCCGGAAATTTCGACCACCTGTGGTTCTCTAACGCGCACCTAAATATAAGTACGCGTGTGTTTTCGCATTTCGCCCCCATCGAAATGCGCGCCGCCGCGGCCGGGAAAAAGTCCCACTGAGAGACTGCGTAATGAGTCATCGTTCAGAAGCGCACACTAACACAATGTGAGATCAGCGCCTTGCCTTCTCGTTTCCCCATTATTAATACCTTTCTATTTGCTCCAGAAAGCCTGCATCCGTTAGCGTGTCGAAACAAGGGAGTTCCTGTCGCTTGATCGTGTAACCTTGAGCAGAAGTGGCATAAGCCATCGCTTTAGCGTTTTCCCTAGAGACGACCGTCGGGGTGGGTAATACACAGAAAACGAAATGGAACGAAAAAAAAAAAAAAACACTAGATACAATTAACGTAGGAGAGAGTTGGACCTTCTTCCTCCTGCGAAGCCGTTTTCTGTTGCCGCTGGAGCGCGGAGTTAACCAGCGGATGGCGCAGGCGTCCGGCGCCGCCAAAGGATTTCCCTCATTTTTTCAAGGGCAGTTCGCGAAGGCATGGGAGGCGAACGAGAGGAGAGAGCGTAGAAAAATAAAGACATTGAGGCGAGAAAAGAACGACAAAGAAGTGGCGGTCAGGATAGCCGAAAATTGTTGTTTCCGTCATCGGTCTATAGTGCGCAATTACGGCGGTGACACCCAGGAAAGACATACGCGCGCAACTGGAATGCGGAAGAAAAAAAGAAAAGCGAGTTAAAAACGGGCATGAGAACACGGTCGCCGAAAGCGAGTAGAAAGCAGAGGGCGTGCACGTTACAAACGCACGGCTACGGTGTCGGTGCAATAGAAAGCGCGAACTTTTCGCCGATTGTCAAGTGACAAGGACAACGACTGCCGCCGAGCCGAGACGAACACTCGGGGCGGGCAAAGCGCAGCCAAGCGAGAACACGCTCCCTCAAAACTTTGTTTGTTCTCAGAAGTGGTGTCCGGATCACTATGTCCGAGGTCTGTTCTCGTTTCTATCTCCTCTTTCAGCCGCGTTTCTTGCCATTTTTGTTCCTCCACTCTCAAGCTGAATGTCCGTGACATTATGAAACGAGATACTTTTTCTTTCTTTCTTCTTTCTTTTTTTTTTTTCGCGCAGCCGCCCATTTTTTCGCCGTTGTTCCAGTGATTCTGCCCTCCTCGCGGCTGACGCTTAGCCGACCGCTCGCGAAAAAACGTCGCCACAAGGCCGTCAGCGGGCTCAAATAAGCTTAGCGCGCGCCACTTGTCGACGCAGTTACTGCATCCGCTCCCCGGTGAAGTACGAGAGCACGCTACGGCAGGAGAAGGCGGGCGGCGGTGGCTGCGACAGCGGGCCCGCCGGCAGCGGGGCCTTCTACCCTCTTCTTCCTTCGTGTTCCGCGCATGAGGCGACCGTCCGACCTTCTCTGTCACGGTTCTGTCGTTGCCACCCCAATTCGCCGCGATGATGGCGAAACTCTCACTGAATTCTGTTTTACGGCCGTCCTTTTTTTTTCAATTTATTTAATCGCACTCTTTGGGCACATTTATTTGTATTCGCTTTTTATGTGCTCTCTCCAACAGCAAAGCGAACATGCCTACCGATTTGAGCGGAGCACATCTTCCTTGCGCGACCGTTACCCCGCTGGCCCCTCGCTGATGTGCGTTGTCCCGCTTTCGTCCCTCCCGTCGGCTCCAAGATGGAACGCAGCTTGGCGCCAGCGAGACAGGCTTGTAGTTAGTTATTCTGGAATGTAGAATATCCTATAGTGCTACTTAATGTTGCACTGAAACAAAGATATTGGCCCGTATTCACGAAAAGCCCTTACGCTATAATTGTTCGTACGAGAAAAGTTCAGCAAATCCTGACTTTGAGCATATTGTTAGGGAAAGACGGCAGACCAGTGGCAAACACCACTTACGAACGAAAAGCTTTGCGAATTTGGCCCCTTATGCTCCTTATTTGACAGCTGGAGACGCATGGGACCATCGACGATTTTCGAAATAGTGAGTGCCACCTGGTGTTTTGTAACCACATACTCTCGTTCACAGATTGCATTTCTCCCGTTAAGTGGGATGAAGCGCGAGCACAAAGGCTTTTAAAAAGGTTACTGCGAAAACTCTGTGTCCTCATAGTTACCCCTCAACCATAGGCTTTGGCAGAGTCGAGGCACGTGCAGTGTTCGCCGGTGGTAAAGGGGAAGATGTTTAATGAGGAACAATAGTTCGTACTGCTAGTCTGTGGTCGAGGTTACGTGGTTAGAAATGCCGCTGCTCGCGCATGCGCAGCAGCATTTTTGCAAATGGTCAATTGGTTCCACCAAGATGCGAAAGGATCGGTGGAGAAAGTGGTCAACAAACAATTACTGGGCATATCTTCATAGCGTTTAAATACGCAATATTTTCACGTAATGCCAAGAGTTAAGTGTGATATGCATGCGTGCATGCAAGCTCACAGCTATTTCTACACATGCACCGATTTGAGATTATGACCTATCGGACAGCGGATGCTAAAGCACTGCATTATGAGAAAACGGAACCGAGCACTCAAATCAAAGTGGCGGGTAGAATTACCGTACGTGTGTATCTGTAATTGCGAAAGGCTCTCAAACTCCCTCGCCATCCCTTGCGCGCTGGCCAATCGCTGGCCAGAAACTGGTAAATCATGATAGCGAACATAACATTAGCGAAAGTGGCTGCTCATTGACATAGAGACCAATGACAGACAGATTAACAAATTCGGCCCCCGGCTTCGCATGCGCAGTATGGGCTATAGCGCGCGCTGAACCGTCAACGAAATCTTTACGCAAGTGCCGTGGCAAAAAAGCAGTACCGACATCAGCACCAAAAATGGATTCCAACTCTTTACGAATGAAGAGGCGCGGAACAGTTTGTGCCTACAGAATATTTAGCGCACGGAGACCTACCATCGCATAACTTGAGAAGGCCTGAAGCAGCTTGCACCAAGTGTGTTTACCTGTGGGTAAATTTACACACGATTAAATAGCTTCTCACAATACAATGCCTCACAGTGCGAGCTGTCGAGCGAGGATGGTAAAATGTATCGCGCAAATGTCACTGCTCTGTAACTCGTGATATTGCGTATTGCGTGTGAGCGAACTGTATAACTTGCGCGAACATTTTTTACCTGTTGGTAAATTTACTCAAGTTTAAAATGCTTATTGCATGCAGTACTTGGATGTAGTTCACGTCTCTTCAGCGAGTCGCGGCAGGAGTAGCCTGCGAGTGAATATCGAGCCAAGACAGCACTCCTTCTGCGCAAGCCTCATTTGGGTGTCTGGTGCTGGTGGTGGTTGACGCTGGCGTCCCGACTCGAGCGACCGTGGGGGGGCCTCGGGAACGTCGGCGCGGCCGCACTGCACGCGCGTCCTTGCGGCGCCGCTGACCGGCCCTCTCCTAACGATGCTCACGAAACGCTGGTCATTTGCGGCACCAGTCAGCCTTATCGCGTGCAGCGCTGATGGACCCGTGCCGCCTTGGACTCGCCAGCGCTCCTCAACGCCGATGGCTCGTTTCTTTGTGTTCTTTCTTTGTTATTCCTTCCTCTTTTATTCCAGAAAATGTGCAAAGCGTGAGCTTGGTCGTCGTTCTAACTTTCCACCTCGTTTCGGAGGAGTAATGTGCTGCCTCGAGTGTCATGAACGAAAGAGACTTAGGCGATAGCCTCACCGATAATTCCGTAGGTCTCTTCAGGGGCTCAGTTTACGAAAGAAGCATGTATCAAGGACTATGCAATAATTTTAACTTTAGAAACGACCGTGGTGTAAAGTTCGTGCATACTGGCCACGAAAAAAAAAAAAAAAAGAAAGTCCATTAAAGAACACTCCCGCCTCAGAAAAGTGTCGGCCTTACACCAAAAAATGCGACAGCGCTCGCAGATTGCAACGCTGTACTACAAACCTCCGCTACTATTATCGCCGCAATACCGCTAACTGCGCAATAAACAACCGGACTGTCAGATGCGAACAGCAGTGCGCAACTGCTGATAACACCTTCACGCAATTGTTCTTCTTGCGCTCTTCATACAATGGAACGTGATTCTCCAGGAAAACAAAGCGGCTGACATTTGTCCTCCAAACTCCCTGCGTTCTCTTGTTTGTGTTGTAATTCGCGCGCGCAATAATTTAAGTTTAAAAACTTCACTTCGACTGTCTCGAATCGCGACCCTCGAGCCCGGAAAGCTGTCAAGTTGAGCGCGCCCTCGAATATTTTTAGTCTTGTGTGGTAATGACGGGCAGGAGAAAACGGCCTGTATAGACAAAGCGCTTTGTGCGCTAAAAATGATGAACCGTGGTCGAACAAGGAATGTCGCCGGAGTCAACATTTCGACAAGGGAACTTGTGTACGCCAGGGCAGCAACTGCTTTCCTTAGCAGTGCTTTTAAACGCCTCGCTTACCCTCTCACGCGCAATGGGGGAGAAAGAGGAGAATAAGCTGGTGCATTGAGTCTACCGTCTACCGTCGGCCGTAGAGCCACCGTAGGTACGAAGGCTCTAGACACCGGCTTATTTTCCTCGTCCTCCTTCCCCATTAAGTGTGGGGGAAGCGGTGTACATAACGCGTGCATAAAAACGCTGCTAGGGAAAGCAGTACACACACTACGCGTACACCGCACTGCGCGTGCACAAAAACGGTGCTAAGGAAAGCAGTTGTTGCCCTGACGAACAACCGTTCCCTTGTCGAAACGTTGGCTCCAGCGACATTACTTGTACTACCCCTGTTTATCATTTCAAGCGGGCATCTTGCTGTGAACTTCTGTCTTGATTGAATTTGTATGCCAAGAGATAGAGAGAGAGAGAGAGAGAGAAGAGAGAGAGAGAGAAATAGAGAAAGCGAGAGAAAAGGTAAGGAGGTTAACCGGAGGCGATTTTTCGGTTTGCTACTCAGCACTAGGGTGGTGGATATAGGGGTTGGAAAGAAGCCAAAGACACACACACACAGAGAGAGAGAGAGAGAGAGAGAGAGAGAGAGAGAGAGAGAGAGAGACAGTATCACGAACAGGTAACAGGAAAGGCGTTCCAATCACAGACACTCACACAGACTAGTCGATCTCAAGAAGCGCAGTAGCGCTTGCACGGCCTTCTGATGCGATGTCAAGTCGTGTCGATGTTGTAGAACGCCTTCTTCCGACAGAGGCTGGTCGTCCAACTGGTTCAGCACGACGGAAAGCAATTGTCTCTGCACACTGTGCTGCGGGCACTGGAGAAGAAAATGCCGAAGTGTTTCCGCGTCGCCGCGATCGCCACATGCTGCGATGTCGGCCATCCCTATTCGGAACGCGTAGGCAATGGCGAACGCGACGCCCAACCATGGCTTACACAAAAGGGTCGTGTCTCTTTGGGGAAGTCTTGGTGAAAGTCGGAGGCTTAAGGTTGGATTCAGGATGTATAAACGGGCGTGCATAAACTGTGGTTCATTCCACTCTGATGTAGTGTATTGGCGTGCAAGTAGAGCATGACACGGGTCCGGGCCGTCCGAAGCGTTTTCCGGCGGGCCCAGGCCGGGTCCGCGCATGAAGCCGCGGGCCAGGGCAGGGCTCGGGCTTGAAGCCACGGGCCCGGGCCGGACTCGTGCCCGCTCATTAAAGGGCCTAAGTATTGCCTTCGAGCGCACGCGAACATTAGACATAGCATGGTCCAAGGCATTCTGTGCCAAGCTGAAGTGACACGTGCAACGAGCTGGCTGTAGTACAGCTTAGCAAAAAAAAAAAAAAGGAAGACAAATGAAGTTCTAAATTTTTTTGTTCCACAAGAACGAGCATTATATCCGCATAAGGAAATATAAATTATACAGAAAACTGCTCTTCAAACCATTTCCCTGTTACCGCTTTTTCGATTGCACTATTACAACTCTCTGTACTATTATATTAAGGCGAAAGCCTTAAGTGGCTCCTTGCAATGGCTCACACCCGAAAAAAGCAGCGTCTAGTCGAGTGGTTAAAAAAATATCATAATCAAACCGAGTGGCTTAAAAAAAATTGACGAGTGGTACAAAAATATCATCATTAGTAATTACCCATACCAGAAAAAAAAATAACATAATCTGAAATAGCTCATACCACCGTAAGCAAGCAAAGATGCAATGGCTGAGTATGAATGAAGACACGAAAGAAAAAAAGAACGAAGGAAAGGAAGAAAGGAAACATCAACATCAGGAATGGCTGATACCCCCGTAAGTAAGCAAACATGCAATGGCTGAATATGAAAGAAGAAACGAAAAAAAGAAAGAAAGAACGAAACAACAAAGAAAGGAAGAACGATAGAGTGAAATAAAGAAAGGGAAAAGGCGGAACGAAAGAAATAACGAAAGAAAGAACGAAATAACGTTTAGATAGTGCATTAGGTGCTCGCACGTGTCGTTGAGGAAATCGACATACAGCGCAATACGCTTACTTTGCACTGCAGCTTGTTATGTCTTCCAAAATTCTGACCCCTCCGATCAGATAAATTAATGCATTACCACTCGTGCAGCAGGCTTTCGCGTTCACCTGTTATAGTAGTAGTGTAACATGGGGCGCTATAACGTAAAACTATTCCAAACTTTTCTATTCCAATTCTGCAATCAGCCCTCCGCGATTGGTCAAAAACTTTTTTGAACCACCCCCACTTCGCCTGTCTGGCACGCGACGCCACGAAAACCGCGATAGCGCCTCATCTGATATGACCCGTACACACTGATTATGCATGGTTGGGCCGAACAAAAGAAACACTGTTATTTCTGATTCGACGCCTTTTCACCATAATACCTCGGCTATTGGTCATAAGTTTTCGGGCTGCACCTACTCCACCAGCCTGTCACGCGACGTCACAAGACCGCGAAAACTCACCGCGTCAAAGTGACGTTTACGCGTTAAAGACGCATTAATATGCCGAACAAAACTGAATTTTCTTCTGAATAGCCGCAGGCTGCCCTGTTCTGAGAGGAATAAAAGATGGCTGCCGCCGATCACTCAGTCACTGGCTACTCGCACCTGCCGGAGATCATGGGTTTATTTGCGTATGATAAATATTTTTGCATGGTCGTGTAACGTTCTCAAGCGCTTTCGACACTTTACGACCTCGTTCTGCCAACTCTTCTTTGCTGAGGATCCGTTTTAGCCTCATTCTTAAGCTTCCGTTGCATGCCGTCGCGATTTTCGACCAGCCACCGTAAGCCTAGAAGGGGAAGCGGACCAGACACCGGCACCACCCTCTTCATCCGGTTATCGATTTTCAGTGCAGTTGCTCGGCCCCATAGAATCCCTCTCCACTTGAGCCGTGCTCCTCGCCTCTTGTCAGCCAATTAGATAAGACAAGCCGCTCAGTGTAGGGCAATGTTATTAGTTTTTCAAGCAAGCAAAAGTGACCTATGAACAAGGAGAACATTTGATTGGTGTGTTCAGACAACCATGCGGGTCACGGCCCGATGCTTGCGTTGGCGGTTACGCAAATTTGACGTCAGGAGATTGGAATAAAAACATATTGGAATAGTTTTACGTTATAGGGCCCATGGTGCCGATCTTTAATTTAGCGCTAGCGCAAGGGATGTCTCTTTCTACATGTGCGTTTATTTTATGCTGTATGCTCGTAAATTCGCCTGTTTGTACATATATACATATATATTCGCCTGCTAAATGACCTCATAGGACCACATCGCACGATCAAAGTAAATGCATGCGAACCACCGGGAAAATGGCAATGGGCCAGATTGCTGATGTTCCAATGGGAGCAACAAAGATTTCGGTCTTTTATTGCTTATACACTGCAGCTGATAAACCCGGAGAAGTGTGGCTGAGACATAGGGTACAGTCTGTAAATAAAGATATTTCCCTACTTACAGGCAGGGCCTGGTCATGCACACGCGGGCCCTGGGTGAGTTTAGTAATGAACACCCGGGCCCGGGCAGGGGCCCGGGCTTCATATCACGGGCCCGGGCTGCGCTCGGGCTTCATAAAGCGGACCCGTGCAGTGCTCTAGGCGGAGAATCCTTGTAGCACCTGTCCTAGACAGCGGGATTGATAGGCGGTTGTCTTCTACATGAGCAGAACGAGCAGCTTTATCGGCACGTTCATTGCCGATGAGACTTGGTAGCCACTGAAAATTGTCTCATTTCCTTTCTCTGTCAGGTGGCATACGGCCTTTGTGCTTTCGAATACCAACTGTTCATGCGGACCGCGCCGTAAGGCTGACAGTAAACAATGCAGTGCCGGCTGCAAGTCACAGAAAATCGACCATTTGTGTGTTGGTTCGTCATTAATACAATGTAGTGCTACTCTAGGCGCTGCGATTTCTGCTGCCGTCGGCGTTGCCAAGTGAGTCGTTTTCAACGTAATAGTGGTGGCTTTTGCTGGAATGACAACAGCTGCGGTAGCGCTGTTCGGCCGGATGAAGTCGTCGGTGTATATGTGGGTGTAATTCCGGTACTTCTCATGGTAAGCTATTTAAGAGCTGGCGGTGACATATCTCCTTTTTTCCGGACGCCAGGTATTGTCAGGTTGATCTCTGGCTGAATGAGGCACCAAGGAGGAGTCAACGGTCTCGCGGCCGGTGTGAAGCAAGATGGTATAGCCTCACGATGTGCGGATACCGTTCGGCAGAAAGAGACACGTGGTATCTCCGCAGGTAGAGAGGCTAGATGGTGGCAAGGAGTGCGGGCAGGGTGCCGTACATGCACCCTTAGTGCTTCAACTACGATGTGGGTCTTGCTGAGGTGGTCTCTGGCTACTGCAATAGTTGCCGTCGTTGACGCATTTCGAGGAATACCTAGAGAAATCTGGAGCGCCTGTGCCTGAACACATTGTATAGTACGTAGCATTGTTTTACTTGCGTTAGTCAGTGCTGGCAAGCTGTACCGCAAAAAGCCCAGAAAAAGTACCCTATATGGTCGCAGCATAGCACTTGTGGACATTCCCCAGTGCTTTCCGACGAGGAACTTCAAAAGGTGACAGTTGCCCGTCAACCGCTTTTTCACGTACAATGCACGGGGGCTCCATGAGGTGTATCGTTCCATTAATACACCCAAGAATTTGTATGAGTGTACAGATGGTACCATCTGCTCATTGAATAATACACTGTAGTGCGTAATGGGCTTACACGTAAATGCCACAAGTCCACATTTATCAGGTGAAATCTCCAGGCCTCGGTTGAGAAGGTATAGAGTGTAGCATGGGTGGCAGCTTTTTCGAACCTTCCTCGCACCTGTAAGCGTGTCACTCAAGACGCCCAAACGCATATGTCGTCAATGTGCATTGATAATGTAACTGTGCTTGGAAGGTGATCAAGGAGACCAATCAGCGTGATGTTAAACAACGGAGGGCTCAGTACGCCGGCCTGGGGGACGCTACAGCAGGGGTAATGTAAGGAAGTGTGGCCGTCATCGGTGCTCACTAAGAAAGATCGCATAAGGAGATAGCTGTGTATCCATAGGAACATCCGTCCACCGAGGCCTACTTCTTCGAGAGCGGTGAGGATGGCTTCATGTGTAACGTTGTCGTACGCCCTTTTGACTCTTGGCAACAAAGAAGCGCGGAGACGTTTACATCCTTTTTGGTGTTGAACGTAGGTAACTAGGTCGACGACGTTATCCATCGGTGAGCGGCCACGTCGGAAGCCTACTGTGGCATCTGGGTAGGCGTTGTGGTGTTCCAAGTACCACCCCAGGCGTCCGAGGATCATCCTCTTCATCATTTGCCCACACAGCTCGCCAATGCAATTGGGTGATACGATGAAAGCTCCAAGTCACTACGTGACTGGTCTTCCAGCTTGTGGGAAGTGTGCCATCTCGCCAGGATTCATTATACATATCTAGCAGAACATATTTCGCCCGCTCACCTAGATGATACAGAGCGCTAAGAAATCCCGTCAGGTCTTGATGAAAACGTACGTCTGCACAAAGTTAGCGCCACCTTGAGTTCATGGATGGAAAATGGTCGATTCATGCGGAGGTCAAGTGGTGGCGGGGAGCTAACGGAATGTGATAAGTTGTTAGAAGCTGTGAGTTGCCGGTTAATCTGGCGCAGAAGTCTTCTGCAACTGTAATATCTGGTTACTGTTGGAAGAGGGCCAGAGCCTTGAATGGAGACCGCTGTCAGGTGGGGCCCTGAGCCCTCATGCCGTTCTCCATAAGTGCGATAGGGGCTTACGAGGGTCTAGTCTGACGAGTGTTTCGTGCGAACAGGCAGCTGCCAAGTGAATAGCGAACGTATTATTAAATGTGAATAAAACTGGCCAATGACGAAATGTTCTTACGAATGAAAAGTTTTGTGAATTCGACCGCCATGATATGGTTCTCATGCGGAGCCAACGAAACGCAAGATGCTGCCGTTATTACAGGCGGGGGATGACGTGCATCACTTGGGCAAATTTGGGTACGAATATTAGTTTCGATGACAAATTCCAGACATGAGCAGAAGGATGCAGCACATATAAATTGTTTTCGCGCATCTGGCCTAGGTTGCAGGTAGACCGCTATGGTCAAGACCAGGGCTGGTTAGCACCGTCGAAGTACCGCAGTGATGTGCGGACGTTCGCGAATTTTATTGCTCCGCTTCCCTATTTGTTGGCGGAGCTTGTACTGAATTTTTAGGTTCCCACACAGCATGCTGTCCCGTGGGAATGTTCCCTCACATCGTCCGTGCGTCCTTTGCTAAATTATTGTTTTGTGCGGGGCTTGCGTGACACTCCTGGCGCTCGAAAGTCGTGGACGGTGAAAAGGACAAGAGCCATCATCTCTCACAACTTTACGATGTAATGCGAGCCCGACATCACCGAGCGGAGTCATCTGACTTGGCTTTCCAGATGCTACAGTCTGGCAGGTTTGTAAGAGGGGTGTGCACGCAATAATTGAGCCCAATATTCCCGCGTCATCTCAAATGTGTCGCGGGCGGTAAAATGTAACAATGTGCATTAAGATATGCGCCAGTCTCGAGGCACACATCCTGTCGTCAGCGTTTATCGCGTACAGCTTATGCGTAATATACTTGCGACACTCCTCGCGAAGGCGGAATGGTGCGGGTTCTTACAGCGAACGCCCCTCGAATGCATCCTGCAGAAGGTCCTTATCGGAGTCTACCAAAAGAGACCGTCTCACCGCCACGCTTCTGGCTCTGAGCGCAGGACGCGGCGGTACCACTGAGCGCCAGCTGCCCTCGGATCAGATGCTACGTCACAGTGTCCTCGCACAGGGCATTCCCTTCATGCAATCATACAGACTCGTGCTGCGCCTGTACTACATATAAGTTGCACGGGGCCCAACAGCTATAACTGTTACGCGCCACTTTTATTGAGCCTTAATCTGAACAATGTAGCAGATATTCGAACAGCACGACGTAAGCAATTTTATTAAATCTACTATAAATTTGGGGGCCGATAGAAAGAGTTGTAAGAGTGTGGAAGCGCCTTTAGCTTTTCCTTCGTTCGTCCGACACAATTTCTTTCTTCGTTCTTTCTTGCCTTCTCTTGAATATGCCCCCTTACTTCGCTTTTTAGTTTTTATTTGTGTCTTTAACGTTATTTTCTGTGGATCGATTTTCTTTTGCGTTCGCAACCTGAAAATTAGTTCGTTCTTTGTTCCGTGTAATTATGTTGTTACGTGCATTATGTAAATGAGACCATCTGCCAAGCTTAACTAGCTAACCTTTTTTTTTTCACCATTTGTGTGTGTACCATGCACAAAGACAAAACCACCATCACACATTGGAAGATACAGGGCAGCCGCACGCGGTACCTCATATAACGAGGGAGAAAGATAAAAAGAAGGCAGGGATCTTAACGAAGAGAGCGAGATACTATATAAAGCGAGGATGCCTGGCGATGATTCAACCCATTTCCAATAATATCATTTATGTATTGTGCTTTCTGTATCATCCCGAAACAAAGAATTAATGAGGCGGAGCGATTGCCGGCAGACTACGAGGCTAACCCTACATGTCATACAACATACACCTATCCATCTATCCGTCCGTGCATTCGCTTAACCTTCCAGCCAGCCAGCCAGCCAGCCAGCCAAGAGGTAAAACAGCATTGGCGAAAACTACTTCGACTTACCTTTGTAGATCTTTTTGTTCTTTTTCTTTATTCAATTTTCACCGAATTACCAACTATCCGACTAGCCCAACAGCAAACTCTGCTAAAATGCAGAGCAAGAGCGTGGAGTTTACGGTGTTCACTTCGACAATATTCGGCGGACGTTATTAGTGCTCATTAATCGTCAAAATTTCGGTGTCTGTCAGAATTTGTTCATCCTTAACTTCCTAAGTATTTGCGGCTCAGCTTTATTTCTTTCTGTTGCGAATTGTCTCAGCTCATATAGCCAGCGCATGCATCCTCGCGACGGCGTCTATGATGCTGAGTGTGTTTATACTCCGCCTAGCAGTGGTTCATGCAGGCTGGCATCTACAGTGTGCCAGTTGTGCGCATTCCCATTGTTGAATATGCAAAGTTCGCGTGCTGTGATGCATCCACCTGTTTGTCCCATGTCATGCTCTTCACTAGGCCGTACATTATATCGTGCCTCCTCAACCATGCCGGGCGCATTCCACACGTCGCCTAGCATGATTATTGCATGGCACTCGTATTTCGTGGGGTATGTATGATGTATTCGTGGAAAAAAATAGAGGCAATTAGGCTACGTTGAGCACCAAAGCAAGGATCCCGTCGCGTGTCTGTCTCTTGACCCCGCGTTCGCACATGTGCCGGGTGTGTCAGCGAACACTTTCAAATTTTATAAACAAAATTGCTTGTGGCAGATAGCAATTTACAAATTCTAGCAGGGGAGTTCGCAAGGCGGATCCACTTGCAATTAATTCTCAGGATGGCCCTAGTTTCGACGTATTAATTCTCGAACTTTGCGAAGAAATGCATTGGCGTTTCAGTTGCTCTTGCGTGTCGATGTAGAAAAGGAAGTTTTGTTGAGAAAGTAAGTGGAACGGCAGTGCATTTTTAACGCAAGTTTGACGGCGCATATATCGTAAATGGTGTCATCCACACAATTAATTTCAAGTGGATATGCCTTGCAGTCTCAACCGCTAGAATTTGTAAATTGCAATATGTGCCATAAGGTTTTTAGTTAAAATTAATTAGTACATTTTTTTATTAATTAGCCTATTATGCATTTCAATTTTTTGTGCAAGTAATAACCGCCTCTTGAGTAGACCAGCTTATCGACTGGAATTGTGCTATCTGCCGTAGGCAAGTAACAAAATTTTTTTTTCAAAGTGTTAGCTGAAACAACCTGCATATCCCGACGGCCATGTACTCATACACTTCACAATACGCTAATATTTACACTAAGGAAACCTTGTACTCAATCTTCCTAGAGTTTGCTGAGAATGCCCTCAGTTTCCAAAGTACGTTAAGTTAAGGTAGTTGGTAATGATTCATTATCGATTACAACGTAAAACAAACAACCGCACAAAGAAAGCACACGACGGCACGGCGCCTGTGCCATTTTTCATCCTCTTTGTGGTTGTTTGGTTTGGGTTGCGAACGACAACGTCGCTAGTTATACTGCCGAAGGGGTCCATGGAATGGATGGATGAATGGATACAACTTTATTGAACGTATGGCAAGGTTTAACGCGACCCGGGCTTAGGTCTCCCACGGGGGAACGTCAAGGCCCTGCCTCAACGCCGCCTCACGGGCTTGCTGGACTGCTCACGTCTGGATTCCGAAGTCTGAGCTGCGCAGAGCGGCGGCCCACCTCGACGACAGGGTCTCTGGAGCGACTGCCATCCTTCCTATAATTACATTGCACTCCCACAACGAGTGTTTGAGTGTTGCTGGTCCTTCCTGGCACAATTTGCACGTGTCGTCCGGATGCTTATCTGGGAAGATACGTTTCAGATGGAATATTGGGTTAGGGAAGATGTTCGTCTGCCATGGAGCTGTCTCCAGGCGACGGCCTGCCTCCTGTTCAATTTGGGACTCGGCGGTGGGTATATCCTTCTGGCGTTTAGATATGCACTGGTTATGTCGTTGTATCTGGTGAGCCTGTCCCGGGCTGCGCGAGGTGTGTTCGTTATCGTGCGAGAGGCGCTGCCCTTTTCGGAGCGGCAGGTCACGTCTCCCGCCGTCCGGTACGCAGTCTAGTTTAGGTTCGGGAGCGCGTCGCCTTCCGTGGTGACGTGCGCGGGGAACTATACGATCCTCGAGCTCGCGGTTTCGGATCTGCCCGCTTTGGCCAAAATGGCCAGGGCTTCCTTGGAAATTCTGCCTTTGGCGTAGTTCTTTACTCCCGATACAGCTTTCTGTCGCTCAATACGTGCTACATAAATGTGTTTTTCCGAGCGTGAAAGGAGTCCGCGATTACACGCAAAGTGTCTCGAGCGGCCAGTCGCGCGGCAATTTTTCGTGTATTTGCGGGCTTCTTTCATGCTTGAAAAACACTTTGATGTAGCCCGTATTGAGCGACAGAAAGCTGTATCGGGAGTTCTTATGATGCTCCACAATTTTATCATTGACACTTTTCATCTAACTATAATATTTAAGAAGTTGATTAATTAATTAAGACTAATTATGTAAATAGGCGGAATGCAAAAAAAAAATAGTCTGGGTATCTCGAAGTGACAGAAAAGAACATTACCTTGGTTCTGTCTAACTACGTGGAATTTGCATATTTTAAAATCTTGGTGCACAATAGCTGGGGCAAGCTGTATACAAACCAAGTGGATGGCCGCCAGAGGAGCGAAAATGTTGCTTGCTTCTTGCACGAAAATACGACGGCACGTCCCCTGCTGCAGCCTCCGCACAGATGGTAAGGTTGCCATGCTTGTAGCTATTTTCGCCAAAAGTGACGAACCCTTGGCTTGAGCGGCTTTTCCACACAAGAGGTGCGGGTGGGACACGAATGCTATGCGAACTATGATTCACTCAAGAGTTCCTCGGCAGAAAGTGTTCAGAATACGAACCTTCCTTTTTTCTCATCGCATAAGTTTGGACACAAGGCGGCAAGTTTCTGAGCGGTCAGTAACTTGAATCTACTCCAGTATTTCTTCATTTGCGCCACAACCAAAGAGTTAATGCTGCAGCCTCCGCACAGATGGTAAGGTTGCCATGCTTGTAGCTATTTTCGCCCAAAGTGACGAACCCTTGGCTTGAGCGGCTTTTCCACACAAGAGGTGCGGGTGGGACACGAATGCTATGCGAACTATGATTCACTCAAGAGTTCCTCGGCAGAAAGTGTTCAGAATACGAACCTTCCTTTTTTCTCATCGCATAAGTGTGGACACAAGGCGGCAAGCTTCTGAGTGGTCAGTAACTTGAATCTACTCCAGTATTTCTTCATTTGCGCCACAACCAAAGAGTTAATTGAAGCCATTGGATACCGGCGAGGCAACATTAAATTATTTAACTGCCTTGTATGTTACAATCGTCAGGAGCCAAATCCACAAAGCTTTTCGTTCGTAACTGCTCGTACCCATTCACCCGCCGCCTTCGCTAATAATATATATTCAGCATCACGATTGGTTGCTACCTTCTCTTATGAGCAATTCTAGCGTGCGAACAGTTTTGTGAGTATGGGCTCAGAATTTTATCTGCCAGTAAAGGTGAGTTATGACTGGTCGATGCTGCCATATTGCGTGTTATTTTGCGATCGCTCACTCGCCATGCATTATCTGCACGGGCTTTAGTTGGATCGTGTAGTCGACAGCAGAGCTCTTCGTGACGCTTTCAACAGCGATTTCTTATTTCTTCGCGAAAATGGATCGTTTTGCATAGGTTCTAAACGTGAAACCTGAACAGTCATCAACATACGTATGCCAGTGTAGATTCGCAATTATCTCATTAAGTGTGCGCGTTATTTTACGTAGTCATGCGCAGCACTCACGAGGTAGGAAACTTTCAGGCTTCTGCTTACATTGTGAAGATGTCGGAAGCAACGAACACGAGGTCAAAATGAAAACGCTCCAGCTTGTACTCGAGACATAGAGATATTTAGACGTAATGGGCTGTGCGTTTCGGGACATATCCTCGAATTTCAACAGACAACAGACCTACTATTTTTGCGACGTGCACTTCCTGATAGCGTGTGGGAGCACCTTGTGATGCTCCGGATTTACCTCGCAGAAAGATCTTCTGGTGGCAGATAACGCCCAAACAACCGCACACTTATGCTGAACCACTGCTTCTGATAGAGACTTGGGGAAACGCATTTTGTTCTTGATTGCGGTACGTGGTTAGACGATTTCTTTGGGATAAAATTTCTATGCACCCTTTCTTTCTTTGTCGACGTTTATGCTTTCGTTGTTTTGTAGTGGCGATCATGCCATCCTATCATTTTTGTCCTTTTGCAATCCCTTCCGACTACAGATTAACGAGCGCACAGACTAAACAACTGTCGTGTGCATTTTAATACTATAGCAGTTACAGTACCACCATCAGGGAGCATTCTTATGTGGAAACACCGCGCGTTCACACGTACATATACCGCGTGCGAATACAAAGGTTACAAGCTTTACGAACTGCATCGCTTGAATTAATCACAAACTATTCCGAATAGCCTCCTTTCGATTTCATGAACACGTAGCAAAAGAGCAACGTCATAAAAGGGCTATAGGAAGCAGCTACACAAATACTTCGTTAAACAGGACATGACACGTGTGATGAAAATTTTGGTGGTCGTTTCTTATCCATGAAGTCTGGACAACAGGCGGATATAACGACTCCAGAGTTGGATTCACAGAGTGACTAAGCTGTAGCTACAACACAAAATGATGTACATGGCTTGGAATTTGGCGAACCCGGCAGCGGCGTAGGCGGAAGAGGAACCCAGGAAGCTGCGGTGCTCGACACTGCCTGCATGCTGACGACAGCAGAAGCGCCCTCAACTCCCTTCGCGCTGCCCATCAGCCGCACTTCTGGTCTCATTCGGTTGAATGAAAACTCATAAATGTGCGTTTTCGTAGTAACAATGGAAAAAAGCAAAGAAAAAAAAGGAGAACGAGTGACCTGTAGAAGAGTCACTATAGGCGCTTAGCTGGAAGCGACTTGGCGTTGAGGAGCGAAAAGCTATGTTTAAAGTAAATGCACGAGTGAGCTGGCAGACCAGCCGTTGCACTTTCTATTGTTATTTTGTTTATTGAAAATACAATTTTCCATTTTTAACACGAAAAGAAAAACGTCATTTGCACGGCTTCGTCTGGCTTCCAGCCAAGCCTCGTTCCGGTGTACGTCGCGCGCGCTGTCGCCGTTATCCGGTCGCCGGCAGCGAAAGCGTGGCCCGAGGCGACCAGCGGCCAGCAAGCAAGCAGGGGAAGCAGCGTCGGAAGAAAGCGGGGCGGCAACCCACTTCCTCTGCCACGGAGTCAAGGACGGGCAGGCCTGAAACCAGGCGCAGCCGAGGGGAGAGCAGCCAGCCAGCCCGATGACACATTTCTCGGCCGGGCCTCGCTTTGTTCCGCTTACCGGCGGCGTCTGTCTCAGCGTCCGCGTTTTGTCGGCGCCGAGGCGCAGAAACAAAAACTCGGACGCTCGTGCTGGCACGCCGCCGAGGAGGCCGGCCATTTGCCCGGCCCGAAACGTCGTCTCCCCCCCCCTCCGCGCGCGCGATCCGCCGCATCAACATCAGCAGCAGCAGCAGTGGCGCGCGCGCCTCTCGGGATGCGCGCCCGGGACGCTCGAAGGACGCGGCGCTTGCTTGCCTAACGAGCCACGCAGCGAGAAGTCGCCTCGACGGACAGCGGCGTCAAAGCACTCGCGGCGTGATGCGTGCATTCTGCGAGCCTTTGCTGTGCCTTCTCCGGCTGATGACCGGCCACGCGCGCGCGCGCAGTTCATGGACTGTCCGCGGGAGCTGCGGCCAGCGACAAACATGCATTCTCCTATGCGAAGCGAACCGCGGAGGACGTGGTCGTGGTTCTTTCTTGCGCGCAGGGGGAGGGGGGGGGCTTTGCGCAACGTGTACTTGGAAGGGTTAATAGCCGCCACTTCGGACTCCGTGTTCTAAAGGTTGATAATAATGACAAGTGGAAGTAGCAAAAAGAGGGCACAAATACAATGCAATTAAATATAAACCCCTTGTGGCGTTATTCCTCCTTTTACGGCTATGTTAGTGTGACGAGCTTGATGAGAGTAATGAAAAGTCCGGGTGTGCAAAGTGTGACCAAGCAGTCTGCGGGGACGCCAATGTTACAGTTATGACGGGAGGGTTTGGTCGCCGCCGAGTGCAAATGCATTTGTCGAAACGTCGGCAGTGAACTGAAGCTTCTCCCTCGTTGCCCAATGATTCTTTACCAGGCACGATTAGATTCACGTTGCCAGCGCGCTCATGCTCGATTTTGCAGAGGAAGGGTTAATAACTAAGCTTGTTGTTACATTACGATATTACTTAGGAACAGCGCGAGGCGACTGTCTGGCAACTTCGGCAAGACGAAGGGAAGGTCTGTGCTTGAAAGTTTCTTTTGTCATCTGGGAAGAAGGGACACGGTAACATGCGTTAGGTCGTTTCCTGCAGCGGTCGCTCTCTGAACTGCCGATTGATCACCCATTCCTCGAAGAAACTCAGCCATGGTTTCAACTTTTCGAAAATGCCCTAGTCTGTGCTTTTTCGATAGATGTAAAGGATTTGTACTGTTCTCTACCAGTTCCCGTCATGTGTGTGACATGGCCGAAAAGGCACTCGACGTGTTCGGAGGCGTCCCCTTCCAGAATTTCTGCAGCACAAGTGTTAGCGGGTTCATGGACTTGTTGGAATTATATCTGCGCTCCATCTACACCATGTACCAGTGTCAGCTACATCTACAAAAGAAGGAAATCTGCATTGAATCTCGCCTCGCACCAATACTGAGCGACCTGGGGGTGGGGGGTAGGGTGGGCAGGGGAGTTATTCTGTAAGTGGTCCCTTACGTCTGCTGCCGAAGTTCGATTGGCTGGGCAGGGGACGCGTCAGAGCGCCCCCAGCCAATCGGCTCTTCAGCAGCGCATGAAATGGACATTTTCATTAAGACTACATTTACACAATACGCCTACAGTGCTGGCTCTGTTTGACAGGGAGCTACGTAAAACACTGGACACCAATGTAATCAAGGTATTCAGCTTCGTAGATGACTTTCTCGTTGTCTATAGAGGGCGTCGACTGGCGAGGCTGCGAAAGAGGCTAGGTGAAATTTTCATATCTTCACCACAATTCCAGGTGAGCTCGTGTTAACCGAAGAAATGGCAGTTGCCGGCGAGCTCCGTGTTCCGGCATTGAAGCTTTTCTTCGGTGAGCACCATGCGTGCTGGAGCTACGCCTCGCGCTCCAGGAGAGCGCTTTTGCCTTTCTCATCAGCGCACTCCTAGGAATGTGAACCGTAGTGTTGCTACGGGAACACTGAAGAGCGCCCCGAACAGGTCGTGCCACCACCAAGTGGAAATACATTTTGAGGCCGAACTTCTACGCTTACTATCAACAGGTTACCCGCGCTGACGTTTATTGGTCATCGCTGACAAACATTTAACGGAGCTCTGTACGCATGTTGCCTCAGGACTGATAACTTCAAGCAAGTCGAGGGCCACTGCCGTCATCTCTCAGGCAAACAGGGTCAGCTGTTGCCTTAAGAAAATAGTTGCAAGAGCCGGAGTTCGCGTGATATTTTCGGTGCCGAGCAAGCTGGGGGCGTCGTGCAGAATGGTCAATCGGACCGAGCCGAAACCCGAAGTGTGCCGCAAAGAGCATGTGCAGAAGTTTAGCCGCTGCGCTGTTGGTGTTGTGTACTAAATCGCTCTGTCCTGCGGCCAGAACTACGTAGAACAGTGGGGACGCTGCATCCAAGGAACGCGTTAGGAAACATGCATTGTCTCTCGATACAGGACTTGGGAGCAACCTATAGAGCCATTTTCATGCAGCGTCGTGCGGTTGTACTCCGGTTATTGATGAGTGCTAAATCCTTAGGCAGCACAAGGGCCAAAGAACGCGCGAAATCGTCGAAGCCTACGTGATTCACTTAGTCTAACTAATAGAGAGTTAAAGTATCTAGACAGTTTGGTCATATGGCCAGGTAACTTGACTCCATGCAAGGGCAGATTTGCGCTCGCACCGCACGCCGCACCGCCTGCCTGGCGCACACGTGCGGTTGTGCGAATAAACTGCACACGTCGCACACTTGCGCACAAAAATCGCTTTACACTCGGTCCGCAAATGCAGTGTAAACTGAAATTTTTGCACCGGTGTGCGACATGTGCCATTTATTCGCACGATCACACGCGCGGGGCAGCCGGGCATTGCGGCGGGCGGCTCGAGCGTAAATCGGCCTGCATGCTCTTGCTGTTATGCTGGCTTCTTAGTGTCGTACCATACAGAGATTTAGCTGCTTGTGCACCTTCACCCAGCATATATGGTATTTCATGTAAAAAATTGTTAACCTCCGCCCTGTGTTGTCTATTGTCCAGACCTCTCAGGCGGGTTCCCAAGTAGTATTTTTGTAGAGGTATACCTTGCGATGCAATTCCATTCGGGCCAGCTTCTATCGCCCACGTCCGCAGGGGAAAATGTAGGATGCATCGTGTGTGCCAGAAGAACTTTTTAAAAGGAAGTAAAACTACCTTTGACTCTCTGGCTTTTGTATGATTAGGGATAAAACAGCTACATTTCTTCTACTTATTATGGCCACCGGACGAGGGCCAGAGATGGTTCTTGCTGAGAGACGCTATCAGCCTGCTCAAGCACTAGTAAACATCCCGGAAACACGGGACAGGCAGATTTATTATCATTTTCTCTCAACGCACAGCAGACAAAATCAATTTATACGTACGTACATATGTAATCATGGCCATATAAAGCCAACAGACAATGAAGCCAAGGAAAGCATCGGGGAAGTTAGCTGGGGTTGAAATGGAAATGTAGGAAATAACAAAAGCAAAAGGAAACGAAAGTGAACGAAAAGATAACTTGTCGCCGGTGGGAGCCGAACACACAACCCCCCCATTACGCGTTGCGTTGCACTGTATATATCTATATATATGCAATGAGAAAAAGTACAGTGGGACTGTTTCTTGGGCCCTTGTCGTTTTGGTCTCAAAACAGTACGGCACTAGAATTAGTGTAAGTACTAAAGCAAAATTATTTTAAAGTATATTGAATATCTCATTTTGCTCCGACTACCGGGATAGATTAAGGCAGGTAGAAGGGGCAGAATGAGACAGCCGCGAAAAGTAACAAAATTCGTCGATTGCAAGCGAGGCACTCGTAGTATAGGTTCCGTGGACCACCAGTCACCCTTCATGAGCTTACTCGCTCTGCATTCATTCCACACAGAGCCCTTGCTACGCCTATACCTATGCCTATCTTCACATACTGATCACGCGCACAAAGTAAATGCCCCTTTCACCCGTACCAATGCATTCTATTATTCGTTTCTTGTGAAGACGTCTAAAGAATGGAATAACCTGCCGTCCTCCTTTGCAAATCTTGCCGCTAGTGCTGCTGTCGAAACCGCTGTCGAGCATTTCTTTGTATCGGATTAACCGTGTTTTTCTTTATTTTGTAAAATATTGTAACATTCTTGTGTGACGTGTTTTGGTTTCCATGACTGATTTTGTGCTTTTGCTGTAACCGTAATTGTCGATTTTCCATGTATGTTGCCAGATTTTTTTTTCTGTAATATGTTCGGAAACAACCACTCCCTTCTATAGCGCCCTGCGGGCCTTGAAGGTATTGAAATAAATAAATAAATAAATAAATAAATAAATAAATAAATAAATAAATAAATAAATAAAGCTATTGCAAAGCAAGTTCCCTTTGTTGCGACTCTTCTGGGTGGCAGAACGCTTTTTCTTGACCTGCTTGCGCGCTGAATGGATGCTTTCACCTACGTTTCCTTTAAGCCTTCCTGTATGGCTACTACTTTTTTATGTGCGCGATACTACAGATCTTCTGGCAGCTTTCGTCAACAAGTTGGCCTTTTGAGTGCAGATTAGGTGAGAATTGAGCTCAGCTGTGCATAAAAATATCACGCCATTCGGATAGCGAAGTTTTAAGATAGAAGGGATGTGTGAAGAGCAGTTTTCGAGACCGAATCGAGTACGAATCGAATAGTGCCAGAAGCAAATCTCATAGAATATTTTTGAGTAGTTTTCGGATAATATACAGCCTGCTCATCGTTATTACTAAACGATTTTTACATATTGGTATTCACAGAATTAGTATGTTTCTGTCATTACACTGCACATTATAAAGCACGCTTTATTAAAAGCACAAATGGAGCATTAGAGAGAACTAAGCAGTTTGTTATAAAGCTAACTCGGGGCTTTGCGGAGTAAGAGAGGTCATGCATTATCATTTAAACTGAAGAAATGTAGCCTCGTTGGCCATTTAACACCTATCGTATACATTCACGACCAAATCAGAAATGCGCGCCGTCTTGTGCGTTGAGGTGTCCTCATCTGAGAGACAGTTACTGCGCTGCACTTTACCCCATGTTTTTCCTTCCCAAACAAGAATCTCTATCTCTCTTCTGCGTTGGCAGAGCGAAAAGAAAAAAAAAAACAGAAAAGAAAGGAAGCACTTTTTCTCTAGTTTGCATGGTCTTGACAGATGGTGCCACTATTATATAAAGTGTGTTGCAATGAAGCGTATTCAGATTTCATTCGATAAGAGGATACAGGTGCCGTATTTATAAACAGTACCATACAATACCCACTGCCGAATGGCGTGTCTAACATTTCACTGTGAGTGATCGTGCTTAGCGCGAAAAGTCTGGGGACCTCATCTGAGCGAGTCATTGGATTTTTTTATTCAGTTTCATGTTTGGTCACGGAGAGTCGGCTACGTAACGTATTTGAAAGCCATTGGAAAAATATTAGGATTTTCAGATAGTGCCCATTTGATTCGAGGAGCGAATCGAACAGGACAATATTTGATTCATTATTCGAAGGTTTTAAATATTCGCGTACCCCTGGAATATCGGTAAGCTCATAATGACGCGTTTTGCCATGTGTCCGATCTTACCGCGTCTTGCCCTAACAGCTGCATAGAGCTAGGAGTGTTGCAATATGTGGTTTTATGGGAGAGAACGTGACAAGAAGTATTCAAAAAGACGGACCTCGCTTCTAGAGTACGCAAATCGTTGAGATACATGATGTCAGAAGACTCTGACGAGCAGTTTTACACGTTGCCCTCATAATATGTGTCCATGCCCTCAAGCATGGTCGGGTGGCCCAAACCGGCACGCGGGCTGCATGTACGGCCTATCCGGCTCTCCTCTGTGTCAGACTTTGGACAGATTGCATCCGATTGGCGGGCTACCTACAGAGCCGCACTTCTGATGGAATTTTCGTTTTCATGTGTCAGTTCGATTTGGAGATTGCACGCATCACTTACTCTTGTCGATACGTATAACGTTTGGATGCGAAGAATAACCAAAACTTGAAAACAGTTTTCGCTATTCCGGGAATATGTACAGCAACAAACGACAACTGCCTGCTTTGGGAAGTATGTACTGTTTCCCTTCCTGTACGCTGACTGTTTTTGGTGCCATGAAGGGCCTTCACGCACTTGCAGTCTGTTTGCTACTGCTTTTCGCCTGAAGGATCCCCCCCCCCCCCGAAAAAAAAAATTGTTGGAAATAACGTTCCCATTCTGATATCTGATTCTGAATTGCTCTGTGACTCTATATTTAGAAGTTACCACACAATTTATAGAGGCTACCGGGACACGAGCAACGAGAGACATGAGTTTGGAAGGAGACGGGACATAAAATAACTTCTTATGATGGTGTAATTAGCGCATGTAATACTCATACACACGCACGATAAAGACTGTCGTGTTTTCCACTTTTCTTTTACCGTAGATACCTTGACGATATCGTAACCATATTAGAATTCGCTATCGTCAT
This sequence comes from Dermacentor andersoni, assembly GCF_023375885.2. Taxonomy (NCBI): domain Eukaryota; kingdom Metazoa; phylum Arthropoda; class Arachnida; order Ixodida; family Ixodidae; genus Dermacentor; species Dermacentor andersoni. The sequence goes on along the minus strand of NC_092814.1, from coordinate 111,656,388 downwards.
TACTATATCTTTAACGGGATGAACATAGAGCAACATCTATTGGTTATTTTAGCTGGCCTCGCTCCCCAAGCAAGTAGCACAAACTGCCTTGAAGAGCACCTGCACACAAAAACAAGGCCTATATATATCGTTGCACCTTCTGCAAGTCTTTCCAGCCTGTTCAGAAACGAGTGTTTACCATTTAACCATAAAGTTTACGTTCAGTGAATGAACACGAATTCCTTGAGCCTGTTTCGAAACCAGGTTAAAAATTTAACCTAACGTATACGTTCAATGAATGGAATTTAGATTTCCGAATGAACGTAGCAGGCATCCAATTCAATCAATCACATCCGACCTTTTATTTTGACATCGTTTTCTCTGTAGAGATGGGAAAAGCTAAGAATAAAACCTTCAAGCCACAGCCTGCTGACAATATAGCTGTAGTAGTTTGCATAGTTACATGTCATTTACTATTGACTCTAACCGAAGTTTGGCAAGTGTCTGTCACTGAGCTTTTCCTCCTCTTATAGACAGCCGGCGATATTTGTATCTGTAGCTCGGCTTGCCTGCGCTCGCGTTGAATTGGGTCATTGCCAGTTTCGCCTTTGCTGCCCCCCCCCTTTTCTTTTTACTTGTTGTTACTAACGTCCTCACATCAATGTGCATTCTGACCACTGACAACAGCGCGCTGTCTTTAGCCTCTTCACTTAGCCGTGCGGAATTAAGAAATCCTTACGCCCAGTGCTAATGTTAACCCATTTCACATTTCCGTACGTTCTGGCACTATACGTGAAGAGCAAAAGAGCTTCTTCATGATTGGTTGCTATGTCGAGCTTTCGACATAGCTCTCTCTCTTTCAATATGAAGAAAAGAAGAAAAGTAGGGGTGCTCGAATATTGAAGTTTCCGAATAGAATCGAAAACGATTTTTCTGGAAAAACGACATTTGAATGTTGAATCAAGCGCCAATATTGTCTCATTTTAGGAGCTTGTAAAGAATAAATACCTTTCAGCAACACTGGGGCCGAGTTACAACAAACGATTGAGGACCTTAACAGAGAAAGTGTAAGAGTGGGGTTGAAGACCAATATGCAGAAGACGAAGACAATGATCAATAGCCTGGCAAGGGAACAATAGTTCACAATCGCCAGTCAACCTCTTGAGTCTGTGAAGGAGTACATTTACCTGGGTCAATTACTAACAAGGGACACTGATCATGAGAAGGAAACTTACAGAAGAATAAAAATAGGTTGGAGTGCATACGTCAGACATTGCCAGATCCTGACTGGAAGCTTACCACTACCGTTGAAAAGAAAGGTGTACAATCAGCGCATTTTACCGGTGCTGACATATGGGGCAGAAACTTGGAGGTTGACAAAGAAGCTCGAGAACAAGAGCGATGGAACGAAGAATGTTAGGCGTAACCTCAAGATACAGAAATAGAGCGGTTTGGATCATAGAGCAAATAGGTATAGCCGATATATTCTAATTGTCATTAAAAGAAAGAAATGGCGCTGGGCAGGTCATGTAATGCGTAGGTTAGATAACCGGTGGACTATTACGGTTACAGAATGGGTGCCAAGAGAAGGGAAGCGCAGTCGAGGACGGCAGAAAACTAGGTGGGGTGATGAACTTGGGAAATTCGCAGGTGCTAGTTGGAATCGATTGGCGCAGGACAGGGGTAATTGTAAATCGCAGGGAGATGCCTTCGTCCTGCAGTAGACATAAAATAGGCTTATGATGATGATGATGAAAGACTAAACCTCTTTCAGCTACCTAGTGCATGACGAAAATGAAAGTGTAATAAAGCAAGAAAACAACACGTGACCCCATTCACGCAGAGTGTTGTGTTCGTTGAAGGACTTAAGTGTCAAGTGTTAAAAAGAGGCAACCGGCGTGTGTGTGTGTGTGTGTGTGTGTGTGTGTGTGTGTGTGTGTGAACTTTTCATCCACAAATACGTTTGTTTGTAAGTGCTCTTTGTAATTGGTCGGCCACCTTCACTAATAATATGTCCAATATCGCGGCTCGCTGGTATTTGCTCTTACGAAAAATTCTAGCGTAAGACCTCTTTTGTGAATGCGGCCTCTCTGTATACAGCATCTGCGACTCCACTGCAGCAGAATCATTCGGAATGATTCCCTCTCGCGTCGGTATTTCTCCCAGAGGATACAATAAGTGTTGTCAACCCTTATGTGCGGGGCATGCAAACACGGGTTTCGACGAACGTTCGTCACATCGGCACGTGAACTGTCGTTGAGTTTGGGTAGCTGTAGTTTTTTTCAACATTTGTCTCCTCACAAACGTCACTGGCACTAGAGGATATGCTTATCAGAACAGAAATGTCGTTTACCTAAACCCATACTTATAGCTCCTCGCATGTCACTTACGTTGAAAAGTAAATGCAGCGATTTCGAGAACAGTTTCGCGAGATAGCCCATAAATCGCATAGAGTTGGCTATCAGCTGAAGACAGAGAAAAAAAAAGAGAGAGAGAGAAAAAGATAGTTTTCATTGTCCCTGACTACATGTCTCGGTTGCGCTTGTGTGTAAGAAGTTCCCTCCTCTAACTTACGCCCCTACTTCTCCTCATTTCTTTAGTTTGAGGGATTCTATTGTTTCACTTTGGCATGTTTCATTATTTGATAAAGTGGGAAAGTCTCAATGTAAATAATAATAATAATAATAATAATAATAATAATAATAATAATAATAATAATAATAATAATAATAATAATAATAATAATAATAATAATAATAACAACACGATCGCCTCTGCAATTCGTTGCCTAATGCACAGCTGTCATAAACACGCAAATTTAACTGGGGATGATGCTCAGCTGACAAATGTAGCGCATGTCGTTACTTCTACACGTATATGGCTCAGGATCATCCCACGGCGATGCTGCAGGCCTTTCGTGCAAAAGCCCCGTCGAATCGCTGCCGTGGTCCGCGTGCTTGTAGCAGAACAGGCGCAACACGCTGTGTCGCCACTCCAACGCTCTGTGAGCCACGCGCACGGGTGAGCCGACCTTTTGGCGGTGCGACACCGTGGACGCAATTAGCGCTCGCCCGCCCGGCTGTGTGCGGAGAGACGGCGTGATTCACAGCGCGCGGGAGGGGGTGCCTGCACTCCGCGTGCCGCACAATGAGCCCGCCTGAACAATATATATCGCCTCTCGGGCACTTTACGCGCTCGAGAGACGCGAGAAAGTGGCGCAACCTGCTGCGGGCCTTCCAGCGCGCGTCGTCCCTGCTTGTGGCGCGCGCATTGACGGCGGCCCCTCGCTCGCTGGCGGTGGACGCGCGGTGCGCTTTAAACGGGCCCGACAAAAGCGCGGCACGCCCTTCTCCTTCGGGCCGTAAATACTTCCAGCTGTGTCCGCATCGGCAGAGCAATCTCGGCCCGAAGGTTCGAACCCCGTTCGAAGGAGGCCCGAGGAACCAGTCCTGCGGGAGCCGCTCCTCGTTGTGCTCGGGCGCCTTTCGAAATCGACACTTTTCGCGCACCTCGGGCGTCGTAGTTGGACGGGGTGCTCACGCTGGGCCCGCGGCACCAGCTGCGGGGCCCCACGGAGCCGGCGCGTGGCCCGCAGGTGCTCGAGATTCGGCTCGCGTAGACACCTCGGCGAGTGTTCCTCGTGTGTGCGCTTGAGACATTGGGGCACAGGCTACGTAGCGCTGTGCTTTTGCGTCAAATACTTTTTTTTAGTCATATGGTGCGCCATACGGCATGTTATGGTTATTGCATTCCTTCGTGAAGACGCCCACTGACTTCAGAATATACGGTCAAGATATACGGCGCAGTTTGGCTATGGCTAACTAACCGTACTGCAGTCTCTCATACATTTGACGTTGTGCAACTTGCCTCGCTTTTTTTTTATTGAAATGAAAATAAAGGAAAGATGTGTAGTCACCCTATAATGGTGATGACTACTTCTTTTCGTATAGCAGAAACAACAACAACAAGAAAGAAAATATATATGTAGTAAGAAAATGAAAAGAAGCCACATCATAGGGCCAGAAATTCACAGCACACAGTCCTATACACCCACGACCATACAAGGTGTTTCAGCGAATACTTTCAAAAATTATTTAATCTTGCCTATGGCAGATAGCACAATTCTAGCCCATGAGCTAGTCTACTCGAAGAGGCGGGCATGACTTGCACAAGAAATTGATATGCGAAATCGCCTAATTAACAAAATGCCACTAATTATATGTTTAACTAATTACCTTATGGCGCATATTGCAATTTACAAGTTCTAGCGGGTGAGACTGCATGGCACATCCACTTGACAAGAATTGTGTTAGATGACGCCATTTACGAGATATGCGCCGCCAAACTTGCGGTAAAAATGCACTGTCATTCCACTTACTTTCTTAACAAAACGTCGTTTTATGCATTGAAGCACAAACGTAACTGGAACGCCAATGCCTTTTTCTGCAAAGTTCGGGAATAAGTATATCGAAACTGGTGTTATCCTGAAAATTCTTTCCAAGTGCATCCGCCTTGCGAACTTCCCGGCTAGGATTTGTAAATTACAATATGTGCCATGAGGTAATTAGTATACAACTTAATCAGTTCATTTCTCTTAATTAGTCGATTATGCATTTCAATTATTATTTATTTTTTTGCAAGTAATGTCCGCCTCTTCAAGTAGACCATGCTCATGGACTAGAATTGTACTATCTGCCACAGGCAATTGTTTAAAAAAAAAACTGAAAATGTTCGCTGAAACACCCGGTATATATATAAAAGGCAAAGACAAGTCGCAGCACGATGAGTTTGTAAACAAAGTGTGGTTGCTATCTTTACTAAAAATACGAACTGTGCGTGCTAGTACTTTTTGGTATTCTGTAACTGGAAATTATTGCATAGCAGTAATGACTACTGCATTTAAGTTACTGCGGGACATGAATTCATAATTGTGGAGTAGATACTGCAGCTGTTACACCCAGAGTGACCAGGATCCCGTCAGGAGGTCAATCACCTCCTTTTGTTCTGACCCGTGGGCATTTCTATGCATTATACAAAAAAGGAATAAATTAAATGAAATGACGAGATCTTTTTTTTTTTTTAATAAATGCCAGCAGTTAGAGACGCATTGACTGGTACATTGACTGGTTTATTCAGCCATTGACTGGTGTGGGGTCCATGGTTTTGAACGCGCACACCTGTTTCCGCAGCGAGGTAAAAGAGCGGCGGCTACCTCGTGCCGTGGGCTGGCACCAGCCTAACTCGAACCATGCTTGGACTTGGTGCGACTTAGGCCGGTGCTTATATCGAGGCGCACCTGAAAATATTATACCCAGCTGTTAGTGCGGCTGACTCAAGAGTAGAATCGCCTCCTCCCAAACCTAATGAAAATGACGCGACGTTACTGTCGCGAATCATGCCACTGAACCTAAGAAGCGCGCTCGAACCAACCCGGCATTTTTATGTTCGAATTGGTAAAAGGACTTAAGCGTCTCCCATTCTACGATGGTCAACGTTGAGCGCATTTTTCGGTCATATGAGTTTGGCATCCAGCGTCTCTTAAATTCTCTGCGTCGTAGGACAGAAAACTCGGTGCTTGCTTGACATTTGATAGGCTGTACAATGTTTTACTTTTTCCTACTTTTTGAACGGTGACCGCTGTCACCTGTTTATCACTGTCATCAGGTTATCGTTTGGCGCTTGAAGCGCTTGCCGTAATTTCGTGTACGTTGTCGCCCATTCGGCAACGAGAGAGGCAGCTCTAATCAGATTGCATGTGCGACGAAAATACAACCCGATTAGATAAGGAATGTAAATAGCGGTCTCACTTATCCGCTATTTATTCATGCATAACCCGTCTGTTCACGTTCGCCCTGTTTTATTCTTCTCGTGTTTTGTGCTCAAGAAACGTGAACTTGACCGGCGAGTTAAAGTTCGAGGGCTGTGCTCGTCGCTGTCTTTGTAAGTTCAGTGTGGCTTTCCTTTACGGGCACAAGTTCGCTCAATAAATAGGTTTCTTTATCCACCAGGTATTCACCGTTGATACATCGTGATGGTATCTAGTAACACAACTTCCGAATTATGCCTCCGAAAGCTTGTGGATAAATGCCCATTGGCGTTCCAGTTAATATTCTTTTGCGAAAGATCTCCCTCGGGCAGTCGGCGGGAAGAAGCTAAATGGGGAACTCATGTGTTTTGTAACAGAGTTTGAGGATGCCTTATTCACGCGGCCGTGTCTTTAAAAATGTTGGCTCTTCTCATCTGAAGCATGCCAAGCAAGCAAATATGACATATATCATTTAGTGCCAATTGTAACATTAACAGAAAATAATTTGATCGTGATTTCAGACTTGCACTGTGTGGTCCATTCATGCGAGCCGACAAAATTGTCGTCGGTTTCATCTCGTGTTGCTGTTCACGTGGACTCCTCTTCGGGTGTTTGCCGTAACAGCATTCTTCGATAATCGAGAGCGTAACAGTTCAGCGCCATTGCTTATACTTGCGTATAGTGTAAACCATCACATCAAAACTTTAAGAAATCCATTTGTCTCTCATACACAGTAACATTAAGGAACTATGATGGATGAGTATGTTGTAGCCATAATAATTCGAGTGCGAAAGGTAGCCTATTACCTTCAAGTGTTCTTTAATGTGCACCTAAATCTAATTACTGTAGTGTTATTGTATTCATACACTTATCAGAATGCCACCGCCGGGGCCGTAATTCGATTTCGCCACTTAGGGCCCGGAAATAGAACGACATATATGTATACACTAAGCCACCGTGGCGGGTTTTCTAGCACTGAGCAGGATAAATTTAGGAGCTTGCAAGCTTTAGTGCCGTTTCTTTCGAAACATTCGTATCGTATACATCAGGCTGACGTGCAAAAGCACCAAGTGCATGGATAAAATTTTCCTTTCGCTGATTTGGGTTGTAACACTCAAAAGTAAGGCGAAACACATTGTCTTACGCAACAAACGTGTGTATGTTTTATCGTGCTCCCTTCTGTGTTCTGTACAATAGCACCTGCTTTTGTATTTCCCGTGTGTCTCGTCCACGTTGTTTTCTACGCTGCCAAACAGCACCTGCTGCTTTGAATGAGAATGAAATATTTATAATAAGTAAAGAATTAGGAACGATTGTCTGCCACTTTGGAAGCAGATTACTATGTGTATTTTACTTTCGCATCTCATATACCTATATTCGCCATTGTTTTCTTTTTTCTACTGTCCTCCGTGAAACACTCGATACACTGTATAGCCTCCACTTCGCACTGTTACTTTTTGTACTACACCGGCTGCGGCCTAGCACGTTAGCACTTAGGATAACTGCACACACTGGTCTCTGCATTTTGCCATGGTTTCATGTTCAGGTCCGGCCTGTTGCCACGACTCATGTATTACGTTATATGTTGACCACAGTGCATAAGGTTCTCGGAAGGTGCTCCTGCAGCAGGAGGCTTCTACAAGCCGTGAAAAGCCTTGTTGGTGGCACGGTCTATGCCATGCCAAGATGCCCTTTCTTTGTATATTTATACATGTTTTTCGATCGCTGTGCTACCGAGCACGCGCACTACAACTCAGAACGTGGACCGGCGCTCGTTTCGATGGACTTTTCGGCGCTCCAGTGCTCGTTCGCTCACTCCATCGCGTAAGCGCCTTGCTGCAGGTAGTGGTTGTCCGCAAAACAACTTTTTTCAGTTCGTCCCCCCTTTCGACCCGAGTGGCTGCCGTCATTCCTTTTCTTCGGGACCAGATGTGCGGTCACGCTCTCACGTAGGTCCCAAACGCAAGCCCTTGTTCTGGCCCATTCAGCGCGTCGCGGGTCACCTGAAAGACCTCCCTTCGGAGCCCCTTTTGCGCGGGTATGCTCGCGGAACACGGAGGAGGAGGCTGGCGTTCGGACATGGGAACCGAGCTCTTGCTCAGAAACTCGTCTTTCGCACCGGGACCACGGTGTGAGCCCTCTCTCCGGACCTCGCAGCCGGGCGTCCGCGGGGCGCTTTTCGCCCCGAGTCCCCGTTTTCCAGTCCTTTTCTTCTTCCCTCGCTCCCTAGTTGTTTTTACGCAGCCGCGGGATCCCGGCCCATAGCCGCTACTGCCCCTTCAATCAATTCGCCTCCCCATTGAGGCCCGCGGCGAACGGCTCCATTATCCGCTCCCTCGCTCTGTTGCTTGCGCGCACTATACGCTCGCCGCTGCTTCTTCGCTCGACCTCTCGATCAGAGAGAGAGAGGGAGAGAAAAAGAAGCGAAAGAAAGGAAGAAAGAAATAAAGCGAGAAAGAAAGGAAAATAGATGTATACATAGCATGTGCGCGCGTAAAGGCAAATGTGATGCATTCAGAATTATAGAAGCAAGGGCGGAGGGGGGGAGGGGGGTGTACGGGAGGTACCAAACATGCTACGGGCATGTCCCCCACGCCATTTCTTTGACCCTTTCCTCTCCCCCGCCTTCTTTATCCGTGGCTTCCTTCTTTAGTTACGCAGTTAAAACGTCCTCCCTTCTCTTCTTGCATCGCACAATCTAAGACGGACTGAAGAACCCTTCTACCCAAAGCTGCACCGGCGCAAGGAAAATGTCGCCCTTCTGAAGAAAAAGAAATATAAAAGAAAGAGGGCGATTATATACTGGAGGCAGAAAAGTTGCGAGGAGGGGGCGAGAGGCTAAACAGCGCTTACGGTGAGTTACCGTGTTTGCTGAGAGTATTCGCACGATCACATAAGACTCGGGAAGAAAAAGAAAGGGGGAGCAGTCCCTTTCATTCAGCGCCGGCGAGGAAAGGGTTTCACGCTTGCTTGGTGCGCTCGACGTCGCATCGGCTGGCTGGGACGCGCGCCTTTTGAAGTGTGCCTTCCCGGCCGCGCCACCAGCGAGCTCGGCGCGGTCGGCCGCTGCTGTCCACTTAGGCCAAGACGGGGACAGGGGTGGCCCTAGCGAAATGTTTCCCCTCTACGTCCCTCACCCCAACTCTTGGTGCGAGGAACAGCAGCGCCGTAGAAAAGGGAACAGTTAGGTAAGCAGCGCGAACAATGGCCTCGCTTAGCGGGGAGAAAAAGAGCCGCGGAGAAGTTTAAAACGCGCTTTTCTCACAGCTCCTATAGGTGGGGGTGTTTGATAAGCGCACACACGAGCAGTCTCCGGATCTTCTAAACACCACGAACAATGAGGGCAAATTTTGTCTCTTAAATCACAAGAAGCCGGGGGAAAAAGGAAACAAAAAACAAGGGGGTATATGCGAAGCTAAAACTATCGCCGTACGTTCATGCGTCGCCGTACACGCAGGAAAACGCTGGCAAAATGCTCGCGAGCTTGCGGGCTATAGCGAGTGGCTCGAAACATGCCTGTTGGGATATTAAATCCTCCACATAGGCGATTCTGTCGGGAACGCCGATAGGCTGGACTAAAACACCTGCTGTGTGCGACACAACAGGTGGCACGGCGTGTACAAGTCTGAACGCTTGGCTATCGTTGTCTGTCGGCGCTGCGCACAGCAGGCAGGAAAAGAGAGTGTGCTGGTATTGTGTTTGCGGGCGCCGCTGCGATGCTTTGCCTCGGAAAATGCACCCGACATTTCTCGGTACTGAATCGGCAGCCCAATTTGGACTATACCGTCATTCGAAGTCGCTGTTCACGCTAACATGTGCCGTGCGAAAGTCTGAAAAGCGAACTGAGTGCATTTTTCTTACTTTCGTTTAAATTTTATTGCAGTAGCTAGAAGCCGAGTGGTAGACCTGATATTGCGCTTCCTCAAAGCGACGCAAAAAGTAAAATAAGGGAAAATATTGACACGTTACGCCACCGCCGACCCGTGTGTGCAGCTACTAGTATTTTCACACGATCTTTTTCGCTACGTTTCTTGTACGTAGAGAGCGTCGCCTCTTCTGTTTCAGTAATTTTCCTCAGCTTTCGCTGGGCAGCGACCTAATGTCAAACTCAAGTATATGACGTCTTGAAGGGGCAGTGCAAGAAGACGAAGGCAAAAAACAAGAAACACACAGGACTGTTCTGAAAGCGCTGTCCTGTGTGTACTTAGTATTACCGGCGAGGTCTTTACCAGCAATGCTGGTTTGTCCAGGCAGCCACTGGAATATAATTTCATGCCCTTTAGCGATAGCTTGATGGTGGTCCTCTCTTATCTCACAAAGCAGCTGCTCGTGAGTCCTGTAATTAATGTCCCTTGCAGGAGGTATTTTGAGGCAGCACGCAGGGCAGCAAGCTCTGCCGCCGTTCATGTTGTCAGTTGTGACAGTTTGAATTTGATTGTAGTTTTCGTAGCCGGAATAAGAAGGGGTCACTTGAAGAGCTGGTAGGTGAGACCGAACCATCGGTACAGATGTGTATTCGGTCCCCGTAGGTCTCATTTGTTAAAGGCAGCGTCACCTGTTTCAATGCTATTTTTGGGTAATTGGCCATCTTCTTCACACCTGGAATACATAGGCGCCCCTGAGGCTGTTGGAGACATCAAAAGGGAAATCTGTATGGCCCCTGTGTATGGACCGTGAGACGCTGAATGAAAAAAATAAATACTTGAGACTCCTATGTTCTACTGGGCTGTGTACGCACACACAATATATACTCACGCGCGTATCTATATTTTTTTTTATTTATTGAATAATGCAGGCTAAAAATGCCCAAGTAGGAGAGGCAAGCAATACAGAGCATACACAATAATGCTTGAACAATAACAGTTCAGTAGTTCTGAAAGTAGAACGTCGCAATCTTACGTTTCAGGTGCTCAGGTGACATCCTTTCATAACAGCCTTCTTTGTAAAGCCCGCTTATGTTGCTCTCCAAATGTAATTTCTGACCAGCTAGCCAAGTTCATGACCCTGTGAGGACATACTGTATACGTTACACCTGTCTGCTTGAGCGGCTTCAGCGGTGCGAGCCAAACCAGGTAAGTGTGATACGTGAGCCGGAAGAGAGAGAGAGAGAGAGAAAAGGAAGTTTCCACGGAGCCACTGAACTCGGGTAAGCGCAACGTTGCGAAGTTTCACAATTTCAAGCAACCCGCCTTTATTATTAAAGACACTTTGGCTTGGCGTGCTAAATTTGCCAATGCGATGAACGGGGGCTCCCCTTGATTTCTGTGAGTCGCGATTCTTTCGTTTTCTTTTTCATTCCTCCTTTCCCTATCCACAACTGCCGATCCATGCTTAGGTGCCAGCCTGCACAAAGCAGTTGAGGAGCGATCGGCAAGCCTTCCTTAACAACCGACCGATGCCCAACTAACCAACCAACGAATCAATCCTCCAGCCAGCTAGCTAGCCGGCGACCAACTGACCGGCCCACCAGCCAACCAGCACGCCAGTCAATTTACCAGCCGGCAGACTGACCGTCTGACCGACTGACCAGCGGATCAAGCGCACCGAGGTTCGGGGTTTCCAGATTGGGCTATTAATAGCCATATTGGGCTACTTTTTATTCCGGTTGGTGTCCAAAATTCCAAGTTGGCTACATGGATATATTTGGGCTATTTTTGTCCTAAATACTTCGGAGTCTCGAGGACCACGTCAACACTTAAAAAGTTCAGGAATGCCATTTTATGAAAACCCAAAGCTCAATGCTGCTAGAAGGATATGTAGGCAATCTCGAAGGCTGTGTTTTTAGACAATGATGGCGCTTGGATGATGGCGTTATGTCATGGCTGCCATGTTTATACGTCATTCCAACACTAAGCTCTCTTCCTTTTGCTTTGGTTTCGGCGCCATCTGCTGCTGGTTCACGCGTGATTCAGTAAGAAAAACGGTGGGGCTGACAGCTGTCGAGTACGTGTACCGTGCCGGCTGCCATACAGCAAACTATTATGTGCACTTCCACAACAGCTCACGTATTCACATGCATGTCGTGGCGTGTCATTTTCGCCCGTGGTCCTCCAATGTTTATCCTGGGTTCCTCGAAACCTGTTGCTTGGTTGTTCAGCAAATCACCGCATTATTTATTTACCCAGTAACCTCGCGAAAAAAAATCCGCAAGTCGCTTTAAACGAGAAATGTTCGCCCTACTGTCTGAGCTTGGTTTGTCCCTACTTGCACTGCCTCTTTCGAACGCAGCCGTAGAGCGCGTGTTCAGTCAAGTTTCGTTGACAAAGAATGATTTAGGAAAGCGTATGTCGAATGAAACACTGCAAACTCTCTTTCACGTTAAGTTTGGTCTGGCAGAGCGTGGGGACTGCTGCAAAGATTTTGAGCCAGATGAACAGTTTCTGTCGTGTTTCAACTCTGCGCTTCTGTATCGTTCGAGTGGCAGTGGAAGTTAATTCAAATGGGGCTAGATTGTGTATTTAATCCATTTGCGTAAATCCCCGGTGTGAGAAGTATCAACTGGTACTACACGCAATGTCTTTTTTTTCTTTCGTTCTTTGTCAAGCAGCTTTGCATTACGCGAAAGTTCCGATTGTTTCATGGCAATTCTTGAACGTTTCATATTGTTACAATGATAAGCTCTGTATATATATGAAAAACGATGTTCGTCCACAGTGAAGGTGGCAAGACAACTGCTCATCAAAAGTCGGTGAGTGATTGCCTTGCCAACGTCAGGGTGATAACTCATCGGTTTTCATACTTTACTCTTGTGACAATTTCTTTCTCTTTAAACTATCTGTGTACGAGTAATTGCGATTATGGCTTACTTTTCATATGAACGTACTTTATGATCATTGTAATTCCTCTTTGTTGATCTTACTAGTCACTGCATTGTATTTTCTCACGCATATTTTTTAGATGTGATGAGAAAAAAAAACAGCGTTCGATATACATAATAGGTGCTTGTGGTACTGTTAATACGTCCATATTTCATTATTTTTGCACACATAGCAGTGGTGGTTCGGCAAAGAGTTCTTGATAGTTTATAAAGGTACATATATTGCTCTACTGACTTCCCATTCGTATGTATAGTTCTTGAATTTGTTAGACAAAGGGGTTTACTTTGTACTTAGCTTCATGACAGCCGTGCGTGGCCCATAAAATCGATTCTGTGCGTTCCCTAGTGGAATTATATATATATATATATATATATATATATATATATATATATATATATATATATATATATATATATATATATATATATATATATATATATATATATATATATATATATATATATATATATATATATATATATGTTTCAAGTAGCACTGAGAGTAAAGTACACAGCCCCCCTCAGAAATATGACAACACATGCATTAGTGCCTGCATTCACAGAAACTTACGTACATGTTTTTCATATTGCGCGAATCCTGACAGCAAGTCCCTGTTTAAATATTGTGCAATGCAATTCTTTCGAGTAAAAAAATACAACATTGAGAGGGAAAGAGAGGGAGCAGGATAAAAATAACACGTTCACTTTATGAATAAAGCTTAGGAAAGGCATCCCTATTGTAATGCCTTGAACTCGGGACGCCTCTTGGGCTCTCGATCGCTGATCCTCGAAGCTGATCCTCAAGGTTGAAGCTGCCAATATTTTGCCCGACCCTTATAAAAACATGCCTCGGCTAAAGCGAGGTGTGAACTAAAGTTAGCTCAGAACGTGACTCAGTAAATAGCAATACCATCATGGGGAAATCGCACAAGAAACCCTTCGGCTCATTGTAACAATAAGTGGTGTCCAAATCTACGTCTGAGTGGAAGTTCTCGCTAGACTTCTTTACGCAGATCTTGAGGCCAGAGTTGTGCTGGTTGTACGCGCCGGAAGTAATTTTGGAGCTGGAAATAGGCGGTGAGATTTGGACACAATCTATAAGACACCTGCAGAACATCATCAAACGTATTGGCTGGTTTTGGCTACTTTTCGCTCACGAAAAACTTGGGTCTGACTATTTTTGAGCTACGTTTTGGGATCATTTGGCTATTCTTTATTGGGGCCATCTGGCAACCCTGCCGGCGAGATTCAGCCGGCCGGAGGTGTATTTACTTTATAGTAACTCGAAATCGCTTGAGAACCGTTCGTTCTTCTGTAAGTCGTTGATTCGTATCGAACGTGAAAGTGGCACGGATTTATAACTGTTGTTTCCAGCGTCGTTTTCGACCAACTGGCATTCACTTATTAAAGGACCGCGAATCACAGAGTGAACAAAACGGGTTGGTGTTAAATGCGTGCAGAAGGGCAACTAGCAAACGGTGGTGTATCCACGGCGCGTCGTCGTCTGGAGGCCGGAAGAAGAGCGCCGGCGAAGGTCGACTTTCGCTCGCCGCATCCGGAGAAAGGGGCGCCTGCCGGTTCCGCGAGCGGCCGTGTTTCCTTCCGCGGATGTTGGCGGATGCGGGGTCCTCCGCGTGCGTGCTGCACCGTTCTTTTCGCCGCCGCAGAAGCCCGCGAGTGCTGCACCGCTGAGAGGGTTTGCACCGACCGGACTACCGTGCGGCGCACCGAAAACCGGTTCTCGCCCTCTCTGTTTTCTTTGCAGCGCGGAAGTGCAATGCCGTCTACGCGTGCCTGATACCCAAAACGCGCACTGCGACGGGGTGCCAGAGTGACGTCAGCGCCGTGACGTCGTTACGGGGTGACGTCACGCGCATGCTACGCGAACGTGAGCTGCTGGGCGTCCGGCAATCCTGTTTACTGCGCGGCGAGGATCATCTGGTGCGCGCGTTCCGTTTCCAAGAAAATAACTGCTGGCCGCTATGCCGCGCGTTGCTGGCCGCGCGTTGGTCAGACGCAGTTCGGCAAGTGCCGCACGGATCGCCTGGGCCGTGCACTCGTAAGCTTCCGGTTTCCGTGTTTTTTTTAAGTTGTGATATGGAAACACGTGATGTGCGAACATAGCCATGGTTAGGATTATTGCGATGCTTGGTCCCGGCCGCTGGATACAATGATGGTGCACCAAGTCATCATCGTCGTCGTATTTACGGCCCGTTATACGAGTAATTCGTGATCTTGTACCTGTAATTAGCACACATGCTGGATTAGCATCTAGCATGTGTGCGCACCGTACTTGTGTGAATATACGTATTTAGAGGTATGCTTACTTGACAAAGCATATCGCGTTTCCTTTTCACGATGATAGCAAATATAAGGGCATTTAAATTGTATGCTGAAAACGCCCGAGAGCCTAATGATAATTCAAAATCATCCATCGAGCTTGATGTGATAGTTGTTTGGTTTCAGCTATCACACCAATTCACACAGATTCGTCTGGTAGTTCAGTGAACCTGGGAGGGTCTATTTAAGTTATGACTTTTTAATTTATGATGTTATGTTTAAGTTATGCCATGTAAGTTCTCCATCCTGTCATCCTGACCCCGTGCACGGGTGTACTGGCTCAGCGGCGGTTTCTCAGCCCCACCTACTAGCGCTGACATGAGCTTAGGTACCATATTTTCACACGAAGCGCACGGCTCGCTTTTGTCCGTCTCAAGCAAACTAAAGAGCAAAAATACATTTGAGCCAGTAATCTAGCGATACCACTATAGGCGACACGACAGAGATCGCTGTCACACCTGTTCGTCGCAAGCCAATGAAACATCACACGCGAGCGACGGCTACGCGACACGCTTGGTGTTGAAGCATAACACCAAGTGTAAGTTAACGTCTCTTTTAACTGCGAACTAGCTGTTTGCGTTCCGATTTCCCCATGAGTCAGCTAGCTAGGCTAACGTTTTTATACCATATATAGTTCCAGTAGAGCGGTATTTGGTCTAGAGCGGCCGTATACTGTGGAAAACACTATATCTCGCCTTTCAAAACACACAAGAAGTTTGGTCATCTTGATGCACGGAATAGGAGTCGTTTTTGTAAATGTTAAAGTGTGCGTCAAATCCACGAAAGCAGGAACATCACTTTGGCTTCCGAGTCTTGGTTCGGCTCGTGCAAGCTTGCAGCGCCGATGAGCGCGCAAAACGCTCCAAGCGGTGCGCGTCATAGGAGACGCGCTCCACCGCAACACACGAAGGAGCAACAAATACGCACAGCAAGCGCGTACTCAATACTCGACTCTGCACACTAACCGCTCGAGTAGCTACCAGGCGGTGATTGACGCTTTCCGAATTGGCAGAATAGAGCGATTGAAGGGTCTCGACACTGCGCGCACGTCGCGAGACGGGCGATCCGTCGTTTGTCAGGTTGTCGTGTCAAGCGCAAAATCGCTGAAATGGGATTCCCACTTGAGCAGGATCAATCGCCGCTCTCGCTCTATAGTCCCACTATATATTTACGAGGACAGCATACGCACATAGGCGACCAAATCAGCGTTGGCCCTGCGCCATGAAACTGAAGTTAACTGGGTACATATACACTCCAGGAGCCTGTTAGAACAGAGATTGCGGAGTTGACGCACGCAGGTGAGTGGGTAACGTCAGCGCTAGTGAATGGCCAGTTATTAAAGCCAGTCATGTAAAGGATGGCGTCGAACTCAACGGCTTCACAACGTTCCGGGTGCGCGCGAGAACAAGTGGCACATGAACAGTGCTTTCGAAGCACTATAGCTTTTATAGCATGCAGTTAACAGATGCTTTCATATTATTACGCGAGAAGAAACTGCAGGTCGTGCCATACATAGCATGGTTCCCGGCCCACATGGACGATGCAACTAACCGAGCGGTTTGCAACCCTAACGAGCGGGCCAACTGCCTGGCGCGTGAATTCACGAACTGCGCCCGAGCTAGCGGTCCGGCTCTCCCGCAGGATTGCCCCTTCAAAGATAAACTTACAACCTTTCACGAAATTACGTCACATTACAGACACAGCAGGAGAAAATTCCCTCCCCCGAGCCCGGAACTGAACAGGGCTCAGGCTGTTACTTTCAGGCTTTTACAGACGAGATCGTACCTCACCCCGAGAGCGCTTAGCTGGATAGACCCGAACTTTCCGCAATCGGGCTCCAAATGCGGTCACGCGTGCTGCTCCTTCGACCACATGCTCTGGCTGTGCCCGTAGAACGCGGGCTCCGACTTTTATAACAAGTCCAAGTGGGACGCCTTGCTGAAGAGCTCGGATTTCCCAAACCAACTACAGGCCGTCCAGAGGGCCCGCGACGTCGCGGAGAGTCACCATCTCCCTCTCCCGTCGTTGGCGGAGCCACCAACTTGATCGGGGAGCCTTCGGTTCCCCCCCCCCCCCCCCCCAATCAAGTTCCTCAGGACACTCTAATAAAGTTCTTGTCACTGTCACTGTCATGCGGTGATCCCAGCTTAGCTGAAAGGGGGCGCACAAGGGCACATTCGAGGCGGGAACTGAAGCTACCACTTGAGGGAACGTTTGCATGGTAGGTCGCGAGAAATTCTTCAGGTAAAGCTCTTTGCGATAAAAAAAAACAAAATATTTTGCAAATACAATGTCTACTATGTGCAGCGAAACATTGAGGAAGCGGTTAATAAATGCTATACAACTAATAGTGATGCGTACAAGTGTAATCTCGCGCAATATTTGTGTTTACCACCCCAAAGGTCGCAGCTTTAATCCCATTCATTTTTTTTACGTTTATGCACTATACCGCTCACAAGCAATGCTGAAATCGAAACACCAAGTCAACTGTGTGAGACGCCTGCGCAGCGACGTCGCGACGACGAATGCGATGTGTGATGCTTGTCGAGGGAAGTATGGTGACGACACGTGTATGCGCAGATAACTACGACACATATCTTGCTACATTTAGGATTATTTGCCTCTTGTGTCAGAGTGGCGCATACTCATTCTGGAGGATTGGCCAAGAAGTGACGCGCACCCACCCAGTGGCACATACCTATTCTCTAAATCAAATACAATCAAGTAAATCAAAGGATCCCATTCAATATATTGCGCTATTTCATTAACAGGTAGATGAACTTTTAAGATACCTATGAGCCGACATCATATGTTGACGTCTATGTGGGATTTTTTTTTTTTTTTTAGCGCACAAGAGTTGCGCTTACTGGCACTACAAAGCAGTGCGAGTAAGAATACACGGTTTATATAAGCTCGTTCACTGGTACTTTCGTTCGGCCCGCTTACAACCTTCGTATGCGAGTATATATCCACAAATATATCCACCGGGATACCACCTCGAGATAAACGAACGCACATGTGATCTACGCTCTCCTACAGGAACTTACTCATGCTGCAGGGTCAAAACAACATGTGGTATACCAGTGGGTTCCAAGTGACTGGTATTCCAATGAAATGAAATGGCGGATGCGTTGGCAAAAGTGCCTCATTGCAGTTCGCAAACTCACTTTACACCCTTAACTGTACCAGTCCGACAGAGCGCACATTTTACGAGGCCTCAAGAGAGAACTGTGTTTGCGTGTCGAACTGGTTCATAGACAGCACAAAGGAATCAATCTTATACGCAAGTGACCCACATCCTGAATACCATCCAGATTCTCAGCTTTCACGATGCCATTGACGCCCTCTTACGTGCCTCGGAACTGCTTAGACAAAGCACTTTTTATTTCGAATCAAGCGTGTTTTCTCTCCAACATGTTCATGTGGCCTCGGCGACGAGGAGGTGTGCTACCTACTTGTTGACACTCCCAAGCACTTTACACGCATAGACAGCGCCTTGAACAAGAACCCCGTTTACTTGACGAACACCGGTCTGCTTGACGGCTAATGGCGATATCAAAAGTATTGCATCACATATCAACTAAAGCACTTCAACGCTTCTTTGAAGACGCTGACAAATGTGAGGACTGTTGACTCCACAGCAGCATGTGTCATTGTGAGTGTCTGAATTGTCCGTCTAAAACAAGTGAAACTTTTCTAGAGAGACCGTCATCCTTAGTGTCGATACATTTTGTTCAGTTTTTATTTAAGTATTATTTAATGGAAATATTTATCCATTTTTATCTTACCTAATTTAGCGGCTGCTAGCAAATGGCGACAATTCCTTTATTAATTTTAAGGCCAGTAAAAAAAGAAGACAAAGAGAGTGGTCTGTCAGTATGATTGACCAAGGAACCCATCAACATGGGAATGTGTTTAACGCATGTTTGGTGTGCCCAATGTCATCTAGGCATACCCTTAAGTTCGTAACGTCCTGTCAAATAAACACAGAATTCAGATACAGGAAGCGCTTCACAGTAAAAACAGCGCATTATTTCTGTAGTCACTAAAAGAAAAACATCTAACTAACTAACTTTAAATAAATAATTAATTAATTTACTATATAACCTAAATAAATAACTAAATAACTATCTAAGTATTAGCTGACTGACTGACTGACTGACTGACTGACTGACTGACTGACTGACTGACTGACTGACTGACTGACTGACTGACTAGCTAGCTAACTAACTAAGAAATTCGAGGACACCTGAGCACTTTTTATGAGTTGCGAGTGCGAAAGCATTAATGTCCAATTGAACGCCGCTGAGCGGTCCTTCGAGTGATGAACTACTCGCGGCCAAGCCGGCGCGTTGAGACGCTTGGTGCGTTTTGATTAGTCCTTCCCGAGGCGCACTTAGAACGCAGGCGAGAGCCTGCGCGGCCGACGAACGCGCGGATAATACAGACTGCCGCGAGCGAGAGTGACGTGGCGTCGCGGCAATGTTCCCTCGCCTAACACTTGGCGCGCTACTGTGGCAGCAGGTGTTCCCCTTCGCCCGCTCGGCTCCGTCGAGGCGCGCTCCTGACGTGGCGTCGCAGTTAACGGGAATTTACCGGCCGTTTCGCTGCTACAGGCGCCGGCCTCTTTGCTCAATGGGCCCCATTTCACGTAAATAAATAAATAAATAAATAAATAAATAAATAAATAAATAAGTACGCGTAAAACAAGGCAAAGATTATTTCGTTTTTCTAGTCATGTAGCGCCAAAAAAGAAAGGAAATGCACCCGAATCACTGAAAACTTTGGTACTGAACAACACGTCAACTGATTTAACATACGTCTATTACGGTGTGCAGTGTTTTTCTGTCCACGCTCTAAAGCCTGCAACGCCCACCAAAGAAATCCATAACTCCAATTCAGCGAACGCGTTATCTTATTCCTTATGGCGACGAGCTCAGTCAGAGGCATTCTATTTTCGTGACATTCTGCGTTCTTGATTCCGTTTAACAGCCTGAATCCTGACGCGTGCGTGGCTGACGCCGTTTCACATGTCGAGTTCACGCGAGTTCCCGGCAGAGGTTCCGGCAAGATTCCGCACACTTTTCAGCAGGGGGCAGGAAAGGGCGTTCGCACATGTGGGAACGCGTGTCGCTCCCAGCGGAAAGTGCAGGCCGCCTCTGTTTACCAAGTTAGGTGCCTGACATGTCGTTGTTTTCGAACATCGCGTAGTTTCTGTGCGTCCTCTCGTTACAAATTGTTAATGTGGGCCTCTTCATCCCTTGGCAAGCCTGTCATGACGGCGCAGCATCTGAAGACGGAACTCTGGCTCGTGGTGATTTATCTGTTCGAACAGGTGCGCGAGTCAACTGCTTTCGTCAGGCAGGTGCTGAAGAAATTGGAAGCAAATATGTTTTACTTAATGTGAAAAGGTGCATTATAACAGCTGTTCGGTGGAGATATCTTATTTATGACCTCAATTGGTTCACGAAAAATGTTGAAAGTCCTGAAAACTGTGTGTGTGTATATATATATATAACACAGCGGTTCAGTCGCTATAATTTAACGTTTTCGTTAAAATGCGATAAATCACGCAAATCGGTTCAGTTGTTGATTAATGAGAGAAATTATGCGTTTTGTACACAATTGGACAGAGTGCGCTCTAGCTAAAGGTTTCTCTTAAGCCTTCAATCATCTGTTTTCTTAGTGTTAGCTGCCGAAAAATAATGGTGACTTCACAGCGACTTCACAAAGCCCAAATGCAACAGCATTTCACTTTGAGTAAATTGGTAATCAATTAGTAGTGCGCAAGACTAAAGCAATCTTGACAGGGCTGCAGAGCTGGTAATTCTCTACTTTTCTTATTAGCAGTCTTTTAATGGTATACCTTAGGTGGCGACGCCTGCACCTGGTAGTTCGCGGATACGGCGTTAGCCCCAGCAAGTCACCTCCGAGATTTTTCAGCGCACCGCGAGCAGCCATGGGCGGCGCCTGATCTCGGAGGTTATGCCGACGGTACCGCCCTAGTGGTATTGTGTCGTCACCATGACTCGCAGCGTTCGCCTCTTCATTAGATTGAATATTTTTGTTGTCTAAACGAGAATAAATGCACAAATAACTTCTTTAGAATTGAGGTTGACCTCAGCTGGCATCCTCTGAAAGTGAACAAAACAGCAGAAAAACGAAAGGCGAGACGCTGAAGGCCCAGACAGGAAGGTTCAAAATTCACCAAGAGTCGATACCATTTTTGGCGAGAGACACTTGCTTCCATCTCAGTCTAGTTTGGACATTCAAAGACGGTGCGGCATCTTTTATCGCCTGTAGTGGCCGTGATTCTTGTGCTTGCGTTGGACAAAGTTGACTATGCGCCTTTCATATGATTTCGATAACCCGAATTTATTTATTTATTTATTTATTTATTTATTTATTTATTTATTTATTTACTTATTTATTTATTTATTATGGGGGTGGAAATATTGGCAACAGGTACAGTATACTATATTACGTCGCCGGCTTCTCCACAACGTTAACGTGCTGTATGAATGAAGGATGATGACAGGTGAAACCTTTCAGCTATTTAGAATTTCGCCTCCAAGAGTAGAGCAGTCACATGCGTTTCGCCTCCTTCTCGATGATTTAACGCGAAACCCTTCGGCACGGGGCACCTATACTGGTGCGTCACTCATACAGTGCACGCTTCTTATTTTTATTTGTGCATTTTGCATAAGTGTGACACAGAATTTTTTATTGTATCTTCAGAAAGGGGTTGGGATGAGGTTGGGCACCTCGCGGAGAAATTTATACTGCCCTTGCCTATACCGCATTTGATGCAGGTCAACCGGAGCATTGCATAATGAGAAGCGCCGCTTCTACGAGCAGCATGATTCAACAAGAGATATTGCACACTTTCACCAAGAAATACAAGGAATGCTTGTGTTGGGGAAGAAGAAGAAGAAGTCCCTCCGAGCGGCCGCTGCTTCTTCGGTGAGATATTATTTTCTGTTTTATTCGAAGAATCAGTGCTGTGTTGAGACTTCACTGTTGTCCAGGGAGAACAGACATCCCGTGGGATTCCTGTGTGCTAGAGATCACGCTCAATATCGCGTGGTTTGGCTGCGCTGCGCAGCGCATCTACGCCTACCACGGCGGTAGGCAGCAAAGAACACCGGCACGAGCCATATGTCCGACAGCGCGTTCCTAGGCGCATGAGTGCCGCAGAATCGGCGCCGCACTCGGAAGTGCCACAACAAGCGCCCAATGTCATCAAGCCGGCGACGCTAGTTTTCAACGCCGCCCTACCTTCCAGCGCACCGTCAGTGAATATGGCTGAGACAAGCGACAGGGAAGCCAAGAAACCACGGGTTGACGACGACAAGACATCTACCTATGAGCTAAGTGAAGATGAAGACATAGACTGCGATGAAACGCCGTTCTCCTTAGTAACGTATAAAAAGAAGCGGCCTGAGGGAATTCCAGTTGTTTTTCGACCCTCATAGGAAGGACGCAACTTCTGGCAAGTGAATCCTAACCGAGCTGCGTCGGAAATTGTCTCCGCGGCAAAAGAAAAAGTGCAGTCCTTCCGCGTGAATAGAGATGGAAGTTTCTCTGTCAACGTTACTTCAGTCTCATCTGCAAGACATCTACTGTCGATGAGCGAAGTGGCTGGTTTGGAAGTCAAGCCATTCATTCCGGCGTCTTATACCAAGAATGTTGGCAAGATACGCCATGTGCCAGTTGAGTATACGGGAGAACAACTGGTTGACTTCCTGAAAGATTTTGGAGTGACATCAGCCCGTCGTCAGGCGCGCTACAATCGCCAAGAAGACGGAGCGGTAGAATCACGCCCTCTGAGAACCGTCATCCTCCATTTCAGAGAAGACAAACCAATGCCTCAACGAGTGCATTTAGGTTTCACGAGTCACCCCGTAGAAGAATATTATGGCCCTGCTCTAAGATGCTACAACTGCCAGAGATTTGGACATCTATCGAAAAACTGCCGCAGTCAGCGTCGCTGCAAGATATGCTCTGAAGACCACAACCATTCAGAGTGCAAGTCTGTGTGTCAACCAAAGTGTGCCAACTGTGGTGGAAACCATACAGCTTCCTACTCCGGGTGCCCTCAGAGCAGAGCTGCCTCACGGTTACGCAGACATGAGCTAAAATACCGAAGGCTGCGTCCTCGTAATGCGTCCCCACCCAACCTTGATGCTGTAAGATGCGCGCCTCCAACTCCTAGCAAAGAAAAAGAGCAAAGGGTCCATATGAGCTATTCTGCAGCTCTGAAACACTCAGGTCGACAACGTTCTGACAGCGAGCGGCATGATCCCCATTCAGAGAATGCTGCTCATCTTGCCCAGGCTTCGAGTGAAATTCGCCGACCTTCTCAGCAACGCCCTCAGCCCGTGACACAGCAACCTCATCTAACGTCTGAGCGACTGCCTCAGCATTCGCCTCAACCACACCAGTCATCCCAGCGACCATCTCAGTCAACTCTTCAGCGACCTGCTTCGAGCCCGCATGGAGCTTCAGCGTCGTTTGGTGATTACGCGTCTTTACCTGTAGCACAGATGATGCTGCCCATGCTATTCACAGCTCTGCGTGCAATTCTAAGTGCCATTCCACAAGCAAACAATCTACCAGAGGTAAAAGCACTGCTTTCTATGGAATCGTTGGTGCTTCCACAACCACCAACAGCTCCACGGCAGGCTTACAATGAATAATCGTTACAACAATGTTTTCGTATTTCAGTGGAATGCTAATAGCCTTCGAAATAAGTCAGCTGATTTTCGCAAACTACTAGCTCAACATAACTTTCCTGTTTTATGTATACAGGAGGCAGGCGTGAGAGATGACTTTCGTCTTTCAAACTATGTTATATATAAATCATCGCGCATTGCCGGAAATAGCAGAGCGATGTTATGCGCGAGAAAGGACATGCCGTCCTATTTAATACAGTCGAGCGATTTAAATATACCGGAGTTCGTAGCATGCAAGATATCTTTTAGAAATACAAGTGTCACAGTGATCAGTCTTTACCTAGCATGTGCTAGCAAAATATCAGTTGACAGCTTGGTGAATGTGTTTGGTATCGCAAACTCACATGTGCTGGTTTGTGGGGATTTCAACGCACATAACGTCATCTGGGGCAGTGAATATAACGATTCCCGCGGAAGCATCATAGAGTCTGCCGCAGAAAAAAGTAATCTGATCGTGTTAAATGACAGCTCTCCAACGTTCTTGCGGGGATTTCGTTACTCAAGCTGTATAGATGTTACGCTCTGCTCACAAGACCTTCTTGATGGCGTTGAATGGTCAACGGACATAGAAACGCACGGTAGTGATCATTTTCCGATCCTGGTAAAACATCGCCAAATACGGAGTGAGGGTACCCGGCGCTACTCAAAATATACTAATTGGCAATGTTTTCGTCACCATTTAAGTAACTCATTGGGTGAAAATCCGAGCTTTCAAAGTTTTGCAAATATATTGTGTGAGTCTTACGAGATCTGCACAAAACAAGTCACTGTTCCAAATGAATACGCTGCAGTCGACGGGGAATATGAATGTCTAAGAGCAATTAGAAGACGCGCAGAACGGGCTTATCGCCGCAGTGGAAAGCTGGATGACTACAAGATGGCACAGAAAGTTCGGTCAACTTCGCGCAGACGCTTACAAAAATTAGGTACGAGAAGGTGGCGAGAATACTGCGCGTCGTTGTCTCCGTTTACTCCAGTTCCCAGAATATGGTCAGTTGTCCGATCTTTTAGTGGCCCAGTTACCCAGAGCCATCCTTTCCGAGCCCTTGCCGTAGCTCGAAGCACTCCGGAAACATCTGTTGCTGACGAATTCTGTCAACTTATATCCAGACCAGGAATTCCGTTTACTTGCCTACAATTTACAAGTTCGACAACACTAGCAGAACAGAAAGTTCGTGCGTGCTTTATGTCTCAACATCCTCAACTTGACTGTGAGTTTACTCTAAATGAATTGAAATGTGCCCTTTCGTCATTCCGTACAAAGACAACCGCAGGCCCAGATGGTATCACGTATATGATGTTAAAGAACCTAGGTCCAGTAGGAAGAATGGCTCTTTTGGAGATATTTGATGATATCTGGATAAGAGAGACTCTTCCTGATTCATGGAAATTAGCCCGGGTAATTCCAGTTCTAAAACCAGGAAAGACTCCCCTTTGTCTTGACTCCTACCGACCCGTCAGTCTCACAAGCTGTTTTTCCAAACTAATGGAGAAGATGATGGACCGTCGACTACAGTGGTGGTGTGAACACACAAATGTGTTTTCCAATTACATGACCGGTTTTCGACAAAATCGGGGTACAATGGATTCAGTATTAGACATTGCCACATGCGTCGAACATGAACGTAGTTGCGGAAATGTGACAGTAGCAGTATTTTTAGACATTCAAAGAGCATTCGACACTGTAAGTCACATACACATCCTTGCTGGTATGTTAGAGCTTGGCCTACATGGTCGAGCACTGCGATGGGTATCAAATTTCTTAAAAGACAGAAAAATATTTATGGAAACAATCGAAGGAGAGAGTAATTATCACAGCATCACGCAGGGCGTTCCGCAGGGCAGTGTTCTCAGTCCGTTTTTATTCAACTGTGTCATGGCAGCCTTGCCACTAAAACTCCCGTCTGGTCTACAGTATTCGCTGTACGCAGATGAGATCTGCATATGGGCCTCTGGATCTCATATACAAGACATTCAAACAACGCTGCAAGAGGGTCTTGATAATATCGACACCTTCTTAAAAGAAAGAGGCATGAGTCTTTCATACGCAAAGACAGCTGTACTTCCTTTCACTAGACGACAGCTGAATAATTTCCAACTTACGCTTAATGGGCAAACTTTGATGTGTGTGAAAGAGCATAAATTCCTTGGAGTTATTCTTGACCGCCAGCTAACATGGGCTTCACACATCCGCGCAATTGAAAAGCAGACCAATGCAGTAATAAACGTACTTCGGCGACTCGCTGGCACAACGTGGGGGGGGATCAGTCTCTTCACTATTACAGGTTCATAACGCACTCATAAAACAAAAAATTGCTTACTCGGCACCTATTCTCCATGGTTTATCGCAAACCTTTGAGGAACGTCTTCAACGTTTACTGGCAAGAGGGCTGCGAGTGTGTCTTGGGGTTCCGCAGGCGACCTCTAGTTCTTTAGTAATTGCTGAAGCTCGTCACCCACCATTTCCAGTCATACGAACGGTTGAAACAGGCCGACATATTTATCGCATCTTAACCCAACACGAGAAGCATCCATTAAACCTCGCGCTTACCGAACGAAACAAAAGCAAAATTCACGATGTTGTTCGAGAACATAAAGCATTATTACCGAGATTTGAATTATGCAAAGTGGATGTTTGTTACCCTCCCTGGACGTTAACATGTCCTAAAATAGAAATATTGGTTGACGGGATTATATCTAAGAGAGACATGTTCATAGTAGCCGCACAACAACTGGCACTCTTCCAAATTTACTCCTTATATCCCCAGTACATCCACGTTTATACAGATGGTTCGTGTCATAAAAATTTCTCGACTTCAGCATTCGTCATTCCACATTTAGCGCTAGAGCAAACATTTAAATTATCCCGAGAGACATCTTCCACCGTGGCAGAACTGTTTGCAATCCCGTGTGCTTTGCGTTTCATAACATCAGAAAAACATTCGCAAAAATGGGTTATCTTTAGCGATTCGCAAGCCGCTCTCACATTACTACAGAGCAATAAGAAAAATTCTTTGAACACTTCGCTATTGTATGAGACACTCAAAGAACTTACAAAAGCAAGCGCAATGAACCACGTAATTGCATTCCAGTGGATATCTGGGCACTGCAATATTCCTGGTAATACTGCAGCGGACGCAGCTGCGAATCGAGCGCACAATAACGCGGAGACAACCAATCTTCCTCTATTGCGTAGTGAAGTCCGTCTGCTTCTGAGACAGATTTCTTGTCGCCTCAGCAAAACTACCTGGTTTAATCAGCAAACTAAAAACTCGGAATTATACTTTATAGACCCATGTATAAACTTATCAATGCCGGAAAATCTAAGGGACAACAGAAAATTTGAAACACTGGTACACCGCCTGCGTCTTGGTACTGCATTTACAAAGCACTTCTTGTACAGGATAAAACGTGTCTCTAGTCCGCAGTGTTCTTGTGGCCATCCAGACGAAGATGTGAATCATCTTCTTCTCGAGTGCACGAAATACGACCCACAAAGAAGGGTACTGCAAGCAAATTTGTTGATGTTAGACAGAAGACCATTCACTCTAAAAAAGATACTTGGCCCATGGCCAACTGCGGGCCTTCAAAAAAGAGCGCTTTTTGCTCTAAAAAAGTTTTTAGAGGACACCAGCATTTTGGGAAAATATTAGGTATCAGATGATCCGAATACGCTAAATGAGTA
This sequence comes from Dermacentor andersoni, assembly GCF_023375885.2. NCBI lineage: Eukaryota > Metazoa > Arthropoda > Arachnida > Ixodida > Ixodidae > Dermacentor > Dermacentor andersoni. The sequence goes on along the minus strand of NC_092814.1, from coordinate 111,629,026 downwards.
ACACAAGCGATGTCTGTGGTTCATAATTGGTTTATGTGGTGATCGCAACTTTTGCACAATATGTATAATTCTGTTCTGTACTTGCAGTGCGTTACATGTGCTGTGTGTTTCGGCTGTACAAAATATCTGACTTTATATATGCGTACGTGGACTGAACTAATGCACAGAACTTTGCGACTGATGTACTGTTGGACTGTATATTTTTTATTCATCCAGTGTTCTATTGAGTGCCATATTTCGTGTCGCTATTCTCCCTTTTTACGCAAATTTGTTTCCTTTGCCAAGTGACAAGGAGTAGCCGGTGCCACCATAAAGGCGCCAACCTCTCCTAATATTCACTTCAATAAAAAAAAAATGCTTGCGGTCGTACGGGTGGGCACACGTGGCTGCTTTGCAATGCACTCGATGCTCTCTGTTGACCCCGCCATTGTTTGCGGAGTTGCGCTGTCTTATGTGCTCGGGCGGGGGAAAATAAACAGACATACAGTGCGCCTTCTTTTTGAGTGCTCTCTTCTTGGTGCACAAAGAACAGTGCTCTGCACCACACTCGATAAACTTGACTACCGGTCCCTTACAAAAATATTTGTTGCGCTTTAATTACGTACTTTCTTAAATTTGTTCCATATTATGAATTCAGTTTATTTTGCCGCAATACGTACATGAGACGCGCAAGGTGTGATGACGAAGACGGGTCAAAAGCTGCTCTAAAGCAGCTTGACCAGCCGCAGCTCTGGTTTGAACTTTAATTCAACTTTCAGTATTTCTCTTGAGTTACCTTAACGAGCTGGCCGCTTACATTAAGTTAATATACATAATGCACTTTTAATTAAAACTCTATAATACACGCAATATGTTCCGTTCTGTTTTATTTAGGCGTCTGTTAAATTACACGTTGTCAAATAAAAAAAATATAACATAAAGTGTGCGGTAATTTTAGCGACGTAACTTTTCTGTTTGCTACTAAAATATTCTGTTGACGCCTTTTTGTATTGCATATCCATATACTAATTCCTTCATTTACAACGAACTCAATAAGCAGAAGATTTATTTTTTGGGCTTTCTTAGCACTTTGTGTACGCGAAACACAAGTGGTTATTATTACTCCCGAGCAGCAGGGAACCTTATCCTTGAAATATGCAACCTTAAGCTTTGTGTTCATTGCGCCTTCTGCGCAGACAAGTCGCAGATAATGTCATAATTTCATTTAGCATTTACTTTAGGAGCATATGGGTGGGCGTGAGCCTCGCTGTTGATAAATGGCCTCGCGCCTTCTTGTACTCGGGAAACGCCTGGCGACGTTGAGCCTTCCGTCAAGCGAGGAAAATGACAGACATCTGTAGATGGAGAAGCCGAGAGCCTGCAGAGTGCTAGAGGCAGAATGCATACACCAAGCACGCACTGGACAAGCACCTCCCATCTTTTTCGTTTTCCTAATTCAAGGAGCGATACTTCACATCGAACTCTGACCGACTCTCTCAAGAAGTAAAAGAAAATGCGGCCTTCTTGGAGCGCCGCCACTAGCAGCGTGGTTTCAAGCATATCGCGGGGTCATTTGTTACTGAGGTTCGCACCTAAAGCGGATGGAATCACGAGGAGTGCCATTTCGTTAACCAGAAGGCAGAAATGGTCGGGTACACGCCGTCAGCTTCAGCATAACACGTTATCGAGATCTCTGGGACGGGTAGTGGAAACGTCGTGGCGTGAACGAACGCCCGTGGGTACACACAGAGGAAGCACCACTGCGCTGGATGTCGCGTCAAGCGAAACTTGTGATCGACCAAGAACGCGGCGCCAGGTTCGAGTCGCGCGCCGTGGGCGCTGACCACACGGGACTCCGGCGGCGCCCGGGTTCGACGGCCGCCGATCGAGGCCTGCTCAGCATTCAAGAGGAACGGGGCCCCGTTTCCTGGCGGCGGAACAGGAGGTCAAGCGACGGCGGCGGCGGCGAGCGGCCGAGTCATGACCGGGTCGTCCCGAAGCCATTGTCCTTTCCGGGCGCCGGAGCCTTGGCACACTTTTCCCTCGCGCGCGCTTTCTCCCGCCCAGCCACGTTCTCAATAGGAGGCCCCAGATACGGCCGAGATACCGGCACAGTGGGCCGCTGCCGGCTCGGCGCCCGGGCCCCCTCCGAAAGGCCCTCGGCTGTGGCGCCTGGCCCCGAAACACGCCGCCGGGCGGGGCTACCGTGGCGCAACGACTCGCACTTCTGGCCGCCCCTTTTCATTTTGCACCGGCGGCGCGGTAGCTGCGAAAGTGAAGAAGGCCTCTCTCGCTGATTCGCGACCTGCATGTGCCACCGACACTGAACTTGGCGGCAGCCGGCGACCTGCATCAACGCCGCGCTATCTGACAGGCGCCCTCCTTTTCCTCCCGCTGTAGGCGAGAGCGGGCGCGAACAAGAAAAAAGACTTTCTCCATGCGTTCCCGCCACTGCTGAGAACGAAGGTGGTTAATTGTGTTTTAATACCGTTCCGCGAAATGGTCGTGGCTTCTTAATTTGAATGCTAACCCACTCCAGAGAATACCTTGGACCTCTTCTCAGGAATTAAGTAATTCCGACCCCCGCGCGGGTTCCGCTTTTCTGGCGTCTACCATTGCAAGGCGCTCCCATTTCCCGAAAGTCACTTGCGCGCTTGCCAGCTTGCGAGCGCGCCAGAGCTTGTTCATCGTGCTTGCAACTCGCGGGCGTCACAGTGGCGATTTGTGGGCAACAGACTGCGTCCTCTCTCTGTCATTTCTTCCTCGCTCTGTTGGCGAACAACGGAAGCAGTGATGTTGCCAACAGTGGGGTGCGTCTCTCTCTCTCTCTCTCTCTCTCTCTCTACTTCTTCTACTTCTCCATCTTCTTATGATTTTTTTTTTATTGGACATTCTGTTATCATTATTGCTCGGACGGGAGAGCCCACTGAACTAGAAATGAAAATGGGAAAAATGGTCCGCAGGAGCTTCGTTTACGTGAACTCAAGAATTACGGGTCGGTTTAACACGGATCGACTCGACCACATTGACATACATTTCGCCAAGCGGATCGAGCGAGTCAGCCCACTCCTTGCGGTCTGGTTGTCCCCACCTGCCCTAGTTCCCTAGGCCCCAAACGTGCTAGTGTTTACGTAAGCCGGAGGATATGATTTCAGCGTGACAAGCCGACTCGAACCGACTTTGTCGACTTCACGTAGCTTGTGAGGGAACTAACGTGAGTCTCGTGGGGGCGTGGCACTGGGAGAGGAAACACGAGAGGCAGATGGGCGAAGGGGGGCGCGAGCGGCACAACGGATCTGCGCTGCTATTAGACGGGGGAGAACGACGCTCGTTGTCGTTTAAACGTTTAAGCCACTGTTTTCGCCCTGACAGGGCGACGGTGAATCAGTTTCGGGAAGAGGGAAGGGAGGGACGATGGTAGCAAAGAAGTATGTTGGTCAAAGTAAGGCGCGCAGTTTTGTCGCAGCTGACGAGGTTGTGATCAACTCCAATGCACGGCCCTTCCAGCGAACGAAGGAGTGCTGGCATTTAATTTGTTTTCACTTTCTCATGAGTGGTCAGGCATAAGCTATTTCTCATTCCTGGTGCGGCCAATGTGTTCTTCCACTGCTTTCAAGCTGGAATACTCTCTCATGTTGTGAAACCTTCCTTTATATCAAGGAGATAACCATAATATTGCAATTGTAGCTTGTCATCTTTCCCTCTCAGAAACGTGATATTAATAATGCATGATGAGTGAAAATGGTGGTGAACAGAGTAGAGAATGTCACAAGTCACGGTTTCAGTATCTGCATGAAACGGGCGTCCAGGCTTACTTATAATTTCAGTTACAGATAATACCGCGTGGCAACTCAAGCGAGAAAAAAATAATAATTACAGTAACTTCGTGAATGAAACTTGTAAATTATGTGGTTTACGTTTTTTCTTTTTGTTCCAGTGTCAGGCCAAGATGCTTAAGTCAGGCACAGAAGAAAATGAAGCGACTAATAAGGCTTGCTGTGGTCTCCGTCTTCGCTGACGTGGCAAAGAAAATATGCAGAAGTTGACTACGCAATGCATCTGAATGTTACTAGTGACAACCAGTGCGTTATTGGCTGCACATACTATAGGCAAGCGCCGCAATATAACGAGGTGACATTCAGTACAAATGGCCTCACCTCCGAAGTAAGGGCTAGACTGAAAAAGACTCGAAGAATTGGATACTGAATGACACGTGAGTCTTTTTCATTAGACTCTATTTCGAGTCGTTCGTTCGAGTTAACTCATTGAGTCAACACAGAAACGAGATATCTTTGTTGAATTTAAAAGCAGCTTATTTGCAAATGTCAACGACATCGCGTGCGGCATTACAGAGCGAGGTGGGCAAGCTGAGTGCCGATCGGGGACTTTCTTTGCACCGTTATCTTTTTTTGGCAGGAAACGGTTCACCAGCCGTCAAAATTGCCGTTTAGGAAGAAAAAGTTCGTTGTACCTTGTAAAATTTTGTGGTAGCCTTCCGATTGTAAAGTATTCGTGACTCTATGATACAGGCTGGTTTATTAAGCAACATCAATAAAAAAAAGTATTTAGCTTGTCAGACAAATGCACAATGCACAATACAGGCCTTCCAAATTTTTGTACCTTGGATAGCAGCAAGGACATCTGAAATGTGTGTTTGGATGTATATCATGGTACATTTGTTTATACATGCCAAATAGCCAGGCAATTTGCGGGTAGGATGAAAGTTTAGAGAAATGAAATCGGACGTCTTACCAAGCAGTAATTCGCTGAGCGCCAGTGTCATTAGATGCTGTTCAAGATGTGTTTACTGAACTGCACACCTCTAAGCCATACCACGTTGCACACCTGGATGTCTGCAGTAAGCTATCAACTACAAAACCTAGTTACTCTATTTATTCGATTTCATCGTGCTATGCGCCCTGTCTCCAGACTTCCTACTTACATTATATCCTCATATCAGTTGCGTTATGAATTCTCGATGTTGCTGGCACATTTATATGTTGCATCTATTTGCCCACCTCCTCCTCCTTATTTTTTTACTGTTTCATACTTGTTCTTTTTTTCTTTCTTTCTTTTTCTTTTTACTCCGACTAGAAAGGACCAAGCACGTTTAAAACAATGTTGGGATAGTACTTGTACTCTGAAAATTCGTAGCTCGAAAGTTCTCTCGCTGTTGAAAAGTTAACGGTTCCTTAAAGTAATTCTATCGTATAGTTATGGCTTGAAAATGATTCATCCGTCAAAGAGATGGAGAGTGAGTGACAGTAAGGATAGGGCAAGGGGGTTAGCCAGAAGCACGTCTGGTTTGCTACCCTGCACAAGGGAAAGGAGATCTATGGGCGAAAAGAGAGAACCAAGGATGCAGGCGTCATTGCCTTCGAGCGCATTTGGTGTATACTAAACAAAGTAATGCGCAGACAAAAACGTACCACAGCGCTCTGAAGAGCGAGGGCCGCCCGTCGGAATGACGGTAAACAGGAACGCGGGTTAAGGCGCGCGGCCGCAATAAAAGCGTAAACAGGCCGGCCTGATCCGGCGATGCTCACGGCGTCATCGCCAACGCCCTTGTCTCTAGGCGGGGAAAACGCTCAACCAGCTGCAGGCTAGAAACGGCGCACTGTACTGGCTGCAGAGCTGTTGATGCTGCCTGTGGCTTACAGGCGCAAAGCTTGTATACTTGAGCTAATAGTGACGCTGTAGTGAATTGCTGAGGTCTCATCTTGACCAATTGGTGTTCTGTCTAACGTGTACCAAAGCTTCAGCCCACCATGCTCTCTCTCTCTCTCTCTCTCTCTCCATTTCGCCCCCATCAGAATGCCACAAATTTGTTGTGCTCAGTCGTAGAAAGTCATGGGTCAATGCGGCAATATTTCTCTCGCGTTGAATCCACGATTTGTTAAAAGCCATTCGCAACAAGCAGGAAAACAGAATCATGGGCAGTGTTTCGCCACTAGGTAAGAAAAAAGAGGCACAATCCTCCGTCTCAGTACTAAGTAAAGCGGAACGCCCCTATATCTTACCTGTCTCTACCCATATTCAGGTTATAGCAATCCGGGAATAACTATAGTTAACACCTCTGTCTTCCTTCCTGTGTTCCTCCCTTCCTTACTTGCTTGCCATTCTTCTAATCACCTATTGTTAGTTTAGATACCCGTGCAAGCTCTTACGGTGAAGGAAGACAGTGAAGTGATATGCGCGTCTGCATACTGGTGCGAGTTTGAAATGTTATGTTAATCTGTGCGATTCAGTGAGCGTCCAGCGAACACCATAGAAAAGAGAAATGCTTTCAGAACTCATATGAATGTCGCGTCTATCACCAAATTATGTACCTTCCTTCAGGAAATCACGCCGAAATTCGGCATCGACGGCGTCCTTCGATTCGTTGTGCAAGTATGATGCTTTCCTATATTATACGTTCCGGCAGCGACATCATAAAAATACGTTCCTGCGGAACAACAAGCCTCAACGGAAAGTCTACTGTGGCCAGAAAAAAAATCCAACGAAGCGAAAATACGAGAGTGATCTCTTAACTGAAAAGACATAGCATTATGGCTATATTAAAAACCCATTGATACGCAGACATTAAAACACACACACATCCGCTGAAGAGTTACCTGAATACCGCGGTTTCCTATTGCTAGGGACCCTGACAACACAGACGTTCACTGATCCTGACTGGCGATTTTCAACTTGAGGCACTAGCACTAACTGCCACACTTCAAGCATTAACACATAAAAGCCTCTCATCAAAAAAACATTTCAAACTTAAAAAGCTTTCTCAAAAACAAACACATAACAGGCTACGCTTTACGAGGAACTAGAGGAAATATAACAGTATCTTTTTTTCGGTCTTAACGACGCTTAAAAGAAGAACTATTCGGTAGCAAGCTTTCTTTGTGGATTGCTGCGCACTTTTTTTTAATCAAACAAAATCACGGTCACTGACCAAGTTGAAATTAGTTTCGACGTTCTGGAACCCGTACGGGTTCCTTTTCACAATCATACTTACCATTTAAAATTTCTATTCGCAATATCTTTTTTTTTTATGCTATGCACAACCATGCGGGATTTGGGCAGTCTTGCTCCCATATCTTAGTCCAGCATTAGAAATAAATGACGCAGATGCCCGATTTTTTTTCTTCCACGTCTAACTTCTCTGCGTGTGCCTCTCTACAGGTCATATTTCCACAAGCACGACAACTTTCCTATAGCCCTCGCCATTTGGTTACGCAACGCAATGCACAAATCACACTACGTAGGAGCCCCCGACCTTAAGAGGCGAACGGAAAACACTTGTAAGATGAGAGGCCATAACCTAAATCGCGCACGTGGCTAGAGGTTGACCCTGTCGCGCTGGGCTGACTGCCATAGTTGCCGATCGCGGATTATTATTGTTTGTTTCGCTGATTCCACGCTGTGGAGCAGCTTAGCGAAAAGAGAGTCGCAAAAATAGCGCCCGCGCTGCTCGAACACCGAAGGGGAGCCTGACGAGCTTCGACGTTACTTGTTGCGGTTTCTTGTCTGCGCAGTAACGTTTCTTCTTCATAATTGGATCAAAGTGAAACCGTAGCAGAAGACGGCGTACTTTTATAAAAATCTAATGGTAGGACGGAAGGTGGATATATATATATATATATATATATATATATATATATATATATATATATATATATATATATATATATATATATATAGGGCTCGCGACACTGGGTTGAATGTGAAACGAACACCTTTCGAATATTTTTTGAATAAGTGCACCTTCCCGCACGGTAGGCTGATTCTAGCAAGTCGGCGAGAATTCGCGAGAATTTGGACCCGCGATCGATTCGCGATCTTATCGCGATATAGATCCGGGGCTTTCGTATCGCGAAATTTTGAGCCAGCGAATTTTTCCTATTTCCTCGATGACAGAGTTCTTACGCTGAGTGTTCCCACCTTCCTAGCGCTATTACATATTTATAAATGTGAGCCGTCTTCTGCTACGGTTTCAATTTGATCCAATTATCAAGAAGAAACAATATTGTGCAGTCAAGGATCCGCAACAAGTAACGTCGAAGTACTTCCGGCTCCCCTTCGGGGTTCGAACATTGACGCTATTTTCTGCGATGTTCTTTTTGGAGCCGCCGCTTGGAGAAGGCCGGGACGCGAGTCGGATATGAGCGCATCCTTTCCAGAGGGTTGTTCGAAGCTCCAGCAGCAAATCCAAGCCCGTCTTCAGCGCCACGAGCTCGGCTGTAGCAGAGGAAGAGCGCCGGTAGAGGCGGTAGATGTGGCTGGCATCGTGGCCGTGGCACTGAAGCGATTGCGCCCTTGCAGGGCGTCCGTGTACACGTGGAGGTGGCCACTAAGCTCCTCGAATGACAAAGCACTAAAATTATGTAAGACACTTTCTTTTTATTCTCTCTCGTTAGGTATCAACGCACCGAGGTCGTCCCGATTGTAAAACTCTACTGCCAGTTCATACTATAAACTAACAAGAAAGAGGAAGAACTTGATAATTGACATGTAGAGGGCACGCTCTGGAAATATTTTTCACGAATTCATTACGTGCGTAAACTGTCGCTGCAGACTAACGAATGTCACTTACGGATTCAGTGCTGCTACTTCGTTTTCAACTCCAAGAAAAAAAGGAAAAGGAAACTGACAAACGCCAGGTAACAACGTGACGACTGCAATGTTGGGCATTTGTCGACACAAGCACGCTGCAAGGTGGGTATCCCGTATCAGTTGCCACTGCGGCAAGTTCCTCGTTATGTTCGACATGTATAGCGGTCTTACCTGGACATGTATGTCCAGCGCAATCTATTGTAGATAAGCGCCATTATGTATCGTTACACATTGTGCTGCCGCGCGTACGGATGCGATGCTTGAAAGAGACGTTATGTAGGCACGGGGGCCATGAAACTCGGGAAATTATCGAGCCATTTATATTAAAAAAAAGGGGAAGGGGGGGAGGACTGAGGACCACCTGCTAAAGTTCGTAATTATGTCGCGTTTAAGGTAAAATCGTAATATTTATTGAACACTCGCACTTGAACAGGCTTGAATTAATTAAGGTTTCTTTCCTAATTTTTATTCCAAAGCATTCTTCGCCGAGTCAACCCAGTTTCTGGCCTGTATCTCGGCGTTCTTGTGGTTCGATCCTGAATATCATGCAGTCTATGAAAAACAGCCAGTAAAAAGAAAGAAGCCGCGGTTTGTGTAGTCATTGTACATATATGACTTTTGCCCAAATGAAATGGAAAGCTTGGTGCCCGGAAAGAAAGTTCGTAGAACTGCATAATGAACCATGACATCATTGTACCTTTTTAGAAGCTGTTTTGCATAAAAGTCCGGATATCTCTTGTCCTATAGTTGAAGTCGCACTTGTAACAGTGCGAAGGTCCGCTCGACTTCGGCCCCGCTATGCTCGGGCTTAGAGGCACTCATTGCGCTTGCTCCGCCCTATAGGCGCCTGCAGATTTGCAGAGAGCCGACCGTACGTCAGAACGTCTGTTTTACTCTGACTTCCTCCTCCTGCCCTTCAGCGTCCCCACACTCAGCCACACTGCGTTCGCTCAGATAAAGCGAAGCAAGCACAGTGATATCAGTTCTGACGGCGAGACACGTGCATGGCAAATTTCTTTTTTCGGCGTCTGTCTGAGCCGCTTTCACAAGTCGTACAACTCACACGCCAAGTATTTGGACCCAGTCGTTCCGTGACCACGAAAGGTCCCTCATACTTTGCACTGAGTTTCTTACTGCCTGTCTCCGCTGGCCGCTTGACCCACACCTCGTTTCCGATTTCGCACGTTGGCGCTGGACGACGCCGCCGTTCGTAATAGCTCTTCTGCACCTGTAGTGCTCGGGCAGTTCTCTTTCGTGCCTCGGCTAGCATAATGCTCAACAATGTCTCTCTTGCCACAGAGTGTCCAGCATTTACGGGCGTGTCTACGTTGAGCGATCCAATCAATTTCGGCAGTTGTCCGTTGTTGCATCGCTCCTCCTCGCCCCGGAAGTTTGGAATGGCCGGTGAAATCAATTCGCTGGCCATCAGGAACGCTGAAAGAACCTGCAGGGTACTGGGGTCGAGCCTCGTTTGGAGAACTTCGGGATCCTGGTCCCTGGAGAACGTACGTCAAACAAACAAAACAACACAGCGCTGCACCATGTGTAAGCGCAGGCTCTTCACCCCTGACTCGCCAGGCTACTACTGAGTCATAATGAACCCTAATCTTTTCTCTCCCCAATTTTGACAAAGCAGTTCCAACCACCTTTCCAAACTGCTATCCATATCTCCTCGAATGCCGACAAGACCAGAGTGTTATTGTTGTCGCAAAACAAAGGGTCGTTGTCGTTGCAAAACAAATAATGAAAACAGCCGAACATAACTTAGGTGGCCTAATTTCGCGAACAGCCTGTTCTCACCCTAGCGCAGTGGCGTACTTATCTCACGTACTGTTGCCACTGAACGGTCTGGCCATCTTCACAAGTACGGATTCACAAGCGCGCTAGCCTTGTGGTCACTATTCAGAACGCGTACTTCCGTCGTAGGCGAACTTTCCATCACGGTTACTCACGTGTCTTTCTCTAGTCCATACAGGACACGTACCTTAAACGAACAACTACACTTGCGTAACTGACGCACTCCGTAGAACCCTTTAAAAAATGCGTCTGCTAATAACTCGTTCCACGCACGCTCACTAGAGAAGTCAGAATACGGCTGCCCTCAACACACAAGAGCAACCCAGTCAAATATCTGCTTCCTTCCGTCCGCACAGGACATGCGCTAAAGGAACTAAGAACGCTTCTCAGTGCAAATCATGCACTCAGTGAAAATGTACGCGCTTAACCTTAGAAAATAAAAAAACCACATAAAGAAAGAAGGTTAACTAATACACACACGCGTTACCATACGCCTCTCACCGGTAACCTTGACCTTCAGGTTACTCACACACACAAAAAAAAGAAAGCCTATACACTCATTAACTAACACTCGCGAGACTAATTGTTTAAATAAAACACCTCTTTCAAACCTCGGAGCTTCTCAAACGAAAACATAAAGAAAGCTCATACCTTACATATTGAAAGAAACTCTAGTCTCAGATCGCGAAAAGTTTCAAATGTTCAAAAATAAAACAAAACACCTTTCACTTCCACGGAAGCTCTCTTGGCCTCCCGTTCCAAACGTTTTCTATTGACTCACTTTTGAGCCGTACTCGAGGTGGTCGCGGTTCAAAAGCTACTCTGGCTACCGAGGAACAACAAAAGGGCTGACTCACTATCAGCTCCTCCAAGACGTTACAGTTTCTGGCCAATTTGCGTCCTGGCGCCACGCTTTCATTACGATCTCGACTGACCGCGTCACGACTCCGTACTACCTCGTCTCGTCCGGCCACCTTGCGCTCCTTCGTACTATACGCTGAACTTCGAAAAGAACGACGGAACGACGAGGAACGTAACTGCCCTGTGCCCTGCTGCCCGTCCGTGCAGAACATGCTTCTCGGTCTCTCTTTGACCGGTGGCTTGAACGTGCTTGATATGCACACGTCGTCAACGATGACCGCATCTTTCTTTTCTTCGCGCCCTGCCTTCTTGCGCCTGTCGCCGACTTTGGCTGCGTTGCTTTATCCACCGTCTTCCGGTCTTGACGGCGCTTCTTTCTACGGCGCTTTCTCTTTGAACTCTCTTTCATGCCGTCCTCTGGCGCCTCGTGCTGGCCGGTACACATCTCGTCGGCCCGGATCGGTCTCTTACCCGCACAGTCCGAATGATCCTTAACTAAATCATCCCTCTCTTGGCTACGTAGACTGGCGGAGAGCTGCACCAATCCCTGAACAATGCAGTTGTCGTCCCTTGAGCTACGCAGCTCGCAATCCTGAGAACTACCTTCAACTGCATCGTCCAGCTGGCACTTCACTTCGGCCTGCAGATCTGGCTCGACATGGGTGCTCGCGTCTGTCGGGTCAACAGCACTCTCTACCTCGTTAGCAACCTCGCTAACATTACAAGCGACGCACACGCGCGGTGACTGTGCCAATTTGTTCGCAGCTGGCCTAGCTGTCTCTACAGTCCTCTGTTGGCACAGCACCTCGTCGCTCTCACTCTGGCCTTTAACGGCCTCTGCTGCCACTAAGGCACCGTTAGCTGCTCGCTTTTTCCGTTCACCTACGAATGTGCCGCTACTCTCACAGGTACTACTCTTCTCGTCGGCTTCTTGTGAAAATCCGCCAGATACTTCCTCATTCTTTTGCTCTGTACTGTCTACAGAATTTTCAGACAGGCGTTGTCTTTGTTCCTTTAACTGCTGAAAATATTGTATCTGTTTTTCCAATGCTGCCTTCTCTTTCTCGTACTTTTGCTCGCGCTCACGTTCTTGACGCTCACACTTAAGATAATCTTAAGTTCTTGGCGCTCACGCTTACGTTCACGACGCTCACGCTCCCGTGGTTCTTGTATCACCTCCCAAGCAATGTTAATGCTTTCACCATCATTGCCACTATCTTGAATTGCCTTTATGATAGCAGGCTTTTTCATCTGTTCGTCCGCCTCAACTCCCAAATCGTCGCACACCAACAACAAGTCTAACCTCGTCAACCTTCTAAGACCCATGGCAGCTGCCCCGACTGGTGGTTAGAACTGTTTTCCTTAATTAATTTGTGCAAACACACAATATGCAACGAATTCCCGATTCCTAGAACTATCAAAATAAACACAACATTTGAAGTCTGGCGAATCAAAAGGAAAAAAACCACGCGCTCACTTACGGTTGCAGCACCCTGCCATCTGGTTCATCGGTCCGCTCTTCACGGTTGCTCAGGACTCTCTGGGTCGAAGGTTCGCTCTTCTTCGCTGTTCCCAGTTCCTCAGTACTACTTTGGACGAAGGCTCTTTTCCGCTCTTCCGGGTTCCTCAGGACTCTCTGGGTGGAAGGCTCTTTCTTCTTCGTTGTTCCCAGTTCCTTAGGACTTCTCTGGACGAAGGTTCATCCGTAGCGCTGCCACCAGTTGTTCGATCTGGAGACGATCCCACCGCTGCCACCAGTTGTTGGATCTGGAGGACAATCCCAATTGCTTTCACCCAAATTTTGGACCTTGCCGTTGGATGCGGGAGTTGGCTCAGGTTGAGGAGGACTTTGGGATTAAAAGCTGGAGGTTTATTTACATTATTTACAGTGAGAGTACAAAGAAATTAAGTCATAAAGTCATTACGGGCCGGCAGCAACTCGGACGCTGCGGCCCGTGGCAAGAAGCTCGAAAGAGATGAATGAAGGAATGCTCTCTTGCTGCTCCCGGTCTCTGGCTTTTTAAGCCCTTCGGTGTCTCGAAATCACGTCACGTTCGGCCAATCGGCGAGCCCGCTCAGGTGACGCCATCTTCGGCCAATCGGCGAGCCCGCTCAGGTGTCGTCATTTTCGGCCAATGGTAGGCGCCCGTGCGATTGTGTCACACCCGGCGCCGAGGGTCGCTCCTTGGGCCCCAATTGTCCGAGGGTTTACTTCTCTCTGCGGTATTGCCTTCCCGGCTTGCAAGCGCCGTCCCAATAGGCGGATGGGGGCGACGTTTCAGTGCTGCAAAGCAGCTTTGCTCGGGACCTGCGTTACCTGGAACCGTACCAGGCTCCCGTTACACTTTCGGGAAGAGTCATGCAGTGAATAGCTCCACCTGCGGCGCACGAGGTGGGGGACGCCAACTCGTTTGCACGTGGCGCGCCTCGGGAACGGGTAGACGTGCTTCTGCGCTCCTTAATTAGCTGTGGCGCGATTCGATGTGGTCTGGTGAACTCGAGGGAGGCTCAGGAAAAGGTCCCGTATCTAACACCGTACACAGTTGTGTATGGCGTCGTCCCAGCAGAACTCTGAAATGAAGTGTTGACGGCACACGCAGCTGCTTGCAGGCTCTGGTCCCAGTCAGCTTCACCCGGTTTATTGGTTTTACGGTATGGGGAAAACCGAGCTTGGATGGTCTGAGTTGACCTTTCGCTTTGACCATTGGCTTGCTTGTAGTAGGCAGTGCAAAACCCAGGCTGGCACCCTGTTATTCGTTAGTGATGCAGGTACACCTCGCAGCTCGTCACGTATGAGCGAACACTCTTTTCCATTCTTGGCCACCAGAAAAGTTCTTGAGCCTTCCTCAGAGTGGCTCTTTGGCCGGCGTGTCCTCCTTCCGGTGTGCCATGAATAGCGCGTAATATCTGGGAGCGCAAAGGGGCGGGAAGGACCAGGAGGTCCTTCCCGATTCCTTTCCTCCAGTAGCGACGGTATAGAGTGCCCTCCCGCATCACAAACTTGGAGTTAACCGGTGGGACCGCCAGCCAAGTGATGATTTAATTCAGGTCGGTCTTCGCCTTGGGCCTTGGAGATGTCTTGCTGGGAAAATAATATCCAGCCATCTTCCTTTCTGTGCGAGCCATTGACGCCCAGGTTGCGGGAAAGAACGTCAGCGACGTGGTTCACAGCACCTCGTGATGTCGCACGTAGTAGGTGCACTTTTGAAGGCGAATGATCCACCTTGCGAATTTCTGCTTTAGGCGCTGCTTGGAAAACATCCAGGCAATTCCAGAATTATCTGCCACAATTGTGAACTTCTGTCACAACTGTCTAAACTTGTCGTCGACAGTCCAGACCACCGCTAGACACTAGAGCTCGTTAGAATGGTAATGACGCTCAGTGTCTGGTAGTTTTCGGCTAGTCTAAGCGAGGATGTGTTCCGTTCCATGTGAGTCGCGCTGCAGGAGCAGGGCCCCAAGGCCGACCTTGCTGGCGTCGGTATGGACCTCTGTTGTCCATTCTCCGTTGAAATGACTTAACACCGGGCAGTGAGTCAGCTGGCGCTTCAAGAATTGAAATGCGTTTTCGTGGCGCTGGTCCCATTCAAGAACTGCTCCTTTCTTAAGGAGGTCTGTTAAGGCAGCTGCCGTTGATGCGAAATTTTATGGAAACTTTCGTAAGTAAGAAGCGATCCCAAGTAATGACTGGAGTTGTTTCACGCATTTCGGTGTCGGATAGTTGGCTACGGCTTCTACTCTCCTAGAGAGCGGTTGGATGCCATGCTCGGAAATGTTGTAACCCAAGTAACAGATAGAAGTCAGTCCAAATTCACATTTCTCGAGCTTCAGTCTGAAGCCAGAATCATACAGCCTTTCTAGAACAGCGTCTAGGTTCCGCAGGTGTTCTTCGTCTGTTGTGCCTAAGACTAGAATATCGTCAATGTATGCGACGCAGGCTTGATCCTTCAGCGAACCTAGCACTGTTCATTGCGCGTTGAAAAATACCTGAAGCCGCGCGCAATCAGAAAGGCATGCGATTAAATTCGTTCAGTCCCGAAGGCGTACTGGAGGCTGCTTTGAAGTTGCCTTCGTCGGCGACATTTATCTGCTAATATCCAGCACGCACATTGAGAGACGAAACATATCTAGGCTTTCCTACTGTGTCGATTGCGTCATCGATGCGGGGCAGCGGGTAAGAGTAGGGTATCGTATGCTTGTTCACCTCTCCATAGTCGACACAAAACCGGAGAGTGCCGTTTTTTTTTTTTTCGAATGGGTACAACAGGTGCGGCCCAAAGGCAACGATATGGCCTGATAATTCCCGCTGCTTGCATTTCAAGCACTGGTTCGCTTATAATTGTACGTTCACATTCTGCGTAGCGCCTTAACGGTAAGCATACTGGTGAGTGACTGTCCGTCGGAATGGGGTGGAGAAGCAAGCGAATTCCGGGCAATTCAGCTGCAGAGTTAGCTAAAAGCTCATGGTGCCATTCTGAACGGAGGAGGGTGTCCGCACAAAAGGCTCACCTTCACAGCGCTGAATCGGTAAGGCTGATTGTGTAGTTGAAGGGAGCTGGTCCTTAGCACGGCTCGTGGTAGGAGGCTCACCCGCAGGTTCCCTAGTTGATGGAGGGTAGACGGTAGGTGAGCAGAGCTTGACTTAACCATCTTGAGCAGTTACCTGCACGTACCCTGAAAACAAGTAGTCAACGCCTAAAATAAGGTCGACTGGCAAGTCCTCAAGGAGTGGGACTGCATTCATAAGCTTGCTTCCTGCAGCAGTATGGATTTGGATGTCCACTGCGCCAAATGGTAGTACGCTGCCCCCAAGGCTACGCAGATGAGAATCAGTCCATGGGTCAATAGTGGAAGGTGCGTACCGTCGAAGCAGCGACGTAAGTTCAGCTCCGGTGTCCACCAGCGCCTTCAAGTCTCTGATGCCATCAACGTGGACGAGCAGCATTGGAAGCGGCCGTGTCTGGTACTGCATGCATTGCCGTGAAGCTTTCGGAGAGTCGTTGGAACAGCGGCCAGGTGTTGCAAGAAAAAATTTGCACATCGCCGTCCGGAAGCCTCGTGAACATTAGGCTCGAGCACAGCAGCTGTCAGACGGCGAGTTCTGGTATCTACCAAGTGCGCTGCCGTGCGAACGAAAGTATGCGGTGCAGTTTCCGGTGGTTACATTGACAAGATGGCGGCATGAATGGGGTCATAGATGCCGTCGATGACGTATTGCCTGGCTACTTATGAGAGCCAGGTTAAGCTGCAAGAATCCAAAAGTCATAGTTTCTCATAAATATGCAGCGCCACGTCTTCATCCGGGCCTTGCCGGCGTGCTTTCATCGGCTTGACGTGAATACCATATAGACGTTGGGAAGGTTCCTGAATACAAATAGCAGCGCTGCACTCCAGCTCGCCCAAGAAGAATAGGTATGTCCTTCAAAGAGATACCATGCTTTAGCCGCGCCGCGGAGCAGCCCTTCTGCGATGGAGCGTTTCACGTGTTCTAACCGTGTGTGAGAAATGGCAACGGAGTTCACGGTACATACCTACGTGACGGGGTGGTCCTCGAACACATGAAACTCCAGTAGAGTGGTCTCACTTTGCCTTGGAAGCGCAGCGCTTTGGTCGACTGAGCAATGGAGCTGGACATGTCATGCAGCTGTTGTGCCAGTGCAGAGAGATGCCGGACGTTCTCAAGAGCGTCGGAGCCATGGAGGAGGCTCGGACGCCATCCCCGGGCTGTGCTTCGGGTACTTGCGTTGAAGGATGAGAACCCGGGAACTCACTCACTCACTCACTCACTCACTCACTCACTCACTCACTCACTCACTCACTCACTCACTCACTCACTCACTCACTCACTCACTCACTCACTCACTCACCTGATTACTTACTCACTCAATCACTTACTTGATTACTTATTCACCCACTCACTGAGTCACTCAATTAAGTGCTTACTCATTCACTTAAATGCTTACTCATTCACTCACTTACTTGCTTCCTACTCACTCACTCACTCACTCACTCACTCACTCACTCACTCACTCACTAACTAAATCACTCCCTCACTCACTCGCTCACTAGCTCACTCACTTCCCCTCAGCTTCCCCACAATGTGCGTGCGTGTGCGTGTGTGTGTGCGTGCGTGTGCGTGCGTGCGTGTGTATGCGTGTGTGTGTGTGTGTGTGCGTGTGTGTGTGTGCATGCGCCGTGTGTGTGTGTCTGTAAATAAATATCACCATGCCATAGCTCCCAGAATTCACCATTGTTTCGGTTATAAATACAGTTTAGCACCAGAGAACTGCTTTGAAGACAGAAGAGAGAAAAAAACGAAAACGAAATACAGCCGAAAGAAACAGCCTTGTTGGACAATGCGCGGCACACCGACGCTTTAGCACGAAACATGATCATTCCTCCACAAGAAATGAATCACAATGACGCAGTAATCAATGGTGACATTGAAGGCGCACATGGTGTGCGCCTTCAATCCGATCCTCCACCATGTCCACGGCCGATCCTCCCCCATGTGCACATGGTGGAGGATCGGCGGAGAATCGGGCAGCGCGAGGGAAGTAACTTTAAGGTATCCTTAAATCTGCTACTCCTTCAGAGAAAGTTGCACTCAAGCTGCGAAATGACAGGCATGCACACATGCTCGTGCATTATCGTGCATTATTACGACGTGTCCTTGTCCAAGCGTACAGTAACCGCCTTACTTAACACGAACACACAATCAGCGTCTTCTTGCTTCCCCTGCGGAGAGTGCTGTATATTTCTGGTTGGGATGCCTTGATTGTGCTGCCTTAATGCGTCTGCCTTGCAAATCATTCAAGGTTTTCTCCTAACAGTCTGTGTTTGTTGAAGTCAAGCCACTATAGGTATATGCGTCTTCTGTTCGGGTTAAATCTCACGGCCGGGGTACGTGTGCCTTTTTGTGCACCTGTCTTACTATAAGCACGGCAAACCGGCCGGTCGCACTCATCGTTCTGATTAAGCGGCAGTTAACAGTCGACCACTGCAGACATGCGTCCCGAGCGCAGTGGCTTGACCTTGGAAATGCGCTGACGTGTACGTAATGAGGACCATCATCATCGCCTCAAAGGCAGTGATGCACACTCATTAAATGGGATTGAGACTTGGTTCAAGTCTCGCTCTCATCCTCTTACTTCTTGATCTTCATAACCCCCCACACTGCCCCTTCTCTGCCGTATTATATGTGAGATCGTCTGAAGCAAGCAAGTTTTGTTACGAAGCGTTTATCTTATTATTATTTCTTAGAAGTCGTTTCTGCCGCATATTAAAGCTTCGTGGGAACGGACAGCTTTCTTTTCTTTTTCTTTTGGCCGTTCAGACCCTCGCGCTCACTTTTTTCGCTCGCTTCTTCGTCCGCCTCGCCGGCTGCGACGCGTGCTGCGGCAGACCGTGCAGTGCACGGCGAGCGCCGCGTGACCGTGCGCGGGGGCAGCGACGGGACACGCGCGCTGTTGCGCCACTGCCGCCGCGGCCGACCGGCGGCGAGTCGTCGGACGAGGAGCGGAAAGGGGGGTCCGCACCGTGCATCGGATGGGGGGGAAGATGTCGAAAAATGAATCGGAAGCCCCCAAGGCATTTCCCAACGGCTCCTGCGCCGCGGCAACCTGGGCTGGTCAGCCATCCATCTCGAATCCATTAGGCGGGCAAATCAAGCGGCCGCAGGAGAACGCGCCGAAAAGCAGGGCCCGCCATCTGCCAGCGCTTCCTTCGCCCCGTTGCGACACTGGAACAAAGGCCGTCCGCCGGGCACCAATTAGGGGTCGGGAGGGAAGCGCAAGAGAGGCCGCGAGTCGGACGTCGCCCGGGCCGTAGCGCCAGAGCGCGGCTACCTGGCGCATATCGGCCGCTGCGCCCGGCGGAAGACAGGGGGCCCGGATGCGATGGACCTTAGGGGATACCTCTGGACGTCGCTGCACACAGTATGGGCCCGCTGACTGTCCTCAACCCAGAGATGACGGCCACATCATCTACACCGAGGGTTTCAGCGAAATTTTTCAAAAATTTTTGAAGGTTGCCGGCGGCAGACAGTACAATTCTAGTCCATGAGCTGGTCTACTCGAAGCGGCGGACACTACTTGCACAAGAAACTGAAATGCACATGGACTAATTAACAAAAATCATAATTAGGTTTTTAAATAGTTACCTGATGTCCCATATTGCAATTTACAAGTTCTAGCTGTGGAGTCCGCAAGGCGGATCCACTTGGAACGAATTTTACGGCAGACGTCAGTTTCGAGATATTAATTCCAGAACTTCGTGGACGAATGCATTGGCGTTCGAGTTACTTTTGTGCTTCAATGCATATCAAGACCTTTTGTTATGGAAGTGGAAGGACAGTGCATTTCTCCGCAAAGTTCGGGAATTAATATCTCGAAACTGGTGCCATCCTCAGAACTCGTTCCAAGTGGATCCGCCTTGCGAACTCCACAGCTACGAGAAGGAGGAGGAGGAAAGAAAGAGAGAATGCAAGGATATTAACAAGAAATGCGTCTGGTTGGCTACCCTATTCTGGGGGACTGAAAAGAGGGAATAGAAAGACGAGATAGAGAGAGGGAGGCGGAGGGGGGAAAACGCGGTGAGCTCGCGCGCCCACGCGGAGGGCCAGCTGAGCAAAGTCAAATGCATTCAAATAGGCCAGTCGCCCTCAAGAAAGACGAAAGTGCCTTCACAGCTTTGTGGGCCGACGAGCGATGGAGACGGTCTTCAAGTAGCACCTGCATAGACAACGACCGATCGTCCAGGTGTCACAATGCGATAGGTAATGTTCGTCTTTCCGAGTTAAATCGATGACAGTGGCACAATGTTCGATGTTCTCTTCGCTGCCGCAGAATTTGTAAACTGCAATATGGGCCATATAAGGTAACTTGATAAAAACTTAATTAGTGATTTTTTTAATTAGTCGATTATAAATTTCAATTTCTTGTGCGAGTAGTGTCCGCCGCTTCGAGTAGGCGACTTCATGCGGTAGAATTGTGCTATCTGCCACAGGCAGCCTTTAAGAATTTTTGAGTGTTCGCTGAAACACCCTGTATATGCATCAGCTTTGTGGACTTTCAGCAGCACTCGTATACAGTGTTTGCATCCTTGCCGATAACAAGCAGGAAAAAGTAACAGATATAGGGCGGTGTTTCTACGCGTATCACAGAATCTGCACTGTGGTTTCACCTTCGTGAGCGCTCAATGCCGTTCTTTTGTACGAGCGGATACCGGCTAGGCCGCAGCTCGAGACATCTGCCAAAGTGGCTGTCCGGAAATGAAGCATACGAAGAGCGTGGCATCTACTGTCTCGCCCTTGCGACCCTCCTGCGACATCTTTACCGGCACCACTCCATGTTACAGAAGAGCCGAGACGGGAAGCAAGATAGTAAGTACGAATGTTAATAATGATGCAATAAAGAGGCATTTCGTGTTCGTGCAACTGTTTCCGGATGCGACACACAGGCCACTTTTTTCTTTTTCTCTGCATGAGTCCTTGCTTCCTTTGCAGTATCGCTTTATCTCGTGTTTGTTTATTCGCGAACGAATATTCCACTCGCTACCGGCATAGTTGCAGGGAAGTGGCGGGTGCTCTACTTCCTGAGTGAATCGACATCTTCGCAAGCAGATAAAGCCCATCTCCTAAAGTGCGAGTGCCTCGGACATGTCCGATTCAGGTCGCGTTTTAAAATTCAGTGTTTAAACCGTAGCTGATGACATATGGATGCGTGCAGTTCATCATGATCATTTATTTA
Organism: Dermacentor andersoni; assembly: GCF_023375885.2. NCBI lineage: Eukaryota > Metazoa > Arthropoda > Arachnida > Ixodida > Ixodidae > Dermacentor > Dermacentor andersoni. The sequence continues at coordinate 111,608,033 of NC_092814.1, read as the reverse complement.
TTTAATTTCCCCTTAAAGGCCCCACTGGAGCATTACATAAAGGTGTGTGGGGGGGTGAAGCACTTAAGATGCGTGACAGAACAGGAAAAGAAAATGACATTAGTGCAAGAACAATAGCGCACAAAGTACTGCAAAGAGATAAACATGGTTAAGGATAGCATGACACGCCATGATCATATTACACGCGACTGTGTGCATTCCGTGCAAGAGCGCAAAAGAAATGAAATTTCGACACATTCTCCTTATTATAATTCTAATGAGCCTCTTTACTCATCTGCACTAAGGAAGAAAGGAGTGCACGTCCCGGACACGGTATTTTTCCAAAAGTTTAGGCTCCTTGTCGAAAATTTTGTTGGAGAGAAGAAGAGGCAGTTGGCAATTCAGTGTAAATAAAAGCGAGCTCTGAGTACACAGCTGAACTGCCGCGCGCGGTTGTGAACACCGTAGATTTAGAGAGTGTGTTCGCTCAGCTTTGAGAAGACGGGGTGCTGCATACGAGTGGTGGTGCGGGGGGGGGGGGGGGGGGGGCACCCTGCGCCTGGACTCTGGTGTTCCACTTTCTCCGAGGAGGATGATACCGCCTGAGCGTGCTGGCCTCAGCAGCAGCCGGATCACCGTGCAGTGCTTGGCTCCGAATGGGGTTAGGCGCTGGGCGAGCAACGCTGCAGCGGCTGCAAGTCGGCCGCCGGCACACTGAGCCGCCCGATGGCCCGGACGGCCTTGACTCGGCCCGCTCCTCGCCGAGCGTCACAGTTCCACCGGCGTCGCCACTTCCTTCCTCCGATCACGACCAGATACTTGATCGCTCCAGGCAGCGGAAAAACGCGCTGCCTCTCGCCGGGTGGCTGCCGGCGACAGGCGATTCCTACATCCCCCCACACTTCTCTGTAGATGACGGCGCAGCCACTGCCCGAACGTGCGCAGACCTATGCGCACCTCTTTGAAGCGCCGTAACATGCCCTAACTACAGAGAGCCGCGTGTTATAGCGAAGAACCTAACATATGAGCAGGCGATGACGCGCGAGGTGGTCGCTTCGTCTCTTCGGCGGTTTCCGATCTTCGGAAGGCAAAGCAAAACAACGTGAAAACAATGCTCCGACGAACGGCGGATAAGGGTTCCACGAGCATTCACTCGTGGGAAAGCCGCGTTTAACATCCGACGTGCCGTTATTCCGCGTGAAAAAAACTTTTATGCAATGTGGTTGAAAAGTACTCGAGTTTTGCAGGCCTGTAGGAAATTGGACGTGCTAGGCGCTTCAAGTCCAGATGTGCCCAGAGCATAGATAAGGTAAGGTACTTGTTAAATAAGACTTCTGTATTGTCCAGTTATCCAACAATCAGCATACTTAGGCTTCTTTAGGTGAACTGAAAGAGGGGGACAATCAAGTGGAAACGTACAATCACTAACTTCACCAAAGGCTTTATTAGAGAGAGGTGCACATATCTTGCGCACGCATATCACACTCTTGCGAAAGCAAATATGCCAGGCGCGAACTGTATCACATTAAGCAATGATATATAGTTCCTTTCTTGACAAAGCTTTCTGAACAAGGCTGAACCTTGACGCTCATCAATCAGCTATATGCAATTATGACGCCAACTTGTCTCTTGCCTGTACGAAAAGGTAATATGCTTGCGATATTAGCCAGATGTGTCGTGCTCCGGTCAAATACTTTGAAATGTACGGAAGTCAATGTATTTGAATGTTGATAAGCTCGATAGTGTGAAGATAAGGGACAGGAGGAGACGACGGCGCAGGCCTGATGATGCTGCTTCAGTTGCAATCAGCTGGAACATGGTCACTGGATGTGCCGGTTATTCGAACCATTCATTTTTTCTGGTACAAAATCGAAAACTGGACGACGTCTTGCCTTGGCGGAAAGTAGGTAATTGGACTCATATTATCATGTCAGAAAGTAGATTCAGCTTACGGGGAAATAAAACGTAATTTGGACCAAAAATATATGGTTAAATACCCCGTGATACGCTTTCTGACCATACTGTCATTGACTTAATAAACGCGAAACCTTAATATATGAAAGAAAGAAAGAAAGAAAGAAAGAAAGAAAGAAAGAAAGAAAGAAAGAAAGAAAGAAAGAAAGAAAGAGAAAGAAATCACCGCCCAGGCACTCCGTACAGATGGTTGGTTAACCAGTGAAGCTGAAACGTGCGGCTCCGGTGTTTATGACTGGGTTAATCCCGACACGTCATTGAAGTCTTTCTCAATTATTGGTTACGTCTTTGTGTTTCTTAATGAGGTTACACACATGTTCGGCTACGACGGAGAGAACGACGTCAGTGACGGTATGCCCGCAGTCCACCGTTGTTTGATGTTTCAAACTTGCTCGGCGGCGTGGTTAGCAGCATCCGCCCGCCATGGACGCATGTGATTCTTCAAAATTAAATTCCTTCAAAATTAAATCTGGCCATCACGTAAGAAAATGAATGACTCATACCCTCTTAAGCAATGGCTCATACCTCGGTAAACGCGGCCGCCCCATTACGACGACAGAAGTGAAATGTTACGCTGGAAGGAGAAACGGAGCCAACGGTGGATGAACACGACGACGACGAACGCGGGAGCAGTGGCACGAGCGCGTTCGCGCGGTTGCGTCGAGGGGCGCCAACGAGCTAGCTGTGGAAGAAGACGCTAGAGCCATCGCTGATGATGATAGTTTTCTGCACACAGGCGTGGACAGACGCATTTTCGTTTCGCCTAGCATAAAGCTTCGCTTTAAAAAAAGAAGGGGTTCGACCTCCACACGGCAGTCTTGTTCACAAACAAAATAGCACTAAACACCAAGCATATGCTCGCTCCAGCAATCTTGTCAGACACCTTGCTTACAGGTATATGCTAGATTACCGTCGTTTCAATTTGACGTTGCGTCCGTTGTCTGTGTTTGTGATTCGAGATATTGTCAATAGAGAGTTTTAGCAGAGCGTTTGCGGTCCGCTCCGCTCAGACCGGCCTATCACAACAATTGGCACGCAGCCGCTCAGCAAAACGCTACTGGGAACACTGACGCGCGTGCGCGCAGCACACATAGCGGCAGCGGAACGTGGGACGCTGACCACGTTCCGCTAGGAACCTGATTTAGCGGTGCGTCAGGGAGCGTGTAGTTGCTTTCATAATCGTTTTACCGCCAAGCTGAGAGCACGTCAGTGGCATCTCTGGGAGACGCGCTTGTTAGATAAGCGAAATAAATGCATTCTGTGCAGCCACCGGTGCGCGTGAAACGTGTGCGGAGCGGAGCGCAAGCAAACGCTCTGCTAAAACTACTGACATCGCGTCCGGCGCCTTTCCCCAGCGATAACGCTGTCAATCTCGTGATTCGTCCTTCCAACGCGTTCAGCGTGGACATCAGAAGATAACTCTTTTTTTTCTTGCTCGCTCTCTCTCTATGTGGTTCATGAGCTACTTTATGTGTCTTTCGAAAGTGCCGCTTTCACAGACGTGTACTTATAACCGTGGTTCGCTCAGGGGATATTCTACACCACGCCCTGGAACCTTTTGTTCTTTAGCTTGTCCTTTATGTTCACAAGTTGATGCCGCAACTTACGGGGACGAACCTGCGTCACATGTATAGGTTGCAACTGCGTATAGGACACGCACCAAAGTCTCAGTATACGCCACGCACATGCGAGGAAGTGGTGCGCGGACGGCAAAGGGAACTGTACGTTGTTGTGGGGAAGGCGACAAACGTTGTTTCACGGAAGATACGAACCTTTTTGGGTATAGTCATGTGGCATGTGGTTTAAGTAAACCACATGCTTGGCCTTCTGTGAAAGATGCCGCGCAGAATTGCTGAAGCGAATATCTGATGTTTTGTGCTCCTTCCGCTGTCATTCTATTTTCACCCCTACCTCTTCACCCATTGCAAAATAGCCAGTTGAAACTGCCTCTGGTTAAGCTCACTGACTTTCTATGCATCCTTTCCCTTTCTCTGTTTAGTGAACAAGGCTTCTATGTCAAGGCCGAAACGTCTGTTTCATCCTTTAACCACACATTTCTGGTAGGCTTTCAGTTTTATTGTCGTGTAATGTGAGTCTTATGGGGCTTTCTAATTTAATACGAAAACACCCGTGTACTTAGATTTAGGTGCACGTTAAAGAACCCCAGGTGGTCGAAATTTCCGGATTCCTCCACTACGGCGTGCCTCATAATCAGAAAGTGGTTTTGGCACGTAAAACCCCATAATTTAATTTTTTAACACTGTCCGCCGCACGTTGTGTTGATTTCCTCGGCTTAGTTCACGTTGATGCGAAACGCAGCACGAAGGTCAATTCGCTTGCTCCTGCTGCCACGCTTCCTCGCTCCAGCGTTTTGACAGCGAGTTTCCATGGTCATTGAGTGAGATGTGTTCATCTTTTCCTGTGCGAGCGTGACGCCATGCTTGTTAATTTAGTTAGTATGCCTATGTTCCCAAGTTTATGCGGCCGATAAAACTACTATCCTTACTTTGTATAGCTGTCCACTAATCTGCTATCGCAATCGATGCTTCACCTTTCGAGCAAAATTGCGACTCTTTTGACTGCGTGACTCATACAGCTGCAGTAGTCCAAGCCAGAACACAACAAGCTTCGAGCTCATGTCGTTTCACTTCTTCCGTGTGCCTATTTTGAAGCTTCATAATTGGTAGGCAATTGCCAACTCGTCGAGCATTCAGTTGTTCCGAAAGCCATCCGAGGTGTAGAGGCGTCACACAAGTGGCGCAGCACCTGTTCAAAAGCGTACGCCGTGCTTTCCGGCAATCTCGTGACTGGGGAAAAAGGTACCTATGGTCTTCGTGTTGGGTCAGATGCACTTGTGCAGCGTGCGCAGCCCGCAATCCGCTCGGTGCGCGCACGTCGCCGCGTTCGTGGCACACAGCATGCTCGCGCTGCTTGCTGTAGGCCGAGATGGGGCCCCGCGAAAGGGGCTGCGCAGAAGAGCATAGAGCGGTGTTTCGGCGAAATACTTTTCTCTCTTGAAACCAGCGCGAGTGGCATCGAAAAACAAGCAAGAGCCACAGCAGCAACAGCATGCGGCGACGGCTGCGGCAATGAGAGGAGTAGGATAGACAACGATGCCGGAACCGCACAAAATACCCGAAGCCGCGCTTTAAGAACGCGGGGAGAAGCGATGCGTCCCCTTCCTGGAAACAAGAGCAGTTTGGCGCGAGCGGCGTCGTCCGAGGCGGAAGACACCACGGGTAGCGAAGCGGTCCCGCACGCGTGCGCGCTCAAGGCGCGGCCTTTATTCAGCGCCACCCGGGGCCTCGGCGCGTTTTTCATCGGCCCCCGGCTTTTTCGGGCGCATCTTCGTTAGGGCCGTGCGCGCGCCAATCCAGGAAGAGCGACCATGACTCTCCGCGCAGTCGCTAACGGGCGCTCGTGGTGGGCCGCGCTCCCATCCGGGAACGGGGGCGGAGGCATGCGCCATCATCCAAACAATTTTGCGCAAACGGATCGCCAAGGAATCACCAGTAATCACGCAGTCTCTGCTTCTCTGTTGAGACCACCAAGTGGCGCTGATGACAGTTCGGCTGCCTTGTATGCCGGTCAACTTCCTAAGATGTAGCAGTTATAGTGCCATCAGTTTGCTCTGCTAGCAATCACTTCAGAGAGTGGGGCTTTCACAACCAAACTCTGTCTTCAGCTGGAGGAACTAGTGCTCACTATATGTTATTCTATAAAGTTTTCTTTCATTCCAAGTACCCCTCTGCGCTGAAGTGTTCGCGAACAGGTGCGGCGAAGGGACTTTGTTTGCAGGTACAGATGTACTTATAGACTTGTGCAATCGCTTTATATAGCAAGCAGTATCTGGCGCTCTTGTACAGTGGCCCCTATATATTCCATTCTCCCGTAAAAGTAAACATTCGGCATCGTTGTGTATACAATAAGTATATTTTTGAATGTCCGAGAGTCGGTGGCAATGTGGAGATGTTGGCTGTACATTTTGTTTTATATCATGCAGTTGACTATCGAACACGTCAAAGATATACCTGAAAGAAATGCAAAGAATAAATATTATGCAGATTCCACGCCCTCTGAGAATCGATGTTATGCGGAGCACTTTGCAGATAACTGGCTATCTATAAAGCGAAACCAGATATACCAACGTATCTGTGTATAAGGCGAGAAATTGTGTGTGTGTGCGTGTGTGATGACAGCAGCAGGGGGGGGGGGGGGGGGTGTGATGACAGCAGCACTCGGTTCTCAACATGTGGTCAAGCCGGTGGAAATCGTGTCACTTCTTTCTTCACCCTTTTTAGCCAGTTCGCAGCGTCTGGTATTACTTAGAACGAGTAAAAAGCCATAAGGTACCAAATTTATACGACAGCACAACTTTTTGTGTGTGATTGTCACCGCCGAATACTACACACATTATGCACAATGAGACTACACACTGCGCTCAAGGAAATGTGCCGCCAGGGCCTCGGACGCATAATATTAAGCACAGCTGCCCGTGCCGCACTACGCACGTACTGTAACAGACAGAAATGACCCTTATCGCGAATTTGTAGATGACAATGCTTCGGTGTAGCACATACACGTACGCGACGGAAAATAAACAAAGAGCTCGTCTACGTCACGTCGAAGCTTAAGCAATGCACACCACCTTGCAAAAGGACGTTAATGCGACGCTCACTGGGGATCTCGTGGTGTATGTATACAGCAAACAGGTGGCCACTGCACATGGTGACATGTACGACGAAGAGTAAGTAAATAATGTGTTCGAAAGCACTGAAATGCTACAAAGTCGTCTCTTGTTTGGCGTTAGGTCTGGCACGGCTCCTAGATTAGTGCCCTTCGCCGTGCTGATGCATCCGCAAGCTGGACCATGTTTCTTTCCGCGCCATTTTCCGGAGACCTCCGGGACCCCGAATGAACTGGTGCCGGACGCAGGAGCGGTAGACGAGCCAGGCGGGCTGCGACGCGGCCTGGAAACGGAACCCAAGAGCTCGCCCGTTGCTTTCTTTTCTTTTTCTTCGCTCGATCCCGTAGCGGACGCTCACGTGTGGCGGGCGACCGTAAGCAGCTAATTAACCAACACTACCAACACCCATCTGCTGTGGGCGCACGCCGGCGGATGAGTGCGTCGTGCGCTCAGCCACCCCTCGCTGAAAAGATGCGTCGGCGCGGTAATTAAACCGGGGCCGGCGATGGGTGCTAGCGGAAGTTTTTCAATGGGCCGAAGCCGAGGAGACAAAACGCGAGGTCCTGTGCCGAGATGTTATCACGTACTCGAGGAGGCGGGCAATTCGATTAGCTCCGGTTAGAGGTGCGAAGCCGGCGGCTTCCCATCGACGGGGTGGTCCCCGCTGCGGACCGCGTTGCTGCAGCCGCCGCGGCTGCGCCACCGGTCGCTGCGGTTCGCGGCCCATGTGGCGGTCAGGGGAGACCAGCCGAACAGCACGCCGAGACGCCCGGCTGGCCCAACGAGGCGTTGACAGCGTTCAACGCTGGCATGCATCTCAAACGCGCCCGAGCAGCTAGAAAGGGGCGTTGGGAATCCGTGCGTCCCTGGTGGGACATTTGGCTCCGGGCCCGCACTCACAGTGTTCGCGAGTTGTGCGCTGTAGCAATTGGTAAGAGCAGGCGCCGGTCCAACACGATCGCGAACATGTTAGAGATGGCGGCCAACCAATGGCAGGCAGTTTTTACCAAGGTAAAAGCTTCGTGCACATCCCCCCCCCAATGATACCCGCCGTGGTTGCTTAGTGGCTATGGTGTTCGGCTGCTGAACACGAGGTCGTGGGATCGAATCCCGGCCGCGGCGGCCGCATCTCGATGGGCGCGAAATGCGAAAACACACGTTCACCTAGATTTAGGCGCACGTTCAAGCACCCCAGGTGGTACGAAATTTTCCAGAGTCCCCCGTTACGACGTGCCTCATAATCACGCTGTAATTTTGGCACGTAAAACCCCCCTAACATAATTTTTTTTTTTTTGTCCCCAATGATAGCGTGGCACGCACTATTCGGTGTTAAGGTGCTTTCGAAGAAGGACAGTGCGAAAAGTGCGCAGACATCAGTTTCATTGTTGTACTTGCCAAACTTGCACTAATGTTCGCAATCAATACGCTGCATGGAAAACTGGTTGCATCTGAGAATAAAAAGAAAGCAGAAAGCTGCAATGGGGCAATTCAGATGAGCTATTGGAGGCAGTGGTCAAGCTCTCAGCCTCTTTTTGTTTCTGTATATAACTATTTAGTTTAGACGGGCGAATATCCTTGTCGCGTCGCTATCGCTTATCATCAGCGAATAAAGGTACGCGTGCTCTAAATATTTTCTTGAAATCAACGATGATCACCCATAGACAGGCTGTACTGTACACGTAAACTGCGCGTAAATGCTACCCGTGCAGGGAACTACCTGTGCAGGGCAGCCAACCAAACATATGTCTGGTTAACCTCTTCGCCTTTCGCCATCGTTCTCTTATGCGCGTTAGCAACTTTTCATTCTTTTCTTGATTTTTTTCTCTTTTTTTCATTCCTATAAAAAACGCGTCAAATGTGCCGACAGCTTCCGTTCTGCTGCAGAGGTTTATGGAGACAGAAAACATTGAAGCTCATTGCTGTTCCGAAAAGAATAGACGAGAAGAACTGCTTGCGCCTATACGGTGAAGACCGAAAGGAGTGACGGGCGATTTTTGACCTACTGTTTCGTGCCCTGGTCAAGATCACATCCCAGGTGTGAACGCGCTTACTATACTTATATTCTAGAGCTTCCAGAGTAAGGAAGTTTGGAATGTTTCGAATGTTCACGTGTCATATCTCTTTTCACGATGTCCACTCCTTTTTTATCGACTGAAGGTGTGGCCTCCTGACGCATATTACATATACAGGAAGCGTTCACGGCTTAAACTGCAGTCTCGAAAGCTTGTTAGAGTATCACTTCGGACCTAACCTCCCATTATTATTATTTTTTTTGTCCAATAACTACTTCGCTCTCTCTCTCTCATTTGGAAGCACATGCGCACCTTACTCCTGGTTTTACAATTTTGTGTTCTGTGCCGCGAACGCATTCACTAAATGACTACGCCATCAGCCGAGAATAGCGACGTCTGTGCAACGCCTCAACCACTACACCTCATGGACGCACGGATTCGTGGGAAGGAGCTTTCACACGAAACTGCGAAGGCGAGCTGCTCGGCCCTTCGCGTCTCGACGCGCGAGCGCACGGTTCGCCGCTCCTCTCGGCGCGCGATGACGAACGCGCGCTGCGACTCGGCGCTCCATCGAAGCGGCCCATCGCCTTTCGCCGCGCTGCGGGCCGCCGGCCGACAGGTGGCTGCGCGGCGCCGCAGCGAGGAAGCAGTGCGTGACTCTTCGGTGGCCCCGCGATGTTATCGCATCGAGCGCGCTCTCAGGAAGGAGAGAAAAAAAGGCATTTTTGGGGGGTTCCGTTTCGTCGAAAGTGAAGGAAAAAAAGAAAACGAGTGGGGGTGGCGTCTGAAATTCGATTATGCAAGACGCGCGTTGTCACGGTTGGAGCAAGCGCGCTGGAGTGGATAGCAGCGAAAGCTTAATGAATCCGGTAACGCCGCTGCTCCCTTCTCTCCTGCAAAGGCGGTTTTATTACGCGATTTCGTGGCCCAAGTGGCATACTCGCTACGCATCGAGCGCACGCACTCTAAGGGCCAGCAAGTATGGCCGGCGGTGATGGCGGGCCGCCTTTTTTCGAGCAACCCTCCACCCACGGTCTCGACTTTGCTTTTCTTTCCCCACCCCATAAGGTGTTAATTTTGGTGCTCTGCTGAAGCGGGAATCACGATGTCGTGCGAAAATGGTCCGCTTCGACCGCGCTTTCCGCTGCAACGTATGTTTTCGCTTCGCGGAGTAATCCCTGCTCGTTGAATTTGGCCGATGCCCGCCACCTCTAGCTGTACGTCGCCCGCTATCATCTCAATCTGAGCTGGGATATAGCATAGGCGAATGAAGCCTCATCGTCGGGTGATCATCTTGCATGCGGCTATTCTTTTAACACTCAATTTTTTTGAGGTGCAAAGGGCAAAAATCTGAAAGCGGGAAATAAATAAAAGCTCCAAAGTTGTTGCCGATAAACAGCGCCGACTGTTTCCAAGCTTCACAACGACAGAACAGAAGGCTAGAAAAGCGGCATTTATCCTGCATTCCTGTTGTTCGTTTCTTTCCTTTTACCGATGATTGCCGTAAATGGACAGAATTACCTTAGCTCCAAGATCAAGCCTGAGCCCGAATAGGCAGTAGTGTTTCCTTGCTGGCATGTAACTAGACGGGTCGCTCTGCGCTGAGCGCTGAAAACGGATGCGCCTAATCTAAATAGGTCAGAGCAAGGAAAAATTTGCGGTTTGCGGCAACGGACGTGGCTTAAAAGCAGTTGCGGTACACGGTGGACCTATATCACCGAGCTCTATCATCAACCTCTTATATATTTGTGGTGCTTTTATATTTTCAACGCACCTTGTCAGCGCATGTACCCACGAGCAGATTAACACGTTTTCGTGCTTATCAGGTTCGCTTTTATCCATTAATCGCAGGCATCTCATGTCCGCTTGCACAAGAATCTCCGAGAGGCGTAATCGCCAGCGTGCGCGATTGACCCGGCACAGTGAGGCGGATACCGCGCGCTCCGAGTCTCCCATGTGTCGACGAAATAAACATCAGACTCTCTCACAAAAATATCTCGTTAGGGCGCGCTCAGACTCGGCCAGGCTCAAGCTCTCCATAAATCAGACGTCGCCGAACACACTGGGCATCATGCTCAGGAACTCATAAGCAACCGGTATCACACGTGATTCATACTGATTTGAGCTCACTCAGCTCACATTATACTCAGTGTCACTTCGAGTTCCTCAGACCCGCACTCCCTAGGTTCGCTAAGACTCGCACCCGTTCGGACTCACTGAGCCCACTGGCCGCGAGTGTTTTAGCTGCTCAATTCAGTGCAAGTCCGGGCGTGTAGAGCAGCGATTGTGTCATGCGACTTGAAGCTTGCGTTAATTTTTTCATAGGGTAAATAACGTCTTCAATCAAAACATTGGATTTGCCTATTAAACCCAACGTTTTCGTGTTACCTCCCCAGGAAAAAAGACGAATTTGCTCCTTAACGTTGGGGGTAGTAAATCCCCATTTCTTGTTTGAAAGCGTTGTTCATTTTAAAACTCTCAACAATACTCACACGCACGCATACACACGCACACAAACGCATTGCGCGACCTATATATACCAACTTATTTATTGATTAGAAGGACGGATACATCGTGCAGCCACAATTTTTCGCGCGCACACACACAAGCCAGAAATGTCGGGGCAGTAGAAGCTTATCTATAATGCAACAAGTTGGCCTCAAACAAGTTTATCTCTGAGGGAATATGAGGTCATGGAAGTGTCACTATACAAACGCACGCAGAACGACGTTTCTTGTAAAATATGCCTCCATAAGATCAGGCGCTGTTTTTGTTGCCGCTCTTGCCCAGAATCTTAACCCGCGAAAAATACAGTTCGCATGAACAGGCGTTCGCCTGTTCATGCGAACGCCATGACTGTGGACCTATTGCCGCCTATTGGCCGCTCCAACACGGAAAGATGAGGTGTTTGTAAGAGTTCTGTAGCTATCTGCGGTACAGCAATGTTGCATCATAGCGGAAGAGGCTGCGCGAAGCTTAGACGCGCGCATGAAGCTGAGGACAGAGTGGGTGATTGATAGAACAGTGGGGACAATACACCATGAAAATCGATTCCTATATAGGACTCTGCTTTATACCTGATGGAATAAGGAAAAAAATTTCAGAGAACCGACGCGGTTAAGAAGCAGACGGTGTCAGGTACCCTCAATGACGACTCGATCCTCAATGATGTTGATGCTTCGTGTACTTCACTGTCCGTACCCGCACAGCATATTCAGAGGTGTCACAATCAACTAATGCAGACGCGAGTTCATCTTCAGCATAAGGAGGAAGCTATGAGTTGCATGCTGTCCATATTTATTTATTTATTTATTTATTTATTTATTTATTTATTTATTAAAACGCACCTGCCTTTCATTTAAGGAGTTTAAGCATGAGAGACATGGTACACGATGTGTCATCCAATATACGATGTGCGACGGGACCGCAAGATGGCTGTTCTGACTAATGTTGAACAGCTGGAACCTGGTGGACACGTGTCGCAAGTCGGATTGCACGCAGGATCCTATCGCGAGTCTTCTGCCTTGTCACTTGTCATGTTTAGGCAAAACAGAGCCCCGACTCCCCTTGTTCCTTAGTCGCGATTAGGCTCGCGCCCGGTGTTGGGGTGTCAGCCAACCGCTAAGGCACAACCACCGACGGGCGCCGTGCACACCGCCATGAGCGAAGACACTACGCAGCGCGCGCGCGCATCCGGCGCAGGGCATCCTTCGCTGGGTAGCCATGTTCGCCGCGTGCCGCAAGGTTTCCCGCGCACGTCGAAACCGGAGCCGGCCGGTTGGATGCTCGCTCCTGTGCAGCAGGCCCGCGCGTTGCAGAGGCCGCCAGCGAACGGAGGAATTATTTCCGCGTCCCAGAGCCGAGCCGGAGCTGCAGGAAATCCGCCATTAAGTCAGCAGCTCCGACGGTGCGCGAGCAGGCGCGCAGCATTGCGCGGTCGGGCGCCAAGGCCGGGCCTGAACGCCGCCGCGGACCGACGAGCGGGCGCGACCGCGGCTCGCGCAGCACCCACCCGCCGTGGCGCACGGGGTCAGCGCGAAGCTGGACGGCTGCGGTGCAACGAGCCGCGGGACTTCGCCGTGGTATCAGGGGGTCCCTCTGACATTCTGGAGGCCGCGCTATACCGCCGGAGAACACCTCTGCTGTTTTTATGCCACACGAGCGGTGGATGAATGAATCAGAGGAGCTTCGTCGGTGGAACTGGGAGTGTGCGTGCGCTCTGTAGTATATACTTTTGAAGATCCATCAACGTTAAATGTCGGCGTTTATCTTGAGGTACCGGGGTACTCCAGTCGTTTTAAGCACAACCACTGTAAAAACGATACGAGTATCCCTGAATTACTTTGAACGCAGTTATGATCGGCACAAGGAGAGGTCATTGAGAGGTAAAGGTACAGTAAGAAATACGTGCACGAACTAAAAAAAAGAAAGGTACATTTCGGGCGATTATAAATGGCCAATCCGTATTTTTTAATGGCTGCGGTTTCTGTGATGGATCTTTAACGAAGGCGTGACGTCGCTCTTTCCAAAGTCACGCGTTAGATCTCACTCACCGTCGCAGCTGGTCTGGAGCAGCAGTGAAATGCGAAGGTATATCTACTAGGATGCCGCTGTAACTGGTGACCGCTGAAAAACTTCGGGCCGTTTAAATTGATCAATACATCAAGTTTGCGTTTGCGTAGCCTCTCATTATTTATGTTGACGTGCACCCGCAAGGAAAAGTAAGCGCAGCGCGCTCTGCCGTTTGAACTGCAGTTGCACCCTCCTAAACCGAAACACGACGACATAACTTCTCGTGCACCACCTTCTATACGCCTGTGGCTCACGAACGCGAAAATACCCGCTTTTCCTTAAATTATATTCCAGAGTGGAATATCGCACTAGGGCTTTCTGTTTGTTGTTGTTTAGATGGTGTATATGTCCCTAAATAAGGCAAACAGTAAAGATTTCCTACGTTCTTCAGCAGCACTGCGAATGCAGGAGGATATTTAATCTCGTTGTTGTTAAGTATCACAAGGAATATTGACCCTACACTTTAGAATACAGGAGGAAAAAGTAAACCGTCAGCGCCTGCTGACGGTTTATCAGCTTCGCGACAGCGTTTTCTGAGCCAGCCGCCGCGGCACCATCCTGCTTTCTGAAACGCTGCGGCGTTATTTTCGAGAATTGACGCATCTCCAGACAAGTTTCGCTGGTTTCCTTAATACAAAAACCCACAGATGCTGAATGACTCGTTTTTCATCAGAACGGGAAATGAAATCTCAAATTTGCACGAGCATTTCGGTATTGCGATTGCGTGCATACTATATTTACTCATGAAGGATGCGCTCGTGTGAGACCATGCGTGTATGTATACACCCGTGAGTAAAAGTATGCGAACCATGGATTGCGCGTTAAAGCTGATTTTCTCCTTTGCCTGTGAGTGTAACTTGAAATTAAAGACTGCAGTCCAAACTTGGCATTGCTGATTTTCTAGTGCGCTCGTCGGTTTCCGTTTATACCTGTTAATTACGAAGAAATTCTGTTTTTTCGGTGGCCCTGTAGTCGGTATACGTTTGCTCACGGGTGTACGTATATGCGGTGTAAGATCTGCTAGAGCTACCCACCGCGGTAGGCCCGTGGCTATGGCGTTGCGCTGCTTAACTCGAGGTCGTGGGTTCGATACAGGTCGCGGCGGCCGCGTTTCGATGAGGGCGAAATGCAAGAACGCTTGTGTTCTTATAAATTCAGGAGCACGTTAACCCCAGGTGGCTCAGAATTGATCTGGAGTCTTCCACTACGACGTGCCTCATAATCAGATGCTGGTTATGGCACGTAAGAACACCAGGATTGACAGTGAATTCAATCTGCTACAGCATGCCTCCGTGAATAAGATACACCGGGGTTGCTCATGCGCTTTAATCTGCTGCGCTCTTTTGTGCGCCCGTGGCTAACCACGCAGTGGTAGAGATACAAGCACGCCAGAGTCGTGATCAAGTGTATTCACAGAGATACGGTGAGCTAGCAGAAGAGCATCGCGCTTCCTGACGCGAGAGCCTGGTTCGCAGCTGGGCGTTCGCCGCCCGAAGCTACGTGTTGGCGACTCCGTCCGGGTTGCGTGACTCTGGAAATATCGGTGCCACCTGCGCAAGCAGGCAGTAAAGGGGAACCGGCGGCGGAGGTCTTTTTTTCAGACGCCTTTTTGTTTTGCTTCCACGGCCTGAGTGCGCATTGTGTTTTCGTGCCTATAGAAATTGCTTGCGGTTGCGCGCGGTATTAGCTTAATGTTTCGAGCAAGAAATAAACGTATTTAATTAGACAGTCGGGCTTCCTTTCCACTTCTTGTGAAGGACGATGTTTTGAGGCCTCAAATTCACGACATAGAATACAGCTCACTGCGACAGAGCTAAAGGTCATCACCTCGCATAGCTGCCTGCGTGCGACTTCGCGCAACATTTCCCGTTCACGGAAGCATGCACGTGGATTATTTATGTCGGTAGCTTTCATAAGTAAAAGACGACCGCAACCTTTGGCTCGGCCCTCACCAGGCTTGTCACCAATTGCATTTCCGTATGAAAAAAATCCCTGAAGTATGTCTGAAGATTAATAATTTTTTTTTAATATAGGCTTCTCGGAGTGAATGTGTGCATTACATGACCATAATGACATAAAGGTGGACAATTTAGCAGTTGCCCTTCCTTATGTAAGAGAAGCGTCATATTGAAACACTAGACTAACTAGACGACACGGCTACCACCTGGCATTTCCTGTCTCCGCAAGCGTCGCATATTCACGTGTTACGTAGAGCAGGCATGCACCTGCTTTAGAAACGAATCATCTCATATGACGCAGTGATAGTTGATATATATTCTCGTTTAGAAAAACCGGTCGGCTTATTTAGACGCGGCGTCGAGGCGACAGACCAGACTCTCTTTCGTGGAGAACAACGGAGACGTTTGCGGTTTTAAATCGACCAGCTAATTTTGCGTTGCGGGGAGCTGGATATTGACTAGCCACTTGGGTCGAATGCTGTTACGTCAGCGTCCGGTCCCCGCCTGAATATGGTAAAGAGGGATGGGGGGGGGGGGGAGGCGAGATGCAACTTGAGGCGCCGCGCGCTGTGGGCATTTCCCGCTTCAGGCGAGAGGCACAGCTCTTCGCGCGGGACACCAGGAGGAAGACCCATGGAGAGGAGCCGGCAGCAGAAGCGGGCATGGACGACGAAGGTCAACGAAACGCGGTTTCACAAGCGCTCCGAAGAACTGCCCTGGGCTACGCCGCCCCGATCAATGGCCACCGCTGCGAAGCAGGCACGTGCAGAACCCAACCGCTGCTGCTCCCAATTTCGATGCACGGAACGCTGCCATTAAAGCGACGGAAGCAGGTGGTGGCTCGCTGCCCTGCTTCTGCTGTCATCCATAGGAAGAGGGGCACTTGTCAGGGATGCCTTCTGCCCGCGCAGCCATTAGTAAGGGCGCGGACGAATCTCGGCCATCACGAGAAATCACGCGATATTCCAAGCTTCCTTCCGCCCCGCTTGCGTACGGGGTAGGTAGCCTTGCCTCCCCCACGCCGCGGCTGGGGCGAATGGCCGCCGGGGACCGCGTGCGCACCGCGCACTATTACGCCTGCCCTTACGCTGGGCGTCGATATACACTGGAGAGGGAGAAACCATTGACCGAGCAGGTGCACAACGACACCAATACTAAAGAAAGCACGAACGGGTCTCCTACAGTATACTGCCGCTTTCCTTCCGGCCGCACGCGGTTGCGTTAGTGGCAGAAGCCAGAAGCTGCGTAACTTGGTTCGTAGTTTCGTTTTCCTCCCTCCAGTTTGTTTTGCAGAGGATGAATTACTGAATAGGTGACGGTATGTGTGCTCGTTTCCTAGCTTCAAGTAAACATTTGGGGTTCGAAATTACAGAGGCCATACGCCACCTGACTAAGAAAAGACATAAAATCATTTTTCAGGGGCTAACAAGTCACTGTGGTATTATCGGCAATGAACCTACCGATCAAGCTGCTCGTTTAGCTCACGTAGAAGACAAGCGCCGATCGATCCCGCTGTCTAGGACAGATGCTGCAAGGATGCTCCACCTACTCTCACACCAATGCACCACATCAGAGTGGAATGAACCACATTTTACACATGCCCGTTTATGCACCGTGCATCGAACCTTAAGCATTCGACTTCCTCCTAGACTTCCCCGAATAGAAGCGACCCTATTGTGAAGGCTACGATTGGGCGTCGCGTTCACCAATGCCTATGCGTTGCACATAGGGATGGCCGACATCGCAGCATGTGGCGATCACGGCGACGAGGAAACAATTCGTCATGTTCTATTCCAATGCCCGCAGCACAGTGTGTAGAGACAATCGCTTTCCGTCGCGCGGAACCTGAAAAGAAAGAATTCTGAAACATCAACGTGACTTAACATCGCATCAGAAGGCCGTGCAATTGCTACTGTGCTTGTTGAGATCGACCGACCTGTGTGAACGATTGGCATTGGAACGCCCTTCCTGCTACTTGTTCATGTTCTTCTCTTTTTTTTTTCTTTTTTTTTCTCTATCTCTCCTTGCCCTCTTTCCAACCCCTGTATCCCCCACCCCAGTGCAGGGTAGCAAACCGTAAACGTGCCTCTGGTTGACCTCCCTCCCTTTCCTTGCCCCCTCTCTCTATC
The DNA here is from genome assembly GCF_023375885.2 of Dermacentor andersoni. Taxonomy (NCBI): domain Eukaryota; kingdom Metazoa; phylum Arthropoda; class Arachnida; order Ixodida; family Ixodidae; genus Dermacentor; species Dermacentor andersoni. The sequence continues at coordinate 111,590,722 of NC_092814.1, read as the reverse complement.
TCTCCTCGTTGCGAACACCCCATGTTGAGGTTAGCGACGGTGAAGTGAACAATATGTGCACCTCGTAGATCGCCGTGGCTTCGTTATTGTACTACAGTCCTCCGCGGCGGCGTCCCTCATAGCCAATGTTGGGGTTGGTCTCAAGGCGTAGTAATACTATTCGAAGACAGCTTCCTAGCTAGGCGGCTGGTGTGGGATCTCACGACCCACTGTGGTTTTGGATCACTGCAAGTTCCGTTGCGCGCTCTCTCATTGGTCAAGCTACTACCCTGCGTTCGGCTAAGAAAATTGTTCTCGCATCCTCTCCACTGTGTTTGCACGCAGGACTCATTTTCACGCAGGACGTGCGCTTAAAGGCCCAATATTAAGAGCAAGCGCTCCAAACTATATGTGACATTGGCCTAGCGTTCGAACGCTGTGCCCATGCACAGATTCTGCGATTCCTGTCCAAGAGCGCGCTGAGTGTCTTCAGCCCCAAACGTTCTGTCTTGTCAATCCTCGCTTTTGCCAACCATCCTGGAGCATTTTCGTGTCGTAAAGGAAGAGAAGCTGCAACCACGAGTACGCACGGACCCCGTATGTCGCAGAGGCAGTACCGTTTATTCGGTCAAATTTGACGCTTTGTAATTCCCGAACAAAAGAAATTGTGAAACACATTTTTTCAGATTACATTAGTTCAAGTCAATAGACTTAGATTCGGAAGTTTTTAAAGAAAATCGAGGATGACCATTAAAAAAAAGTTTTTGAAGTACAGATACTTACTAACATGCCTAAACTTGAGCGATTCTAGTAAACTTTTAGTGGTGACTAGTGCAGAGATGTTTGCCTCAAATTTTATCAATTTTAATGGCAACAGATAGCTAAAATGTGAAAGTTGTGCTCTTCACAGATGCCGAAAGAAGGAAAAATCTGGATTTTGGTAAATATTGTGTGATGTTTCATATTCGCCATTTTTTTTTCACATCGTCGCGGTCATACTTCGTGGTAAACAACTTAATTTTAATTTAGAGGAAATAATTTTACCTTAGTTGCTAATCGTATGCTCTACATTTTTATACATCTACTAACAGGCGGTCCCTCTCACAGTTTTTACTTTGGGACCTCCTTCTGTATTACATTTTCTTTGTAATTGTATTAATGTCTAATAATAATGATAAATAATAATTGGCAAAAATATCAGTGCTATTGACCCGAAGTCTATCTCTAAATAATTTTAGAGCTGTAGCCACTTCAGTGTGTTTTTGGGAGCTAATCAAATTTCGCATTCGGCAAAATTCGAAAAAGGTGCTTTTGATTGACCGGACACTTCTACATTACATTTTTTTTCGGGAGGACATTTTTTTTTTTCTCACGCGAAACTTAGATTGAATGTGTCGTCCTGGGCGCTCGAGCAACAAGATATATTTCTTTAATCAAATTTAAAAATGGTCACCGAACACGCCCGGTTGAGCTTATCTGAACACGCCTTGCCCTTCATTTTGCTTTTACTACTCGCTTAAAAAGATTAACTGAAAAAAAAAAAAACATTGTAGCATTCCATTCAATATGCGAGGCCAGTTTGTCGTTCATAATATAAGCATTCGACGCGTAATTTGCGACATTGACGCGCCTCAGCCATTGCCCAGAAGAATTTTCTGTATGACCGATCTGCGAAGGCGGCAAGAAAGCTGACGCTGCCTCGCCTCTACCGACGCGACGTGGTAGCAGAGCGGCAGCCACCAGAGACCACGGAAACAATGGGAGTAAAACAGCTCAGTGCGCTCACAAGCTGCACAAGTGCGCTTGGCGTTCGGAACTCGGGTGCAGCTACGACAGAGAGCGCGTGAAAAGGCCAAATGAAAGAGAAGCCGGAGGTGAGGTGCACAACCTGCTGCTATGTACGCACATTTTTGACGGTGCACCTGTCCTGTTGGAGTGAGGATGGCATTTTGATAATGTTAAGGTTCGGTTCAACACAAGCAAGCGAGTGTTACCCACGCGGTCTGCTCGTAACAGTGTATATATAGCCGAATTTACCAGCACTCTTCGTTATGATCAGCAGATGCACCAGTTCGTAGATCGGACGACTTGCCATATTGATTCGAAGAGAGCGTGAATGCTATGTATCACGTTAAAGCGCGCTCGCGCATATGGCATTGATAAAATTTTATAAATGTGCTTACGAACCGCGGCATTTGCTCCTCCAGAGCGTCTTGTGTACTAGCACTTCTGTGTCGTGGTATAACTTGTGATACTTTCTTGTAGCTGACGTTAAGGTGTCATGTGTGGCTCTTGTTCGTTATCTTGCTGCGTTTCTCTCACTCTTATAATCTGCCTTTTTTTTCAGTATACCCGTGTGCTACATAAATTTAACAAGACAAGTCGTTTCGCTTCCCCACCCACGCACTGATTTGATTTTGTTCCCACAGCACAGTACGCCAGCTTGGAGCTGGGTTTTATAATTGTGCCAATGCCAAGCAAGACAAACATGTATTTCACAGTCCCTTATCTATCTATAAATGCCGAGCATCTTTTGCTTCGTTTCAGGCACTATGCGTTAGGTATGTAGGTTCCTGTCTCGCATTGTTTTGGACCTCTTCAATAATAATAATAATAATAATAATAATAATAATAATAATAATAATAATAATAATAATAATAATAATAATAATAATAATTTATTTATTTATTTATTTATTTATTTATTTATTGCCATAACAGCTATACAGAGTTATCATCAGGCCTGTCTAAGCCAACAAGGGCTTGTGGGACATGGGCCTGCAGATTTGGCAACGCAATACATTAAGATAGGAGAACATTCAGATATCAACGAAAAATAACGCCGTTACGTAAAGTGCGCGCGACATTACATTTGGCTGCGCAAATTTATTGCAATAGTACATAGAATTCAAGCTTACCCATAACAAAACCTAAACGAACGAACAAACACACAAAAAGCAAGATTCAAATCTTTGAAACAATTGCCACATAAATGTTACATTAGGTAAGAAGACAAAGCTAACGGGAATATGGAACAGGTTTAACCTACAGGGCACGGATCAGCTTTTTCAGTAATATTTTCGACGTTGCTGAGAAAACATCCTCTGATAGATTGTTAAACAGGTTGGGTACGTACACGCATCGTCGTGCCTTACCGTATCTCGTTGAGAAACGAGGCACAGTAAAACGCACGCCGGAACGGAGCATGCGCGCAGGTTTATGCTCAACTTTGAAATCCGATTCCCAAAAATGACGCAACACCACCGTTTGAACAAACAACGAGCGAAATTAAAGAAAACCTACGGTGGTAAAAATATTTCGAATAATAATAATAATAATAATAATAATAATAATAATAATAATAATAATAATAATAATAATAATAATAATAATAATAATAATAATAATAGCGTTGCGTCCCAGCACAACATCCCGGTGATCGGACTACTGAAACACGCTCGCTTTTTTTTTTTTTAGGCAACGTTTTCTTTGGCGACTTCAAGTCGATTTATGGTTCGTGAAATCTGGGTATCTGGCCACCGCTTTCTGACCACTTTCGTATGAGTAAGAAGATTTGAGGCCTTCTAGTGGACGCGGGACAATGAAAAAGACGTTAGAATGCAGCTTTCAACGAAAAAGTTAGCGTATAGCTATATGTACATAACAGTACTAATACGTAATTAGCGCATAAAGGTTGAAATTAAGTCCATATGTGTTCGTTCACACTGCGCGCACCTGAAACCATAACTGGAAATGCAGCTTTACTGAACAAGAAATATCGGCTGATCCCGGATATAGTACAGTCTAAACATGTGGGCAGATCCCAAAGGTTGTGCAGTCCAAACAACAAACCGCATAGTATACTAACGCGCCCAAGTAGATGTTTGGTGGCTTGGTGGCGCAACCCACCGCCCCGTTCCAAAGGCGACGCTCATAACATCGATCTTTTCTGGACCAAACTTGCTTGTTTTCAAAGCAGCGCTTATTATTCGAGTTTTATATTCTGCGTTCGAGTCCTGGAACAGGACGAAGTTTTCTTCAGTTGCGAGGCTTTTCTTTCTAGGAATCCGTATGGGCTTCCTTTGTAGCAACTGCTACGGTTGGGCGGATGTCTCATTTTCCCCTTATTAATTATTTCTCTCGACCTTGCGGGTTTCAGCAAAACTATTACGTTGTTACACCCCTAGGGCATTTATTCTTTGCAGTTGCCTTTCATACGCATACAGTAGCAGCATGCTAACCCATATGCGTATCGCTCTCCTTTGGTATTCAGCGACCTGCCTGCATTATACATCGGGAATTTCGCGCATCAATATGAAAGGTAAGAAGTATATATATATATATATATATATATATATATATATATATATATATATATATATATATATATATATATATATATATATATATATATATATATATACGGAGAGCAACGTCAGAATAAAGCATGCATGTGCGTCACACACTCATCGGGAGGAACTTAACGTACGGCATATGGGCCACAAATTCGCACACAATTAGTCGACTGTAGCACACGGTAAGAAAATGTGAATGGTAGTCTCTGTAAAGCGCATACCGCTGCGTACTGTAGGTGTGACAGTCCAATATTATGACAAAAAAAATTAATGAAAAATAATAATAAGAAGAAACTTTATTAAAGAATAGTCCGGCAGTTCTTGCTGTGGTGGCCTCAGGTGTCGGCTCGAAGTCCTTGGATTCGAGCGGCATCTTCGGCTTTAATAATATTAAAAATTCATGAGCGATTCCACTCTATGAAGGTGGGTGACCAGGGAAGCTGTTTAGCGCATGACACAGAGGTGACCCAGAATATATTGTCCTATCTGTGGTCATCGTGGCGATATAGGTATACGTGCACATATTCGCGTATCACCTCTGTTATTAAATGTGTCCATCACGTAAGACAATGAATGGCTCATACCCCCTTAAGCAATGGCTCATACTCCCGTAAACGCGGCCTCCCCGTTACGACGACAAAAGAGAAGTGAAGTTCTACGCTGGAATGATGAGCGGCAGCGGCGCCGGCTGTGGAAGACGACGACGACGGCTAACGCGCGAGCAGTGGCACTAGCGGGCTTGCGTATTGGCGCCGATAATATTTAACGGTCCTTTTTGAAAAAGTTGTAGAAAACATTTTTTTCAAAACCGCCTGTTCTTACCCTTGTGTCTGGGACCTCTTTGGGTCCCACGCGTGACAAGGGTACTTGAAGGACACGTTACAGGTCCCTGGGCCCGCGGGGGTATGTGCCATTGAGCTTGAACCCTTTCCGCACAATCGGCCCACATTGTTTGTTTTTGTCAACATCTCGGGCACATTTTTTTCCAGATCCTAGCCAAAGACAGCTTCGCTGTAAAATGGTGGAACTCTTTTTTATTCGGTTCTCTGTCAATCCCTTTCATCTCCACTTGTTCAGTACTGCTCGTTGTATCTTATAAAGCTAAGTCACTGCTTGCAAGTATACTGATTGGGGTGGATCACAGCGGATCACCCTATTCTCTACGTCATATCGAGTCACCGAGCATGCGATAAAAATGCAACCACGTCTACGATATAAATACAGGTGCTATCAATATTCACTCGTAAGTGCCTCTCGCGCCGTCCACATGCGGCATAGAACATTGTTTACTGGCACCGTTTGAATATTGTTGTCAGAGCAGGTCACTAGCGCACAGCTGGGCGAGATCCATCTTGTGCGTGAAACAATACCGACCTGATCGTGCGCTGCGTGGAATCACGCCGCATATGTCACCGCACATCCGTGTATATATATTCAGTACTCTTAATGAACATGTATATATTACAAAAGGTCCCATTTTTATTATTTTCTCATGTGAGTGATGCACAACAGACATTGTGGGTTTGCTTCGAAGCTGAGTTTCGCATTCTAACTGGGACAACTTCCAATGCTATTGGGACGCTTAATGTACATTTCGAAGCCAATGCGCATGCGCCGTCGAGTTTCAAAGAGATATAGCAGTGGGGATACACCGCTTGTCTACCAAAGCGTGCCCACATTCTCGCAAAATACGCATAGGAACATGATCAGAACGCACGCGTTGCCGGCACCGAATGTGAAACATACGAGCTTGACCACGGTTCCTTCATACCGCGTCTTACCGACGTTCCTTCATACCCCGAAGCCAATGGTCTTCGGCACATTCTATTACGCCAAAGAGCGCTTCGGCGTTTTAAAGAAGTACTAAAGACAAAGGTCAGTGGTCTCAGACGGAAAGCAACCGCTGACGGATCGTATGACGGACAAGTTACAGCGAGTCCCCCTCCCGAAAGCATCATGCCAGATTGTCTGTAATCTCAGTTCAGCTTTCAAGGTTGATCACAGAACGCAGGTGGCCAATGATTTTTGGGGAGTAGGGTGACCGTGGGTAGAAAACTGAGCCCCGCGTTAGAGGTAGAGGAAGGTGGCTACATTACTAAAGTTAAGGGACATCAGGTGAACGCCGTGGACGGCCTGATGCGCACGCCGCTTCTTCTTCTTTTCACTTGTACACTGAATGTGGCCCATCACGCCACATGAGCCGCAGGACGAGGCTGTCGGCCGTTGTGCTGAGCAGTGGCAAGCGGTCCTCTAAATACGCTGAAATTCGTGGGAAGCGGCGCAAGGGGCGGGCTCAGTAAACTAGACCAGGCAGACGCGTGGAGGGTAATATCTTTGTACTAACTCAGTACATAGGTATTTCAAAAGCTCAGAATAGACCTCTATTGATAGCATTTGAAGATATTAAGGGAGCCTACCACAGCGTTGATAGGAAATTGCTATGGAATATTCTCGAACACGAGGGAATAGCTGGCCATTTCGTGATGCCACTGAGGGAGATATATTTATGGACAGCCTAGTAAAATTCATATGGGAGGGCCGAAAATGCAAAGAAAAATATAGTGTAAATTCACCAAGGACTGAAGCAAGTATGGCCTCTGTGTCCGTTGTTCATGCTTTATGTTGAGGGCGTAGAAATACGACAGTAAAACAGTGAATTAGGGTTCGATTTATCCTACATCCGTAATGGGAAAAGGTTGCAACAGAGAGCCCCTGGGCTGATTTATGCGGTCAACATAGTGCTACTAGCTGACAACGCAACGGATTTACGGAGACTTGTAATTACGTGCGGCAATGAAGCGACATATCTAGGCCTTAATTTTCGCACGGAGAAATCGGGAATTGTAAAGTTTATTGAAGGGACGAGTAATTACGTGGTATCATTTCAACAGCAAGCCATTCCCATATTCAAGGAACATAAATACGGGGGTGTATCCAAAACGAAGGAAAGACGTGCTCAAACATCCACCAAGATAATCTGAAAATAAAGGTGAAGTGGAATGAATGCAGAAATAATGAAACACAGAGCACCTTGAGGTCACAACAAATGTGAGATGCTGCGTGGAATCAAGAAGGGAGTAATGGTTCCGGCGTTAACATTCGCAAATGCTATTCTGTGCTTAAAATCTTGTGGGGCTTGGAAGTTAACCAAAGATCGGTAGGCCCGCTGGCTTTGGGAGCCCACGGCAAAACTACAAACGAGGCAGTGCAGAGTGACACGGGTTGGGCCTCTTTTTAAGTCAAAGAAGCGCAGAACAAAGTTAGCTTTGAAGAACGACTCAGGCACATGGATGAAAATAAATGGGCAGCTAACGTGCACAAGTATCTGTGCCTGAAAAGCGTGGACACAGAATGGAGGAAGAGGTCAAGAAAGTTGGAAACCAAGTAAAAGATAATTGAAAGTGATTGAAAGTGTAAATGGACAACCAGGAGTCATCAATGGGAAAGTGAGAAAAACAGACAGTGAATTGAATGCAAAGAATGAAAAAAAAACAAGTAGATTTACGAATACGGCAAGAAAGAAATCGGGAGGGAAAAGCCTGTAGACTAACGCCAAGGGCAGTGCCTTGCTATTTGAGGCCGAGCTGGCTGCCTGAGGGAAAAGCGTACCGGAGCAAATATTCGCAATCTGATGAGGTATGTGGCTGCTGCAGCAAAAGCCCGAAAACAACTCAATACATCTCAACGGAATGCCAAGATATTCACAGAGTGAGACCCACAGAAGGCGTCCACCTTCCACAAGCGCTGGGATTCAAAATGGACGGAAGCACTAACCAGTCAGCAGTCGAGATAAAAGACGTTTAGAGTACTGGTGAAAAATAAGCGGAGAAATTATTTGTAGAACCGGAGTCTCTACAGCCATCAGTAACTGTACAATATAGAGATAGGGGTTTTAATGAAGTGAGAAAAAATCAAGGAGAGATAGGCAAAATAGGTCCAACCACAACACATAAACGCCCGGAACATACAGATCTAAGATGAATGAATCCCCGATGTAGAATAGTAAAATAAAACAGTCAGATAAAACCGTATTCGTGACGTAGAGGTAGGGAGCACAATTAATGAAAAGAGATTACGTTCTGTAGCAATAATTTGATGGTTTGCTACCCCAAACGATGGACGTTAAGAACCGATAAGAAAGTAAAAATAAATAAATAAATAAATAAATAAATAAATAAATAAATAAATAAATAAATAAATAAATTTCGACCATCACGCGTTTCAAAGGCGACGCTTATAAAGATTAATCTATCCATTATTACCAGGTTCACTTAGAAGAGCTGAGACACCCTGGACTGGTTACTGAGGTGCTCTTACTGCGTGCTCGCAATAAGAAATGAATAAATTAAATTTTGCGGTTTTACGTGCCAAAACCACGATCTGATTATGATGCACGCCGTAGTGTGGGACTCCGGTTATATTTAATATGGCCACCTGGCATTCTTTAATAAACAGCTAAATCGAAGAACACGAGCGTTTTTGTATTCCGCCTCCATCGGAATGCGGCCGCCGCGGCAGGCATCGAACCCGCAACGTTGCCTCTAGCTCAGCAGCGCAAAATGGATGAATAAAAGGTCTGGCATTGGCGGCTTCCGTGCACTGTGAGTGGGCGATAGCGAATGCGGCGTACGCCGGATCTGGAGATAGCTCGTCTGGAGCACGCGTTGCACCGTTTCCGTGCAAAGCGGATAAAAACAGCGCACTGGCGACGGCGGCAGTCAGCGCGACGGTCCCCTGCGCAGGGCTCGGCAGGTCGGTGCAGGGCCGAGCCCGAAATGCTCCGAACTGACGCTCGAAGGCCAGGCTGCGTCGAGCGCTAATCAGCGGGACGAAGAAAGGGTGGCCATTGTCTGCGTACGTCTGCGTTGCAGCTCCAGTATTTGCCACTCGGCACTCTGGCCTTTCAGCTTCCGCTGATAATGCTGCTGGTTTGCACGGACAGTCGGCCACGCCCTCTCCTCCTTGTAGAATTCTCACGTAACAAAAAAAAAAAAAAACAGCTACAAAAGTACATTTATTTTAGTGCATCTTCACCCCCCATTTGTAACACTACGGAAAAAAAGAAAGAGAGAGAAGTAATGCAGTCAAACGCTATGCTACCGAGAAACTCGATTTTCTGTTCTTCTCGGCAAGCCTGAAAAAAATTTACTTGGGCCAGCAACAGTAACCTGAATTTGAGACTCCGAAATTAAATAGCCGGCCATAATCTCTTTCTTTTCTCTCGTGATGAAGTGTGGGAAAGCGCAAAATACGATAGAAAACTGTGCTTACATAAGTGGTATGCAACTGTGGTATCTCTAGCATCCGTTTCTCACTGGATTTCACAAGTGAATGCGACGAAGGCTGTTCTGGCAACTGCTCAGAAAGATGTCCGATGCTGTGGCAAAAGTAATTTTTTTGTAAGTTAGTCTCTTTTGTGATATGGCATCTTTATTTCACGCGTACCTGACGCGTGCTCTCTCTCTATCGACGCGAGGCCGCATGCAGCCGAACATTCCGAGGTTTATTCGCGTGACACAATCGGAGTTTTGCGGGCCTTCATTCGAAATTAACTGTCGCCTGAATAAACGCGAAGCAGTGGTTTACGTGTTCAAATATTTGTGATGTAATGTGACGCCTTGTGTATTTCGCACACGGGGGTGGAAAACCCCCTCATAGGGAAGTAATATCAAACCGAACACTGTCAAAATTTGGATGAATACGACTTATAGAATGAAGAGAGCATAAAAATAAGCTGCCTGATAACGTGACATCAACATTGAGAATAGCTGCATTAACCATATTAGCTTTATAAACCAAGACACTTAGGTGAAATAAAACAGAAACAAGAAAATGTTTCGTTACCCGTGCGAAACTTGACCCCTGCTATGACGAACTTTCAAGACGGTCACTCCAGTTTTTCCCTCTTTCTTTCTTTATTTAATCTGCCCGCACATTATTTAGCTACAGCCAATTATTTCTCTTAGAATATATTAATTAGAATGCCCTGAAAGGTCTGTTGCATCCCAAGATGAGTTCGAATTTCCTGTGGACCAATGTTATTCTTTAATCTTCAACCGGTTTAATACGAATGTAGTCATAGTGTGTAATGTAAGCGGTCAAAGTGATGTACAGTTGTAATATCTTGTTTCCTTACAGCGCAAACGAAGGTTTACGTGTTCGTAGTGCCCTTTTCCGCTCAGAGAAAGCTTAAAAACGCTTCGCTTTCGTTCACCACTTTCGTTGTGGTACAATCACTCGTCTTTAGCCGCGCCGAATTAGTTTGGAATCGGCACGGGAGCCGTCGTCAGCAACTCCTGTGCCGATGGTGACTAAACCCGGATGTTTACTTATTCGTTAAGAGGAAGCTTTAGCTTGGGCCCAACTCCGACGGGGCCTATTCAAATACATGTAAAACGCAAAAACGTTTTTCTGAGATAACCCCTGGACCGATTTTAATGAAATTTGTTGCAAGTGTGAGAGAAAGTTAAATTCTAGGGACTGTTGGAAGCAGAATTTCGATTTAGGGCTTGAACTTTGTAAAACATATTTTCATACATTCGACCGTTCGAAAAAAAAATATAGAAGCACGAATTTTACAAATTTATAGCTCTGCATCAAGAACAGATATCGCGGTTCCGTAAACGGCATCCATTAGATCATTCAAAGCGGACAAATTCGATATGTCATTTTACATCTTACGTGAATTTGTTACGTTGGCTACATGAGTTCTGCGAAAGCTGTATTTGCATATTACTAAATTTTTTTAGCTTCATATGGAGCATATTAATTTTGTCCGCTTTCGATGTACTATCAGATGCATTTCACAGAATTGGATTATCATTTTTCGTTGATGAGTTACAGAGTTGTAAACTTGATAGTTTCGTTTTTTGAAAATTTTCGATTTTTGCCAACTTTTAATAAAACGTTGACAACCTAACTCAAAAATTCGAAACCAACAGTCACTAGATTTTAAGTTTTTCTTTTTAAATGCAACAAACCTCGTCAAGTTTGGTGCAGTGGTTGCCGAGAAAAACGAATTATTCTTTTACATGTATTTAGATAGGAGCACCCGAGCTGAAGCTTCCTCTTAATTCTTGTCATTTGCACTCAGTTCTGTCGCGTAATTTTGTACAAGCGTGCAACAAAAATGTGAAACGTTAATGGGAACTGAACCCCTGACAGCCCTAATCTGCACGCCGTCGGCGCGTTCGTTCGGAAACATGCCGGATTCTCTCTCGAACGCTGGAACGGATCCAGCAGCGGAAACTGTACTTTGATACGCAGACAGACTCCTTCTTTGGAGGAGAGGTCGGGCAGTATTACATGGTGGTGACTCTGACCGAAATGAACCACAGCTAATGCTTTGCTAATAGACTTCGCAATATTCAGAACAGCCTACAGTAGAAGAAAAAAAGTTAAATTAATAACAAGCAGAAGGTAGAGGTATGGGGGGAAGAGAAAGATGTATATGTGATCACTTCAAATAACTCGCACACGAAGAACTTGTCATGTGCGCGTTGCGCGCTTTAAGAGGTGCTACTGTTTAGCCCGTGTACCGGCTCCGACCTGAACAGGCATGACAGTAAATTACTATCAGTAGCATAGCACCCAGAAAATGAAAATGTAGCCACAGTAGCCGGACGAAAGTGATCCTCGACTACTTCCAGTACGCTGTTTTCAGGTTTTCGACTTACGCTGTCAGTCGATTGCAGTGATCCGTCGGGTCAGCTGCCGTCAAAAGAAAATACGAAACGCCTGCACGTACGTATACCACGGAGACGCTTCGTGAGTCATAGGCTGTTGTGAACTGCGACGAATTCGCGACAATATATTTACTCATATTCTTACTTAAATCGTGGCCGGTGTTCCAACGTATTGATTCTTTTCTTTCATTCTTTTTTTTGTTTCTTGTTTGGTTGGGGTATTTTGGCATCGGCACTCTGAACATTTCATTTCTGGGCTTAAAGTTCTCATTTATTTGATGGTCGCGACGTCAAGATGCTAATTTATCTAGCGAATTCGCTAAGCGTTCAAGTATATTCTTTTTAATGACGAAGCAATGTTCCGTGTTTCTAAGCAACTGATTTCGCAACGTTTCATTCTCGTTCACGTGCGGCTCTGTGCAATCGCCGTTCCGTTTGTATTCGGAGTCGGTATGGAAAGGGTGACGCACGTATGACTGCGATGGTGATGTCGCTGCCGCCATTCGAGCTTTCGTGTTCTCGCTGTTGCTCACACGGTCGAAGACGCACCTGTGGCTCAGCGACGGTCATCCCGAGCCAGAGAGTATCGCGTGGAAAGGTGGCGCAGCGTAGAAGAACGGCGCATGTGGTGTAGGCTTTCTCGTCCGTCTTTGTCACCGGCTCCAGACTCCATGACGCCTGTGGCACCGTGAGAACCGTGGTCGGCGCACGGTTTTTAGTTACCGTTCCGGTACGACCGCTCAGTAGGTGCCTTGCCGACGACTTCTCGCAATAAACAAAAGGCGCCCGGCAAATGGAATCAAAGGCAGAAAGCTTGCTTTACCTTTCCTGCAGTGAATGCCCATGCATCCACTGAACGCCTCCGTGCATTCATTCAGTGCAGCAGCCATTCTAAACTTCTTCTCGCAAAGACAGTTCTTTAAAAAAAGGGGGGGTTTTACGTGCCCAAACCACGATTTGATTATGAGTCACGCCATAGTGGGGGACTCCGGATTAATTGTGACCACGCGGGGTTCTTTAACGCGCACCTAAATCTAAATACACGGGTGTTTTTGCATTTCGCCCCCGTCGAAATGCGGCCGCCGTGGCCGGGATTTGATTCCCCATCCTCGTGCTTAGCAGCTCAACACCAAAGCCACTAAGCACAAGGTCTTGGATGTCGGTCGAGGAAGTGTCATCGTATTGCCATCATTATTATGTTGACGTGTAGTTAACTTCTCTGCGCTATAAATGACTTTAGAATGCCAGGGCTGTCCAAGTATTCACATCTTTTATATATGGGTTGTTGCAGACATCCAAATTCGTGTGTACATATATATATATATATATATATATATATATATATATATATATATATATATATATATATATATATATGTGTGTGTGTGTCTGCTGGAAATTTACATTTCTCTTATAAGAAAGAATTTCAGTCAAATTGCTTCGGCAGTTGCCCGTTGAGAGCACTTCTGCTTCGAAGATAGATTTAAATTTCAAAATTTCGATATTCGAGCACTTTCGGTAGCTGCATGTTTAGTACTCCTTGATGAGGAGGCGGACGGGATCTTGCAATATTTAAGACACGGGGTGCACTTGTACGCGAACCAATGTTGCTGTTGCAAGTGAGCGCAATCTGCACGATGAGGCTCGCTAAGTCGCCTTCCAATGCAGTTAAATCACGACGCCATCTCTGCTTCGCATTCGTTTCTGCTGGTGCGTATACCCGCAAACTCTGGCAGGAACAAGGTGTATACCGCACTGTGCATTAAGCTGAAGTGTGTCTCCTGTCTTTCGACCGTGCATATTATATTTCTTGATTTTCGCGGCTTGGGGGGGGGGGGGGGGGGGGGCTAGCGCGCTGCAGACGTGGAATGTTATCCTAAAGATACTAGAGCTAAATCTGGCATTAGCGCCTGCATGCGTCGCCAGTGTGGCCGGCACATGGATAGGACGTACATGGATTTGCGTTAATGTTGCCCTTGTAGATTCTAGCGATCTTCTGAATTCTTGCATCAGGATTCTAGAAGCAAGCTTTTAAATCGAAGGTTTGTTGCACAGCAACCATTGATACTCCTATGTCGCATCTAACTTCAAACATTCTTTGGTTTTCAGAACACAGCAAAAAAAAAAAAACAATAATAGCAATAGCTTGGGATATAAAATAAAGTAATTACGTATGACGAGTCTTAATTATCAAGCATCATCTAGATTTCGTGTCACGCACAGTGTCGAGGTTTATTTAGACGCAGGAAACTAGGCAACATACATATCACCGTGCGCGTGAAATACATTGTAAAGGGAAGCGCCGGTTTTGTATTTAGAGCGTGAAACTCTAAGCGTGGGGAGTCTTACACTCCGAAGGCTTGATTCCCCGAAACTGCAGCTAAAGTTAAATAAAAAGTGAAAAAAATACAAGAAAAGGAAAAGAAACATCGTTACATCAGGGAAGCTTGCAGATCGCAATCGTACTTAAAGCAGGTAAGAAAAGATACCCTCCGAATAAGGAGAAAAAATGCACACTAAATAGAAATCGCGCATACGGCAGTAGCGTATCGCGTGATTTACTGTCCCAGATGCCGTAAGCATTTTCAGTCCCACAGGGAAGCCTACTTCTCGGTTGCCGTCGTTGGCCGACGTGAGAGCCTAGCCCCACGCACTTGCTGCGGGCGATCTTCGCCGATGTACGGGGTGCAACTACACGAAGAATCTGGCAGAACGGCACCCTCGCCTTTGACGCCGAGGGCTGCAAAGTGGCACTGCCAGCTGAGCGGAATCGAAGGTGCGGACAGCGGCACTGGAACGCGATTGAAGCCGCTCGCGCACTCTTCGCCATGCAGGGGTCACTTCGCCGGCCTCCGGTGGGAAAGGCCGCGCGGTGGTGGCGGGGCAGTAGCGGCGCCCTTCCCCTGCAGTGCGAGCACGCGGGTTCCGGTCGCTGAAGTTTGAAGACGCATTACGTAAAGGCAGACGACCTGTGGAAAGGGCGTCTGTTTGATTGTTCCCGCTGATGCTTTGTGTCGCGATATTGAACCTCTTACAAAACTTGTCATTGCCATCAGATTATAAGGTCTGCTTTGGAATATATTTTTGCTTGATGAAGAAAGCTGTATCATGAACGATATAATGACATTTTGGCGAGCACATCCATGTGTGTTTGTGTGTGTGTTTCTACCAACTTGGAGAAAACAGAGGTGACTCAAAAGGATCGTGGCACCAGTCCGGGCTCTTATGTTTCAAGCGAGCACAGTGAAAACAGAAGGCAGCCAAAAAAAGAAAATAAACGGAGAATGGCGGAAAGAAACAGAGCGAGCAAAAAAAGAAAGAGCAAAGCAACGAGTTAGTAAAAAGATCGCGCTGCTTGTCCTTCGGGCTCCACGTGGGTACCTCAAGCAGGCGTAAGAAGCTTTTTGCCGAAAGGAGGCTAAGCGGGGAAGTGGACATCTCCGTGGCTGCGATTAGCAGGATTACGCTGCAGCTGTTCGCTGCATGTCAACACGACAACTAACGAGTGCGTTGAAGGCAGAGCGAAAAGAGAGGTGGCACGAGCTCAGCCTCGCGATCGCGTGAGAAGAAATCAGTAAACAAGCGCGCTTAACCTTTGCGCCAGATTATCGCCCGACTAGTTGCAGGAAATACGAAATGCGCTTATTCATCAGACGCCAGAAAGAGCAGCTAATAATTGTGCCCGCTTGCCGCACACGCGTCCTCGAATTGCCAGTGGTCACTCCGACCGCTTAGCTGTCCTCCCCGTCGCACGCTCGAGCAACCAGGCGGCTTCCTTTTATTTTTTTTATTATTATTATTTAGAAATGCCGCGAGCGTTAGGCAGCCGGCGCGGTCCTTAAGTCGTGCAGCCATGCGTCGCGTGGAAATTCGCCACATTGGTGCGGACAGGATGGCCGAGCGTCCCGTTGTAATTTGACGTCCGGAAAATAGAGCGGCGCCTTTATGGACGTGCGCCACCTTTGTGTGCAAAATGGTCGAAGGACCCAATCCTGCGCGGTACACACCGGCGCCGTGATTTAGTGCTGCAGTGCACATGATGTAAGTGCGCCAGCTGTATATGTAACTCACTCAGTTATGTCTGCAAGCGCAATTCCTCCCTACAGCAGAGAACGTTTGCAAAAAACGGTGCCCTTGGTGTATCTGCCTTATTATCCCGCTCACCTGAAAGCTGTGCATGCGTATCTTGTCCGTGAAAAAAATAAAAATTACGCAGAAACCATAGAGGATGACTGTCAATGTAAGCGAATAATCGAACGCTCCAGGAAACCTATTCGCTTTATAGTAAAGAAATGGCACGCTTGATGACATAAATTTCTTCCAGTGAGGATACTTCGGTAGCCTTTGTTGCTTCATGGAGTAGTTTTGTAGAGAACAGAACCGTTATCCAGCACATCGTCACGGTATATAGTATAGGTGAACAGTTAGTAGAACTGACCGTTTCGCGAGTGAATAAGGGTTCATTTCTTCGAATCGGGGCCTCAGACACACAGGTACACGGCGCTTGTGTTCTTATAGTGCCATTCCGTGTTCGTATCTCTCTGTGGCGCCGTTTCGAAGAGATGAATAGGTGAACGGCACCTATACCTCAAAGAGCTATAACGGTTGGCGGCAGGATACGAAAGCTGACCCTTTGCGTCGGCGTCTTTGTTACAACTACCGACCACCGACCATGAAAACGGGGGGAAAGAGCCAAAGAAAGCTGTTCGTTTTAAGTTGCTTTCAATGTGCGCCATCTTGCTGAAAACTTTCATTTTCGCACTTGTAATAAGCAGCTTCCAAAAGCATATGGAAGGGCCTGCATCGCATGATTGTCTGTTAGAATTGAGAACGACGCCCGTCACTTTCCCCGAAATACTGAAACCTCGGAAGTGGCGTATACTCTGGCTAGGTATTCTGCACTGCTGGAGGGGCAGCTGAGTATAAGGTTCGAATGTTTCTATTGTAGGTTCGATAGCTTTCGAACCACTCCTTTACAATGCACCTCGAGCCGCGATCCGAAACCCTATGCTTTACTATGCTTGCTGTGAGTACTCTCCTCGACAATAATTTATTATTATTATTATTATTATTATTATTATTATCATTATTATTATTATTATTATTATTATTATTATTAATATAAATGCATGCCTAAATACGTGTGCAATACTTATACTGTATATAGCTACAGATTGCCCTTCGTAGTGGCAAATCGCTAAGCATGCTCTCACGAGTGAGCCACATCAACAACTGCAGTCTCATGTCTAATGTGCCAACTCGCGCTTCATCATCGTGTCTCGTCCCTCCTCGAATTCTGTTCACCGCCGCATATAACTCGCTCTAATCGGATTCTCTCAGCCTTTCGACGCGTCGGGTCCGGCGCCTTCGCGAGCGTCTTCGCGGCGGCTCCAGCGGTTCGACGCGTCATCGCCTGCTGCGAGGAGGGGCGGCGGCGAGGCCCGAGGCGCCTCCCGAGGGGGGCGGGGTCCGACCGGAGCCAGGCCCGCGGTCGGCGCGGGTCAGAGGCCGGCGGCGGCGGTGGCAGGCGACCTGGCCGCAGCATTCCGGAGCGGTCGGCCGGTCCTTGTCCCCTGCCCCATACAGGTTGGGGCCCCGTTAGGGGCGCAGACGCCCCGCCAAGCCCCGCGCTCCACCGGGTCCGAGAAGACGCCCTTCCCCGATCCAATGCGGCGGTTCGGGGAAATTCTCCGCAGCGGGTTGTTGGCCTCTTCCCCCTTCGGCCGGGCCCCACAACCGGGGTCCGTCCTTGCCGCCGTTCCGGAATTAACTGACTCGCCTGGCGGAACTCGGTCCCGGTCATGTCGCGTAGGTGTCCCGGCGCGCGGTGCGCGTAAATCAGCCTTGCGCAACCGCGCTCGGCGCCGAGGAACTGCGCCGAGACCCCGGACCCCGTCCGTCACGCCGCCACGCGTGCCAAGGACACGGGGCTCCGCATCAACGCGGTCCCTGCGACGACAACGCGGGGATGCCTCGTCCCGTCCGTCGTCCCGTGCGCGCCTGTTGCCCGCAGAGCGGATGAGGTGCGGTGTTCTCCAGGAAAGACAAACTACTGTGGGGATTTTCTCGCAGGTTGCACAGCAGAACACCGTCAACGCCACGGTGGCGGAAAGGCGTAAAATGAATGTCGTTCGACTTCCAGACACCAAATGTACAACTAATTATCGCTGCTGCCGTAGTAAATTTTGAACCGTGCACGTTGCAGTAATATATCTCGGGGAATCGATTTATTTCTTATAGTACTCAAAATTTTATTCAAGCCTAAAAGAGCTGTAGAGGAACCTTATTAACGAATCTGCATAGTTGCTGTCCATGTTTAGCTCTTTAAAGATGAACAATAAGACATCAGTGAAGACGTTTTAAAGGAGAACGCAGCAACGTTGACAAGAAGGCACACGGAAATTGTGCCTCGCCATCATCTGCACCGTACAAGGCGCAGCTTCCGCAAGTGTCTACAAAAGTTATCTGCACGATGGCCCTTGTCAAGATTCTCAACGCCATTGCTTTCTAAGTCTACTCGTGGCCCGTCATACTGTGAGGACAATCGGTACGCTCTTGAAGCACAGATTTCTCGCCTTGTTCGTTCTGTTTTGTTTTCTGTTCAGGAACAACTTTGCGCAACCGTGCTCTCAAGGGACATGCGGAGACTACTCAGTCACCTCCTTCTCCCGTGTCAGCAAAAGATCATGCCAGAAGAGTCAAGCAGTCGTCCGACTAGCTGACGAGCAGCTAGTTAAGGGCCTCGCTGGAAACGGCACCAGGAAAAGTCTGTCTCGGGAAACTCGTAGTAGCAACCATATATTACACTAACTCGCCCAAACCACTGCGCCCCCGTCTAGCCACGAGCCTGAGCGACGGGGCACGCCGTGACCTCAGCGTGGTCAAGCCCCGAGCGCCAGCGGCGTCCAGTGCTTCGGGCGGCGATCCCGAGAGGGAGCGTGGCCTCCGCTGGTGCAGCACTTCCGAGTGCACCGGTGGGTCCCCATGAGGGGGCCCCCGCGGGTCGCAGGAAGGCGGCGCAGCGAGAGGAGCCCCCGGTGCAGCCGAGGAACCGATTAGAAACCGGCAAGAGTCGGGCCGCTCCCGCGGAAGCCAGTGCGCGGTGAGATCTCTCATCATGGTAGGTCCTGTTCCGGCAACACAAACAGCCACACAAGAACTTCGCGCGCCACGTGGCCGCCGCCGAGGCTGGCGCCGCCTCCGAGGCTGGCGATCGCGTCGCGCCGGCGCGTGCACGTGGTTTCTCGAAGGGGGGGGGGGGGGGGGGGGCGACGTCAAAGGAAGAAAGCGGCGCACGAATTTGGCCATCCTTCTCGTTGGGGCGGCGCTAAAGGCACCAGCGATGCCTCGAATTGGCTCGGTCACCTTGCGCGGCAAGCCTGCGTAGCGTGGAAGGGCACAGCTGCAAAGAGCAGAGACGCCAGCAACGCAACAGCGCCTTATTCTCTCCGAGAAAAATGCGCACCTCGGCGAGTGCGTCGACCAAGTAAATATGTCACAAAGCGCAGATGTGTGTCATAGCTGCGGGGCGCGCGCAGCTGATGCCCTTTGTGCTGGATTTGCTGCTGTTCGCCGTCGACAAAAGTCCCTCCTGCGGCACACAAGCGCTCCTCGTTTCTGGAGTTTTAGGAATCAACTCCGCAATTCATAAGATGCATACGACGGCGTTTTTTTTTTCAGCCGTTGCACACAATGTATGATCCCTCCACATATGTGCTTTGGAAGGTTTCTCCATTTTGCTCGCCAGAACATGTGCCACAGTGACTCGTACGGGTATGGTTCACGGTTAAAATACCTACAGTGGAGGACCTGAGATAACAGGTACACACTTTATGTCTTTGTGTTCTGTCGGGATAAAATGAAACTGAAAGCTTGTTAAATGTGGTACCAAATTCTAACTAGACAAATGAATGTAACAAAAGTATTTACATTGTGAACGTGGTTCTATTTTAACGGCACAGTGATTTAGCCATGAGTTGAACTTGAAGCAAATTGCTGCTGCCGATATCCACACCGCTCAAACGTCAATTATTCGAAGGTAATTCGCTTGTTACCTGTTCATTTAATTACCTGTCCCTTTTTTATTGATAAGAGAAACATTGTACGCACCAATATAGTATAATAACTGTTACTGACTTGCCGCCTCTATTCGAGTAGTGAAGTGCCTATGCTCGCTTCTTGCGGTCTAATTTATTCGGATTCGCTCGGGCGTTCGCGTCACCACTAAAACCGGCCCCGCCGACACATTCTCATATTCAAAACGAGGACTGCCAGATATGCGCAGAACCGCGTTCATCTAGTTCGTATATATTCGTGGTGTTTAGCTCTTCTGGAGATGAAGTAAAACACGGAGGGCCCCTCTACGCCGAGTACATCACAATTTGAGGAAAGGAGGCCTCGACCCGGTTATCCCGAACTCCTCTGTGCGGGATCCTCAAGCGTAAGACGTGAGCCTTAAACGTGCGATTCTGTTTGCGATATCCAAAAGCGGAAATCATGATGAGAAAATGATGGATTGACAAAGGGAGGCGTTGAAGCAAGCTCCGTATTGAACGTCAATCGAGCTGCAAGTGTTACTGCCTGCGTAGAGGCTCGCCCACAGTGCGCGAGAAAGCATCAGCTGAAGGGTGTTTTTCTGGCCGCCCCTTGCTTCCCTTCTGGGTGCGCGCGATATTTTAGCTTGCACGCCGACCAGAGTTCGCTCGCCGAGGTGCGCGTGCACTGGGCAGTGTCCTTGGACCGAGAGGCCGCGTTTCCATGCTCTGCGGAAAACTGACGCGCGGGAAAGCCGCTCACTCGGATTCCAGTAACGGAGTTCAACGGCGGCGCGAGTTTAGGCGGCGAAGGAAACCCGGGTCGCGTGCGCTAGCCAAGATCGCTGCCTTCGCGCCATCGCGGCGGGTGCTGGGGCAGCGCGGTTGGCGCGCGCGCGCGCAGCGGGTTCGGCGCCTCCCCCCGCGCGGCGGAGAAAAACGATCGCGCGTCGACGGGGGCAGCGGCGAGCGGAAGTGCCCATTGAGGACCCTTGGACAGTCTCGCTTCGGAAGCAGCTTCTTGGCAGGCCGCAGCAGCGAGGCCTTGCGCCCAGATTGCGCGCCGCCGCGCCAGTCAGCGCGACGCCGGCCAGTTCGACGCGATGCAGCGTCGGCCGAGGTTGCGCAGGAGGCATTCCAAGGCAGCCTCGGTGGCAGCGGCGAAATGGCGGCGCTTCCGAATGCGTGCGCCAGCGCACGCCCAGCGAGGAGGGACCAAAGCCGCGCAGTCGCGTTCCTCGCCTCTTCCGGAGGCGAGGAAGTGCAAGGACGCTCGACCGCCAACGTGTCGTGAGCATTATACTACATGCTGATGCGTGCAGAGAACGTTTCTCTCGACGCGTTGTGGCCACTCTGAAGGTCATTGAGAAGAGCGAACCAGAATGCTGCTGACACCACAATTGTAACAAGGTAAACAGGATGACGAGAAATTGAGGCTGCTTGATTTGCAGGATGCAGTTGCACATAATCCGAATGTATGCTGTCGCACCTTCAATGCCGCCTGTTAACAGGTCAAAATTTTCCTTTGACAGACTGCACAATGCCGCCACTTCAGCTCGTAGGCTGAATCTCATTAGCTTGAGAGGACATTACTTGAGCAAGAAATCAATAACAAATAGGTACATTAAAAATTGAGCGACTCTTTGATTGAGTACATTAGTGCACATATTACATTTGTGGAATTAAAAGTTGTATTCCTACTCAAGTATGCCCATTGCCGGGTTTGAAATATCCATCGATATAATCCGTCACGAAAGACATTGACGTTGTTCTTAGGTCCACGCTGTGCGAGGGAGGCTCCTTGGTCAAATGACAAACCTAACGCCGATGTATCCTGCAGCGAATTTCTTGGGACTGATAGCTGCAAAGCGAGCCTAGTCTCAGGATTCCCGCTTGATTACATCGGCAGCGCGCCAAGTTGATTCCGTGTTTGCAGCATGTATCCTGAAATATTCGATTATAAATTTAATACGTGTAACCGAAGCAAAAATGCGGGACCTGTATCCACGAAAAACTACTTCAGCGTCGAACAGTTGCGTGGTAAAAGCAGATGCCGTTCAATCGTGATGACTGGTTCTTAATTACCGAAGGCGGTCGGCCAGAGGGAAAGAACACTTACAAACGAAAAGCTATGCTCACACATGATTGACGAAATGCCGTTGGAACTCATTTCAAGCCTTACTTCACCAGCAGGCACGAAGAAAACCAAACAGGCAGGAACTCCCCTCGATGACGCATAACGGAAACCCTGGCCCGTATTCACAGAAAAGTTCTTACGCTAAAGCTGTTCGCAAAAGCAGGTGTCAGACAATCGCGATATTGGACAATCGTGATATTATTGCAGAAGGCGGCCGGCCAATTATGGCGAACAGCTCTAATACAAGCGAAAAGCTTCGTGAATTCGGCTCCTGTTTCTCAGCGACGGGACGGAACGGCCATATTTATTTACAGCGCTTATTCTCGTTTAGTCAGAGCGTCGCCAAATTAAGCCTCATTAAAAGCGATGCTCCCATCCGCATTGGTCCCAGCGGTGCTCTGCCAGTGTATAGCCTTCCCTGAGAAGCAAGTGCCGGAAGGTGTGAGGTGGTGTTGCCCGATAACTGTCGGATTTGGGGGTCTCCCGTCCTTATCTAATCGCTATCGCGACAGCCGCGAACTGCGAGTGCCTACTGTGCCGGATGGTGCAGCCGATATGGAGCCCAGGTTACAGCGCGGCCGTCCTACTGCACGAGGTCAAGACGCAATCACTTTTGTTGACAAACTGAAACGCGGCGCGGCAGGCGAGCCGAACGATTCAAGTGCGCGTCGACGACCGTGAAATACAGAGAGCCGTGAACGGAGTCTAGGCAACACCGACAACCACTGCCCGATGAGTGTAGCACACGTCTTCGGGGCATCGCGAACGAGTAAGCTCGCCAACATAGCCAACATCGTTCGTTCTCTGCTAACTCCCGTGTTCACTTCACGCGTATATATGTACGGTGCCGCAGAGGACAGTGCGTCGTGAGCTAGTCGTAAATAAGAGGCATAGTTTTGTATTCCTATCCTTCGCAAACAGTTACTCCTTCTTTTATATAAATTTTCTAACCCCTTTCACATCCTTCAATTACAATCCTTTATCTATATGCCATTTTATTGATTTCTCTTCCTGGGCAGGCAGTTATTGCGCCAATCCTGGTGATAGTTGCCAGCCAACACTTTTCAGTCTTCTTCTGCGATCTCTTCTCCCCCTTTTGTCTGCAAACCTAATAATAGTAATTCGTGGGCTATAGAGACGTGGTGCATCGATTGGATATGTAACTGTGAGCGTATAAATTATTGCTAAGGTAACGCTAACGGCTGCAGCAAAACGAAATGTAGACAAAACGCTGTCAGAGCATAGCGTTATCTCTCACACACACGCACGCTTGACCGACAGACCGACCTATCGACCGAACGAACAGACAGACAAAAAGTACGCCGTTTAGAGTTAGGACGGCAAAATAATGCAATAGTGTCAAAAAGCGCGGAATAATTACGAGATTGTCAAAACCCTCGCTTTTCCTTCTCAGTGATTGCTGAAGTGTGTGTCACTGTTCACTAGTACAGTATCGATCCAAAGATAACAGAGCCGTAATCATATGGAAACCATGCATGTGCAGCCGGCAATCCTGCGTGGTGTCGTTACTTTTTAACCACGAACGAAATGAAACCCTGGCAAATAAAAACAAACTGGCTCCGTTGTTTTCAAATGCGTGCAAAGCCTGGCACCGATGCGAGTCAAGCGAGCGGGCAGCAGCTATATCACGGACTTCGCAGCGCGCCCTGTCCGCCCGCTCATTCGGTAAACAGGGGGCTACGCATATTGCGCACACGGCCGCGCGAGTCGTTCAACTTGGGCGTCAGGTGACCGACAGCCGCGTGTTGAGCGGAAGTGTGCGCGGCACGCGCCTAGCGAAGACGTTAAGGTGTGGGGGAGGGAAGTATGGCGGACTATCTCTCTGGCCGCGCGAGAGCACCTCGGTTAGAGGCTGGGGAAGCCCTCAGTGCGTCGTAGCGAGTCACGCGATACGAGACAAACAAGGTGTCACGGCCTCAAGTGCGCAGTCGCCGCGAACGAAACAACAGAAAGCATCAGCGAAAACGCGGCGCAAGGAGGCGCAGATGCCTTCTGCGCGGAGGCGACGTCATTATGACGTCACTCTGGAAGATCGCGGCCTCTCGATTAGACGCAGGAAGCGAGCGAGATTCGTCTGGTGTGGCAGCCCGCAACGAGAGTGAAGGTCCTTGGACCGCTTCCCGGAGCCCCCGTTGCGCAAAGCGGCTTCCCCACAGGGCGGGGGACCCGCGGCATCGCCGAACCGCGGCGACCACCACGGCCACAGCATTGAGCTCGGGCCGTCGGTGTAGGTAGCGCGGTGTCCCGCGGAGGAGCTAGCGCACCACAAATAGCGGCCGCTGCGCTGTTTACCGCCTCGCCTGCCCTGGTCCCGGGCGCAAGCACCAATGGCCCGCTGACCGAGCTGGCCAGTGACCCCGCGATCCAAAACAACGTTCCCTCTTCGCGAAGCACGCGAGCTATCCTGTCAAAACAAAGCCTGCCGCGCTCGGCGAGCCCAAACAATGTCGCAAGTGGCAGTGTTGCAATTACGCGCAGAAATGAACTGCGCGCTCTCGGCGGCGTCGGAAACCGAAAGAAAAGTTCCTGTTTTTGCACCGCCCGCTCGTCCCCTCTCTCGCCGTCCTGTTTGCGACTCGCGGGGCCGCTGACTGTGCGCGTCAAAGCGCGCACGCGCCGCCGGCCACGCCGCTACGCTCGCGCCGCGCTTTGCATACTCCTCGAACCGCTCGTTATTTCTGTCGTCCGCTTCATCTCGCTGGCTGTGAGTCGACACTGTTGTTGTCGGCGCCGGCCAAGACTTAGTGCGCAGTGCGGAGGTTCGCCGCCGGCCATCTATTAATACTCTTAAATGGCTCCGGGTGCCTTATAAGGGGTTTCACACGAGGTGTCCCGAAGACCCCATTAAAAGGAATGGAAGGGCACTGCACAATAAGAGATAATCCTTCAATACGAGCTAGAAACTTACGCTACAGCGATAGAAATAATTTATTAGAGAGAGAGAAAGAAAGAAAGAAAGAAAGAAAGAAAGAAAGAAAGGAAGAATAGGAAAGGCAGGGAAATCAACCAGATGAGCGTCCGGTGTGCTACCCTACACTGGGAGTAAGGGTAGGGTCGGCCTTGGTCAATTGGCTTGAACATATGCTACAAAGACAAACCAAGTTCCAGCGGAAAAGTAGATTACGCGCTGTAGCGTACATTTGTGACAAACAATGTCGGCGTCTAGAAACTTGTGAATCCGGGATTGTAATTTCATTCAGACCTTGAATCTAGAAAAAATTAATAGGGCAGATCAGTAAATTAACCCCTTGACGCTCGATGCTCTCAGCACTTGACATGCTTGCGAGATTTAGGAGTAGACACTTATCACACACACACACACACACACACACACACACACACACACACACACACACACACTCACACACACACACACACACACACACACACACACACACACACACATATATATATATATATATATATATATATATATATATATATATATATATATGATGATGATGACGTGTATGTAATTTACCACGAAATGGAAAAGACACTTTGTTCTACTCTAGCTGTGGTACTTCTTGTTTGTAGTCCCTCGATCAGCCGAAAGTGAAGGAACCACTGCCGCGTGGATGGAATCATGTCTTTGGAAGGTGGGGCTCTGTAGCAATTGCATGCTCAGGCTGCGTCGATTCGTGGGCGGAGAGTTGGCGTGCGCCTTTCAGAGAGAGCCGTCGTTGGCGCTGTACGGCCGGAACCGCGGCCTGCCTCGTCGTCAGGCGGCTGCACATTCCACGGTGCAGGCGTCACAGCGCGTGCTGCTCGCCTCGGCCGCCGCGGAGCTGGCTGGACATTCCGGCTTGTCGGCGTGACAGCAGGAAATTCTGCCGGCTTTTCTCTAAATGACTAAATAACCAAATAAGTTCTACCCAAGTCGGCGAGATGAAAGAGTATGGCGTGAGAAAAGAAATTCTATTGCATAATACGTGGCTGTATATGATTCTTGAAGGGAAGCCAGCTGGTCTCCTCAAGAAGCAGACGTTGTAGTAGATGAAAAGATCAATTTGGTCTGGGAATCAAACTTTGTTTCTTACGCTTAACCTTCTAGTTTTCTGCGTTCGACGTCACCGGATATACAAGTGCATCTACCAATTGGGTTACCGCGGCTTGAACAGACCATGCTGTGCCGTCTGGGGCTAGGCCTAGCATTTACAAACTCTTATGCCTTCCTTATTGGATGGCCAACAGCCCCACGTGCGACACATGCAGCTGTGATGAAACGCTCACACACGTTATTTGTGTCTACCTGCGCTATAGTGTCGAGAGGCAAGTGATGTGCAGACCAGTGCTCCCAAAGAACCTCCGCGCAGAAGGCCTTATTCGCGCTACTAAGATTCATGCGGTATATACAGGCCTTCACGATAGACGTTAAGAACGCCCCTCCCCACCACTCGATAGTAAACGCTACTTGTTTGTGCTCTCTCTCTCTCTTTCTCTCTCCTTCCACTCTCTGTCGCTTTTTATCCCCCTACTCCTTCCGCTCATGCAGGCTAGCCAACCGAAATTACTTCTGCCAACCTCCCTGCCTATGCAACCTTTCTCACTCTCGCTCTCTCTGCTATCGACCGACCTTGCGCTGCAATTGGCTAGTGTCCTGGTTAACTCAGTCGGTAGAACGACTGCACCAATCAGGCAGTATCCCCGGGTGCATTTCTAGGAGCAGGACGCAGCTTTCATAATTTACGAAGTATGTTTTTCTATGAGGCCAGCTGGCTGGATTTTTAGCTCCCAGTGGACCGTAGTAACGGACAACTGGGTGGCAATTACTATTTTTTTTTGCTTTCTTTTTAAATTGGATGGGGCCTTCTTGCTCTCAAAGCACGAGATAATATCAGTTCCACAAAGCACGCACCGCGCGCGCACACACACGCACATACACAAACACAAAATAAATAAAAAGAAAAAAGTAACAAAAAAGGAAATTAAAAAATGCGTCAACTCGCCTCTGCGGTGCATGATGCACTCCATATAGGCGAGTTGCCGGAAACGACGAACTGGAAATCCAGTGTGGCCAATCCTCCTCCTGGGTACGAGCCATGTTTTGAGGCAAGCACAACAACCGGCATTAGGTTCCTTCCATGCCTCTCCACCCGATATTTCAGGTAATCATGTCCATTTATGCACCTCGTTTTCAACTCCTATTTAGTGAGTAGTAGTACTAGTACTATTGACATCAGAAACAGGACAGTATACTACTATACGGCAGGCAAAGATGGCCGGTGGAGACAAAGAGCGCGTCATAGTGCTGGTCTGATTCGTCGTAGCCATATACTAAACAGCAGTTATAAGCGCCCATTCGCGCCCTTACTTTACGATTGAGGATTTCCAGCCCAAGCTTTCAAGAACTTGTAAATGCAGCGTTACACACAAAATTTAGTTACCGAAACATTACCGAAAGGTGTGAATTGCAAGTCAAGTTACAAGCTGCTCAGTCTTCATTTTTGATTTTTATTATGGCGTACAGTGGAAGAGAGAAAGCACCTATTTTAAGCAAATACCGGTTCGGTGCTTTCTGAAGCCGTTTTCTGTAAGGAACAGTGGCTGGAAAATACAAACTCTATTTCGCCTTGGCTTTGTTTAATACGTCTCACCTTCAATGTCACTGTCTTGATCTTTCGCTCGCGAAGTTAACGATCATTACCGTACATGATGCGTTGAGCTCAGTACAAGGGCCACCGCCATATATCTACCGAAGCCTGAATAAGCTACAGGAACCTCAAGAGTGTCATTCTGCACCCCAGTATTAGTGCTCGGAAAAGGATGCTTACATCACTTTACATAGATTGTTATTATGAAAACATAATCTACTTAACACGTCAGCGCCATAAGCAACTATTTTCCTCGTTTTTTTTTATTTTCTTTTGTAAGTGGCAGAGCACTGAATTCCCTCATATCGCGAGACCTCCACTTCCTTTACAATACGGCACAAGATCGTTCTCTATTTTCGAAACATCTTTTCTACTGTTTGTCACGCGTCCCAAACATGCCCATCAGTTAAAGCCAGCGTGCCGCGTTGCAAAAGGAGCTCGTGACAGCGACCGGATGCCCCACGAATAGTTAAGTAACCTGACCCGTCTGGGGGCCGGGGACCGGGTGGAACGCTGGGGTGTGCTCTTTCGTTATTTTTTTCCTGTTTGATCAAAAACCTATTTCAGCGTATGACAAGTCGGCGTCACACGACAAACGCAGAAAGCAAGAACAAACGTAGAATTATGTTTTAAATACGAAACTTGCTTCAGTGTTTTGAACCTCCAGGATTGTTTGATGAGGTGGCTTTGACATCCTGTCAGCAGTTTGTACGCGCGGGGTGAGTCATCCTGGTGATTGTCAATAAGGGTCGAGCGGAATCACGCGGCAGCTGTGAAAAGTAAGCTTCGGGGATGCCGGTAGAAGAGTTCGGTAAGTCATTGAGCAACATCCTTCACCGGAGGAAGGGCGGCGTCCAAGTCGAGTTTACGTGCATGGCTGCGGCTGCACACTCCAGAAACATTGCTGTCCCATTTTCCGTCGTCCCACTTTCATTCCGGGGTATTTCCGAAAGCATCGACGCACGTACGTGTCGCCAGCCTCCTTCCCTGCCACGAATGCAAAAAGAAAAAGTTAGTGTACTAAGATTGCAATTATTTTGCAAAATCAAGATATCCACAAAATCTACATTACAAAAGTTGGGGCTATTTTTCAACCTCTGTCGGGTGGTTTTGCTTCCTAGAATGTCGAGTACTAAGTTGCCTGTGCACCTTCTATGAACAAGTTTATAGTGGTGTGCTTAGAAACCGCCCCTACCGCTCTCTCTCCACAAAAAGAATGGAACCTGAAGGTTTGTGCGTGCGAACTAGCGCGCATCTAAGCTGTTCCCGCAGCACTCCTCAGAGAGACGCTAAAAAGAAACGCGAAAGCGGTTTAGACTGATCAAGTATTACTTGAAATTTAGATTTTCGTTAACTTCCTTCCATATTTTGTGAATACCACGAAATATGCAACGAAAGCCCGTGCTTTTACAGTGGAGCTCTATATGTCAAGGGTACCATAGAATTTTCGTGTCCACACACAAAAACTATCATCATCAGTGGCTCAGAGCCACGTAAGCAAGCAAAAAAAATGCATTGGCTCATAGCCCCGTATGGCAGAGGCTACAATCACTCAGCAAAGTGAAGGGAACAGTGCTTACACTGTTTCTAAACACGCATGCAACATAGAGAACAGCACGTCGAAAACTGTCATCATCAATGGCTCACACCCCCGTAAGCAACGGCTCATACCCCCGTAAGCAAGCAAAATATGCAATGGCTCATAGCCCCGTAAGGTTCATGGCTACACACTTTGCTTGGGTGTCCCACGCAAAGTGATGTGTCTGGACCGAAAAGGGAGTGGTTTACGCGCTTCGTGTTGCAGACATATAGCTTGCGATGCTACACCGATCCGATCAAACCGACCCCCCAGCGGCGGACGTGCATCGATTTTACATTATCAGAGAATGTGTTTGCAGTTGCGAGTATGCCGATCAGTGTATACATAGCGACCACATAGTCATTGTGACATGACAATGAATGATGAAAAAGTTTTTTACCACAAGTTTTCTTACCACGATGTTTACAGCTCCGCTGGTCATCCACCTTCGCAGGGCGGAATGACCTTGACTTTTTTACGTTCAATTTCACTTCAACAAGTTGCAAACCAATTCTTTAACAAATTTTGAGTTTTATAAAGTCGTCGGTTAGGTGTTTGGATATTTAAAGTGAAGTGGAAGGAAGAAACTTAAAGGCACACTATACGCTATTAATTAGCTGTATTCTGTCATCATCATTCATTTTCCCTTAAGGACCCCTGTCGCGTGGGTTTTACATAATGGGGGGGGGGGGGTGCAGAGGATAAGAATAGGAACAAATGTATGGTTACAACGGCCTACAAAACTCAGCGTGTGGATTCGTATGAGAACAGAAAAAAAAGGGAAAAAATAGAAAAAGGCCAAGAGGTACCCTGAATACAATGCAAAAGCAAATCAGCAGAACAGTCACAATGTGAAACGGCAATCGCAAAAGAACGCAGACACAGTAAAGTCATTACAAGGTTAGGGTTTGAGGTGATCAGTATTCAGCTGTTTGCAGATAATATCTCAAAATTTATCTAGGTTATCTAGGTTTATCTAGGTTATCTAGGTTACTTTCATTGACATCTCTATCTGGTGAATTGTTCCACTCTGCGATGGCACTAGGCAAAAGCGATTTATTAAAGGAAAATGTTCAACCATGCAAGCGCTGGATGCTGCAAGAGTTAAAAAGGCGACGAGATGTACGGGTTGGTGGGATTAGAAGCTTTCGGTGCAGTTCAAGGAAGTTATAATATAGTCTGTGGAAAATGCACAGCTTTGCAATTTTCCGGCGGAACACCAATGGTTCGAGTCCTGGGATGATTTAACCGCACTGACAGTTTCTTCACAGCTGTACCTGGAAGTGATGAATCTAGCGGCACGATTTTGTATTGATTCTAATATATTAATTAAGCAAGCTTGGTGCGGCCTCAAAATAGCTGAGGCGTATTCAAGTTTACTTCGAATGAAAGTTTCATAAGCTAGTTTTCTTGTGGATGAGGGGCACAGCGCAAGGGTACGTCTGACGTAACCAAGTGATTTAGTGGTGTCGGTAGCCAATTTTGTTATATGGTCGGACCAGGTTAACTTGCTGTTAACAGTGATAGCGAGATAACGATATGATTCAACGGTGGATAGGGCTGTCGAGTTTAAAAAGTACGGGTGGTCCTTGTTAGAGTGTTTACGGAATACCTGCATAACTTTGCATTTGGAGATGTTAACTTTCATTAAAGGATTAGAACATCAGGTTTTTATTAAGTGTAAGTCTTTTTGGAGCAGTGCATGGTCGGTTGGGTCTGTAATGCGACGATAGCTTACGCAGTCCTCTGTAAAAGTCGTATAGAAGATGAGATGTCGTTAGTAAGGTCGTTTATGAAGATGAGAAAAAGAAGGGGACCGAGGACGGATCCCTGTGGTACTCCGGAGATGGCGCTAGCAGTGTTTGGACAATGATTTCCGACAGCTGTGTACTGGAATCGATTAGTAAGAAAGCAACGGATCCATGATCATGCGAGAGGGCCGAGACCGAGGCATGAAAGTTTGGCCGAAAGCCGCTGATGGGGAACACAGTCAAATGCTTTGGCAAAGTCTAGGTATATGACGTCAGTTTGAAGTGATGAGTCCAAGTTCAGGTCAAGTTCAGTAATAACTTCAAAAAGCTGTGTATCGCATGACAAACCAGGCCGGAAACCGTGCTGATTATGAAAAAAAAGAAGGAATGATCACCTAGATGACATGCTATTTGCGAATATATTATATCTTCTAGGACTTTACAGGGAATACTTGTTAGAGAAATGGGGCGATAGTTGGAAGGATCAGAGTGGCTGCCTGATTTATATATCGGTACCACTTTACTAACTTTCGAGTCATTTGTAAGTGAACTATTAGTAATGGACTGGGTAAAAATTATTTGTAATATTAGACCGGAAATTTCTTTTATACCTTTTAGTATCTTAGCAGTGGTGTTATCTGTCCCGGGGGCACTATAAATCTTTAGGTTTTCGATAAGTTTCATAATGACTTGAGAATTAATCGTAATGAGAAACATGAGGGGAAAACTGTAGCTGGGCAAATCAAAGTCCTTCAGTGCAGGCTCACGAGTGAAGACAGAAGAAAAATACGAATTGATTACGTCTGACCGCTGATCAAGCGGCACGTTGGAATCGTCAGGGTAAGTCAAGGAAATGTTATTGGACCTATTGTTTGGTTTCATAATATTCCAAAATTTTTTGGGGTTGACATGTATCATATTAGGCAAGTCGTTGTGGAAGAACTTCTTTTTGTATTGTCTCAAAATGCTAGTGTATTCGCGCAGGCACTTAAAGTACTTGTCCCACTTTGAACGTCAAGGGATGTATCTAACAAGGATGTCAAGGATGTATCTGCACGTTTTTATACATGTATTTTTATTCTCGGGACTATGTTAAAATTTTGAATAGTTTCTTCATTTTCTTGCGTGCTTGCTTCGTTCTGATGTGTTTCTTATATATAATTACTATTGTTTTATGTATGATTTACATGAAGCCGGGTGGTTAATTGCACATGTACTTTTGTATCCAGCCGTGAAATTCTATAAAATTTGAGAAATTATAATGACTTCTGGGCTTCTTTCCCCCTTTTGCTGATAGGCAGACACGTCAAATAGGTTATGTGCTTCTTAGCCGAGACTACGCAGTCACGAACACAAGCCGCAAGGCTTATGCGGACTGGAATGTACTTGTACACATATTTTGCGGGCCGCAATAAACGCTCTATTCTATCATATTCTATTCCATTCTATTCTATTCACACTAAAATGCACGATTAATACAGGAGACAATGAAGGCCGAACTCCCAGTAGTTGAGTTTCACTCCGGAACAACAGCTCCGGTACGTCAGTACATGTGACTTCACGGCTTTCGAACTGTATTGTCGTATTGTGGCACATCAAGAGTCCTCGAAACTTCCGAAGTTCAGTTTTTGCATGCTTTAGAATACAATGCAGTCCATCTTTACCGATTAAAAAAAAAAAGGAAAAGAAACAGTCAGTACGCCGAGCATACGCCGTTACAATCTATGACCTCACGGCTAGCTAGTGCGGGAACTTCAAGACAGCATCGCCACTCATCTTCTTTCTGCCTTTCTTTTCTGGCCTACCAAGCTTCCTGTCGAGGTGAGAGTGGATTTTTCGGTATTGTAGCAGCTTAATTTACTAACCTGTCTCACTTCATTCTTTTCATTTTTTTCCTAAGTACCTCCTTAAAACGCGCAGCAGGGACAGGCGATGCTGTCCGAGAAGTTCCGCCCATTCCGGGGCCTTGAACATCCGTGGGTCCGCGGGCGCCTGCACGACGGGGGAATGTGCGCACGCTCACGCGGCGACCTGACCTGAAGGAGTGACTCGAATACCCTTTAGCGAACAACCTACAACCGCTCTGTGCGAAACAAAAGTGCGTGGTTAGTTCGCAAAATCGCTGCAATTCAACTTGCGTCGCGTGCAAGACTTTCTCTCCCCTCTCGTGTTCTTATCTAGCCAAATGCGGCGCCAGCAGATGGCCTTGAGAATGCTATATAGCAGCCTGCCAGGCATCTGGCAGTCATCCTCAAACGCACGCGCACGACGCGATCGTTTTCGGTTACCAAGAGGCCGCGATATTCGCTATAATGGGGCCACGCACATGGAGTCGCGATATTGTCTATCTCACCGTCACGAAGAGCTCAAGCGACATTATTATATGGCTTCCGCTCTTTTATCTACGTATGTGGCATTTTGGCAAGGGCGAAAGAAGAGTATGCTTTTGCAAGGCGCCTGCCAGGGCCACTGGTCCGGCACACGAATGAGCTACATTATCTAGGCGTGCGTTTGTCGCTCGGTGTGGCATCGCGGGAGTGCAGCGTTAGGGCCTACACGCATACAGGCAGCGATCAGGACGCTGCCCGCATTTTTTCCCGTTCGTCGAGTATATTGGAAACTTCAAAGGACACCCGAGTTACTTGCACGTGCGTTGCGGCGTTGACCAACTGTTCAACCAATGTGGAAGCTTTGTATATATAGTGGCACCTGCGGAGAAAAAGAAAGATGAGCGAGCGTTGCAAGAACTGCGAGCAACTGAAGATTATACAAACTCCTCCGAAGGCGTCTGGAACTATGTGCCTCACCTATAGTTGCATCGTTCGAGCTCGGCGAGCGCTATGTGCAGACACCTCATCCGCAGCGTCGCTGTTCCTTGGCGCTACGATTAAGTGCAGCTCCTGTTTCTAAGATTGCCGGATTTTTGTGCCAGCGCCGACGGCCACTGTGTTGTTGCCGCTCTTTTTATAGTCGACAAAACTGACCATACCTTATCAACTTGCACCACCGGCTTACCAACGTTACCGTAACGTAATATCGTAACCACCATACCAATGGGTGCTCTTTCGTGTCATGGAAATACCGGAGGGGCATTTCGTGCTCTTCCACTGCGAACGCACGTATGTACTTTGATGCAACCCGCTACGGCTCCTTCCATTAGCCGTACTCACCTTTATGTAATCTTTGCACCAAAGCACCGGTTTCTATATAGATTAAATAAAGCTTAATTCCCACCCCCCTTCGTCTTACTTGTGAAATGCGCCTTGGGCGTTTCTCCCTTGTACACTGCAAACAATTAATGAATACACATTCACGGCCGTGGTTGCTTAGTGGCTATGGTATTGGGCTGCTAAGCACGAGGTCGCGGGACCGAATCTCGGCCACGGCGGCCGCATTTCGGTGGGGGCGAAATGCGAAAACACCCGTGTGCTTAGATTTAGGCACACGTTAAAGAATCCCAGGTGGTCCAAATTTCTGGAGTCTCCTCCTACGGCATGCCTCATAATCAGATCGTGGTTTTGGCACGTAAAACTGCATAATTTAAACAAATGAACACACATGCTCATACAACGTAATCGCATGTGGACATAATACTTTTAGGTATACGGGAACAGCTTCCAATTACACATTCTTACACGTAATAACAAGTTAGGAAAAGAAACTAGATAGCGGCGTAATAGCCTGCTCGACGAGGCAATAATCGCGCTTCACCCGATGAACGACCGCGAACTACGACGGCAGCGAGTTTCGAGTACCGCCAGCTGACAGGGGTGACGTTTGGCACAACGCGGTCTGCGCACACCAGACGTTGGCAGACGTCGAGCGCCGCGCTACGCGATAACTCGCTGCTGCGCAGCGCGGCAGGACCCCCCCCCCGGCTGGTGATGCGCGGGCGGCAGCGCCGGCAGTGAACGCGGCTCCTCGGCAAAGTGTGCGGCCGAATTCCGCCATTCGGCGTCGCATCTCAAGGCCAGGAAGCGCGAGCGCCAGCCCTTTTTCAATCTTTGTGTCGCTTTGTCTCAGCTCAGCACGTGCGCAGTGGGCCGCCGGGCCAATAGGCGCCCACAGCGCACGTGATCGTCGCCGGGAAAAGCACCCGTACACGTCATTATGACGTCTCGCACCGAGCGCGACCTTGGGCCCTGAACGCGAGCGCGCGCTGCGACGCCATTTTGTTTCTTTTTCCACTGCTCCCACCGAGCGAGCGCCAGCTGCACGAGAATGTCGAGCCTATAGTAGACGGTGTGGTTGCGCACCCTGGCCGCCAAAGGGTTCCATTCGCCGTCCCACTGCTGTCATGTTCGGGTCTTCACGAGCGCCGTGCATTAACGGCTGACGCTCGCGCGCCGCTTGATGTCCGCTGGTGCGGGCCGAGGATTACGGCCGCGGCTGCTTCTATGCTGCGGGCTCGCTGGCAACCGCGGCCCACTGAGACCACAGAAGCGAGCGGCCGCGCCTCTCTGACTCTGTCGCCGGCATTCCGGACACCGAGAATCGTGACCGTGACGTGAAAAAGGGCATCTACGCATTACGGCGATCTGCGTGGTGAATGAACGCTTTAACATTCGGCTCTATTGCGTCAAAACGGCAGAAAAACACACGATAACGTTGCTGACTCGACTAGCGCGGCGCGTCGTTGGGCCACTATCACCACGCTGAGGACGACAGCATCTTGTCAGGATTATCGGCTGCTATTTCACTCGATCGTACTTCAGCAGCGGCTAAGCCGAGCTGTTTAATTCCTGCGCCTGAGAGACACGTGTTTATCAGAAAAGAACGACTACTGTCATTGCAACAATAGTGCCATATGCATTATAGCTTAAAAACGAAACGAACTTGATGCAGCAGTTAGCGGTATATTCACAAGGACCTCAGTTTATGATGTCCGGACGTGTCCGCGAGGATTCATCGAAATTTCCCTTTTATTAGACAGGTCCCCTAAATGAGTCTCTTATGTGCGCTTTCCGCTCAAGAGAACATTTAACCGTTTGTGACCTATCACTGCCCTCACAAGAAATGCAGAGCTCGGCAGAGACATGCCAGATATTGACATCGCCCGCACACTGGCTATGACAAGATACTTAGAATGCTTAGGAAGCAACAGTGTTCTTTCTCCTTTTTTTCGTTTTTTTTTACAATACATAATTAAAAAAAACAACAACCTGTGAGAGATAGCACAACTGTCGTCCTTGATCAGGATTCCTCCACGAGATGGAAATTATCTGCAAGATCAATCGAAACGCATATTCTACTAATTAAAAATTTTCCGCTGATTATGTTTTTAAATAATTACAGTACATAATGCAATTTACTTATTGTAGCCCGCAAGTTCGGCAAGCCGTATCCACATGGAACAAATTCTTAGGATGACACGAGTTTCAAGACATTAATTTCCAAATTGTATGGCGAAGTATATTGGTGTTCTATTTTCTTTTGTGCTTCAATGCATAAAACGACGTTTTGATAAAAAGTAAGTAGAACAAGAGTGTATTTTTACCGTAAGTCAGACGGTGCATATCTCGACAAAGGCGCCATTCTCAGAATTCGTTCCAAGTCGATAAGTTTTGCAAAATCATCGGCTGCAATTCATTAACTGCAAGTAAGTAGTTAGGAATTATTTAGCAAAAGTTTGTAATTAGTCAATTATGTATTTCTCTTTATTGCGCAAGTTCGTAACAATATCTACGAAAGGCTAGACAGATGCGGTCACCCAGTGCAAGGTGAAAATTCCAGGCTTCGTGAAAATATGGAATCAACATCTATTACAAAGCTCCTAAAGGGATTAAATAGGCAATACCAAACTTAACACATCGTGAGCACTGTTCATACCTTGAAGACTCAATATAGTAGTGTCTACTGAACTTGCGTCAACGTTGTGCGTTCTATCGTATGTTTGTGTGCCAAGCAAAGCTTTCAGATGAGACCTTTAGAAAAACGTTCGTTTCTAAAGCTGTAGTTCCGGTGGCTCTGTTCCCACCGGAACTAGAGCAGGCTTTGCGCCGTCTCCTTTGTAGTGAAGGCTCCTTGTTGCCAAACGACTAGCCTGTGCGGAAGCCGACCCACGCAGCGCGAGCACCGACCTAACTTATTATTATTATTATTATTATTATTATTATTATTATCTAAGCAATAGATCGTGCTTGGTCGGCAATAATGGACAGAGTTCTGTTAGGTATAAGATCTATCTATTCTTGGCCCTCTTCTTTTCCTTTCCTACTGTTCATAAATGACATTTCCTCAGCAACTCAACACTCTTCATTTATTCTATATGCTGACGACTTAAAGCCATTTAAGACTTTCAACAGTGGTCCCGACTGCACTGATCTCCAGAAATACATTTTTCACATATACACTGGTGCAGAAACAATAAAATGCTTAAATCCTTATATGCTTAAATAAGATGCTTTGAAATGCTTCGAAACTACTGCAGTGTAATAGCTTCCCATAGCAAGCACAGAGTAGTTTTTCTTGGTGATCTGAATACACATCGAATTACTGGAATTAATACACCTGGCAACAGCCATTAACGCTGTGTGGTACACATAACTGGCGTATTCCCGATCACGAAACTGCCGAACAACTTAACCATGTCAACTTCAGTCTTTACAATTGCACCTGATAACATATTACCTCCCTTCCCTTATTTAGATCATGCAGTCATGTCTGATATTATCTTTTGTCCTTACGCCATTGAGAAACTAATTGATTCATTAAAACTTACGTCATCATCAGCTGTTGACGAAATAAATGAAAAAATGCTGAAAAACACCAAAACAACTGTGAGCGTGATCTTATATGCTATTTTTCAGCAATCATTATCATCAGCAGTAGTGCCGGAAGAGTGGAGAGTAGGAAAGATTGTTCCAGTCCCTAAAAAAGGTCCTCTATCATTGTGCAGTAGTTATCGTCCCATTTCGCTCACCAGTGTTTGGTGCAAACTAATGCAACATGCTACTTACTCTCACATCGTAAACTAGCTTTTTACTATCCAATAACCTATTTCATCCTTTTAAACATGGTTTTTGTTAAGCTCTTTCATGCGACACTCAACTAAGTTTAGTTTTCCATGATCTAAGTCCTAACCTCGACTTCAACGTGCCTGTATATCTGTGCCCTTTTCTTTGAAAATGCATTTTACAAAGTTTCAGGCCAACGGCTACTCCTAAAACTTTCTCGTTTCAGCATTTATCCATTTGTACTAGACTGAAAACGTAGCTTTCTCACTAACCGGCAGCAATTTGTATTTGCTAACATGCACTCATCGAAACGATCTACAGGAGTTCGTTCCCCAGGAGCCTTTCCTTCTCCTGAGGCCTCGATGGAATCCCCTCTGCAATTCTAAAAGCTTACGACAGTCTATTTGACCCAGTGTTGACAATTATATTTAATAACTTTTTTAATGCTTCCACTTTTCCTAGCATGTGGAGAACTGCTCGTGTTTTTCCTGTATTTAAGTCTAGCTGTAAAACCGATGTCTCTAATTATCGCCCAGTTTCTCTTCTCTGTGCTACGCATAAGATTGTTTGAGCTTGCTCTTCACAACCTATTGTATACTACTGTGAACTCATTGATTCCGAATCAGCATGGATTTCTCACCGGCCGCTCCACTGTCACAAATCTCGCAAGTTTCATGGCACAGATCTCCGTGCGTGTACTTCAAAGGGAGCAAGTTGACGCCCTTTAGTGCGACCTCAGCAGAGCTTTTGATGTAGTCAGCCACTCACTGCTTCTGATCAAGCTTACGCACTTTGGTGTTGACTCGTCAATTGTCAATCTCTTGCGCAGTTATCGTCTTGGTAGATCATCTTATATTAACGTCAATGACAAAACGTCTTTTTTTTCTACATGGAAACCAGCGGGGTCCCTCAAGGATCAGTATTAGGACCATGTTACAGCGAAGCTGTTAAAGGCTACTTCCCCACTATCATGTCTGCGTGTAGAAAAAGATCCCGAAGATAGTGCAATGCCAGGCCGACCCGCGGCGGAAGTGCAGTTCGCCGTTAAGGGGCCCACATACACAGTCTCGCTCGTCATGCTCCTTCACAGAGTGGAATGGTACTGAGCTTTTAATTTTTATTAATGACGTTCTTTCCCCTCTCCGGAACTCTTCTTTCCTCCTATATGCTGACGACATCAAAATTTGAAAGGAAATTCACACTGTTGTTGACTGTTGCACCCTGGAGTCGGACCTGGGGCGCTATAACGTAAAACTATTCCAAACTTTTCTATTCCAATTCTGCAATCAGCCCACCGCGATTGGTCAAAAACTTTTTTGGACCACCCCCACTTCACCTGTCTCTCACGCGACGTCACGAAAACCGCGATAGCTCACCCATCTGATATAACGTGTACACACTGATTATGCATAATTTGACCGAACAAAACAAAAATAGTTATTTCTGATTCGACGCCTTTTTGCCATTAGCCCTCGGCTATTCGTCAAAAATTTTCGGACTGCACCCACTTCGCCTGCCTCTCACGCGACGTCACAAAACCGCAAAATCTTACCGCGTCAAAGTGACGCGTACGCGTTAAAGATGCATTAATATGCCGAACAAAGCTGAATTTTCTTCTGAATAGCCGCAAGCTGCCCCGTTCCGAAAGGCATAAAAGATGGCTGCCGCCGATCGCTCCGGCACTGGCTACTCGCCCCTGCCGGAGAGCATGGGTTTATTTGCGTGTAATAAAACTTTTTGCGTGACCGTGTAACGTTTTCGAGAACTGTCGGCACGTTTCCGACCTCGCTTTTCAAGCAAACAAAAGTTACCACATATGACCTAGGGGAGCGTTTCATTGGTTTGTTCAGACAGCCCTGCGGTGGTGGTGGTGATAAACTTTATTGAAAGGGGGAAGGGTAAAGAGGGACGTGGCTGAGGGTTAGGGCTCAAGTAAGGCCCTGGGCCTGCTTGGCCTTTTCCGCCCAGTCCACCAGTTCAAGTTGTCGGTCGACGTCCCCGGAACTGAGCCAGGCTGTCCAGTCAGTCTCGCTGCTGACGGGGGGATGAGAGAACGGGAGCGAGGTGCATTCCCACATTATGTGTGTGAGTGTTCCTGTTTCTGAACAGAGCCTACATTTGACGCTTTCCCTGCCCCCTGTGATTTTGTTAATGTATTTTGGGTGTGGGTATGTATTTGTCTGAAGTCGCCGAAACGCGACCGCTTGCGTTTTGTCGAGTTGCTTGGCCGGTGGTGGCAGCGCGCGACGCCTCAAGCGATACCGATGAGCTATTTCATAATAAGTCTCGCAGGGTTCCTCGTGTCTCTCCTCCTCATTCACGCCGTCCGCATCCGCGGACGAGGCTCGGCGCGCGAGATCTCGAGCCAAACTGTGAGCCGACGCGTTGCCGGGCACAGCCGCGTGAGCGGGGGTTCACACGAGGGTTTTCAAGCCGCTTAGGGGGCGTCGTGTGAGGACATGGTACGCCTGTTTGCAAATTCTACCACGGACGAAATTGCCGATGGCCTGCTTGCTGTCGCTGATGACGGTATTCGCTTCCGCATGCATGGCCATGGCAATCGCGGTTTCCTCCGCTTCCACCACTCGGCCAGCCGTGATTGTTGTATGTTCTATCAGTCCTCCGTTGTGATCCGCTACCACCGCGGTCATGAGGTCGCCCCGAGGGTGTCTGGCTGCGTCTGTGTAGAGCACTCCATCTTGCGAGCCGTAGCGTCGCCAAATGGCTTCACTACGGGCCTACCGACGGCCCTGATGGAACTCGGGGTCCATGTTGCGGGGTAGAGGTGGGGCATAAATATGCCCCCTGACCTTTCGCGGAATCGTAATGTACTCTGTCCCCTCGGGGATAGCCTCGAGACTAAGCTTCCGGAGGACTGTGCGGCCAGCCGGGGTTAGCGAGAGACGACGGACTTGGGCTGTGTGGTGAGCGTCTGAGAGCTCCTCGATCGTGTTATGCATGCCTGAGGCCTCTAGCCTTGCGGTGGCCGCGTGGTCCGGAAGGCCCAAGGCTGCCTTTGTGCTTCGTCGGATCATGGTGTTTAATTTGGCTAAGTCCGTGGCTGCGAGTTTGACATATGGTGTCGAGTACATGGTTCTGCTGGTTATGTATGCCTGCACAAGCCGAAGCAGATCGCCCTCGCCCATGCGGGTGACCGCCCGATGCTTGCGTCGGCGGTTACGCAAATTTGACGTCAGGAGATTAGAATAAAAACATATTTGAATAGTTTTGCATTATAGGGTGCTTGGTTTCCTTCTTTAAATGGTGCAAATATAATGACCTCTCCTTGAATGCAGCTAAGACCAAAGTCATGATTTCCACACGCAAAACAGCAAGCATTTCTTTTTCTTATTCTGTAGATTCTGTATCGTTGTGCAAGGTCGGTGGGATCAATGATCTCGGCGTATCTTTTGATGCAACCTTAGACTTCTCTGCTGAAACTAAACGCGTTGCTATGCGAGGTATGCGCGCTCTTGGCTCTGTTTGCAAACTATCGAGGGAATTCGAGTCTCCTACACCGTTCCGCAAGTTATACACAGCTATCTGTCTTCCTCAACTTGAATATGCGTCGGTCGTCTGGAATGGCTTTTCCAGATCCAACAGTGACATTATAGATCGGGTCAAGAAGACGCTTCTAAAGATATATCATCACAGCTTTTCTAACACGGACAC
This sequence comes from Dermacentor andersoni, assembly GCF_023375885.2. Classification (NCBI taxonomy): domain Eukaryota; kingdom Metazoa; phylum Arthropoda; class Arachnida; order Ixodida; family Ixodidae; genus Dermacentor; species Dermacentor andersoni. Next base: position 111,548,960 of record NC_092814.1, on the reverse strand, counting down.
TGGACCTTGTTCTAGCACTGTTGGATTATTGTCATTGCCCTTACTTCGTTGCGGACGTAATCGCGCTGAGCTGTTTATTTTCAAATTCCTTCATGGTATCCTCATCTGCTCCTCAGTTGTATCATTTCGTATTCCGCGCAAGATCACCAGAGAACATAGACCTTTCCATGTTGATGCCTTTCATTACCAATACTTAACCGTCGACAACATACAGTCTTTATAACGCTTATTTCCATGATCTTGATATTTTTTCATCACTCGTTGTCATCGTTCTTTTCCGAGTTTTGCCTTGCTGTGCCATAGGTTCACTCATTATTCAACTGTCTTTCTCCTCCTTTTTCTTTTGTATTTACCTTGCGCTTTGTTGTAGGCACATTCTTTTTTTCAAGATTGTTCATTTTTATTCATTGCTTTTTTTTTACTGATATTCCCCTACGTTTTTTTTAATGTACGCGTGCGCCAGCACTCAGACCTCATGGTTGTTCCTATTCATCGTAAATCATCATCATCATTATCATCATCATCATCATCATCATCATTCAGAGACTTGCCGTATGACATGATGTATTACTTATAAACTGTGTATACTGTGTGGCCCGTGCTGTGGCATCACTTCAAGGAGTGTTTGTTGCAGTTGTCGCCATGTGACGAGCTATGATAGGTGGACGTATCACTGCACTGAAGACGTGTCTGCAGAGGATGGCAGCGCTCCGGACAAGGCTGGCCAGGTCCACATTGGGTAGCTGTCACGTGCTTAGGTCGCTGGAGAGGCGCCGTTCAAACAAAGCGCATCGCGGGGAACATGTAGCGAGTTCCAAGTGGTACAGTTACAGCGGGAGCAAGCATCGCTCTGGTGCCCAGAGAGTTCCAAAGACAACTTGCGTCGCCTCAGGAAGATGGCGGTCTTGAGACGCTGTGCGATAAGAGCGCATGTGTGCTGCCGCCAACATCTTTACCTGTCGGCTCATTCGGTTACTAACGACCATATTTTCGTTCGGATAGCACAAGGAAGAGGCTGCATATGTTCAATAATCAAATTCGCTGAGAGTCATATGACCGCTGCGAACAGCGTTCTTATTTGTTCATTTGAATTTAATTCGATCATTTCCAATAAACGTTATTTATGCACAGGAAACTGCAAATGATTGCTAAGGATTCAATCGCCGGTGGATGCTGACACGGATATACGGACGAATTTCTCCGTGTCCCTTTACCTCGAGTGAACTATTTTAACGAACGAAACGACAAGGAAGTGAGACCATTGGAAACTGATAAGCATGTCTGTTGCCGGTATCCCCGATGCAGCGCACACAGGCGAGTCAATCGCGACCGCGCTGGCCCGTCTTGACGATCGGCCGCTTTCGGAAACGCCGGTGTCGTCACACCCAGCACTCTTGAAGGTTTTGCGCACGAGTGGCCTGTTAGAGAGACCACAGCTCTCGCGGACGTTCCCTACCTCGTCTGTCTTTCTTTCGTGCCATTGCTTTATCTCTCCGCTATTTTCCATTTCCCCTTCCCCCAGTGCAGGGTAGCAAACCAGAAGCTCCTCCGGTGAGCCTCCCCGCCTCTCACACTCCATTTCTTTCCCTCTCTCTCCCTTGTATTGATGGCTGTACACAGTCGTTACATTATTTACCTTATTTAGCTAACTCCGCTGTATATTTTATGAATATCTGACGGTTGTTCATATCTTACAATATTGTTATTATTACTAAGTATGTGCAAAGGCGTAGCCGTCACCATTCTAGGCCGACTAAATCTCTATATTTTGGACAACAGCAGCCGTTACTATACTTGGAGCACTGTACGCAAATACTTCGACACGGGAACACGCTGAACATATATTCCCAGGAAGCGCCATGTTTTTTGTGGTGCTTGAACATTTGGATCCCACCTATGACGACGAAGAAATGACGATAAAGTAATGACGACCATTGAATGGCGATGATGGTATGACGACGGAATGACAACGATGTAACGATCACGACGAGAAGACGACTACTGTATGATGGCGATGGGTTGACAAAGGAATGACGATCGTAGAAAATTGATTGAAGATAGAGCTGGAAGGCGACGAAAGAAGAGGTTGCCGGGGGCACCCTCTAATGTTATTCTTTTGC